>NC_059077.1:48905475-50240118 GCF_020497125.1 Mauremys mutica
AACTGGAGTTCTCCAAAGCAGTCTATTACACAAATCCATGCTCCAGGGTATTTGAGCATCAAATTATGCAGACCAGGGAGCAATCTGACAATAAGATTTAATATGCAGACCTGATAATATATTTCATGTGTCATAGTGAAAAGAGATATTTCTATTACAAAAAACTTATTTCAAGTGAACCAAGAAAGGACTTCTGGGAGTAGGTTCTCTTGTTGTAAACTAGAAACCAAACCTGCAAGTGCTCCCTGTTTAGAATTCCCATTGAAGCCCATGGGCGTTCTAGACATAGATGGCTTGCATGGTTTGTGTATCAAGCTAATAAGCTAATTCTGAAACAACTGGAATGATACCTTGCGTTCCCTTTAAATATTCATGTTTTTGATGCCTGCCTGTACCAAAACCAGGGCCGGCTCCAGACCCCAGCGCGGCAAGCACCCGCCTGGGGCGGCCCTTTCCCGGGGGGGCGGCAGGCTGGGCCGGCGGACCTGCCCCAGTCATGCCTGCGGGAGGTCCACCGGAGCCCCGGGAGCAGCGGACCTCCCGCAGGCATGACTGCGGACGGTTCGCTGGTCCCGCGGCTCGGCTGGACCTCCCGCAGGCATGCCTGCGGCAGCTCATCCAGAACCGCCGGACCAGCAGGTCCAGCCGAGCCGCGCGACCAGCGGACCCTCCGCAGTCATGCCCGCGGGAGGTCCGCTGCTCCCGCGGCTCGGGGGCGCCTCCCGGGCATGACTGCTTGGGGCGGCCAAATTTGTAGAGCCGCCCCTGACCAAAACAGTACCAAAATGACATCCATTTCTGGAGGAACTGTGAAGCTATTTAATTCTATTTTTCCATCTTCATTTCAGAGATCTAAGCCACCTTTCTTCTTTGGAGCATCTTCCTATTGTTGTTTTTCTCTTTATTTTGACAAAGGAACCAAGTCTGTGGGCCTAAGATCTTTATAGAACTCACTAGGAGTTCTCGACTGGAAGCATTTTAGTCAGGTATCCTTACTGAACTTGAACTGAGAGAAATCAGATTAAAATAATTTGGCACCTTTAGTAAACATAAACCTTTACAATTATATACAACTGCTTGCCCGTTGTTGAAGATGAAAGAAAATAATTAGGGTAAATCTGGGACAGCTGCTGCTAAGAAGGAAATCCATGAGGAGAAGATGGATGAAGAGAGGAATCTGGAGAACAGTGAAGAATGAAGGAGTCTGACTAACAATTAGAAGCAGAGTTTAATAAAGTTGTTTTTGTTTAGTTATTTTTCCTTGTTTTATTTTCCTTTCCCCTTTCACTGTATTTTGGTTTCTTTTTTTGTCAGTCATTATCTAAAAATTAACTATTGTACCTATGGCCAACTGTTAAATGAGGGAGAATTCGCTTAAAATAAAATGTAAAAAAAGTTACATACTTGTGTTTTCAGTCTCCCTGTCCCAAGCACAATATTAGGATACAGATATTCAGGCCTGTCCGCAAAGGTCTATACTTTAAGAATTTAGGTGTATTCTTATCACTTAGCTAGTTATAGAGGTATAAAAGAAAGAATCAAAATCACTGTCTGCCGGTGTAAGGGCCTTTTCTCACTCTGACAATCTAAGGCCCTGTTCGTAGGCTAACTAAGGTCTTTGGCTAAGCAGCAAAGGCATCCATAAGCTGGGAAGTGAACGGTCACATCCTCACATTCCAAACTAGTCACATTGAAATAAGGCAATCTGGGGCTGTTAGAAAGGTGATTGGATCTATCACCTCCAGAGAAAGGGAAGAGCCTAAAAGATTTAAAGAAAACTTAGTCTGATAGCATCCTGTCTGGCAAGAACTCACTTATCTATAGCTGGGTGTAAAATCCTCATTTTTGTATTGTTCTATCACTGTAGTCTCCATTTCCCTATTGTTTGTCTGTATAATGTCTGTCTGGTTCTGTGATTGTTTCTGTCTGCTGTATAATTAATTGTGTTGGGTGTAAACCAATTAAGATGGTGGGATATAATTGGTTAAATAATCATGTTACAGTATGTTAGGACTGGTTAGTTAAATTTCAGTAAAATGATTGGTTAAGGTACAGCTAAGCAGAGCTCAAGTTTTACTATATAGTCTGCAGTCAATCAAGAAGTAAGGGGGGAATGGGAACAGGGAATGGGTGTGGGGGAATTGGAATCATGTTTCGTTAACGGGGAGGGGGGGAATGGAAACAGGGAATGGTAACAGGGACACAGGCAAGGCTCTGTGGTGTCAGAGCTGGGAAGGGGGACACTGAGGAAGGAAACTGGAATCATGCTTGCTGGAAGTTCATCCCAATAAACATTGAATTGTTTGCCCCTTTGGACTTTAGGTTCTGTTGCTCTCTGTTCATGTGAGAAGGACCAGGGAAGTGATGTCACAAAATTACACAACTTTAACACCTAGTTATTCAAAATTAAACGTAGATCCCATTGAACAGAGAAGTCACCAGGGAAAATATATGAATGAAGAAATCAAAGTGTAGAGGGATGAACATAACCCAAATATTCTTCAGAATAAGATGTAATGCCAAACTGGCTATAACAAGTAAACAAACAAAAAACAAAGTTAGAGACCTGAGTTACTGAGGAAAAGTGATAATAAGGAATGGACAATCCACTGGGCTAACCTTTTTGGAGATATTTCAGAATGGATTTAATTTCCACTTGACTTCATTCTTGCAAGTGGAAAATGTATAAACTTTTACTAAAAAACTTTCACACCCTTGGAGAAGGAATATCTATATAAGTAACTATAACTAGGTCAGCAGTGGGAGGAAGGCTGAACCCAGATGTTCAAGCTTGCTGCTCTTCTTGAAAAGCAGATCTAGAAAGACAAGGCTAACAATTGGTATTTATAGGTGATATGCAGGCACCATCCACATACAGCATGAGTAATTGTGTACATTTAAAATCTTATGCCAAAAAATCTAGAGTGCGGAATTTGTGATCAGAAGTTTAGTGGCTAGAGAAAGATCTTCCTAAAAATTAATTAGTTTTGTTTTTACTACACAGACTATGAATACTTTAGCTGTATTGTGGGGCTAATTTTCCCTCCGAAATAATATAAACAATAAGGTTAGGATTTTCAAAAGAGCCTGAGCCAACTGCTTAGGCACCTCTGAAATTCCTAGATTTAGACCATAGTATGCATTAATTGTGGAATAAACGTAGGTTTTCTGAATGTTTTAGAGTTATATGGACAAATATATAAGCCTTTTTATTGGAATTACAGCTGTATCATTCAAAATAAATTAAATCAGTCTTTATAAAATTTTGTCAATAAATTTTCTTTATAGTTCGCAACTTTGTCAAGTTTTAACCGAGAATATATTTTTATGATAGAGAGAAAATCCCTTAAAAATGTTCTTAGTGCGTTCATATTTAAACTTTAATTCTAGTACAGCTGTGACAAAAAGGACTCTAAAATATCATATGTATGTGTACTGTAAATATAGACACACATATTTATGCAAGGTACCTGTGGTCCTAATGGAACCATTCCTCTTGGAGGAGTCATTCTCTGCATTGGCCCACCCATGTTTGGATGCCCTGAAAAAAATTACACAACTTTAACACCTGTGGTGCATAAAAACACTTCTAAATTATTGACAAATTATCGCTTCATGGTTTGAAAAGCGTTTATGCAGCTGCAGTGGACTTTAAAAGAAGAGGTGCTGGATGCAAAAAAAAAAAAAGCAAGGTTGATATTCTGAACATACATTTCACATCTAGTAAACAGGCACTTTACCTTGTTGTCGTGTTGGGTCCATCCCACTGGGCAATAATGGCTGACTTCCCGGGACACCTCCAAGTGCCTACACATATATAAAACATGTTAAGAGGAGATATAAATTGTATTTTAAACAAAAAATTCAGGTAATTTTGTTTTTAATTTTGAAACTGTTTCTGAGCCAAGTGTAAAGCAAAAAGTTTAACTCTGCTAAAGACACAGGACAAGATCTTACCATTGGATCCATGCCCCCTGTGGCCTCATGGAGTTCCATTGACTTAAACAGCTAAATGTGAATATTATTTAGTATTTATTTTTACCTAATTTTCTTGTATTGTGTATCTCACCTGGCTATGGAGCATGGGGCAATGTCATTTCTTGATTCTGGGGTCAGTTTTCTCTATATTTAAATTCTGACATCCTCTCTTTCTATCATTTTAACAGCTACCTTCCAGGGCTAGAAAGGTGGCTTTGTGGTCTTCTCAGATGCTCAGCTACAAATAGGCCACCTGGATGGTATTCAAAATGCAGGGTAAGGTAGGGCTGGGAGGTGGGGAATGTTGTAGTTTCCATCCTCCTTTACCATCCAAGGACATTAGTTCCAAGATATACCCTCTATACTCCTACAATGGAAACAGGAGACTCAGCTTAGTCCCAAATCGTGCCTTCAAGCATGAAAATATAATGTGTTATGTCCCGCTTGGCTCAAATGCAGCATAATCCCCAAGTTATTATCTGTCCTTTGAGTTTGTTATAAGATAGTTAGATTTACAATTCATTTCTCTAGCCTTTTGCATGAATATCTGTAATATAGTCATCTTACAAAAATCTTCATCAAGAATGGATCTTAGTCTGGAATGCTGTTTCAAAAGCCAACTAAAATTAATTTATTCATAATAAAAATGTTTATCTGGAGTAAGTAAATCTGGTGTTATTAAATGCATCTGATCAGGTAACACTGGTATTGTTTAACGAAGGAACTGATCAGTTTATCTTGACTGCAAAGAAATATAAGATTGTGGTGAATTTTTATTATTTTACTACATATGAATATACATATAAATACATATATTTATTGTTTTATACTTTTACATACACACATACAACGCGTTCACCCTAAGGTTGAGGTTTTAATTGCAGAAGTGTCAGGAAATTCAAAGGTAACGTTCACAATGTTCCCTTTTGATTATACATTACAATAGTGTATTTCATTATATTATTTATGGAACATATAGAGCAGGGATCGGCAACCTTTGGCATGTGGCTCACCAGGGTAAGCACCCTTGCGGGCCAGGCCGGTTTGTTTACCTGTTGCATCTGCAGGTTCGGCCAATCACGGCTCCCACTGTCTGCAGTTCACCATTCCAGGACAATGGGGGGGGGGGTGGGAAGCAGCGGCCAGAACATCCCTTAGCCCACGCCGCTTCCCGCAGCCCCTATTGGCCTGGAGCGACGAACCATGGCCAGTGGGAGCCGCAATTGGCCAAACCTGCAGACATGGCAGATAAACAAACTGGCCCAGTCCGCCAGGGTGCTTACCCTGGCAGGCCGCGTGCCAAAGGTTGCCGATCCGTGATAGAGAGTTTCATCCTGTGTCATTTTAGTCAATGGGAGCATTATCATTTACTTCAATAGGTGCAGGTTCAAGATGATATGTAGGAGCAAAAGGTAAAACATGAGGAATGTCAAATTCCAGCGAAGTGGGATCTGGTCACCTCTGCCAGAGATGACAGGTGGCATGTAGGGAAGCAAGAGTAAATTCCTTCGTGTAAGACACCCAGGCTGGAGAATTGACTCATGCAATATTTGGAACATGTATGGCTATATAAAGAAATGCAGCTTCCTTCCACTGTATCATATTGTATTATTGCTGAGCAGTATGTCACATTTTCCTATGTGACCAAGTAAGACAGTACCCTACTATAATGCATGTGCTCGAGGGAAGAGTTATGGTTACCATGGGAATTTTAACTATGATTTTACTGACTTTTGTGTAATCAAAATTTCAACTTTAAAATTGCATTACAATAGTTTATCACTTTCATGTACTGCTCATATTATCTGTAACTTAATGATAGGCAATGTTGCCCAAACTGGTAATTCATGAATGTGGCATAATGTAAATGAATTGCAAGGGCTGTAATTCACTGAGATTATGCTATAGCTCTAAACTGAAAACAGGGTAATGTGCAGACAAAAATAGCTTCTGAAATTAAAACAGCAGGTTGGCAGTAGTTTTTATAGTATTCACCACATCCAGCTTTTCCCTGCCAGTATTTAAACAATTTAGAAATATATACATATAAAAAAAGTGAAAGTCAAATGCTAGAATGTCTTTGAGTAACATATTATTGTAAGGTACAGCAATCAGGAATTTATTTCATACTGAATTACAGTATACTTATAACAAATGTTTAAAGCAATGATAACTTTTCACTTACAGTATACAGACCCTTCCATGTACAGATCAGAAAGCAGTTAATAAACTTTAATTAAGCTACCCACCTCTTCTATGCAGTACATATCAATATACCCTTTTACACCTGGGCAAAAAGGGGCAAAGAAGGGTTAAGTGAATTAGAAGTTACAGAGGTTAGCAGTCGATGGAACTATCAGAAACGGAACTCAGGAGTCCCCTGTATTAACCACTATACCATATTCCCTAAGACAGTGGTTTTCAACCTTAGGTCCACAGACTAAGATTTTCAAAGAGATCCACACCTCCATTTGAAATTTTGTATGGGTCCGCAAATGAAAAAAGATTGAAAACCATGGCCCATAAATGTGTGTCCTTGATACGAGGCTCTTACCTGATTGGGTATTCTTAAAGGTGGCCTTGGACCTCCAGGGTATCGAGGGGACATAAAAGGCTATGAAAAAAGGAACATAACCAAAGAATTCAATTTAGTTCAGAAATGTTTTATGTAGTAACTACATGTATAGTTCCTGTGATCCTCAAATCTCAGGAGCTCATCTTATATACTTTGACAACAGTATTTAGTACATTAGTCTGCAGCACTTAGCAAAACTATATATATTTTAAAACTCTTTTCTGAAGATTAGTACCAAGCTGCATTTCTTAAAAATTTTAATACAGCTATTGTGTAAGCAGAATATGAACAACTCCATGCACACCATATGTAAAATGATAAACTATTACGATTACATAATCAAAAATGGAAGTTTTTGGCTGGATAAAAGGGAAGTTAAAAAGCCTGGAATATAAAATAAAATGCCCTTGGAAGAGTTGAGCAGTACATAATAACAGAATAATAAAAAATACTTTATACTCAAGTACTTTATCTTTTTACATTTTCATTTTAAAGAATACAAGATTTATAATAGTGACAGAGGATTTGGATTTCAGGTTTGGTTCACATATGTATCTAGAGGTCTGGAGACTTATCTGAACCACATTATCTAAATTACTGAGCTCTGCTCACATACCTCATGTAATGCAACCCCTTCTCCCCACACGCTAGTCTACCTACCCCATCCAACAGACCTTGGTTCATCATCACTTGGTATTAGCTGAGTGTCCAGTGGACCTCAGCTGCCATTGTAGTACATAGGAGAGAGGTAGTCTTTAAGATAGATGGGGAGCAAACCAGTTAGGAATTAATATATGAAAGTCAACTCCTTAAAAAGGTAATAATTGGAGATATACCAATCTCCTAGAACTGGAAGGGACCTTGAAAGGTCATTGAGTCCAGCCCCCTGCCTTCACTAGCAGGACCAATTTTTGCCCCAGATCCCTAAGTGGCCCCCTCAAGGATTGAACTCACAACCCTGGGTTTAGCAGGCTAATGCTCAAACCACTGAGCTATCCCTCCCCCTCCTTAAATTGCATCCAGAAGTAAACAGGAAGCCAGTGCAAACATCAGAAAACAGATCTAACATTCCTGTGAGGGGGCTTAACCCCCATCACCTGGGCAAGGGAAAGAACCCTAATTAGTCAAGCTCTGCATCTGGGGGGTGATTAATTAACTGCCTTCTGGCCAGAGGTGGTGGAGTTATGACGTATAAGTAGACTGAAGGAGCTCAGTTGAGGAGAGACTGCAGAGGAGACAGATCTCTCTGGAAGAGAGAAGCCCTGGGATAGGGTTTAGCAGCCAGGAAACAACAAAGGAAGAATATTATGGGAGCAGGTTAGGTTCCTGCAGGGGAAGCCTGAGGTAGGGCCAACAAAGGAACTAAAGCGGATTCTGAAATGGGGGAAGAGGTATAAGTTTTAAGATTCATTTGGATTTGTTCATGTTCCAGTGGAAGTGGTTAGACTTTCATGTGAGTTGGTTAGAGGGCCAAGCCACAGAACACCTGGAGGAACTCAGAAGACAAAGGCTGGGAAAGGGCATCACAGAGATGAGGGAGAGTCCGGTAGGGGGTGCCAGAGACAATGATCCTGTCCAACGCTGTGACCAGAGATGGGGGGGAGGTGCTATTACAATTCCTTATGATTACATTTTCAAGCACGACAGCCCATGAAATCTTCATCAGCTGTGACTTTCAAGCTGTCTTCAAATACAACCATAGGTAAAGCACATTGAATTATTCCCATCTAGAAGTCAGAAAGCAGAGATCATGGTAGCAAAGTCTAGATCTGAAAGGAAAGGGAGCACATGTCTAACTAGAAAGATGATAAAAAGAATGATTTTGGCAACTAACACCTGTAATTCCAGAAGCAGCTGAAAAGCCTAAAGCATACTTCAAATTGTGAATATTTGGACACAGAGAAGACTATCCCTGCAATTATCGGGGCAAAACCTTCCCTTCCACAAGCCTTTCCCTCAGGGTCTCTCAGACCAACAGAGTGGAAATTCTGGAGAATAAAAGCTGAGCTGGAAGTGTTGGACTTACTGAGCTCACTGAAATGGCTGGAGCAAATGACTGTACAGTGGTTTTAATGTTATGCAGCTGGACAAATTAGAAGATCCCATTATAATGACTGCAGGTTTTAAAAAAAGTCTGTATTGAAAAACTCTAAACAGGGTGCAGGAAAAAACATTATTTTTCTGCTACAGACATTCATGACAAAGAAAGAATTCCAACAGCTGGTAGGGGAGCAAAAGATACATTCTATTTAAAAAAAAAATCAGTCTTTAAAATTTCATTCTTCTCATTCTAAAGCCCAGGAAAAACCCATCAGAAAATGAGAGAATGTGTTCCCTATAGGAAAGCCTTTGAAAAAGCATATGTTGAAACATCAGCACTTTTCCTGGTTACATTATGGTTCAGACAGTCAGGAAAAGTGATAATGATTCAGCATGACTTCTGGACAAGTTACAAAAGTCGGATTCCACAAACAATATCCAACAGGATGCAGATGACATAGAGACTCTGGCATCTTTAACTGCCTATTGTTACTACTAGCTATTTTTGTTCTGTTTGCTGTTAAGCTTTAGCCTGCCTGATTTTGAAATATAAAATGTTCAAGATTTCTTGTACCTAGCAACCAGGGTTTGGGTTAATTCCTATAGATAATAATCCAGCAAGTGGCCTGGCTCTCAAGAAACCTCTTTTATTTAAATCAACATCCTTTCTGAATACTGGGATTAGAGTTTGTTTACTCCCAAGTGAGATTGAACTAATATTTGGATACCGTTGTTACTTTTTATTCGTTTTCATATTTAATGACAAAAATGTGCAAATAAATTGCAAAATTTGCAATATTTAGGCAAATATATATAAATATAAGTAGCCTGATTTTCAGTAATGATGGGTATCCACAATCCTACTGAAACCAGTGGGAACTGCAAGCTCAGTATCTTTGAAAATCAGGCCACTCTTGTTTAGGGGCTTACATTTGGATTAAGGGGCCTAACATTAGGTATCCAGGTTTGAAAATTGTGGTCAGAAAACCCATTAGACAACTACCATGATTCCACTTGGTTTTTAAAAGGCACCTCTATATGTAATTTCTGGATTCCTTCTCTCTGCTCCGTAACATTGGATGAAGCCTCTGAAAGAAGGCGTTAAACACAGGACTTCTTTTATTTCTATCTATTTTAATAAGTTGTTCAAATTTCAATTCCTGGAAATGTGACACTTGTTTAACCAGACAGATTTTAAAGTAAATTTAATCTTTATGTGAGTTGCTAGGCATGTGATAGCCCAGTTGTGGGCAACCTGCGGCCCATCAGGGTAATCCGCTAGTGGGCTGCCAGTTTGTTTATATTTTCATGGCCGCCTGCAGCTGGGTGAACCATGGCCACTGGGAGCTGCAGGTGGCAGTGCAAATGTAAACAAGCTGTCTGGCGGCTCACCAGTGGATTACCCTGATGGGCCGCACACAGCCCGTGTGCTGCAGGTTGCCCACCACTGCGATCAGGGACAGCTCCAGCATTTTTGCCACCCCAAGAGGTGGGGGAAAAAAAAAAGAAGCTGCGATCGGCATCAGCTTTATTGCCGCCACCTCATTCTTCAGCAGCAATTCGGCGGCAGGTCCTTCCCTCCGAGAGGGACTGAGGGACCCACCGCCGAAGAGCTGGACGTGCTGCCCCCTTTCTGTTGGCCGCTCCAAGTACCTGCTTGCTGCACAGGTGCCTGGAGCCGGCCCTGACTGCGATAGCCTATGTGCAGGCTGCGCTGTGCGGTTCAATTTAATGTAAAAAATAACCTGAAAAAAGTTAAAGAAAAGAAAACTTATCTCAAAAAGAAAAGGTAAATACATAGGGTGAGATTCACCCTAGGTTCTATGTTCACTTATGGCAGCACTACCTGGTGGCAGTAAGTACAAGGCCATTTCAGCAAAACGAAATGAATTCTTTGTATTGGTCTTCATTGCAGAGGACATGAGGGAGATACCCAAATCACAGCTATTCTTTTTATGAACAAATCTGTATTGTCGCACACCGATGGGTCAATAGTAGAGGTTTTAGAACAAATTGAAAAATTAAACAGTAATGAGTCACCAGGACCAGATGGTATTCACCCAAGAGTTCGATTGAACTCAAATATGAAATTACAGGACTACTAAACGTAGTATGTAACCTATCATTGAAACAAGCCTCTGTACTAGATGACTGGAAGGTAGCTAATGTAACACCAATTTTTAAAAAGGATGTGAGAGGCGATCCTGGCAATTATAGGCCAGTAAGCCTTTTCAGTACCAGGCAAATTGACTGAAACTATACTAAAGAACAGAATTATCAGACACATAGATGAACACAATTTGTTGGGGAAGGGTCAACATGACTTTTGTAAAGGGAAATCATGTCTCACCAATCCATAAAAATTCTTTAAGGATGTCAATCCAGACAATATAGTTGTATTTGTATATTCAGAAAGCCTCTGACAAGATTCCTCACTAAAGGCTCTTAAGCAAACTGAGGGTATGGCTACACTATGAAATTTTATTTCGATTTAATTTCGATTTTATAGAAGTCAATTTTTAGAAATAAATTTTATACAGTCGATTGCGTATGTCCCCACTAAGCGCATTAAGTCGCCGGAGTGTGTCCTCACTACCGTGGCTAGCATCAACTTACGGAGCGGTGCACTGTGGGTAGCTAGCCCACAGTTCCCACAGTCTCTACCACCC
Organism: Mauremys mutica; assembly: GCF_020497125.1. Classification (NCBI taxonomy): domain Eukaryota; kingdom Metazoa; phylum Chordata; order Testudines; family Geoemydidae; genus Mauremys; species Mauremys mutica. Next base: position 48,916,738 of record NC_059077.1, read on the forward strand.
ATTGGAATTCTGGGTTAAGCTCCCAATGCCTGATGGGCCAAAAACATTGTCACGGGTGGTTTGGAGTACATGTCATCAATCATCCCTCCCTCCGTGAAAGCAATGGCAGACAATCGTTTAGCACCTTTTTTCCTGGGTTACCCGTGCAGACACCATACCACAGCAAGCACGGAGCCTGCTCAGCTCACTGTCACCGCTGCTGTTGTGGGCAAGTCTACTGTGGGGGCTGCTGTGATCCAAGTAGCCAATGCAATCATTGACATTCTGTTATCAAGGATAGTGACTCCATGCATTAAGCTGTGCCCTATTAGTGCGGGAGGACTGCATGAGCTCGGAAAACATGTCATCGCAAGTGCGTTTTTTCCGCCTTCTAATCTGCAATAACCTCAGGGATGGAGATGATAGGTGGAGCGTAGAAACATTCTATGGTCTACGATGCTGCAGGGACTGCATGGTCATCTGTGCTGCTGAGTTCGCCAAGCTGACAAAACAGGAAATGAAATAAAAAAGTTCCCAGGGCTTTTCCTGTGTACCTTCTAGTGCATCGGAGTTCAAAGTGCTGTCCAGAGCAGTCACAATGGAGCACTCTGGGATAGCTCCCTGAGGCCAATACCGTCGATTTGCATCCGCACTATCCCAAATTCGACATAGCAAGGTCAATTTTAGTGCTACTCCCCTCATCGGGAAGGATTACAGAAGTCAATTTTAAGAGCCCTTTAGGTCGACAGAATGGGGTTGGTTGTTGGACGCAGTCATTTTAAAATCGACCTAACGCGGCTAAATTCGACCCAACCCCATAGTGTAGACCAGGCCTAAGTAGCCATAGGATAATAGGGAAGGTCGTCTCATGGATCAGTAACTGGTTAAAAGATAAGAAACAAAGGGTAGGAAAAAATGGTCAGTTTTCACAATGGAGACAGATAAGCAGTGGGGTCGCCCAACTGTTCAACATATTCATTAATTATCTGGAAAGGAGAGTGAACAATGAAATGGCAAAGTTTGCAGATGATTCAAAATTATTCAAGATAGTTAAATCCAAAGATGACTTCAAAGAGTTACATGGGGGTCTCATAAAACTGAGCAACAAATGGCAGATGAAATTCAACACTGAAGTGCAAAGTAATGCAGATTGGAAAAAATATCCCAACTACACATATATAATGATGGGTTCTAAATTAGCTATTACTACTCAAGAAAGAAATTATCAAAACTTCAACTTAGTGTGCAGGAGTGGTCAAAGGGCAAACAATGTTAGGAAAGGGATAGAAAATAAGACAGAAAATATCATAATGCCACTATATATATCCATGGTGCGCCCACACCTTGAATACTGTGTCCAGTTATGGTCAACTCATCTCAAAAAGGATATAGTTGAATTGTAAAAGGTTCAGAGAAGGGCAGGAAAGATGATCAAGGGTATGGAATGGCTTCCATATGAGGACAGACTAAAAAGATTAGGGCTGTTCAGCTTAGAAAAGGAATGATTAAAGGGGGATATGATAGAGGTCTCTAAAATCATGAATGGTGTGGAAAAAGTGAATTAAGTGCTATTTTCCCTTTCCCACAGGGGTCATCTGATGAAATTAATAGGCAGCAGGTTTACTACAAACAAGAGGAAACACTTTTTCACACAACATACAATTAACCCGTGGAACTCATTGCTATTGGATGCTGTGATGGCCAAAAGAATAACTGGATTAAAAAAGAACTAGATAACTTCATGGAGGATAGTTCCATCAATGGCTATTAGCCACGATGGACAGGGATGTAACCTCATGCCAAGGGCGACTAAACGTCAGACTGCAAGAAGCTTGGAGGGAAAGACAGGTGTTGATCTCTCCAAAATTGTATAGTTTTCTGTACACTTCTACTGAAGCTCTGGTACTGGTCACTGTCAGAGACAGGATACTGGATTAGATGGACCACTGGTCTGATCGAGTATAGCAGCTCTTATGTTCTTATGTGGCAATTACCCTGAGGTGGGGAGGCAAATAGTGGTGAATGACATCTGAACAGTAGGGCCCTGTCTACCGAGGGTTAAAAGGTACTTCTTCAAATCCAATTAGCTTAACGTAACTGAAAATTCCCCTAAACACCCATGTAGATATAATGTAACACCTCTTCGGTCATGTTAGCCGTTGTGTTTTAGCCTAGGTTAGTGGTTCTCAAAGCTGGTCCACTGCTTGTTCAGGAAGCAGCACGGGTCGAGGGACGTGCTGGCTGCCCTTCCCACAGCCCCCATTGGCCTGGAGCGGCGAACCACGGCCAGTGGGAGCCGCGATCGGCCAAACCTGTGGACACGGCAGGTAAACAAACCAGCCCGGCCCGCCAGGGGCTTTCCCTGAACAAGTGGCAGACCAGCTTTGAGAACCACTGGCCTAGGTGACAGTGTTGGGGTCTGGTCACACCAAGATAAAAAGATGCATTTTCACAACATATTGCTAACTGTTTTAACTAATGAACTATTTAACTCTACTACAGACAAGGCTAACTGAATTTTACCATTTGTTAGCTGGTTAAGGTGAACCCCTCTACTATAAGGTCTTAAACTGTCTCTCCATGGATGTTAAGGGGGGGTATTAATCATTTTAAGCTACACTGATTGAAAAAAAGTACCTTTTTCATCCTGTGTAGACAGAGCCTAAGGGATGCTGCCCAGGAAGTGGGTGTGCCCGAACAGATGGAAAGTGTGCTTATTCAGCATCTCCCCTCAAAGACTCCATGTACCAGAGCTTATTTGGACCACCAACAGGAGATGAAGCAGTAACCCCTATTCTCACTGGTAGAATCTGTGGCTAAGGAGCTCTGCCTACATGATCACAAAAGACAAATGTGGGGCTCACAGAGTAATTATGCATGTGGGCAGAGTGTGTTTGGTGGGTGGCCAGAATAATGCACTAATGCATTATTGCTGATAATTGCAGGGAGGGAGGGAGAGAGTTGAACTATAGCAACTCTCATCAATTTCAGCTATATGGGCAGGAGAAGCTCTGCAAATTTCCCCAAATAATTCCTAAATTGTAGACCATTTTTACCTGAAAAAAAATCAAATTAAAATAGCTTTTTAATAGTATGAACATTAAAATAACATACTGTTTTACTTCTTATATTTTCAATTTTTACATTTTTAAAAAAAATAAAATAATATACTTTAAAATAATTGTCTTATATTGTATACCTAAACATTTTGAGAGGCTGAAGGCACTCCTTACAGGGGGCCTGTCTACATTGGGAAATGACCTAGCGTTCTAACATGATGTGAAACAGAATTTAGCATTCAGGGTAGACAAGGATTGTCATGTTTAAATTGTGTTGGCTGCATGTAATTAACTTAGAATCTTTAATTGCTTTGTAGGAGTCAACTATCTTTGCCATCTTCACAAACAAAAGTTGAGTACTGCATATTACCAGAAGCCCTAAATTACAGCCTTAATTTACATAGGCATTGTGATACATGATTCTGTACTAATTAACTGCTACTCCAGGTGCAGGTATATTAAGAATGTCCAAATTACCAGCATCTAGCCTAAGTCAAGTGTGGATTCTCATAAGGACAGAATCTCACCATTCATACATTCCAGGTCCTGAAATTGTAAGATGATACATGATCTAGGTAAAAAACTAATCCTAGGTTCTTCTCTTCTACATTTTCAATTCACCTATCATGTCCCATGTTCTCTCTCTTTTGTTTTCCTTCTCAGTCCTTTCCTTCATATGCACATTTTTGGTCTTTTATTCATATCTCATCCCTTGTTAAAAAGTCTGAAATTGTTAGCTGTTACATTCCAAAAGTATGAAATAAGATTTTATTATACAATTTTCTGATATCACTTTCTTCTTATCCTATCAGTACTGAAAAGTGATAAGAAAGGCATTTTTTTTAATATACCTCTTTCAGGCTCCTTGTATTATAATATGATTTCTAAGTGCTTTCAACTGTTACTGGTATGAGATAAGTGGTTTCATTTACAAAATTCCATAGGAATGGAATGAGACATAAAATGTGTGTCAAATGAATTGACTAGAGTTAGTTTACAATTCACATATTTTAATTTATTTGGTTTCCTCTCTGTTCTCCATCAACAATCACTGTCATTGCAGTGTATAAGACACTCTTGATTAACCAAGACATTTTAGTGCTAACCAAGACTAAATACTCCAAATGCCACATTTGTGCTGGCACATTCTGCTGATGAGCACAAATATGTAGCTTATTTTATAAAACTCAGATAGTCCATGATCAATACTTAATAAAAAGTACTTTCCCATTCAATCATATTTGAACAACAATTAAACTCTACACACGTCTATGCTTTACTTTTGGCACAAGTATTTGAGAGCTGTACTTTGGGAAAGGCAAATCAAGTAAATCACGCACTAACTAGCTTTTACATAAAATGGCTTGTACCAGACTCCCTGCATATATGAGAGAACTTCTCCTGATGGCCTTCTCTAGTAACTATGTCTCTGTTTCATAAACAGGAACATGTCTGTGTGCTTCAAATGAGGTCCCCCTCAAAAATTATTTGAGTTTGTTTATAGCTGTCTGACAAGGCCTCCCACCCTAGAAGTTTAAATATGGCAACAATCAGACTTTGATCAAGTTAAGAATGTAGAGTGCAACATTTAAAATTATTAAAAATAAAAATCTAATGACTATAGCTCCCTTCTCCAGACTTCAGTGTTTCTACATCTAAGATTCAAAGGCTAATCATCAGAACAAATAACAGTTTTTCAATTAAGGTCAATGCTTTATCCTCATCAAAGAATTACTGGACCTATTCCACAGTAAGAACGAATAACTGCAGTGCTCTGAATACACACCTGGTAATCTGCATACAAAACCCTGTTTACACTTACGTACAATACTTCTCTAGGATCTTACAAACGGGATCTATTGCTGCTACCGGGGTTATTTCACCAGGAATTTGAGAAGTAAGTAACACTAATTTCAATAACAGATGATTTGTTGGAATGATATTGTTGTCGAATATGTCTCCCTTTGCAGCAAATATAATGATTACTTCTCACTCAAGAAGATCCAGCAAGTGGGAGAGGAAGAGGCCGAACTATGTACATGATAATTAATGGAGATTTCTTAAGCGGTACAATTTTAAAAGTACTATGAAGTATATATATTTTAAATCAGTTGAAGAGTTGTCACTTTAATTTTGAGTGAAAACATTACACAAAATATAACTAATCATTCCAAACATGATTTGAGCTGGAGCTAGTAAGGTCAGGAAGGATCATATGAACTTATTTTTACTCATGCCTCTAAAATTCAGACGTTTTGAACATAAACATTGAGAATAAGAACACATTCCTGAAAAATTAGCAATGCCCCACCCAACACATGAACAATTCATTTCTAGGAGCAATGCCGGCAAGTGACAACTAAGAGCCTCAGTGATCTCTCAGTTAAGAATCTCTATTGCTGCTACAGCTATTAAATATATTATTATTATTATTATGAAGCTAAAAGCATTATCTTCATCAATAGAATTTTGGTATATGAAACTGATCTCTTAAGTCCAATGGAAAGTACAACTGTCAATTTATGCCAAGGACAGGATTCACCCCTGAAGAAAATGGCATCATTTATAAATTACAAAACATCAGCAAAGAACAACCCACAACCAACCAAACAAAAAACAAACCAAGCACCCCTAAGCAGCCTTCAGAAGACACTGTAATGCCACTTTTGACATACAGTCAATATCAGGCTTGTTCACCCCAAAGGGTACATATATTTTCCTCTACAGACGAGTCAAAAGCTCGGAATAGGTAAAGATTTAATCCAAGCCTTACTTTGCCTCCTCTCCCTCAATAGATATTTATAAGGCATTTGTCATTTAAGTGCCTTCCCTTCCCCTAATACTGTCCCAAAAGTAGCAGTGGGTATGTGGCTGCTTGAGATTGTATTTGCGGTGGGGGGACCATGGGCAAAAAGCTTATTTAGTTTCTCAAGCTGAGCAGTTTTAATTTCTTTTTAATAGTTGTGCGCAATAAAACAATTACTATAACTGCAGGATGGCATTATCAAAGCCAGCAGACATCTTTATCTTTTTAAAAATTGACTTTATTTCTGGTATTTAGAGAGAGAGAGAGAGAAATACATACACAAACATACACCTAAACCAGGGTTAGGCAACCTATGGCACGCGTGCCAAAGGCGGCACGCAAGCTGATTTTCAGTGGCACTCACACTGCCCGGGTCCTGGTCACCGGTCCGGGGGGCTCTGCATTTTAATTTAATTTTAAATGAAGCTTCTTAAATATTTTAAAAACCTTATTTACTTTACATACAACAATAGTTTAGTTATATATTATAGACTTATAGTAAGAGACTTTCTAAAAACGTTAAAATGTATTACTGGCACGTGAAACCTTAAATTAGACTGAATAAATGAAGACTCGGCACACCACTTCTGAAAGGTTGCTGACCCCTGACCTACACTATTTTCAGACCTTTTGAGGTGCTAATATCCTCTGCTTACAGACTGAAGATGGGTTTCATTTATATTTTCATACTAAAAATATTTTAAAAATAAAATATGAGGTTACAAGAGCAACGACACAAAGGCCCTGTTTCTGCGAAAAATTAAGCATGTGCATAACCTTACACATGTGAGTAATCATAATGGGCTTAAGTCTTTGTAGAATTGGGGAAATTACATCTACAAATAACTACAAACATTCCAAAGTTGCTCTAAAAGGACAGATGAGGATTCTTCTTATCCTATTGTTAAGCCAATCCCTCCTGGCTCATTCCTAGTGTAAAGTGCATGTCAGAATCAGCTGTGTGCGAGAGGATATTCTAGAGGTGGAAGGGGGCAGACCTGGAGCATGATCTGCTCAGCTGATCCCTAGTTGGCAGAATGCCCCCTATGAGACAGTTCTAGCTGGTGAGCTTAGAGTGACTGACTGCTGTGGCTGTTCCAACTTCTGGATAGGTTGGTTTGGCCCCCTGCTATCCCCAGAATCAGGGGGATGTAAAGGTGCTCACTGTAGTTACCTGAGAGTCTTTATTAACCTATCTCTTCATAAAACAATATACATTTTATATCCTTCCACGGAAGCTTGTAAGCTATTTGCTTATTAAATGTATCTTGTCTGGCTTTTTGTTTTGAAATACAAAGAGGATGTGAGTTATCATTAGCTTTGAATTTCCTAGCTTGTTTTAGTTAGTTAAATTACCTGAGTGCTACTTAAACTTAGCTCTTTGTAGTTAATAATAATGCCATGGAGGAAAAAAATATGAAACTTCTTTTCCCTCATTCTTCTTCCTGTAATAATGCTCTATCAGAGCATTAGGTCAGCTCTGCTACAGCACAACAGAGCTAAAAATAGTGCATCCATATAATACAGCTAATACAGAGAATGGGCAGCTGCCACTAGATGGCATGACATCCTTATATTATTTTGCTTTCTTTTTTGCTTCTTTTTCTATAATATAAAAGCAGTATGTAAAATTTGTCATTCAAACTTGCTGTCAACACATTTTGACACTTCAGAGATGACCAAGGTCAGCCAATCATTCAGATATTGACAAACATGGATCTTTTTCCTTCTCAGGTGTGAGGCTAATACTGTGAAGCTCTTTGTGAAGACAACTTTGTTTTGTTTTATTTCTGCTTGTGACTTTTGATCTATGGGCTAAGCGCTTTTTTAAAATTAACATAATTTCTGCCAACTCCTGGGCATTTTGTAATGATACCTGCAAACAGATATCTGCAAAATCTCTTTCATCACTACACTCAGGGCCGGTGCAACTACTTAGGCAAACTAGGCAGCCGCTTAGGGCACCTAGTGGTTGAGAGCGCCTAAAAGCCCGCTCAGGCGAGGAGGTGGAGTGAAGGTGAGCTGTTGGGGGGGGGGCAGGGAGGGCCGCCCGCAGTAATGGGGGGGGCGCACAGGGGAACTGCTCCCCACCCCAGATCACCTCCACTCTGCCTCCTCTGCTGAGCACACAGCCCCTGCTCTAATTCTCCTCCAATCGGCGCCGCAAGCCTGGGAGGGGAGGAGAATTAGAGCGACGCTGGTGTGCTCAGTGGAGGAGGTGGAGCCGAGGTGAGCTGGGGCGGGCTCAGCTGCCGCGCAGGGCGGGGGATCCTCCCCGGGCGGGATTAGCTTCTGCGGAGGGGGGCTCCCCGGGAGGGGTTAGCTGCTGTGGAGGGGGGGTTGCTGCTGCGGGGGGGGGAGGGGCTATCCGGGTGGGAGGGGGCAGCAGGCTCCCTAGGTGGGGGGTTCAGTTAGCTGCCGCGGGGGTGGGGCTCCTCTGGTGGGGGTGGCGGGTGGGCATGGTTAGCTGCCGCGGGGGTGGGAGGGGTTAGCTGGGTCGGGGGGGGTGGCACAAGGTGGAAGTTTCTCCTAGGGCACAAAACTTCCTTGCACCGGCCCTGACTACACTGAACAATTTGGCTCAGATTCTGGGTTAGCAGGTGAAACACAAGGCTTATGACCAGGTTCAAGACTTCTGTAGCTCTTCTTGTGGCTGTGAATCCTGCAATCAGAACTCCACCTCCCTCTATGACTGGGTGAAGAGGAACTCCATGTAGATGACCTGCTATCACTCAGAGAGACAAGGTGGGTGAGGTAATATCTTTTATTGGACCAACTTCTGTTGGTGAGACAGAGAAGCTTCTTACACAGAGCTCTTCTTCAGATCTGGGAAACTAACTCAAAGTGTCACGGCTAATGACAAGATCTGAACAGATAGTTTAGTATAAGTAGTTAACACATATTTCAAGGGACCATTCAATGTGAAGTGTAAGCTTGAAAGCTTGTTTCTCGTCAACAGAAGTTGGTCCAATAAAACATATTACCTCAACCACCTTTTCTCGCTAATATCCTGGGACCCACATGGCTACCACAACACTGCATACTGCTATCACTCATGCATACAGAACAAAAGCATTCAGTAAAGATTTCTGATTGCCTACGAGAAAAATATTCACCAACCCCCTATTTTGGGAGGAGAGTGAAGATATACGTTTCAGATATACCTAGTACTCCCGTCTCATGGCCTTCAGTGGGAAAGGAGAATGAAGATCCCCCTCCATATTCTCCTGGTTTTCACCCCTGTCATTCACAGGAAAGAACCTCCCCATCCCCACACTCCAGTCCTGGACACCCGGTTTACTCATTTTTCATCAGGAGACCACATATGTGAACCAAAAATTCCTCTCAACACTTGGATAAGTGTAGAAAGTCTGTCTCTCCACTGTGGCCCAAATTAGGGAGTTACTCCAGTTCTATAGTTGCATTTACGCCTATGGGCTGCATGGCAATAGCAGGCACAGTGGGAAGAAAAATAACTGGATCCTGGTAGAAAGGAGGCAGATAGATCATTTACATGAGCTCTCCATTCCTGGACTGAAATTGTTAGTTTGGCCTTGCATACCAGCTTGTTATTTACCACAGGTAAGCATACTGCACTGCTAGTGTCCAAAGCACCAAAGGTATAATTTCACCTAGATCAAACCTTAAGGGAAGGCAGAGTATGCATTGATTCCTTTGCTTGTTGTTATGCACTAGAGGCAAGAATTTCAAAGGTATTTAAATGTATAAACATGCAGATTGGTACTTGGTGAGATTTTCAAATGCACCTAGGTGCCTAACTCCCATTGAAATCTGGCTCCACTTTGAATATAACTAGACATGAACAACAACTCAATTCTTACATCAAAATATCAATATAATTCTAACATTTCCTCATAAGAGGTTATTATAAAATATATTAAATAATTTTCAAGCTTTAACCATAAAATAGCACAAATTCTTATCTTTGAAATTGTGAAGGATTGATACTGTATTTAATGGATTTCTTATTATTAGTCAATGAGGTCACTTGCTTTCCTCCTACATATTTTTCTTAAAAATAACTATCTTTTAAATTCTGTACACATGATACGTAATATAATTTAGAATAGGCCCTTTTTTACACAGCTTCAAATAATGCACTGAAGCTTTTCTACATCCTAAAATGTCTGTAATCATAATTTTTCTGAATACCTGAAAAAAACCCGGTGGTACAGGACCTACTGGCATGCCATCTCCTGGGGGAATGTTTCCTAGCACTGGACTGGGAGCTGCTGCAGCACTCTGAAAAGAACAAAGGAAAAATAAACCTTTGTCATTGCATGGTAGGCATAAAACCAAAAACTACTGTGACCAAAATGCAGTACGGCAGAAAGTAAACTCTCTGGATATAATTTTCATTATTTACTCTAAAGGTAAACTGTAATTTAATAACAGTCTCATTTTATACACATGAAATGGTTAATTTTAGTTCACAAATATACGTTATTTGAGGAGAGGACTGACAGACACATTCATCCATTAAATGTATCATGACTATGTATATATTTAATGTTTGTATTATATATATTTATAAATGTATGTGTGTGTGTGTCTCTCTCTCACACACATATCAATATATGTGGTAAAAAAAAGTTAACGTATACAATCTATTTGAAATTTTCAACCACTTTTAACTTCAGCAGACTTAATATTCTTTTAAAATCATACCAAGCTTCAAAACAATGGCTGCTCATGATTCTACCAGTCCCACAAATAACCACCATGATTAATGAGAATAATTCTGGTTAAATTTTTGGAAAGGAAAAACAAAAAGAGGAAGGGAGAAAAAAGTATTTCTAAGAAGTGAATCAGAGGATGAAATTAACTACCTTTGCAAATCCTACAAATGGAATAAGCAAGTAAGGAATGTAGCTCCCAGCAATTTACAAGCAGGAGATCATCCCAAAAATGGAAGCCAAACTGTTATTGTTGTCATGGAAGCCAAACTGTTATTGTTGTTTAGTATTGTTGTATTAGAACTTCAATTGCTTTTAATTTCTAGCAGCTTTCTTTCCTGCTGTACATTCTGTTAGGGTATGGGGCTGAATCACCTTCAAAGCCTTTCAGTCTTTCGTGAAAACACTCTTAGGAGCACAGAAAGTATGAAGAGCCAATTTCAGGTTCTAATGATCTGCCAATAACTGCCCGGTGGAATACAAATGTATGGATGATTATTAATTTAACTGGCCAAGGAGGTCATTTTTACATTTAATAACCAAATTAAATATATATGTACATTATATTTTCAGGTCTATTTAAGGAAATGTATAGTGTAATGCTGAGAACATTAGAAAACTGAATTTGATTGGTATGGCATGTAGATATGCTGACATTTTTAGACTGAAAAAAAATAAATATTCAGTTAGTTACATCAGATTTTGCAATGGTTTAAATCACTCTTTAGAATAAGTTCCTCAAGTATGATAACCAGTACTATATTTAGTAACTAAACTGTATGTTACTTTCCAACAAGGGACCAAAGAGGCTAGTAAAGTCTGCACACACAGAAGCAAGTCCAAGCTATAAGAAGTACAGTACAGTCAGAACAGCTACAAGGCTTTGATCTTGATTGCACTGTCGACATTTGTTGCCCAGTGAATTATTTTAGTAAGTTCACAGATCCTGATTCTGGACTCTGTAATATGTTCAGCAAGGTTGGTGTTACAATACTTTACTCTTGCAATTGACCACAAAAGTCAGTTATATGTACCTGAGCTAGCAAAGGGATTTGGGTCACAAAACATTTTCATGCAGGACTGCCAAAAAGTAATGGAGCTATGATCAGGTGATATTGTATCAGACTGCAGTGGATAAACAGGGGTTACTTACTAGTAATGTCTTTGGGGGTTGCTCTGTGCATTAATGGGATTTGGTACCTCTAACCTTAAGCTGTAGAATTGTATAGAAAACCTGCATATATTGGGAGGAGGGGGGTGATTGGATGTCCTCATCAGCCCTGTTTATATAACACAGTATGCCCCCCAGCCCACCTCTGTTCCTTTTCCCAAGCCTACAAAGTCCTGAAATACAAAGAACTCCCAAGGCAGAGGGAAAGGTGGCTGTATAGTGTGAATACACAGAGACAACCCTTGAAGAACAACAGTTATTAGTAAATAACACTTTTTTCTTTTTTGAGGGCCTCTGTGCATTCCCACTCGCAGGAGATTAGGAAGCTGGGTCCCCCATTAGAGGAGCAGTTCTAGGCAAAAATGATTTATATCATATGATGCTTAGAGTGCCTTTCCACAGTAAGCATCATATTGCAATTCTACGTCCAATAAATAGTATTCAGTGAAAATAAGAACAGAACTCCATGTTGCTGCTTTGAAAATCTCTTCAATTGGGATCAGTCTCAAACAAGCTACAGAAGCAGCAGTAGCCTTAGTGGTGTATGTGTATCTTTAACCCTAGAAGTACTGGTTTTCTGACTAAAGAACAACAATATGATTCCTAATCCAGTGTGAAAGAGTGTTCACTAATAGGCAGTCCGTTACACCTTTTCCAGTAGGCAACAAATAATCTGTTAGTTTTCTAAAGGATTTAGTCTTGTTCAGGTAATAATACAGGGGCCTTTTCACATCTGAAGAGCATAAATGGGACTCTCCTGGATGGACATTAGGTCTGAGGAAGAAAACAGGGAGGGTAGCAGATGAAAATCTGAGACCATTTTAGGCATTATGCTGGGGTGAAGTCTCAATGATTTTTTCGTTGTGCATTATTATATGGGCTGGAGAGACACTGAAGGCACTGACATTGCTGACCCTCTTAACGGAAGTATTGCCATTTTGATAGCCAGGTATTCTAAGGAAGTTGGATACATTGGCTGATAGGACAGGTCCATCAGCATTGTTAAAAGCAGGCTGGGAAAGGGCTTCTAGTAGTAGAAAAGTCATTAGTTATTCCAGTGGTCCCCAACCTTTTCATCCGGCGGGCGCCAGATGAAGGACCGTGGTGGCGGTCAAGCATCCGCGGAAATGCCGCTGAAATTCGGCGGTGGCGCCTCTCGATGACATCGCTTGTCAGCGGCAAGCAGTGTCATCGAGAGGCGTCGCTACCGAAATGCCGCCGAAATTTGGCGGCATTTTGGCGGATGCTCGACCGCCGGCCAGGACGCGGGCGCATTTAGATGCCCCCATGGGCGCCATGGCACCCGCGGGCACCGCGTTGGGGACCCCTGAGTTATTCCCTTAAGAAACTTGGAGACTGTGGGGGAAGCCAATAGAGCTTTGACTTTAATCAATATGTATATATGATACACAGATAAACCTGGTAGAGTCACCTTTAGGAAGTTACCACTAAACTCTGTGATTTCAAATGCTAGGGATGCTCTAAAATCGCAGGGACTTTTGCCCATGATGGGTTTATTCTTTATCCTTTCCCCAACACAAAAAGCTTGTCCATTTCAAATCTGTACCACTTCAAGGTAGAGTTCTGTCTAGACTGTAACAGTCCTGCTTGAACTCTGTGAAAACACAGAAAGCCCATGGCAGTCAACAAACTACTCCCTTATTGTTGAAAAAGGAGGTTCAGGCACAGAGGAAGATGAATTGGTTGTTCTCTGATCAGCTGGAGAAGCCATCTATCAATATTACAAAGGCCACATTGGTGTTATAAGTATGATGTTTGCTTTATCCTCTCTGATTTTTCTTATATTCTGGGCTTCCAGGAATGGGAGGGATGACACGTTGATAGTTGTAGAGGTGAAGGATCCATAGAGTTAGAGAGGTTTACGAGAAGTGAATTTTTCATTGCATTGCTGGATGTGGGCACATGGAGAGAGGGGGTAGATAAGTCCGTTAGTGTGTATATTGGTTCAAGTAGCTTGTGTAGTTTCTTGTCTGAGTATCCTACTGCAGCTACAATCTTATCATATGCTGAGAATGGGGTGGTGGGAAAAAGGGAATTCCTTTGGTGGCGGTGATAAGGGGAGGAAAGGAAAAGACATATAATCTTGTGTGACATTCTGTATTAAGAGTAAGGCATGGTTAAGATATTTGGTCTCAGTTCTGTGGCTGCAGGAGTGCATGTTGTTGGCTGGGGGAACCAGCTCTTTATTTCATGCTGTTTAAAGCACATTTAATTAATTTAATTAACTAATTTAATTAAGTTAATTAACTTTATTAAAGTCATCCATGATTTGATTATGGACCATAACGTTTCTGGGTGCAGTTCAGTGTGTTGGTTTTAACCTACAAAGCCCTAACTGATTTGGGATCTGGTTACCCAAGGGACTGCGTCTCTCCCTATGTGACACTACCTCAGTTTAAAAGAAGGGTCTTGACTTTGGAACTCACCCACCAGGTCTGCCAGAGCTCCATTTGTTATGCTTACAGGCATACACTACGAAGCTCATCTTTTCTCTTATGTTTTTGGTGTGAGAGGGGTTAATAGGCCAGGGGATAAAGCAACTGTAAAGTCTGGGTTATCATGGTGGCTATTTTGGCCATTGTTTGCTTATGGTGTTCATTAAGTGTATTACGGACTTGAAATTGTAAGAATATTGTTTAAATTATTGTGAAGGACCTAAAGCCACTGTTAGTCCCTGAAAAAAGCTAAATAAATACAATGAAAACTGCATAATGTACATGATAGAAGGTGTAATTTAAAGAAGATAGCAATGAAGTCAAAACAATGGAATAAAACAGATTTTCATTGTCTTTGGCATAATATGTTTTTCAGTCTAAGAATGTATGAAGAAATATATCCTTAAAACTTACAACAAGCAGATCAATAAACAACCACAAAATGGGCTGCATGGAAATATTCTGATTTAACCTATTTCTGATTAATTATTCAGAAATCCTTTTCACAGTTCCACTGCAAACCATAGATTCTTTTTACATGCAATACAAGTGGTACATCATTCATATTTCCATTTGTTTGACATTTTAAATATTTGCAATTTGCTTTCCCTGCTTTTCATAAGAAGACGAAATGGGAGAATTTAAATTGTTTAATCTCTTCATACAAGAGTATTTCTCTTTAAAAACAGAAAACTTAGGTTTGGTTTTATGTCAAGTTACTGAGTTTACGGTGTCTCTTTACACTTAATAATTAAAACAGATTAAAAAATGCCAGTTGAATAAAAATTAGCCAGAACATTTATTTGTATCTGCTTGGTATACCCAGGCAGCTCTAGACAACATAAAAATAGATGAAAATATGCAAAGATTAAAACTAGCCTCTATGATCAGTAGCTGTTGATGGTCATTGTTTACACTAATTTTCAACAATAATAATTTAACTTATTAAGTACATAAAGCAATAAAGTCCTGATGGACTACTTCACTAATTTACTATGTGCAAATATTTGAATCATGTTTACCTAATAATCCATAGAGAACCATATATTGCATGCTTTTCATTTTCTGTTGCTATTGCAATAAGTGGTGCACTATGGCTGCAAGAGAATACTGTGAGTGTGATTCAAAATATTTATGTAAAGAAAATAACTGGACTTGAGTTAATCCATAACAATCCTAACCAGATTTATTCATTAATTTGGCCATTCTATTTTAGCTTTTCTTGTTTACAACATAACATTTATGATTTCATTCTATCAAAAGTAAGTCAATGAAACTTGATTTAAATAATAGGCTGCTGGTGTATCAAGAGTTTTTAAATAACAAGGAATTTTTTTCAGAGAAGTATCTTACTCGGTTTTCTTTTGTCTAAGTGGAATTATGGTACAAGAAGATATAGCAATTATAGCACCATAAATTCACATAATGTAATTTAACAGAAAATATGTTTAAAATCTTATTTAAAATATCTGTACAGTGAGCAGGCCTGATGGCCTAGAAGTAATGATCTGTATTGCCATGTGGGAGTTCTAGATTTAATTCTGTGCTCTAGTCTCTCACTCCCTAAACCTACCAAGATTAGAAATATCACTGAAGCATTGGTAAGGCTAAGATTTTGTCACGCATATATTTAGTAAAAGTCACGGACAGGTCACAGGCAATAAAGAAAAATTCATGGAACCCGTGACCTAACCATGACTTTTACTAAAAATATGCTTGACAAAATGGGGAGCTGTGAGGTCCCCACACCACCCCGGGGGGCCCCAGCTCAGAGCTCTGGGGTCCCCCCACTGCCCTTGGCTCCGAGATTGGGGCACCCCCACACCCATGGTGGCTGGGAGCTTCGGGGCACCCCGGCCACCCATGGTGGCTCCCAGTTCTGGGGCACCCCCACTGCCCGTGGTGCCTGGGAGCTCCTGGGGCATGCCCCCCGCTTGCTGCGGCTAGGAGCTCAGGGTCCCCGCAATTCCCAGCCACCACTGGTGGTGGGGGACCCTGCAGCTCCCAGGTGCCACAGGCTCGAGTCAAGTCACGGATTCCATGACCTCCCTAACAAAATTGTAGCTCTAGGCATTGGGCACATTTTCAAAAGTGCCTAAGTGACTCAGAAGCCTTAATCCAATGGGAGTATGCTTAACCCAAGCAAAGAGACTGACAATGACAGGCTCCTAATTGTAAAGAACAACTGGCTGAAGCTGAACTCAAGCAGCATAGAGGTGATGCTAGTGGCCAGAGGAAAGCATTTTGAGTTCACAGTCATGGTCCATTCTCCTCTGGTTAAAGAGACACACCACAACTGACAATTGAATCTGTAGCTTAGGAGCATTCTTGGAGCCTTACTGTCGCTAAACTCTCACATAGCAGCATCTGCAAGTAACTCTTTCTATCCTCTCCAGTTAGTCAGCAGATTTCATCCCATCCTCCTGGACAATGACATAACCTCTGTTATTTACAGCACTGTCGCATCTTGGCTGGACTTCAGTAATGAGATAAACCTGGGCAGGAAGGCTTCAGCACTTAAGAAACTCTAACTACAGAATGTACAGAATGCTATAGTGCATCTCCTCAGCAACACAGACTACTACAAGCACATCACCCTGCACTCTCTACACATGCTTATCATAGAATTTCAAATCATGATTAAGTTCTTGGTGCTTATGTTCAACATGCACAATGGGCTGGGCCCAGGATATCTAAAAAGACCCCAAAGCTCTGGGATAAGGACCGTAGTAGATAACTCTGCTCCTCTGTTACAATGGAACTCTCTCTACAATAATGCTAAAGCTCTTCTGTGTGGGAGATAGAACTTTCTAGGAGGCCAGTTCAAGACACTGGAATGAACTCTACCAGGAACTAAGGGCCATCACAAACCTCACCACCTTCTGCTCCAAGTGCAAAGTATACTTCTTTGACCTTGCCTTTTCAAACGTAAATACACAGCGACAGGCATTATTTAAAAAAAAAACCCAAAACATGAAAACCTACCAAAACAAGACAATCGACTGCACATGCTTCTCCCCCTGGGGAGAGGATGACAGAACAAACACCTTATAATAGATTTTATTCATATTGGTTAGTGCACCACTGGAAGGTGTTCAGATACTATGGTGATGAGTGTGGTATAAGAACCCATATAGAATAGAAGTATCCCAACCTGTCTCCAGCAGGAAGGATGTTGGTTGAAATGCAAGGCTCAGATAAGTGGGAAAGTAAAGTGGAACAAAATTAGAAATCCAAGAGTTCAACAAGATGCAAGTACAGTTGAACCCTGTTATGTCGCCGGCCTAGGGGTTTGCCAAAAAGCATCGAGATAACCGATGATCGAGATAAACCCCTATCCACCCCCCCACCCCTGAACTCCCCTGTCCTCTCTCCAACACCCCCTCCCTGCCCCCTTACCGCGGTGCCTGCACGTGGCTGGATCCGGCGAAGCGGGGCCGGGCGGCCGTGGACGGGGACCCGGAGCCGGGCAGCCAAAGAAGCGGGACCCGGTAAGCGGGGCCGGGCGGCAGGCGAAGCGGGACCGGGTAAGCGGGGCCGGGCGGCAGGCGAAGCGGGACCGGGTAAGCGGGGCCGGGCGGCAGGCGAAGCGGGGACCGGGTAAGCGGGGCCGGGCGGGCGGGCGGCAGGCGAAGCGGGGACCAGGGAAGCGGGGCTGGGCGGGCGGCAGGCGAAGCGGGGACCGGGGAAGCGGGGTCGGGGGGGCGGGCGGCAGGCGAAGCGGGGACCGGGGAAGCGGGGCCGGGCGGGCGGCAGGCGAAGCGGGGACCGGGTATGCGGGTCCGGCCGAGCGGGGACCGGGGAAGCGGGGCCGGGCGGGTGGCGAAGCGGGGGAAGCGGGGCCGGGTGGACGGGCGGGCGGCGAAGCGGGGACCGGGGAAGCGGGGCCGGGTGGGCGGGCGGCAGGCGACGCGGGGACCGGGGATGCGGGGCCGGGCGCGGGCGGGGACCGGGGAAGCGGGGCGGGGGGACCGGGGAAGCGGAAGCGGGGCCGGGCAGGCGGCAGGCGAAGCGGGGACCAGGTAAGCGGGGCCGGGCGGGCGGCAGGCGAAGCGGGGACCGGGGAAGCGGGGTGGGCGGGCGGGCGGCGGGCGACGCGGGGACCGGGGAAGCGGGGCCGGGCGGGCGGCAGGCGAAGCGGGGACCGGGTATGCGGGTCCGGGCGGGCGGGGACCGGGGAAGCGGGGCTGGGCGGGCGGGGACCGGGGAAGCGGGGACCGGCGAAGCGGGGCCGGGCGGGCGGGCGGCGACGCGGCGACCGGGGAAGCGGGGCCGGGCGGGCGGGCGGCAGGCGAAGCGGGGACCGGGTCTGCGGGGCCGGGCGGGCGGGCGGGGACCGGGGAAGCGGGGCCGGGCGGGGACCGGGAAGCGGGGCCGGCGGGCGGGCGGCGAAGCGGGGACCGGCGAAGCGGGGCCTGGCGGACGGGCGGGCGGCGAAGCGGGGACCGGGTAAGCGGGGCCGGGCGGCAGGCGAAGCGGGGACCGGGTATGCGGGGCCGGGCGGGCGGGGACCGGGGAAGCGGGGCCGGGCGGGCGGCGAAGCGGGGAACCGCGGGGCTGGGGAGCCGGGGAGCGGGCGGCCGGGGACGTGGGGAGCCGGGCGGCCAGGGACGCGGGGAGCCGGGCGTCTGGGGAACAGCGCGGCTGGGGAGCCGGGGAGCGGGCGGCTGGGGACACGGTGGGTCGGGGACGCGGGGAGCCGGGCGGCTGGGGAACCGGGCGGCTGGGGAGCCGGGGCTAGGGCAGGAGTCGCGTGGCCGGGGAGGGATGCGGCAGGAGCCGGGCAGGGCTGCTGCCGGAGTTACAGTCGAACCCATTTATCTCGACCTCGGTGCTCTTCTGTGCTCGAGATATTAGGGTTCGGCGAGATTAAAGAATCGACATAACCAATGAGAAACCAATAAGACAAAGAGGGAGTTTGGCGGTTCCACGTCTAAAACGTCGACTTAATAGGATTGGCAAGTTAACCGAGGTCGAGATAAATGGGTTCGACTGTATTTTCAAAATGATACTGGCTTTCTTTTTATTACAAGGGAAAAAAATCAACCCTCTACTTTTTATCACAGTAATCGGAGTTCTGTTAGACAATCAAAACAATATGATGTTATGAATGGTTGAAAATTACCTACATCTTTATGTACTGTACTTATATTAATTGAAATAGTTCTTGTTTCAGTCATTAGGTATTGTTTTCACACACGGGCTCCTGAAGACTACATACTAGCTGCCTTGAATAGAACGTATTGAAAATCTGTTTACATTGGTTGAAGACAAATACAGGAGCTATGTCTCTGCAACAGCTTCCTCTAATTTTTTTAGTCACTGCAGAACACAGACCCATTTAACTTAGTCTTACAAAATTATATTCACACTTTTGCCCAGAGTGAGTTAATTATCTTGACACGCGAGTACAATATCATTAATTGTTTCCTGAGGGTGACCATGGCAAGGGTGGGCATACTGATTTTATATATACACAAGAATTTAAGATCAAGAAAAATTGTCACAAAAAGTGACAGTTCCACAAAGCCTAAATCTGGAAGTGCCTAAATCTCTTTTGAAAATGAGATTTATGCTCCTCAGTCAGTTAGGTGTTGCAATGCTGAGCACAGCAACACCTAAATACCTTTGAAAATTTGGGCCTGAGAGATTAAGGTCAAAAGTGTCCATTGATTTTGATTGCCCAGTCTGAGATGCCTAAGGCATGATTTTTCACAGTACTTATAATCGTATAGTACTCTGCGTTCAAAGCACAGCTCCCGTTGACTTCAGTTGCAGCTGTGAGTGCATAGCACTTCTGCAAATCAGATCAGGGTCTCAAGCTAGGAATTCTAAAAATGAGGAATAGACAATTCCTGTTACCACCTGTGAAAAGTTTCATTTTCAGTGACATGCCCAGCATCACATAGGAACTCTGTGAGGACACAGAGCAATTCTCCTTGGCAGCATTCAATTGGCCTTAACCATGAGACTATCCTTTCTCTTTCTGCAGTCCCCTGCTGTCTCTCTCACTACACATCTTCCAACTTCTGCAGCAAATGAGGAAGAGTCCTACTGGCAACAAACTCCTTCAGTACAGAATCCTGATTCATCCTCAGAGCAAGTTCATTGTGTACACTGAATGAGGTAGGGCTGTGGAAAAAATGTAATCATGTAATTAAAGACTGTGTCATAATGTGTACACACAAGGATGCCCGATTAATGTTATACAGGCAAAAAAAACCCACCCAGAAATTCCATCATGTGACATCATATTGACACCCACGTGGGTGCGCAGCATGTTTGGAATCTTTAGACCCATCACACAGACATCTGCCACTTGAGCTAATGGAGTAACTGAGCCATAGTAAGCTGTCACCATCTATGTGGACCAGGACTAGAGGGGGATGAGAGAGACGCTTTGCCAATGGGTTTCACAGACATTTGCTGACAGCAGAAGAATTGTAATAATAATAATAAATAATAATAATTGGAGATATACCAATCTCCTAGAACTGGAAGGGACCTTGAAAGGTCATTGAGTCCAGCCCCCTGCCTTCACTAGCAGGACCAATTTGTGCCCCAGATCCCTAAGTGGCCCCCTCAAGGATTGAACTCATGACCCTGGGCTTAGCAGGCCAATGCTCAAACCACTGAGCTATCCCTCTCCCTTAAGCTATCCCTCCCCTAAAACGTTAAGAATCACATGTTCCATTCCAGACTCTGGAAAAGAGTGTGTTCTGCTGGTCACAGACCCTTCTGCTCTATTCCCTCCAACCTGTCTTTGTCCCAGTCCTGTCTCTTTCTCAGCCCCTTCCTCTTTCACTCAGCCCCATTCTCGTGGTCTACCCAATCCCAGTCTCCACTCCTCAGATTTTCTCATCCCAGTCCAAGTCTCCGTGGCTAGCATATCCCTGATGCAAAGTGCACCCTGCCAAATTTCAAGTCCTTGTTCCAAAGCATAGTGGCACTACAGTGTCTCAAAGGAAAGGTCACCAGATTTTTTTAACACTGCCAAACAATTTTTTTTTTCTTAACCTCATTCTCAGAAATAGTTGAACCATTTTGGCTGAAATTTTCACACACATCCCGCAAAATTCAGCCTGTGCCAGACAGCCGGCATTGAAAACAGGATCTTAAAATGGGCAGTGTCGGGTAACCATAAAATGACACCAGCTCTGCCTGTAACACAAAACACGTATGTGCGCGCACACACACACACACACACAGACAGTAAATAGTTATACCCATGGGTCTGATACAAAGCCCACTGAAATCAAAAGAAAGGATCTCATTTAATTATTAGGGCGCTGCATCTGGCCCTTATATGCATTCTATTATACATTATAAATAGCAAAATTATTGAAAAATTTAATGTTAGGAATGAGTGATAAAGTGCATAAAAGAAACAGTAACAATGAATAAATAATAACAATGCAATAAATATATTAAACATAGAAAAAAGGGACCTTTTCAAAAAAAGTTTTGTTTTTTGTTCCAACAAGCAGTCACAGAAACATTCTATGGCAGGGGTGGCCAACCTGAGCCTGAAAAGGAGCCAAAATTTATCAATGTACATTGCCAAAGAGCCACAGTAATACATCAGCAGCCCCCCCATCAGCTCCCCTCCCAGTGCCTCCTGCCCACCAGCAGCCCTGCCGATCAGTGCCCCCCTCTTCCTTCCCTTCCCAATCAGCTGTTTCATGGGGTGCAGGAGGCTTTGGGGACAAGGGAGAGAAGTGAGGGCATGCAAGGCTCAGGGGAGGGGGCAGGAAGGGGTGGAGTCGGGGCAGGGCCTGTGGCAGAGCCAGGGGTTGAGCAGTGAGCAGTCCCTGCACACTGAAAGGTTGGTGCCTGTACCTCCAGCCCCGGAGTCAGTGCCTACACAAGGAGCCGCATATTAACTTCTGAAGAGCCGCATGTGGCTCCGGAGCCACAGGTTGGCCACCCCTGGTCTATGGAGAATGTTCCTCCTCAAATAGTTTAATGAAGAATTGGGGGAAGCTGCAGGTGGTCCTCTATACACCTTTTTATTTATATCTCTTGAGTAACAAAGAGTATAATTTGGGAAATATCTTTATCCAGATATAGGAAACGAAAATTCTTTCTACTTTTCTTTTAACAGCTCTATAGCTGAATAACTGGGGGTTAAAAGATTATAACTGGCATTGAAATAGCCCTCAGTGAAAGAAGTACCAATTCAGAGAAACTGATTTTGATTTGATTGATTTTTTTTTTAATATTAATATTTCTGAAAATCTTGGCTAAAATCTCATGACCTAATCTCTTTCCAAATCCTGCTGCAGAGAGAGGGGAGAAGGAAAAAGTATGCTGAGCATATTACTTATGCTAGTTCAAAGTAGATCAACAGCTTCTTCTGATTCTTATTCTGTTTCTAAATGAGATGTGAAGTGTTTGGGGAACCAAAGAACAATTTTCAGGTTTATCATTAAAGTGATTAGAGACTCAGTAAAGGAAACATGAATAGCAGGAGTTCTTATTCCACTGAGTAGATTCAGCAGAAGCTGCTTAGGCCTCAAAGTTTAGTGAACTATAATAAGCATACAGCTTCTTGGTGGTTCTCTTTCTTAACCTTGGTTTCAGGAGATTGGTGTGTAGAATTTAGTAAGCTGGATTGGCGACAGTTTTTTATCTGCAAATTATTTTCATTCTCAGTTCAGCCAATTCATAGACACAATCATATGAAAATAGGCTAGAAGTCTTGTTCTTCATGTTTCTTCTTCTACAGGCTAAAGAAGAGGCATTCGCAACCAGAAAAGCTGCCGATGTGAATTTCTGCAGTTTCCCTTAAAAATGTACTACTCCATAGGATAGTAAAACATTCTTAGTCCCCTACCAACTCTACTTGCACATACTATCCAACTGGAACCTACCCTGCAGGAGAGCATAACTGTACCTGGTATCCAAATAGCTGGAGAAATCCCAACACCAGGGAGCCCTCATTATTGTTGCAAGGCATCACTTAAATATAAAAATAAGTTTTCATAGTGATTTCAGGACCCTCTGAAGGACTAAGCCCCTGTCAATTCTCCATTTTTTCCTGACTCTCTGTGGGCCAGTTCAGAGACCCTACTCATCTGGATCAGTGGAAGAGAAACACAAAAAACAATAGGCCCAATCTTCAGCTGTGCTGAGCTCACATTTGACACAGCTGTGCAGTAAGAAAAGGTTATTCTAAACCACCTTTCTGTCTCCTGTGATCCTGGGACTGGGTGGTGGCCAGACCAACCCCTGGCACAAATGAGGGCAACTAAAGGGCTGCTCTAACCTGCACCAGCTTGAATCTATCAACTATTTTCCAATCATAGGGTAAATAAGATTAGCCAGATCATAAGTATCTACTATGAGCAAAATTGCAAGGGGAATAAGCACATTCCCAATGCCCTGTCTGGATCATGACTTTGGGTAGGGGAAACACAGCTCCATGGGGCAACTACTCCCCTCAAGAGCAAGTGGGTAAGGTGGGGACAGAGAGGGCAGAGCCTTAGATGAGCCCCACCCAAAGCATTTGTTGGTGAAGCTGGGTGTGCGAGGGGAACTCCGCTATGCCCAGAAGAGTGCTATAGCAAATACTCACTTTCCAGGAAGAAGAGGGAGCTCTGTGAATAATAAATCCTTCCCAGGCCTCATCCTGCTGTGGTGCAGCTGTGCACCACCTCTTACAAAAGGGTAGTAGCGATGTCTCAGTCCAACCTTATGGAAATAGCTCTGGAGCATCAAGGTCTGTGGTTGTGACGTGTCTACTTTCCCCCCGCCAAATGACTTCAGTTCCGTCCTTAATCAAATTGCTCAGGATCCTTGCTGTTGGTTGCTTTGTAATTGACATAACATCTGGTGTATAGGAATTTCTCTCTTTTTTTTCTTGTTAAACAATCACCACAGTATTCCCTCACACTCCCAAAACAGTGCATTTACTAGAGGTGCAGGAGCAGCAGGCAGTTTGGATTGCATAAGTAGCTAGAAGTAGGGTTGATTTCTTGGCAGAGACTTACAAACACAGAAAAGTATCCAGAACTTCTATCCATACTCTATTAGGTCACCTCTACTGGGATATAAGAGGCAGCAGGGGTGCATTTTGTTGACCTATGTAGTGTACTAGTCAAAATGGTTACTGGAATTTGAAGATTTCAGAAACTCCTGATATTAAGTGAGTTATACTGAAGCAATCATTTCGCTGAAATTTAAAGTTTACTAAATTATTAGTTTGGGAAACAAAGTTCTATTTGTATATTGTACATCATTTTCTGTTGGCAGTCTCACAGCTGACTCTTTAGAATAATATAGAGGCTTTATGAACATGGAGTCTCATGCCCTTGCTTGAAATGAGTTTTAAATTTGGATGAATGATAAATAGCTCCCAATGGAAGGTACTTGAGACATCTTGCACTATTAAGTCAGTTCACCAAGTTATAGAAGACAAACTGACATTATCTGATAATTCAGCTAATATTTAGGTTAGTATTAGCTAGAACTATTTACTCTGATTACAGATGACAAAGGCTACTGAAAATATATCAGTTTTCTGTCAACATTCAATATATTGTAGTAAATCCAGAGAACCAATTGTATTATTATATATGCAATATCATTTAACAATTCATCTGAGCAGTAATTTGATTAAAATATA
Organism: Mauremys mutica; assembly: GCF_020497125.1. Taxonomy (NCBI): domain Eukaryota; kingdom Metazoa; phylum Chordata; order Testudines; family Geoemydidae; genus Mauremys; species Mauremys mutica. The sequence continues at coordinate 48,941,533 of NC_059077.1, forward strand.
ATTCATTCCTAAGGCTCAAATACTAAAATGTTGATACCATTGGCACAAATCCTGGTGTTAAGCATCATTTTGAAACTGTAATAAAAAACCAATCATTCTTTTATTACAAAATTACTTACTGGGATTGCTAAACTAAATGAACCTAGATGTCTTAATTCTGGCATAAAAAGCATTATATAACATTTACCATGTACACAATGTATAATAGCCAAAAAATAAGGTAGCCAGAGCCAGATTAGAGAATTTCTCACAATGAATATATCAATACAATGAACTGAAACAACATATTAGAAACAATGATAAAACTACCATGAAATGTTCATTTTCATGTAACATTACTTTTACATTTTAAGTATAAATAGTAACAGGAAACTCTAAACTTACTTGTGATGTCTGCAATTGTGTTGCAAAACATCACCATAACCATTTTTGCAGTAGCACCTAGGTGCCCCAGTCAATGACCAGGAGCTCATCATGCTAGGGGCTGTACAAACACAGAACAAAGGCCCCAAAAGAGCTTACAATCTAAGTATAAGACAAGAGATAACAGATAGATGCAGATAGAGATGTAGGTGTAGAAGGAAACAATGAGACCAGTATTGATCAGCATCATAGTCATCTCAGCACACCAGGTGGCTGATCATTGTCAAGTTTTTGCAGACATCACACCGACTGAGTGAGTTTTAAGGAGGGATCTGAAGACCACTGCTGCAGGTCGCAAGTTTGGAATGTTGATGGACAATGGCAACATAATACTGCAAGTGAGGTAGAGACCTAATGTTTATTCATATCTTGTTTACTTCCATACTCAGACACACTACACTGCTCTAACTATAAATAAGACCTTCTGATAGACCATAAATACCTCTAAGATGACTGCACGATTAAAATATGTATGAAAAACAAATGTACTTTCAAAATCAAGGCTGTTTAGGTTATCACCATGGTGCTGCTCAGATTAATGGAACTACACATAAACTAATTGCTTCCTGTTACTGCATCCTGATCTTCCTTTTTTCCAATGTGAACATACTCCTTATTTTTTTGTGAATGTTCATACATTCCGCACAGTTTTGGATGCTTGGTGACAAAATGCAAGGGTGTACGTGGTGAGCCATGCAACTTACCTACCAAATTCGTTATCAATCTCTTGAGTGTTTTTGCAATTCAGGAAAATGACTTCTAATTCACAAGTTATTGCACAGAGACAAAGAAAGTTGAACAGATACACACAGGTAGAAAGTGAATTTTCATAATCATGTCCCTACATTCCATAGCTTATTTTTGATTAAAGGACATGTTAGACTCCATTTCTCTTCTTTGTAAAAACAATGGAAAGGAACTATTTTCCCAGTCTTTTTTTGAAAAATGTAGGTGGAGGGTCCAATACTATTCTGTTTCAGATCAAAAACCAATGTATGATGTGTCAAGCCTAGAGAATTTAAGTCTAACCTTTTGATAAGTCAAATGATCAGTGGTTCCAATTTCATTTACTATGTACTTAATTTCTATAAAATAGCTTCAAACTGCAAGATTATTCTACAAAATTAATCAGTGCCATTATGGGATCAGCAATTTTTCCCTTTGTAAACACTCCAAACACTTGTAAACACTTGTACAGTTTTGCTAGAATAATAGCAACTGTTTCATTCTACTTTCATCCCAGATAGCAGAATGGATGATCACATTTCAGGAACAACAAGGAGTCTGGTGGTACCTTAAAGATGAATAGATTTATTTGAGTATAAGCTTTTGTGGGTAAAAAACCCACTTCTTCAGATGGCCCATGAAAGCTTATGCCCAAATAAATCTGTTAGTCTTTAAGGTGCCACCAGACTCCTTGTTATTTTTGTGACTACAGACTAACATGGGTACCTCCTGATACTTGACACATTACAGGAGTAACTCCTGTAATTAACCACTGAAAACCTTCTCCTCATTTTCTGCAGGACAAAACTTACAACTACTCATGGACCTATTGTTTACCTATAGAATATCAGGGTTGGAAGGGACCTCAGGAGGTCATCTAGTCCAACACCCTACTTAAACCAGGACCAATCCCCAGACAGATTTTTACCCCAGTTCCCTATATGGCCCCCTCAAGGATTGAACTCACAACCCTGGGTTTAGCAGGCCAATGCTCAAACCACCAGGGCCGCCCAGAGAATTCAGGGGGCCTGGGGCAAAGCAATTTTGGGGGCCCCTTCCATAAAAAAAATAGCAATACTATATTCTCATGGGGGCCCCTACGGGGCCTGGGCAAATTGCCCCACTTGCTCCCCGCCAGGGGTGGCCCTGGGAAAAATAAACCTTCCGCATCTCGGCACAAACCCAGTTTTGAGAAAACTTCTTTACAAAGTATCACTGGTTCTCAGCATCAGCTAGTGCTAAAAAAGGCACTAAAGCTCATTAAAAGGGTTGGACAAATATTTTCCATCAAAACTTTTTTTGGATCGAAAACTAGGGGTTTTTAAAAAGCAGAAAAAAATCATGGACAATGTCTGCTTTCCTTCAAAATTTGTTGTGGTTTTTTTAATTGAAAAGCTGAAATTAGTCTGCCAAAACCTGAATATGGTTTGGGGTTTCAGAAATGTGTGGCCAAATATTTGCTGCTTACTGTGTTTGATTGTTTAAAGAAACACTAAAAAATTCTGCTTAAAAAAATCCAAAACTTTTGAACCACCTCAGCTTGTGACCAAACGCCTGAGCCCATCCAGTCAGAGATTGTTCCAGGTTTCTGATACTCTGCTGGCTTCCTTGACTCATATGTGTCTCCATAACTTTGGGTTCATTTAGGTTAGAACATAAGAACAGCCATACTGGGTCAAACCAAAGGCCATCCTGCCCAGTATCCTGTCTACTGCCAAGTGCCCCAGAGGGAGTGAACCTAACAGGTAATGATCAAGTGATCTCTCCCCTGCCATCCATCTCCACCCTCTGACAAACAGAGGCTAGGGACACCATTCGTTACCCATTCGTTACCCATCCTGGCTAATAGCCATTAACGGACTTAACCTCCATACATTTATGTTTCCTAGAGACTGGCTCCATGTGGTCCCTCACAAACTGGAGACGGTTACTGTGGGTTTGTCTTTAGTATCACTTATGCACATACTCCATGAACTGAGCATTTGAGCTAGTTCCAGAATCTGGGATGAACCTATGTTGTGAAAACTGACATGCTCAAAATAGCACATGCATGTGAATGGACACAGGGTACTAAAATTAAATTAACTCAGGGGTTCTCAAACTGGGGGTCGGGACCCCTCAGGGGGTCACAAGGTTATTACTGGGGGTTGCGAGCTGTCAGCCTCCACCTCAAACCCCGCTTTGTCTCCAGTATTTATAATAGTGTTAAATATATAAAAAAGTGTTTTCAATGTATGAGGGAGGTGTGTGTCACACTCAGAGGTTTGCTATGTGAAAGGGGTCACTAGGACAAAAAAGTTTGAGAACCACTGAATTAACCCCTCTGAAGCCTCAGGGAATGCAGGGGAGGGAGGGGGTCTCCCTTGGTAGGGTCGGGAAGGAGGTAGGTGGTGTAGGATATTGCTCTTCTCATGTGATCCCTCCCCCAGTGGCTAATTTTAAATGAAGCTACTACCCTCCCCTGACATGAATCTCCCTGTGGCACTGAAATTAAACATAGACTATAATGTGGCATTTGAGAAGTGAAAGGGATGGTAGCCCTAATGGAAAAGCTAACAGCTTGGCTCTTCTGCAAGCCTCAAACTGCAGAATGAGCTTTAGGGTAGGGAAGGCTGTTCCTCCCAAGCAGCCTGGCCCTGCCCCCTGACTCCCCCACTTCCTGCCCCCCAACTGCACGCCACCCTCAGAATCCTCAACCCACCCTACTCCTTGTCCCCCCACCGTCCTCCAGAGACCCCACCCCTTCTTCCTGTCCGCCCCAACCCCTATCCACCCCCCTGCTGAGTCCTGACAGACACCCAGCACACCCACGATCCAACCCTCCATTCCCTGTCCCCTGACCGCCCCCCCCACCTCTGCACCTTCCCTATCCCCTGACTGTCCCCGGGACTTCCTGCCCCTTAGCCAACCCCCCTCCCCCCCAGCCCCGGCACCCCGCTCACCCGGAGCCTTAGAGCGCGTCGTATGCAGCAGTGTCCCGGAACAGCAACGCAGCATGGCTCCGGCAGGGCTCCCGAGCTCCGCCCCGCTCAGAGCCACGTGGTAAGGGGGCGGGGCTGCGAGCTCCAGGCCGAGTGGAGGAAGCCCAGGCCCCCTTGGAGCTCGCAGCCCCGCCCCTTACCACGTGGCTCTGAACGGGGCGGAGCTCGGGAGCCCTGCCAGAGCCATGCCTCACTCATTCTTTTGGGGGCCCCTGCGGAGCCCGGGGCCTGGGGCAAATTGCCCCCTTTGCCCCCCCCTCTGGGCGGCCCTGCAAACCACTGAGCTATCCCTCTCCCCCATGTAACTAACAGATTAAAAACTCTAGCCTATAAATTATTTTTGCTTTTCTAGGCATTAAAACATTGAATTATCCTTCCTTCCTTGGTACTTTTATACACTTTCTGGGCTGCATTTTCAAAAGGACCTATCATTTGTGCAAGTGCAGATCAGGTAATGGTATAGCTTTCAGACTGATGAATGCAAATGCCCATTTGCACACTCAAGAACCACATCCTCATTTAATGTGAGTACAGCTCCTTTTACAGCAGTTGAAGATCTTTCCATGAAGGTGAGTTCAGCACATTCATAGAAGATAGACCTTTTTGTAAATTCGGCTCATATGACCCAATTAATGACAGGTATAGTTCCACTAATGGAATTTGGCCTGTGATGTTTAGTTTCTCTTTCTTGGTGGACATATGTTAAAATTGTGGTTACATTCTGAAAAGTGACACTGTAAAGTAGCATTATGAGACTGCATGTTTATCAACTCTCAATTATTCCTAATCAAATTTACTCAGTTTACATGTTAAACACACCATTTTCTAATTTCCAGCCCTACTCATTCAACCAGAGATCTGAAAGTCAAATTCTGTTCTCTCTCATACATCATCACCAGTAATAAAGACTCCAACTGAAATACAGTAATAATTCCATTAATATCAAACCACAGCTTTGCCAGAAGGAGTAAAAACTTATTTTTGTCAGAAAAGCAAGCTGTTATGACTCAGGATGCACTCAAGGAGCAGTTCTGTTGAATATGATAGCACGTTCTGGGACCATTTCTCTCCCCATGTAGTAATCCCTCCCAATAAACAACTCACTATAAATGGAGGCTCATTGTATCTGAAATGGGATTACAATTTGTTTCAGTGCATTGTAATCTAGATGGGGGGGGAGTCATTCTATTTAGCTGTTATAGTGAAATTCTACTATAGAATGCTATTATAAAACTGTTAACTTTAAATTAGTTTGGGCATATACTGTTGTGTAACTAACTCCTCAATTGGAAGTATAATACCAAGGGTTTATAAGGAACTCCTTGTTGTTTGTGAGTAAACTCTGGTCCCGCAATAGTATTGCTATACAGTGTCCTAGCTGTTCTTCTTATGGATTATTTACAAAGTGATTTCTGAGGAATGAGTTCTCTAAAGCATGGACATAAAGAAAACAGATGTTTCCATGAAGGGTTATTTGTTTATTCATTGAAGGTTGCATACAAGTGATTTTGTGAGAGATATAAACAGAAGGTTCATATTCTGTTTGGTAAGAGTATAAAAATAGGAAGTGGAATAATAAATCATGTCTTAAATGTGGAGAAAATCATACCAAATAGTCTGTCAAATTATTGGCAAGTCTCTATTCATTTTAAAAAGTTTACTACTGTACATGACTATATTTATAAACTGTATTATAAATGAATGTTTAACTTTTTCTATTTCAATATGAAAATACAAATGACTACAAAAAATCATGCTTCAAAGAATGTTTCCAGAACGTAGTTTTCAACTAAAATAACAGGATTTGTTTCAATTTAATTGAAAGTATCCTATCAGTCAACAGTGTGTCCATCTATATCCAGAATCAAAATACTAAATGCTAATTATAATCTGTAAAGTGAACTACATACCTTTCAGTTTGTCAAAATGCAACTGCATTATCAGATTCATCTGTCATGACTATGTTACTGACAAGTTAAAGGCACTTGAGGACACACACACATTGCCGCTGCAGCTTGGAGCTGAGCTGCAATGATACTTCAATGAAATATCTTCTTTCCAGAAGTGACACTTACACCCCTCCTCCATAGTCCCTGGAGACCAAGAATGCTTCGGTCTACTGGCTTAACAACCACAAAATACGCACTGCAATGATATTTTTCCAAGCTGCACCTCCAGATCACATCTCTTCTGAATAACTGACATCAGACCATGATTTTAACCCATTACGTTCTAAATCATTAGGAATTTATTTGAATAAAAATTGGAAAATGTTGCCTACTAAGATGTTTTAGTAAGGAATTTGTAGAAGAATATAATTACTTCAACTAACACTGGTAATACTATATAGATGAAAAAATCTTAAAGTGATGGTTTATTGCTTATGCATTTACATGCAGGGTTTGTTATAACAATTTACAGTTTAAAACCCTTCTGAGCTTACACAACAGCACACATGCTAAGATGGCCTGTGAGATGATTCTAAACCCTGAGCAAGTGGTCGACTATCGCGGTGAAACCCAATGCAGAACTGTCACAATCTGACTGCCTCTTGGTGGAGCATCCTGGAGTGTGCTCCCCCCCTGCCTGTTCACATAATACATTGCAATGCTATTGTCAGTAAGTATGCGAACCACTGAGCCCCTGATATGGTCCAGAAAAGTGTGACATGCATTGTAGATGGCCCGAAGCTCCAGCATGTTGATATGCAGTGAGGACTCCTGCTCCAATCACAGACCTTGAACTTTCAGTGACCCCAGATGTGCTCCCCAGACCATCAGGGAGTCATCAGTAACAAAAGACCTGGTTGGGAAGGGGTGGATGAAGGGAACGCCCTGACAACCATTCTCCAGAAGCATCCACCACTGCAAGGAGTCCAGGACCAGTGCAGGGAGGGAAACTAATCTGTCCAAGGAGTGAAGAATCGATCTTAAGCTGTCCCGAGCCACATTTGAAGGGGCGAAGGTGCAACCTTGAAAACTCAACTACCTGCGTGCAAGCAGACATGTGGCCCAAGAGTTGCAGGCACATTCAAACTGTCATGAAAGGCTGAGACTTCAGATTGAGGCAAAGGTGGCGAACTGCCTGAAAATGATCAGCTGACAAAAATGCTCTGGAACTCATACACTATTAGGGCCCCAGTGAACTCGATTTTCTCAGTGGGAACCAAACCAGACTTTCCAGTGTTTAGGATGAGACCCAGACAATCAAGCAAGTGCAGTGTAGTGCTGACACAAGAAAGGACTTCTTCTCTGTACCTGCTCTCAGTAACCAGTCATCCAGATACAGGAAGATGTGGATTCCTTTCTTCCTGAGGTATGCTGTCACCACAACTGTGCATCTGGTAAAAACCCAAGGGGCAGAAGAAAGGCTGAAGGGAAGCACCACACACTGAAAATGGCACTCTGCTATGACAAACTGAAGGAATTTACTGTGGCTCAGCAAAATCACCACATGCAAGTACGCATCCTGAAGGTCCAGAACAGCAAGCCATTCATCCTGAGACAAAACGGGAAGGATACACAATAGAGCACTGGTCCCCAAACTTTTTGTCTGGCGGGCGCCAGACGAAGGACCGTGGCGGTGGTCGAGCATCTGCCAAAATGGCGCTAAATTTCAGCGGCATTTCGGTGGCGACGCCTCTCGATGATGCTGCTTGCCGCCGACAAGCGACGTCATTAAGAGGCATCGCTGCCAAATTTTGGCGGAATTTTGGCGGATGGCGCCCACGGGCACCGCGTTGGGGACCCCTGCAATATAGTGATCATTCGGAACCTCGTGTATCTGATTTATTTGTTGAGGCCATGAAGGTCAAGAATGGGTCTTACCCTTTCCTTGGATCTGGCCAGTACTTGGAACAGAAGCCCTGGCTCTGGTGTTCCAGTAGAACCTCCTCCATTGCTCCCAAACCCAGAAATGAGCGAATCTGCTCAAGGAGAAGTATCTTGTGAGGGGGTCCCTGAAAAGAGACGAGGAGGGATGGAAACTGGATAGCATAGCTGAATCTGATGGTGCTTAGGAACCAGCTGTTGGTGGTGATCGAGCCCGAAGCCTCGTGAAAACAAGCCAGCCTGTTCCCAAACAGGGGTGATGGGGAGAAGGGAATGACAATTAGAACACTGCTCTGGACCATGGAGTCAACATGGGTGCTTGGGGAAGGCATGTTGACTGGCCAAATCCCTGGATCCAAATGCCAAAGTACCCATGATATCCACACAGACTGCAACAAAGTCTTAGCCACCAAGCAGCCTTCTGTGATAAATGCTCAAAATTCCTTGCTCAACGCCTCAGGCTGCTGGTCCGCAAACTTAGACACAGTTGTCCAGTTCACAAAGACATATTTGGACAGCAATGCCTACTCGATAGCAATGTACATGTGCATGGAAGAGGAGGTGTAAATATTCCTATCCATCAGGCCCTTCTAAGTGCCCACATGACCTAGAGCGGCCTCGATCGGTCTTATGAAACCTTTTCCTGAGCACACTTGATGGGGAGCAACTCCTCCATTTCTTTGGAGAGGCACCAGCTCCAGAGTGTGAAACGGCAGCACTCTCAGAATTCAAGGGCAATGCAGGCCACCTGGCCTGTTCAAGCAGGTGCTGCTTTAGGCGAAGATCCCTCACCACTTGAGTCCATTTTGTGAACAATTTGCAAATCGAACACTGCTCCTTGACATGGGCTTTGCCTAAGCACAGCAAGCACTGTGTGTGGGGATTGTTGTTGGGGGTCACTCCCGCACACAACGGACAATGTTTAAACCCTGGTCAGGGCAGCACCAGGGAAATACTTAAACTAAAGCTAACTAACACTCAATCCAACAAACACTATATTTAAGGGTCCTAATTAACTATATACAAGTAGAAAAAGTCACTAAGAACTAGAGAGGTGGTGAGGTTAGAAACCACACAGAGCTCTGACTCTGGTAAACAGTTCTGACACAATAAGAAGGAACTGAGGGGGTGGGAGGGTCAAAGCAGCTTCACCTCATATAGCAGGGAGGCGCTATGGGCACGAGACGTCCTATGGGTATTGCTAGGCAAAATTCTCCAGCTCCAGTATGTTGGGTGCGAACACACCTAAGTGGAATAAACGTATTCATCTACTCGAACAAGACACCTTCACTGCACAAGTGTGGCACTGATGGCCAATAGTTAACTAAAATACTGTTTTTATGAAGTTTTTATGTTTATCTTTATCTCTAACATAGCAGTTAAACATCACTAAAATGTTTTCATTATAGCTATTTAACACAAAGTAATTATCTTAACTGACCTGACACTAGCAGGAGAACAATGTGATACCACATGGGATATCAGCATTCAACACAGATCTCAATCCTTCACTTACGGAACAACAGAAACTAGGCAAGTTGCGGAAAAGGTGGTCTCACCCCTTAGAAGATGTGGATGCACTGCAGCTCTTGAACTATCCTTAATCTAGTGGATTGATTGTCTGAAGTAAGCCACCTCTATCTCCAACATGTTCCAGCTGGAATATTGGTCAGATATAGCATAGGTATTTGGAAGATACAGGGAATACAATTAGGAAATAAAATAAATGTGGTCATTAAATTGAAAGTATCATGAACTATATTTCAGACACAAGTTATTAAAGAACAATACGATTACAAGAGACCAGCATGGATTTATAATATTTTGAAGTTCCCAATCCCACCAAGTGCTGAGTGCATACAGCAACTAACCAAGTCAGTGGATTTGAGGGTTCTCTGGCAGGAGGCTCTCAATTCCCCAGAGGTTCCAGCCCCAAGTCCCTAAATCAGGGAACTACCAGGATACAGTATATGATTAAAACAAAACACAATGACCATAAAATTAAATACTGAAGGGATGACAAGATAAATAAGACTTGTAAATCTAAACACTTCTCTTACTCTGGCAATTAGTACAGTGTTGATGCCTCTGATAATCATTTGAGAGAAAAGGAACTCTCTGTTAGTGGCTATAATACGCTATTTATTATAAATCCCCCCAAATATGTGCATGGACTGATGTATCAGAGTTCTCAACTTTACCGACCAGCAAAATAGTTAGTTCCCAAAGTGACATGTATAAAGGGTATAAAACCCAAGAGTGGCAATCTGTAGAGGATACCTCTCCTCGGAGAGCTAATTATTGTATATCCCCATTGTTAAGTAAAATATATCCCAATTATAATTAGGTCTTAAGTATTTTACGGTGAATATGCTTTTAAATCTCTTAAACTTGAATGTAGATTTTAAGGCCCAAAACTTTAAAACTGCATGCATACTTTTTGCATACACAACTTAATTATTATTAATTATTATTATTATCCATTACTATTTACAATGAGCTAGGTACATAAAAAAGGTACAGTCCTCACTCTGCAGAGCTTAGATTGTTTAGAAGATATTTTAAGTATCTGGGAGAAACTTCTCATATTTACACATTAACTTTAATACTGTACTGCTTTTACAGTTTTTTCTACGGTACACCAAGACAATGCACAGTGGCACCTGTGGAAAGAGCAATCTGAGGTAGGAGCCATTACTCTGAGGCTATGTCTACAGGTGATTCTCCTGCTCGTGTACACATACTCACACTAGCTCTCATTGAGGTAGTATGAATAAAAATAGCTGTGTAGTCACGGTAGCATGAGTAGTGGCTGCAGAGGCACAGCTGAGCCATGTTGAGTACATACACACCAGTTTCTGCTATTTATACTTGCACTAGCTTAATGACAGCTATCGTATGTATCTGTATATGAGCAAGGGAATCACACCCCTAGCTCGTACTGTAGACCACAGCCTAAAAGTTGGCTCCTTCTTGCTCCAAGACCCATGCCAGTGGCAGATAACTGCCCCCACCCTGCAAATGCTACTCTGCAGGTCTACACAGTTGGGGAGGTGGAATCAAGACTCCACTCACTCCCTATCCACTTATGTGGAGGGAAGTAGCAGACCCACAGAGCCTGCTTTCCACCTGGCCCTGCTCTGGACTCAAACCAAAAATGTGGGTAGCTTATGCAGGGAAAAGGGGGCATTAAAAGTAAAACAAAACCAAAAAAATCTGATAATTATGCACTTTCCCAGTATTATCTACATTATACATCTGCAGAGATGCATATATACACTCACACACGCACATGTGCACACATATGCTTGGCTCTGGCCTTGATGATGCTCCTAGCTGCTTCTGGACAGTTTGAAAATACATTACTGGCTTAGATTTGTTAACACTCCCTACATCAGTGGAGAACAGGCATAGTACTGCAGACCTCCACCACAGACCCTACCTGCTCGTGACACACTGTGTGGTACAAATGAGTTGGAGCTCATAAAACAATCCAACCCTATACATATATCTATACATAATGTTTGTTGTATATTACATGAAAAGCTGCATTAAAAACAACATTATTAAGGTTGCAAAGTCAAGCACTGGAAAGTTAGGAAATGCCAGAAGGTTACTTGTGCAACCTCAAGCTGACCCCCCATTTGCGTATGCATTATGATATAATCTTTAATTACATGATCACATGCCATTTCTTCCACAGGACCCTGTCTCATTCAGTGCACAGGATGGATGATGCTTACTTAATAGGCAGCTATTCAATGTTTTCTTTTATTCCCATTCTTCAAAGTGTGGCCCCATGCCTTATTTACTGCACACTATTCAAACTTTACTCTGAAGGCAGAATTATTATTGTCCCCATGGGCTTTTCTATAGTTCTTATCACTACTGTATCTGATACTTGGCAAACATGTATTCATTTATCTTCTAAACACTCCTGTGAGGTGAGAGAGTGGTATTATCTCCATTTTACAGTGGGAGAAGTGAGGCACAGAGAGATCAATGTCAAAAGTATCCACTGATTTTTCAGAGAATTTAGAATTAGATGGCACTTTAAATGTTCAAATCACAGCTCCCATTGACTTCAATTACACTTGTGAGTGCCCAGCACTTCTGCAAATCAGATCGCAGGTTTTCAAGTTGGGCACCCAGAATATGAGGAACACACAATTAGTGAGCACCTGTGAAAAGTCTGGTTCAAGTGACTTGACTAGCATCAGATACGAACTCTGGTTGAGGCAGAGAGAGAATCCAATACTCCCGGGCAGCAGACAATTGCCTTAACCATGAGACCCTCCTTTATTGTTGTACAATTCTCTGTCTCATTCACTACATACCTTCTAACTTCAGCAACAAACGAGTCATGCGTCCTACAGACAACAGCCTTCTTTACTACACAACCCTGATTCATCCCCAGAACAGCTCCATTCTGTGCATTGAGTAAGACAGGGATCAAGAGCACAAAAGCAAACTATCTTACAGTGCAGGACAGATAGGAAGTACGGCAAGAGACCACCGTGGCTTAACCAGGAGATTTTCAATTATCTGAAACTCAAAAAAGAGTCCTACAAGAAGTGGAAACTAGGTCGAAGTACGTAGGATGAATATAAACAAACAAAATAAGCATGTAGGGACAAAATCAGAAAGGCCAAGGCACAAAATAGGATTAAACTAACTAGGGACATAAAAGGTAAAAAGAAAACATTGTACAAATACATCAGAAGCAAGAGGAAGAAACAGAAAATGTGGAAATCGCAGAAGTGCTAAATGACTTTTTTGTTTCGGTTTTCATCAAAAAGGTTAGTAGTGATTGGACATCTAACAAGCTTCCTCCTCCCTGGTGCCTAGGTTGAGTAGGGGTAGGGAGGCATTTGAAAGCATAAGAAAGACAAGCTCCCTGCGCTCATCTACAGTGTCAGACCCCAATCTGGGCCAATGCAGCAGGAAGCAGCCATTACAGGGAAACTATGGCTTCATCCCTGTAGCTCTGGACTAGAGGAAGCATGAATCAGTCACATGTGCAAAAAGGTCAACACTAGGACTTGAGGGGACTCAGGAATGATCGGTGAGGGCAAAACCTTCTGACATATTAGCTGCTGGAATCTAAGTCTCTACTGAGCATGTGTGATTTATGATTTTTCAAAGACTTATAACTTGGTCAGATTTGGTCAGATTTTCACAGGGATGGCAAAAGGCACATCCTTGACACAAGACACCTCATGACAAATTTAAAGTCATTGCTACAAAGTATGGTGGCACTAGAGCTTCTCAAAGAAAAGGCTACCAGAATGTTTTAACATTGGCAAAACAACATAGTTTCCCACAGCCTTATTCTTGGAAACTGCTGAACCATTTTGTCTGTTATTTTCCAAAAACATTCAGCTTGAGGCAGACAACCAACATGGATAATTAAATGGTTAAAGTTTGGCAAAGCAATTGAAAACAGAGTCTTATATAGGAAGTGTTAGGCAACCTTAATAATAGGTGGCATTTCCAGCACCAACTTTAATATAAAACAAAATTTACATACTATATAAATATACAATATGTACACACATTTTCATTAAAGATTTTTTTGTCTTTAATGGAGGAGCTCATTATGTGTATAATATACCACATGGACTAGCAACAATATTCCCTATACATATATTTATATAATCAAGTAAAGATCAAATAGTGCTGATACCAAGTGTGAGCAAACCTGTTTATTTTCTGAAGTAAGTATACTAGATCAAACTTGACTGTCACAGTCAATTTCACCACAGGACTGTATCCAAGTTAGTCCAAAAGATTGTCAAATATGATTGGCACCTAGCTGGAACAATCCACATTTCCAAGTACATTTTGAAAGCTTGCTCCCTTCTTCCATCTTTGATTCACTAAAACTGAGAAATGTACAGGGCTAATATCTAAAGCCTGACCCAGCTTTGCTCAATATGTTATCCAGGGGCAAGTAGGGCAAAGGTCATCAATGTGTCATCTTTTTGCTCCCCAATCCTTAGAGTTCCTGAAAGGCAGTTTGGGCCCAAGTTAAACTAAAGAGGCCTCAGAGTTGTTTCAATTTACATTGGCTGGTAATAGTCTGCAATGGGTCATTACATCAGCTAGATACTGCCAAAGCAAACCAGTGCTCTGTCTATGCCTTCAGGCATATCTATGTTGTGTTGGAGAGGCTTACAGGGAGTGATGCAGAGATACAAAAAAGACTGTAAATAAGTAAAAATGAAAAAATAAAGATTGAATTTGTAGAAATGACATTTATATATGATCTCAATATTTTTAATGTCTCAGTAACTTTAGAATTATGTGCTGAATAGTAGAGAGACAATCTGGTTAAGAAGGTTATTCAACACACCAAATTTAGAAATTACCTCTTCTCTCCTTCTCTTTATAGGGCTCCTGAAGTTCAGTCTCAGTGCTCCCATTGCATGCAGCACTCACAATGAGACATCATATTCACTATGGAATTAATGATGTGAGACTTTTGATGGGAAACAACACAGCTTTATCTATCTGCTTGTAAGAACCACATCCACACAGTGTCTGAGTGCTGACATGCTTCTGCTCTGAATCTCAAACTGGGAAAGTTGGACAAATTAAGACTCACTTGTACATGAAGGTGGCTGAGTGCCAGATATCAAGTTTTCATCCAAGCTGTGTTTTATTAAAGCAGTGAGGGAAAGGCAATATGTGTTAGGATTTTCTTTGAGCAACAGTCAAGAAACAATACTTTTAAAGTCCATCTATCCCATCACTCCTCCTGCTTTGCTTCCATTGCTAGGTTTCCAAATATCAGAAAACTACTCTGAATGTCTGGCTTCTTTATTCTTCAGGGAGTTGAGTTGTTTTCTCCAAAATTACTGACTTCTGGGGGCAATACGTCTCCAAAGATAATACTAAGTCCCCAAGGGTGGGGTATCATGTTCTGTACCAGGGAAAAGATAGCAACACTGGAAGTGTCAGGTAACATTGGTAATTAAGTTCCATAAAAGCAATACTTTATTTAACAGTTTAAATTGCTCCTTGTAACCTATTCTTTTTCCTTCATCAAGGATTAAAAAAAGAAAGTACATTTTTGCAATTACCATTTCAGTTTACTTTGCGTATACATACACATTACAGCCAAAATTATTAACCTGCCTGCCTAAGCCCCATCATTCTTTTTGGTGGGGTGGGGTGAAGAATTGCTGTGTTTAATTTTCCTGATGAATAATGTCCCCCACTGATCCAATGTAACAGTGTAAGAACTTGCAAAACTAATCAGGAACTCAAACTGTAAACAGCTGTGTATATAGTAAAAATGTAATGACTCTTCTAAAAGAGTTATCCAAAACAGAGTCATATTCCCCAATGTCTATTAGCTATATTGAAAATTTCTGTACCCATTAACATTTGGACAATGATCGTTGTATTGTACTGAACAAGGGTAATTTTCCTTCCTGTCTGATCATCCAATTTATTTATTTTAAAATATTTTTTTAACAAGGATGTCTGCATTCTCTGAGTTTAACTCCTCAATTCAAGCTTTGACTAAAGCTTAGAAGCATAATTCAGGTTGTTCTAAATTGTACATACTGGCAGGAAAGTGCATTCCCACAGTTGGCTCCCATTTCCATCATTCTATTAACTCTTTCATATTCCGCACTGGGGTTTTCTGGTATAGTGCTACTGCTAATGATAGACACATCAAAAAGTACCAAAACAAAGGAGGTGAACAAGAAAACCACAAGCTTCAGGGAATTGATAACTTTTCAATAAGCAGTTTTAGGAAAGATTAGCTTGGGAAATTCATAACAGCAGGGGGGCCTAGTGAAATGGCTAGAAATGCAGCAAGAATAGCCTTAGTGATTTAAGACAAGTGGTACTACACCTCTAGCCCGATATAACGCTGTCCTTGGGAGCCAAAAAATCTTACAGTGTTATAGGTGAAACCGCATTATAGCACACTTGCTTTGATCCACCATAGTGTGCAGTTCCGGCCCCCCGGAGCACTGCTATACCACGTTATATCCGAATTCGTGTTATATGGGTCGTGTTATATCAGGGTAGAGATGTATTATTTACACAAAACAAGGCAGACACGAGTTTATAATTTGTTTAATAGCAGTAAGCTTAATAGTGTTAGTATGAGCTACACAGCACTTCAACTGGAAGAGCATTTGTAGATTGATACATAAACAAACGAGGGCCCTTTTCAATGTCTGTGGCATTATACACTAGTGCCAAAGTCACAGAACACAGCTGGATTCACACATTATTGATTTAGCACAAGTATTTGTATTCAGTGAACAGAGAAGTTAAATATTTATGATCAGTTATAGGCTGAATGAATAAATCTGAAACTTACACAGTAAAAAGCAGTTCAGGATGTACAGTAGCAATTGTATGAAAGAAAGAAAGAAACAGAATTGAAATTCACATCATATACAATTTGGGCAAACTGTTTAACTTTTCAAACAGCTTGGGTCAACATTACCAGTCATAACAGTGAACCTATACAGCCTTCTGATTATATTTTAAAATATCTCTTCATGCACAGAACAGTGTGCAATTTAGCATGACAATGATCCATGTGCACTTGATAGACACCATACAAACCATACCACATTTTACTCACTATAACAGTTTTTAACTTTTATCTTCCTTTCATCAACAATACTGTTGATCATTTCCTGTAAAATTTGTTAAGGGATCTAAATTCCAAGTACATAGGTTACTCTCAGTAAAGATTTTTTAAAGCAAAAAATACAATATGCTCTCTTTTCTTTCTGGTAGAGCAGAGCTTCAATACAAAAGCTACTAGTTAAGACACATGGCCAGGGTATTTCACACTTTAATCTACCTAAAAGAAAAGAAAAAGTGCCCACAACGATGACAGAGGGACTACAATGAACACATTCAGTGCCCTAAACTTGGGGTTTTCCTCTCTAGTTGTGGCAAAATTTCTATTGATTTTAGTGGATGTACCACAGGTCCCTGTATAAGGAACTGACAGAAATGTTCCTTTTATCTGCCAAGAAAACATAAGAGTGCGGCCTAAAGACTGTGAAGGAGTTTTTCCTGGCTGACTGGTTGATTTCTAAGGTCAACCAGGGACAGAGATATATGCCAGCCATTTCTTCATAACTTTTCTAGTGTTGATGGTAAGGAAGGTATAATACATATTTATAATTTACTTCAGTCCTTACAATTAACAGAATTAGTACAAACTGGCTATGCAGGACATAAAAAATAAAAAATTCTCCAATGTGTGGAGTATAATGTTACAAAGTACCTTGTGCCACAACATTTTCTTATAACCAGTATTTCAGTTCAAATAAGCAAACGTTTTGCACAGGCAAGCTTTTTTCCTTTTACATTGTTGCTTTTGGCTAAGGCCACAGTTACAACAGGAAATAAAAAATACATTACTCAGGAAGGAAGCTAATGAGTTTCCCCTCCTCCAAATGCCATTAGACACTTCCTGAATAAAGGAGAAGCACAGTAATATAAAGAAAGATGGTACATAAGAAACCAAAAAAACAGACCCTGCTGTATGATTAAAACTATGTAATCATAGCTGTTTGAAAAAAGCACGTTAGGTCAGTTAGTCTAACGCAACACTGCTCCTTACAATATTCATGAGTGCTTTGTCCATTCCAGTTTTAAACGACTCAAGCACTGACGCTTTCCTCACTTCCTCTGTGACATTATTCCAAAATATAATACATTTACTTATTATACGTTTTTCATAATATTTAGCTTTAAGTTTCCTCTGTTCATTTTCTTCATTGCTTCTCGTTTGAGCTAAATAGCATTTAATGGAGGCCAATTCTCTTTGGGAAAACCCCAAAGCTGCAAAAAACCCCAGAGGTTTCAAGATGGGGTAACAAAATAATCTTGCCATGTCCTTACCATTCAGCATTGTACAACTTAAAAAAACCCCCGCATTTACACTTTTATTGCTATTCATTCAAATATTTTAATATCTATATCATTTACATATATAACAAACCTAATATTAAGATTAACTCAAAATCAGCTAGAGTTTTGCACATAGCTAATTTGTGTAACCTCATATTTCCTATGACTTACTCTCATCCTCCGCATCCTCCTCTCCTTCATATGTTTTTTACACCAAGTCATTCCATCCAATCTAAATTTAGGGTCTGATACTCAAAGACTTGGAAATAATTTTTGAAGTCAAAGGGATTACTAACATTAAAGTCACTCACCTGCTTACATCTTTACAGGATCGATCTCATACATTTTGAGCTCTCTAGAGCAGGGGCTGTTTGTCTTTCATTAGTGCTCTGATCTGACAAAAATATGCACATTTGTAAATTTACTCACATGAGTAATTTTACTGACTACTTGAATGAGACTACCCATGTGAGTAAAGTAATGCCCATCAGCAAGTGTTTGCAGAAACAGGGCCTACTTATTATACAGCACCTAGTACCATATGGATCTACTCATAACTTTTTTTTTTATTTTTATTTTTTTTTTATAATTGGAGATATACCAATCTCCTAGAACTGGAAGGGACCTTGAAAGGTCATCGAGTCCAGCCCCCTGCCTTCACTAGTGGCAAATCATATGACCATATTTTCTTCTTTTATTCTTCCAGATTTTTCTGGAAAACCATGGGTGTAAAATTCACTACTACGTCTTCTTCTGCCTGTTATTTGGCTTTTCTTATTGCCCCCTGCTTTCCTCTCTCTGACATAATGTCCATTTCCCTACCTTCCACATCTCAGCTCCTCCCTATTCCATCCCATTCTTCCCTCCTTCTGCTTCTCATCTCCTCCCTATCCAATCTAGCTTCCTAGATTTAGTTTGAAACTAAAAAGCTGAATCAGACATTAAAAAGTCTTCCGAGTCATCTTCTTATGGAAAAAGGGGGAGAAATGCTATTAATGCCGTCTGCAGGCATTGTACCAAGCAGCTGATAGTTCTCAGAAGAAGAAAAAACGTTAAAAAAAGAGGTGACAGCTGCTCAGCACAGCTTCTAGTAGTATTTTGGTGTTCTTTTGCCACTCCTTTTGTAGTTAAAGAGCTGACTCAGAAATACTTTATAATGTTTGATTCAGTTAGTTTTACTTTCAAATGATCACTAAGAAACTAGAAAAAAATTATTAAGGAAAGTAAGATTTTTGTTTAATGTACATAATTTTAAATGCAGAACTTTTTATTAGTGTTACAATACATACATTACTTTAGTGTGGATACCAAATAGGGCCATTCTATAATCACAGAAAGAGATTTCAGAGTAGTGTTTCATTCTGGCATCTCATCATTTCAAGAATAGGTGAGACACTTGGCTTTTAGTCTTTCAAGGAAACTAAAACATGGTGATATGCCCTATTGTGTCTTATTGCTTAAGTATAGTGCCTTGTTTTTTAAAGAGAAATCACAATTAGGGTCGCCAACTGTCTAATCACACAGACCTGAACACCCTTATTCCTCACCCTGCCCCACCCTTCTGAGGCCCCGCCCCGCTCACTCCATTACCCACTCCCTCTGTCACTCGCTCTCACTTTCACTGGGCTGGGGCAGGGAGTTGGAGTAAGGGAGGGGGTGTTCAGAGTGTGGGAGGGGGCTCTGGGCTGAGCTTGGGGCAGGGGGTTGGGGTGCAAGAGGGGGTGCAGGGTGCAAGTTCTGGGAGGGAGTTTGGGTGCAGGAGGGAGCTCCGGGCTGGGGCACGGGGTTGGGGTGCAACAGGTGGTGTGGGGTGCAGGCTCTGGGAGGGAGTTTGGGTGTGGGAAGGGGGCTCAGGGCTGGGGCAGGGGTTTGGGGTGCGGGCTCCGGCCAGGCGGCACTTACCTCGGGCAGCTCCTAGGCGGCAGCACAGCAGGGTTGAAATCAGGGTCCCTGCCTGCCCTGGCCTCACACCACTCCCAGAAGTGGCTGGCACAACCACGCGGTCCCTGGAGGAGTCAGGGGGCTCCATGCACTGCCCCTGCCTGCAGGCACTGCACCCGCAGCTCCCATTGGCTGCAGTTCCCGGCCAATGGGAGCTGCAGAGTCAGCACTCAGGATGGGGGCAGTTTGTTTACATTGGCCATTTGTGGCTGGCACTTCCCACAGCTCCCATTGGCTGGGAACAGCGAACCGCGGACACTGGGAGCTGCGGGCAGCCATGCCTACGGATGGTCAACATCAGCAAAATATCTTGCGGCCTGCAATCAGATCATCCTGATCGTCCGCATGCGGCCTGCGATCCGGTAGGTTGCCCACCACTGGTGTAGACCCTGCTAGTATGCACTAAAGGTTGCCTAGTGCACTTTACCATAATACTGTTTCAAACAGCACTACACTAATGCACACCAGATAGTCTACGCAGACCAATTAATGCGCAACATGTAGTACACTTTGGAAATCACACGCTCATAGTGTGCATTACCCCTCTGTGTAGGCAAGCCCCAAAATACAGCTGTTCTTCCTAGCCAAAACCAAAAGCCTTTAGCTACAAATGATTGTGAACATACCTAAATGGTGCTTTGGACAATAAAACGAGCTTAAATTATTGAAGAGAATTCTTCCACTAAATGGAAAGACAAGTTTGGACTGAGGCCAAACCTACTAGTCAGTTTAAACCAGATTTTGTTTACAATGACCGTACCTAAGTAGGAACATTTCAAACTAAAATGCTTTCAGATATAATAGTGTGGATGGAAAGACTCAATAAACCACCCTTCACAAAAATAAAAGGTACATACAAGAAGCATACAGTCTCTCACTTATCTTACTCTGTCCAAATTCTTAAGTTATAAGAATCAATTCTTAAATTATAATAGTTGGTTAATTCTAGAAAAAAATTGCATCTCTGCTATAGTTTCTCTACAGTACTGGTAGTTAGAAATTAATGTACTTTACTCTAAAAGTATTAACAGAAAATTTTTCAAAAGTGGCCGATTGAATTATGCTTGTAACACTCATATTTCATGCAGAATTGCACAATTTGCCTGTCTGGTGTGTGGAAATATCTGTTTACACCTACTAATTTCACTTTTACATTCTGGGCATATTGCTTATTATTAATCATCTGCAATATTAACTACCCACTATAGTTATACAACTTCTCACATATACTTCCATACAATTAATACATCTGTAAGTTTAGATGCCTGCATATTACCATAATACACATGAAAACTGTCATTATCCAGAACTAATACCTCTCTTTGTTATTTCAATTTGGCAACCATGTCATAAAATATAAAATAATCTATGCTAATCACAATAGATCTGGATATTTTTTTCTTAGTTAGGAAAAGAAATGTGAAGTACATGATTATGTTAAAATTCCATCCTTTTAAACAGCAAAATAAATACATCAATAATGAAAATCTTTATGGTTTTTGTGCTATTGAAATGAATAAAACCCAGCAAAAATGGACTAAATGTTATACCAGGATTACGAAGTCAGCTAAATAACCTCTGCATTTCTAGACTAGCTTTTGTTTTCAATAGGGCCCTGTAATAGGGTGTTGGTGCCAAGGCACATGCATGTGTTCCAGCACCGTTTCAAATCTCTGGACTGTAACTGAATTGGGTGACCCAGGGCCATGTGATCATAATGTAAAGGTAGCCCCTCCGATAAGATAGGCTGCCAGATTTTGAAGAAGGGGAAAGTACATCAAACATGTAGAGTTCTCTCAGAAGCCGCACACTGTCTTCCATAGCTTCTTCAGGAGACAGGGCCTTATGGAAATAAATATAGCCTTGTGTAAGCTCATCCCCCTTCTTCAAAAGGGCGCAGGAAGGGTCTCTGGCAGTACAGTCAGGATGGAGGGAAGCCTGTCAGGATACAAGCAGTTCCTGGTGAAGAGAGAGCGAGACAGAACTCTGCAGAGAGCAAGAAGTACAGTGAGACTTTCTTCAGCGGTACAGGTGGAAGAGAAAGCCCACAACTGGAGCTCTGAGATAAGGGCTGAAGAGACTGAGAGGAACTCTGGGTTAAAAGGGTTTGTTAAAACATACATGAGCCTGGAAAGGGAAAAGGATCAGATTGTGTTTTTGTTATACCTTATAAACCAAACAATTGTCTACACTGCAATTAGACACCCATGGCTGGCCTGTGCCAGCTGACTTGGGCTCGTGGAGCTTGGCTTGTTTTCACAACAGTGTAGACTTCTGGGATCAGACTAGAACCTGGGCTCTAGGAGCCTGTGAGGTGAGAGGGTCCCAGAACTCGGGCTGAAGCCCATGCCCATAAGTCTATACTGCAATTAAACAGCCCCACAGCCTGAGCCCCGTAAGTCCAAGTCAACTGGCACAGACCGACTGCAGGATTTTAACTGTAGTATAGACATATCCCAAGAAGAGCCACATTATTTGAAGATTTGAAGTACCTGTGTGGGTACATCAGAAGGGGAAACTGAGGGACCACTCCAGAAGTAAACTGAGGCAGTTGACTTGCAGAGGTGCAGTCCCAGTATCCCCCACCCCCTCAGATCCCCCCCGGGCATCCCCTCTCTATTACAGGGCATTGTTCTTTTACCTCCACATCACAGTTTTAAAAGAAAGCCCACACTCTAAAGCCTGAAGCCTCTTAAATGCAAATACATTAAAATATTTAATATCTCTTTGAGATTTCAACAGACAGTACAAAAAGAAAACTTTATTAAAAACATTTTTCTGAAAAGAATACCACCCTAATAATAAAATAAAGGAGCAAAATTTACCCAATTTTTCCATATACTATGATCCTTCATTTTATGTATTCCATTGGGGTAGCCTTTTACTGAGCAGCTCTCTTGCCACCATGCTTAAGAAAACCCTCAGAACTGCCGAAGACCCCCTCTGAATTAAGTGAAAATCTCAGTAAAATAGGCCCAATCTTGCAAAAACTTATTTAATGCTCATGTAAAGAACATATTTTTGTCTACATGGAGATCTCAGAAGTGCTGAGAATCCACAAATTTCACTTAAGTCTCTGGGATCTGTGGGTGCTCAACATCTTTGAAAATTAAGTCCCGGTACTCAAATAAGATCCCCAAAATAAATAGTTTAGTTTATAACTGTTCAACCTAGCCATGTTTTTTTGGACTCTGGGTTTTACACTAGCATTTAGTAATGGTGGCCCAGATCCACAAAGATATTTTGGCAGCTAACCCCCAGTGTTAGGCACCTAAGTCTCATCTTTAGGTGTCATGGCAATCCACTAAACCCACTGTCAGCTGCCGCCAAACCCTTTAGGACATGTAAACTTGCTCGGTGCCTTTGTTTTGGCAGTAAAAGTTCCCTAAGAGCCTTAGGTTCTGCCTCTGGGCATGAGCACCACTGCTTCACTCTAAGCGTTGGGACACCTATCTCCCGCCTAGGCCCCAGAGCGATCCATGAACCAGGGGAAGATAGGCAGGCAGACATCTACACCCAGGGCTTGATCTGGTAGGCATGATCACAGGCCATCTAACTCCACATAAAATGGGGAGAGGGGGGAGAAAAGGAGGAAGACAACCTCCCTTATAACCCTTAGCCCAGTGGCTAGAGGAAGAATATCTCTTATAACCTGTAGCCCAGTGGTTCACCCAGGAGGTGGGAGACCAGCTCTTTAAGTCTCCCCTCATCCAGAGGAGAAGGAATTTGAACAGAAATCTGCCACTTCTCAGGTGACTACTCTAATCACTAGGCTATGAACTACTCTTGTGTGGGTTCCCGTCAATCTCTCCTATTGAAGTTGATCCACTTTAATTAAATAATTAAAGATTAATTGGGCCAGAGAAAGAATGAGAATGACTCTATAATTCAGTGGTTCGGGCACTCACCTGAGATGTGGCAGATCCCCATTCAAATCCTCCTCACCTGGCTGACGGGGGACCTCCTCCTCAGCTGTTTTGAGTGGAGTTAGGTGGCTCTAGGCACACCTAGTGGATCACACCCTCCAGACAAGATAAGCAGCTGAACACCTTTCTTCCCCCAGTTTGAGGATCACAGGCAGAGATGGGCTCTTCCAAGAAGACAAGACACAGGCACCTTTCTCCATGAGAAGGATGGAGCTTAGGACACACACCTCTCATCTGCATCTGCCATTGGCCAGCTTAGGTGGGGAGCTGCCTAGCATGCTGGCTTCTGTGAATCGCATTCTAAGGCACCTAACTCACCCCATCCATTGTAGAGGGAGACCAGGCAGCTAACACAGGCTTTGCAGATCACATTGTTGTTCCAGCGATTTTCTAGGTACCTAAGTCTCTTTGTGGATACAGGCCAGTAGATACTTGAACTTGCAGAAAGATACTTTCTGGATCTTGGCATCTTTGAAAGCTCTGTTTTACTTCAGGTGACAGGAAAGTCTAGATAGTCATTTCAAACTAAACTAGGAGAACAGAGTCTTTAACTCTTATTGAAAATGGTTTTCAGGTTAGCCTCATCATTCTTGGTCCATCTCAAGGGTAGATTCACCTCCTCTACTGCATTTCAACTGCTTTATAAAGCATAACAGGACATTTATGTAGCACTAAATCATTGCCTCAGATTCAAATGAATCAACAAAATCCTTTCAACTAAGTTCCTAAAACTTAAAAACAGATGTAACACTAAGGTAATAATTGGAGACATACCAATCTCCTAGAACTGGAAGGGACCTTGAAAGGTCATTGAACCAGCCCCCTGCCTTCACTAGCAGGACCAATTTTTGCCCCAGACTCGTAAGTGGCCTCCTCAAGGATTGAACTCACAACCCTGGGTTTAGCAGGCCAATGCTCAAACCACTGAGCTATCCCTCCCCACAAACACTAATTGAATAATTATAAAGTCTCAAAATTGAGACTATTGTAATCAAAACTTCAAGATAGCATTCCCAAAATAGGAATTCCTAACTTTAAAAATAGTATTTAACTACTTCCCATGGGGTGTTGCGAAGTTAAATACATTATAGATGCTGAGGCACAGAGATGCTACATTAACGGAGGCCATATAAGTATCCAAGATAGAAAAATAAAAATCAATTTTAACATCAATTGAGGAATGCAAAATTAAAGCCTTTTTTGAAATATCAGGAGAACTTCTAAATAAAATGATCCAGTCTATACTGAGGAAGCATCTTGTAACAGTGCATAATTTTAACACATACAACTCTATTATTCTAAACACAGCACTTTTATTAAATGTTATTTTAGCTAAGAGACAATTATAAATATCATACTATAATCCAGAGATGTCAATTCCTTTTTGATTGAAAAAAGCTATACCACACAGAATTCAAGTTCTTGAGAGACCAAGAGGACTTATTTATAATCTGTCAAGTCCTTTTCCCTTAGCACAAAAGGAAACATTAAGGGTGGGACTTTATTTAGATGTCTTACAAACAAATAACATCCGTGATCACAGAAAGAGGAAAATTCAAATCTACAAACAAAACATTTTTTATCCAGGATAGAAGAAAAACTATAATTGTCTTTGCAATACTTATAGTTAGAGATAGAAGTGAAATATGTACATAATAGAAATATATAGATGACTGTGTTCTGTGTGGCTCTGGAAACTAAGGGCTTGTCTACGCTTAAAATGCTTCAGCAGCACAGGTGTACCACTGCAGCGGTGCTGCAGTAGTGCTTCAGTGTAGACACTACACTGCCAAGAAGGATTCTCTCATCAGCATAGGTAATCCACCTCTCTGAGAGACAGTAGCTAGATCAACAGAAGAATTCTTCCATCAATCTAGTGCTGTCTACATGGGGACTTAGGTTGGCTTAACTATGCCACTCAGGGGTGTGGATTTTTCACATCCCGGACTGGCATAGTTAAACGGGCCTATAAGAGAAGAAAAGAACAGTTATGGCACAGTTCCTCTTATGGACCCAAAGTATTTGAAAAACAAAACCTTAATAACGATTTTAGGGAAGACAAGGGCACCAATCACTGCTACCCACAATCCATAAATCTGTATAAGTTAAAACTTGCTCAAATGCAATTTAAGTGAACTTTTTACTGACATAACTTATTTAAGAATAAGAGTGCCATATTTCAGTACAAGAGTACCCACATAGAGACTTTCACTGAAATAACTAAAGGTGTTGTTAGTTATTTTGGTTCTAGTTTCCATGTAGACAAGCCCCAAAACAGACATGGCAGATCCTCAGCAGCTGTAAATTATCATAGTTTCATTGAAATCAATGGAGATATGACAATTTAAACAAGATGAGGATATGCCCCAGAGTGTTTCCCATGTAACAAATAATTCTGAAAAGGTCCATAGATGGTCATTTTATGTTCAAAAAGTTTGTTTCTTGGTTTATCTTTTCTACTAGTTTGACAAATGATGATCTGTCCATGAAAGACTTTTACAGGCCTCTTAGTAGTAGTTCCTGCCTGTGGTCATTTCACAAGTTAAGAGAGATCTTCTTTCTCAACAGATGTTTGAATTTCAAGAGGGGTCTAAAGACTGCATTTGTGTGAAAGACATTTATTTGAAGCCTTTGTTTTGGGAAAGAATAAAATCCCTGTACCACATAACATAAAAGCCTGTCTTCAGTTGGATAGATTGACATCTGTGGTCAAGAGCTGTAAGAGCCTTCCACCTGTCAGTGTTCTCACTTTAGAATCAATCATGCATCAAGCATGAAGGCCCTCACTGTGTAAGTTTTAACAGATACTGTAAATCCTGCAGAGGCATCACAGATTCTTGCTAAAGAGCACTTCTAGTAGCCTAAAATGAAAAAAATAAGGGATGAGCTTTAAGGATTACGATGAAGATGTAACAAAGATGAGACAAAATTTTACCAAATTCTGATTCTGGTTGACTACCATGAGAGCACAACTTGATATTCTCTCTCATTTTTGGCAGAAGCAGAACTCAACAGGGACACACAGACAAATTAATTATTAGGTTGTCACTGAACGCAAAGTATTAAAAACATATAGAGCTCAAATTACCCTTAGGTTCTACTTGTTTCCACAGGTGTACGTCAAAATGCAGAGCCCCTGGTGGTACATAGTCCACGTAGAGGAAGACACCTATAACCCTCTGTGCCAGTGGGCCCCCAAATAGTCAGTGCTGCCATAAAAATAGGGTAGGTGGATGTGGCAAAGGCAATTGCAGCTAGGATGTGCTGATTCAATGCATACCTAGGGCAGCCTAAAGTGGTGACGTTCATATGAAGTTCTGACTTCACTTTAAAGTTGCTCTCCTATGGCAGAATCCTCAATGAGGATGTCAAACAAAACAAACAGTGTCAGCCCTCTGCCACTGATGCCCTCCAGAGGTTGAGGTGCACCGGCTAATACAGGAGTAGACGGTGCAATTTTGTGTTTCCTTTCACTAGCTGAGGTGAGTAGAGCCCATATATTATATAAAGCCAGAAGTATTCACCTCAGGTAGTAAAACGTCACTCTGGTGCAGACAGGTGCAAGAAAGAAGCAGGACCTCACTTTTAATATTACTACACACAAATAAATCTGCACTGAAAAAGCTTCCCTAATTTGATGAAAGCTAATTAAGTTAACGAGAGATAAACATTTTCCTTGAATGAATCATATCCTGGAAAGATAACAACCAACAGTTTCAAAAGTGACTAGTGGTTTCCAAGCCTCCCTTTTCCTGAGCCCTACTTGAGACACCTCAAAAGGGCCCAATTTTCAGCAAGTACTGAGAACTCACTCTCTGAAAATCAAGCATCTTTAAAAGATGTTTCGGGCTGGGCAACTAAAATTTGAAGCATCAAAAAATAACTAGTCACATTTTAGCATCTTGGTCATCAGCTTTGGTCATCAGCTTTAACCACGTTATCATTAAGGTTAGAAAATGCAATTTATTTCTGCTTCTATGTATTTCATATACCAGCTCAAAGAAAGAGATAGTTTGTACACATAATGCTGTGCTAGTGAAGACAACCCTAATATGCAAATTGTAAAATATTATAATGCTAATAAGACACAACATTATAAAAAGTAACGTTGCAAAAAAGTACTGTTTTACATTCATACACATACATTTTATATATTTATATAATGTTCTTTTCAGCTATACGTACACATATAAAACATCATTTTGTAATAAATGATACCTCTCCTATTTTACTGTGCATCATCTTGATAAGTCTTTTACTTGTGCAGGGAAGATTAATGTCTGATGTCTCTAGTTTTAAACATATTGATAAAATCCACAGTAAGTCTAGCTCCAAATTTGAAAATGAGTTAGATGTATTGTACAGAGTTGCAGTGCTCCTCTTCAAGGTATACAGCTGTCTAATAAGGCAAGTAGCCAAAAATAATTTACCGTATATTAGTAGGAAACTGGAAAAACAGTTTATATCCGTTTCTGAAATAAGTGCTTCTGAAAGGCCAGAAACCACAAAAACTCTTCTAACATGGGCCTCAATCCCCCTGTTCAAGACTACAAGGTAACTGGTATAGGTTCTGGAACAATAGTTGGAGATGGCGTCAGCTAAACTGTCTGTGTTTTAAGAAGCTGTGCCCCAGAGTGCCTTGAACAGGGGCGGCTGTAGGTATTTTGCCGCCCCAAGCACAGCACGCAGGCTGCCTTCAGCGGCTTGCCTGCGGGAGGTCCCCGGTCCCGCGGATTTGGCGGCTTGCCTGCGGGAGGTCCCTGGTCCCGCGGATTCGGCGGCATGCCTGCGGGAGGTCCGCTGAAGCCACGGGACCAGCGGACCTTCCACAGGCATGCCACCGAAGGCAGCCTGCCTGCCGCCCTTGCGGCGACCGGCAGAGCGCCCCCCATGGCTTGCCGCCCCAAGAAGGAACTAAACCATTCCTGAAAATTAAAAAGGAACTATTTACTTGATGAAGAAAATGGTTACCTGGACTTGCTTACTTTTGACTGATTTTCTAAAAAAGGTAGATCCTCCTCAACCAACTGTCCAGTGGTTGAATCTTGGGAAAGTCACTTGTGCTGCACAGAGTGCTTCAAATATGAGGTATAAAGAGAACTATTATTGGTAAAGGAAAACAATGTGGGCCTTCAACGCCTTACAGAATGATCTAAAAAATAAAACTGAGACCTGGAATAGCGCTAGAAGACAAAATTATTTTACAGTCAATAACCTGTTTACAGATTCTACTTGACTTCTCACCAAAAGAGATTGTCACCAGAAAGTGAAAGACAAATTAAATACACTTTAGAACTAACCAACTTTTTAAAGTAGTAACCCAAAGGCCAAAAACCTGGCTATCAGGAAAATCATGTCTGTTAAAATTTGAGCAGCTAAGACTCTGAATGAACTTTATGTGAATTCACCTCAGGAAAGAAGATCTTGTACCAATTTGTGTGCAACATATCAGTGGAATAGACGTGCATGAGAATGAAGTGAGCTCTGTACAATGATGCCAACTGGTCTCAAAACACCTCTTAAATACAGCATCCTTTCATGTGATACCAGTTTTTCTAAATCAAACTAATTTTCTTGGTTGAGTATGTGTCATCTTAAGCAAGAGTGAAAGAGAAGGATCAATGTTGGTTGAAAAAATGCAGTGTTTCAGAGCTTCAATGTATATCCCAACTAAAGTTCTGAAAATGGAAGAGTGCTCATTTGAGTAGAAATACACTGAATAGACAGTATATAAAAAGAACTCTTGTTGGCCTCATAAAATAATTCTGGGCATGGTTATCCAAGTCTGATGGCCTGAATCTAAGCTAAAAGCCTGAGTTAAGACTCTGTTTGATACGGGTATTTTAATGTTACTTCCTAAAGAGTCCATTCTTTATTTTGTCAAAGAAACCCTCTAAAAACTTCACTTACTTCAAAGCCTGAAGACTACCAAGTATGAGAATGTGAAAAGGTCCAGGGAAGTAAACAGTTTGGTGTCTGACTTTACCAACAAGGACCTGGCCCTTTCATCAAGGAGCACTTCCTCTTCTTTGTTGTCCATTCTTGCTTTCAATGAACTGGTCAAAGAAGGAGGTGTGAAACTCCAGTAGTCTGTAAGTTTTAAAACCTTAAAGATATCAAACCTTAGCATTCAAACACAGCATACCTCTGGCTCTAAAACCACCATGCAAAGGGTTGCCAGGTGTCCGGAACATCCGGCTGAAAAGAGAAACTGGCAGCAAGTCTAGTTACTTGCAGTAACTTACCTCCACCACTGGGGGGAAGAGCAGCAGCTGCAGCTGGAGCCTGGCGGCGCCGCGCTACTTAGCAGCTGCTACTCTTCCTGCCCCCTAGCCTGAAGGAGAGAATCAGCTGGCTCCCGGACTGAGCTCCAAAATAGGTACCGGTGCCATCCGGGGGCTGTAACCTCTCGTTCCCCACTGTGCCCCGCTGTGCCCCAATTTCCCCAGCCCCTCGCTCCAAGGACCAACACCCCTCCCTGCCCTGCTGACCCCTGATTTCCCTGACCCCCGTGCCCCAATTGGGCAGGTGTTCAGGCTCCACATCAGCTCCTCCCAGCCCAATTCTGCAGGCAGCAGGTGAGTCCTGGCGGATTTATCAAGATTTAAAGATATTCTGCTTTCAACTGTTGAAAAGCTTAGAATCACATAATAATAAAGTTGCTTGGTATGGGTAGGTAAGGGTTCTATAAGGCTTGCCCATTTGAAGTAGCTTATCTGCTATCTCTGTTAACAACCCAAGTTGAAATATTCTGGATGGGAGAAAAGCAATTTATGGATGTAATCTGATCCACTCCCAACATGCCTGACAAAGCCTCCTTAGTTATTTTATATAAAACTTCAGTCCTTGTTCCAATAGTTCTGACAAAAGGGGAGGTACAAGAATGTCCACTGAAAAAAGTGTTATGACCTCAGCCAAAAAGCTAAATATTACAATTCCCATTCAAATACACCAATTGAATGAACAGTCCTGCTTCCTAGAGTTCAACTTCAAATCACTTAGGCCTGGTCTACACTAGGACTTTAATTCGAATTTAGCAGCGTTAAATCGAATTAACCGCGCACCCGTCCACACCAGGAAGCCATTTAATTCGACATAGAGGGCTCTTTAGTTCGAATTCTGTACTCCTCCCCGACGAGGGGAGTAGCGCCAAATTCGACATGGCTATGTCGAATTAGGCTAGGTGTGGATGCAAATCGAACTTAGTAGCTCCGGGAGCTATCCCACAGTGCACCACTCTGTTGACGCTCTGGACAGTAGTCCGAGCTTCGATGTTCTGACCAGCTACACAGGAAAAGCCCCGGGAAAATTTGAATTCATTTTCCTGTCTGGACAGTTTGAATCTCATTTCGTGGTTGGGCATCGGGGCGAGCTCAGCAGCACCGGCAGCAATGCAGAGCTCTCCAGCAGAGGAGTTCATGTAGTCTCTGAATAGAAAGAGGGACCCAGCATAGACTGACCGGGAAGTCTTGGATCTGATCGGTGTGTGGGGCGAGGAGTCTGTGCTTTCGGAGCTGCGCTCCAAATAACGGAATGCAAAGACGAGGCAGGCGACAGCGCTTACAACGCTGGTTTCCCCGACAGCCAGGATCTCTTCATCACCGTCACGGAGATCCCCTACCAACCCTCCCCGGCCGTTAACCCGGACCCTGAATCAGGGGAAGGAGCAGTCGGTAAGTGCTTTAAACATGTAAACTTTTATTCTTAATATAACAGGAAGCTGAAGTATGTGAAAAGGAGGTCTCTACATATATGGGGATAGAATAGAAATCCTCCTGGGAGATCTCCACGAAGCTCTCCTGGAGGTAATCGAAAAGCCTCCGCAGGAGGTTCCTGGGGAGAGCTGCCTTATTGGGTGCTCCGTGGTAGCACACTTTTCCACGCCAGGCTTTCATGAGGTACTCAGGGAGCATTGCCTCCCCGAGCACGGCTGCATAGGCCCTGGTTTGTGCTGGCTTTCACGCAGCATGCGCTCTCTATCTCCTTCAGTGACCCTCCTCAGGGCGATCTCGCTCGGCGACTCCTGCATCTAATTAGGGGAATTACTGTAATGTTACGCCTGGTCCAAAGTATGTTTAAAAAATCTCCGGACAGACGGCGTAGCAGAGACTCAGCACGCTGCTGCGTGACAAGCGTAACGGAAAGCCAAAGAATCAAATGGACGCTCATGGAGGGAGGGGGGACTGAGGACGCAAGGTATCCCACAGTTCCTGCAGTCTCCGAAAAGCATTTGCATTCTTGGCTGATCTCCCAATACCTGTACGGTCAAACACATTGTCCGCGGCGGTTCAGGGCATAGCTCGTCAATGTACCCCCCTCCCACACCCCCCAGAAGGAAAAGGAAAAAAATCGTCTCTTGACTCTTTTAAATGTCACCCTATGTGTACTGAATGCTGCTGGTAGACGCGATGCTGCGGCACTGTACTGTAGCATCCTTTCCCCTCTCCGCCTCATGGGTGGCTGACGGTGCAGTATGACTGATATCCGTCGTCATCATCATAAGCCTTGCTGTAGATGGTGTAGTGCAATACGACTGGTACCCGTCCTCATCATCAGCCCATAAGTACTGCTAACCGTCTTCATCATAGCAACAGGGGGCTGAGCTCCATCAGCCCCCGCCCTTCACGTGTAAAGAAAAAATTCTGTACTGCCTGGACTGTCATAGCAGCAGGATGCTGTTTTCCTCTCCCACCACACTGCTTAATGTCCTGTCTGGACAATCATAGCAGCTGGAGGCTGCCTTCCCCTCATTTCATTTCAGTAACAAGTCACTGTTTCTTATTCCTGCATTCTTTATTACTTTAGCACACAAATCAGGGGACACTGCAATGGTAGCCCGGGAAGGCTGGGGGAGGAGGGAAGCAACAGGTGGGGTTGTTGCAGGAGCACCCCCTGTGAATGCCATGCAGCTCATCATTCCTGCATAATCTGACACGGAGCGGCTGGGCTCTCTGGTTCTCTGAAACACTGGATCTCTACTACACTAGCCCCATCTTCTATGCAGGAATTATTCTATTTTTAGATACCATAAAGGAGGGATTGACTCGGGGAGTCATTCCCAGTTTTGTCTTTTGCGCCCCCGGCTGATCTCGGCCAGGGGCACCTATGACAGCAGCAGAAGGTATAATGCAATACGGCTGGTAACCATCATCACCTTGCCAATTTACAATGGCATGGTAGATGGTACAATATGGCTGATAACCATCTGTGCTGTCATGCAAAAGCAAATGAATGCTCCTGTGTAGCGCTGTTGAATCGCCTCAGTCCGCGGCATCTAGTACACATACGGTGACAGTGACAAAAGGCAAAACAGGCTCCATGGTTGCCACGCTATGGCGTCTGCCAGGGCAATCCAGGGAAAACGGGCTCGAAATGATTGTCTGCCGTTGCTTTCCCGGAGGAAGGAATGAGTGACTACATGTACCCAGAACCACCCGCGACAGTGAAATTTGCACCATCAGGCACTGTGATCTCAACCTGGAATTCCAAGGGTCAGGGGACACTGCGATGGGGTGGAACAGGGGCAGAGTTTATGCTTTCTGGATTGCCTGCTGCAGGAGTGCAGACGAGATAGGTGCTGTGCATGGTGTTGTTCACAGACACAGACTAGACTGTGTTCATTGTTCGCAGAAATGTATCTTTGCAAGGAATTCACTCCCTCTTTCCCATCACACAGCTTCGACTGTCTCCAGACCTGCCACAGCATCCCCCTCACAGAGGCTGGCAAAGATTAGGCGGCGAAAGAGAAAGACACGGGACGAGATGATCGCTGAAGTTATGGGGTGCTCCCGAGCCGAGGCGGACCAGCAGAGCCAGTGGAGGGAGACCCTCTCTCTGTACCAGCGCTCACACAGCGAACGGGAGGAGAGGTGGCGTGAGGAAGACAAGCAGGCGACTCAAACGCTGCTTGGACTAATGAGGGAGCAAACGGACACGCTCCGGCGCCTTGTGGATGTTCTGCAGGACCGCAGCTAGGAGGACAGAGCCCCCCCGCAGTGTATCTGCAACCGCCCTCCCCCGCCACAAAGTCCCATACCTCCCGTCACCCAAAGTAACCAGAAGGAGTGGCGCCAGGGGCCGTGAAAACTGTCACTGCACCCCAGCAGAGTGCTCAAGTACCAAAAAGCTCTCATACCCTAATTTTTGAGAATTCCTTCCCTTCCTGACTCACCCTAGCCCCAATCCCAGTTTCATCCCCTGACTGTCTGGTTAATTATTAAAAATACTTTGCTGTTAATTACTGTTTCCGTCATGCTTTTTTACACAACGCTGCGTTTGAAGGGGTGGGTGGGGAAGGGGGTAGGGTATTGCATAGGACAGTCACCTTTAGCAGGGTACAGAGACGGGGGCAGGATCAGCAGCAGGTCACACACACAGTGCAGTCAGTAGGCACCCTGGTCGGTATGGGAGGTGGTTTGCAGGTTCTGTGTGGGTGGGGGGGTACGTGACTTTGTAGCGGGGGAGGGGGGTTACAGATCTCATGCAACGGTCCCTGTCCTGGACCACAGAGCCACGCAGCAGAGGAATCTGTATCCGTCCTCCCCCGCCACAAGGCCACATAGCCCCCGCACACAGAGTCCCAAAAAGGAGGGATGGCAGGCTCCGTTGAAACAACCAGTCCGGCACTGCAGACCGCTCTGGGAGCAGGAGCCTGTCATTCCTCGAGTTTAGAGGTGGTCTTTACATCACCGCACACCCTACCCAGCACAGTCTGCATCCCAGTTTCAACCCTTTAATGCAAAGTCATCAATAAAGAAACCTTTGTAAAGTTACAGTGGAACATGTATTTTATTTTTAAACGTGTGTTGGAAGTGGGGGAAGCGGGGTGGACGGGGTATGTAACTGCAGATGCTAGTCAACAGTCACTTGGTAAAGAAACAGGGGCAGGTTCAGCTTCTCTGTAAAGAAACTGAACAGTCACAGGTCACGCTGCTCGCTGGTACTTGAAGAGCTCTTTGTCGCTGTGCAAGGTGCCTGCATAGGGCTTCACGAGGCAGGGCATTAGCGGGTAGGCTGGGTCCCCGAGGATCACTATAGGCATCTGCACATCCCCAAGAGTTATTTTATGGTCCGGAAAGAAACTACCTTCCTGCAGGTGTCTAAACAGACAAGAGTTCCTGAAAACACGCGCGTCATGAACTTTGCCTGGCCACCCGACGTTGATGTTGGTAAAACATCCCCCATGGTCCATCAGTGCTCGCAGCACCATTGAAAAGTAGCCCGATTTCTCAGCAGCTGACTGTGGAAGAGGTGGACGATAAAGTGCGAGGAGTTGACAACGAGCATAACTTCCGCGGGCTCCGTGCTCGCAGTGCTGTGGTGCCCGTGCTGTCACTGAGCAGAAAAGTGCACGAACAGATTGCCCGCAGGCGCTTTCTGGGAGGAAGGGAGGGCGTGATTGACGGTTCAATGATGACAGTTACCCAAAACCACCTCGACACATTTTTCCCCCCAGCAGGCATTGGGGGGAAATCCCAGAATTCCAATGGCCAGCGGGGAGTGCGGGAACTGTGGGATAGCTTCCCACAGTGCACCGCTTCCAAATTCGACGCTGGCCCCGTTACTGTGGACTCACACAGTCGAATTAGTGTTTTTAGTGTGGATACACAAATTCGACTTCATAAGGTCGATTCCACAAATTCGACTTAAGTTGATTCGAAATAGTCTTGTAGTGTAGACATACCCTTAGTAGATTGATTGAAGGTGATATTACAATGTTCTAAAAAGAAAAAAAAACTTGCTGAAAGTGTAGTGGCTATATCAGATTCAGAGTGCTATGAGCACAAAGTGAAAAGACAAAAGAGGTCAATTTCCAATCTCCAGTGAATAAGAAGAATGGGAGCTAGTAGAATTTGCTTGCAGAAGTTGAGTGTGATCACAAGTATTACAAAACAAACAAAAACCCCACTGTAAATAACATAAGGTTACTATTTACTTTTCATTTGTAAATTTTAACCTCATGCATGAAATAATGTCTGTTACAAAATGTAACACCATTCATGGCTGTACCTTTCCCAGGATGACACAAAAAAATCAAATAACTTTTTAAACACAATTTTAAGCTTGTTTGAAACCCTGCAATAAAAACAATATTTTAAGGTATAAACAAAACAACAATACAACCGATATTTTAACCTATTGATTAATCTATAATATACTTATTTACACATGTGCAAAGTGATTCTATTGTAGCAAATCAGAATGGCACTATTTATAACCACTTTTCTTAGGTATAAATGACCTACAACGCACAAGGCAGAAGAGAATCAAGATTTTTAGATCTCCACCAATATCATTTTCCTTTTTACCTAGGCCCCAAATTGGCAAAGCCCTTTAACACAAGCTTAATTTTAAGCATGTGCTTTAGTGTTCTGCTGAATAAGGATGAACTTGAACACTTGCAAAGTAATGGACAATGGAATTAAGAGATGTTATGGGGTTTTTTTAAGACAATTTACTTTCAACTGTCATCGATCTCTGGTTCCTCATAGTATGTACAAGAGCTTACATCTCCCAGATAAAGGTGCCACGACGACTCCTCGTTGTTTTTACCTAAAATGAAGGCTCTTTATTAGTTGGGCTAGATTGTAAAACACTAACTACAGCAACCTACACGTCTTAAGTGACCCGCTAGTAGCTGAACAGGAGCAATTCCAAAATCTATGTTAAGTTTATCATTAGGGCCCTATCAATTTCATGGTGGAGAAAAACATCTCACAGACTGTGAAATAGCCCTTCCCCATGAAATCCGATGCCCCCTTATTCCCCAGAAAAGGGGCTCCTTACTCCGGCTCGGCTGTGGAGGGACAGGACTTGTCCATCCCCTGCACAGCTGCTCTGTCGGGGTGGAAGACTAGACTCACCTCCGGTTGCCTCCCCATGCTGCAGAATGCTCTCTGGGACTGGGCAGCAGCCCCAGAGGTTCCTGCAGCTGGAGGAGACTTGTGGAGTTGGGTCTGATTTTCCCTGTGCTGCTGGGAGCACCCCAGCAAAAGGGGCTCCTAGCGCCAACTGGGCTGAGGAGGGACAGGACTTGTCCATCCCTTGCATAGCTGCTCTGGGGGAAGGAGGGGGGAGATCAGATCCACCTCCACCTCTGGGGATGTCCTGCGGCTGCAGGAAGCTCTGCAGTTGCTGACTTCAGAGTCCAGTGCTAAAGGCAGCACAGAAGTAAGCCCATCACCCCCCCACAAGAGGTTTGCAACACCCCCTCCCATCCCCTTTTGGCTCGGGACCCCCATGGTACAACACTATGAAATTTCAGATTTAAACATCTGAAAACATGAAATTTACCAATTTTCAAATCCTATGGCTGTAAAATTGACCATAATGGACCATGAATTTGGTAGGGCCCTAGTTATCATTCTTCAACATATGGTACTTTTTATTTAAATGTATCTTTGTTTAACTGGAGTATCTGAAGCTGTTTAATCTTAGCTGCTGCAGAAAAAAAAAAAAGATTAGAAGAGCTAGGTGCCAGTAACAAAAGGTTATCAATTTGTTTCCAAGCCA
Source organism: Mauremys mutica (assembly GCF_020497125.1). Classification (NCBI taxonomy): domain Eukaryota; kingdom Metazoa; phylum Chordata; order Testudines; family Geoemydidae; genus Mauremys; species Mauremys mutica. The sequence goes on from NC_059077.1 coordinate 48,978,775, forward strand.
GTAAATAATCAATGCAAATGAAAAGTATATAATTGGGATGGCACTCTTCCAAATTACCTGTATGGGATCACATTCTTCCAAACTTCCTGTCCACTGCCATAGCAAAGATCAAACAGAGAACATTAAGCAAGAAGTTGTAGGCTTGGACTTCACTTTAAAAACTCCTGGTGGTCTATCTTTGTCATCTTTGCTCAATGGTGAAATTTGCGAATTGCTTTCCCACCATTTCAGAAACTATTTACATTTTTTATCCTCTAAATGAGGTGAAGGAGACTCAGCCACTCTAACTGGTCATTTGCACACAGTCACTGCAGTAGGAGGCAACTGAGTGAACACTGTACAAGAAATCATTTAACCTCCTGGGCCTCAGTTTCCCACATATACAATGGGGATAATAATCCTTATTTAGCGCTTGAGTATTGTTACATTTGTAAAATGCTTTGAGCTCCTTGGATAGTGAAAATACTGTTATTATTTGTTTATTATTGTGACAGCTAATCTGAGGATGGGATTCCCCAGCCCAGCAGAGCCTTTTAGACTGGCAGGTTTTGTTTTTCAGTTTCCAGCTTCTGAGAAGATCTAATGCTTTGGATTTCTTGATGCCAGATAACAGTTTCAACCATACTGGTAGTGGAGATGGTTGTTAACAAAGACTATTAGGGATGTTATCCTGATTAACAGATTTTCTCATGCAAGTCATTACTTGATTAGCGATCAAAGGTTTCTTTCTAGAGAATCTATCAAGCTAACAAACTGTGATGCTTCAGTGAAGCGAGCATTCTTAATGGGGTTTACAAATCCAAACAGTGTAGTACACAAAGAGAATGGTGTTTATGAATTATGAAAAAGAAAACTTGATGAACCAATGATTTGAAAATGAAGAGTGAAAGGCCATTTAAAGGGTGTGGCTATGATAACCAAGTTTTAGGTACCACTTTACAGACTGGTATTCACAAGGTTTTCAGTCTGCAACCATGTTGAAGATATTCTTATTGAATTGCTAGCAGAACGTGGACCAGTACAAGCCGTTCAATATTTCTGCTCACAATAACAAAGATTCTGTCCCTGAAAATTCTAATATAGCAGGGACAAGCTTTTGAGCTACACAGAGCTCTTCTTCAGGTCAGGGAAAGACTCAAAGAAGCACTCTGTGTAACTCGAAAGCTTGTCTCTCTCACCAACAGAAATTAGTCCAATAAAAGATATTACCTCTCCCGCCTTATCTCCCTAATATCCTGAGACTGACACAGCTACAAAACCACTGCATAATACAGCAATGTCTATTTTGAATAAGCATGAATTAGGATAAAGCTCAAGGGATGCGACACATATAAATGGTTCTTAACCAAACATCTAATAAAATGAAAGGTATTTACTCCTACATCAGTTTCTGTAAGCTGATGTGCAGCACCACTGTACTATTCAAAACGGAGATAACATTTTTTTTGTTGTACACATATGTCTGCATTCTTTTATTCACCAGACCAAAGAGTGACCTAATGACTGCTGAATAAAACAGCTCCTGCCCATCATTTCTAGCCTCAAAATAACAAAAGAAAGTGTTGTCATGGAAACTAGTCTATCCCCAAGGTACACTGCATTTTGCTAGCTCCAAATTATACTTGTATCCATATTTCCCTCAATAACAGAAACAACTTTAAGTCTTTGTCACATGTCGCATTGAATGTAGTCATTCTTCCAAATAACTTGCTTTTATTTTTTGCCAAAATACTGTCCCAGAATGTGGTATGCAATGTTCAGAAAGATTATATTTGTGCTATGCATTTTGCTAAAATTTAAAGTTTTAAAATCTGCAAGAAAATATTAAAACGTATCATAGCTTATGGTATGAGACATAAAACCAAACTCCTGATCTCTTGTAGTCATCAAACAGCTCACAGTGCTTTTTGCATGAGTGTGGCTGTTAGTGCTGGCCTCATGGCTAAACTTCCCCTTCAACTTCAAATGAGTACACTATTCTCCTTGATTTCCAGTTCTAAACTTTTGTGTATTTACTCTACATTAATAAGCATTTGCTGCACTGATTCCAAGATCTTTCTTTAGACATGTAGAAACAAAAAACTGATTGTTTTAATAGTAGCAATATTTTCATAAAACAAGTTCACTGTAAGAGGATGTTCACTATAACTAAAATTGCATTTTATTAACAAATCATAATTATGATTATGATCATTTCATCTCATTGGAGCCCTACTGCACTGGGTGCTACACAGGAACACACAAAGACATGGTCACTTAAAATTTAATTTAAAACAGAATATAAATAAGTAATGAACAGTAGCAGAGAAGGGAGAATAAGGGTAACAGCAATAAAATCAACTGGTTCCATAATTTAGCTACACCTCTTCCTCGATATAATGCTGTCCTCGGGGGCCAAAAAATCTTACTGTGTTATAGGTGAAACTGCGTTATATTGAACTTGCTTTGATCCACTGGAGTGTGCAGCCCTGCTCCCCACCCCCACCCCGGAGCACTACTTTACCACGTTATATCCGAATTCGTGTTATATCGGGTTGCGTTATATCGGGGTAGAGGTGTATGTGCAAAACCTGATGATCCTGTTTCATCTTGGAAAAGAGACATCCTCTTTCAACTTTTTCTTACCTCACACATCTGATGCGGTATGCAGCATTATGGCATACAAGAAAGAAATCAAATTGACAAATTTCAAGGAACATTTCAGATTCTAATAAATGGGCTTCAAAATGGTGGTAAGTGAGAAAATAGAGTAGTGACAAGCAAAAAGCACATAGCTTATAGTGTAAACAAAAGTAATCATTTAACCAAAAATTTCAGTCATACTATTTTATCCTGAAACTGTGTGTGCATACTCTCTCTCTCTTTGAGAGAGAGAGAGAGAGAGAGAGAGAGAATTTCTTAAATTGATAATTTTATGCTTGTGAAAAATGCTAGTTTATTTGACTTCCAATCTGAGTCAGAAGACACTTTATTAAAAGGGCCATACCACGCTAACAATATTGGCTGCCTCCTCAGAAGAGGACAAGAGCTAATATGAACAGCTGTTAACCAAACAAAATGGACAAAACAAAACAACAAGGACAAGGATGGTTTGAAAGGTGTAATAAAAGCAGGTCAGCATGGAACACCAAGTAAACAACCCTGGGTAATACTAAATGGTTCTTAGAAAGATCTAGGGACTCAGGATGACCAGATAGCAAGGGTGAAAAATCGGGATGGAGGTGGAGTGGGGTAGGATAATGGGGTCTTATATATGACAAAGACCCTAATATCAGGACGGTCCTGATAACAGTGGGACATCTGGACACCCCAAAGTCATATTTCCCAGAAGAATACTGCCTGGATGCGTGAAAGAATGAGGGCAAGGAACATGACCCCACAGTTGCAGAGAGCCTCCCTGTAATTAAGACGACTCCTCTTGGACTTACCTGTGATCAATTTGGCCAAAGCCAGAGGAAGTTCACAAGGAGGTACCTGGATTTAATGAGGCTTTGGATGGGATGACCATAAATAAAAAGGATGGGTCAAAAGTACTGCCAAAATCTATGGCCAGGGTTATACTACAAACTTTTGCTGGCATAGCAATGTCAGTTAGGGAGGTGATTTTTTGCAACATTTCTATACTGGCAATAGCCCTACTGTAGACGCAGCTATACCAACATAAAAGTACTTTTCTGGAAGAAATAGCTTATTTCACTTGCCCAATCAATATCAACTATACCAGCAAAAGTACTTTTTGCTGCATAAGCTGCTTCTACACTAGGAGAGTTTCCCAGTATTATACCAGCAAACCTTTTGTAGTGTTATAACTGGCCTGACACAGACACTCTAAATGTGGTGGAAGAAGGGTTACAACAAGCCACGCTGGAAATATGTCATTCCAAGTCACCCTCCTGCTACAGAAGGGGGACAGATGTTAGGGGAGTCCATGAATCATGCCAAGTACATATCTGTGTTCATGGCTCCATGAAGGAGCCACCAATTTATGCTCCTGATGGGCCAAGGAACCACTGTGAAAGGTGCTGAACTGACAGCCCTGAAGAGTGAAGTTTTCGATTTATCCACAAGATATATTTTATTTGTTTTAATTATTTGTAAACTACCTGGAAGCTTCTCCATTCATGTGCATCAATGATGACCTAAAAGAGAGGGATTAACTTGAAGGGTGAGAAGACAGTTCACTTTTCATGACCATTCACTCATTGGCCTCTGTTCTGAAACTGATAAAAATGTCAACTACTATCAACTGTGAGAGCGGCTTTTTTATGTAGATTTCTCTTCATTGGTAACTGTATTGACTTATTAACTCACTTCATATAGGCTACTGAACAGCCAACTCTTGGAAACAGTTTTTGATTATTAACAGCATGAGCTGGATTTAAACTAGTGACCAGATTAAAAGCTCCATCTCCAACCAAAACCAAATGAGCTGTGTGACGGGTTATAATGTTATACCATTGAGTTCTCATGGGCTATGGCTCCTTTTTAGAGTCTCTAGCGTACAAGTGGTGCTTAGAATTTGAGTGGGAATCTCAAGAACACCCTCCTTCTCTCCAAGCTAAAAAGAAAATTAGTCATTTAAAGGAGCACATTTCTATTTATGTTAGAGGATTTATGGAAGGTGCTCCATCTACAGAGAGATTTTCTATAAAATCTTTTTCAAATAACTATAATTATCATAAAAAATAACTATAACGATAGTTTTCTGTTCCACAATCTCCTCCCTCTTTACAGATACTATCTAGTGAAACCCAAAGTGATTTTTAAAATGTTGTGGCATATATTCACAGGCAAGTTCTTATTTTTTCTCTAGATATAGTTTTGATATATTTTGGTGTCCTCTGAAGAAGTGAACAGAAAAACAATTAACTATAGTAAAAGATAAAGTCTTAAACACTTAAACCCATGTGAATAATTGATTTTTCAGTTCGCTGGCAGGTCCAAAAAAAAAATCATTTCAGGTCAACCTAAAACCATTTTTTTAAAATTGTTGATAAATTGAGAAGTCAGAAGAAATTAATTTTACTTCAAATAAAAATAAAACATTTAATTTTGATTTGGGGCATCTTTAACTATTTTTTAAAAAAAGCAAAGGAAATCTGGAAACAATGGACTAGATTCATAAAATTGAGAAGAAGCGGGAGGAGCTACTGCTCCCCTTACAACCAACAGCATAGGCACTCACCTGGGATGAGGAGACCCAGGTTTAAATCCCTGCTCTGGAGCAGAGATTTGAACTCACTACTCCTCCATCCCAGGTGCGTGCTCTAACTACCAGGCTATTGCCTAGTCTCAGGTGAGTCTCTCTCATTCTCTGCTGTTGAAGCTGTTCAACTTTGTATCAATAAAATATTAATTGGAGCCAGGGCCGGCTCCAGGCAACAGCGAAGGAAGCAGGTGCTTGGGGCAGCCAACGGAAAGGGGTGGCACGTCCAGGTCTTCGGCAGCAATTCAGCAGCGGGTCCCTCAGTCCCTCTCGGAGCGAAGGACCTGCCACCGAATTGCCACCAAAGAATGAAGCAGCGTGGTAGAGCTGCCGCCAAAGTGCCGCCGATCGCGGCTTTATCTTTTTTTTTCGCTTCACCGCTTGGGGCGGCAAAAAAGCTGGAGCCGGCGCCCTGATTGGAGCAAGAAATGGAATCAAGGTGACCCCACTTCCAGGTGAGTGCCCTACCCACCAGGCTATAGAGTCATTCTCACTCTGTCTCACTGACCCACCACCATTGTTGGTCCCCTTGTGAATCTAGCCCCAAAAATCAAAACGCTTCATTTAGGAAGTGTCTAAATGAACCATTTCAACGTTTCTAATTTTTGTTACCAAAACAATACGCCAAAATCAAAAAGAATAGACAAAATGTTTTGGTTTAGCCAAATCTGCATTTTTCAATTTAAAAAGTCTTGGTTGAAAAATTTTGACCATCTCTACAAATATGTGTTAGAAACCTAATGTCAATTTCTGATCTTTGTAGGAAAAACAAGATAAAGGTTTTAAATACATGAATTTATCAAATCAAAATGATAATACTCTATTTAGTACTCTTGATCTGATGCATCTAAAAACAACAAAACAAAAATCTGGTGCTTCAGTTGGTTTGTAATTTCAGAGTAAATTTTTCAACAGTGCCCAAGTGAAAACATCTGAAAATTTTATCCATATTGACTATTTTGAAATTTCTAAAACTCCTGGAAATACACACCAGAGAGTTCAAATTCTACTATTTGAGTTGTATTTACTGAAAAAATGTGGTGTTGCTTTTTAAAACAATTACAGTGGATTCCACTTATTAGCAACCTCTTGATTCTCAGCTAAAAGTTGCCATTATCCAGATGTTGCCAGTAAGCAGAAGGCAGGTTTGCAGGGCTGCTGCCAGGGAAGGAAGTGCTGGGACATGCCAAGCTCCTGGTGCCATCGCAGGACGCAGCCGAGAGAGCAGGGGGAGCGGTACCGTGCAGTCCCAGTGCTTTCATCCCTGTCTGCAGCCCTGCAACTGGGGCTTTGCTCCCAGAAAGGGTTGTTAGTGAGTGGCATGCTTGTTGCCAATATCAAAATCCCATTAATATTAAAGTCAATGGAATAAGATCAGTTCTCAGCAAAATTTTTCTATTAGGTGAAAGTTGTTAATATTGGAATTGCTATTAAGTGGAATCCAATGTAATGTCAATAGCATACGTTAAATATTTTTAATGGAATTACAATATTTCAACGACAGCCATTTCATTTCTCATACAGAATTCACTGATGAAATAATTTTAAAACCAAACCAACAGACACATATTATGCCATTGCTACTCCATAGAATCACTGAACAATTAATTTAACACCCCTTAATGTAGACACTTCTATGACATCTATGGCAAAACTGAAATCCAAGAATGAATTGCTAATCTCAATGATATTATGCACTACAATGTGCTGAATGATTCCTGTGAGGTGCTCAACTCCCTCAACTCCCAATGAAAGTGAACTGGAGTTCAGGGTGCTCAGCACCTTGAAAATTGTGCTCAGCGTCTTGCAGGATCAACCTCTGTGCCAACAGGGTGAAAAAGAATTGGAAGTGTCACATGGCTCAGATACTCTTGCTAAGCAGAACTTGAATGTTGTTTACTAGGGAAATGGGAGCTGTTAAGAGATTAAAAGTAGCTAAAAATCAATGGTCTCTAGTTTGTTTAGACCAACAGAGATTATTCAGTCTTGTAATACATCATGGTTTTAAGAGTAATGTCACAGATCATATTTCCCAAGTGGTATATACATTATGTGTATTAAGTATAATAGCTCCAATTATTTCAAGCTTTATAAAATTTCATGCACTACCACACTACAATTTTGAAAAACAGCCAATGACCTGCAAATCATTTTCACAAAATGTCATCATTTTAGCAATATATGTAGTATGCTTTAGAGGCTAAGAGAAAGATTCACCACATCATTACTTGAAAAAACATTTTACCCCCACCCATTGTGATGTGCCGGCTCTGTCTAGGTGGTTGGTTCCTGCCTTCAAGTAACACCACCACCATGCACTATCCTGGTGATGTCAACTCAGCTGTAACATGGAGATTGCCTGGGTGTACAATAGGAGACTCATTTTTATTATAATGTGTGAAAAGAGTAGGCTCTGACTTAATAAAGATAAATAAATATTAATAAAACCTACTTCTTATATAGTGCTTCTCATTCTTAGGTCTCAAAGTGCTTTACAAATGAGGTCAGTATCACTATCCCCATTATAGAGATGGGGAAAATGAGGCACAGAGCGGTGACGTGACTTGGCTAAGGCCACCCAGCAAACTGGTGGCAGAGCTCAAAAGAAAATCCAGGCCTCTTGAGTCCCAGTCCAGTGCTTTATCGATTAGGCTACACTGCCTCCCTTATTAGTCACTTATTTAAAGAATTCTGGTAGGAAATGTATGATTGACAAATAACTATAAAACCAAAATTAAATCCAAGTTAAGCTAATCACCAAAAGCCCGAACCCAAAAATGCATGCCCACATATGTAACTTCACACATTTGAGTACTTCCAGAAGGATTAGTCATGTGTGTAAAGTTATGCACATGGGCAAGTGTTTGCAGGGTAGAGTTCCAAACTTATTTTCTGCTTGGGCAAGATTTACAGTGCATATATAGAAAAAATAACAGTGTCCAAGTTCCAGTCACTCTTTCTGAAGGTGGTGGGGTTTTATAAACCCACACATGAAATACCAGCTCTTTAAAATAGCAATCCTAAAAAACCTATGAAATATACACGAAAACTGCAACAAAAAAATAACCCCAAACCAAACACATTTAATACCATATCTATGATGAACCAGATTCCATTGTATTGGCTAAAGCTCCTACCTTGCAAGGAGAGCCATGTGACAATCTTTTCTTATCAGCTACCAATACAGGGTTTGCAAACAGCAAATACATACTAATATATCATACTATTACATCTGAAGCGACTATCTTGTTCTTCAGAATCTAATCGTTCATTAAAGAACAAAGTTAAGTTCTTGCAGAAAGCCTAGAACAATAGCTCTAAGAGGTGTGGGCTAGCTCCATTCAATTAAGTAGATATTAACTTAGATGCCTAAAGGTGATCATTTAAATGCCAAAGTTGTTTACTGTTTCATTTCTCATGTAAAAAAGAGGGAAATAAAAGATCTGAACAATTTACTGTGAGTGATGTCTTAATTTTGTAGTGTAGAGCTCAGAGAATGTGCAAGATCATGTTTTGAATATCTGCCCAATCCACCATGAGTGGCATGTCATTTTGGTGATTCACAGGGGCAGAGTTTATCTTGTGGGTAGAGCTTGGAAGAGTGTCATCACCTCTTTTTATTTTTTCACCCATTCTGACCCTTGTATTAAATCTCTCGGAGAATCTTAAATTTTCTATGGCTTTGTATAGGGCAAGAGTGCAAAACTGAATATTTTCTTTTTTAGGTCTTTTGTGGTTTGTACAACAATTTCAAATTACTTCTTTGTTTTATATTTTTGTAATTAAGAATAGAATAGAATAGAATAGAATAGATAATGCTGAGACCAACATCAGTAGTGTGCTGAGGCATTGCTGAACCAGAAGGCAGAATCATTCTGGTCAGTGTAGTACTGCCAATTTAAATCACTGTTTTAACATGATGATAAAAATAAATAATATTATAATAATAAAATAAAATAATAATAGAATCTTTAAAAATACTTATATGGGAGATTCTCTGTCTCTCAGTATGTGCATTAATAAAAGAAAAAGAAGAAGGGAGTAATTGCCTGTGCCACCTCAGAATAAGTATAATTTGAAAAGGCCAGATAGAGAGCCCATATCTAATACATAAGGCAGCAGGGCTATGCAACAATACTGGTTCACAGTTTGGTCAGCTCCCTTATTTAACTTGGGTGAGTAGATGCTTAAAATTCTTAGTGTTGTGTAGCAAGGAGCCCCTTCCCAGAGGTGCCAACTTCCCCTGCTCCCGAGGGGTGCTTGACACGTGCTCCACACCAGGCCCCATCCCCACTCAAGCCCTCACCCTGACTCTTCCCCACCCATAATCCTCCCCCACCCACCCCCAGCGCCTCCTACATGATCGCAGCGGGGGGGAGGCACTAGGAGGGAGGGGGAGGAGCTGATTGGTGGGGCCGCCAGCTGGCACGAGGGCTGGTGGGGAGGGGGAGAAGCTGATGGGGGGGCTGCCACTGGGTGCTGAGCACCCACTAATTCTTTTCCATGGGTGCTGCAGTTCCAGAGCACCCAGAGTTGGCACCTATGCCTCTTCCCCGACAAGGGTTTCCCAGCAACCATGCACTATATTATTCTTTTGAACGTAAAAAGGAACAAACTACAGAAATTGTAATATTTCTAGTTCTGGGAAGTATTTGAATAGTTTTATCTAAAAACACATCAAATATGAAGAATACAGCCAAGATTTTTAATAGTAATTAGTGATTTGGGTGCTTCAATTTTTGGGTACCGAACATGAGACACCTTAAAGGGATCTGATTTTCAGATAGTGCTGGGAACCCACCATTGGAAAATCAGATCCCTTTAAGGTTTCTCAAGTTGGGCACCCAAAAGTTGAGGTGCTACAAATCACAAATCATTTGTGAAGATCTTGGCTTCTATTCCTTTATTTTAAAAACAACACTTTAAAAATCAGCAGATAGTATGAGCTAAATAGATTTACATCTTGGGAGAAGCTGTAAATAAACTCATACATACGTGCGTCTACAACTTCTGTTAAGATTTAAAGAAACTCATATATACATATAATGGGTCTGTCTGACCAAACTATGCTCTTGTGACATACACTGCTATATATCAGCACTCAAAGGAGAATTACAGTTTTTTTGATGCTCACATTTATCCAACATGCTTGTATTTTACCAGTCTATGACAGGTGCAACAAAATGACATACAAAAATAGAGTTAATGTTGAAAACATGACTTTTCCAAAGATTGCACTTCCATTCAATAAGTTCAGTGAAAGCACATGGGTAAAGGAGGAATTAAAGTGAGAAGAGCAGAGAAGTATCTACAGAAAAAGGAATACCAACTGAAATTAGGTGATACAATTGCTATGTTTGGGGAAGTGGAGGATTTAAATTCTCCTCTTCTCCCTCCACTCCTGCTCCCCCTTCAAAAAAAATGGGTTATACTTCTACTGCTTCTCACTTCTTTTTCTGTCTTCTACTTCTACTTTTGTCTCTTTCTCTATTTTGGGACTGCTCCTCAGTCTGTCTGTTATAATTTTTGGGCCCTGGCCAAAAAGTGTGGCCAACCCTGTGCCTAGTAAATCAGCAGGTCTTAAAAATCCTTTCCCTTTATTGCCAATGGTAAGTAAGAAGCTTTACCTGGCAACTGAGGGAAATCTGAGTGACATTCTTAATGCCATCAACTTTTGCAGAATGTATTATTTCATTAAAAAAAAAAAGACTGAAGTTTCTAGCCTTTTATGGTTGCCAATATAAAATTCCAACTGTGAATGATGCAATGTTGTTTACACAAATCTAAAGACAGACCTCATCAGTGCATTCTATACTGAAGCAGAATGAAAACTGACCAGAATCTGATCCTTTTTCATTTCAGAACCCTGTGGGCAGCATTGAAACTGACTGACAACAATCAATTCAATTTCACTCTTCTGCTTGGGCAAAACTGAGCAGCAACAGAGTAAAATACTGGAGCTATTCACTGTGAATGAGTAAACTAGTGGAGACACAACAGACTGGCCAAGGTTCCAGTTGCAAGCATCTTGTTGTTTTGCAGTAGTCAGTAGGTGCTGTGGCATGTGGGGAGAACAGAGAGACAGAATATCCTTTACAACAATCAAAAGGCCATCAATGTGGTTTGTTTTATTCTTCTGCTTCAAAGTGATTGGAAGACAACATGACTCAGGGCAGGTCTACACTAGGGGGGGATCGAACTAAGATACGCAACTTCAGCTACGTGAATAGCGTAGCTGAAGTCGAAGTACCTTAGATCGAATTACTTACCGTCCTCACAGCACGGGATCAACGTCTGTGGCTCCCCATGTCGACTCCACTACCGCCGTTCACGTTGGTGGAGTTCCGGAGTTGACAGGAGCGCATTCAGGGATCGATATATTGCGTCTAGATGAGACGCGATATATCGATCCCCGAGAAATCGATTGCTACTCGCCGATCCGGCCGGTAGTGAAGACGTACCCTAAGTCACCAGTTTCTGAAGCTCTCACACTATCTGATCACCTGGCAGATGTGTCACTTATTGATATGGTAATTTCCATCTTGCCTATTTAAAAAGCTTGGTGCATGAAGAATATAAGTGACATCTCTAGCTCTCTCATGCCTTTGGTGTAAAAAGGACAGCATATTAATATTAAACATTTATATCGCTGTATCAACTATAGACCTCAGCTAGGTTGGGCCACATTGTGCTAGGCACTGTACAAACATATAAAAAGGAGCTTACAATCTAAAAGACAAGACAAAGTAAGTGGATGAAATAAATCAGCAGGCTGAGGTGTGGGGCAGGAGACATGGGATAACAATAACAACAGGATGTCCGTAAATCCTAGTCAGGAACAGTAATCACAACTCACCATATGCAGAGGGGATATCAGATTATAGTTTAGAGTATGCATTAAAGAATGGGTGAGTTTTGAGGAAGAATTTGAGCTTTGATGGGGTGGTTTAGACCAGGAGCTTTTCCCACTTGTTAGAGGCGCCAAAGAGCCTGCTAGAGAAACAAAATATTGAGTGATATAAGATAGCATCACGAGCGGACAAAAGGTGAGAGCTGATCATAGGGTAGATAGAGTGGGGCTAAAACATAAAGTGCTTTGGACGCAAGGACAAAAAGTTTGTGTCTGATACAGAGCAATAAGCCATGAAAGTGATTTCTCTCTTTTGAAAAGGAACGAAAACTGAATAAAAACTAAACATAAAAATAAGATAATTTTGAGTGATATTGTCCTCCAGGCAGAAAAGATAAATATGGATCCCAAGAAACTAAATTTAAAATTACATGTTTGTCAGATCATTTTTTTTGCAGGAAGGATTTTGATCCCGCTCCAAATTGGGTAGGGGCAAGAACTAACAAAACCTGCATATCTAAGGGCAGCCATTAAGGGCAGAGGTATTTGCATAGAAGCCCAATGTGTCTATACTGTCCCCAGGATGTGTCTTTCCATTGCATCTAATGATGACAATGGATGTTCCAAAACACTTTGTGCCATAAAGTTGAATTTCCCGTACACTAACTAAATTCTGAAATTAAGCCTTTATGTGCCCTGATCCAACAAATAAATGAACAAACCAAAACCAAAACATTTATTCCAATAGCCAACCTCTTCTTGCTGGCAGCTTCATTTTTTCCACACAGGTAGTTCAACAGCTGTTCCTGAATAATTTTAATCACTAGAGGATTTCTTTTAACACTGTTGGACAACATGGCCTAAATTTAAAGTGACACAAAATTAAAGTTTGTTATTGTAATAATCATGGCAGTGTAAAGTGGCTCAGTGCTATCTAAAGTTTATGTCTTCTGGAATTAAATTTAATTACATCAGCGTTCTCGATGGGCGATTTATTCCAAATTTTGAAACTTTGATGATGTTCAGATAAAAATCATAAAGGGGTTCAACACTGCATGTAAACTATATACCTTAAAAATAAGGAACATGTATTCAGACAAAATACCAGAAGGAAAAAAGAGATTACAAAAAATTTTTTTAGCAAAAATATGTGTCAGTGATGTATCGGCTAGCATAAAATATTATAGCAGCTCCTAGTAACACTTCTATTTTTAAGGGACTGTCAACATTTCCATAATCAATCACTACTTTCAGGGATTAATAATTCTGTTGTAAAAATTTGTTCGGGCTAAAGGTGGTTAGAACTTGTTTTCTTCTAGAATGAATACAACATGGCTCCTGTGTGTGCCTTTAACCATCTAGGACCAGAATCTAATGTTCGCACTGCTGTAAAACAGGAGTAACTCAGTTATATTCAATGGTGTTGAAAATGTTATAGCCTTGTCCATGCTAGATTGAGAGTAGGAAAAAAACAGAGATTTTCTTAGTGTAGCTTTAAGTAAATAGGTCTGTGGGACCATTTAGTCCTTGTTTCTCTGATAAGGCTGAGAAACGGGGGAGCTAACTGGAATGTTAAACACTTATCAGTTAGGATACAAACTGAGATCATCTCATTTCATGCAGGCTATCAAGCAGTATTCAGATGGTTATTCACTATCAACTTCCCTCAGTTTAAACTGGAAGAGAAATTGTCCACTGGGACATCAATTAAAATATATATTTGAGATTTGCATATAGTTAACAGTATGTCTGGCTGTTAAAATTATATTTAAGGATTTAAAGTAACTGCTACTACTAAGAGCTAAACCCAAAATAGTGGCTACAGTTTTCTGTGGTGTAGGTGAGGATAATGCAGATCTACCATGTTTCCACATTTGCTAAGGTTTCCACATAAACAGGTGAACGTCTGTCAGTACTGATGTTCAAATGGTCTTCTTTGCTTAAATAGTCCAAGTCAGTTCAGATCGAGTCTCCTTGCCTGGTCAGACCTAGTCCCAATCTTCGTCACCCTGCCAGCCTCCAATCCCAATCTCAGCCTCCAGGCTCCTTATCCCAATCTACTCCTTGAGTCCTCCCCCTCAATAACCTAAATCCAGCTCTTGTCTCCTCTGCTTTTGAATCAGATGGCTTCCGCCTCCACTCTGCCCTGCAGGGCATCAGTGAGAAAACAGAAGAGACAAGCTTCCTGCACTCATTTCCAGTACCCAGTAAAACAGCAGTCCACAGCTGCGAGCAACCACTACAGTGAAAGTTCAGCGTTGCTCCTGTAGTTGTTCAGAGCTTTTAGAGGTTAATTTCTAGTAAGTCTCCACTGAGCATGGGTAAACTGATTTTTCAAAGTCTTGTAGCTTGGCCAAATGTGGTCAGATTTTCACAGAGATGGGAAAAGGCACATCTCTGACACAAAGGCCAGCCCCTGCCAAATTTCAAGGCCCTGCTCCAAAGCATGGGGATACTATAACTTTCTGAAGGAAAGACAAATTATTTTAACATTGAAAAACAATGTATTATTCCCCATCCTCCTTCTCAGAAATGGATGAAGCATTTTGGCTGATTTTTTTTTTTAATCAGCCTGAGGCACACATCCAGCATAAAAATTTCAGCCAAAACAAATTATAAGCAACTGAAAACAAGGAAGTGTTGGGCTACCTTAATAACGGGCTGTACTACCAGCCCCACCTATAATGTATACATATCGATACAAATATATATACACACACATACCCAATTCATAATATATAATAGTCTATACATATATATGCCAAAAATTATACTCTCTCTCTCCATATAGTATATAGTATTTTACACACACAAATTAAATATGTGTATTAAAATGATATAATCTATATTATAAATATATATACACATGTATACACATATTATATTGAAAAATTAGTAATACTTGGCTATCACAAAAATTATTACAGTTAGAATGTTTCCTATCCTATGTGTGCCCTTATGTTACAGGCTAGACTGTTAAGAATTAAAGAAAAAACAGTATTACAAAATAAATAAATCAAATAAAAGGGCGGAGGAAAGCAGTTCTGAGATTTCAATTCCTAAATGTAATGTTAAAACAATTTGAGAACGCTCCGGGAATGTAAAAACAAACCATCAATTTGGAAAAGAAAAAGGGAGGACTCCCAACATTAAATAACAATTTTTCTGTAGTTGGTGGCACTGGAAGATTATTTGATGATCTTTTATTACATTGCATTAGACGTACTATCTAATGGAGAAGGACAGCTCAAAAAAGATCAAATTTTTATGCCGACCTATTTCTGCTGGCTTGACCCAGCAGGCCAGATGAAATGTTCCTTAACCTAAGGGTGGGATGATCAGTGTCTCTGTCACCCAACAGGACTCCTGAAAACTAGGACCTGATCTAGTGTAGATAAAGAAGCTGTGATGATTTGGGGAATCTATGTACAAATTATGAATTATTATTTATCTAGCTGTAGATCTCTCATGCAGAGTGGATAAAAATAAATGATTTAAACAATAATAAAAAAACTATTTTATTTAAATTAAATACAAGTTTATTTTACAGATTTTTAAAAATAAATGTATTTTAAAAAATTAAATTTGAAATGACAACCTATGTTAAAGCCTAAACTTACAATAATCTATTAAAATCATTTACATTAAAATTTAAAAATATTAAGCAGTATGTTTGCTGCCAAGTTTTAAACAAAGTCAGACCACTGAACTGGTGGAAGTCACTGGCTGTGCATCTGGAACCACAGTTTTTTTAAGGACTTAACCAGCTTTGGGCAGCAGTAGCTGCAGAGAGAATATTTTCTTCAGTTCAGTTCAATGACAATTCAAATTCAAAGTTAAGAAACCAACTGGGAGCTGAAAAAGCAGGAAAGTTGTTTTCTTCTTCCATTCTGTAAATAAAAAGTCGGTGTGAGAGGATGAAATCTACTAGTTTTAAAATCTTGAAGGACACGGTGACCAGAAACATTCACTAATTGAAGATAATACTTCCTTTGTTTAACGAATCAGTTTTAAATGCAAAACACATTTTGATAAACTATTTAATAAACTTTTTTTCTTATGTATCTAACCAACACATCTAAGGTAGTTACATTTTATACACACACACACACACACTCACACTCAACTCAGCCGGTTTTGTACATTTTAAATTGAATTTGGATTTCCATCCAAATAGAGCTTTACAAAAAATTAATCATCTAGTAAATAAGAAATTCATCACTCAATATTTTCTAACATAACAAAAAATGTAAAAATTAACAATCTCAATGTATGTTAAGCTTTATAACTGCTTTAATAAACGTGCATAGATAGTGTAACTTTCTGGTTAGCAAAAGAACCATTAAATGTAGTATAAAGGCAATATTTAGTTGAAATCAACATGATTTAATGGCTACAAACTAATGAGAATCTAACTTTCTTTAGGAAAAAGACTAAAATGTAACATATGCAAAACAAGATTAAAACTGACAATTTAAATCAAAGTTTCCTGCTTCCTGATTTAAATCACAATTAAAAGTAGTGATTTAAATTGATCTGATTTAAATCAATCCACATTGCTCTTATGCTAAGCAGAGAGTAACAGTGTTTTAAAATGCTGTGTGAAGTCTATTTGTTTTCACTGTCATGTATCCCTGAAGAGGTAAACTGTAACCCAGAAGGGTTCATGCCTTCAGTGTGCTTTTGGGGAATGGACAAGACCAGCTAAGGAGGATTGTGGGAGATGGTACCGGTTTCAGGGCCTAGGCAACTGGATCACACTGTCAAGAGGGGTGTCAAACATGAGGTGCGCATCTGGAATACCTGCCTAGAGGTCCAAAGCCCAGGAACAATGGCAAAATAAATAAAAATAACATCCCACCCCAGCCCCAAAAAACCCTAAATCAGCCATTCTTCCAAAGACTGATCAGTTGCTGTAATCATATTAATAAGTATTCAAATAACTATTTACGGATTGTTATAGACTGCTGTTAATTGCAACTTCAAAAGTGAGTACACTGACTTGGTTGGCCTATTATTTCAGGGAGATTACAGTTATCTTCTCCACACTTTCTTTCACAACATACAATGATGATCATATGATTTCTATCTACACAGTGGGTCCCCCCCCAAATGTACAACATTCCTTACTCCCTTCATAGATTAGGTGTAGATGTAGCAAAGGCCACTGCCTGAATGGGACTCAATGATAATGCTACCATAGTTTCCACAAGATCTAAGTAATAAGGATGTGTTGGGCAATTTGGAGCAATCAGAATTATTGAACTCATCATTTATTATCCTCTCATCTCTGTGTTACCCTCTCATTTTCTTTATTATCTTTTGAAGAGGAGAAAGCTAACTGCAAGGATCTCAAGCAACTTACATGCAGTGAATCCACTGCTAATGTAAGTTTCTAAATAAACAGTATAAATAAATAATGCATGGCCTTCCCTGCACATCATGAAGGAATTAGGGAAGCTTTATACTGTATTCATTCTCATGGCAAAAATGAGATGAATCTAAAGAAACAAAACCCTTTTGTTTATTTAGTATCTTTTAGTATTTTGAGAAGGCAGCTTCACTTCAGTATAGGGCTGAAGTAGAGGTTGTACAAAATTGTGTGTCTGCTTGCTATCATTTGCCCTTTGTCTGTTATTTTAGAAATAGCCATTGGAGGTTTTCTACATTATAGCTAAAAATAGGTTAAACCTGACAGGAGGGAGGGGAGGGAGATAATAGAAAAGAGTTTAACAATGGCACTATATTCTAAATTCAAATGAATCAGTAAATCTCCTGAGAGGAGGAAGTATTGGAAATGCCTAGATGCTCTCAGTGGGGGCAGAATACTCTGGATTAATATGTAGGAAGGTGTTAAGCTAGTGACCCAGTAACCGACTGCTTTATAACTGCCTCAGATCCAAGCAGAGGATAGCACCAGTCAGATGCAGTAGTGGACGTGCTTTTGAAATACATCAGGCAGACAAAGTGAGCAGAATTAAGGTTATTGTTGGAAAGTTAATTCTGATTTTCCTGACTTCCATGTGATTAAAATCTCAAATTTAACATGCTCTGAAGAGTGTAGTAGGGAGAGGAGTGTAGTAGGGAGAGGAGTATTTCAGACAATATAATATACACTAACACATTTAAAAATACAGATTTGAATATCTTCATTTTTATTTAAATAATAGATCACTCTATTGTAATAATGTCCATTGGGTGCAGCAGATTACCTTTAAAATCTATCTTGCTTCATAGGAAAGAAAAGATGTGGGTAAAAAAAATCTACTAAGATTTACAGCTCCATATCAAATTAATTAACAAATAGAAATTTTTAAAGCAATCCACTGTAATGCCAAAGTAATTTGTTATTTTATAAACTTAAAGAAATAAAATTACTCTTGTTCCAATAGGAAGTACAGATTTGAAGCTCTATTCAAAATTTGTACAGGGTTAAAAGCTCTATCTATATGCTCCTGAGATACTTGAATACTTCCTAACAATTCCTCTCTCCTATCATATGTCATTTTGGCAGCCACTCCAAGACAACTATTGTTAGTACAGCTGATCTGACCTGGGGATCTCACTAGCTGTTACACTTTCTACAGTCTGCAGGCACTAAGTGGAATTATCTTTTTATCATCTTCAAATACACCTTCACAGTTTGGACTTTTTACATATTTAAGTGAAAGGAATGGATTGTAATCTTTGAGTCATTTAATGTACCATAAAGGAATTGTTCTGACACCCTTACATGTCTCTAGATTTAGGAAAATACAAATTACACAGAGAATCTGGGTGAAATCATGGCCTCACTGAAGTCAATGGAAGTTTTGTGGTTGATTTAGATTCATAGATTCCAAGGCCACAATGGTCCACTGTGATCATCTAGTCTGACCTCGTTATAGCCCAGGACACAGAACTTCCTCACAATAATTCCTTCAGCATATCTATTAAAAAAACCCAACAATCTTGATATAAAATTTGTGAGTGATGGAGAATCCACCACGACACTTGGTAAAATGGTTAATTACGCTTACTGTCAAAAATGTACATATTATTTCCAGTCTGAATTTGTCTAGCTTCAATTTCCAATCACTGGATCATGTTATACCTTTCTCTGCTAGACTGACTCACCCATTATTGAATATTTGTTCCCCATGTAGATACTTATAGACTGCAATCAAGTCACTCCGTAACCTTTTCTCTGATAAGCTATATAGATTGAGCAACTTGAGTCTAGCACTATACTGCATGTTTTCTAATCCTTTACTCGTTCTCCCAGCTCTTATCTGAACTCTCTCTAAATTATCAACATTCTTCTTGAATTGTGGGCACCAGATCAGGCCACGGTATTCCAGCAGTGGTCACACCAGTGCCATATACCGAGATAAAATAACCTCTCTACTCCTATTCCAGATTCCCTTGTTCATGCATCAAAGGGTTGCATTAGCTCTTTTGGCCAGAGCAGTACATTGGGAGCTCATGTTCAGCTGATTATCCACCACAACTCCCATATCTTTTTTAGAGTCACTGTTCTCCAGGATAGACTCCTAGATTCTTCAAGTATAAATTTAGCCATATTAAAACATATTTCTTGCGTGTGCAGTTTACCAAGCAATACAGATCGCTCTGAATCAGTGACCTGACCTCTTTTCATTATTTACCACTCTCCCAATTTTTGTGTCATCTGAAAACTTTATCAGGGATGATTTTATGTTGTCTTCCAGGTCACTGATAAAAATGTTAAATAGCCTGGGGCCAAGAACCAATCATTGTGGGACCCGGAAACCAGTGGAAACAACAGCCAGTTTTGACTTCAGTGAGGTCAATCAATCATTTACCCCAGTGGTGGGCAACCTGCAGCTGTGGGCGGCCGTGTCTGCAGATGGTCAATGGAAACAAACTATCTCACGGCCTGCCAGCGGATTACCCTGACGGGCCACAGGCTGCCCACCACTGCTCTACCCTCTGTTTCTGTACTGAGATGTGCCTAGACTGAAAGTTTGCTGTACCAAAATTATATGCACAATGCAGATACCTTAGTGAGGACTATGGTATAAATGTCTAGAGAGGCAGATCATATATTAGTAAACACTACTACTATACTATACTAAAACTGAGGTTTTAAAACCTTCATAACTGTTATTTTTTAGTTTTTTATTATTCTGATATTATTCCTGTGATAGGAATGTTTTAGACCAAACCGAAGTAAAATCAACATAGGTAACAAACTTACCTCTGACAACTAAATTAAATACATTTTGAAAGCACAATTACTGTTTAGATTTATCTAAAATATACAGTGAATTATTTTATGTATAAAAATAGTTGACTCATACAATACAGAATAAGATTTGCTGAGGTTTTTTTTAATAGAAAACAGACTGTATTATGATAACATTTTAAAAGTAGCAGAGTACTAGAAACTAAACAAAGGAAGTAAATTTATATTCTACCAGAAGGATCACTGCAATCATCCATAAGAGATCTTTCATCCCATTTTTGTCTTTAATACAGAAGAATGACTTTCCCACCCAACCCCACCCTTCCCAAATTAAAGATGATAAGTAGAAATGCTACAAGAAGATACAATGTACCAGCAGGACAAAGAAAAACCACTGTCTTGTTTTAGTAACAGAATTATTTCTTTCAAGAGTGGAAAATACTGATTTTATTTGTCCATGTAATTTTAGGTTATCAGATTCAAAGGATACCATTCAAGTATTTTTCAGGACTGCATCAGGCAAAGCATGGACTTGAACCTATGTTTCCTACATCTCAGATGAGTTCCCTAACCACTGGGCTTTAGAGTTGCTCTCTCTGGCTCTGGGCCAATGAATATTTAACTATTAATATAAAGTAGAACAGTTCCAACAGGCGAGACTGAGAGACACAAACAGACTCTATAATCTGGTGGTTAGGATACCTGTGATGTGGGGATCCAGGTTAAATCCCTGCTGTGCCTGATTCAGAGCAGACTTGAACCGTGGTCTCCTACAGCTTATGTGAATGCTCTGAGCAATTGTTTATTCTAGTGGTTTTCTTGCTCTCTCTTCTTTTCATGAAAAACTTAAAAGGTCTCAGTTTCATTCCAATGCAAAACGGGAAGATTTTTGAAATCTCGAAATGGATGGAAAAATTGTTTCCCAGCTTCAGTCAAAACAAACCTTGAAGGGTCGGTCCAGAACCAATCCCAGGCCTCATCCTACGCCTGCTCAAGGCAATGTGGATCTTTCCATTGAATTCAGTGGGCTGGGACTCAGGCCTGTTGTGCAAGATTTGCCCAGCACTACTATGTACATCAAATTTATGGAACAAAAAATCTTGAAGACAGTTATACTAACATTTTTACCTATAACTGTCATCCACATGTAATACCCTCTCCACAGTCAAACTAATTTTTTACCCAGTCTTATTATACCACACTATTCAATTAGTGAGTTCAAGTGAAAATGAAAACTCTATTAAGGATCAGGAGGTATCTAAAAACAACTGAGTCTAATTAATATGAACAACACAGAAATTGATATATTTCTCTTGTTAGAGAGAACCAGCCATAATGTAGGATTTCACTACTCAAGTTACACGATTATTCCTGATCCATGAAAATACAAATAATACATTCTTTTAATATTCCTATGGTTGTGTATATTAGTTTGCAAGTAGCAACCCGAGAAAACTGTATTTTAGAAGGAAATATCAATAGCATCTTTCATAATAATTCTTGCATCAAATATGCAACTTAGCACTCCTTCCTATATTCCTTGGCACTCCTTCCCACATTCCATACTTCTGAAATGATGGAAAGTACTTGATTAATAAATTTGTGACTGTGGTCACATACTATGATGCTCCATAAGAAAGTCTGTTCTACACAGTCATGTAATTACATGTCCAGAACCATTAACAATAATTCTTAACTATATACAGTAAGATTCTTAAATTGTGTAAATGAGCGTAGCTCCATTGACTAATGGATGGCAATATATATTAGCTGAAATATCTGGCTCAAAAATATATATGTAAAAAACTGGCTCAGATATCACATAAAAGAGAGAAGAGATACACTGAAACAATTAAGTACTGCATCTCGTGCTTTTGGTTTTAGTTTTACAAACAAGACTCAAATGAACATTTTTTCCCATTTACCTGGATACAATCTCAACTGTAAAGAGCTATCTTTATTGCAAGCTTATACTCAAACTGGAATTATTTTCACCAATATTTCTATTTAATGTTAATATTTAGCTTCTGCCTAGTGCTTTTACGTCTGTAGATTTCCAAGTGCTTTACAATGGAGACAAGTACTACATCCTGCATTTTACAGATGGGGAAACTGAGGCACAGAAAGATGCTATAACCAGACCCAAAGTCATTCAGCAGGTCAATGGCAGAGTCAGGAATAGAACGCAGAATTCCTGGCTCCTATTTCAATGCCCCATCCACTGGATTATACTGCCTCCCCTCTTAGACAACTTTTGTTAAATAGAAATATAACTACAACTACTGCTAATACATTTAATTAAAAGTTGTTCATCAGAAATGCAGTCTAATCCAATTGCAATGTTAACACATCTATTAATCTGATTCATAATGCCTTTTTTCCTTTCCTCCCACTTATTATTTATTATTGAAACCATGAACTATACATAAGTTACCCAAGAGCCTGGCTGTAGCATCTTAAAATAGTTTGGGCCTGGCTTTGCTAATGTATAAAAGTTAAATTCTGTATAAGTCAAATCCTGTTTAATTATGACCACCCTCTGCAATCTCATAAAAATAGTATTTTCCAAATGTGTATCACACAGTTCAGTTGATAAAGTAAGACAACATCATAACTGTGTTATACCTGTTAAAGTATTTTGTATTGACACTTTGTGTCATGTGATCTGTCTATTGCTTTAGGCTCGAGCCCACTGTAAACACTGGGAGATCCATTACAAATATGTCTTCATTTAAAGAAAAAATACCACCTAAAACTATACTACCATATTGTATGGTAAAAATATACCTGAAATCTAATTATACTGAAACTACACTAGCTTATTTACTGTGATAGTATTTAAATAGGGGAGCTTGTTTCTGCTTTTTTCTTGAACTGTTTAAAAAATAATTCTGTTAAGTTGCAAGTATCCACGGGAGCAAATTGTACCTTTTTATGGAACAAAACAGATGGCAGGTATGCTAGACAATAGATTTGCAAATCCTGATGCTGTATTACATCATATTAAGGAGTGAAATCTGACTGACACATTAGTGTGATGATGACTGCTATGCAGGGTAAGGGAGAGGGAATTTTAGGACAACTATTTTCTTGACATATAAAAATTATATATATAGAAAGGCAAAGCTTTCCATTTTAACTAAAGGTTTGCAATTGACAGGTAAAAGGTAAAAAAATATTCAAGTTCCATTATTCACAATACATTCTTATGACAGATCCATGGAGGAATAAAACTTTAAAACTTTTGAGAAAGACTAATGGTCAGTGGGTTGAAATCCCAGCAATAAAGAGGTTAATATTGCTTAAAGGATATGTAGGAAAGCTCATCTCTTTTACCTATCAATTGCAAACCTAAATGTATTAAAATAACAGATCAATAATATGTAAAATATTACTTATATCTTAAAAAGTACTCAAAATCCTTTATTAATAAGCACAGAAAGTACATAAAATTATACCTGTCCTTGTTTTTTTTATAAAAACTATCCTAAAATTCATATGAAATAAAAGTAGTCAAGGTCTATGAACAGTAACAAAAATCTATTCAGTAAAATCCCTGTGAATCGATATTTCATACTGGGAGGAAATGTCCCATAAAAGATAAAATAAATATAGTTGAATACATTTCCACAGAGAAAAATTCGCTCTCTTATTTTAACTGTTCTCCACTCAGTCAAAGATTATGTCTACAACTATACCAAAAATTACTCTGTAGTTAAATGCAGAGTCTGTGCATGTAAATTGTCGTAAAGAGACATGAAAACATTCCATCTATTGACCAAAATTATGAGTCTCATTCTATATTATATTTTATAAAGTACAAAGGGTTGTTTTAAAATACAAACATTTTTAAACCGCATTGTCATTTGAAAACTAATGATCAAGTGATGCAGTAATCTGTTCTTATGACAATGAAGCCATGATTTGGTGCACTAATGCTTAGGGATAAATGTGTCATGGAAGTCTTTTTTTTAATTAACATATTTCAGCTGTATGATACACTTTAAGAGAGCCCCAGAGCTAGTGGAACAAACACTATCATAGCTCACTGAATGAGTTAAATGAAATATTGTG
This sequence comes from Mauremys mutica, assembly GCF_020497125.1. Taxonomy (NCBI): domain Eukaryota; kingdom Metazoa; phylum Chordata; order Testudines; family Geoemydidae; genus Mauremys; species Mauremys mutica. Next base: position 49,003,111 of record NC_059077.1, read on the forward strand.
GCTCAACAAAACTTGAAATTTTATTTTTTTTCAAGTGGGCATTAAAAATTAATCCCACGCTAAAATTAAATGACCAGGCTCCTGTAGCAGAGCTCCTCAACAGTTTCTCTCAGTTTAGGTTCTGAACACAAGAAAATCTTGCAGTATGTGCACAAGCCTGCTTCAGCTCTGAGCATACACAACCCCTCAACCATAAATAATTCAATAGGTTGGGCCTACCACCACTATCAAACATTGTATGTAAAATCACTGGAAAATTAACCTCCTCCAATAAACTACTATCTAAGCATCTAAACATGTAAAAATGAGAATAATTTAAAACTGCTTTATTACTTTTATCCTTAGAAAATATAGTTCACTGCATAATATCTTCTGCACTTGTAAACTATTCGGCATAATAGATTAGTATCCTCACTAAAACAAGAAAAAACAATACTGTTTCTACATTAAATATGCATGATGCAAGAAACATTTGATGTTATCAACAAGGATATGTATGAACAAATATAATCCCCCTTTTGAAGGGAGACAAATGTTCAGCAGCAGGCTCAGAAATCGTACTCTCAGAACACAAGCAAATGTGCACACTGTGTTAGTGTTAACAATAGTTTTAATGTTAGATCCTAATCTAAAATTTGCATTCCCACTTATCTTGAAAACTCCACTACTAAGTAGTGCTTTTTTATTCTTTTGAAGATATACAGTATTGCACACTTTGCATCTAAAATTAGAATCTCACCCACTGTCTGGGTGCAAAAAGAAGGAAGCAGAAGGAAGCACTCCAGAAAGCACCTGCTGCTGCTAACTAATTCTCATAGAGACTTCAGAAGAATCCTTTTATCCTACCCTCTTCATCACAAGTTACTGTAAACACTGACTGGTGACCACCATATTTTTCAATATTAGTTACACAGAGTGTTTCAAAATTAAAGGTCTTGAGAAACATATTTTGAAAATGTTTATTAACAAAATAAATAAGTCTCACATAAAATTCACATATTATGGATGAATGTTAGAATAAAAACTAATTCACCATAAACTACTGTTATACTTTCACTGTCAAAGTTTTCTATTTGAAACCCATATTTTTTATTTAATTCGAGAACAGTTGTGCCCCTGGTGTGTGTTATATAAATAATACACCTCGCTGGATTTTTGATACTATTTATTAGGGATGGACAAAAGTCAGAATTTCTTTCAACTTTTTGACATCTATTTCTGTTCCAAATTTGAGCAAATAATATTTTCATTAAACTTTCATTTTGAATTTTTTTAAAGATCTATTTTCATTTTACATTATATGATGATATCTCAGTATAATGGCATAATGTAATCTCAGATTATGACAATGTTTTATTATGTAAAAATAAAACAAACAAAAAAAACTAAGGGCAGTTTCTACTTAGTACACATTGAAACTTCTTATCTTATTTTATAGATCAAAGAGTCTCCTGTTACAATTTGATACTTCTGCAAAATGGAATTTAAGCAATCAATTTTTAATAAAATTAAATTACAAACATATTTTTACTATTACATGGTATCACTATGACATGACTTGCAATGGCATTATTTCTCAGATTATGCACTAATACTACTGACATATCCTGAAATAATGTAGAAATAATAAAATTATTAAAATTAAAAACAAAATAAATTTTGAAACAAATTTAATTTTGAAACAAAATTTCAAAACTTTCCTAAACATAATTTTCCAAAATGAAAAGGTTTTATTTTGGAACAAGTTGTTTTCACTTAAAATTTTGTCAAAATGATACTTTTTGTGAAAAATGCAGTTTCACTGAAATTGCATTTTCTGATGCAAAACTGTTTCAATGAAAAAACAATGAGGAGTCCTTGTGGCACCTTAGAGACTAACAAATTTATTTGAGCATAAGCTTTCGTGGGCTAGAACCCACTTCATCAGATGCATGAAGTGAAAAATACAGGAGCAGGTATAAATACATGAAAGGATGGTGATTGCTTTACCAAGTGTGAGGTCAGTCTAAGGAGATAAATCAATTAACAACAGGATACCAAGGGAGGAAAAATAACTTTTGAAGTGGTAAAAGAGTGGCCCATTACAGACAGTTGACAAGAAGGTGTGAGTAACAATAGGGAGAAATTAGTATTGGGGAAATTAAGTTTAGGTTTTGTAATGATCCAACCACTCCCAATCTTTATTCAGGCCTAATCTGATGGTATCCAGTTTGCAAATTAATTCCAGTTCTGCAGCTTCACATTGGAGTCTGTTTTTGAAGTTTTTTTGTTGAAGAATTGCCACTTTCAGGTCTGTTACTGAGTGACCAGAGAGACTGAAGAGTTCTCCTATTGGTTTTTGAATCTTATGATTCCTGATGTCAGATTTGTGTCCATTTATTCTTTTGCGTAGAGACTGTCCGGTTTGGCCAATGTACATGGCAGAGGGGCATTGCTGGCATATGATGACATATATCACATTGGTAGATGTGCAGGTGAACAAGACCTGGATGGTGTGACTAATGTGGTTAGGTCCTATGATGGTGTCCCTTGAATAGATATGTGGACAGAGTGGCACCAGGGTTTGTAGCAGGGTTTGGTTCCTGGGTTTGTGTTTTTGTTGTGTGGTGTGTAGTTACTGGTGCGTATTTGCTTCAGGTTGGGGGGCTTTCTGTAGACGAGGACCAGCCTGTCTCCCAAGGTCTGTGAGAGTGAGGGATCGTCCTTCAGGATAGGTTGTAGATCCTTGATGATGCGTTGGAGAGGTTTTAGTTGGGGGCTGTAGGTGACGGCTAGTGGCGTTCTGTTACTTTATTTGTTGGGCTTGTCTTGTAGTAGGTGACTTCTCGGTACCCTTCTGGCTCTGTCAATCTGTTTCTTCACTTCACCAGGTGGGTACTGCAGTTTTAAGAATGCTTGGTAGAGATTCTGTAGGTGTTTGTCTCTGTCTGAGGGATCGGAGCAAATGCGGTTGTATCTTAGAGCTTGGCTGTAGACAATGGATAGTGTGATGTGGTCTGGATGAAAGCTGGAGGCATGTAGATAAGTATAGCGGTCAGTAGGTTTCCGGTATAGGGTGGTGTTTATGTGACCATCGCTTATTAGCGCTGTAGTGTCTAGGAAGTGGACCTCTTGTGTGGACCGATCCAGGCTAGGGTTGATGGTAGGGTGGAAATCGTTGAAGTCTTGGTGGAATTCCTCAAGGGCCTCCTTCCGATGGGTCCAGATGATGAAGATGTCATCAATGTAGCACAAGTAGAGTAGGGGCGTAAGGGGTCAAGAGCTGAGGAAGCACTGTTCTAAGTCAGCCACAAAAAAGTTGGCATGCTGAGGGGCCATGCGGGTACCCATAGCAGATATAAACTATCCCCAAATCTGAAATAGTTGTGGGTGAGGACAAAGTCACCAAGTTCAGCCACCAGGTTTGCCGTGATGGTATTGAAGATGCTATTCCTGATGTCTTGTAGTCCTTGTTTGTGTGGAATGTTGGTGTAGAGGACTCCTACATCCATAGTGGCTAGGATGGTGTTTTCTGGAAGATCACCAAAGGATTGTAGTTTCCTCAGGAAATCAGTGGTGTCGCGACGATAGCTGGGAGTGCTGGTAGCGTAGGGCCTGAGGAGAGGGTCTACATAGCCAGATAATCCTGCTGTCAGGGTGCCAATGCCTGAGATGATGGGGCATCCAGGATTCCCAGGTTTATGGATTTTGGGTAGCAGGTAGAATACCCCTGGTCAGGGCTCAAGGGGTGTGTCAGTGTAGATTTGTTCCTGTGCTTCTTTAGGGAGTTTCTTGAGCAGATGATGTAGTTTCTTTTGGTAATCCTCAGTGAGGTAAAGGGTAATGGCCTGTAGAATGTGGTGTCAGAATGTTGTCTAGCAGCCGCTTGTTCATATTCTGACCTATTCATGATGATGAAAGCACCTCCTTTGTCAGACAATGAACATTTTCCAACTCTCTCTACTATTTGTAACAAATTATTTTGTTTTAGACTATACTAAATATTTACATGTTTATAAATTGAAGTACATCAGTGGAGGTATTCTGATACAAAGAAAAATATATATTTCAACTCAATTTTGATATCTGCATTTATAATAAAGAATTGTCATTTACTCTGTTGGGGTTAAAAGTTATTTCTCTATCATGAAATAGAAAAAGAAGTTTCTACTGTGTATCACAGATACAAAGTACTGTGAAAAATTTTACTCTGGTTATTCAAACTTCCGGCTTCTGTTATGCAAGTATGAAAGTGATTGTAATGCTCTTTTTCTACAGCTACAAATAAACTGCTATGTTCTTGACTCAGTGAACTTAATTCCCATTACAAAACAGGAGTCATACGTATACAGCGGGGGTAAAATATACTCTTTAAAGTTTTGTTGTCAGAAAGGGGTCACAGTGCAATGAAGTTTGAGAACCCCTGATACAGCTGACTGAGGGGTAGGAATGAGGGAAGGCATATACAAAAAGTGAGAGGGGAGAGAGAAGCAAGAGGACAAACAGAAGATTCAGAACAGGAGCTAAAGCAGAAGACAAAAAGAAAGCAGCAAGGGAGAGACAGATATAAAAAAAGCTATTTTGCCAAAATAATATCTTTCATCAGTCACAGACGAGAGCTGCTAACTCAAGAAAAGCCAGCTGAAACACTGAAGTGCAGGAGTGATAAAAAAGAGCAAATTATCTGACAAAGTAGAAAGTATAAAAAATTAGAGACAAATAGAAAGAAGAGATAAAGATGTCTTATTTCTTGGGGGCACTTAAATGCTATTAGGTGTTGTGTCCGTATTTCTAGGCAAATAATCTGATTTTAGATTCAAATCTAAAAACTTAGATTTTTCCTTTGGCATTTAATCTTTCCCCATTTCTCTCTTTGCCGCCTTCCTCACGGTTATTCCTAAATCAACTCCAAAGGCTCTGCCTACATCACTCCATGGCATGACTCTCTGATTGACTCCCTAGTGGATCTCCTTTAATTATTTCAACAGGTGGGCCGAGAGATCCTACATTTTAAACATTATCACTGACTTATAAAACAAAGACTACAAAGATCACAATACAGTCCCAAAATGGAAGAGACTGGCCAGATCTCTGGGCCTGCTCCATTCTCTTTGCACTATTATGGTACATAGGAATTGCCATACTGGATTAAATGTGAGATCCATTTAGTTCAGTATCATGATACAGGGGCCAGTATCTTCAGAGGAAGGCGTAAGAAGCACACAAAGGCAGATGTGGTATAATATGCTCCCCACATTAGCTTTCATCCTACTCTAATAATTAGCACTGGAAGCAGTGGCATGTCCCCCCTCCAGCTCCTACACAGCCAGGTGGCTCTGCACATTGCCCCATCTGCAGGTGCCAGCCCTGCAGCTCCCATTGGCCACAGTTCCCCAGAAGTGTGCGGAGCTCCCTTGCTACTCCTATGCATAGGAGCCGGAGGTGGGACATGCTGGTTGCTTCCCGGGAGCCACAGCATGCACAGAGCGGGGCAAGCTCCCGACTCTGCTCCCTGGCTGGAGTGCTGGAGAGGGGCAAGCCCCCGCCCCCGCTCCCCAGCGGGAGCTCGATGGCTGGATTAAAAGGTCTGATGGGCCGGATGCAGCCTGTGGGCCACAGTTTGCCCACCCCGGTTCAAAACCTGAAAAATGAGGTTTAATATCCCTTCCAAAACTTTTGATAGCTTTAATTATAATTCTGGATATTCTTGGCCAATCATTTTTTCTTGATAAATTCTTAGTCTCAACAAAACTTCCTATAGCAATGAATTTTACAATCTATAATACGTTGTGTGAAAAAATATTTCCTTTTATCAGTTTTGAATTTTCCACCTTTTAATTTCATTGACTGTCCTCCTGTTTAACTGTTAGACAGTAGGGAGAATATCATTCATTATCTTATATACTTTTATTATATTTGCTCTTATTCATCTCCTTTCTAAAGGAAACAATCCCAATCTTTTCAATCTCTCTTCAAATGAGAGTTTTTCCACGTCCATAATAGATCTTGTCACCTTCTCTAAATCTGCAATCTCCTTTTTTGAGATCGGTGATTAGGACTTCACACAGTGTTCCAGATGAGGCAACACTATTGATTGTATATAATGCTTTATAATATTTTCCATATTGCTCTCCATCCCATTACTTACACATCCTAAGTTCATCTGCTTTTTGGACCAAAGCTGCACATTTAGCTTAGGTCCTCATTGAGCTGTCTACAAAGATATGCAGTTCCTTTTCCTAAACCGATACAGTTCATTATCACAGGAAAAGAAGTACCATTATCCCCAATTTACAGATGGGGAACTGAAGCACAGAGAAATTAAGTGACTTGCCCATCATGATACAGGAAATCTGTGGCACAGCTGGAAGTAGAGCCCAGATTTCCCCAGTACCTTAACCACATGCCTATCCCTCCTCTCCTAGCTTTCCCTAGGTTTGGAGGGAGGCAGGGGAAGATGGAAAGGAAATAATATTATCATGGCTATCTTGATCCATGAGACCAATGTGTCTTTCATCAGCAATTTTAGAGTGATGGGAGAGGAGTTCAAAACTCATTAACATATATGAGAATTTTATATCACGGGTAGCAGCCACTTTAGTGCTCTCCTTTATGACTTATAACATTTATAATTTTGCCACTGAAGGAACTTAATTAAACTGATTCTCATACTGCTTATAAAGAACTGCGGTAACTTTCACTTCCTTTATGTACTGTTTGAATTTATTTTCCCTACTCTTCTGTTAAAGAAATGCTAGATATGCTGTGCTAGTTCATAGTTTTTATTCTGTATGTTATATGGCAAATACACATTTTTTTGATTACATGGAATTATATCATGTTGACTTAAAAGGCACAAAGACCATTAATTTATTAGAATATGAATTAGAAAAGCAAGAACAATTTAGTTTTTCCCCTATTTCCTATTTGTAGAGTACTATTTTATCTTTATAAAACTGGTCCTATGAAATTGTATATTTTATATTGCGTATGTCTATGCCTATTAGTTATAATGTTGAAAGTGACTTCTTGGCAATAAAAATACTTGTTGATAAAACTTCTTAAATAATTAACAAAAATATACAAAAAATCCTCTCTGGTGGGGGGAAATCTCCTCCTATGCCTGCATCTAAATTTACATCAATGTCCTTGAATCAGATTATCTGCTTCTATATTTAGCAACTACAAGTACCTGTATGACTGAAGGAAGTAAGTGCATGATTGTCCTGATGTCTTCAACTTCCTTCTCAGTTATAAGCCGACTATAATGTGATGACTGAAGAATGGATAGGTGTGTACTCTCCTCTCTAATATGGCAGCAATTAGAACTACTGGGAACTTTGTAAAAATTCTTGGAGATGTGGCCATGGCAAATGGGAGAGCTGTGTAATGGAAATGACACTGGCACAGTACGCAAATCTGAGCAAACTCCTGTGGCAGATCTTGATAGAAATATAAAAATATTCCTCTTTGAGATCCATCATTTCAGTTCAGTCAAGGATCTTTGAAGGGCCATTTCCTTTTTCTACCTGTCTCAAGTTCATTCATTCTTAGTCAAAATGCCTTTCACCTAACTACTCTGAGTTCTTAGACATGGTGAGCCTTGCACATTGGGCTTGGTGTTCATAAGGAATACGTTGGAATGATCTCTGAGTTTACCTCCCCTTTTATATCTATTCAATCCTCCACTCCTAACTGAAGTCTTCCTTGATTATGTGAATGCATAGAACCCCCAAAAAACTGTATTTAGGTCTATATTCCTTTTTGTTTTGTTTCATTATTTAGAAAACAAGGCTTGTTTCTCCATTTCTTCCTCACCATGTCTAAGGCCTGGTCTACACTGGGGGGGGGGTCGATCTAAGGTACACAACTTCAGCTACGTGAATAGCGTAGCTGAAGTCTAAGTACCTTAGCTCGAATTACTTACCCGTCCTCACGGCGTGGGATCGACGTCCGCGGCTCCCCCATCGACTCCGCTACCGCCACTCGCTCCGGTGGAGTTCTGGAGTCGACGGGAGCGCGTTCGGGGTTCGATATATCGTGTCTAGATGAGGCGCGATATATCGAACTCCGAGAAATCGATTGCTACCCGCCGATCCGGCGGGTAGTGAAGATGTACCCTAAGAGTTCACAATTCTCCACTAGAGTATTTAGAAGCTATCAGTTATTGCTTTGATTGGGAGTCAGGGCCTCCAATCTCCCAGGTTCAGAGGCCTCCTAAAAATCATAGAATCTCAGGGTTGGAAGGGACCTCAGGAGGTCATCTAGTCCATCCCCCTGCTCAAAGCAGGACCAAACCCAACTAAATCATCCCAGCCAGGGCTTTCTCAAGCCTGACCTTAAAAACCTCTAAGGAAGGAGATTCCACTACCTCCCTAGGTAACCCATTCCAGTTCTTCACCACCCTACTAGTGAAAAAGTTTTTCCTAATGTCCAACCTAAACCTCCCCCTCTGCAACTTGAGACCATTACTCCTTGTTCTGTCATCTTCTACCACTGAGAACAGTCTAGATCCATCCTCTTTGGAACCCCCTTTCAGGTAGTTGAAAGCAGCTATCAAATCCCCCCTCATTCTTCTCTTCTGCAGACTAAACAATCCCAGTTCCCTCAGCCTCTCCTCATAAGTCATGTGCTCTAGCCCCCTAATCATTTTTGTTGCCCTCCGCTGGACTCTCTCCTATTTGTCCACATCCTTCTTGTAGTGTGGGGCCCAAAACTGGACACAGGACTCCAAATGAGGCCTCACCAGTGCTGAGTAGAGGGGAATGATCACATCCCTCGATCTGCTGGAAATTCCCCTACTTATACAACCCAAAATGCCATTAGCCTTCTTGGCAACAAGGGCACACTGTTGACTCATATTCAGCTTTTCGTCCACCGTAACCCCTAGGTCCTTTTCTGCAGAACTGCTGCCCAGCCATTCGGTCCCTAGTCTGTAGCAGTGCATGGGATTCTTCCGTCCTAAGTGCAGGACTCTGCACTTGTCCTTGTTGAACCTGTAGTGGGCCGGTGTGGCTCCCCTCCTCCCCGGAGAGGGTTGAGCCCCGGACACAGGAAGAGGCGGGGCTACAGAGTGGTGAGCCCGCCCCTCAGAGGGTCAGACGGCGACCCGGAAGGATAAAAGCCGGGCCTTCCAGCTCAGTCAGTGCCCAGCCACCGGGGCGAGCAGACCTGTCTGACGGAGCTCCTGACGGAGGAACCACTGGAGCCCCGGGCAGCTGCCTGGACTGGCCGGAGAGCACCCTACCCCGCTACTGGGAAGACCTGCCGGAGCTTCCCCGCGCCACCTACGACGAGGAGCCAGTAGGAGCCTCCCCGCTAGCGTGCTGTTACCCCGAGGAACCCCCGGAGCACAGTTGGCCGGACTTCCCCGAGGAACTACCCGATCTACCCCCCAGCCCGGGTTGTGAGGAGCCCATGCAGTGGGACTTCCTGGGACCAGACGCCGTGGACCAGGTAGGACCAGAGGGGGATAGTGGAAGTGGCCCGGGGGCAGCCGACCTCAGTCAGGCTGCTGACCAGACCGAGCCCATGTCAGTGTGTTGCGGTCAGGATCCCCACTGACCGTCAGCGGTGACGACCGCCGCCTAGGGCCCCGGGCCGGGACACAGTGGAGTGGGTGGGCCTGTGTCCCCCCTGCCACCCCACTCACGGATGGCAGTTATCCCCCTCTCCCTGCTCAGCCTGCTCCAAGAGGCCTGAGCCCCTGTACTGCTCCCTGCTCAGCCTGCTGCAAGAGGCCTGAGCCCTCCTTGTACTGCTTGCAGCCCAGCCCCTGCACCAGAGGGCCTGGGCCTTTGCTAACCTGTTTGCTACCCAGCCCCTGCACCAGAGGGCCTGGGCCTTTTCTAGACTGTTTGTCGCCCAGCCCCTGCACCAGAGGGCCTGGGCCTTTTCTAGACTGTTTGTCGCCCAGCCCCTGCACCAGAGGGCCTGGGCCTTTGCTAACCTGTTTGCTGCCCAGCCCCTGCACCAGAGGGCCTGGGCCCTTTTCTAGACTGTTTGTCGCCCAGCCCCTGCACCAGAGGGCCTGGGCCTTTGCTAAACTGTTTGCTGCCCAGCCCCTGCACCAGAGGGCCTGGGCTTTTTCTAGACTGTTTGTCGCCCAGCCCCTGCACCAGAGGGCCTGGGCCTTTTCTAGACTGTTTGCTACCCAGCCCCTGCACCAGAGGGCCTGGGCCTTTTCTAGACTGTTTGTCGCCCAGCCCCTGCACCAGAGGGCCTGGGCCTTTGCTAGACTGTTTATACTGCTTACCGCTCAGCCTGACAGCAAAAGGCCTGAGCCCCAACTGACTCTGTCTTCATTACTTAGCCTTAAAGGGACAGGACAGAGCACCCCCGTGAGACCAGCGGGCCGATGTGGCTCCCCTCCTCCCCTCAGAGGGTTGAGCCCCGGACCCGCCTGTTACAAACCTCATAATATTTCTTTTGGCCCAATCCTCTAATTTGTCTAGGTCCCTCTGTATCCTATCCCTACCCTCCAGTGTATCAACCACTCCTCCCAGTTTAGTGTCATCTTCAAACTTGCTAAGGGTGCAGTCCACACCATCCTCCAGTTTGTTAATGAAGATATTGAATAAAACCGGCCCCAGCACCGACCCTTGGGGCACTCCACTTGATACCGGCTGCCAACTAGACATGGAACCATTGATCACTACCCGTTGAGCCCGGCCATCTAGCCAGTTTTCTATCCACCTTACTGTCCATTCATCCAGCCCATACTTCTTTAGCTTGCTGGCAAGAATACTGTGGGAGACTGTATCAAAAGCTTTGCTAAAGTTCAGAAATAGCACATCCACTGCTTTCCCCTCATCCACAGAGCCGGTTATCTCATCATAGAAGGCAATTAGGTTAGTCAGGCATGACTTGCCCTTGGTGAATCCATGCTGACTGTTCCTGATCACTTTCCCCTCCTTTAAGTGGTTCAGGATTGATTCCTTGAGGACGTGTTCCATAATTTTTCCAGGGACTGAGGTGAGACTGACTGGCCTGTAGTTCCCTGGATCTTCCTTCTTCCCTTTTTTAAAGATGGGCACTACATTAGCCTTTTTCCAGTCATCCAGGACCTCCCCCGATCGCCATGATTTTTCAAAGATAATGGCCAATGGCTCTGCAATCTCATCGGCCAACTCCTTTAGCACCCTCGGATGCAGCGCATCCGGCCCCATGGACTTGTGCTCGTCCAGCTTTCCTAAATAGCCCCGAACTACTTCTTTCTCCACAGAGAGCTGGTCACCTCCTCCCCATACCGTGCTGCAGAGTGCAGCTGTCTGGGAGCTGACCTTGTCTGTGAAGACAGAGGCAAAAAAAGCATTGAGTACACTAGCTTTCTCCACATCCTCTGTCACTAGGTTCCCTCCCTCATTCAGCAAGGGGCCCACACTTTCCTTGACTTTCTTCCTGTTGCTAACATACCTAAAGAAACCCTTCTTGTTACTCCTAACATCTCCGGCTAGCTGCAACTCCAAGTGTGATTTGGCCTTCCTAATTTCACACCTGCATGCCTGAGCAATACTTTTATACTCCTCCCTGGTTATTTGTCCAATCTTCCACTTCTTGTAAGCTGTTTTTTTGTGTTTAAGACGAGCAAGGATTTCACTGTTAAGCCAAGCTGGTCGCCTGCCATATTTACTTTTCTTCCTACACATCGGGATGGTTTGTTCCTGCAACCTCAATAAGGTTTCTTTAAAATACAGCCAGCTTTCCTCGACTCCTTTCCCCATCATGTTATTCTCCCAGGGGACCTTGCCCATCAGCTCCCTGAGGGAGTCGAAGTCTGCTTTTCTGAAGTCCAGGGTCTCTGTTCTACTGCTTTCCTTTTTTCCTTGTGTCAGGATCCTGAACTCGACCATCTCATGGCCACTGCCTCCCAGGTTCCCATCCACTATTGCTTCCTCTACTATTTCTTCCCTGTTTGTGAGCAGCAGGTCAAGAAGAGCTTTTCCTCTAGTTGGTTCCTCCAGCACTTGCACCAGGAAATTGTCCCCTACACTATCCAGAAACTTCCTAGATTGTCTGTGCACTGCTTTATTGCTCTCCCAGCAGATATCAGGGTGATTAAAGTCACCCATGAGAACCAGGGCCTGTGATCTAGCAACTTCTGTTAGTTGCTGGAAGAAAGCCTCGTCCACCTCATCCCCCTGGTCCGGTGGTCTGTAGCAGACTCCCACCACGACATTACCCTTGTTGTTCATACTTCTAAATTTAATCCAGAGACACTCAGGTTTTTCTGCAGTTTCATACTGGAGCTCTGAGCAGTCATACTGCTCACTTACATACAACGCAACTCCCCCACCTTTTCTGCCCTGCCTGTCCTTCCTGAACAGTTTATATCCATCCATGACAGTACTCCAATCATGTGAGTTATCCCACCAAGTCTCTGTTATTCCAATTACATCATAATTCCCTGACTGTGCCAGGACTTCTAGTTCTCCCTGCTTGTTCCCCAGGCTTCTTGCATTTGTGTATAGGCACTTAAGATAACTCGCTGATTGTCCCGCTTTCTCGGTCTGAGACAGGAGTCCTCCCCTCTTGCAGTCTCCTGCTTATGCTTCCTCCCGGTATCCCACTTCCCCACTTACCTCGGGGCTTTGGTCTCCTTCCCCCGGTGAACCTAGTTTAAAGCCCTCCTCACTAGGTTAGCCAGCCTGCTTGCAAAGATGCTCTTCCCTCTCTTCGTGAGGTGGAGCCCGTCTCTGCCTAGCAATCCTTCTTCTTGGAAGACCATCCCATTGTCAAAGAATCCAAACCCTTCTCTCCGACACCATCTGCGTAGCCATTCGTTGATTTCCACGATTCGACGGTCTCTACCCTGGCCTTTTCCTGCCACAGGGAGGATAGACGAGAACACCACTTGCGCCTCAAACTCCTTTATCCTTCTTCCCAGAGCCACGTAGTCTGCAGTGATACGCTCAAGGTCATTCTTGGCAGTATCATTGGTGCCCACATGGAGAAGCAGGAAGGGGTAGCAATCCGAGGGCTTGATGAGTCTCGGCAGTCTCTCCGTCACATCGTGAATCCTAGCCCCTGGCAAGCAGCACACCTCTCGGTTTTCCCGGTCAGGGCGGCAGATAGATGACTCAGTCCCCCTGAGGAGAGAGTCCCCAACCACTACCACCCTCCTCCTCCTCCTCTTGGGAGTGGTGGTCGTGGAACCCCCATCCCTAGGACAGTGCATCTCATGCCTTCCAATCAGTGGAGTCTCCTTCTGCTCTGTTCCCTCAGATGTATCATCCACTCCACTCTCTGCACTAGTACCTGCGGAGAGAACATGAAAACGGTTGCTCGCCTGCATCTGTGTTACTGGTACATGGACATTTCTGGTACTCTTTCCTCTTCTGGAAGTCACAGGCTGCCAATTATCCTCGCTGGCCTTCTGTCCCCGCTGCGTAGCCTGCTCTGAATCTTCAGAACATTGTGGCCGCTGAAGCTGATCCTGACGTCTATCCAGGAAATCCTCATTTTCTTTTATGGAACGCAGGGTTGATATCTGTTTCTCCAGACCTTGAATCTTCTCTTCCAAGATGGAGATCAGCTTGCACTTTGTACAGACAAAGTCGCTTCTATACTGTGGAAGGAAGACAAACATGGCGCATCCTGTGCAGGTCACAACGGCAGATCGCTCAGCATCCATGGTCTCTTCCTTCTAAGAGCTCTCTCCAGGCGAACTCCCAGGCAAACTCCTTCTGTTTGCCTCTCTGCTGTTTGCTGCTCAGCTGGTTCGCAGCTGACTGCCTTTTTATAACAGTCAGGCCCAGCTGGAACAAAGCACTCCCAAATCAAACTGGTCAAACAAGCAATCAAACAATCAAACAAAATGGCACTGGCTATAATAGAATGACCTCTGAAACTAAATATATAGGAAGAAATCAAATAAAGGAGTAAACTAATGAAGTGTTTTGTAATAAAAATGCCATCCCTTATCTTCTGAAGAGCTATTTTCCATGAGTTCATTTATCCAGAGTGAGATTGATTTTGAGTAACATGTTGGAAATGATGACTGATCTTAAGTAATTCTTTTGTAGGGAGCAGTAATTCTTGTGCTATCTTTGTGTTAGCTGATTTTTAGATTAGGAATTCACCTTCAGATTGTATCACAGTTAACTAAAGAGGTCACTGCTAAAGATGGTACACAATCATTCTTGTTTGTTTGTTTGTTTGTATCATAAAGAATTTTGGTCTGCTAAACCTTCTGGATGTGTTGAAGCATTTCTATTCTGCTTGGATAAGGTCTTCCAAATCTGCCTGGAGAGGGACATAAGCTTGTTTATTAGTGCTGAATGGAAAATACTTTCTCGTTAGTTTATTCTCTTTTTTTTCCTGTAGTGCATATGAGGATGAACATCCAGGGTATTAAAATAACTCAACCATTGTTTCAAAAAACAAACATACACCCTGGGGGGAATAATATTTCCTGAATTTCTTCCTTAGAGCTATCTAGATCTGATTCTGAGAGTTCTCTTTCTGCTGATGATGACAGAGGAAGAGATGCACTCTCTTCCTTTTTTATATCTTGGATTTTTTCTTTGATCTTTGGGCTTGCTTGAGGACATGCTCTATCTATAAGATTTTTTTATGCTTTTACTTTCTGAGTATCAGGGCTTGTGTCTTGCTTGTTAGCATCATCCTTGCTGGAAGCTAGCCTGGGATTGTGAATTGTACATGTATGTTGTTTCTCAGTATGGCACAATGGAGTTTTGGACACAGTGAAATTTAGTTAGGAGGTAGGTAGTTTACTTTGCTTGGGGGTTTGTTTGCATTCTCAGGAAACAACAGAGTCAGTTTGTTTCCTGTATTTGGAGTTGGAGTGAAAGTAGCAGTCAAAGGCTCTGCAAACAGTTTTTCTCTCTAGAATAAGATTGACTGAAGTGCTATCTAATCAGAACATTTGAAGCTGCAATGAAGGAATTAGACAGGAAGTTAGTAGAATTTATATAGGTGAAGATCTATGGTATTAGAACTGTAATAATTTAAAAAGAGATAAATAAATGGTCAGTGGTTTGATCTTTTATAAATCTTTGCATTTTAGAGTAATATCCATAGAAGGCAGCTATCAAGATTTTTTCTGAAGTGTTTGAAGGCATCTAACACACTTGTCAACTGGTTAAACCTAAACAGAAATTTATTCTAACCTTTCAGGAAACCATTACAATTGCTGCCATAATATAAGCATATGCTGACAACAACAAACTGGTAAATATAACATCCTAACAGAAATACATCACACTATATAACAGTTAAGGTTGCTCAAGGTGCATAAACCCATACATTAAAAAACTCAATTAAGTTATATTAAATACAATACATAGCAAGTAATCAAAAGCTTATAGAAAGCATCATCTTCATATGACCTCATTAAACACAGCTGTGTCAGCCATCACACACAAACAAACAAACATACCACCAAAACACCCTTAACTCTACATCTGTAGTGATGCTAGTCTACAATCTACAATTCATGGAATTAAAGATTTTTATGTCTCTACTTTTAAATTTTTGTTATTTTTGGATCTAGTATTTTTTATAAAGAATATAAGAATTTCACAGACTATGCTATGCCTCAGGCCATTTTAATTTATTTATATTAAAACAATATATTAATATAGGGAACCATACTTGCATCATCTTTAGACATAAGGTCTCAATTATTCTGTAGTCCAAGGCAACTGTAATATTAAAATGTAAATGGACACTTTCTCATCATAATCTTTGCTCTCTTCATCTACTTTATAAAATATTCTGTGTTTATATGATTTGAATATATGCTAGCAAATATACATAGTTGGAAAGCAGTATTAAAGCATTTTTTCAGACTTCTGACTAGTGTTACTTACAATTCCCAATTCTAAATATCAAAATGTAATCCAAGCAATGTCCACTTGGTTGGCTGTGTAGTTGCTTGGTTAAATAGATGGCCACTCCCCTCCCTATAGGTTATTACTGTGTTCCTATTTAAGTGCTCAATAGTTTTGGAACTCTGCATATTATTTAGGCATGTAATAGTTCTTAACATATTGTTAAATGTTGCCTGCTGAAATTTATGCAAGCATAATTATTTGTCCAATTAGACATGCAACTATCAGTTAGGGAGTGTGCAGCTGCCCCTTAATTTTGAAAAATTTTGCCTTTAAGACTTTTCCATCATCATATATATATTTATTCTTCCTTAATAAAATTTGTCATATTTGAGGTCTCTTAGTTCCCTTTTACCAAATACTGCACTACTAGTTGTATTGTAGTGAAACTGGTAAAATGTTTGCGCGTGTGTGTGTGTGTGTGTGTGTGTGTTCATATTCATATATATATATATATATATATATATATATATATATATATATATGATGGAAAAGTATTAAAGGCAAAAATTTTCAAAATTATATTTCTATATATTTCTTCTCTCTCTCTCTCTCTCACACACACACACACACACACACACACACACACACACACACACACACACACACTTGCTGCAAATGTTTTACCAGTTTCACTACAATACAACTAAGTAGTGCGGTATTTGGTAAAAGGGAACTAAGAGACCTCAAATATGACAAATTTTATTAAGGAACTACAAATAACAACCACTTTCTATTTAAAGAATTGTCTACTATACCTTGAAATTTTAGTTTATAATAAAAAGTGCAGCTATGTTAATCTTTTCAGGAAGGCTATCCATATATTACTGGTATCCATCCTCTGATGAGCAGAGAGTTAAAGAAACCCCTAAGACAACCCAGTTCATATTTCTCTGCCCCCTTCCCACCTCCAGAGCCCAGCCAGTGGGCCAATATACCCAAACCTCCTCCTTCCCAGAGCCCAACCCCAGGCCCCGCCCCAGCCCAGATGCCCACCCCCCAAACCTGCCCCCCAGAGCCCAGCCACAGGGCCCCCTGTCTCAGATACCTGCATCCCCTCCCCCCCTAGAGCCCAGCTGCGGGCTCTCCCTTGCCCAGACACCCGTCCCCCTCACCATCCAGAGCCCAGGGATCCAGAGGGAGAAACAGCCTGATGCTCAGTCCCAGGCTTGCACAGTTTCCTGTGCGCCGCCCTCTCCTTCTCTCAGGGCATGCTGGGAACTGCAGCTGCCAGGAACCCTCGAGCTCCCTCTCCCTCCCCTCAGCAGTGTCCTCTATGTGCAAGCTGGGCTCTGCTGAGTCCAGTGACCCCTAGTGGTGGCTAGAAGAACTGCAGCCCATTTCTGTGGCGGGATAGGAAATTCTGCATGCACAAAGTTAATTCTGTATTGCACAGTGGTGCAGAATTCCCCCAGGAATAATTTTCAAAGAAAGGTTAAACATAATAGTCACACCTTTCTGGATGTTATAGAGAGTGAGTTTATTTTGATAGGTGTTATTTAATTAAAGCATACTAAAAAGTAGTAGAAAAAAGTTTGTTTTAATTAAACACTCAGTCCATATTTGCAAATATTTGAAGTAGGAGGAAAACATTTTTCATTACTTGGCTCTGAATATGGGAACTATTTCTAAGTTTCTTCCATTCCTTCCCAAAGGTTTAACTAAGGCACCTTCTGTAATACAAAAAAACATTGACAATGTTAAACTGTAAACTGCTGAGCAACTAGCACAAAGAATATTGACAACATTTTTTAGGTCCCAAAAGAGTACAATTCTATGGTTCATCAAACATATGCAATAATATGTTGATTCTAATGCAGTTACAGGCAATGAATCTGAATGCCTGTCAGGTCAAAATTAAAAATTTAAGCAGAGGTCTTGGCGTGTCAGGAAGGGAAGTTGTTTTCTGAAGCAGTCAGTACTGCTAGAAGGGGTTCAGAGGGAAGGCATAACAGCATCACAAGGTCTGTCATGTGAAGAAATATGCAGGGTTTCATCTTTGCCTATAGCAGTTGAGAATCAAAAGAGAATGTTAAAGAAGTTCCAATTAAAAAAGAAAAAAGAATACAGTATCACTTAGCTGTGAGAGAGCTCCAGAACAATGCCAACAATGGGTTGAGAAAAAGAGGAAGAGAAGAATCTGGCAAGAAAAAAACTGCATATTTCATCTAGACTAATCTCTGTTTTGGCAGGAACATTTTGGATCACTAAAGAGAGCAATATTTCAGCTTGCTTCTGTCGTTTCTGTGTACTATATATTAAATGGTACAGCCAGTGTAAAAATAAAAGAAAAAAGGGAGAACTGGATGGCTCATGGGATTGCTAGTGGCATACAGAGCCTCGAGATCACAGATTCAATCTGACCCAGGTCGGTAATGATTCAAAGTTGATACTATCTGATGGGTACTTGGTGGCTTATGGGAAATGAGTTAGTCGTATTAGTCCAGGGGCTGAAGGGACATCTGTCCACGGTACAGAAAAACTGACACATAGGGTTCTAATTGGCATCCTTGTTAACAGTCTCAGAGAGGTCAAAAATTGAATGGGCATTAAGATACAGGCAAAATATAAAAGAAAGCAGACATCTGACACTGCTAAATATGAAATAAAAATACAGCAATAGAAGATTGTACACTGTTTTTTGGTTTTGTTTTGGGGTTGTTGGTTTTTTTTGCCTCACATGGACAAAGAAACTCAGACACTAGAACTTTAAATTCCAAAACGTCATTAAGAAGTTAACTTTGTTGAATTAATGCAAACAAGGAACTGGGATGGATTTTGGTATTCCAGTGTGCTTCTGCTTTTGTATTTTAAAAAAATGGATACATACAAATTCAACAACTCAAATACTCAAACTCTAATAGCATGCTATGCTACTTGTTTAATTCCTCAGCTTTGCAAGACAGAAATTCTTGTATAGGTACCAACAATTAGTGTTAATTAGAATTAGAGAATATCAGGACTGGAAGGGACCTTAGGAGGTCATCTAGTCAAACCCCTTGCTCAAAGCAGGACCAATCCCCAGACAGATTTTTACCCCAGTTCCCTAAATGGCCCCCTCAAGGATTGAACTCACAACTCTGGGTTTAGGAGGCCAATACTCAAACCACTGAGCTATCCCTCCCCCCATTATTTTTTCCCATAAGCAAAAGTGATTTTTTAATCATATGAGAACCATCACTTCCCATTTAAATTCATATCAAGCTTATCCCAGATGTAAAAAACAGTCTTAATTATTTAGGGTGGCTGCGGAATCTGTTTTTAACACTCCTGCCTTATAAGAAATATTACAATTAGGTACAGGCTTTTGAGAGAAATGGACCCAAGGAGCAATAGCCAAATCTAAATTGGAGCAAGAACTACTACTTTTGACAATTTATTCCCCAATAAATCATTATATCTGAAAACTATTGTTCAATGTAGGTCACCTTCCCCAACATTCCTTAACATAAAAATATTTCACACACAAATACACACACACACAAATCCAATTTATCATACACTGTTAGTCTTCAGGCGGAAAAGAGAACTAGTAAATGATGGAAATGTATTGATTCAGGGGTCAGTAACCTATGGCACGTGTGCCAAAGGTGACATGCGAGCTGATTTTCAGTGGCACTCTGCTGCCGGCCTGGGGTCCCGGCTGCCGCCCCCAGGGGCTCTGCTGCTGGCCTGGGATACCGGCTGCCAGCCCCACTCAGCCTGTTGCCGGTCTGGGGTTCTGTCTACTGGCCTCTTGCCAGCCAAGGTCCCGGTTGCCGGCGCCACTCAGCCCGCTGCTGGCCTGGATGGATGGAACCCCAGGCCAGCAGCAGGCTGAGTAGGGCCAGCAGATGGGACCGGCAGACAGAACCCCGGGCCGGCAGCGGGCTGAGCATCTCAGCCCGCTGCCAGTCTGGGGTTCCATCCGCTGGCCCCTGTAAATGTAAAATGTATTACTGGCAGGCGAAACCTTAAATTACAGTGAATAAATGAAGACTTGGCACACCACTTCTGAAAGGTTGCCGACCCCTGTATTGATTCATTGCTGGAATGAAATAACTTCTTAGTGTTGGTTGGTTTGGTTAACAGGAAGCTCTCCTAATGGACTAGCACATCTTTACATTACACACCTAGACAGAGAACCAAGGTCAGGAATTTACAGATTCTAGCTTACTGGAAATTTTGTATTTTATGAAGCTGAGGGTGAAAGCTGTTTATGATTTCCACTCCCTTCTGTTACTTGATCCATCAAGCAATATGAAAATGACTGCTCCAAATACAGACATTTGATTGACTTCCCAAAGAAAAGCAAGATGTCAAAGTGACAGTAGTTGTCAAGGGAAGACTAGAAATCACACTCTGTTATAGTATGCAAGTCTAGCAGCTAAAGACTCTCCCATGTACGGAAAGGTACAGGGGTTGAATAACTAGGCCATATGCTCACTAATCACACCAGGAAAGGAAATACTAGATAATGAAACACCTCTAGGTCTACATTTATAGATAACACCAAAAGAAAAAATAAATAAATAAAAACAAAACTTTTAACAGTGTATTTCAAAGGTTTTCTGTTTGGGTTTTTAATTTTTTTTAAACCCTACATAAAGTGTATAGTGTCAAATGCCCCAAAGAGAAAGAGTAAGAGAGATGGCTGGCACATAGCAAACAATCATAAACCCACCTTTTCCATTCTTTGGTTTAGGCCTTACAATGTCACAGTTGACTAACTCTCACTTCCTAATGTTTCCTTAGAAGGCACATGCTGTCCCATCACAGGAGCCTCAGAGATTGCTGGATCACAAATCTGATCCATAGAGAATCAGATAACAGGTGGAATTTGAAAACTGTATATGGTGAGATTTTGACAAAGCTTTTTAAAATATATTTTATACCAGTTAGGCCATTAAAATAATAATAGTAAATTAAGTTTGGAATAACTTAGGTGCTGCTGAATGCCTTTTATCCTTGCCATTTGGTACTATTGATCAACTAATCAGACATCGTCACATTATTTTTCACAACAGCTAATTATGCATGTCAATACAATTACAGAGCTATCAATAGCATCAAATTCACCTATGTGACAAATGAAGGCAAAATTCTTGCCATTAAAAGAAAACATTTTCAAAACATACACAACACTTACAAATTTTAAAACATTAAATCGTGGATAAAATTATAGTAAAACAAGTAGCAGAACTTTTAAAATAATTCTGCTTTAACCAAAAACCACATCTTTTAAGATATATTACTGACACTTTCTTCCTCTCCAGAAAAACAGTTGTCTGCTTTTCAAATCAATCACAATTATTTAACAGATTTTTTTTGGTGATTGAAAAAAACAAGTAAAACCTAAAATGAAATTTAAAAAACATTATTTTTGAAGTTATCCTCAAACACTATATTATTCAGCTGCACTCTGATTTTACCATATATTAATAGTCAGTCCTACGGTTTATATAAAATT
This sequence comes from Mauremys mutica, assembly GCF_020497125.1. Lineage (NCBI taxonomy): Eukaryota > Metazoa > Chordata > Testudines > Geoemydidae > Mauremys > Mauremys mutica. The sequence goes on from NC_059077.1 coordinate 49,024,393, forward strand.
GAAAACAGCTACTAAACAAACAAACAAGCAAAATACCGTAATAGCGTTATTCCTGGTATTTCTTCTCTGGGGGATTTTTTACTTTACTACTTGACATTCTTTTAACATCATTTTTTTATGTAATTTATTATGCAGGTGCCTGATAGAAACTCTATAGTAAGAGTTGCATTCTAAAATTGACTTAAATGAGATGTAAAAATCCTTTTTTTCCCCTCTAAATGTAGATGAGGAGTGATTTGAGATTTCACAAAGGGTCAGTTTTTATGTCCTTTGAATTTTCTATGTTGTTTTTGTTTTGTTTCTTTTCGCAAATTTTGAAACAGGAATTCTGAATTCAGGCTCTGATCTGAAATTTTTCTTTCTCTGACAGTCCTATTGTCCATTTTGTACTGTTACCTCTTAAAAGCACTGTTTATCTTAAACAAAACTTGGTAGAGAGGTGTATCCTGAGTAGATCCAGTCCATAAGGTAATTTTTTTAAAGTTGAACTTAGGGTCATTTTTAGCTGTTATTCATGTTATAACTGAAACAGTATGGGTTGTGCACAAAAACCTGATCAATAGATGCCAGGTGCACATAAACGTGATTAGTCGATTATTAAGAAGGTATCCAAGTCTGACCGATTTTGGCCAACATTGCCTAATGCACATAAAAACCTCCATCAGGAGCTATGCTGTTCTATCTAATTCTCCCCAACATCAGAGAATTCATGCACAGCTGTTGCTACGTGAAAAAATATTCTTGGTCACCAGATGCACATCACCCAAACACAGATTTGTCCTCTCATCTAGCCCTAACCTCAACTTCCAATTAAGCATAAAAAAAACCCCTAGGAGATCAATGCCCACAAAAATGTATTGTGAAACAATAGGGTTGCTACACATATACCTGTCACACGGCTACACATAGGCAAGGAAATTAAAAGTGAAGCCACCTAACAAGACATATTCTCTACTTCAGTGGCTCTAAACCTTTCCAGACTATTGTCTGATTTGTCATGTGTACCCCCAAGTTTCACCTCACTTAAAAACTACTTGCTTTCAAAATGACATAAAAATACAAAAAAGTGCCATAGCACACTATTACTGAAAAATTGCTTACTTTCTCATGTTTGCCATACAATTATAAAATAAATCAGTTGGAATATAAATATTGCACTTCCATTTCAGTGGAATGTAGAGCATGTAGAGCAGCATAAACAAGTCATTGTCTGTATGAAATTTTAGTTTGTAGTGACTGTGCTAGTGCTTTTTATGTAGCCTGTTGTAAAACTAGGCAAATATCTAGATGAGTTGATGTATCCCCTGGAAGACCTCTGCTTACCCCCAGAGGTATGCGTAAGAATCAATGCTCTACTTCACCCACAAGCACACAGCTTATTTTTACCACATATTACTGACCATGCATAGCAACCTTAATTCTTTTCTCCTAGGGATACAGTACCTCACTTAATGTTGTAGTTATGTTCCTGAAAAATGCGACTTTAAGTAAATCCAATTTCCCCATAAGAATTAATGTAAATGGGGGGGGTTAGGTTCCAGGGAAATTTTTTTCACCAGACAAAAAACTATATATTATATAGATATACACACAGTATACATTTTAAATGAACAATTTAATACTGTTCACAGCAATGATGATTGTGAAGCTTGGTTGAGGTGGTGAAGTTAGAGGGTGGAATATTTCCCAGGGAATGCCTTGCTGCTAAATGATGAACTAGCACTCGACTGAGCCCTCAAGGGTTAACACATTGTTGTTAATGTAGCCTCTCACACAAGTCAGCACGAACACGAGGGAGAGGAGAGCATAGCAGACAGAGACAGACACACACCTTGTGTGTGGGAGAGAGAGAGAGATGCACACTGCCCCTTTAAGTAAGCTGACCCACTCTTAAGTGCATTGTCTTTTTAAGTGGATCAGGAAGTTGAGACAGCAGCTGCTGCCCCAAGCGCTCTCGGTCTCTCTCCGTCCATCCGTGTCTCCACTCTGCTCTATATGGAGAAGGGGTAAGCGGGGTGCAGGAGCAGGGGGGAGGGGGACACCCTGACATTAGGCCCCCCCTTCTCTCCCTGCACAGCAAGCAGGAGTCTTTGGGAGCAGCTCCAAGGCAGAGGGCACGAGCAGCAATTGATAGCCTGCTGGGCGGCTGCAGCACAGGGAACTTAGGGGAGCAGGGAGCTGATAGGGGGAGCTGATAGGGGGGCTGCTGGTCCACCCTGGTTCCAAGCCCCCACCAGCTAGCTGCAACGGACTGCTCTTCCTGCAAGCAGTGGACAAAACAGGCGGCTGCCAAACGATGTTGGAAGGGAGCATTTCACAACTTTAAATGAGCATGTTCCCTAACTGATCAGCAACATAACAACGTTAACCGGGACAACTTTAAGTGAGGAGTTACTGTACTGTGTTTGTTTACAGGCTAAAGGCTCCCTATATGTCACTTAATGTTTAAGCTAGTTTGTGCCAGCTTTGTCATTGGTACCTCCCTACACTTTCCCATAGCTCATTTTGAATACTACATTCCAAGTGTCAGTGATCTATTTGTACTTGGTACAAAATATTGATGCGCCTTTGCTTTGACAAGTTTCCTATTTTCTAATTCCAGAGTTGACTTCAGCTTTGCAAAGTGTTGTGGGATGCTTGACAGAGGTAAACCACTTTGTGCTGAGTATTCCAGAAGCTCCTGGAGGTGTAGCTTTGACTTCAGTGGCAGCTGCTGGGTGTGCAATACTTTTGAAAATCAGGTCACTTATTTAGGTGCTTAAATATGGACTAACTTTAGGCATCCATTTTTGGAAGTCTGGGCCATAGTGCCACTGTCAAAAGGGCCCAAATGCCTACCCTTTCCATCCCCCGATTATGTCCAACAACTCTCCATCCCTGACATACTTACATAAATTTTAAAAGCCTTTTAAAATGTTACTGATATTAAACCAAATGTCTTAAGAGTCATTTAAATCTAAGTTTCAGAGTGGTCGCCGTGCTAGTCTGTATCAGCAAAAAGAACGAGGAGTACTTGTGGCACATGCATCCGATGAAGTGGGTTTTAGTCCACAAAAGCTTATGCCCAAATAAATTTGTTAGTCTCTAAGGTGTCACAAGTACTCCTCATTCTTTTTATTTAAATCTAGGTCTATTGTAATCTGCTTTTGTTGCCAATCCTGTTCTGTGAACCATCAGGGGACTGAGTTATACAAGAATCCTTTCTCCAAGAACTGGCACCAGGAATCTCGTTAATTTAAATCCCCTGCTGGTTCAGAAGACCAGAACGGCAAGGATAGTTGAGATACATTGCAATATGCATACTGTCTGTCTTTCAGCTGAGCGGCTGGGTTTTTCCATATTGATTTATTCTGCATTTTGGTAACTGACAGAAAAAAACAAAAACAAAACATAACAAAAAACCCTCACAACAACAACAAAACCATAACAAAATAAACTTACCAATAAGACTTTTTTAAAAGATTGACATTTATAAGGAAGGAGGAAATGTTATGTCTGTCAATCTTAACAGTATCCCTTTAGCCTACAGCCTGTGGACCATATCATACTTCCACTGACGGAATGGAAAGACTCCCATTGATCTGAAGTTGAATGAGGCCCTGAATTAGCAACTAAAATATCAAGCAATCTTAAATCTGAACTGAGAAAACTCAGTTTTAAAAGGCCCTATAATATTGTATTTTTATAGCTAGAAAAAGATTTAAAACAAAATAAAGCAAAATGTATCTGTTACTAAAGCAGACACTTCTCAAAGCAGCTTTTTAAGCTGTTTACTTTTTGACTAGAGATAAAATGGGTTAGGACAAGCACCAAATACACACGTTGTAAGGGAAGCTGGTTAGCCACCCATATATTTAGTTTGCCTATCACCCTACGTTATAAAATATTCCTGCAACTTTTTTTTTTAAGCTTTAACACCTCCATTGCTTTCAGGAGGCCTTTGAAATCAGCAGGTACACAGCCCTGGGGCTGGAGACATGCCTTTTGCTTGTCCCATGAAATTCAGTTCAGCTTTGGCCAATTACTTGCAATAATCCTCAGGAACATTCTAGAGCCAGGACATGAACATGACATTCTAAAGACCCATCTTGGCTCATGCCATCACCAAAACAGCAGCTACTGCAAAAGGGGTGGGCTTGACCATCCCCCTGTGACAGAATATACCCCTGTATTCAGACCCTACACACTATTGTAGTAATCTTTGTACAAGGTATGCCTTGGAAGATATCGTTTGCAATCTCATAATTTGCTGGTCAATACTGTCTTGATAAAATAGGTGTGATAATATTGTATGTGAAGTTATAAAGTTTGCCAGTATGATGTTAAGTGTGCATATTCAAAACTCACATAGTACCAAACTGGTTAAAAAGGCCTGTCTTGAACAAAAGGAGTGTATGTTTGCCTTAATTTGCACTTAAACAGTAAACAGAGTTATCAAGCAGAAAGGGGAAACAAATGAAGCCCAAATAGGTGGGGGAAAAAGCCCACAGCAGGGTACAACCTTCCACACAGACTCTTTGGCCTGGTCTACACAAGGGGGGGGGTGAGGAAATCGATCTAAGTTATGCAACTTCAGCTATGTGAATAACGTAGCTGAAGTCGACGTGTTTAGACCTACTCAACTCGGTGTCTTCACTGTGGTGAGTCGACTGCTGACACTCCCCCATCGACTCTGCCTGCGCCTCTTGCGGCGGAGAGGAGAGCACTTGGGGGTTGATTTAGCGTGGCTAGATTAGACACGCTAAATCGATCCCCGATCTGGCGGATAGTGTAGACATACCCTTTGTCTCCTAGTTCCCAGCTGGAAATATTTTTTCGGGGGGGGGAGGGTGGAAACGACAGGACTGGAACTATAACAAGAAGGTGCAAATGTAACCCATGCCTGCTTGGTCTGGTATCCTGCCCCCCTCTAGTTGCACCTACACCATCTAGAGATTGATGAGTCTGTAACAGCCTTAGCTAAGAGACATGCAGCTTTTAGCTCATGCAGTAGAGGCTGATACACCAAGCTTCAGAATTCCAGGTTCAGTCCCACCCACTGATAACTGGAGTCTATCAACGTTATGCAAACACTCCAAGACCCTCTATCTGTCTTTAGGTGCATCGCACCAAAGAAGAAAAAGGAAAACAGCCACTGGATTTTGGGGGAGGGGTCCTGACCTGAAGAGTTTGGTCAGTAAACCTGCTGGAAACACGTTGGGAGAAATTTTGCTTTAATCTAATATAGTTTGTTAAATTAGGCACTAGTAAGCATTTTACCTTTAGTTTTCTTGTAACCATTCTGACTTATGCCTCATTACATGTACTCGTTTAAAATCTCTCTCTTTGTAGTTAATTAACTTGTTTTATTGTTTCATCTAATCCAGTGTGTTTAAGTTAAACTGTCTGGGTAACTTCATTTATCATGATAAATTGGAGTCAGGGCCAGCTCCAGACCCCAGCGCGCCAAGCGCGCGCTTGGGGCAACGTGTCGCGGGAGGGCAGCAGGCGGCTCCGGTGGACCTCCCACAGACATGCCTGCGGAGGGTCCACTGGTCCCGTGGCTTCGGTGGAGGTCCACCGGAGCCGCGGGACCAGCGGACCCTCCGCAGGGACGCCTGCGGGAGGTCCACCGGAGCCGCGGGACCGGCGACCGCCAGAGCGCCCCCCGCGGCGTGCCGCCCTGCTTGGGGTTATATTAAATAACAAATTTAATATTTCTGTACTATCTCGGAGAGGGCTCAACAGTACAGGACATACATTTCTTGGGAAATGTCCATGACCAGGAGTGTGCTGGCATCATGCTGCAGTATAATCAAGGCTGGTGAGAGCAGGGTATGACTGGTAGGCTGCAGTTACACAAACCCGTCTGAGTGAGGCCTGCATGCTGGTGGCTCGCTGTGAGCAGTCCACATTGGAGGCTACAACAGCAAGACATTGCAAGGCACCACCGATTACAGAACAGAGGTGACACAGCCCTCCACCGGTCTGGATTGTACCTTGGTATGTCACACCAACACACCCAGCACATGGCCCAACTGGCTCATCATGTCGCCCAGGGGCACCATATGGAAAAAGCACCTCCCTTCACCTGCTGAGGGGGAGAAGGGACAGTGTAGAGCCAAGACATGCCCCCCAACCAACTATCAAACCCAGCACGTAGTGCTAGGGGCCCATCCTTCCTTCTGGGATAACAGCCTTCTCTGCTGGCAACTAACATAGTTAGTCCTCTAGCCTACGTGGTATAAGACAGTGCTGAAGATTCAGGGTTCAAACTTTGGGGGTGGGGGAGTGAGTTAGGAAATGGCAGATTTATAGTTAACTGTACAACCTGAAGTATAGCTCCTTGTGCTTATGCATTATGATGTGATCTTTAATTACATGATCACATACTATTTTTTCCACAGGATCCTTCCTTCATTCAGTGCACAGCAAGGATGGATGGATGCGCAATCCAGTCTATGTGCAGGAGCTACATAGGGATGGAATGTGCTCAGTGCAGGCCAAATCTTTAGAAAGTAATGCTGCCATCCTTCAACAAGCCCCTAATGAGCATGTGCAAACGGCAGTTTTTCAGAGGCTTTTAACTAAAGTTGGATGGATTTTCACTGGGAAAGCAAAAGGCATATCCTTGACACCAGGCTGACCCTCCCACCTGCAGACATCAAGTCTCTGTTCCAAAACATGGAAGCACTAGAGCTTCTCAAAGAAAAAACTATAAGCATTTTTTTTTTAACACTGGAAAAAAATATTTTCCCTAACCCAGTCCTATGAAATCACTGAACCCTTTTTAATGAAACTTATCAAAAAATCTTCAGACTGAAGCAGACACCTGGCATGGAAAATATCAGCTCGAACTATTGAAGTCTGGCAACACTGCAAGCAACTGAAAACAGGGACTTATAATGGAAAGTGTTAAACAACCTTAACTATAGGTGTCACTTATAATAATCAAATATATAGTAAGAAAACTGAAAAATTACATATTTCTTGGTATACTTCTTTTAGTGGTACTAAAAACATTAATTTATATATAGTGATTTAAAAGATATACCTATGTGCTGAGGCATTTTCTAATAGTTTGGTAAAACATTAAAATACACACTGCGTATGCCAAAGCAGTCTCTTGAAACCCCCTTGCAGGACAATTCTTTGCACCACTTTCTTATGATAATTCAGATTCAACACTGAATGTAAGCAGTGTTAATTAATTTTTAAAAATTTAACAATTTAAAATCCTTTCACAGCAACTCAAGACCCAGTTTTCTTATCATGTATGTTTCAATCCATATTTACAGTAGGTTATTTCCATTCCTAGAAATTGAATACACCACCCTTCTCTGAAGAGATATAATGTTTATACAAAATACACATGATGTAATTAAATCTGTTACTTATGCTTATGATATACATATAGATTAAAAATTGGAACTATGAAAAAAAAAGTATGGGAAATATCTGAGGAATACCATGTAACTGAAGTAATGGGATATTTGTAGTGCATTATCACAAAACAGACATGTGTAGCATGGTGTGGCTATATTATCAGTACAGCCTGTTCCCAGTTTCTTCCCCAGACCAAGGAAATTCTGGGAAACTTCCAGTATTGCTAAACCCAAGCATTCTGAAAATCACACATCAGCCCCTCAAAAACCATGAGATTGGCTTAAAAATCATAATAGCAAAAAATACATTTTGGGTTATTTTTCTGGTTTTTAAACCTTTGGAATTTAAAACTGGGTATAAATGGGTTCAAAAAAGAATTAGACAAGTTCATAGATGACAGGTCCATTAATAGGTATTAGCCAAGATGGTCAGGAATGCAACTCCATGCTCTTGAGTCCCTTAATCTCTAACTACCAGAAGCTGTGATTGGAGAGAAGGGATGGATCACTCAAAATTCCCTTGTTCTGCTCATTCCCTCTGAAGCATCTGGCACTGGACACAATCAGAAGAGAGGATACTGACCTAGATGGACCTTTGATCTGACCCAGTATGGCCATTTTTATGGTACACTTGGATCATATATTCAAGCTCTTCTGTGAAACCATGAGGATTAGAAACTTACTTTAAGAAAAGAAAGCTTGCACATTCTCACATAATTACACAATTCAAGGAGCTGAGGCTTCAAGAAAATATTGTGGCATTCACAATAAAAAACAAAATCACAAAAGTTTACAGTACTTTTTTTTCCCAGACAGACCCTGGGAATTGTAGGCTGGACAGCAATGTATGCTGCAAAAGAGGGCATGGATATAAAAGGGCTCAGCTCCCTTTTCCTCTGTAAATGAGAGATCAGGGAAGAGGTCAGACTTGCAGGGATTGTTCCTGTTGAAAAGGCCTGGGAGGAAGCCCAAGATTAGGTGGGACAGAAGGGAAGGAACTCTATGGATTAGGACATTTTATGAACCTTGTTTCATAGCCCTAGGGTGGATATAGCTGGGAGTCAAGGTAACTACTAATGAATGTCTTTGAAATACTCAAGGCTGGGTTGGATGAATCGACTATAGAAATATGGGCTGGATGAATGGACTATAAGGTGGATAGAAAGCTGGCTAGATCATCGGGCTCAACTGGTAGTGACCAAAGGCTCCATGTCTAGTTGGCAGCTGGTATCAAGTGGAGTGCCCCAGAGGTCGGTCCTTGGGCCTGTTTTGTTCAATATAGGATTCTATGGGTGGTGTTAGGCTAAGAGCCAGAAGTAACCAAATCCCAGACGGGAGATAAAGGTTTGGTCAAAGGGAATACTGAGGGCTTGAGATATGATTTTATTGGTGGTAGCTTCCTGCTTTGAGGCCCAAGGTCAAAGCTTCTCAAAGATGGTGGAGGGAAACTCCTAACCTCTCCCTAGCATAAAGGCAGGGGAAAAAATTCCTCAGATCCTCAAGGAAAGGCTCTAGCCCAGAGGAGGTAAAAAATGGTTGGCTGGATACATTGCTTATTTTTGTTTACCTTGAAGAGGGGAGAGAGGGACGTTTGCTGGATTTGTTAAATTAAAAAGTATCCAGCTACCAAAAAGTAAACTATCCCCGTACCCCAACCCTGCTCCCCAGCAGAAGTGCCAGGCGGGCAGGCAGGGCGGGAGAAGCCTCTGCTCCCTGGCTGAAACGGAAGAGGAAGCCCCAGCAGTCTGACTCCACTCCCCATCAGAAGCACCAGTCCGTGAGGGTAGCAGGCTGCAGTGAGGAGGGAGAGAATGGGGCAGGACTGTGGATGGAATACAGGTGGGGCCACAGGGGGAAGGGGCACAACGGGATGCAGTAGTGGGAGGGGTCATATGCAGAAGGGGGGCGGGACTACAGGTGGAAGGGGTAGGGAGGTGCCCCCCCCTTACTCTGGCCCAGTGCCCCACAAAACCTTAATCCACCTCTGTTCTAGAGGAGGAGAAGCCAAAACAGCAGCTGCATCTAATATCAGAAAGGTAAAATCAACCCTTTTGTGATTCATGAATCTCATATCTCCCGCACACCCCAATAAAAAAACCACAACCTAAAACCCAATAACAAAACCCCACTGAAATAAAGAAATATAAAAAAATTGAAGATGCAATTCAGTAAATGCTGACTTGATGCATATATTATGGGATTGTGTAAAACTACAAAACACTGGGATAATATACAAAACATAGTGAATGCACTGTTGGAACAGAATGAAAATTCTACCCTGGATGCATTAGTGTTCTCTTGAGAATTCCTTCTGAAAATAATTTTACTTCTTCTTACAAATAGAAATTTCTATGTATTTTCTTCTTTTGCAATTCGTTGTATCACACAGCAGAGGAAATCAGAAATGGGTCCATTTGAACATGAACTGTTCAGAAAATACACAGAACACAACCAATGAAGAACTGGTTTCTAGGCTGACAAATAATTTAAAAACCAGGTAAGGTGGGTGAGCTAATACCTTTTATCAGACCAACTTATGTTGATGAGTTCTCTCTAATATCCTGGGATCAACACTATTACAACAACACTGCATAAAAAGGTAATAGGTAATAATCAGAGATATACCAATCTCCTAGAACTGGAAGGGACCTTGAAAGGTCATCAAGTCCAGCCCCCTGCCTTCACTAGCAGGACCAATTTTTGCCCCAGACTCGTAAGTGGCCTCCTCAAGGATTGAACTCACAACCCTGGGCTTAGCAGGCCAATGCTCAAACCACTGAGCTATCCCTCCCCCATACAACAATGGTACTTTAAAAACAATAAACAATAAAAAATAGCCTATTTCTTTTATAGTACCCCCTATGGTCCTGATACTGCAGACTCATAAGTGAGTTGAATGGGACAACTTACATACATAAAATTACTAAAGTTCTAAGTGTTCACAGGATTAGGGCCAAAGACCCTGAGCCTGCAATCAGATCTGTGCAGGCAGATCACTCCAACTGGCCAGAACTGCACTGAAGTCAGTGTGGTGGGGCTTCACTGGGTTCAAGTGTCTGCCTCTACAAATCTGATTGCAATGCTTGAGCCTGTGTGTGCCAAACTGGCTTGCAAGATATAGCAAGATTCTCCCCAATACACTCTGTGTACTTTTGTCAATACAGAAAAAGTTTTAAAAGATAAAATTCATCTCATGAATTACATTCTTTCTTACATATTTCTCACCTATTTAGTTTTACAATAGTGTTTGAAATCGATACAGAAGACATCTTCCTTTTAACAACAACATGTAGTCAGTATCATAATGATTTAAAGAACCGTCTTAATGATCTCTTTCTGGTATTCACATCTGTGTTCTTTTTAGGCACCATTCTTAAAAATATTCTTCTTCAGTTTCATAAAATAATCAAATTGAAAGCAAGAATCTTATTACTGCACAATATGCCAAACACAGATCTTGTGATAAGCTTTACTGCTCTGCTAATATTCTAAGTGACTCATTTTAGATTTGCTTAACACGTGCCTGGAAAAAACGAAGGCTTAGAACATCCATCTACTATGTAGTACGATGAAAGATGAATGTTGAAGATCACAAACTGGAGAAGATATGCAACATCTAATAAGAACAGCTAAACAAATAATGCCTTTATGAGAAGTGGTGAGAAATGAACCTATGAGGAGGAAATGCAGGTAAGCCTCTTGAGGGAACACAGATGTCTGTGGTTGAATGGAACTGTCACATTCAAACATTACACTAAATGTGAAATGCACATTCTACAACACAAGACACAGGGAAGAAAAAAAATCTGTTTAATTTTTAACCAAATTATTGCCTTAATACTGAAGTGAGGGGGAGACTCTCCCCTTTGGTCTTTAATTCACATTATTGTGAAAAAATTCAGCATGAGTAAAAAACTAACATTTAAGAATTAATAGCTAGCCTTTCAGACCTTATTGTGTTCATTTGGGTTAATAACTGAAAAATGTGTTAAGATACATTTTGTTTTTATGTCACTTATTAGGGAAAGTCAGATTTCCTTGATTTTCCATACTTTAACGCTACAAGTTAGGCTACTGAAATATGTCTGCAGCGGATGATCCCTGACATTCCCACTGACATCATGTGAGGAATCCAAGCAGGGAAAAAAATTGAGGGAAGAATCAGGTGCATCTGAGAAGTAAGGTTGCCAATTTTGGTTGTACATATTCCTGGAGGTTTCATCACATTACATAATCTTTAATTAAAGATTAATCTTTAATTCCTGGAGACTTCAGAACAATCTTGGAGGGTTGGCGATCTCAGAGAGAAGGGAGCATGCAAAGAGTGCAGATAAAAGTCTAGCACATGGTGGGTATGTTGTATGATCAGTATTAAGGAATCATGCACTGCTACAAAAATACACTGGCTACAGCAGTTTTTCAAAATGAAAAAATATTCATTAGAAGGCAACCTGCATCTCTCTTCTCAGTAACTACTGAAGGCAACAAAGGAAATCATATGAAAAATAACATGCCAAAGTAAGAACACTGGGGGGAAAAGCAGATTATTCTAAAATTTTAATCCAATGTTTGTTCTCTATTGATAAATTAATGTTTGTACAGTACTTTAGTGATGTAAAGTCAGTGCTAAGTATTACCATCAGGAGATCTTTAACTCTAAATGCAGAGCATTTGTTAGCTAGTTTAATGGTCCTAATATTGTTAAACCATTTAATCTCCTCTTTTATTTAAGATATAACTTCATTCAAAGCTATAAAATGCATGTTATTAATGCATATGAACGAATGAGAATGGATCAATCTATGAGAACAATAAATATATGCATCTTACAAGCATTAAAAAATTAGAAATGGTAAAATCAGGTAAGTGGAATTTACTTGTAGATGTTGACATCAGTCACTTCAAAAATGATTACATACTTTCCTTTACAATAGATCTCTTAGGTACTTCAGATTATATTTCTATCAAGTGTGTTCTAATCCATCATTTAAATTGGTACAGTATTTAGCAATCAAACTATCCAAATCTCTATGAAACATGAGTATCATGCATAATCTCATTCATTAAAAAAAACTAACAAAAAGGAAGCAAAGTTTCTAGAACAATTGAAACTGCATCTAAAATGTATTTACATACCAGAGAAGATCACACTTTTAGACTCTTATTTTTCAAGTATTAAAATGCACAATATAGAATATGTATACACGTGAAAGGTTTTACTCTAAAGATTAAAAAAAAATCTTTCTTGACTGAAACTTGGTACACCAAGAATATTGCTTCAATCCAAGTGGCAATAGTCAAAACTTCTCAGGTGCTTAAAATTTAACTAGCACAACCTTAATTATAGCAGCAGACATACAACACTACAATGTGTATATCAAACAAGACTGCAAATTTAAATATGGGTAAGCAGATTGCTTTTACAAATGTGCTATGAGTTGATTGTTGGACACTTAGGGATAAATGTGTACTCAACAACACAGCATTGACAGGAGATTCATAGAATCTCAGAAATATAGGACTGGAAGGGACCTCAAGAAGTTATTGAGTGCAGCCCCTGGAGCTGAGACACAAGTAAGTATACTTAGACCATCCCTGACAGGTGTTTGTCTAACCTGTTCTTAAAACGACCAGTGACAGGGATTCCACAATCTCCCCTAGAAGACTATTCTAGTACTTAACTATCCTTATAGTTAAAAAGTTTTTCCTAATATCCAACCTACATCTCCCATGCAGCAGATTAAGCTCATAACATCTTGTCTTACAGTGGAGATGGAGAACAATTGATCACTGCCCTCTTTATAACACCCTTTAACATCTTTGAAGACTGTCATCAGGTCCCCACTCCATCTTCTTTTCTGAAGTCTAAAGACACTCAGGTTTTTTTTTTTTTATCCTTTCCTTAGGGGTCAGGTTTTCTAAACCTTTTATCATTTTTGTTGTTCTCTGCTGGACTCTCACCAGTTTGTGCACTTCTTTCCTAAAGTCTGGTGCCGAGGACTGGACACAGTATTCTAGCTAAGGCCTCACCAATGCCAAGTAGAACAGGACAATTACCTTGCTTGTCTTACATTCAATTTGGAATCCACTATAATCCCAACATCCTTTTCAGCAGTACTATCACTTCACTAGTTATTCCCCAATTTGTAATTGTCCATTTGATTTTTTTTTTTTTTTTACTATGTGTAGGACTCTGCACTTATCTTTACTGAATTTCATCTTGTTGATTTCAAACCAATTCTCCAATTTGTTAAAGTCATTTTCAGTTCTAATACTGGCCTCCAAAGTGCTGCAACTCTTTCCACTTTGGTGTTATTACAAAAAAAAATTATAAACAATACTCTCCACTCCCTATCCAAGGTCAATATTGAAAACATTGACTAGAACCGGATCTGGGACTGACCCCTGTGGAACCCCACGAGATACGTTCTCCGAGTTTGACAGTGGACCTTTGATAACTACTCTGAGTATGGTCTTTCAACCAGGTGTGCACCCACCTTTTAGTAATTTCATCTAGACCATAATTCTCTAGTTTGCTTAGGAGAATGTCATCTGGGATTGTTAACTTCAATAATCTGCCAGTAGAGCCAAGCAGAAGAAAATAACAATACCTTGGGATTTATGTCAGTTGCAGTTACAGCTTGTTGAAAATTGTTAGACAGAACATTTTACCATTGGAAAATGCTGATTCATCAAAATATTCCACAAGAACATGTACATTTTCATGAAATTTTGGTTTAAAAAAAAATCAAAGCCACGTTTTTCAATCAAGTTCTTTTCAACCTTATAGGAACAAAAAAAAAATCTATATTTTTGTTTTGAAACAACTTTGTTTCAAATTTTATTATATTTTTAATTTTATATTATACCCATTATCTAACCAATTAGAATACCAATTAAGTGACCAGTTAGCATACCAATGAGCAAACCAAGTACTAACTACCAAATCAATTACTATACCTACTATCTGTTAGAATACCAGTAACAATAACAATTACCAACGTAACCAGCTTACTTGTAGTCCATGCTATGACTCATTTCCCCAATGACATAGTAAGACTTAAAACTAAATGATCTTTAGTCTTATAAATTTAATGAAGAAACATGAAAATAAAACATTTTCATAGTGTGCATGTTTATGTACTTACAGATGTACAATGCTCCGACACACACTTCTTGTATAAAAGCTACATTAACCTGGAGTTAACGTTGAGTACACATCAGTATTTTTAAAATATTACAGGAATACGTATCCTAAAATAAGTATTACAAGCTCAGAAAATTCTAAGTTAAGGTTAACTTAAGAGAAATTCAAACATGCTAAATTATGGAAATGCACAGCTGTGGCACGCAAACAAACTTAACTCTGTCCTGTAGTGACACCAGGAGGAGGAGACAAAAATCTAATATGTCTATAAAAGTCAGTTTAAAGTAATCTGGGACTACAAATTCTACTACACTGTAACTACAAATGTATAATTATTGCACAGCGTCACTATAGGGTAAAAGTTTTTGAGGTTTTTAACATTTTAAAATATCTTACATGAACACTGAACAAGAAACCCAAAGAGAAGGCTACCAGGGGATATTATTTCTAATGATTTAAAGGTATGCAGTATCAGCTTCCAGCCAGATTCACCAGGACACTCAGGATACTTTACGCCACTCTGGAGCTGTATGATGCAGTCAGTATACTTGTCAGTTCCCCTAACTCCTGACCGCCACATTGCCCTACATCTCCCAGTTTTCTTCTTTGACCTATTCACCCATTTTCCCCCCTACATACATACAACTTCACTCCTGTGCCTCACATTTCCCTGCTCACATGCACACAGTTTTCTTCTCCCTGTTGAGAAGATTTAGAGTAATAGTAGGGTGTTTGAGACAGTGGTGCAGCACAGGTGATTAAATATTATTAAGTTACCCTCCTCCTGCATCAAATGTTCTTAAACCTTTTTCCTGTTTCTTAAAAGCCCAAGTCAGAAAAAAAATATTAGATTATCTAGTTCATCCTACTAAAGTATATGTTGTTAAAGATGGATTCTCAGGGATAAGAACCAAGGATCACTAACACCCTAAACAAGAATCATTCTCTTAGACCAACAAGGTACATACCTAAGAAAGTATGAAAAAAACAAACAAACCTTCTGTGGCTTTGTTGTGCCTAACAATTTAGATATTACACATATTCTATTACTGAATACCTGTATTACAATCCACCAGAATGGCTTTGATGTTATCGAAGCCTTTAAACTGAACCACAGCCTCGAATTCTAATACTGGCAATATAATGTACTTCACTGAGCGTAAAATCCTAGCCCTCTTGAAGTCAATGGTAAAACTCTCATTGGGGCAGGATATTTTAAAACATTTGTGTTTTACATCTATTGCACCTAACCTATTAGGCAATACTTTTCCACAATATCATTGCCATATGCTTCAATATGTATATACAATATATTTGTAAGAATTTAGAATCTAAAAGGAGATGCTAGACTTCAAAGTCATGTGTTGTTATAGTGAATATAATTAAAAGCAGATGAAACATAAAAACGGTATTGGTCCTGTTATATATCATATTCATAAGTACAGACAGTTAACTTCAATTGTGGCAAAAATCAGTGAAATATCAGATTCACATTTTTGTCACACTAAAGGCTGCACACATCCCAATGATATAGCTTGAAAAAAAAGTCTTACAACTAGTTATCTCTGTTATACTTCATGAGAGAGCACAAGTTATAATAGGTAATAGCAATAATAGGAAAATGCATCTATTACACAGGCACTGTCCCATAGAATAATTACAGGTAAGGCATATTTATTATCACCTAGTTATTAATTGTGCCATTTTACAACAACTGTAAAACAAAGCTCTGTTTTTTGCTTTGTGTTTTTTAAGGTAGGGAGACTTCAAAAAGCAATCCATCAATCTCAAATTAAAAACTGACTGTAAAGCAGGGCCGCCCAGAGGATTCCGGGGGCCCGGGGTCTTCGGCGGCGGGGGGCCCTTCCGTTCCGGGACCCGCTGCCGAAGTGCCCCGAAGACCCGCGGCGGGAGCCCCCCACCGCCGAATTACCGCCAAAGCGGGACCCGCCGCCGAAGTGCGGCGGGGGGAGGTCCCCGCCGCGGGTCTTCAGGGCCCTTCGGCGGCGGCTCCCGGAACGGAAGGGGCCCCCCGCCGCCGAAGACCGGGCTGCGCTTCAGCGGCGGGTCCCGCTTCCCCCCGGCCCCGGCCCCAGCCTCTTACCCCCGGCTCCCTCCTCACCCAGAGTCTCAGCGCCTCGCCGGAACAGCGGCAGCGTGCGGCCGGCGGGGCCTGAGCTCCGTCCCGCTCAGAGCCGCGTGGTGAGGGGGCGGGGCTGGGAGCTCCACACCGAGTGGAGGGAGCGGAACTCCCAGCCCCGCCCCCTCACTACGCGGCTCTGAGCGGGGCGGGGCTCAGGGGCTCCGCCGGAGACATCAAGCGCTGAGGCTCCAGGAGAGGGGCGGAGGCGGGAGCCTCCGCTGTTCTCTTGGGGACCCCTGCAGAGCCCGGGGCAAATTGCCCCCTTTGCCCCCCCCTCTGGGCGGCCCTGCTGTAAAGCAGGTTGACATGGAAAGGATGTGTGTAAGTCCTGTGTCTCCCTTCTTCCTTCCCTGATCTACTTCCAACCAGACCACGACCACAGTGACCAGACTAGCCATACAAATATACTTCTGTTTTATGCAAAAAACTTAGCTGATTACTTTTTTGATATTTTTGAATGATGACAATGAACAACAGACAAAGCAAAATGAGCAATAGGACTGAGTAGCAAACACAGAATAATAGAGATTATAACATTACAGAGGTCATGTTAAGAAAACAAAACACACTAGGTATTATTTTGATTCAACTACTGAAATCATCCCTCAGTGCATTTCCAAGTTTAGAATCAACAGTGAACTCTTTAATAGGAGATCTTGAAGAAACTTTCACGAGCTTAAGAGGCTCTTCTGGGCTCCAACTCATTTTCCATTTCTCAACATGAAAGTATCCTTCACTGAAGGTATCCTCTCATTACTAACTTACATCTAAGATTATTTCACAATTTTTAGAGTTTCAAAAACCTTTTACTTCTGGCACATCCCCTGTTATGTAATAGGCAGCAGGTTTAAAACAAATACAAGGAAGTTCTTCTTCACGCAGTGCACAGTCAACTTGTGGAACTCCTTACCTGAGGAGGTTGTGAAGGCTAGGACTATAACAGCATTTAAAAGAGAACTGGATAAATTCATGGTGGTTAAGTCCATTAATGGCTATTAGCCAGGATGGGTAAGGAATGGTGTCCCTAGCCTCTGTTCGTCAGAGGATGGAGATGGATGGCAGGAGAGAGATCACTTGACCATTGCCTGTTAGGTTCACTCCCTTTGGGGCACCTGGTATTGGCCACTGTCGGTAGACAGGATACTGGGCTAGATGGTCCTTTTGTCTGACCTGGTACGGCCGTTCTTATGTTCCTATGTTATGTTCTTATAATAGTATAATATTTTACTATAGTAAGTTTGTCACTCTAGAGGCTCTGATTTCCCCCAATTTCCTTCACTGAACTCTGTTCCCTTCATTCCATCTGTAGAGTACATACCTGTAACACCATCAGAAAAACTCTGCCTCCAGAAGAGGAGGATTAAATACTGTTCTATTAACAGGAGCTATAAACAGCAAATGTCAAAATATTGTGCCCTTAAATAAACAAATACTAAAAGCAGAAAACGGAACTTAGATTACAGAAGTTTGATCTACTCACAGTAGTACACTTTTTAACAATTCCATTTCTCAGAAACACAATTTACCAACTCAGCAAACTACAATGAATACATGGCTGGGTGTTTCCCCCCAATTTTATTCTGGCTTTTTCCTCCATTTTTTTATTGCTCATGAAAGGTGTGGGATTGGTAGCTCTGAAGACTGTTGCCTTGTTATTTGTCCACAAAACAAGTACAGCATAGATAGCTGATGTGCAAAATTATTCATGCTGTCCTGCTAACTGGCCTCAACCCTAACAAGAAAGGACAATGTAAAGGGGTGATACAAGCATGATGCCCACTTATTCCCTGGTCTTTTTGCAGAATCTGATAGTTAGTGCTAATTGCTACACCATTTTCTGTCAGCTAGGAATGGAACCAAGATCACCTCTAGTTCACATACTGTAAGATACTACGTAGTCATCGGATGATAACAATTTGGGTCAACATGCAGGATTCAAATGGGTAACCTAGAAGTTAAAGGCTTTTAATCTCATTATCAATCTTCTGATCCATCCAGACTTTGTCTAATAAGCATTAATTTGGCAATCTGTAATAACAGTCTACTTCACAATTATTTCAGAAAATATAATTCCACACAAAAAGGTAACTGAAAGTAATGATCTGACAAACTGAAAAAGAAACTGAAAAGAAACACACTTAAGACTAATACCCTGGCCAGATTTTTGGCCCCACTACAGCTTCTGTGTGTCACTCGGGAGGCACATAGGGGCTATAAAGCCTTCTTAGTCAGCCTTCTGAGGATTCCATCAACACTGATGATGTACAATTGTCACAGTGGCTCTACTCCCTATCCTCACCCCAGCATAAGGGATGTGGTTGGAGAAAAAGGAACATGGGTGCTGCATTCTAGCTACCCTAGCTGCTGGAACAGCTCTTTTGGGCCATAGGCAGGCAAGGTAACTGACCAACTCTGAGGGTGCTTTAAGTTGTGCCAGGAGCTGAACCAAAGGGCCTCAAAAGTCGCACACAGCCTCCTTTCTCCCTTATTCCTCCTGTTGTCTTGCTCTGCTGCATCAGATGATTCAGCCCCTTATATTTAACTCACTTCATAATACCTAGTCTAAATACTGTAACATGATACGCTTCTTTAAAAGGTAAAAGGACATTCTGAGGATTTTACTTCCTTTCAGGATGCAACTGTACAAAGAACAATCTCATTCTAAGGCATCTATGGAAAGTAAATCAGAATACTTGAGATCAAGAAGCTGTATAGTGGATATTCCTTCTTTTTTTGAATCACTACTGCCCAGACATTTTTCTTTGAATATAATAATCAGACATACAATAAACCAAATAGAGTAAGATATATATATAAAAAACTTACATAATCATGAAAGGCTTTAGCTTCACTTGAATGTTCACATGTTTCTCGTCTTTCTGGAGCTGCACAGTAGAGATCCCAAAATACACTACAAGTTAAAAATAATGAGTTATAAAAATAGCAAGGAAATAATCATAATATATTGACCTTATATCTATAGATCACCTTCCATCCAAGGATCTCAAAACTCTTTATACATATTGTGACAAGATGGCCAATGTTAGTATGGTGGGTCCTGCGCTTTTCTTGATGGGGGCTAAGATGCCACCCCTTGCCCCTGCTCTTGGGGTGCCGAGGGCCCCGCTAGTGGCCCAGGAAGGTGGTAAAGGAGGGAAGTGGGGGAAGGGTCTGGGTTTGCTCCTCACTCTGAGCCCCAGCCCCTCTCAACCCCTGCAGGTTCTTACCCTCTTCCCCCTTGGGTGGGGTACCTTCAGTCCTTAGGAACTGGGGAAGGGAGTCTCCCTCCCCTGCTGGGGCAGGGTCTCCCTTACTTCTGTTCTCCGATCTTTCAAGTCTCACAGCACCTCCAAGCTCCAGTCCTCAATCCTTCCTCCTTCTCTCTGACTGCCTGAAGCAGGGGGTTTTATTAGGTTCCTGACAGGGTCTTCATTGACTGCAGGTGCTCCAATTAACCTGTAGCCACCCTCCCTAGTCTCCAGGGAACCACGCCTTAATTAGCCTTGGGCTTATATATTTCCCCTCTAGCACTCTGCCACTGCTCCCTGGCCCTTCAGTATCACATGTCCCTCTTCCCCCCCCCCCATCACAGAGTTGGGCTACTTGGGACGAGAGACAGTGTTGTCGAGACAGGCTGTCTGCGTTGCCGTGTTGGCTTCCGGATCTATGCTGTATGTGGAAGTGGAAAGGTTGTAGGAATAGAAACCATCTAGTCACTCGTGCATTCCTCTCCTTGGTTGTGTGCATACATTGGAGTATGCACACATGGTCCATGTGCAGGGCATGGTCTGTCACAAGGGTGAACCGCCACCCAAGCAGGTAATACTGTAGAATCTCCATGGCCCATTTAACCACTAAGCATTCCTTTTCTACTACAGTGTACCGTTGCTCCCTGGGCAAGAGCTTTCAGCTAAGGTAAAGGATTGAGTGCTCCTCATCCCCCACCATCTGTGAAAGGACTTCCGAGGCATCGGTTTGTAGGATTAATTCCTTTTTGAAATCTGGGGCTATGAGCACTGGGTGGCTGCAAAGGGCCGTCCTTAGGTCTGTGAAAGCTTCTTCTGCCGCCTCGGTCCACTTAACTATCTCCGGGCCCCGAGCTCTTATCAGGTCCGTCAGAGGCACTGTCCTTGTGGTGAAGTGAGGGATGAACCGGCGATAGTACCCCACTATCCCTAAGAATGCTCTGACTTGCTTCTTGCGGATCGGGCGAGGCCATTCCTGTATTGCCTTCACTTTGTTCCATTGGGACTTCACCAGGCCCCTTCCGACTACATACCCGAGGTATCTGGCCTCGGCTAACCCTATTGCACATTTGGATGGGTTAGTGGTGAGGCCAGCCTGTCTAAGAGTATCTAGTACCGCTTCCACTTTCCCCAGGTGCGTCTCCCAGTCAAGGCTATGGATCACCACATCTAAATAGGCGGCAGCATACTTGGCATGGGGTCAAAGTAATTTGTCCATCAATCGCTGGAAAGTTGCGGGGGCCCCATGGAGCCCAAAAGGGAGGACGGTATATTGGAAAAGGCCATCAGGTGTAGAGAAAGCTTTTTTTCAGCCAGGGGGATCTACCAGTAGCCTTTTGTCAAGTCCAAGGTGGTCAAGTATCGGGCCTTGCCTAACTGATCCACCAGCTCATCAATACGTGGTATTGGGTAGGTATTGAATTGGGATACCTCATTTAACTTCCAGAAGTCATTACAAAACCTCAGGCTGCCATCAGGCTTGGAGACCAAGGCGATAGGGCTGGACCACTGGCTGTGTGATTCCTCAATCATCCCAAATTCCAGCATCTTCCTTACTTATGCCCTAATTTCTTCTCTTTTTGCCTCTGGTATGCGATATGGTTTTATCATCACCCTTGCTCCGGGACAGGTGACGATGTGGTGTTGAATCAGCATCGTACGGCCTTGTTGTGAGGAGAACACGTCTTGGTTCCGCTGGATCATTTCAACAACCTCTGTTCGTTATTCTGGGGCTAATTCGGGGGATATCTTTTCTTGCCCTTGTGAGCCATCTGCCTGGGATGGAGCTGGCAGGACGGCCAGGCACGCCTCCCGATCGAGCCAGGGTTTTAGTAAGTTGACGTGGTATATCTGCTCTGGCCTTTGGTGGTCTGGCTGCTTCACCTTATAATTCACCTCCCCAATGGCTTCCACGATCTCATAGGGTACACACCAACTGGCCAGGAGCTTACTTTCTGTTGTTGGTACCAGCACCAGCACCCGTTGACTGGTTGAAATTTCCGTGTTTTTGCCCGACGATTGTAGTAGGTTTGTTGGGCCTCTTGTGCTTTCTCCAAATGCTCTCGTACTATGGGGGTCACGTGGGCTATTCGTTCTCTCATCTGGGCTATGTGTGCAATGACGTTCTTCCCCGGGTTGGGTTGTTCCTCCCATTCCTCCTTCATGATGTCTAATATGCCATATATTATATATCCATACAGTAGCTCAAAGGGGGAGAAACCAGTAGATGCCTGGGGAACTTCTCATATTGCAAACATCAGGTATGGTAGGAGGGTATCCCAGTCTTTTCCACCTTGGGCCACCACCTTTCGGATCATGCTCTTAAGAGTGCGTTTAAATCGCTCAACCAGACCATCTGTTTGGGGATGATAGCCCGAGGTCCACAAGGCTTGGATGCAGAGCATAAGTCTTTCATTACTCTCTACATGAAGGGAGTCCCTTGGTCTGTCAGACTCTCCTTTGGGATGCCTACCCTAGCAAAAACCTGCACCAGTTCTTTTGCGATCACCTTGGACGTGGGGTTTCTTAAAGGAATGGCTTCAGGGTACCATGTAGCATAGTCCAGGATGACGAGTATGCTTTGGTGGCCCCAGGCCGTTCTTTCTAATGGGCCCACTAGATCCATTGCTATCCTTTCGAAAGGAAATTCAATTATAGGAAAGGGTACCAACGGGGCCCTTAACTGAGATGCAGCTGGCACTCTGGGCAGGAGACACAATAGCGCTGGACTTCTGCCCATACCCCCGGCCAGTAGAAACCTCCTTAGGACTCTATCCAGGGTCTTGTCTGCTCCTAAATGTCCCCCAAACAGATGACTGTGAGCTAACTCTAATACGGCCCTTGTGTGCTTCCATGGCACCAAGAGCTGCTCTACTACTTCCCCCCCATATTGGCACTACCCGATACAACAGATCCTGCTTGATTATATAGTATGGCCCTAGGCCTTTGGTTTTCCCTTCTACTGGCACACCATTTACCTCTACTACCTCCTCCCTCACGTTCGCATATGTGGGTCATTGGCTTGGTCATGCCCAAAACATTCACATGTGGGACCGATCTGGCCTGATTCTATTGGATTTGGCTCCCCTTCTTCTCTTGGGGTGTTTGTGCTGGGGGCCGTCTCTGGGTCTCCACAGGGCCTCCTCCCAACCAGGGCAGCTCTCTGGTTTGCCACCAAAATCCTGGTTCCTAATCTTTTGTCTATCCTCCTTTCTCATCTGGATTTCCGGGACTTCCCAGAGGGTGAAAATAACTCTGGGGAAAACCCAGCAAAAACTGTGGTATGATCATCCATGGGCACCTCAAACTCTGCTCAGGGTTTACCTCCCTCCCCAAACTCAATGGGGGGGAGTAGGCTCTCAAACCCATGGAAGTCCCTGCCAATTAAGACTGGGTAGGGGAGCTTGGGGACCACCCCTGCAGTCATCTTGGTAATGTTTCCCTGGATCTCAATCCATATTGGAATTGTGGGGTTGAAATTTACTGTGCCGTGGACACGTGTCACTCCAGTGCTCTTGGCCTGGCTCAGCTGGTCTTGCCCCACTAACTTCCCTGAGACCAATGTGACAGCACTCCCAGAGTCCACCAAAGCTATGGTCTGGATGCCATTCATCTTTACTGGCCTGGTGTACTCATGTGGGGCCGTCACGACCCCCACCAGGCTGATTAGGCCACACTGGTCCCCGGGATCCCCCAGATTACATTGCATGGGTTCTTCCCTGTTGGGGCACTGGGCTGCTATATGCCCTGGGCCCTCTGACTCGCCCACCCAACCCTCTCCCCCCAGACCCTCAGGTCTTTTTGGGGCCTCAGGCCACTCCTTGGTGCCTGCTCTTCCAGCAATGGCTTTCCTGGAGTTCTCGATGATCCGAGGCCTCAGGGTCAGGACTGGTTTCCTGAAACACCGTGTTTCACCTCCCGGGCTTTCGAACAGTTCATGGGCTGCCAGTTGTCTTTCTACAAGGGTGACCAGTTCGTCAGAAGTGGAGGGGTCATTCTGGCCTACCCAGGCTCGGAGGCCCGAGGGTAGTCCCCTCGTATAGTAGTCTAGCACCAGGAGCTCCATCGTTTTCTCCAAGCTGAGAGCCTCCAGGCGTAACCACTTCCAGGCTAGGTGTATTAGGTCAAATAGTTGTGATTGCGGTGTCTTGTCTTCACAGTACTGCCATTCATGGAACTTCCGGGCTCACAAGGCTGTCATTACTCCTGCCCTGGCCAGGATCTCTGCCTTCAGTTGGCAGCAATCTGCAGCCTCCTCTGCAGTCATATCATAGTAGGCCTTCTGGGCCTCCCCGCAAAAAAATGGGGCGAGGATGGCTGACCATTGGTCTCGAGGCCAGGCCTCCCACAGGGCTGTCTTCTCAAAGGCCAGGAGGTATGCCTCCATATCATCCTCCCAGGTCATTTTCTGCAGACAGTAGCTGGCCCGTATGGTCCATGCCCATCATAGCCGCGGCTCAGCTCCGTAAGGGCCTTCACCTGGTTCACTAGTTCCTGCAGCATGGCTCGATCTTGGGTAGTCTGGGTCATCAGCAGGTGATTGGCCTCTTGCTGCAGCCACATGGCCTCCTGTTGGGCAGCTGCCTGTACCCAGGTAGCCTCCTGCTGGGCAGCAGTGGCTTGCACCAGTGCTTTGATCACATCCTCCATCTTCAGGCAGGGTGGTCATGACCCACCCTGGATTATGTTCACAGCACAGTGACAAGATGGCCAATGTTAGTATGGTGGGTCCTGCACTTTTCTTGGCAGGGGCTAAGATGCCACCCCTTGCCCCTGCTCTTGGGGCGCCGAGGGCCCCGCTAGTGACCCAGGAAGGTGGTAAAGGAGGGAAGCGGGGGAAGGGTCTGGGTTTGCTCCTCACTCTGAGCCCCAGCCCCTCTCAACCCCTGCAGGTTCTTACCCTCTTCCCCCTTGGGTGGGGTACCTTCGGTCCTTAGGAGCTGGGGAAGGGAGTCTCCCTCTCCTGTTGGGGCAGGGTCTCCCTTACTTCTGTTCTCTGATCTTTCAAGTCTCACAGCGCACCTCCAAGCTCCAGTGCTCTGTCCTTCCTCCTTCTCTCTGACTGCCTGAAGCAGGGGGGTATTAGGTTCCTGACAGGGTCTTCATTGACTGCAGGTGCTCCAATTAACCTGTAGCCATCCTCCTTAGTCTCCAGGGAACCACGCCTTAATTAGCCTTGGGCTTATATATTTCCCCTCTAGCACTCTGCCACTGCTCCCTGTCTCTCCTGTATCACAATATTAATGAATTAAGCCTGATGACAGCCCTGTAAGGTAAGAAAGAACTATCTTCTGATTATCTGAGGCTGTAATGATGTCCCCCATTAAGACCACGATAGATTAGTCCAAGAATATCAGCACTGCTATAAGTTAGTTTAGTGCACAAACTGTTAGAATATGGAGCAATGGCTGGAACTCCATATTAACCTCATATCTTGTGTGTGCCTACATTTACTTTCACAAAACAATACAGGGCACAAAGAGGCTGAGACTTGTCCAAAGTCACACAGTAAGACAGTGGGGAAAAAAACAGGGATAGTACTTAGACCTTCTAAAGTCGCTGTACCGTGCCTTAACCAAAAGACAATAAAGCAGCATATATATGGGTAAATGTAAGAAGTGGGAAGAATACTATGATATACATCTTGGCTTAAAAACAGTGGGAAAAAATTGTGATGCCTTTATCAGGCCCTTTTTACACTTTGGAATGGAGCAGTGTTTAAAAATAGTGTTAAAACAGAGTTTATATACTTCTCCTTCTGAACTATTTTTAACAGGATTTAGCCAGCTGTATTAACTGAATAAAATAAACAATGTTTACATATAATGTTTGAGCTATTTTATCATTGCAGTCTCAAAGTCCCTAGAATCAAAAGATCTGCTATTTTCTAAATCACTTTAAAGAATAAAATCAAAATTGAGTTTTATTTGGCTGATCTCAAACATATGTGTTGGAGTTCCTCTAAGACCTCTTTCAGTTGGTTCCCCAAGAACTCAGTTCAACTCCAGTCTCATTACTTGGGTTCTTTTATTTGGCATACAATAATGCTACACTGCGTTGATCCGACTCAAGCATAGGAGGTGGGTATAGGGCAGGGGTCTCAAACATGCAGCCCGCGGAGCTCTTCCCTGCGGCCCGCGGAGCTCCCCAGGGGAGCTCCGCAGGGGCCCCC
Organism: Mauremys mutica; assembly: GCF_020497125.1. NCBI lineage: Eukaryota > Metazoa > Chordata > Testudines > Geoemydidae > Mauremys > Mauremys mutica. The sequence goes on from NC_059077.1 coordinate 49,050,464, forward strand.
AAGAGAAAAGCGGAGAAATATAGCACTTAAGAAATATAGCACTTAAGAAATATAGCACTTAAGAAAGCACTTAAGAAAGCCGAGTCTCCATCCGAGCGCCTGAGCCCCGCCCCGATCCGAGCCGCGTGGGGAGGGGGCGGGGCGGGGAGCTCTGGGCTGAGCGCTGCGCTCGGCGTGGAGCTCCCAACCCCGCCCCCTCACCACGCGGCTCTGAGCGGGACGGAGCTCAGGCCTCGCCGGAGACGCGCTCGGGTAAGGGGGGGGAAAGCGGGACCCGCCGGGCCCGGGCCGGGGGGTGGGGGAGGGAAGCGGAACCCGCCGGGGCCGGGCCGGGGGAAGGGAAGCGGGACCCGCCGGGGCCGGGCCGTGCGCAGGGGGGAAGGGAAGCGAGACCCGCCGGGCCGGGCCGGGGGAAGGGAAGCGGGACCCGCCGGGGCCGGGCTGGGGGGGGGGGAAGGGAAGCGAGACCCGCCGGGGCTGGGCCGGGCCGGGCCGGGGGGCATGGGCGGCAGGTTATATACTTGTGTGGGGCCCGGGCCCCAGCAATATTCAGGGCTGGGCGCCCTGCTCCAGCAATAGTTGGAGCTGGGTCTCTTCCCGCCCCCCCCCCCCCCCGGTCCTGCCTGGATCGGCCCCGGCCACCGCAGGTCTCCCCCCGCCGCCGCGACCCTGCCTGGAGCAGGTCCCAGCCCCCGCCTGCCACCCCCCCTCCGCGTGTTCCCCCCCCTCCGCCGCGTTGTGTTGCGTCCCTGCCTGACAGAACGCAGCGCGCCTCTCCCCTGCCTGCTGCCCGGAGGGCTCCCAGCAGATTTGCTGTCTGCTGCCGCAGGGTCCTAGTGCCTGCCCTCCGCCAGTACTGGCAAGGCAGGCTGCCCTTACCCTGAGCCTCTCCAACCCCAAACCCTCAGCCCCAGCCAGAGCCCTCATTCCCCCCGCACCCTAATCCTCAGCCCCAGCCCTGAGCACCCCCACATCATGAACCCCTCATCCCCCTGCACCCTAATCCTCAGCCCCAGCCAGAGCCCTCATCCCCCCGCACCCTAATCCTCTGCCCCAGCCCTGAGCGCCCCCACATCATGAACCCCTCATCCCCCCGCACCCTAATCCTCAGCCCCAGCCCTGAGCACCCCCACATCATGAACCCTCATCCCCCTGCACCCTAATCCTCAGCCCCAGCCTGAGCCCTCATCCCCCCGCACCCTAATCCTCTGCCCCAGCCCTTAGCGCCCCCACATCATGAACCCCTCATCCCCCCGCACCCTAATCCTCTGCCCCAGTCCTGAGCGCCCCCACATCATGAACCCCTCATCCACAGCCCTCACCCCACACTCCAAACCTCTTCCCTAGCCCTGAGCCCCCTCGCATCATGAACCCCTCATCCACAGCCCTCACCCCACAGCCCAACCCTCTTCCCTAGCCCTGAGCCCCCTCGCATCATGAAACCCTCATCCACAGCCCTCACCCCACAGCCCAACCCTCTTCCCTAGCCCTGAGCCCCCTCCTGCATCATGTACCCCTCACCCTCAGCCCCACAGCCCTCACCCCTGCACTCCCTCCTATCCCCAAACTCCGTCCCAAAGCCTGCACCCCCACCCCCTGCCGCAGCCTGGAGCCTGCATCGAGCACAGAGCCTGCATCCAGACCCCCTCCCCCACCCAAACTCCCTCCCAGAGCCTTAGGCAGTAAATCTAAGTGCGTGTTTTGTCCTTTGAGTGAGGTGCATTACTGAGTGTATATATTTATTAAAACTGCGCGCGCTTAGGGGAGGAGGTGGAGAAGAGACAGGGCAGGGGCGGGGCCTCATGGAAGGGGTGGATTGGGGGTGGGGCCAGGGGCAGCAAGGGGGCGTGTCAGTGATGCAGCCCTCGGGCCAATGCACTAGTCCTCATGCGGCCCTCGGGGTCATTTGAGTTTGAGACCCCTGGTATAGGGCATACCACACATCCAAAGTTACATTGTTTTATGTTTCAGCTTATTTTGTCTGTTGTAAATGGTTCCCTGGGTACCCCTTACCTTAGCTGTCTTTTAGCTTATTGACCCATTTACCTCTCTAATTCTGTCTCCCAAGAAATGAATCCTTACCCATAGCCAACTACTCATGTCAAGCCAGACCTATAATATGAGAGACTCAGTTTAATTCCTTAGATTTATCTTTTGGTCATCATGCCATAGTAAATAATTTAGGAAAACTTTAATTGGCGTACTGACAATTCCACTGCAGGCAATCACTATTAAAGGTGAACACAGAGGTCAGGAAGACATAAGGAGCAAAGTTTCCTTATAGAATTTCAGATACAGAACTCTAAAAACAAAAACAAAAAAAAACCCATTTGGTAGTGATTATGCCACTTTGCACAGTTGTGTACTTATTACATACTTTCCTGGGGCCAGGTCGAACTACTATGTCACCTGTAACTTCATCCTTTGTTGTCAGTAATCATCATGATTATCCATTCATAGAGTATATATGTACATATCAGATGTGTCTGGAATCCCATACAGATACAATTCAGCTTGACTAAACAGCAGGTCCTATGAATTATGTTTTCATCCACTGTTCCAATAGTAAACTTTGGGATACAATATATACACGCAGACACATAGACACATGTAAGTAAGTGTGATCATATGTGAAAAAGTATAAGGCACTCATGTGGCATACTTGTCAGAGATAATGGGCTACCTGAGGAAGAGATGGGATTTGCAGAGTTTTTTATGCTGCCCATTTAAATAATTCTTTAGCTTACCCTGTTGATGTTAGTAAACTACTTTTGTAAGCCAACACCATAGAATTCTTCCAAAGGAGCATGAGTGCACTCATTGATTTGACCATGTGGAAAACTTTAAGTGTGGGTTTAACAAGCGAGGCCTTCCTTGAGTGCCTCCTGGTGGCATGAAGGTGCCCTACAGATGCCCAGCATCAGTTCCACCCCATTCAGAGTCCCTTCAAACACTTCAACACTCTCTTGGGTTGATAGCCTTGTCCCAAGGTAATTTATTATTATACATGTCTCAAAGACATAACTAAAGTCCCATATCATAATTCAAAACAACTCTGCCTCTGCTGTCTTTTGTCACTCTAAAATCTTCTTCAGTCCCCAATCTTCCTTCAAATGGAGGGTTCCTGGTTTATTCCCATCATTCCCAGTAAAGTTCAAAGGCTAAAATGAAGCAATAACATAAACAACATCTGCCCACCTTGGGCTTAATGAAAGTCTCATATCCTTCCTGGGTTCTTTCCCAGTCCCCTGCTCCTTGTACGGGACAGTGGCCACAAAGCCTCTCTCTGTGGCCTTCCTTCACCCCTGCACTCATACACATTGGCAGGAAATGCCGCCTCTCCCACTCTGGAGGCCGCTGACTTCCTTCAACCTCCATTTTCTCCCAGATCCCTGCCCCTCATATAGGATGATAGCCACAGGGGGACTCCCTAGCTCTTCCTATGGCTCTGGAGTCTCCACCATCCATGTCTCCCATATTTCTGACCTGTCTCTCCTCTCTCCTGGATCCCCAGACTCCTTATATAGCTTCTGACCCCTAATCAGGCCTAGCCATAGCAAACCAGTTCAGTAACCCTCTGACACTGGCTTAAGTCCAGCCCTATTTAGCAAAGCACTTAAGAACACGTTTAAGTCATATTTCAACTTCAATGAGACTTAAGCACATGCTTCAAATTAAGTATGTGCTTAAGTGCTATATGCACTTATGTTCCAATTCTAATATGATGTGCTAACAATGTCATCTTTGTAATACACACTTTTGCCCTAGTAAAAGAAAGTTTTGGAGAAACAACTAGAGTGATGAATACCACAGGCTAAGGATTTCAACATGGAACTGCGTCTTTTCTTAGGGAAAAAAATAGAAGAGAAAAATGAAATCTAAAACGATATGGCTATGTCTCTTGGGTATGTTTTTTAGGCGACTCCATTGTTATTATTAGCTTGTTTCATTGTTTTCGACACCAATTATTCTTGATGAACTCAGTATAATTTGTACAAAATTCACCTGAATTTCTTTCATGCCTCAAAAAGTTTAATAAAAAAAGAATTTGTCAGCTTAAAACAAGGATGAAAATTTGGTATTTTGCTAGTATCAGAGGGGTAGCCGTGTTAGTCTGGTTCTGTAGAAGCAGCAAAGAGTCCTGTGGCACCTTATAGACTAACAGACGTTTTGCAGCATGAGCTTTCGTGGGTGAATACCCACTTCTTAGTGGGTATTCACCCACGAAAGCTCATGCTGCAAAACGTCTGTTAGTCTATAAGGTGCCACAGGACTCTTTGCTGCTGGTATTTTACTGTTCTTTTTCCTCCAATTTTAAGCCTAGCCATTCGACTCCACTCTCAACCTACTTTAATTGGAAGGAAAGAAAATTATTAACACTTACCACCACCAAGAGTGCAAGAATCCTGGGGGCTCCCCCAATGTGATGTTTTTTTCCCATCTTATCTAAAAAGAATAAAAATCAAGTATTTTATGCTTTTCCACTCAGTCTGAACAAGATACATTAACTACTCAACCAGCTAGGAAAGAGATAATACATGACTGTGCAGTTAGAAAAATATTTATCATCGTGAATTTGGGATGACCACATAACTTAACACATCGTACCACCACGTACTCAGCATTTGTCACATATTTTGCAGAAAACCTATTTTAGAAATGTTTTACAGTGTTTTTAAAATTTGTATTGGTACAACATTTTGTATCCCTCTGCCCAAAGCCAGATGTTTTAGTTAAGCCCAAATGTACAGGTATGAGATAGAAATTAAAAGTAATATTTAAAAAATCTCTAAAAATTGTATACAGTGCACATGAGTCAGAGAATTTTAGAAAAACTCAAGATGCTCCAAGGATAATCCTAATGACTCAGCAGGTGGCAGTCTTCCCTCCAGGTCCAAATTGCACCAGTGTTTCAGCATGGTAAGGAGCATTGTAGTAGTGCTGGAGGTAACTAATATTTAACAGTAATTTTCACAAAGGTACAGCTGTTAGGTAGAAGGGAAAATCTAAAAATCGGAATTTAGCTTGGACATAGGGGATATCACAAATCCCTCCACTAGTTACAGCTGGATATGGTATTATATACTTGCTGTCTAAACTATGGAGAAGTATTGGTGTTTAAACATCAAACGTTATGACACAGAGGTAACAACAATTCTATGTCAGTGGTGAGTGAAATGAGTTCTACTTTTGTGAAGTGCTTGGGAGTCCTTTGGTATGAAAGGTGGTGATGTGTAAAAATAATATTCTTAATAAAACGGACAATGGTTAAAGCTTGGATTTTCAGAAGAAAAGTTTGAGACAGTTTGGTACCTAACTCCCGTTGAATTTCAAGGCCCAATTCTCAAGGAATTTCAAGAACAGCTGATCAGACGCCTAGAAGGTCTGCATGTAGGTGGCAAGAGGAGGATACACACAGCCCAAAGGTCATCCCGAACAAGCACCAATAAATCTGTTCTACCATGTTATGATGTACTGTGTAAATGCTGCTTACTTTAACAGCAAAACTATTTTATACATTTTTTAAAATTTATTGGGACTATTTTTTATATCCTTCTGCTGGTAAAGTCAGTTACTATGAAGTAACTACACAGGGCTCAGGAGAAAACATAAATAATAATAGCTAGGGATATAAAAAGTATCCTTTCAAATGTAGAAATCCTGCATAAACTATATCAGATAAAGTGTAAATTAGAATAAAAGGCAAAACAAGAAGTATAAAAACATTTTTTTTTAAATTAAATGCTTCAAATGCACTGGTATCAAGAAGACTACATGCATCCATTGGGAATAACTTGAAAACTTAAGTAAATCACCTGGAACAGATGCTATTCTTCAACGGGTTCTAAAATAAGCATAAAGTAATGTACTAAGAAAGATGTGCAGTATGTACTTAACACCAAAACTGTTAATGAAGACTGGAAAGTCATTGATCTGGAGTAAAATTCATACCTGTGCAGAGGGCCAACATAAAGCCTACATACTACTTAAATCCTTCAAAACATGGCTTGATGCGGATTTAACTGGTGCACAGGCTTTGCGCTGGCCCTCTTCACAGGGGTACATTTCACTCCAGTCAGCTTCTTCAAAACAAGAGCCTGTGGAAAATAAGAAAGCTTTCTCTTATTTTTTATGAATATTATATGTTCTTCTGTTTACCTGCTGGATATTAATCTGTCTGACTGCATAGATTTAAATCTAAAGAGTCTGTTAGGAAGAGCAGGCAGGAAATGAAACAATTCCAGAGATCTCTTCAGGGAAAATATCAAGGGTCCTTAAGAGAACAATAAGCAGGCTATTAATAGGGAAATACCTACCTTACTGTCACCAGCCAGATAATTTTTCCAGGACGAGGACAAAAGACACTGAACTGTTAAAAAAGCCCTGCATAGAGGAAGGGGCATGGAGAGTGAGTGGAAAGCAGCTGGGGGAAAACACTGGGACAGATACAAAGGAAAGAGAACCTGCTGCAGGGGAGCCTGTCCCTACCAGCCCAGATGTCAGGTTACCTGGCCTAAGTGGAAGTTACCAAAACTAGCAAGGAAAGGATAAGGTATAGGTAAGACCCAGGTGTGTAGGCCGTTTGTTGTTTTACCCGGTTTCTTCACTTGTTACTATCCTTTGGGTGAATAAACAATACGTTGGTTTTGGAAAAGCTGTTTTGAGTCACTTTATCAACTGTTGGTCACATCTACCTGAAGGAAATTCTCTTGCAGGAATCAAATCCTGATAGAGGAGCCACAGTTGATTAATAGGAGGGCTGCAACTCAGAGATCCAATCTAAAAGTGATTGACTTCCAAAGTTCCACCCTTTAAAGAGGTTAAGGAAGCAAAGTCTGTCTCCTGAGGGGTGCACTTGAGAGGGGACTATGAAAGGGTTCAAAGTGCAGCTCACCCTGTAACTATGACAGATCCAAAGGGGATTCTAGGACTAATGACCTGTGAATCTCAGTTCTAAGAAAATTCATTTAAAAAACAGAGTATCACAAAATCTAGGAAAGCTTGAAAAAACAATTCCTTAGGACATTATTTTACAGACTAATTGATTGCAATGTCAGATTTCCTGATATCCATCTGAAATTTTCCCTTTCTTAATTTTGTCCCATTACTCGTAGTTACATTCTCTTGTACAACTTTAAATAATGTATCTCGATCTTTGTTGCTTACACTTTTCAAATAGGTATAGACTGTCAGTCATCACTTAGCTAAGCTATACATATTTAGTTCTTTTAGGGCCAAATTCCCAGCCTCAGAACTGTTCTAAATTATTTTGGCCTTCAATAGCCCCATGGACTGTTATGCTCAGTTGAGAACTGCTAGAACACATAGGTACTCTAGCCATGCCTCCTTCTTCTGGCTCTGCCTCCTAAACTGGAACCAGAAGAGAATGTGGCTTAAGAGTGCCTCCTATGTAGGGTGACCAGACAGCAAGTGTGAAAAATCGGGACGGGGTGGGGGGTAATAGGAGCCTATATAAGAAAAAGCCCCAAATATTGGGACTGTCCCTATAAAATCGGGACATCTGGTCACCCTACTACTATGTAACCTGCAAATCCCCTACACCATAAGAATCTTAATTTGGCCTGGTCTGGTGGGTTTGTAGTTTCATTGCATCTATGGATCAAAACAAAGAGGACAAAGCATGCTGGAGAATCTAAGTCTTCATCTTCCCTTATAAATTAATCATCCAGCTGATTTCATTTCTGTTGCTCTTCTCTCATTGCCCTCTCATACGCCAATATAATTCTCATAAAAAGATATTCAGAACTGAATGTAGCAATTCAGATGCAGTTGCACCAAACTTATATAGGAAAAAAAAAAAGACTATCTTCTTATCTGTGATACAGAGACTCATCATGTGCACCCCAAAACTGAACTGGCATTTTTGGCACCCATATTGCATTGCAAACACATATCTAATCTGCTATCCACTATCACTTTCTTATCTCTTTAATCATTTCTGCTTGCCAGGATTCTCTGCCCCACTGATTTATCTGTATTTTGGATTATTTCCCCTCCAAATGTACTTATTATGTTCAGCCCAGATTTCTAATCTTTCTATGTCACTTTGTATTACACCTCTACCTTGATATAACGTGACCCGATATAACACAAATTCTGATATAACGTGGTAAAGCAGTGCTCTGGGAGGGCGGGGCTGTGCACTCCGGTGGATCAAAGCAAGTTCGATATAATGCAATTTCACTTATAACGTGGTAAGATTTTTTGGCTCCCGAGGACAGTGTTATATCAAGGTAGAGGTGTATTTTAAAATTTGTGAGAATTGTAATTTATCCAAACATAGTAGCTTCTACAAATGTCATCAATGTTCTGTTTACTCCTTCTTCTAAACCACTAATGAAGAAGTTAAATGAAGCCCACAGATCTTTGCAGTATTTAGTAGATACTGCACACCAATTCAATGTTGCTATTTAAGACTGCCTCTTGTTCATAATAATTCAGCCACTATTAGTCCACATTACAGTGCTTCTATCTTCTCAGATTTAAATTAATTTTGACAACAAGATTTTCATAGAATATCAGGGTTGGAAGGGACCTCAGGAGCTCATCTAGTCCAACCCCCTGCTCAAAGCAAGACCAATCCCCAGCTATTTTTTTTCTTTGTCCCAGATCCCTAAATGGCCCCCTCAAGGATTAAATTCACAACCCTGGGTCTAGGAGGCCAATGCTCAAACCACTGAGCTATCCCTCCCCCCATTGAAGGCTTTTCCAAAATTCAAATGTCATACCTAAAATGTTCTCCTCATCTACTCACTTTGCAAACCTACCCTAAAAACAAAATAAGCAAAACTTTATCCTGCAAAATGAATGAATGCTGTTTTTGCTGAGACATAAATTATTCTATTAATTTTTTATATTTTTCTCCTAATTATTTTGCCCCTACTTTAATAGAGAGAAAAACTGGATATATCAGATGGTAACCGCTGGAAACACTTTACTTTAAAAAAAAACCAAAAAATTCTACCACAAATTTGCTTTTCTCCAGTCTTCCAGTGGCATGCCAGTTATCCAGGACTGTTCAATAAGTCATCAGTAGCGAAATAAATGTATTACTATTTGAATCTGTGCCACCTGGGACAACTGATTTTGAGATGTGGAAATTTTCCAAGTTATTACCTTGCCTGTTCTTTATTCAATGCTGTTTTCCCAAGCTCTTCTTTACTTCCCACTTGTCAACTTATTTTCTTAAATATTCTTGTTAAAGAGAGATTTTAAAAACGGGTTCAGTATCTCTGACACACTGGTCATTTTTTCCTATCATAAACGAAGGTTGTTGAGAAAACTAATTTACTTGGATTTTCAAAAGACTTACAGAGTCCTTTAACAAAGACTATGAAGACAAAATTAACATAGGGTAAAAGGCAAAAGTACCATCGGGTGTTAAAACTGGTTAATCAACAGGACACAAGTAGTTATAATACATAATTGCTTCTTCAAATTATGAGAAGTTGTTAATTGGTATCATAGGGATATGTACTGAGACCACTGCTGGTCAACATTATCTATGGTGTACATACAACAGGGACAGAGTCTGGAAATATAATATAGTATAAAACATGTCATTGCCATGTGTTTGGAATGGATGCATTATCCACAGGTGGTGAAACCATGAGTAAGTTATACAGGTCATCCCAAGCAAATACTAATAAAATCATGTATTCCCTAAATGCCACATTTGTTACAGAAAACAAGTGGGATCTTTATGTGGTGAAAGACAGGGAGGTATGGGGTACAAATCATACCAGTGAATTGTTTTGCGAAGTTGGGGGTGCCTTGTGCCAGAGATGGGTGAACACCTGGTTAGCACAGACTTAAAAATCCAAGTTTATCAGTATAAACTGATATCCACAGTGTTGTTTTATTCCTTTTTTTAAAAAACCATATACAGTTATTCTATTTGCACACACTATCAAAACTGTGAAAGAGAAGAAAACAATGGGAAACGTACCTCTGATAAAAATGTCTGGGCAGATTTCTGTGCTCCTACATGGAGCAGATATTCATATACATACAGTGCTAACCTGGAAAATGAATGAACAAAAGGTATTCAGTACAGAAAATCTGTCTGTTGTTTGCTCTGGTTTGGTTTGTTGCTTTTTTTTCTTTACGAATTGTCTCAGAAATTAACATATTGAACTATGTACTGCTTGACTGCAGAAAACATCATGTACGAAAAGTGTCAGATCTACTATTATCTCAATTCTCAACTTTTAAACTAGAGTATGTGGGTCAATCATAGCAGAGCTGTTTAAATAGCACTTAACAAAATATTATTAAAAAACCCAAATTAGTCTATGTCAATATTTTAATGATATTTTGGACAGATGCCCAGTTAGCTCATAGCAGTTCAGTTACTGCTGCTCTATATTTATCCACACCAAGCCAAGCCTGCAATAAAAGGTACAACATATCCATAAATTATAGCAATACTGAATTTTTTTTCAAAGCAAATTCTGCTTGTGGAAGGTACCAAGCAGTTAGCACCTTTGACGAATATCCTTTGTTTATTTACAGAACATGTAAACCACAGACTGCGGCAGTAAAAGCTTCCTTTGCTTAATCAATAATCATTGCACCCCCAACTGTGTTGTGGAGGGAGGGACCATCTTCCTAGGACAGTGTTTCCCAAACTTGGGACGTTGCTTGTTTAGGGAAAGCCCCTGGCGGGCTGGGCCGGTTTGTTTACCTGCCACGTCCGCAGGTCCGGCCGATCGCAGCTCCCACTGGCCACGGTTCGATGCTCCAGGCCAATGGGAGCTGCTGGAAGCGGCGCGGGCTATGTGAGATGGTGTTCTCAGCTCTGGTTTTAATGCAAACTGGCCCGCCTGCCAGGGGCTTTCCCTAACAAGCGGCGTCCCAAGTTTGGGAAACGTGAGTTAACCATAAAATTCACTGAATCCCTTGTATTTCTACTGAGATTGACGGTAACAGTGTCAGTTCTGGTCACAGCTCTGGAATGAGCTCCACAAAAGTAGACCCCCCAGCCAGGCAAATCACCACTGAAATCAATGAGGCTCCATGCAGAGCTCATTGCATGGTTGGGGCAGATTTTGTGAATACCTGTGCACTAAAACCAGGGCTGAGGACAACATCTCACATAGCCCACAGAAATGGCAAAGCTCAGGCCCTAATAACACACACTAGATTTATCTAAGTTTGAATCAGTGACCTATAGGTGAAAGGCTTTCTATCCCACTACCTTTTCCCAAAAGAAACCTCTCCCCAGCATATCACTTTTTCTCACAATGCAGCAGTTTAAGATCTTTCCAGTATACATTTCTTTTGTGGGGGGGATTTACATCTCTTCTGAAAAAACTGCTCTGCACAGAAATTGTATGTAAAATGTCTCTGCCCAAGAAAGGAAAGGGAGTCTGGCTATTACACTCTTTTAAAGGTGTAATAAAACAGAAAAACAGAAAAATGGCTTTGTTTTTCATTATACAAGCAATCTGAGAAGAATTTGAACTAAATGCTGTCACTGTTTTTAAAAGATTTATATTAAAAAAATGTGGTGTTACTAAAAAAGGAAGTACAAAAGAGAGGTAGAGAAAGTCTAGTACTGCTCAGGACAGTTCATGGTACCACTTGGTCAGATAATGGGCAGAATCAGGAAAGGCACTGATTGATTTCTACAGTAATTAATAGTCTATAAAATCTGAAAATAAAATGTGACAATATAAAATACAAGGGAGGAGTTCCAAAATACAGATTTTTCTTGATTCATATTTTGCTTAGAGTATTCAGTATCCTCTACTATACTCCATTATCATAAATAAAACTATAGACTTGATTTCTCCTGTATGTCTTGAAGTAACAAAACCTCTGATTCCTTCTAGGCTTAGCCCTGAAAGTGGTGGTAATATGCATATTTTTAAATTCAGGAATATCATATGTATTTACAAAATAATGCTGATATTAATTTGCATTAAACACCATTCTCATAACACTATAGCGAGGGGAAGTATTTTAAGCATTTTAATAGGCTACTGTTTTGTTAGGTACTCAATTACTAACAAGGCTCTCAGAGATTGGGATGGGTGCCAATAAAGGAACTTGGAGCGATAGAAGATCATACTGTAGTTTCTCACTCCTAACATACTTTTCCATTATTTAATCCAGAGTTGATGGGTTACCTGGCTCCAACTTGTCAGACGGCAAGTGTGAAAAAGAAAGCTGAAACTTGGTGACTTAATTCTTTCTACTTGTATCCTCATTCAAATTTTAAGAAATTTGTGGATGTAGCCAAAATCTAAAACCAGAATGATCCAAAAGGGAAAGAAATGAAATTTTTATAAAAATAATCAGGATAACTTGACACCTAAAAACATCTGTAAAATATTCTTGCATTTGGTCCTTCTGAGACACAGAAGCTGTTTTTTTTTCTTCGTTGTTTTTTGTTAAAAACAGCATCATCTCTGTTAGTTTAAATCCACAGTCTAGATGTAAAAGGATCGATAGGGCCATATTCTCTCTCTCATTGCAAAGGAAAACAGGAAAGCACAAGAACCAAAAGTTTATTGAAGAAACACCAAAATCACAAGACCATCATCATTCTACACAAAGCTTCAACAAATGTTATACAAAGATATCTAACCTACACTACAGTACTTTAATATTTTTTTTTAAAAGTAAATCTCATCCAAAGACTCCTGGATCCACCCTGTGAAGTAGACAACACCCTATTGGAGCTCCAGTATTAAGCACACCTCTTTTCTGCCCTATATGCTCCTCTAGCCAGTGTGTATTTTGAAAACCCAAGGCTTCCGCCTAGCATTCCCAGAGACCAAAAACAAACAAACAAACAAACCCAATCCCAGTTCTAAAAGCTCTACCTTTTACAGTGTACAGTGAGTGTACTCTGCACATTAAAATAAGGGATTTATAAAAATGCCACAGACTTTCTGAGATGAATTATTACATCCTGGCTTAAGTTATCAAAGTAGTAACTGTGGGAAGAAAAGGTGAAACAATATGCAAAAATACCTTGTCTACATGAAAAACTTGTTCAGATTTCAAGGGAATAATACATAAGATATCCCTAGTCTTAGGTCTTGAAGAAGACTCTCCTGTGGGAAACTAAGGGTAGGATCATATTTATTGAGTGATTGCACAGTCCCACTGGTAGAAACGTCTAGGACCAATTCGGAGGAACAGCTTCCTTGTACAAAAGTGAAGCAGGAGGAAAAGCACAGGCTAATTCAATTGGTTCTTATCATCTCTAATTTTTTTACATCCCTTGTTGTTATTCTTTCAGGAAGTCTTTAGGGAAATTAGCATTATAAATTCACCCAAAAATAAATGTATTTGCCTCAGAAATAAAAAGAAAGATAATACTGTTTTCTGCATTAGCCACAACAGAGGGATCAACGAAAACTGAAGCTCTGTGGAAAGACAGTGAAGAAATCAAAAAAGTTGTAATACAGAGCTACAATGCAACAAGGGGGATTAAGGGAGGTAGTGACTACAACTACACAATGAATCAAAACTAGAATAAGGAGGTTAAAATGGACATAATCTAGGCATATAAAAATTAACAGACAGATAAAATAGATAATTAATTTTCTGGGCTGGTATCTAAGAAAAGTATCAGAGGGGTAGCCGTGTTAGTCTGGTTCTGTAGAAGCAGCAAAGAATCCTGTGGCACCTTATAGACTAACAGATGTTTTGCAGCATGAGCTTTCGTGGGTGAATACCCACTTCTTCGGATGCAAGTCTTTGGATTCACCCACGAAAGCTCATGCTGCAAAACGTCTGTTAGTCTATAAGGTGCCACAGGATTCTTTGCTGCTTCTATCTAAGAAAAGAACAGCGAGACAAACTTTGCCTCAGAAGGGCTCAGGACTGAAGTGATTTTTACAAGGAATGTCTTTACTTGACAGACTAGCGTAAGAAATGGACCACCAAACAGCAAGTATTAATGTCAAGCTGTCACACTCCCTTACTAGATGATAGCAAGTACCTAGGCGGAGGTAAGGCACGGTGACTAGTACAGCTTCTCCCATCCTAAAATTTTCTGCAGCAAAATTTTTATATAGGTCAGGTTTTTCTCAGATTTAGTCTCAGTTATGACAGGCAGAGTCTCTCAAAGTCTTTTGGTGTCATCCTGCTTAAGAACATAGCAACTACCAACATGCTGATCAGCGGTGTCAGAGGTTTGTTGATGTACCTCTTCTATGAATTCAAGACTATTTTTTCTGGAGACCCTCAATGCTGGAATTTTGCTACGCTGGTCTGTTTTTCTGTTTGCTTCTGCTCTTCCCTTGAGACAGTGTACACAGAAAAATAGGATCACAGCTGGAAGGGACCTTGAGAGGTCATCTAGTCTCACTCCTATGCTGAGGCAGTCCCAAGTATACTCAGACCATCCCTGACCGTTGTTTGCCTAACCTGTTCTTAAAAACCTCCAATGACAGGGATACTAAAACCTCCCTTGGAAGCCTATTCCAGTACTTAACTATAAGGATAGTTTAAAAAAAAAATCTAATATCTAACCTACATTTTCCTGACTGGAGATTAAACCCATTACTTATTGCCCCATTTTAACAGGACACAGAGAACACTTGATCACTGTCCTCTTTATAACAGCCCTTAGCATATTTGAAGACAATTAACAGGTCCTCTCACAGCCTTCTTTTATCAAGAATGTCCAATTTTTCTAACCTTTCCTCCTAGGTCAGGTTTTCTAACCCTTTCATCATTTTTTCTTGCTCTCCTCTGGATTCTCTCCAATTTGTTCACATCTTTCTCAAAGTGCGGTGCCCAGAATTAGACACAGCATGCCATCTGAGGCCTCACCAGGGCTGAGTACAGCTGGATAATAACTTCCCATGGTCTTACATGTGACACTCCTGTTAATATATTCCAGAGTTATGTTAGCCTTTTAGTAACTGCATCGCATTACTAGCTCATATTCAACTTGTGATCCACTATAACCCCCAAATCCTTTTTAACAGTATTACTATCTAGCTAGTTATTCCCCATTTTGTAGTTGAGCATTAGATTTTTCCTTCCTAAATGTAGTACTTTGTACTTGTCTTTACAGAATTTCATCTGTTGATTTCAGATCAATTCTCCAATCTGTCACAGTCATTTTGAATTCTAATCCTGTCCTCCAACGTGCTTGCAACCCCTTCCAACGTGGTGTCATCCACAAATTTTATAAGCATACTGTTCATTCCATTATCCAAGTCATTAATGAAAATGTTGATTATTACCGGACCAGGCACAGACACCTGCTGAACCTCACCAGATATATCTTTCCAGTTTGATAATGAACAATTGATAACTACTATTTGAGTACACTCTTTCAATCAGCTATGCACCCGCCTTGTAGTAATTTAATCAAGACCACATTTCTCTAGTTTGCTTATAAGAATGTCATGTGGAACTGTGTTAAGTATCTTACTAAAATCAAGATATATCACATTTACTGTTTCCCCTCATCTGCTAGGCCAATAACCTTGTCAAAGCAGGAAACGTGATAAGAAACATCCCCACAGATTCCAAAACTGAAAGACCCTTTAAGTCATTCTGGTCAGTCACCACCTGAAGGCACTACCAGGAAATCAACAGTAATAATTCTAAGTATGTTGCAGGACTAACTTGTTAGATAATAGGGACAAGATGCTGAAAAGGATATAAGTAAGTTTAATGAGAACCTATTAACTTAAAGTAAAGCACTTCAGCAAATAGGTCCATTGATTAAAATTATATAACAAACTCCTTCACCTTCAAATCAAGGGATTAGGAAGAAAACTAACTTTCTATAAAGCAATGCATGAAAGTCTGAAAGCCCCAGTCTCTTTCTGGCTTTGTAGAACCCTGAAAGCCATACCTTGATTGAAAAATCAGTACCTTTAAGCAATCCTTTTTGGCAGCAAGGAGGTTACTGTCAAACAGCTTTTTTTAAAAGGATTCACTGAGAAAATACAAGACTACAGTGTCTTCATTTACTTATCTTAAAATTATATTTTATCTCTTGTAACCACAAGCTGACATTTGAGAAACAGAAACTTGGCCTAGCTGTAAAAACAGACTTAAGAACTCAAGGAGGGATATCCCAAATTCTAACTCTCAGGGTACATCTCAAAGGGAGTGAGTAGGCAAACTACCTTGAATCTATATTGCTAAAGCAGGCAACAAGAATAGAAATGCAAAGCAGCTGTAACTCTGGTTGTTTCCTGAAGTTCAAGGGCTGGGGTCAGAACAGTCAGGTGATTATAAGAATTCAGATTCCATTTTCTTAATCCAGTTGGAGACAGGCAATCATTACATATGGCCAGGGAGATTTAATGCAAAAGAAAGTACCGTAAGTAGTGCTGTCAATTAATCACAATTAACTCACGCGATTAACTCAACAAAATTAATCGTGATTAGAAAAATTCATCGTGATTAATCACACTGTTAAATAATAAAATACCAATTGAAATTTATTATGTATTTTGGATGTTTTTCTACATTTTCAAATATATTGCTTTCTATTATAACACAGAATACAAAGTGTACAGTGCTCACTTTATATTATTTTTATTACAAATATTTGCACTGTAAAAATGATAAACAAAAGAAATAGTATTTTTCAATTCCCCTCATACAAGTACTGTAGTGCAATCTCTGTCATGAAAGTGCAACTTACAAATACAGATTTTTTTTGTTACATAACTGCACTCAAAATCAACACAATGTAAAACGTTAGAGCCTACAAGTCCACTCAGTCCTACTTCTGTTCAGCCAATAGCTAAGACAAACAAGTTTGTTTACATTTATGGGAGATACTGCTGCCCGCTTCTTAATTACATCACCTGAAAGTGAGAACAGGCGTTCACATAGCACTGTTGTAGCTGGCATCGCAAGATATTTACGTGCCACATATGCTAAACATTTGTATGGCTCTTCATGCTTCGGACATCGTTCCAGAGGACATGCTTCCATGCTGATGATGCTTCTTACAAAAATAATGTGTTAATTAAACTTGTGACTGAACTCCTTGGGAGAGAATTGTATGTCCCCTGCTCTGTTTTACCCGCATTCTGTCATATATTTCATGTTATAGCTGTCTCGGATGATGACCCAGCACGTTGTTCGTTTTAAGAACACTTTCACTGCAGATTTGCCAAAATGCAAAGAAGATACCAATGTGAAATTTCTAAAGATAGCTACAGCATTCAACCCAAGGATTAAGAATCTGAAGTGCCTTCCAAAATCTGAGAGGGATGAGGTGTGGAGCATGTTTTCAGAAATCTTAAAAGAGCAGCACTCTGATGCAGAAAGTACAGAACCCAAACCACCAAAAAAAAAAAAAATCAACCTTCTGCTGGTGGCATCTGAGTCAGATGATGAAAATAAACATACATCGGTCCGCACTACTTTGGATCATTATTGAGCAGAACCCGTCATCAGTATGGACGCATGTCCTATGGAATGGTGGTTGAAGCATCAAAGGATGTACGAATCTTTAGCGCATCTGGCACGTAAATATCTTGTGACGCCGCATACAACAGTGCCATGCAAATGCCTGTTCTCACTTTCAGGTGATATTGTAAACAAGAAGCAAGCAGCATTATCTTCTACAAATGTAAACAAACTCGTTTGTCTGAGTGATTGGCTGAACAAGAGGTAGGACTGTGTGGATTTGTAGGCTCTAAATTTTTGCATTGTTTTATTTTTGAATGCAGGTTTTTTTGTACATAATTCTACATTTGAAAGTTCAACGTTCATGATAAAGAGATTGCACTACAGTACTTGTATTAGGTGAATTGAAAAATATTATTTCTTTCTTTTTTTATAGTGCAAATATTTGTAATAACAAATATAAAGTGAGCACTGTACACTTTGTATTCTGTTTTGTAACTGAAATCAATATATTTGAAAATGTAGAAAACATTAAAAAATATTTAAATAAATGGTATTCTATTATTGTTTAATAGCGCGATTAATCTTTTTAATCGCTTGACAACCCTAAAACTAAGGTTATTTTCTTTGCTCTGTATAGTCATGTGTCCCAATTAAACAATATGGTTTAACTGAAGTTCTAGTTATACATAATCACAAGCTAGAATGTTATAAAGTTAATGTGGTAGAGCCAAAACCTCCTGTTCCTCATACTCGGCACAGTGGCAAAGTGGTATTCCAAGTATACTTTATGTAACTCTTGATATCCTCAACAGCTAGAGTTTTCTTCTTCTTGTGCTAGGAAGTTGTTGTCCCTTTTATATAAAATCTACCACAAGGGAATTAGTGAGATCACAAGAAACTGTCAATATATTTCTTCTGCGAGTAGATTTGGTATGTTCACTGCGGCAATAGGCATTATGCCGTGAAAGTCTGACACCTGGCATAAAAGGATGATAGTCAGAATATTTCAACTGTGAATATCACAGAAATTAATCTGTCACTTTTGCTATGTTTCTTTTTTTTTTTTTTTAAACATGTTAAAGACTCAATGAAAATTTTGTATGAGAAAATATCCTATCTGAGCTTAATATTAACAATAAACAAGAAAGGGAAAATTGAGAGGTGATTAATCCATAATATAGTCAATAGCCATATGTAATATTTTTGGGAGGGGAGGGGCAATAGCAGAAGAACAGCACACATTTTAAAAAGGATGAGGCAAACAATTACTCCATAATCCCTCCTCCTGTCTGAGATCTTGTTGATTTACTAATTTAAAAATAAGGTTTATCCTTTAAAGTAAGAGACTGCAGGATTGGGCCTGTATTTAAAAATATTATAACAACTGAAAAATGGTTTTAACTTTGAAGCTTCCTAAATAATTTTTTTTAGTATGCTTTCTGGAACTTATTTGTTAGTTTTCAAAATTGCTCTATACCTCAATTTCATTTTTTTTTTAATGTGGAACTTTTTAAAATCAGAAGTTGTTATACACATGGGGAAAAAAAAGTACAACAAGTTTTGAGGCCCCAATACAATTATTTCATGAATTCATCCTGCTCTGAATTGTAAATTTAACTTTAAAAAAAATCTTTTTCTTCATGGTAGTTCCATTCTAGCAGATATGCTTGTTGTTCACATGGTGTTCCAGGCCTGCTCAGGGTCTGATTATGAACTCTTTACTCCGACGAGAAAGTTGTTATTTGTGCGATTAGAACCGCTGTAATTAATTGGACTACTTGTGCAAGTAGCTGCTTGCCATTGTCAGTGAGCTGCTCTAACAGTTTATAGCTGCTCAAGGGTTTATGTTCTTAAACCCTAATCCCAAATACATATGCTCTTTGACTCAATACTGCCTGATACCCACATTTTATTATTTAATTATTTTAAAATAAAAGACTTCATTTAACACAGTGGTCCCCAACCTTTTTCGTCTGGCAGGCGCCAAAATGCCGCCAACAAGCGGCGTCATCCAGAGGCGACGGCATTTTGGCAGATGCTCATCCGCCAGCCAGTATACGGGCGCACTTAGATGCCTCAGCGGGCGCCCTGGTGCCTGCAGGCACCGTGTTGGGGTCCCCTGATTTAACAGGATTACGATCCACAGTACTTGCCAACTCATGAATGGGCTTTTATTACCCACAGCCATGGCGTTGTCTTGAAGATTGGCCCCCACAGTGGCAAGGTTGTCACGCAGGAAGCACAAGCTTGCAGAGCTCCTGCCTAAACTAGGGACTTGTTTACACGATAGGAGTTACAGCAGCATCGGCATGATGCCATAGCTATCCCACTGTAGCCTTCTAGTGTAGATGCACACTATAGAGACAGAACGGATTCTTCCGTTGTCACTGTGGTAACCCCACCACCCACAGTGACTGTAGCTCAGTTGATGGAAAAATGCTTCTAATGACCTAGCCACATCTACACCAGGGGGGGTTAGGTCAGCATGGCTGCAGTACTCAGGGTTGTTGATTTTTCACACCCCTGAGCACTGTAGCTACATCAACTTAAGTTTTAAGTGTAGACCTGACCTGGGTAAATAGATTGTATTAAAACACCTGTTAACAAATAAATACATTTTAAGTGATATAGTAGACAGTGTTAACACTTTTAGAAACATGTAAACTAGTCAACTCCATTCTAGGGTTCATCACAACCGGCTAATATACTGGTAAAGGTGCTAACCCATGTCTACTCTACTGAAGAGAGAACATAAGAATGTCCATACTTGCTCAGACCAATGATCCATCTAGACCAGTATCCTGTCTTCCAATAGCAGCCTGTGTCAGATGCTTCAGAGGGAATGAACAGAACACAGTAATTATTGAGGGATCCATCCTTTGTTGTCCAGTCCCAGCTTCTAGCCATCAAAGGCTTAGGGACACCCAGAGTATGGGATTGTGCCTCTGACATCTTGGCTAATAGCCACTGATGGACCTATCCTCCATGAACTTCTCGAATTCCTTTTTGAACCCAGTGATATTTTTGGCCTTCACAACATCCCTTGACAACAAGTTCTACAGGTTGATTGTGTTGTATTAAGAATTACTTCCTTATGTTTGTTTTAAACCTGCTGTCTATTAATTTCATTGGGGTATCCCTGGTTCTTGTGTTATGTGAAGGGATAAATAACACTGCTTTAAAAATATGCTAGTAACAAAATGTGTATGACCTATTTACCTAGTCTAAACACGGGTCTGTTAATAGTTTCAACGCAGCTCTCCTGGCCACCCCTCAGGGCTTGCATGGAGTTCTGTCCTACCAATAAACAGCAAGTACATATTATAAGGTTACTTAAAAGAAAGTGAAACACAAAGAAAACTAAAACTAAAACCCCACAGCCTCACAAGCTTTAAAGCTTTACATCTGTTATATGGCTGCCAGTAGGTGGCATCTAATTAAGCAGTTAGCATAGGATTTCATATTTGTAAACTTGAAAAATTACTTGCTACATGTGACAAAAGGTTGTGTTAGAACACTGTGCCTACAATAAACAAAGCAGATATTGGTTTATGTCACTACAACTGAAAAATAATCAGGACATTGGATTTTGATGCTTACCAGCCTCCACCCCACAATACTTGAAAAAAGGCAACATCAGTTAGCAAAACTTGAATAAACCTTCAACCAAAAAATACATTTTTAAACTGTTTATGTGAAGCAAGATACCAATTTTTTTTAACTCTCCAATATTTAAAAAAACTGAATGGCTAAATCCTTCCCTAGCCTGCACAAAATGCTGGGAACAGAGACACTGCCTGCCTACTCCATCTACTGTGAAAAAGGACTCCTTTCTGCTAGATCAGAACTACATGGGAAGGGCTGGGACTGAGGGAACATAGGGTGGAGTGCATTTTGCCAGTCTCCTGAGAATAAGCTTAATTCACCCCAAGTCAGTGCTTAGTTGGAACTGCAGCGTACTAGCTAGTCCTTTCTCTTTAAATTAGGCAGTTGGGGCTAATTCTGATTTAATTCACAAGGTGGTCTCTCTTTCTAGGGCACCACCACAAAGAACTTCTATAGTTGAGGAGACTGACAGGATTTCTGGAGTATGGTGTACGTGGCTCCCAGAAGAAGCCATATTTGCAGGCAAGAATTTGTCATTATTGTGTTAGAAGAGACACAACTGAAAGTTGCACATACTGAGAAGAGCAATTGTTTGAAACTTCAGGTATTTATTTTGATGCTACCTTAGGAGCATGAGTCCTCAAAGAAAGGCAAGGTTACTCAATGACTAGTAGACTTCCAGGATATACAGCAATTCACTTAGCAACTGTTTAGATCTTTGGATGGGTTTTAAATTAACAAACAAAATGTTTGCAGTGTTACAGAAGTGTTTGTCCCAGGATATTAGACAGACAAGGTGGGTAAGCTAATATCTTTTATTGGACCAACTTCTTTTGGTGGAAGGAACAAGCTTTTGCACTTACACAAAGCTCTTCTTCAGGTCTGGTGAAGGTAATCAGAATATCACAGCTAAATACCAGGTGGAACAGATTGCAACATGTGTTACCATTCCTTATGCTTAACGATCTGTTCCACCTGGTATTTAGCAATGACACTAGGGGCTTGGCTACACTTACAAATTTGCAGCGCTGCAGCAGGGTGTGAAAACACACCCTCTCCAGCGCTGCAAATTGCGGCGCTGCAAAGCGCCAGTGTAGTCAAAGCCCCAGCGCTGGGAGCGCGGCTCCCAGCGCTGTCCGTTATTCCCCACAGGGAGGTGGAGTACGGACAGCGCTGGGAGTTTGACTACACTTAGCGCTTCAAAGCGCTGCCGCGGCAGGACTTTGAAATGTAAGTGTAGCCAAAGCCTAGGAGTACCTTTCCCAGATCTGAAGAAGAGCTCTGTGTAAGCTCGAAAGCTTGTCTCTTTCATCACAAAAAGTTGGTTCAATAAAAGATCTTACCTCACCCACGTTGTCTCTCAAACAAAATGAAATATAGCACTTACATAGCACTTTACATATTCAAAGCCACAATACCTCTGAAAGGTAGATTAGTAAGCCTTATCTTCATTTTATACAGAGCGCAACAGAAAAATTAAGGGTCTCATTTTCAAAAGTCATTGGTCCCCACCAGTGGGAGTTGTGTGTTCAGCACCATTTAAAAATCACATATAAGTGACTTATCCAAGGCCATGCAGTGAGACAGTGGCAGACCAGAATTAGAATCCAGGTGTTTCACCTCCCAATCCCATGTTTAATTCATTAGACCAAGTTGCCTTTCAAGCATTAACTGAGTTAGTGACTCAAAAGTCTTAAAATGAATTGTCAGGACAATATGTAATTGTTGTTCAAATATTCACATACTAGGAATTGTCACTAATTCTGAGTCAATCAGGATCAGAGGGGGGGAGAATAAATACCAAGGACAGAAGATTTGCAGAATACAAAATAATAAAGAACACCACAAATTGGAAAAACTACAGCAGTAAAACTACTACAGGGGAAAAGAAAATATACTGTATATAGTATGGGCAGACATTTTGAAAGCACAGGATCTGAAGACCTCCATTTGCAGCATTCCCACTGAAGTCGCTAGGAGTTCCATTTGCAGGTTCACTGCACATAACATCAAAACTATCAAGTCTGCCAAGTGTCATGCATTTGCCAGCCCTATCATACCTATCCAGAGCTCAGCTGCATTCGAACACATTTGGCTGAGCTGACGGAAGGCTGCAGGCATTTGCCTGCAGTTCCTCCTTCTGGCTGCCACATGCCTGCTGAGTAGGCAGCAAGGTGCATCCTCTCTTGTTGCTCCCCAGGCTGGAACATAGGAACATAAGAATGGCTATAATGGGTCAGACCAATGGTCCATCTAGCCCTGTATCTTCCAACAGTGGACTGTGCTAGATGCTCCAGAGCAGGGGTAGTCAATTATTTTTTGTCAAGGTGCAAATTTCTTGGTCAAGGTATAGTCAAGGTCCAGACTCCAAAGAAAATAATAAAATTATAAAAATAATAAGTAAATAAAAAGATTTCGGGGTCTGTTCAAAAGCATCTGGCAGTCCAGATTCGGCCCATGGTCTGCCTATTGACTACCCCTGCTTCAGAGGGAATGAACAGAACAGGCAATCATTGACTGATCCATCCCCTGTCACCCACTCTCGGCTTCTAGTCTTCAGAGGCTTCGGGACACCCAGAGCATGGGGTTGCATCTATGACCATCTTTACTCATATCTGATGGACCTATCCTCCATGAACGTCTCTAATTCTTTTTTAAATTCAGTTATACTTTTGGCCTTCACAACAGTCATTTCAACGAGTTCCACAGACTGACTGTGCATTATGTGAAGAACTTCCTGCTGTTTGATTTAAACCAGATGCCTGTTTATTTCATTGGGAGACCCCAGATCTTGTGTTATGTGAAGAGGTAAATAATTCCTTATTCATTTTCTACACACCATTCACCATTTTATAGACTACTATCACATACCCTCCTCAGTTGTCTCTTTTCCAGGCTGAACAGTGCCAGTCTTTTTAATCTCTCCATATGTTCCATACCCCTGCTCATTTTTGTTGCCCTTCTCTGTACTTTTTCCAATTCTAATACTTTTTTAATGGGGCAACCAGAACGGCACACAGTATTCAAGATGTGGATAGTGACATTATGATATTTACTGTCTTGTTATCTGTCCCTTTCATAATGGATCCTAACATCATTAGCTTTTTTGACTGCCACTGCACATTGAGCAGATGTTGTCAGATTATCTAAAATGACTCCAAAATCTCTTTCTTGAGTGGTAACAGCTAATTTAGACCCCATCATTTTGTGTGTACAGTTGGGAATTATGTTTTTAAATGTGCATTATTTTGCCATTTTCTTGCCCAATCACCCAGTTTTATGAGATCCCTTTGTAACTCTTCGTAATCTGCTTTAGACTCAACTATCCTGAGTAATGTTGTCATCTGCAAACTTTGCCACCTCTCTGCTTAACCTTTTTCTAGATCATTTATGAATGTGTTGAACAGTACTGGTCCCAGTACAGATCCTTGAGGGACCCTACTATTTATCTCTCTCCACTGAGAAAACTGACCATTTATTCCTACCCTTTGTTTGCTGTCTTTTAACCAGTTACTGATCCATGAAAGGACCTCCCTCTTTCTTATTCCATCATTGCTTGCTTTGCTTAAGAGCCTTTGGTGAGGGACCTTATCAAAGGCTTTCTAAAAGTCCAAGTAGATTATATACAGTGAATCATCCTTGTCCACATATTTGCTGACCCCCTCAAAGAATTCTAATAGACTAGTGAGGCATGATTTCCCTTTAGAAAAGCCATGTTGATTTCCCCCCAAAATACTGTGTTCACCTATGGGGTTGGATAATTCTCTTCTTTACTATAGTTTCAACCAATTTGCCTGGTACATAAGTTAGGCTTACCAGCCTGTAATTGCCAGGATAGCCTCAGGAGGCTTTTTTTTTTTTAATTGGCATCACATTAGCTATCTTCCAGTCATCTGGTACACAGCCTGATTTAAGTGACAGGTTACATATCACAATTAGTAGTTATGCAATTTCACATTTGAGTTCCTTCTGAACTCTTGGGTGAATGTCATCTGGTCCTGTTGATTTATTACTGTTTAATTATCAATTCGTTCCAAGACCCCCTCTACTGACACCTCAATCTGGAACACTTCCTCAATTTGTCACCTAAAAAGAATGGATCAGGTTCGGGAATCTCCCTCACAACCTCTGCAGTGAAATTCACTTAGTTTCTCTGCAATGGCCTTACCTTTCTTGAGTGCTCCTTTAGTACCTTGACCATCCAGTGACCCCATTGATTGTTTGGCAGGCTTCCTGCTTGTGATATACTTAAAATAATTTTTGCTGTTAATTTTTGTGTCTTTTGCTAGTTGCTCTTCAGATTCTTTTTGGCCTGTCTAATTATACTTTTATTCTTGACTTGCCAGAGTTTATGCTCCTTTCTGTTTTCCTCAGTAGGATTTGACTTCCAATTTTTAAAGGATGTCTTTTTGTCTCTAACTGATTCTTTTATTATATTGTTTAGCCATGGTTGCATTTTTTGGTGCTCTTCTGTATTTTTTAGTTACATTTAGTTGAGATTAGTTGAGCCTCTATTATGGCAATATGTTTGCAGGCATTTCACCTTAGTGACTGTTCCTTTTGATTTCCATTTAACTAGCCTCCTCATTTATGTATAGTTCCCTTTTCTGAAGTTAAGTGCTACAATGGTGTGTTTGGCACTTCCTCCCTAAACAAATGTTAAATGTAATTACATTATGGTTGGTATTACCAAGCGGTTCAGCTATAGACACCTCTTGGACTAGATCCTATGCGCCAGTTAGGACTAAATCAAGAATTGCCTCTCCCCTTGTGGGTTCCAGGACCAGCTGCTCCAAGAAGCAGTCATTAATAGTGTCTAGAAATTTTATCTCTGCACCCCATCCTAGAGTGACATGAACCCAGTCAATATGGGGAGAGTTGAAATCCCCCATTATTACTGGGTTTTCTGTTTTTGTAGCCTCTCTAATCTCTCTGAGCATTTCACAAGTACTGTCACCATCTTGGTCAGGTGGTCAATACTGTATATCTACTGCTATACTCTTATTATTCAAGCATGGAATTTCTATCCATAGAGATTCCATGGTACAGTTTGATTCATTTAAGATTTTTACTATATTTGACTCTATGCTTTCTGTCACATAATGCCACTCCCCCATCAGTGCAACATACTCTGTCATACCTATATATTTTGTACCCTTGTATTCCATGTCCTATTGATTATCATCGTTCTACCAAGTTTCTGTGGTGGCTATTATATCAATATTCTCTTTTAATATCAAGCACTGAAGTTAATCGATCTTAATATTTAGACTTCTAGCATTTGTCACAATGCTCATAAAATGTGTCAATATTTCGTTTTCTGCCTTCATGTGATGTAACAGAATGGGACACTTTTTTGTTTGACTGTTTCTCTTCAGTTTCTACCTGTGCTTTATCAAGTTATAGCCTCTTCTCTTTACCAGGATACAGAGTATCCCCGTTAATAAATCCTCCCCTAAGGGATGTCTCTGTCGAAACTGTGCACTCCTCTGCAACTGTCGGCTTTTTCACAGCCCTTATTTTAAAAACTCCTTTACAACCTTTTTAATTTTACATGCCAGCAGTCTGGTTCTGTTTTGGTTTAGTTGGAAGCCATCCTTCCTGTATAGGCTCCTCCTTTCCCAAAACATTTATTAGGAAATGGGGAATACAAATCCCTCCTCTAAACACTATCGGCTCATCCACACATTCTGTCTAACTGGCACCGGGCGTGAAACTGGAAGCATTTTAAGAAATGCTCTCATGGAGGTGAAGGACTTTAATCTCTTTCCTAAAAGCCTAAATTTGGCCTCCAGGACCTCTCTCCTACTTTCCCTATGTCAGTGGTACGTACTTGTAACATGATCACTGAGTACTCCCTAGCACTTCACATAAGTCTATCTAGATGTCTCGAAAGGTCTGCAACCTTCTCACCTAGCAGTCAATTCACCATGCGGTTTTCCAGGTCATCACAAACCCCTATATTTCTTATTATCAAATCCCCCATTACTATTACCTGTCTCTTCCTAATGAGGTTTCTTTCCCCAAAGAGGTATCCTCAATGCAAGAGGATACATGACATCTGGAAAGAGGGTCCCAGCTATGGGTCCGGATTCCCAGGAAGGATCAGCTGGGACCCCCAGCTTCCCACTCATCACTCCTCCACACAGCTACAACCCTAGTAACCTCAACATCCATAATGCAGCTTCATGTCCAATCCCCTGCCACTGATCAGGGAAGAGGTTGACCATAAATATATGGTTGTATTTGCAAAAAAGTAAAATATCTCAAATAGTTTGCATAAAAAGTCACAACAGTAGCAACACAAAACTTAGTAGCTATAAATTATAAGAACTATTTTCTTCCAAATGTAAAGCCTAAAAATACAGCTTTAGTTTTCTTCTGCTCCCAGAAATATTCGCAATAAGAACACTTTCAAGCACCTTCCTCCTACTGATGAAGATCTTCCCGTTTGGAAAGCCCTGCTAGCAGAGAGACATTCCCTACAAACTAACATAGCAAGCATAAACAAAATAGTTATTGGGAGGTTAAAATGTTACCACTGTGAGCAGCAATCTGGAGAATCTGAATGCAAACAGGACATTGTCTTAAATAGTCCGCAATTGCTGCCTTCCAGGGCAGGCTGCAGGCCCTATTTGTTTCACCTGCTAGCTGTTGGGAGTGTTAGTATTGGTCTGCATGCTGATGTTTGATTGGCGGGATGAAATGATTTCATTTTGTTTTTGTAATTTTAATAATAAGCAGAGGAGTCTGTACTTGGGCACTTCTTACTTCTAAATAAAAAAGAAATAATTAAATTAAAATAAATAAAAGTATTGGAAAACCAAGTTGCTACAGGATCCAAATATCTCCACTTGTACGACACTGCTCCTTCTCAAATTAATTTTATTATTTTACCTAGCATTTATGTATGCATTTCTGTTCAGCCTGTACTGATGAATTATATGGTTAACTTAGATTTTGCTGGTTTATGTATGTATATTTTCAAAAGCAGTTAAAACAAAGTAATCTATGCCTGATATATTTTTTTACTTGTAATGAGAGTTAATGTATGAGAAATTCAGTTGCCTTTGATGGCATGACCATATTTTAACATACAAGAATACCTTCATTGGCCCTTAATAAGCATATAAGTCATAGGCCACAGGCCTATGTCAAAGTGCCAAGGTTCAATTTTGCAACTTGTATTAAAAGCAGAAGAAAAATAAAAACCACAGTCAAACAGAAGGCTTCAGCAAGCCATGGTGAAGTTTTAAGATGCCAAGACTTGGCATCAGTTCCAGAAAGAAAGAAAAAACAGATGGGGTTTTGGCAGCAATACAATTTAAGCTTCCAGAACTTAGCATTAAGGCTTCCGCTCCACTAGGCTGATGCACCTCAACATTGCATGCCTATTAATATAGCTGACTGAACCCACACCTGACCCTGCTATAGAGACTTTATAGAAGAACATGAGGAAGCATAAATGCCTGTGGGAATTGCAACAGTGACATAGTAAGCTCAGAAAAGTGAAGTAGTTAGCTTGTGACCAAAAGAAATCAGAAGGTGAAGAAGGAAAGATCTCTTCATGTCTGGAAAAATGGCGAGGGGGGGGGGGGGAAGGACGTATGTTGGGGGAACTCTTTGTAACTGCTTTGGGTTTAGAAGGTAATTTCAGCAGAAAGAGCTACACAAGACAAATTTCCAGAAAATGACCAGTGATAGGGCATGTTCCCTAATGATATGGTTTGATGATGTGTGCATAATAAAAATCAAATTTAGCCCATTTTATCAAGATGGAGCCAAAAGCATCGTATCAACTGAATGTAAGAATTACTCTGCTCACTAGTGAAGTTCAGATACCTCTCATTTGATAAAACAATTACCGTAATTACTCTCATCTCAATGACATTTTGAAATATATTGATTAAAACACCTTTTTAGTTTTCTATACAACCAGTGGAGCAAGTAGAATAATACACACAGACCCCAGTACAAAGGGAACATGCATTTTAAGGGGGGAAAAAGACACTATTTCAAGTCCATTATATATTTTATTTCTAAAATAAAAATTAATCTTAACATGTAGTAAATACTTATTTTTAAAAAGCACTAACTAACAAATACTAGTTACTGCTTTTTAAAAATAAGTATTTACACTACGAAATTAGGTCAATTTAATAGAAATCGATTTTTTAGAAATAGGTTTGATACAGTCGATTGTGCATGTCCCCACTAAGCACATTAAGTCGGTGGAGTGCATCCACAGCCCAAGGCTAGAATCGACTTTCGGAGCTTTGCACTGTGGTAGCCATCCCACAGTTCCTGCAGTCTCTGCCGCCCACTGGAATACTGGGTTGAGCTCCCAATGCCTGATGGGGCAAAAACGTTGTCATGGGTGGTTCTGGGTACATGTCGTCAGGCCCCCCTTCCTTCTTCCCTCCATGAAAGCAATGGCAAAAAATTGTTTCTCGCCTTTTTTCCTGGGTTACCCATGAAGACGACATACCACGGCAAGCATGGAGCCCGCTCAGCTCACTGTCACATGCGGTACTGCAGCGGTCCCCAACCTTTTTCATCTGGCGGGTGCCGGATGACAAGCCACCGAGGACCGTGGCCAGCGAGCATCCACTGAAATGCCACCGAGAAGCGGCAACATCAATAGACGTCACCGCCGAAATGCCACCGACAAACAGCGTCATCCAGAGGCGTCGCCGCCAAAAATCAGCAGCATTTGGATGATGATGCTTCTTGGCGGCATTTTGGCAGATGCTCGTCTGCCAGACAGTATGCGGGCGCACATAGATGCCCCGATGGGAGCCATGGCGCCCATGGGCACCCCGTTGGGGACCACTGAGGTACTGCATTGCTACACAGCAGCAGCTCCTTTCCTTTGCAAGTTAGCAAAGACAGTTAGCAGCAGTATTGCTGCTGTCTCCTCATTGCTCCTGGTCGACCTCAGTGAGGTTGGTTGGGGGCGCCTGGGCAGACATGGGTGCTCCTGGCTGGCCTCGGTGAGGTCGGTCAGGGGCGCCTGGACATAATGGGAGTGACTCCAGGTCATTCTCTTCTTTAAGTTTCGTCTAATGGAGATTCAGTCCTGTCTGGAATATCATGCGAGCTGGAGGCTTTTGCCTCAGGCTGGTCTCCCAGCCGGCAACACCCACAGCCACACCTACCCCAGCCTACCCCCTGCTCCCATGGCTCATGAAGCCTCGACAGTAGTAAGGAGCAGTTCAACTATAGGCTGAGCAAGTGCAGAATGGTGGTAGAATGTGCCTTTGGACATTGAAAAGTTCTCTGGCGCTGTTTGCTGACTAGGCTGTTTGCGATTAGAAGAGCCCCCTTTGTTGATTTTAATTCCCTGTAAGCCAACCCTGTAAGCCGTGTCGTCAATCGTCCCGCCCTCAGTGAGAGCAAAGGCTGAGAATCGTTTCGTACCTTTTTTCCGCGCAGATGCTTTACCACAGTAAGCATGGAGCCCGCTCAGATTGCCGCGGCAGTTATGAGCACTGTAAACACCACGCGCATTATCCTGCAGTGTATGCAGCACCAGAACCTGCAAAAGCAGGCGAGGAGGTGACAGCAGCGCAGTGACAAGAGTGATGAGCACATGGACACAGATTTCTCTCAAAGCACGGGCCCTGGAAATTCAGACATCATGGTGGTAATGGAGCAGGTTCATGCAGTGGAACATCAATTCTGGGCCTGGGAAACATGCACAGATTGGTGGGACCGCATAGTGTTGCGGGTCTGGGATGATTCCCAGTGGCTGCGAAACTTTTGCATGCATAAGGGCACTTTAGTGGAACTTTGTGACTTGCTTTCCCCTGCCCTGAAGTGCAAGAATACCAAGATGAGAGCAGCCCTCATAGTTCACAAGCGAGTGGCAATAGCCCTCTGAAAGCTTGCAACGCCAGACAGCTATCGGTCAGTCAGGAATCAATTTGGAGTGGGCAAATCTACTGTGGGGGCTGGTGTGATCCAAGTAGCCAACGCAGTCACTGAGCTGCTGCTATCAAGGGTAATGACTCTGGGAAACGTGCAGGCCAGAGTGGATGGCTTTGCTGCAATGGGATTCCCTAACTGTGGTGGGGCAATAGACGGAACACATATCCCTGTCTTGGGACCGGAGCACCAAGGCAGCCAGTACATAAACCGAAAGGGGTACTTTTCAATGGTGCTGCAAGCACAGGTGAATCACAAGGGACGTTTCACCAACATCAACGTGGGATGGCCGGGAAAGGTACACGACGTTCGCATCTTTAGGAACTCTGGTCTGTGTGAACGGCTGCAGCAAGAGACTTACTTTCCAGACCTGAAAATAACTGTTGGGGATGTTGAAATGCCTATAGTTATCCTTGGGGACCCAGCCTACCCGGTAATGCCATGGCTCATGAAGCCATGCACAGGCACCCTGGACAGTAGTCAGGAGCTGTTCAACTATAGGCTGAGCAAGTGCAGAATGGAGGTAGAATGTGCCTTTGGATGTTTAAAAGCTCGCTGGCACAGTTTACTGACTCGGTTAGACCTCAGCGAAACCAATGTTCCCATTGTTATTACTGCTTGCTGTGTGCTCCACAATATCTGTGAGAGTAAGGGGAGACATTTATGGCGGTGTGGGAGGTCGAGGCAAATCGCCGGGCCGCTGATTATGCACAGCCAGACACCAGGGCAGTTAGAAGAGCACAGCAGGGTGTGCTGCGCATCAGAGAAGCTTTGAAAACCAGTTTCATGACTGGCCAGGCTATGGTATGAAAGTTCTGTTTGTTTATCCTTGATGAAAACCCACCACCTTGGTTCACTCTACTTCCCTGTAAGCCAGGGGTGGGCAAACTTTTTGGGGCGAGGGCCACATCTGGGTGAGGAAATTGTATGCAGGGCCGGGGCAGGGTGGGTGGAGTGCGGGATGTGGAGGAAGGGGCTCAGGACAAGGGATTGGGGCAGAGAAGGGGTGCAGAGTGTAAGAGGGGGCTCAGGGAAGGGGGTTGGGGTACAGGAGGGGTACGGAGTGCAGGATGGGGCTCAGGGCAGGGAGTTGGGGTGCACGGGGTGCAGGGTGCAGCAGGGAGCTCAGGGCAGGTGGTTGGAATGCACAGGAGTGCAGAAAGGGGCTCAGGGCAGGGAGTTGGGTGCAGGAGGGGTGCGAGGTGCAGGCAGAGGGCTTAGGGCAGGAAGTTGGGGGGCGGGGGGCAGGAGGGGTTTGAGCTCCAGCCCGGTGCCACTTACCTAAAGTGGCTCCGGGGTGGCAGTGGCGCACACCAGGGCCAGGGCAGGCTCCCTGCATGCCTGCCCTGTCCCCACGCCACTCCAGGAAGTGCTGCGGCCCCTGGGTGCGGGGGGGCAGAGGGCTCTGCGTGCGCACATGGAGCCCTTTGCCTCCCAGCCTGGGGGCTGCTTCTGAGAGCAGCGCCGGGCCCACAGCACCACCAGGGATAATCCCGCGGGCCGGATCCAAAGCCCTGAAGGGCCAGATCCGACCCGCGGGCCATAGTTTGCCCATCCCTGCTGTAAGCCAACCGCCCTCCCCTCGTCCCTTTGATCACCGCTTGCAGAGGCAATAAAGTCACTGTTGTTTCAAATTCATGCATTCTTTATTACTTCATCACACAAATGAGGTGATGACTGCCAAGGTAGCCCAGGAGGGGTGGGAGAGGAGGGAAGCACTGGGTGGGGTGGTGGAGGAGGGGAGGAGGGAAGGACAAGGCCACACTGCACTTCAAAACTTATTGAATGCCAGCCTTTTGTTGCTTGGGCAGTCCTCTGGGGTGGACTGGTTGGGTGCCCGGAGGCCCCCCTACCGCGTTCTTGGGCGTCTGGGTGAGGAGGCTATAGAACTTGGGGAGGAGGGCTGTTTGTTACACAGGGGCTGCAGCAGTGGACTGTGCTCCTGCTGCCTTTCCTGCACCTCAGCAATATGCCGGAGAATATCAGTTTGATCTTCTAGTAGCCTCAGCATTGCATCCTGCCTCCTCTCATCACGCTGATGCCGCCTATCATCTTGATCCCCCCACATGTCCTTGCATTCATTTAGTGCTTTCCTGCACTCTGACAGTGTCTGCCTCCCTGCATTCTGCTGGGCTCTTTCAGTGTGGGAGGACTGCATGAGCTCAGAGAACAATTCATTGCGAGTGCATTTTTTTCGCCTTCTAATCTTCACTAGCCTCTGGGACGCAGATAATATGGGAAGCGTTGAAACATTTGCAGCTGTGGAGGAAAAAAAGGGAGAGTAGTATTTAAAAAGACACATTTTAGAGAACAATGGGTAGACTCTTTCATGGTGAACCAAGCTGTTAACATTACATGGTTTCAAACTGCAGCACCCTCATTTCCCATACGAAGCACCCATTGGGTTGGCCATTTAAAATGGGTTGGCCATTTAAAAGGAGGGGCTGCGGTTTTCAGGGTAATGTGCAGCACAACGCCCCCACCCCCTCCCACTATTCTCTGGGATGATCGCTTTACCCCCTCCCCCCACTGTGTGGCTAACAGCAGGGATGATTTCTGTTCAGCCACCGGCAAACAGCCCAGCAGGAACAGCCACCTCCGAATGTCC
This sequence comes from Mauremys mutica, assembly GCF_020497125.1. NCBI lineage: Eukaryota > Metazoa > Chordata > Testudines > Geoemydidae > Mauremys > Mauremys mutica. The sequence goes on from NC_059077.1 coordinate 49,083,981, forward strand.
CCTTAAATTCCCCTATTTCAACCAGGTGACCATGAATGATATCACTCTCCTGAGGATAACACAGCGAGATAAAAAAACGGATGTTGCTTGAATGCCAGCAAACACCGGGACCATACGCTGCCATGCTTTGTTATGCAATGATTCCAGACTATGTGCTACTGGCCTGGCGTGATAAAGTGTCCTACTATGGAGGACGGAATAATGCTGCCCTCCCCAGAAACCTTTTGCAAAGGCTTTGGGAGTACATCCAGGAGAGCTTCATTAAGATGTCCCTGGAGGATTTACGCTCCATCCCCATACATGTTAACATACTTTTCCAGTAGCTGTACTGGCTGCGAATGCATCCCAAGTCTTCAGGGCAAATTAATCATTAAACACACTTGCTTTTAAATCATGTACAATATTTACAAAGGTACACTCACCAGAGGTCCCTTCTCCGCCTTCAAGGTCCGTGAGCCCACCTTGGGTGGGTTGGGAGGGTACTGGGTCCAGGGTGATAAACAGTTCCTGGCTGTCAGAGAAAATGTTTTCTCCACTTGCATACTGTGCGTTATCTTCAAATTCCTCATCATCATCTTCCTCGTCCCCAAAATCTGCATCCCTGTTGCGTGAGAATCCATTGACGGAGTCCACGCACAGGGGTGGGATAGTTGTAGAAGCACCACGTAGAATGGCATGCAGCTCATCATAGAAACAGCATGCCTGAGGCTCTGACCCAGAGCGGCCGTTTGCCTCTCTGGTTCTTTGGTAGGCTTGCCTGAGCTCCTTAACTTTCATGCGGCACTACTACAGGTCCCTGTTATAGCCTCTGTCCTTCATACCCTTGGAGATTTTTTCAAATATTTGGGCATTTCGTCTTTTGGAACCAAGTTCTGATAGCACGGATTTGTCTTCCCAAACAGCAATCAGATCCATTACCTCCCATTCGGTCCATGCTGGAGCTCTTTTGCGATTCTGGGACTGCATGGTCACCTGTGCTGATCAGCTCACCACGCTGGCCAAACAGGAAATGAAACTTGAACGTTCGCGGGGCTTTTCCTGTCTATCTGGCCAGTTCATCGGAGTTGAGAGTGCTGTCCAGAGCGGTCACAATGGAGCACTCTGGGATAGCTCCTGGAGGCCAATACCGTCAAATTGCGTCCACACTACCCCAAATTCGACCCAGCAAGGTCGATTTCAGAGCTAATCCCCTCATCGGGGAGGATTACCTAAATCAGTTTTAAGTGCCCCTTTAAGTCAACAAAAATGGCTTTGTCATGTGGGTTAAATCGATCTAACGCTGCTAAATTCAACCTAAACTCATAGTATAGACCAGGGCTTAGTTTTCTTCATCCTTACACTTGAAGGCAGGGGAAGAAAAGGGATATTGTTGATTTTTGCCTCTTGCTCAACCCACCAGCTCTTATCCACATTAAGTTGTAATGAAATCTTAACTCCATAAGGTAGAGCAGGATTTGTGTTCTCCTCCTGGATTGTGTTATTCTGTTTTAGGCATAGAGATTGTGACAATTTGAGGAATCTGTCTGGACAATATATTAATTCTGGTTGTTATTAGGGAGGTATTATGAAATTGCTGTACCATGGAATGTGTCTATGTGGATGTGGAATCCACCACTTGCTGACGTGAGCTGCAGCACCTACCTACCAGACAATGGAGAGTCACTGCTTGGCGTTGAACAATGGCTGTGCTAAGGAGGTTGACTGAAGAGTGGAGAAGTTACTTCCGCCAACATGTCATCGGGGGGGGGGAGGGGGCGGAGGTGGAGAGAGTGGAAAATCCCCAAAGAAGACAGAGATACAGAAATAAATAATCAGAGGCTTAAAAAGGACTCAAAAGAGGAAGAAAGAGGGAAGGTTTTCGGAAGAGAAAGAAGCTTGGGAAAGGAGAAAGGAAGAGATGAGCATGTTTTCACAGCAGGCAGGGGTCCCATTTTACTGTGGGACAAAACAATGTCTGAGAAAGTATGAGCTGCAAGAGAAGGATCCTGGACACCCCAGAGAGCTCTGCCCAAACCCAAAGAACTCTCCAGAGTGGTGAGAAACTTGAGGCAGAAAAAAGAAAATTGGTGTTTTTATCGCTTTATCTAGGTTTGTATAACTCTCCTGCTAAGTAAAGAATAATGGTGGTTTAGACCCCTGTACAAAATCTGCATGTCTGTTTGCTTGCATTATTGTGTACCCTGAAGAAGTAAACTGTATTCCAGAGAGCTCATACCTTCAATGGGATTCTGGGGAAGGTGCAAGAGCTGCTGGGAGGCTTAAGGGAAACAGCACTAGTTTCAGGCCTAGGCAGTTGGACTACAGAGTCTCATTGTCAAGAGGGATGTCAGACAGCAGGTCTACACCTGGAGTCCCCAAATCAGTAACAGCAGTTAAATTTTGCACAGTCCCAACAAGCTAAGGGCACATGTGATTCTTTGGATCCCCTCATTGCAGTCTGGTGAGTATCCCACTTTATGTTGATAGAGCTGTTACCAACAACTGCAGAAGAAACAGAAATCTGAAGCTTGAATCCAATTCTCGAAAAGGCCAAGAACCTTCAAGTTTGTTTATATCACATTTGCAAATAAACACTGGCTCAGATTTGACATCATTTTTCTTGTATCCATGTGCATATTTTGTGTATCACTTTATTTTATTTCTCAAGTAGCACTCTGTACCTGCTGCCCCAAAATACTGCAAAAGATACTCAAACCTGCACAGAAAAAGCAGTTTAAGAGCAATGGGCCAAGAAATCTCTACACTTCCCTAGAAGAATGGAAGCTGATTCAGAATTGCCACAAAAAAGCTAATTTGTGAGAATCACTAAGCTGACTGGATGAGATACACAATGGCGAAAGTAGTCAACAAGTACAGAAAAGCTGCCTGTCCTTCTGGAACTCTCCCCTCCCACCTTTACAATTTCACTGAGATTTTTCAACATGGGAAAAATTATATCGGTTAACCAGTTAATCGAGGTCGCTCCAGCCTGGGGCTGTGGTCCCTTTGGCTGGCCCAGCACAGCTGGGGCTGGGGTTCCTCCAGACAGCGCGGGGCCACCAGGGCTAGGCTGCTCCAGCCGGCACGCAGCAGATTAATGGTTAAGGTTGTTAGTGGTAAGTCCAATGCTCACAAGTTAATGGGTTAACTTTTTACATCCCTAGTACATTTATAAGTAGTTTATATAGGGTTAAATTTATTTAATAGATATTTTAATACATGCTTGTTTGTTACAGATTATAATAACATCTATCGCTTATGTAGGTATTATAATAATAATAATAATTAGGGCTGTCAAGCAATTAAAAAAGGAATCACAATTAATCGTGCTGTTAAACAATAACAGAATATCATTTATTTAAATATTTTTGGATGTTTTCTACATTTTCAAATATATTGATTTCAATTACAACACAGAATACAAAGTGTACAGTGCTCCCTTTATATTTATTTTTTATTACAAATATTTGCACCATTAAAACGACAAAAAAAGTATTTTTCAATTCCCCTCATACAAGCACTATAGGGTAATCTCTTTATCGTGAAAGTGTAACTTACAAATACAGATTTTTTTTTTGTTACATAACTGCACTCAAAAACAACAACGTAAAACTTTAGAGGCTACAGGTCCACTCAGTCCTACTTCTTGTTCAACCAACTGCTAAAAGAAACAAGTTGTCTACATTTATGGGAGATACTGCTGCCTGCTTCTTATTTACAATGTCACCTGAAAGTGAGAACAGGCGTTCGCATGGCACTTTTGTACTCTTATAGTACTTGTATGAGGTGAATTGAAAAATACTATTTTTTATCATTTTTACAGTGCAAATATTTGTGATAAAAATAATAATATAAATTGTGCACTGTACACTTTGTATTCTGTGTTGTAATTGAAATCAATGTATTTGAAAATGTAGGAAAACATCCAAAAATATTTAATACATTTCAATTGGTATTTGATTGTTTAACAGTGCGATTAACCGTGATTAATTTTTTAAAATTAATCGCATGAGTTAATTGCGATTAACCGACAGCCCTAATAATAATACATAGCACTTTTCATCATCAGATCTCAGAGCTCTTCACAGTGTTTAAGGTAGTTATCCTGACAAATCCCTATGCACAGGGAAGTATCATCCCCACTTTACAAGATACAAAGAGATTAAGTAAATTACCCACAGACACATGGGAAGCCTGAGTGGAGCAGGGAACACAGTAGCTAGTCAACAGGTTGCTTTATGACCATTCATAACACATATTACTCATGTCTGTGGCTTACTTATAACATCTATTAACTATTCATTAACACTTTATAAACAATTTATAAATGTACCCTTAATATAATGTATGACTGGTCTGACATTACTGAGACTTCATGTTTTTCCCAAAATATTCTGTAATATATTTACTAATATATTAAAAATTAAACGGTAGTTGTCAAAATACACAAACAAAATACACTTTGTGATGCATTAATCTTGCTATTTTTATTGTACTTGCTCATTTACTCATTAATTCACAAAATTCAGTAATTTGCAATGGGTCTCCCAGTCATTAATGAGCAGTAGTGAGGTTCTTCTGTCAGTTGATCTACAATGATGTAAATCATATTCAAACCATAACAACAGAAACACTTTACCAAAGTGTGATCCCATTAACAGAAACTTATTTATATAATAGTCTAAGAGTCAGAGCCAAAAATTCGATTGCTCTCTCATTCCAAGTCTAAATGAAAGCGCTGCCAAATCTGCTGATATAAATTCCTCCAATCGTTTGTTTTCATTATTGTATTGTAAAAAACTTAGAAGTGTTTTTATCCTGCAGAAAGTATTAACTTTTGATCTTTTTGAATGAACATGTATTTCCAGAGTCTGATAAACTACAACTAATATTTGCAAAGAATTAAAAGGACAGTTTAGAGGGAAAAAATGTAAACACCAGCATGATTTCAGAAGAATTCAAATTAAGATTTCTCCTAATACATGTTTTCTTCTTGGTTACCAAGGCTATTGCTGAGTTGAATGATGAGGATTAAAGGTGCTAGACACTGTTAACATAGTGCTAATGAGAGTCCAAACTGGCAGAAAAGTATGTGTCAATGATCGAGTAATTGGGGTTTATTTTTAAAAATCTGATGTGAGTGATTAAGGATGATCTTTTAGGTATTCAAAACATAAGCCAGCAAAGGTTACAAATGAACCACACTTTTGAAAACACATCTGATTTGCTGGCACAAATGATGGAGATTAGATGTTTAACGATCTGACTGCGCCAGCAAGTTAAATGCTTGGACATCTAGGGTAGGTCTACACAGTATACGAAGACCAAGTCTGTGTGACCTATGCCTCTAGACTCAGTGTTTCCAAACCTGCATTTGAGAAGCCACACAGCATTGGAAATCCAAGCTTCTCAACTGCGCTGGCTCATCCATACTGTGCTACGCAGACCCCGAGTCAGAACATCAGCTTCTGTTGGCATATACCATTGTATCCCAGGGTTCCTAGCACCCTCACCAGCAGGGTCGTGGCAGAACTTCTCCTGTGGGATGGACAGGCTTAACCACAAGCGTGGTTTTTGCCCACCAACACATCCAGCCAAGCCAATTTGTGTCCACATGCTCCCAGCAGCCAAAGCCATCAACATGCACCCCAACCTGGTAAAAAGTTCTCCATCTCATGTTGTCAGTCCTATTTCAGGAATCAGACGAAGCAACTGCTTGGTGGATATTATGGTGGATATTATGGTGGAAGTTTTTGAACTACCAAAGGCATCTCTCTGAGGGGGATACTGACATGCCAGCTGCAACCCAGCTAATGTTGCTTGTGCCTGTTGCTTTAGCTGCAGATTCCCCCTATGTAGATTGGCACAGAGCCACATGCACAGACGGGTGGAATCACATTGTCATGCAGACCTGGGATGACTAACAATGTGTCCAGAACATTTGCATGAAGAAGCAGACATTCCTGGAAATTTGTGCTTCAATTCACTGGATTATTCCTCCTGGTCATTCAATAGACAGACGATTGTAATCCAGATGGGAATTTTTAAACTTCTGAAATTTACTGACTCTCACTTCTTCAAATTCTATTACAAAAGTGTTTCTTCAGTGAATTAAGACTCCACTGATACAATTCAAGAGACCTAAACTCTACCTTGAAAGAAAACTTACATGGGAGGATCTTTGGACAGGATCTGATGCATTAGTCAAATTTACAGGTAAAAATGTCCCTTGCTGTTCCCTAAATGTCACCAAACCACACTGATCAGATCTGCCCAGTATTCCTTTGAATCAGTGACAATGTGGACAATCATCTAAACCTATAAGAAGGCTACTATTGATTATCAACATACCTAAGGCCCCAATCCTGCAAATATATATGCATGTGAATAATCCCACTGACATCAATGGAGCTACTCACATGTATAAAATTAATCACGTGCATAAGTCTTTGGAGAATTTGAGCCATAATAACTTACATCTAGAGCATATATACAGTAAAACCAGAATTTGTTAGTTTGATCCATTATAAAGTAGAGAGAATATATACATATGGAATGTTCCAACATATATTTGTATCTTTAGAGGACTGCAAAAAGCTAGAAACAAACATTCCTCTCCTCTGCAACCATGTAATGTCCATAGAACAGCAACAGATAAGACAGAATATACAGATCCAACATCTGGGTGGAACAAACCTTAACAAATTGTAGTCAGCACAATGGGCAATCTTGATTCATCCAGGCAAAAGGTGCTGTACCGGGGAAAATAAAACAAACAACAACAACAAAAACCCACTGTATAAAAATAGTTTGTTCAACTCAAGATCACCCATCTATTCTGAGTAAATTAGAAACTACAAATTACATCCAAAGCCCTTCTTATACAATGTGAAAAAAATCTGACATATCAAATAATAAAATGACCTTCTCAGATTTAAATGATGCCTACTCTACTCCAGTTCACATAACATAGAACAGAAAGCTGGGGAGGCATGTTCCTTGTCCTTGCTCAAGAAAAATGTTAGAAAATAACCCAAAACACCTTTTCCCACCCCTACAAAAGCAACAACCATGCTATGTACATGAAAACTAACAGGAAGTCCAAATCCCATATATGAAGACCTGGCTACCAGCAAAAACACCTTTCAATACAGAAATAGCTTTTGAAAAATTAATAAGATTAGTGGAACAGCTATTAAGATGAAAGGGAACACACACCTGTCTCAATACTAAATAGTGTAATGTCTGTATAAAGTATGCTTTATTACACCTTTATTTGTAGTCTTAATATCTGTAATGAGCAAGAGACCTGGCTACTATTTTGAATTGATTCTTCCCTGAGTGACCAAGAAACAAGGACAGCATCTTATATAATTCCAGATTCTTACTCCACAATGCCCTAAAAAGAGTAAAAAGTGTATGGATTCACAGTATATAGTTGTGATGCTCCCCAGGGGTACCCAGGGTTGTGAGGCACCTCATCACTACCTGCCCTTAGAGTGAAGCAGTCTTGTCTGTGCCTGCTATAGCTCAGCACCATGAAACTAACAGCCTCTGGGCACACAAGCACTGTCTTCCAGGATTCAACAGTCCTCGCTCTCTGTGTTTAGGCTAGTGATAGCCACACATCAGCCCCAGAGTCCTCAGAGCACTCCCCTGCAACCTCTGGACACAAAGAAATTACCAGGTAAGCTGTTTCCAAAGAAACAGTGCACACACCAGCTTGTTTAGTTCAACTGAGGCTCAGCTCCCATACAGCATCACAGAACTGAGATCTCTTTATAGTGAAAACAATCATAAGTTTATGATCAAACGTTAAGATTTAAGAGATAGTGAATAAAGATAATGATGGAAACAGAAACGGTTACTTATAAAACAAATTATAACACACTTCTTAGCATCTAAACTTTTACAAGCTAAAAACCTTTGTCTAAAGCAGTTTCTCTCACCTAAAGCTATCTCCCAGCATTTCCAGGCAACATGGCTGGACTTTCATTAATACAAAAAGCGCTGTCCTTTTTGCTTCCTAAGTAAAGGACAGAATGGTGCTATTTGCTTTCTTTTAATACCCACAAAGCTCATGGTTCTGTCCCCAGAATCAGGATAATCCCCCAGGGTTTATTCTCTGGTGTCTTATCTTTCCATCCCCCCATTTACTCGTATGTAAATGGGGCTTCCATTGTGTTGACTTACAAGCCTTAATCTATGTGGCTGACAGAGAGACAGGTGAATCAACATCCTTTGTTTGACTCAAAACCTCTATTAGCTCTGCCTTGGATACAGATTTTAAAACATATTTTCAATATATATACACATAACTCCTTAAATATAATCTGTATACACAACTCACAACAACTATGAGAATTGGTATGACATATGTTTTTATTAGATGCCTACTTGTCCCTTTTTGATAAAGACTATGAAAGCAATGTGTTGGGTGTAGTGAACTTGTCAGGCCTGTCAGGAGTTACTACTACATAACAGTGAACCCTTTATCAGTTGGCGTTCAGGAGTTCTCCGAGCCACAATAGTAATCCCTTTTATTTTTAACTGGGGGGAAAATGTCTAATTTAAGTTTTAAAAGGTCCTTATACACATCTTATATGTTATATTAGCTATCACGATGAGCAGTTCCTTAGAAAAATGTAGGTCTTTGCTAACCAATATGAAACTTCTGGCCTAATTCTTCTAAAACATCACCTAAAATGCAGCCAACATACAGAAGGTTTCTATACTCAAGAAGCACAAAATAATCATCAGTTACAAAATTACCTGTTCTGCTCCCAGAGTTTAGAAGAGAATTTAGGAGACGCAATCCTGAGCTAGAGATGCAGCATGTGATTGGGTAAAAATAGCAGAACCTTGTTCTTTTTAATATTATTGACATTTAAACAAATAACACCATAGATGTGAATGATGTTTTACATAGAGAATAAGGGAGGAATAAAATAATGATGTGAGGTTGCTTGCTTTTGCCCATTATACATTGTGCACATTCCTTATGACTGAGAAGCTCTTTTAAATTAGATCTTGGAATAGGGAAGTTTTAAGGAGGGATTTGATGGAGTTTGCACGATGAGCCAGGTAAGGAAGGACATCCAGACTTTAGGAGCTGGTACAGGAGAAGGTGCATAGGCACTTGTTAGAAAAGGAAAAAGGGTATTTGCAAGAGGTGGAGCACAGGGCCTGAGAAGAAGCTCTGGGATGATTCAAAGCATCATGATGTATTTAAAGTGAAGGTGAAGAAGAGGAGTCTCAGTTTGTTGTGGAAGGAGATGCAGAAAGGATTCAAAGAATGAATGCTATGGTTACAGCAGTAGGAAATGAAGAGGATAAACTGGAGGGATTCAATGTTGGAGATAAGCAGGCCAGAATGAAAGAGTCGAGGAGGTAGATTTGGCAATAGGGCTATAGAGGAATGGATGGATTTTAGAAACACTGTAAGAAAGTATCAGGGGGTAGCTGTGTTAGTCTGTATCCACAAAAACAACAAGGAGTCCAGTGGCACCTTAAAGACTAACAGATTTATTTGGGCATAAGCTTTCGTGGGTAAAAAACCCACTTTTTCAGATGCAAGATCTGAAAGAAAGATCAGATGCAAGATGCATCTGAAGAAGTGGGTTTTTTACCCACGAAAGCTTATGCCCAAATAAATCTGTTAGTCTTTAAGATGTCACCGGACTCCTTGTTGTTTTTACTGTAAGAAAGAAATTACCAGAATTTAGCAACAGACAATGAGATGAGAGGGAACATGTCCACTTAAAATAAACTGTAGTGTACTGCAAACAAATGTATTATTCCCTATCAGTTCCTGCTGCAGAAAATGTTATTCATGTTCATACTGAGAACTTTGCACAGCCAAACAAGTACTATATCAATAGGAATATAATTTTAGTGCTACAGTTATTTGGACTTAAGTCTTGCAATAAATGATAAAAGCTATATCACTGTTAGTCACTTCCTATTAGCCCTTCTAAAATTGTATTGCTTGTTATTTCATAGGCTAAGTTTAGAAAATGAAGCAGACATGAAATTCTTAAGCTGGATATGAAAAGATTTATCAGACAATATTTAATAACTTGGTCTAGATTTTGCTTGGAAAAAAATCTGAACTCCTGAAAAGAATCATGAATTGAATTAATTTGTCTTAGTCAAATCAGCTCAACTCAGCTGTCTTAGACACATCAGCTCTAAATGGGCAACCCCAGAAAGCTAAGACTTCCTCTTCTTTCCATTTTCCTGTATTCCTTCTCATTGGAAGGATTTTGAAAATTTAATGAATTAGTCCTATCTCGGGGGTGGGGGGGGAGTTAGTTTATTCAGAAAATGTTAAGATGAAGATAAAGGAATTGATTTGGTATCCAGTTATTGGTACTGAATTGTCCTTCAATTATTTTACATTGCAGTACAATATAGATCTCTAGCAGCAATCACAGAACTCTATGTCTCTGACTGCCAATGCCAACCCGACTACTGGCTAAATCACATTGAAAATTCATGGCCAAGTGAGAGAGAGATGTCCTAGCTGTGTAAGTAAGCCAAAATAATTAATTATCTGTTTTGAGTTCTGGTGTAGACCTAAAAAAATAGGAGTTAAACAAGCAGTTATTGCTAGGTGATTACATGCCAGTTAATACTATTACTTAAAAATCCATTTTTTTTTTCAAAATAATTTCTACAGGATCTCTAATACTATGGGTTAGGGGAGAAATTATCTGATAATCAATCTGTGAGGAGAGAAGGAGACCACAATTACTGTTTTTCCTAGCTGAGTATGTATATTTATTTTATGCATTTATTTTTTGCTAGTGATGTGCTGTGTGTCCTTGATTCTGCTCTGCTTTTTTCCCTAGTTCAAATAAAAATGATTCTATCATCCTTCTCTCAGAGTTCTCAGTGGGATTACCAAAGCAATGTTGCAGTTCCATTTCAAAAGCTGCAGAATACAGACTCCAACTAGTTTAACCCTCCACAATGTTACTCCATTCCATGAAAATGTACAGGGAGATATTATTCTGAGCTATGCAACATCATTGCTTTTGGAACAGTTGAATGTTTTCTTGCAAGTATTTGAGAATGCACTAACTGTGAGTATGAAGGTTGCAAGTCTCCGTCCTGAAGCCCAAGCTTAGACTGGGAATCAAACATATGAAAGATAAAAATCAGATACGCAAGCTCACCATTATTAGCGGCTTCTACTTCAACAATAGTCAGGTTCAACTGTTTTTTCCCCAAGTAACATCGTTATAAGGAAACATGATTATGATTTCAAAATGAGAGAGTTATTAATGTTTTAATTCCTTATCCAGTTTAGGTGTATTTGCATTGGTTGTTTATTATAGTGACAGATGTCTGCACAACCTATAAAATTTGTCTAGGTTCAGATATCTCATAACATGTAGAAATAGCTGAAGGAGGGTTTGATTTTAAAGGGATACTTTCCATTTGAAATCTAGTCAAAATTAAATTAAATTAAAAAAAAAATCAGGATTTACACCTGTCTTGCATCCCTCTAGTAGTTTTTGTACTTTTATTATCAAATTTTCCTTTGATGCACAAAGTAAACTGAAGAAGAGATTATTTTTCTCTCATTTGTTTTATTTATGGTATTACTGTATAAATTACCTATAAAAAAAGGTAAATAAAAACATTTCTGACAAGGAGAAGTGTAAACTGATGGTGTCCCCTTACCCAAGCATTATTTGAGACCAGCAGATTATACACCAAATTTATATACCTCCAAAGGATTTCGATATTTATTTCAAGGTGAGTGCTGCTTAAAATCCTTTCTATACGTACTGCCAATGTTAACTGCATCATAGGATGATTAAGTTAAAAGTTAAAGTAAGTTACAACCAAAGAATAGCAACTAAGTGCTTGAAGATAATTAGTCTGAATAGTTTGATTTTTTTCAAAGATCACTAGAATTTGGTATGGTTAGTACTTGAATGGGTGACCATCTCTAGTTTGTTTTAAACGTGCTGATAGATGATTTAGTGTGTGTGTGTGTGTGTGTGTGCGCGCGCATTGCATAGGTATATATCTGCTGTTTTTCTTAGTGGCCCAGTGAGAGAACTCTGTTGTGTTGTGCAGGAAAGCTGAATTTCATTCCTGCTCCAGTTATTTCACTCCCCAGGGCTTCAATGAATATAACAAATGAAATCACATGGGTTGTGATCTTGTCAGATCTCATAAGCAATGCAAGATTTGGCCTGGTCAGTACTTGGATGGAAGACCTCTAATAGAAAATTGAAACAAAGGAGTCCATGGAAAACGTGTATTCTTCATACACTATATTAAAGCCACTAATTCTGTGAAACTTCTTCCTTCCCTCACTGTAGCAGGGTAGTCACCCACTCCTGCCCTGAAGGGCTTAAAACAACCCTGGGAGAGGGCTGTGGCAGGGAAAGCAGCTACTTGGCTGATTGGGGAAGCAGAGGCAGCTGGCCCATGCCCCAATCAGGCCACAGCTGGCCCTATAAAAGGCCAGTGAGCCAAAAGCTGGAAGAGTCTCTCTCTCTCTCTCTCTCTCTCGCTGTAGAGGGAGATGGACCTGGCTACAGGGACCCTGAGCAGAGTACCTGAGTGGAGCAGGGCTGGGGAAAGGCAGGGGAGCTCCAGTCTGGAAAGCCCCAGGCTGTGGCCTAGCAGAAGGCCAATGGGTACTGGGGGTTGCAGAGGACAGCCCAGGGATAGGCAAAGACAGTAGGTCTGAACCCCCTTGCCTATGATGAGTGGCTTTTACACTGCAATCTGCCCCAGGGAGTGGGTGCTAGATGATGACTGGCAGTAGCCCACGACGGAGGCAAGGTGAGGATAGAGGGTTAGGGGTTCCCCTGGGTGGGGAGAGCAGAAGCACAGAAGGGTGGCAAGGGGCCCTAAGTCTGCTGTGAAAAGTGATGATGAATATCACTTTTCATAATGCCACCCTTACTTCTGTGCTGCTGCTGACACCTAGAGGCAGCTGGGCACCCAGCTAGCAGCCGCTGCTCTCCGCTCTGCCTTCAAAGCTGAGTGGCAGGGTGTAAATGACTACAGACACAGATGGGGGACCTAATCAAATAAGTTTGAGAACCACTGTCCTAGAGGTAATTTATCTCCTATGTAATTTACAGCATCTCAGATACATGTGACTGGTCAGACTGTGACTATATGATTGCATCTGCTCACTGCTAAGCCTTTCCTTTCTTCATCTTTTTCCCTCTATCATTGTAAGGCTACTTGTCCTCCAAATACATTGCTCTCTTTCAAAACCCACATTAGCACACTAAAAAGCTACAAGTATGTTCTGTTGGTTCAGATCCAAAATTAATCTTTTAGTCAGCAAAATCCAAAAGTTTAAGCTATGGCCACTTTACATTTCTTTCCTGCTCTTTAATACTTAAAGTGATGCAGTCAAAGCTAGTAAACCTAAAATTAGATCAGCCAGCTTTGTTTTGGTTTGTAGGCACACGTGCACATCACTCCTTCCCTGTGTTTGTTCCATTCTTGTGAGCAGACAGGGTATTGAAATACAAACCAGCTCCTTGCATGTTTAAATGCTTTATGTATTCAAAAGAATGAAGAAAGCAAGCAGTGTGGCAGGATAGGGATGGCTGCAACTATAAAACAAACACTGTACACCAGGGGTCGGCAACCTTTCAGAAGTGGTGAGCCAAAACTTCATTTATTCACTCTAATTTAAGGTTTCACATGCCGGTAATACATTTTAATGTTTTTTAGAAGGTCTCTCTCTACAAGTCTATATATTATATAACTAAACTAATGTTGTATTGTAAAATAAACAAGGTTTTCAAAATGTTTAAGAAGCTTCATTTAAAATTAAATTAAAATGTTGATCTTACGCCACCGGCCCACTCAGCCCGCTGCTGGTCTGGGGTTCTGTTCACCTAGGCTGGCAGTGGGCTGAGTGGGGCTTGCGGCCGGGACACCAGCTGGGAAGGGTCTGGCAGCCAGAACCCCAGACCGGCAGCGGGCTGTGCGGGGCCAGCAGCCGGGACCCCAGACCGGCAGTGGGCTGAGCCGCTCAGCCCACTGCCGCTCAGAGGTTCCATGCGCTGGCTCCTGCCAGCCGGGATCCCAGCTGCCAGACCCGCTCAGCCCGCTGCCGGTCTGGGTCCCGGCCCTGCCCACATACAGTGGGTACCTACCTTCTCCCTGGTTCTGGCCCATTCTCTTCCTCTCTCTGCACTGAGCTGAGGGTGGGAGTGGACCGAGCACAGGTTTAAAACAAAAACCAAATAGAAAACAGCAATCACCCAGGTAAAAATATTAATTAAGAATTATCTGTGATAGAGAACTGCTATGTAATAACTTAAGAATACTGATGTGTAACCTAGTTATTGAGATAGACTTCTAACTTATATTATGGTGGTAGAATATTTATTATGCACTTATACTGCTTTAATTCAAGAGGGGCTATTGGAAGATCAAGCAGAATAGCAATGACACCCCAGATAAGAACTTCCTGGCACACACTTAAAAGACAATGGGGGAGCTATTAGCTTGGAGGAGCCTATATTCTATCTCCAGCAAAGATGGAGGCCTTTTTTTCCCAGGGTGGGAGCCTAGAGATCAAAAGACACTAAAGAGTTAAAAAGCTTCTCTCGGGAGAAGGGGGTTGTCAATTTAAGGGTGGGAGGGTGCCCAGGGGGACAGGCTGACAGAGAGAGGCTCTGCAGAGAAGTCTGAAGAAGTTGGACTTACCAGACTAACATCAGGGTAATGGTAAACTCTAGATAGCCAGGCCTGCGTATAGACTGGTTTTATTGTTTTAAAGTCTGGTTTTACCCAAATGCTTTTGTTCTAAATAAATAATACTTTGCTTTAAGAAGGCTCTGTAGTTATAGGGTGGCACTGTCCTTGCTCTCGGAGGGAGGAGACTGCATGTACTGAACAAAAGTCAAACCTGCTAAAGTAATCACAGTTGATACGCAGAGGATTGCAGCCCAGAACCTGGTCTAAGAGTGGGAGAATCATGTGATTCTCCCACAAGAGAGATGACAGCATGAGGCCTGAGACTTGAGCAAGGATGCATTTGAAGAGACTAACGCTAGTTCAGTTACGTAAGTTACTGAAGCCGACATAACTTAGGTTGACTTACAGCAGTGTCTACAGGAGAGCGTCTCCTGTCGACATAGCTTCTGCCTCTTGGGGATGTGGAGTACAGATGTCGACGTGAGATGTCAATGGGTGGTTTAATGATTATAAAGCTTTAACTTTTTGAATCGAAACATCTATGATCATTAAATAAATTGTCTGACCCTCTGCTGTCTGATACCAATAATTTCCTGCAACAGTGAAAATTTAGATTGCCAAAAAATATTTAAAATGCTTAAACAAACACTATGTTAACCATCAAAATTTCAAATCAAATTTTCAAAGCTTACTTATAAATAAAAATTACTATTTAAAATATAACTATACATGCATAACTCTTTGACCGTACACCTATATTATATATATGGAATTGGATTTCCCCACTTTGCATGACAGACCAAGAGTCTGATGACCTTTAAGACATGCTACAAAGGACAGCAGGACAGCTTTCTGAGGATGAAGTAGTAATGTAAGGAGGGGAAATTATTAGTCCACATGGCCTGGGTAGGTAAGAATCTTCTTATTATGATCACTGGAACAGACTAACTTTTGGCAAATGTTTCTTGTTACAATTCCTTGAACAAGAGCCTAACATATAGAATAGGTCAATTTTATACATTTAAAAGTACAGTGTACTTGTATATGTCCTCCAAGCATTTGTGTGACTTGCCGTCTGAAAAATGCCAGCATTTTAAAGTTTAATGTGTATTTACATATTTAAGAAGTTTTACATTTTTCATAAGTTTACTAGATATTAATAACGGTGGAACCTTAATCTAGACTTATTTTTTCACAAACCTGTTTTAACACTATAAAAATCATAACCATAGCTATGACAACAAAACCTATTTTTCCATTTATTATGTCTTCTTTTCCCTTTCTTATGAACTGTTCCAAATAGAACTGAAGATTGAAAGCTCCAACTGTATTTTTTTTTAATAATTATCTACTTATGGGCCTGTTTGGAGAACATTAGGTAAATCTTTAAAACTAAGGTCCTGTATGACTAGCAATATGCATCCAGTGTTCCATTCTGATATTGAGTCCAATGTAATCATCCATATAAGAAGACATATGACATCAGTATTTTGGTCTGCATTCTCTACGAATTTCTTCTTCTATAGATGAATAATTTCCTTAAATAAATCACACTTGTTTTCAAAGCAGGAGAGACAGCTCCCTTTACTGTTTTCATTGTACTGTATTCTCACTTTATTTCTAAAAGAACTTATAATATGTATAATTAGGTTCACAGTAATGTTCTGAAGCTATTAGTCTTGTAGAAAAGGAATGTTTAAAGTTATAGAAAGGACAATTAGACATACAATAAGTTTAAAACTGACATTGAATCTGTGTAGTTGCAATTGAAGGCACAAAATACCAATATTCTGTACCTTTTTAGATCTGCAGTTTAAGTGTATTACCATTACTGTAAGTGTACTTTCACATGTCCTACACTATTCCCATCTTATGGCTTAACTGATTCCTATGTCTCTTGACTTCATATTTTTAATATGCTATCCCATCCACTGGAACTAATCTCCCTATTTTTGTCCGCCAAGTACTCCTTCCCACTCCATTTCTTCAAACCCACTTGCACTTATATTGTTTTTCCTGTACATCACATTTGTGTATCTGAATTAAACTTAGCTCCTCAGGGCAGGAAATGTGTCTTTCAGGTTTTTAAAGTGCCATGTGCTCAATAAATATTTTATTATTAATATTGGCATTATCACAGAAAGTAACAGTACCTTGTCTGATGGGAAAATGGGCAGGGGAAGGGGAGGGAAATTCCCTCTAGTGTACCACTGCTGTAAGAGGCAGAAAGATGTCTGGTGTGAGTCAATGAAGAATGAGCTATAAAAGTCAATGAACATCAATTAAACAAAAGTTTGAAAATACTTATAGAAGATACAGTAAAATCAGACAACTTTTCAAACGCCTTGGTTTGCAATACCCACTTCAAGACAGATTAAACAATATACACTATATATTATATTTGTTAACGTTTTTTATATATAAAAAAGTTTTTTATATATATATAAAAAGGTAGAGGGGCTGGACAAGTCAGAAGATTGGCAATGGAAGTCAGCATCTTTCACTTCTGAGTGACAGTTTCAGATTTAGTCCGGGAGCCATATTCTTCCCTGATATACATCTGATGTAACTTCATTGTCTTCCCTGTACTTCCTGTTGCAGAGGACACCAGACAGGGAAGACGTTAATTGTAAGCTGACAGATAAGCAGTGGCCTATGACATGCCTATGTGGTCTATAGTCCACACAGCAGAATCTACTAAAATGAGATTCTTATTGGCAGTCTCAGAACAACTGATCAAGGAGTGAATGCATATAGTTTAATTTCTATCTTCCCATCCTTAAATATGGCCCTTTCAGACAAAAGCTAAGGTACACTGGCAGAACAATGTAAGGAAGCTCACACTATAAGTAAAGGGAAAATGTACCTGTTATGTGTGTATAAATAAAAAAAACAGTCTCCTGAGCCATCAGTCTGGAACTTTTCATGAGCACTAAACTGACTGTAAAATACATGTTCTCACTTATTATTTGTATGATCATAATGCCTAGGAGCTCCAATCATGGACTAAGGCCCCATTGTGCTATTTTGTATGAACAGAACAACAATAACAAAACAGTCTCTACCCCGCAGACCTTATACTCTACATCAGAGACAACATATGGCTAGAGATACAAAGAAGTACAAGGAAACAATAAGACACTATTTGTCACCAAGATAGGTTAGCCACTATCAAGTTTTTTGTAGGCATCATAGCAAAGGAGAAATTGAAGGGAGGGAGATTTGAGGGAGGATTGTATTCGGTTTTTGGATGCTTATAGGGCGCTCCTCCAAGCATCAGGGGCACCACGGGAGAAAACAAAAAGGTGTTTGTTTGAAAATGTAACAAGTGGGCAATAGAGACTGACATCAAGGGCTGATCGGAGGTGGAAGTTGATGTTTCCACATTCAATGTGAGATGATACATGCGGGAGAGAAGCCATGAAGGGCCTTTAAAGTGAAGACAAATAGCTTATGTTTTATATGATAAAGAAGATACAGCCAGTGGAAGGACGCAAAGAGAGGGGTGACATGGTCAAAGTGAAGGGCTAGGAAAATTTTCTTTGCAGCTGTATTCTGAAAGGATATGAGTGAGGCAAGACAGCATTTGTTATGGCCAGAAAGAAGGATGTTGCAATAATCAAGACCCAAGATGATGAGAGCCTGGATGAGAGTTTTAGCTGTGTGGATGGATAGGAAAAGCTGTATCTTACAGATGTTATGCAGATAGACTGGATGTGAGGACCTAGATAAAGGACCCAGATTACAGGCCTGAGTGACAGGCAGGATAATGGCATTGTCCACAGTGATCAAAAAGAGCAGTGGTGGAGGAGGGGGAAGGGGGACTTGAAGGTGGGTGGTATTAAGTGCTCTGTTTTAGCCATGTTGAGCATGAGCTGATGGCTAGACATCCACAAGGAGATGTCAGAGAGACAAATAGATTTTAGTTTGGACAGAGGGAGACTGGTCTGGAGTACAGAGGTAGATATGTGAGTTGTCAGCCTAGAGATGAAAGTTGAATTTGCATTTGTGGCTGTGATTACCCAAAGACAAGGTGTAGAGGAAGAAGAGAAGGGGACCAAGGATAGAACCCCATGGAACACACACAGAGAAAGCTGGAGGGGGGGAATGGAGAGGATACTCTGAAAGAAGCAATTAGAGAGTTAGGAGGCGAACCAAGAGAGGACTATATTTCAAGAATGCAGTCAACTGTGTTGAAGGCACCTCCAGGTCAAGGAACATGAGAACAGACCTCTCTGATTTGGCCGAGAAGGTTTCAGAGACTTGGATGAGAGTGGTTTCAAGTGGAGTGGAAGGAGCAGAAGCTAGATTGGTTGGAACTGAAGGCCAGGAATTTCAGAAGCTAGGATGGAACTGGAGGCCAGGAACTCCAGATGGTGACAGTAAACATCACATTAGGCACTGAATTAACATAGAAATGAAAGGGTGAAGATTTGTTAGCTGGAAAGACAAGTCGAGTCAAGAGCGTGTTTTTTGGTTTGGTTTGTTTTTTTAAAGATGAGAAAGACAAAAGCATGCCTGTACTGTGAGGGAAAAGAGCCAGAGGAAAATGAGAGGTTAAGAAGAATAGTAAGTGACGGGATGAGAGTTGGCGCAAGGGAGATCAGGAGATGAGATGGCGACATTGGTAAATGGAAGATTTAGAGAAGGAGAGCAAACAAGAAATTCTGCATCTGTAACAAGGAGAACTGTAGAAGAAAATGAGGAAGGGGCAGGAAAGGCAAGCCAAGAAGACAGTGAAGGTCCTTTCTTATTCTCTCAATTTTCCCTTGGAAAATAATCAGTAAGATCCTGTGCAGAGAGACTAGTGGAGGCAGCAGGTGGGAAGGGTTTGAGGAGTGAGTCAAAGGTGGTGAAAAGGCTTCTGGGATTGCAGGTGTGAGATTTAATTAAATTGGAGAAGTAGGACTGTTTAGCTAGGAAGACAGCAGATACTGCATTTGAAAATGACCCTTATCTTTCTCTCTACATTACCACCAGTACTTAACTTGGTTACCAGAACACTACTAGACTTCCAAATTAATTAATGAAATTGTGAGGTACTCCTGCTATCAAGAGGATGCTTCGAATATCAATAGGAAAAATGGAACTTCAGATGAGCTACCATGGACTTTATATGTTCCTGGTAATAGGATAGACACTATGGTTTAAAACAGGGGTTGGCAAGCTCTGGCACTTGGCTTGCAGGAAGCCGACACCAGCACATCCCTCGGCCCATGCCACTTCCCGCAGCCCCCATTGGCCTGGAGCAGCAAACCATGGCCAGTGGAAGCCGTGATCAGCCGAACCTGCGGACGTGGCAGGTAAACAAACTGGCCCGGCCCGCAAGCCGCGTGTCAGAGGTTGCCGACCCCTGGTTTAAAATATTGATTCCTTACAAGAAAATGTATGGAGACTTAAATAAATGGCATCGATTTTCCCCCAAAAGGGCAGGGATAGTGAAACATTAAAAGTAATGTAAGTCCTGGAGTACTGTATATTCAAAATTCTCTTTCTGTTCCCATTAATTTATTCTATTTCATTTAAATCTGTTCTTTAGGGTAGGAAAATGGGAAAGAAAGCCTGTGGCAGAGCCAGGGTCAGAGTACCTAGAGTGTGTTCATTGAAGGCTCAGGTTTGAACACAGACAATCCTCGCTAGAGTTTTAGGTTTCCATCAAGGGCTCTACTTTAACCAACATGATACAAACTTGGCAAAAAGTGTTTGGCTGCAGTCTCAATTAATCCCCAGATGAAAGGGCCTCCCTGAGTTGATTAAGAATTAACCCTTAAGCCCCTGCCTGAACTGGGAGATAAGACATAGTCCCTGACCCAAAGAGCTTACAAATTACAACAGAAAAATATTGAAAATGAAGATAGTAAACACGGGGACAAGTGAAACAAACAGTGAAAGATTGTATTACAAATAAATCCAGAATGAGGGCTAGTGATGTCAATGGAGAAAAGCAAGTTGAAAATAATGAGTCTGGAGAACAGTAAAGACTCTTGGTCTCCTGGAAGAGGGATATAATTCCAGCTATAGGGAGTACCATGAAAAAGTGGGAGGAGGAGCCAAGAGAACAACTAAGTTTGAATAATGAGTAGGCTAGAGAGCCTGTATTAGGGAGGACCAGTAAATGAGACTTCATCAATCTACTACCCATACCCTATGTTGCAAAACACACTTAAGTCCACAACAGTGAGAAAAAAATCAATACTTAATGGTTTTGTTTATTTTATTTTCAAGGCTGAATTGATTTTTATGGAGCAAAGTAGCTTTGAAATCAGTGAAAAAACTTTAATGTAAAGAGACTGGGTAGATTAGGGCATCTGTTTTCATTCATAGCTATTACAGAACAAGATATTGCTACATTTTGAGGAAACACAAATTGCTTCTATCCAGATAGCACCAAAACTCTGATATACAGTTAAAATGAATAAACTTTAATTTTTTAGGTGATGGATGACTGTTCTAAGTTTAAAGGATTTCCAGATGTATCCTCAATCTTAACTCTTCTCAAAGATTGATAGGAAGTGATAGAACAGCAGCAAAGTTGTTCTCAGCCAACATGAATATCATTTACAGACTACATGCTGGCATCTCTGGCTGATATTTGGGGGAAAAAGATTTTGAGAGACAAAGGTAGCTATTTTAGGTCAGATAGGCTAAACATTAAGTCTTTTTACAGCAGATTGACTTAACCAAAATTGTTTATTTATATTGGACACTGAGCTTGCTCTCAGAGTGGTTGAGGCTTGGCTCCTCTTCTCTAAATTCTCTAGGAATAGCATGACCCATTTGTGGGTTTCTGAGAAGATACATCTACTGATTAATCCTAATAGTTAATCCTTTTTAATCTACTAATTAATCCTTTTCTTAAATCTTATCTTGTTAAACTAGAGTTGATATCATTTGGAAAACGTATAATGTACTGGACTTCTACTACATAAGACAAAAAAGTCCATCATGCTCCCTTAATAGAAAAAGAGACTGCTATCATTAACACTAGAAGTCACCACAGTCTCAAGGGATTAGGAATTGGTTAATGGCTGTGGGGAACCAAACACTATAGAGATAAACATTTAAAAAAGTGCTAGAATGCAGAATTTGAAGATACTGTTGTTTATTAAGGTGAATAAAGAATAGTTACTTCACTTACTGTAACTGTAGCTCTTCAAGATGTGTTGTCCAAATAGACTGCACTCTTGGTGTAAGAACCTGCAAGGCTAGAACCTGAGGCCATGGGGTGTTCTAGGCTGCTGATGCCTCTTCTGCATCACCACTGGAGGTTTAGGCTGGGCTCCCACAAGAGGACCCTGTAAAGCTAGGCTCAGCAGGAAGTATCATGCAGTAGGACACGAGTGGTGGCCCTTCACAGACCACTGACTGGCCAGTACTAGAACTTAAATCAGGAAGTCATGACTGGAAACTGTCTGAGCAACACCACAGATTGCCTGTCTGTATTTTCTCCAGACCCTGCTTGTGACAGACCTGAGACTCCGGCTTCCAATCCTGGTTTGTCCTCAATTTTGCTCTTCAATTGCTGTCTGTAACCTGGCACCCAACCCCAATCTCCTGATAATCTGACACGGTCTGCCTTCTAACAGCTGAACCTCGGTCTGTCCTCTGGTCTATCTGAGACTCTGACCTCCCAATACCTGACTTGGCCTCCTCCTGCTCCAACCACTAGGTCTGATTGCCTATGTCCCAGTCATGACAGTTTGCTCAGACCACCTTTGCCCCCTCCCAAAGCCATCCAATCCCTCCACAGACAATGGAAGGGACAGGCTGCCCTCCAACCAATGGCTCCCCAAGGACCAAGTCACCCATCTGCAGGCTGAGAATCTCACACTACAGACCCACATTGCTCAGTGTGCACTCAAAGCACAGATCCTGCATGAGCAACTAGCCCAGTTGTAGGCTCAGGTGGCACAGCTCACCACCAAAGCACAGACCCTACACAAGCAGCTCATACACTCACAAGGAGAAGTTGTGACACTATGTGCCCGCACAGACCACGCATCACCTGCACCAGCCCCCATGGTGCCATTGCTCGAACAGTTCGATGGGCATCACTGAAAGTTCCAGGGTTTTCTGAACCAATGAAGGCTGCTCTTCCTGCTCCTCCCCCAAGCATATGCCACAGACCAGACTAACGGGTGCTAGTAGTCAGCTTGCTCTCCAGTGAAGTGCTCCATGCTGGAGTAGAACAGCATAGTGCTCTCCAACTGAGATACCTTCCTGCAAGCCTTTGCAACCATGGTTGATGACCTGTATTGTGTCTGCTCTGCAGAGGCTGCCCTCCAGAAGCTTCACTAGAGGCATGGGGCAGCCACCTCCTATGCCACCCACTTCCAATGGCCCGTGGCTGATGCTGAATGGACTGAGCAGCCAGCTCTACCAGTTCTGGTGGGGGCTCAGTGATGAGGTGAAAGATGAGCTAGACTGCATCAAAACCCCACCCACCTAGGTGCCTTTATTGACTTCACCCTCATTGACTCTCAGCTGCATGAGCAGAAGGGGGAAAGGAGAGGTAGCCTGACACCCCCGTGCCCACCCTCCACACAAAAGGCCTGAAGAACCAAGTCCTGAAGCCATGCAGGTCAACTTGAGTTGCTGACATCTGACTCTGGAAGAGAGAGAGAGTCGACTACAGCTGAACCTCTGTTTTACTGTGGCCTCCTGGCCAGCTCAGAAGAACTCAGGGAAACATCATCCCAGGCCCAGTAGAGTGGTACAGCCCGAGCACCACCAGAGCTCCATGCTCTGGAACCACCCTCAAGTAAAACCCGACTTGGGAACCATGGTGTCTCCTCATATTTCCTATTGCTACTGGGTTTCGGGCAGGCACAGCAGATCCCCCATCAACTAGCAATGACAGACTCTGGGGCTGCTGCCAACTTTATAGATGTTGAGTCAACCAAAACACTCCAGATCCCCATTCAGCCGAAACCCACACTGGACCTGGTGGAGACGATTGATGGGTCACCCCTATCGTTAGGTCCAGTGACTCAAGAGACTATTCCCTTAAAGGCAGTAGTGGAAAAGCACTGAGAAACAATATGCTTGGATCTGTGCCACTTTCCATTCTTCCCGATTATTCTTGGGATTCCAAGCAGAGCGGCATGACCCATTTATCTCTTTGTGTTGGATGAGCACTAGCTTCCCTTCAAACACTGTCAGAAAGCATGCCTCCAATGAAGCAACCAATCCTCAAGGGACCTGCACCCAGGATGGGAGGAGGCCCTCAGAAGCAGAATCCTGGATGGTGGTGGCTAGCCAGATGGAAGTGACTTTAGGTCAGAACTTTAGCTTCCCTGACAAGTACCGTAACTACCTGGATGTGTGTGAGAAGGAGAATGCAGACTAACTACCCCCACGCAGAAACTATGACTGCCCAACAGATCTCCAACTCAGGACAAAGGTGCCTTATGAATGGATATACTCTATGTCTGAACCAGAGCTGGAGGTGCTACATGGCTATATGTGGGGAAAACCTTGCCAAGGGCTTCATTCAGCAATCCACCTCTCCAGCGGGGGCACCAGTCCTCTTTGTGAAGGAGGAGGATGGGTCACTATGCCTCTGTGTAGACCAGAGGTGGCCAAGCTGAGCCCGAGAAGCAGCCAGAATTTACCAATGCACATTGCCAAAGAGCCACAGTAATATGTCAGTAGCTCCCCCATCAGCTCCCTTACCCTGCTCCCATCGCCTCCTACTCACTGGCAGCCCTGCCGATCAGCACCTCCCCACATCTCTTGATCAGCTGTTTCGTGGTGTGCAGGAGGCTCTGGGGGAAAGGGGGAGGAGCAAGGGCACTGCAGGCTGAGGGAAGGAGGTGGGAAGGGGTGGAGTGGGGGAAGGGCCTGTGGCAGAGCCAGGGTTTGAGCAGTGAGCACCCCCAAGCATATTGGAAAGCTGGCGCCTGTACCTCCAGGCCCGGAGTCGGTGCCTATATAGGGAGCCTCATATTAACTTCTGAAGAGGCGCATGTGGCTCCGGAGCCACAGGTTGGCCACCCCTGGTGTAGACTATTGTGCACTGGACCAAGTGACTATTTGAAACCGGTACCCCTTCCCCTCATTCCAGAATTGCTGGACCACCTGAGGACTACCAGGATCTTCACAAAACTTGATCTTCAGAAGGTACGCAATCTAGCGCACATAAGGCCTGGGGACGAATGGAAGACTAGTTTTCATACCTGATATGGGCACTTTGAATACTTGGTGATGCCGTTTGGCTTAACCAATGCCCCTGCAACATTTCAACATTTTGTAAATTATGTACAAAATGGACCTGATAGAGGGTTGCCACTCGTCCAGGTTTTACCCGGATTGTCTGGACATCATACCTAATGGACTAAAGGTAAAAAATCCACTGCTATCTACATACTACACAGACCTAAGTGAGAGATTATGCCGTACTCTATCTAAGAAACTGAGGAACCACCTGATCAGCATCCTATACAGCAAACAGGAAAACATCAAAAAAGAGCTCTCCAACCTAGAGACTCTCATCAATAACCAAACTTCCATACAAACAGACTTCACTAAAATAAGACAGGAGATCTACATTACTCACTTCACCTCTCTAAAAAGGAAAAAGGACTGTAAGCTGTCTAAACTCCTACCTGCCACATGGGGCCACAACCGTGATACCCCTAACCCACCCAGCAATATCGTCAATCTATCCAGCCACACACTCAGCCCAGAAGAACAGTCTGTCCTATCTCGGGGACTCTCTTTCTGCCCTGCCACCCCCACCAACATGATACAGTTCTGCGGCGATCTGGAAGCCTACTTTCGCCGTCTCCGACTCAAAGAATACTTCCAGGACAACACTGAACAGCGCACTGATACACAGTTACCCTCCCACCAACAGCACAAGAAGAACTCCACATGGACTCCTCCTGAAGGTCGAAATGACAGTCTGGACCTATACATTGAATGCTTCCGCCGACGTGCACAGGCAGAAATTGTGGAAAAACAACATCGCTTGCCTCACAACCTAAGTCGTGCAGAACGCAATGCCATCCACAGCCTCAGAAACCATCCTGACATTATAATCAAAGAGGCTGATAAAGGAGGTGCTGTTGTCATCATGAACAGGTCTGACTACCAAAAGGAGGCCGCCAGACAACTCTCCAATACCAAATTTTACAGGCTACTTCCCTCAGATCCCACTGAGGAATACACTAAGAATCTGCACCATCTACTCAGGACACTCCCTACACTAACACCGGAACAAATCAACATACCCTTAGAACCCCGACCAGGGTTATTCTATCTACTACCCAAGATCCACAAACCCGGAAATCCTGGACGCCCCATCATCTCTGGCATTGGAACTCTCACTGAAGGACTGTCTGGATATGTGGACTCTCTACTCAGACCCTATGTTACCAGCACTCCCAGCTATCTCCGTGACACCACTGATTTCCTGAGGAAACTACAGTGCATTGGTGACCTTCCAGAAAACACCATCCTAGCCACCATGGATGTAGAGGCTCTCTACACAAACATCCCACACACTGATGGAATACAAGCTGTCAGGAACAGTATCCCTGATGATGCCACAGCACAACTGGTTGCTGAGCTCTGTGCCTTTATCCTCACACACAACTATTTCAAATTTAATGACAATATATATCTCCAGATCAGTGGCACTGCTATGGGCACCCGCATGGCCCCACAATATGCCAATATTTTTATGGCCGACCCGGAACAACACTTCCTCAGCTCCCATCCACTCATGCCCCTTCTCTACCTACGCTACATTGATGACATCTTCATCATCTGGACCCATGGGAAGGAGACTTTGGAAAAATTCCACCACGATTTCAACAGCTTCCACCCCTCCATCAACCTCAGCCTGGACCTATCTACACGGGAGGTCCACTTCCTAGACACCACGGTGCAAATAAGTGGTGGTCACATTAACACCACCCTATACCGAAAACCTACCGACCGCTATGCCTACCTTCATGCCTCCAGCTTCCATCCCGGGCACACCACAAGATCCATTGTCTAAAGCCAAGCGCTGAGGTACAACCGTATCTGCTCTAACCCCGCAGACAGAGACCAACACCTAGAAAATCTCCACCAAGCATTCTCAAGACTACAGTACCCACACGAGGAAATAAGGAAACAGATCAACAGAGCCAGATGTGTACCCAGAAGCCTCCTACTGCAAGACAAACCCAAGAAAGAAACCAACAGGACTCCACTGGCCATCACATACAGTCCCCAGCTAAAACCCCTCCAACGCATCATCAGGGATCTACAACCCATCCTGGACAATGATCCCACACTTCCACAGGCCTTGGGTGGCAGGCCAGTCCTCGCCCACAGACAACCTGCCAACCTGAAGCATATTCTCACCAGCAACTGCACACCGCACCATAGTAACTCTAGCTCAGGAACCAACCCATGCAACAAACCTCGATGCCAACTCTGCCCACATATCTACACCAGCAACACCATCACAGGACCTAACCAGATCAGCCACACCATCACCGGTTCATTCACCTGCACGTCCACCAATGTAATATATGCCATCATATGCCAGCAATGCCCCTCTGCTATGTACATCGGCCAAACTGGACAGTCCCTAAGGAAAAGGATAAATGGACACAAATCAGACATTAGGAATGGCAATATACAAAAACCTGTAGGAGAACACTTCAACCTCCCTGGCCACACAATAGCAGATTTTAAGGTGGCCATCCTACAGCAAAAAAACTTTAGGACCAGACTTCAAAGAGAAACTGCTGAGCTCCAGTTCATCTGCAAATTTAACACCATCAGCTCAGGACTAAACAAAGACTGTGAATGGCTTGCCAATTACAGAACCAGTTTCTCCTCCCTTGGTTTTCACACCTCAGCTGCTGGAACAGGGCCTCATCCACCCTGATTGATCTAACCTCGTTATCTCTAGCTTGCTTCTTGCTTGCTTACATATACACCTGCCCCTGGACATTTCCACTGCTTGCATCCGAAGAAGTGGGTATTCACCCACGAAAGCTCATGCTGCAAAACGTCTGTTAGTCTATAAGGTGCCACAGGATTCTTTGCTGCTTCTACAGAACCAGACTAACACGGCTACCCTTCTGATACTTGTCTGGTTTTTGGCTTCTGTGTTTGGGTGCCATAGGTGATCGTCTACCTCAATGAATAACTGTTTTTTTCCGAGAGCCTGGAGCAACTACCACCATGTTCAGTCTATCCTGAGGAGACTACAGAAGCATGATTTGTATGCCAAGCTGGAAAAGTCTACCTTCAACCAGGCCACCATGGAACTGTTGGGGTACATCATCTCCCCGGAGGGAATTCAGATGGATGCACAAAAGTTGGAACCCCTCTGCAAGTAGACAGCACTCATCATTTTCTGGAAATTTCGGTGCTTCCTGGGCTTTGCAAATTTTTATAGGAGATTCATCACCAACTTCCCCTAACTAATAACTCCCCTGACTTCCCTCTGCAAAGCAGTGCGATTCACTTGGTCACCCAAAGCCCAGATCACTTTTGACCAGTTAAAGGCTGCCTTACCCAAGTCCTGATCCTGGCACACCTTGACCAGACTCTTCCTTTCAGAGTGGAAGCAGATGCATCCAATATGGCCCTAGGGAGCAGTACTCTTGCAGCGACTTAGACCCCAGTCAGTCTTACGCTCTTGTGCATTCTGTTTTTGAAAAGTTACCCCTGCAGAGATGAACTACAAAATACTGGACAAACAGCTGTTTATTATAAAAACAGCATTTGAAGAATGGCATCACCATCTTAAGGGAGCTTGGCACTCAGTACAGGTCTTCATTGACCATAAGAACCCCAAGTACCTTTACAAGGGCCAAGTGACAGAGACAGTTAAGATGGGCTCTGTTCTTTTCTCAGTTCGAGTTCATGATTACCTGCCACTTGAGAAAACAAAATAGGAAAGCCAATGCTTTATCTCAGAAGGAGGAATACTACAGGAGAAGCGAAGAACTGACTTCTGAGTCCCCCTCCCACTTCAAGCCTGGTAACTTTGCCAATGCCAGAGTTCATCAAGACCTGCTCTCCCTCATCTGATCCACCTTGAAAGAAGTCCATGCCACTGGGGGCTAAGATGCATCATTCTGTGCTGGATGGAATAACATATTTTGAGCACATATATGAACCCCCAGGCATCCCCAACTAGAGGTGCTATGGCTGTATCAGGATGCTTC
This sequence comes from Mauremys mutica, assembly GCF_020497125.1. Lineage (NCBI taxonomy): Eukaryota > Metazoa > Chordata > Testudines > Geoemydidae > Mauremys > Mauremys mutica. Next base: position 49,112,837 of record NC_059077.1, read on the forward strand.
ATTGGCAGGTTATTTTGGTTGGTGAAAGACCTCCGGCATGGTAGGCCATTTTCTCTGGTGGCCCTGCATGCGGGCTAAGGTCCAAGGATACATGGACCTGTGAGTGCTGTGCATATACCAAGACACCCCAAAACAAGACTCACTGGCACATTAGTATCCCTGGAGACTCAGAACAGGCACTGGTCTGCCAACAGCCTAGACTTTACTGTGGAACTCCCAGCATTTGATGGCTACACCATAACTTTAACAGTTGTGGACCATCTGACCAAAAAGGCCCACTTCATCTCCTGCAACCAGCTACCCTCTGCTGAGACTACCACCCAAATCCTGCTGCACAATGTGGTCTGGCTCCATGGAATCCCAGACCACACAGTTTCTGAACAAACCTCTCATTTCTGGTGCAAAGCTTTCAGGCTACCGGACAGCTGCAGATCTACCTCCACCACATACCACCCCCAGACAGATGGACAAACTGAATGGTTGAACCAAGTACTAGAGAACTATTTGAGGTGCTTCGTAAATTATCATCAAGACAACTGTTCCATGCACTTGCCATATGCAGTTTTCTTACAACAATGCTGCCCATGCCTTCATGGCTCGGAGTCCATTCTTCGCTAATTACAGGTTCCACACCTGTTTCACCTGGTGTTACCAGCAGCCTCCCCAAAGTCTGACACCACCAGCTGGGTCCAACAGATTCATCGCATTTAGGAAAAGCTCAAGAACCGCCTAGAATAGGCAAAAAAGGCTACAAAAGGTATGCAGACAACCAAGTCAAGAAACTTCAGTATTTATGGTAGGCCAGAAGGTATGGCTTGCTGCCAAACACTTCCAGACCCGGCAACCATCCTGCAAATTGGACCACCAGTTCCTAGGACCCTTCCCGATATGCCAGCAGATTAACCCACTTACTTACCTTCGAACTCCAGCTTCCCCAGTCTCTCAAAATACACCCAGTTTTACATGTTTCCCACCAGAACCCATACATGGAGAACCCCTTCCCTGACTGAACCACACTGCCCACCTCCACCAGTTGAAATACCTGGTCATGAGAAATATGAAATACAGCCCATCCTCGATTCCAAATGTACATGTGGCCACCTGTACTATCTGGTGGATTGGGAAGGCATCAGCCCCGAAGAACACACTTGGAAGCCTTCCACATCCACATACCCCAAACGGGTGGAAGCATTTCACAATGCTCACCTGGCAAGCATGGACCAGTACCATCCTAAAGGGAGGTCTGAAGGAGGGGATGATGTAAGAACCTGCAGGGCTGGAACCTGGGACCCTGGGGTGTTCTGGACTGCATTGCCACTACAGGCTTATGCTGGGCTCCCAAAGGAGGGCCCTGTGAGGCTGGGCTTGACAGAAAATACCACCAGGCAGGACCTGAGTGGTGGCCCCTCACAGCCCACTACCAGAACTTAAACCAGGCAGCCACGAAGGGGAGTTGTCTGAGCAACAAAACAGACTGCATGCCTGTCTCTGCTCCAGTTCCTGACTGCGATAGACCCGAGACTCAGGCTTCTGAGCCTGATTTGTCCTCAACTTTGATCTTCAATTGCTCTCTGTAACCTGGTGCCTGACCCCAATCTCCTGGTAACCTGACCCCACCCACCAACCTGACCCCAATCTCCTGGTGACCTGACTCTCAGCTTGCCCTCTGTCCTGTCTCAGACTTTTACCTCCTGATAGCCTGACTCTGCCAGCCTCCTGAACCTCTGTCTGATCTCAGTACCTGACTCCCTACTCCTGTTCTGACCACTAGATCTAATCACCTTTGTCCCATTCATGACACTTGGTATGCAAGTGCCCCATGCACATGAGATCAGATTCTTTAGACCAACAGGGTCCAACAGGGCTGCACCTGTGTCCTAAATATCTCTGGGCCCCTCCCCATCACCCTCACATACACACTCAAAAGCATAAAGACCATCTCTTAGTTCTTTTGCCAGTATAGAATCCCAAAAGAGTAGGGCCAGACCATCTCTTAGTTCTTTTGCCAGTATAGAATCCCAAAAGAGTAGGGCCAGACCATCTCTTAGTTCTTTTGCCAGTATAGAATCCCAAAAGAGTAGGGCTCAGTAGAAATGGAAAAGGAGGGCAGGTCATGGAACACGTGGACAAAACATATCAAAGAACCATAGTTATTGTAAGATAAGTAATTGTTTTTTCTTCTTCAAGTGATCATCCAAATGGATTCCACTCTTGGCAACTAACAAGCAGTTATCTGTTTGCTTGGAGGTGGACAGCAGGAGTCTTAAACAATAATTGCAGGATAGCCCTATCAAAGCAGGCATCTACTCTGGAAGACTCTACCAAAGAACAGTATTTTTGGAAATAACGTATAGATAGAACTCCAAGTAGCTGCCCTACAGATTTCAGAAACAGAGATATTTTTCAAACAGGCAGCAGAGGTTGCCTGGACACTAGTGGAATAAGCATCAATGTGTTTAGGTAGGTCTAACTTGGCTAACTCATAACAAATCCCTATACAGTTGCAAACCCACTTAAATAATCTAAGAGAATATTGCCTGACCCGTAACCCTCTCTGAAAGTCCAGCAACAGTCTTGGTGTCCCTGAATGGTTTTGTCCTATCAATATAAAAAGACTGTGAGGCTGGGAGAAGAAAATGGTAGATCAATAAACTGATTTACATGAAGTTCTGAAACTCCCTTAGGCAGGAATTTGGGATGAGGCCTGAAAGTGACTCTGTCCTTATGAAACACCATAACACCATAAAGGCCTGAGTCTTCCTAACCTTTTTGCTGATATAATAGTTACTATAAAGCCTATCTTCACAGATAAGTAGTAAAGGGAACAGGTTTCTAATATTTCAAATGTGGCATGCATGAATCCTGTCAATACTACACTGAGGTCCCAAGAGGGAAGGGACTTCTGAACTGAGGGGGGGGGGGGAAAACCATGAATAGGCCCTTTAAGGTTCCTTAGCATTGAAATGAAGAAATATAGTGTGGCCATGGATAGGAAGGTGATGTACAGATAACTGCTGCTACATGGAATCTTATGGAGCTGATAGAAACTCCAGACTGTTTCAGGCTAATAGGTAGTCTATATTGCTGAAAGGGTGATGAGTGACAGCTGGTGCTGAGATGACCAAATAGAAAACCTCTCCCATTTAGCTTTATAAGTCAGTCTGGTTGAGGGCTTCCTGCTTTGAAACAGAACATTCTGAACTTCAGCTGTACTGCTTCTTTCAGTGGACGTTATCCAGTCAGCATCTAGCCTGTCAGATGTAACAAAGCTGGCTCCAGGTGTAGGATCTGCCTGTTGTTCTGTGAGACTATGTTGGGTAAGGCAGATAAGGTGATGGGACAGGATGTGAGTTTCATCAGATCTGAATACCAGAACTGCCTAAATCAGGGGTCGGCAACCTTTCAGAAGTGGTGTGCCGAATCTACATTTATTCACTCTAATTTAAGGTTTCGCATGCCAGAAATACATTTTAATGTTTTTAGAAGGTCTCTTTCAATAAGTCTATAATATATAACTAAACTATTGTTGTATGTAAAGTAAATAAGATTTTTTTAAATGTTTAAAAAGCTTCATTTAAAATTAAATTAAAATGCAGATCCCTTCAGATTGCTGGCCAGGACCCAGGCAGTGTGAGTGCCACTGAAAATCAGCTTGTGTGCCGTCTTTGGCACACGTGCCACAGGTTGCCTACCCTGGCCTAAATCATGCAAGGGCTTTTGTAATCATTGGTCCTGCAACTTGTTTCAGTTTCCTCATAACCCTTGGTATCATGGGGATTAGTGCAAGGCATACTTTAGTCCTAGTGACCAGGGGATGAGAAAAGTGTCTGTCAGGAAGACTGGGCTCAAACCTCCCTTTGAACAAAATGACTGAAACTTCTTGTTCTGGTCTACAGCAAACAGGTCCATTTCTGGGAATCTCCACTTGCAACAGATGTTTTTCAGGACTCAGGTTTTTGACAGACCATTTGTGGATGTCTGAGGACTGCCTGCTGGGTTGATCTGCCATAGTGTTCTGAAGACCAGGAAGGAGCAGAGCCACTGGTAGTGATGGTTTGATTTGGAATGCACCAACTCCAAAGCCAAAAAGCCTCCTCGCAGAGCAGAGATGATCCTGCTGCTCTTTCCTTATCTGTTGACACAATGCAAAGCTGTGGTGTTGTCTATGAGCACTTGGATTGTGGATCCCTGGAGTAGCACTAAAATGCCTTGCATCCCAGATTAAGCAAGGAGAGGACTTATCAGACCATGACCAGCATGTCCATGCAGTGTCTGCCTGCCAGATACACTGATTTCAAACTACCCTTGTATAGAGTGTAGGTGAAGTCTGGCAAACTGTGTCATGTAGATGCGTGAAGCCATGTGTCCAACAGGAATAGCAGGGGCTAACAACCTAACTAGCTTTTAAGATGGAACTTAATACATTAACAGGATAATATAACATGTTTTTTGTGATCCAGTCCCCTGCCACCAATTGCCCAGAAGGTCCCTTCCACTTCCAATTCTTGTGACAGAAGCCTAAGGCATGCTCCTACTGATATTTTTGGGTGAGTCTCAAGTTGGTTGACAAGGTTTACTATCAACTGGAATCTTTCCTGTGGCAGGTAAGCTCTCGCTGACATGGAATCTAATCCTGCTCCTATGAACTCTATGCTCTGAGTCGAAGTACAGATTTTTCTCTGTTGACTTTGAGGCCCAGTGAGGAAAATTTTAAGATTACTTGGATCAAGTTGGTCATATGTTGGGTGATCGTCCTTGAATCAGTCAGAATTCCTGAATTCCTTGTCTCCTTAGATGAGTTGCAAGGACTCCCAAGTAATTAGTGAATACCCTTGGTGCTGTGGAAAGACTAAAGGATAGGATCTTCTACAGGTAGGGAAAGTTCCTACAGGAATTTGAGGTATTTCCCGTGGGCCAGATGAACATGTACAAAAATGGGGATCTTGCAGGTCGAGAGCTGTAACCCTGTTTTGAAGATCTAATGAGGAAATTATGAAGCCTAGAGTCACCATTCTGAGTTTAAAACAATGGAGGAATTTGTTGAGATTTTAGAAGTCCAGAATGGAACACAAAACCCCTTTATTCTTTGGGATGAGAAAATAATGAAAATAAAAACCCCTTTCCCTGAATTCTAAGGGCACCTCCTCCACTGCTCCAAGTTGTAGAAAGGAGTCAACTTCTTGTTTTAACTATATTTCCTGAAAAGGGTCCCTGTATAGGAGTGGGGAAAAGGGGAAGGAGGTAGAAAGAGACTGGAACTGGATAAAATACCTCTTGTTTACAATTTCCGAGACCCACTGGTTCAAGGTGATATGAGTCCAAACTTCCCAAAAATAAAAAAGGAAGTTTCCCAAACAGGGAGACTGAATGGAAGAAACTCTCTAGAGGTTTTGACAGACTCTTGACACTGGCATCAAACCTGCAGTTTATTTAGATTGTAAGCTCTTAAGGGCAGAAAACTTTTTGTTCCATGTTTGTATAGTGACTAGCACAATGGAGTCTTGTTTCTTGATTAGAGCTCCTAAACACTATGGTATTACACAGATAAATAATAATCATAAAGACAGAGGTTTGTTGCTGCTGGAATCTCTACTTCTTTCTCAGAGGCTCTGAAATCTTTAGAGGCTGGTAGCAGCACTGGGCAGAACAAAGCTGCCTAAAAGAATGTTGTCTTTTTTGCTTTCTTCTGGGGGTTGCAACATTGAGGTCTAGAGAACAGAGCCACCTTAGAATCCTTTAAGGAATAGGGGGCCTCATCCATCTTTGAATTTAAAAAGTTAATTGCCCTCAAAGGGAAGGTCCTTAATGTTTGTTGTTTGAGCCTACCTGGAAATCCCCCAGAAAGATCTTCTCATGGCCACTAATGTAGCCACATGCTGCTATGTTGGACATGTCCAGTGCAACCTGTATGGATCTGAGGGCTATCAGCTATCCTTCAGACATGATGGTCTTTTAACTCCTTTCTGTGATCTTGAGATAGCCTATCCACAAACTGAGACACTCTGTCCAACTGAAATAATTGTATTGGACAGAAGCACTTGATAATTAGCCATGCGCAGCTGGAAAATGGCAGATTAATAGACTTTGCCTTCAAACAGGCTCTTGGGGACTTTCTTCCTAGGTGTAGATTTGGGAGCTCTTACCACAAGTGATCTATGATATTGGCTGTGAATAAGTACATAAGTTTCTTGGAAGGGAGTTGGTATCTCTTCTCAGCTCACTTGGATGTGGCCAGAATTAATGCTGGTGTGCCACAGGTCTTTCACAATGTCCAACCATCCCTCATTTATAGGCATGGCAAACTTGCTAGGAATAGAAAGATGCAAGATGTCCAGGAGTTTGTGAGGCTTCTCCTGCACCACTTCCAGAGGCTCTGCCATATGCGTGATGAGTTCCTGGAATGCCTTTAACTCATTGACTGAAGAAGACATCAAGGGACCTCACTGGGAGAGAACGAGGAGACTGAAGTGGGGACAAGTCATTCTTCCCCTTGTAGATGTTGTCCTTGATACTTTCTTCAGGTTGCCTCTCCAGAATCGGAGGCTGCACTAACTGACCTGGCTATGTTGGTTTATATTGCCTCTGAGGAGGAAGAGGATTCTCTCTAGAGGGGTCCAATGATATAGGCTTGTGGGAATACAGCTGCACCCCACCCCCACCCACAGGCATCTAGCAGAGCTAAGGCAAGTATGGGTACTGAAGGGGGGAACACATAGGGATGCACCAGGACAGATGTTCCCTATTAGCCCTAGGTAGCTTCCTGCTGCTCCTTATAGATTCCTTCACTGGAATTCATAGATTCTCTTCCTGCCTCCCACTGTGCTAGTCAAGGAGAAGAGTCCCTGCAATGCCCCAGTGGGGATGAAGAAAAAGAGTGCACCTCTTTAAAAGGAAAGATCATCCCATCAGCCCCCTGGTTCTGTTGTACTCTCTCTAATTGGGCAGGGAGTGAAATTGGGACTGCAGATAACCTCCTTTACCTGCCATACCAATGACATGATAGCTGATGGTTTAGTTATCACCATACTCAACCTCTCATAAGAATAATACTTAGCTCTTAACACTTTTCAGCACTAGATCTTAAAGTGCTTTACAAAGGAGGAAAGCATCATTACCCCCATTAACTGCAGTTTCACAGATGAGAAGAATGTGGCACAAGAGGTCAAGTGACTTGCCCAAAATCACCCAACAGGCCAATGGTCAAGTAGGAACTGAACTCAGGTGTTCTGAGTCCCAGTCTATCCATGCGGCTATACAGCTTCCCATCCAGGAGGGAAGCCTCTGGTACCAGGCCCACAGATAAATCACTTGATACTATATATGCCCTGGGTAATAATGCACTGGGCACTGAGAACCACAGTGTGGGGGTTGTGTCAGGTATCCAGGCTCCAGGTGCTGACGGTTCAGTATCAAAAGAGATGCAGTTCCCAGGTTTAACTGACACCATCAACACTCTCAACAGTCACCAGCATGCCAGAGCAACCTTTTTCTCAGGATGTGCGCTGTCTGATAGTTGAGTCTGAGATGAGTCAGACTTCTGAGTCTTGTGCCTAGACTCCGCTGACATTCGAGAGAGTCACTTATGCCTCAGCTCAACAAAGCGGGTACAGAGGCAGACAACTGGGGCCTCTTAGTCAGTGTAATCCAGAAGCTCAGGGGGAATCTCAGCTCACCAGGGTTCTCATGGAGATCCATGACCACAAGACTGGTGTCCAGCTGTGTCCTTCCTTTTGGTATCCAAGGAGGCTTACCTAGAGAGCTCCAGGAGAAACAATTTTAAGCTGCCTTCTCTAGCTTCTGGGGTTCATTTACAGAAGAAGCAACATATAGTATAGTTCCCTTTTTTTTTTTTTTTTTTACCTAACGGGGCAGTTCAAGTTTGGGGCCTTGGGGATATTCCAGCTGAGAGCAGAAATTGGTTACAGTCAGGTATTTCTTTGATGCTGTTTTGTTTATTTGCAAAGAATGTACAAAAGAATCAAACAGCAGGAAACAGCTTCTTTTGTTTATAGAACCAAGAAAAAAAATTTCAGCCTGCACCCTCCCCAGGTTTCTTCCAGGGTCAGACACCATGTTTTCAGCTGCTCCTTCCAGCTGTTTCTGTCTCCTAATCTCTCAGTTTCTGAGTGTTCTACCTTTTTCCTCACACACAAAACATTAACAATACTTAGCAAAAGTCCGCTACCCATTCAGTACAAACTAGTGGGTGGGTTCACAGCCCTCTTTTGACTTAGGTGGGGGGGGGCTGATTAACTCATTCTGATAATTATGTTAATTGAAGGGTGTATTCACACTTAATCTCAAAGAGGTTTGCAATCAAAGCAATCTCCAGTACCTCTCAACACAACAATACATTGCTGGGAATGGGTCCTTCTCCTAAACAAAATAGGCACTTAGAGTGCCCATCATTAAGTGGCATCGAAGCCATGAGGGACAAGTTTTAAATCCCAAAGATTTTGCCACTGCTAGAGGCCCAGTTTGGGGTGCACGTTCTAACCTAAAATCCAGAAACTGACTAAAATTAGAATTTGTATTTGTGTGCCTGTATGTTCCCAATAGGCCACAGGACTAACAACACTAAACCAGCACAATGCACAGAGAAGCAGGCACCTCACTGCCCTGGATTTTAAGAATGAACAGAGGAATGGCTAGTCCCATTCCATCTTTTATGCTCTCAGGTGGGGGGAACGAGGGTACACAAGTGTGGCCCCAACAGACACTGTTAGCCAAAAGAATCCAATCTCATGTGCATGGGACACCTAAGCATCAAGAGTGGAATCCATGTGCACAATCACTCAAAGAAGAACCCACATTTATCAGCTTTACAATTAGGTGTATTATTTTTGTGCCTTCTTGGAACACATAATATGCTTTATTACAGCTGTTGTTCCAAATATATAAGTTAGCTACCCTCATGTATTTTTGTGTGTGCGCGCATGAGCATACACCTGCCCGTCTTCTGCTTCTTTCTTTTTGCGGCTATACTTCTTAACATCAGATTAAAACGGATTAAGCTAAAAGAAATGTTAATACATATCCACTGATTTCCATTAGTTACTGACTGCTTCCTCCACAAGGTTTAGATTTTTAAACTGGAGCCCCAGCATGCTCTCAACTAAAATGAATGGGAGATTTGCAATTGGCCTCAATGGCACCAGACGTAAGCCATTATTCTTTTTCAGCAAAGGTTTGCTTAACATTAAAGACAGTATGCAAACACTTAAAATTGGAATGCACAATCTCGCATCTCTCGTGGTGATGTATAACACAGAAAGAGCATATTTTTAGGGTGGGTTGGGGGAGGAGAGGGAGAGAACAGCGCGAAGAGGGAAAGATGATCTTTTATACTTTAGCTTTTGCCACCCTCCTCCAGCACAAGATCTCTAGTCCTCCAAAATGCTTAAGCACATACTTAAGTTTAGCTCTGTTGAAATCAATAAGACTACTCATGTGCTTAAAGTTGCACATTTATTATAGTGCTATGCTGGAATGAATCTATGTATCTACAACCTCATACTGCTAATGTCTACTATTACCACTTGTGTTATATATCTAGAGTGTAATCAGGTTTATAATTGTAATTCAGCCCCTTCAGGGTAATTTGGTCAGTTTGAAATACCCATATACTTGAAACCTTTTCTAAGCGCACCTGCTCAGTGATGCACCGATCCTGCATCACAGTGGTCAATGGCAAACAAATGAAAAACTTTTGTCATTTCCAAAGCATTCTGTATGTGGCCCCCTTTATCAAAATTTCTTGTGTACTGCAGCAAATCTATAGATAGGGTCCCATAATAGTATTCCTGCAACCAATACATTTATTTTTACAGGCAGCATCCACATACTGTACAATTCAACCTGATTAATCAAATCAACATGTAAACTCAATTTTAGTAGATTTTTCAGAACAATCTGGATTAACCTGACAATTCTGTTTTCATATTTAGAAATTAAAACTGCCCTTTACAGCCTTAAAAACATTTTAAGATGGCAGGAATCATCGCTATGTCAGCTCGCCAGGATTTATTCCAAATAGTTTTGAAATAAAAAGCTCTGCTAAGAGGTTTGGCGGGGGAGGAGGAAACCAAACTCAAAAACTTGCTAGTGAGTCAGTGGTCAACTTCAGGCAGAGGAAATTGGCTTTTGCCTTCAGCTCTCAAAAACAAAAATCAGAAAAGTAAAAGAATTGGAGGTGAATTAGATATCAGCAAATCCTATAACTCAGGACTTGAGAAACTGACTTATTGACTTCCTAATGATGAGCAGGAAATTTGCCCTGGTGAGAGGGATAGGCCTAAACTATTAGTTTCTTTTAAATCTAAGCATTTATTTTTTTTAAATAACAAAGTTTACAACCCTTATAGTTGCAAATGTACATAATGTGAAATCATGTAATGCTGCCTTCCTGAATTTGCAAACAAAATACTCCAGAACTTCTGCTGCTGTTCACAGATTTGTTAGTAACAGCAGAGTCAGAAACAGAAATCACTGGTCAGTTTCATGATTTCTGGGCAGAACCCTGTGGGCACCACTGAAAATTATAGGAATTGTGTTACTCTAACTCTATTGTTGCTTGGGAAATTATTCTGAACCAAGCTAGACACAGTAGCTATTCATCTAAAAGACCCCAAAAAACAAAAACCAGAAGAACAGAGCAGAGGAAACCTCCTTCCTCAAAGCAGCAAGCAGGTTCAGAGAAGAAAAAAAGAAAAATCCCCATTTCTCTTCAAGCAACTGGCTGGCAAAGGTCAAATTTGCAAGACATCTACCAGCCAGACTAATACTAAAGATGAGGAGGGTCAAGGACAGCACCTGAATAGAAATGCAAGCACTCTTGCCTTCCCTACAGTTTGGGAGTGGAAGAAAACCTAGGGCCCTCATTAGACCTTTGATCCTAAACTATTAAAATCAAATGGGAGATTTGCCTTTGACTTAAATGAGCATAGGATCAATCCATAAAGTAATTTATTTTGGCTCTTCCGTCTTTTGTATTAGCTCTGTCCAGTGGGTTTACTCCTCTGATTAGCAGGCATATGGTAAATTTTTCAACCTTTGCCAACACACCCATACGTCCCACTGGGGGGAAAAGCACCCTGAAGTCCCTGGTTTAGAAGTTTGCTGATTAACTGCTGAAAGATCCAGATCACTGAAGATATGAACAATTATTTGTGTGTGTTGGTGAACTGAATAGTTTCTCTTCCATGTCTAATTTTGCCCATGAGTTCTTTTATACTATTTTTGTTCCTTATTAAATGTTTGTAAATAGTAATGTAGATAAATCTCTAATGACCCACTTTATTCAGAAAGAGTGTGGCTTGTAAGTAAAGGTATATATGGAATCACACAGAATGTAAAAATCTGATCCTGCTCCCACTGAAATCAATTTACGGAGTTTTGTCACTGAGTGCAGTGGGGCAAGGTTCAGGCGCCAACTCTGAATTAATCCACCTCTGATGCAGAGGAGGGAGTCAGGGAAATACATTCTGCCCAGAGGACACAACAAAAAATGGGTGCTGAGAAAAATTTGATATCCTTTTCACAATATAGATGAGCCTTACTAGGTCTGGGCACAGCATAAGTAGTAGAGTGGCTATTGTTGAATACAACTTTCCTGTCCATTATGCAAGTGGGCTGGCCTGACCCCAGAATCAAGTTGGCATTCTTTCACTAGGACGGAGGGGAGGGGGAGCCTCTCTGGGTTTTTTTCCTTCCATCCATCTTCCCTTTTTAATCTTTGTTCTTCAGAGCTACTCTGTCCTCCTTTTTAGTGTTTTACTTAACTGTGCTATGCCTGTTTGGTGTAGAGTTAAATTCAGACAAAAATATTTCTTATCTATTCATTTTAGATTTGTTAAGATACTTTAAATGAATGACTTGTCCCTGAGGTGAGGTGGGAGAGACAAAGAGAGAGTATAGGAGGAAATTCTCATAATCTTGACACTGAAAACTTGTCAAGGGCTATTATAAGTAATATATTAGACTGAAAATTGTAAAACGTACCTAACATTTTTCTTTATTTTATTAAAGAAAAATTTAAGAAATATAAAATATGGTGTTGATAGTAGCATATAATATAGATATACCTTCCAGGAAAACACCCGACCCTGGGATCAGTCTATATGTCCATGACACTTGATTTAAAAAAAAAAAATGCACAGTTTTCCACACTTCAAAACTTCTCCATCACTAATAGACTTCTTGTGCAGAATTTCTGTCACCAGGACTCATTTTCTCAGGCAAGACCCAACTGTGTAAACTCATGCTACTGTATTTTAAGAAATACTTAATATTAATCCAATTTTAACATGGAAAAATGTTTTAAATGCACAGCTAGTAACAAATCTTCTAGATACTTAATCATAGATAACTAGATGTGGCAGTATATAGGTTAAACGAAACAATTTTGCACTCTACAAACTTTCCCAGATATTGGTCTCTATCACAGTGTGTGATCATATGTGTGTGTGTGTGTGAGAGAGAGAGAGAGAGAGAGAGACAGACAGACACCCCATTGCAGCAATCGCCAATTTTTTTTAAGGGTTCAGTATAAAAAAGACTATGTTGCAACCATCGCAAATTCCTCTTAGGAAACATTATAACAAATTCGTATATTTCTTGTTTCAAAACTACTCTTTTATAACAGCAATTAACTTTTTTAATATAATTATTTGTCACAGCCTCCTGTGATTAAATAAATACTTTACATCAGTTGAGTCAAACATCCTTCTTATTCCTATGATTTTCAAATCAACACAACTTCATTCATATGTTGGAAAGAGGTTTCCCTCTGTAGGGATACTCTTCTTGATCTGATGACAAATGTTCTCAGTAGAACCAGAGTCAGACATCTATTCTGGGAAAAATACCATAACAAAGACAAAACCAAAATTTTACAGACCTAGGGAAGGAAAAATATCTAGTAATGCATCTTGCTTTACTGATAAGGAACTTGAAGACATCTAGTGCAAAAATTCTGAAAGTTTTTATACATACATACATATATATATATGTATGTATAAAGATGACACTGCACAGCAGTAGCCAAGTTTACTTCTGAATTCTAAATTATTTTCATCCATAAATATAGCCAACAAAAATACTGTGTAGTAATCACTCAGTCAATGGTTTAAAAGTGATCCACCTGAAATGTTGTACATTCATAAGGTAATCCTTACATGAGCAGTACAGATTTCCAGCTGCTAGCTGTAATGAATGGGAGATGGAATGTATTTAAATCAAATAGCACCATCTAGCAGGCCCCCCATAACTTCACGTAGGAGGGTAGTTATTACTTAGTGATAGCGTAGTTTGGCAGTCCTCACTTGTAGAATATTAAGGATTTTTATACTGCAAATTAAAGTAGTATTGCCTTATTGGTACAAAAGTTTGGAGGAAAAGTAAAGTAGAGAGAAAAAGATATAAATTTTAAAGTTTCATCCCAAAGATTAAAAAAAAACAATACTGCAAAATCTTCATGATGCAAGCCATACAGGAAGTAAAACTAAACTATAGCTACAAGGTCATCATTCTGAAAGTCAGATTCATCTGAGGATCCCCTTATAGATTCAACAGCAAGATAATATTAGTTGGTTGGATTTTAGCAATTTGCAAAGTAGATGACACACAGTGGTAAGAACCAGGCACAAAACAGCTGAAATTCTTCTACAATTTCTCTACACAAGTCAAACAAAATGATGTTTGTCCTAATCTATGAGTTTTTAACTCTTTTTGCAAAATATTTTTGCAAGAAGCACCAACAGTTGATTAGTCTGTTCAAGTTCTGTCTCAAACCCCATACCAGCAATTCTCATTTCTTGTCAACAATTCCCTCCGCCTTTGTACAATTCCCTATTACAAAGTTATACATATAGTTCCCAAACATCACACAATAACAGTGCTTTAAATCTCTTCAAGCATCTCCCTCTCCTTTGTCTCTCAGCAAAGATGCCTGGCCTGCTACTGCTCTAGGAAGTGTGTGTGTGCCAGCCTCTGGAATTAGGAAGTGCTGCTCCTCTAAAATGCTGCAACAAGGAAAACTTTTAGGTGAAGGTTCAAGACAAACTGCCTGAAGGAAACTCATCAGTCATGCCTGGACTATTCAGTTTCACATTAAACGCAATTCTAGGGTGGTGTGCAATGCGATGTGCAATGTGATTTCTGCACAAGACATACAAATAGTTTTTCTGGATGGAGGTCCCCTTGCCCCCTCAACGGCTTTATCCTGAGCTTTCACAGGCTGCAGCAGACAGACTGAATGGTCCTGGCCATAAGAATTGAAGCCACATGCTATACACTTCCTTCTCCCCCTCTGCTTTACTAAGCCCATCACACATGGGCTCGTCCTCCTCCTTTACAGTAAGCACCTCCTGTCTGTGCTTCACCAATCTCAATAATGCAAACCAAGGCTGCAAGTACAGCAAACTTAAAGGGACACCATCAACTTGAAAGTCACATTTCTGTCTAAGCATGTTGTACCTACTATAATTACCAGTAATATCTAACAGTACTATAACTGAAGGAAGCTAGCCAAGTCACTTTATTTCACCATATTTTTCCAGTTTATTTATTTTGTGCATTTGGTTGTGCTGTGTATAGTCAGTTTCATTGTTTTCCCTGTATATTCAGTCAGTTTCTCCCTCTCTGAAAAGATATTTGTAAACATAACCAGGTGAACAGAAATACACCTATACAATTTATTTTAAAGGATGTTTTTAAAAAGATCAAGCTATGATATTCAAAGGGGGGCTTCTCAGAAACATTTTTTAAGATTAGTCAGTTTTTATAAATTCAAGTTCTTGGTGTCCCTTTAACCTGTGTGTTGGGGATACAGGGGAAAGAGATGCCTCATTGACATAGGACAGAGAACCATCTAAATTGTCACTGGCTGCACTGTTGGCACCATCCCACCACACACCTACAACTACACAAAAGCCCCCCACAAAAAAATCAGTACCATGTCCCCTTCTTCCCCAAATCAACAGGCCCTCAGAATATCTCTGTATTCCTCCTACACAACCCCCTTTTCCCCTTCTCCTCGAACCACAACAACATCCCCACAAATCCCTTTTCCCCACCCAGAACAACCCCAGTTTCACTCCCAAAGAACAATACACACACACCGCCCATCCTCCCCTACACTCACTAACCCGCTCTCCTGCCCCCACCTTAGGGAGGGATGTGGCTGGGAGAACACATCAGGGCTCTGGCGGGGAAGGACAGGGAGATACTAGGTCCTGATAAAAAGTTGAGAGCTGCAGAGTTACAGGCAGCACAGGGAGCTTCTGCCTCTCCCGTCACAGCGGCGCCCCCCAGCAGCACAGGCTCTTTGTTACCAAAGTTAGTCCAACACTTCCCACCGGCACAGATCCCCTTTGGGGACGGGGGCAGCGGAGGGGGGACCTCCCCCAACCTTCCGCTCCCTGCCCTAGACCCTGACCCTCCCGCGAGGGGCTCAGCCCGCGCTGCACCCCTACCCCACAATGCGCGGGGCTCACCTGCCTTTCACCCCGCGACGGGCGAGGGGTTCGGGCGCCTCCTGTCCCACCTCCCTGCCAAGCGCGGGGAACTCGGACACTCCTGCCTCCGCCACCCCCCAGAAGCGAGAGCAGCTCACAACCCCCCGGCTCCTTCCCCCAGCCTGCCAGCGAGGGGCTCGTACACCCAACTCCTAACCCTCGGGTCCTCCGCACCCCCAGCCCTGGCTGCCCCACTCCGGCTCCCCGCTGGCTCCCCTCCGCTCCGCGAGCGTGTGCGCGGCCCCCTCTCCGGCGAGCAGGAAAGTTACTTTGTGCAGGGTCTGTGCGGGTGTGTGCGCCCCCCGCCCCGTCCGGCTGTGCGGTCCGGCGGGCTGTACTCACTTCTCCCTGGCCTGGCTGTCGGACGGGACGCTGCTGTTGCTCTTGCCTTTGCCGTACATGCCTGCAGAGAGCTCCGACTGTCACGCACCTGTCAACCCATCACAGCCTCCCCGGGAACAGCCCCGTCACCATGGAGACACTGCCACACACACACCCTATTGGCCCGCTGCACATTCAGGCACGCCCCCAACACAGTGATTGACAGGCGGAGACCAGGACAGGCTGCTCCCTCCTCCTCCCCGCTTCCCCCACCCCTCGGCTCCTCCTCCCCCTCCCTTCTCGCGCTCTCCCTTCCTCGGCGCAAGGGGGAATTTGAAACGGTTCTAGAAGGATTTTAAACAACTGGCTGTTCTGTGCGCTCGGCAACCCCCCTCCGCCGCTGCCGGAGAGGGAGCGCGCTGGGGAGAGAGGGAAAGTGCGGACTGGACTCGCAGCCAGCGGCACCCGGCAGCTTCAGGCCCTGCCCCCACCGCCCAGACAGCGGCACGGGCAGCTTCAGCCCCTCTGCCCCGGCCACCTAATCAACCCTCCCCTCCCCCCCCCTGCTCTGCCACCCACGGGCCGCCGCGCCGGGCAACGGGCCCTGCCCCGCGGCTCAGCCGGCTGCGTGCGCGTTACCCCGGCCCTGGCGTTCTGCGGGGCAAGTGGGTCCCCCTCAGCCCCCCCACTGCTCAGCCCCCACTACAGCCAGCTTTAGCCCCCGCCCCCACTGCTCAGCCCCCAACCACGGACAGCCTCTGCCCCCCCACTGCTCAGCCCCCCCACAACCGCCTCAGCCCCCAACCACTGCTCAGCCCCCAACCACGGACAGCCTCTGCCCCCCCACTGCTCAGCCCCCCCACAACCGCCTCAGCCCCCAACCACTGCTCAGCCCCCCCCCCCGCTCAGCCCCCAACCACGGACAGCCTCTGCCCCCCACTGCTCAGCCCCCCCCCACTGCTCAGCCCCCAACCACGGCCAGCGTTAGTGCACCCCCCACCCAGCCTCAGCCCCCCACTGCTCACTCCCCTACTCAGCCGCCACCACAGCCAGGCCTCCCCCAACTGCTCAGCCCCCAGCACAGCCAGTCTCAGCCCTCCCCCATGGCTCAGCCCCCAGCACAGCCTGCCTCTGTCTGTCCCCTGTCTTCCCCCCACACACACACACACACTTCACAGTGACTAACAACCAGCCTCAGCCCCCTCACCTCCCACTCCCCTGCTCAGCATGGCCTGCCTCAGACCCTATCTTCTTCCGAAACTTTTCTTTTTTTAAAAAACAATTTCCTGTTACAACTGTGGATAATCTTGTTCTGGGGCCTAATTCATGATTTTGAATGTTTGGGGTTGGCAATACTACTTACATGTGGAGGGTGTTCGATGGAGAGCAACAAGAGTCTAGCCCTGCCCTGCCTGTGGAGAGCAGCAGCAACAGACTAGCCCTGCCCTTCCTATTAATCAAATTAAAAGAAAGGGTCTCAACACACAATGTCCTGTGAACCAAAACTGTAGGATATAGAACAGATTTAGTAACTCCCATATAAAGAATATTAAGAGAAATGATGTATTTTTTAAAGCTACACCAGGGACATCATTTTCATATGAAGACACTCACCATTATTATTATTTACTATTTGTCTTATGGTAGCACCCAGAAGTTTCACAAGAGCAGCAATACTGAGTCTGACAATGGCCGTTGCCAGATGCTTCACAGGAAGTGAACAAAACTGGGCAATGTATCAAGTGATCCATCCCCTTTCATCCAGTCCCAGCTGCTAGCAGCCAAAGGTTTAGGAGCACCCAGAACAGGTGTGGTGTCTCTGACTATCTTGGTTAATAGCAATTGATGAGCCTATCCTACATGAACTTCCCTAATTCTTTTTTGAACTCAGTTATATTTTTGGTCTTCACAACATCCCCTGGCAACCATAGGCTGGAACTAGGGGTGCTGCTACATCTCCTAGCTTGAAGTGGTTTCAATGATATACAGAGTTTACAGTTTGGTTCAATGACTCTCAGTATGTCCACTATACAAATTGTTCCAGTACCTCTGCTGGCAATGAGTTCCACAGACCGACTGTGTTAAGTGAAGAAGTACTTCCCGCTGTTTGATTTAAACCTGCTGCCTATTAATTTCATTGAGTGACCCCGGGTTCTTGTGTTATGTAAAGGGGTAAATAACACTCATTCACTTTCTCCACACCACTCATGATTTTATAACCTCTATCATATCCCCCCCCCAGTTGTGTCTTTTCCAAGCTGAACAAGTCACAGTCTTTTTAATCTCTCCTCACATGAAAGCTATTCAATACCCCTAATAATTTTTGTTGTTTTTCTCTGTACTTTTTCCAACTCTAATCCATCTTTTTTGAGATGGGGCAACCAGATGGGCCCAAGGAATGGGCATACTATAGATTTATATAGTGACATTATGATATTTTGTGTCTTATTATCAAGCTCTTTCCTAATGGTTCTTAACATTCTGCTATCTTTTTTGACTGCTGCTGCATATTTAGCAGATGTGTTCAGAGAACTATCCACAATGACTCTAAGAGCTATTTCTTGTGTGTAACGGCTAATTTAGACCCCATCATTTTGTATGTATAGTTGGGATTATGTTTTCCAATATGCACTACTTTACATTTGTCAACATTGAATGTGATCTGGCATTTTCTTGCCCAGTCACCCAGTTTGAGATCCCTTTAGCTAGTTACTGATCCTTGAGAGTACCTTCCTTCTTTTCCCATTACTGCTTACTTTGTACTTTGGTGACTGGACTTGCCAGAGTTTATGCTCCTATTTTCCTCAAAAAGATTTGATTTCCAATTTTTAAAGGGTGTCTTTTGTCTCTAACTGCCTCTTTTATGTTGTTGTTTAGCCATGGTGGCATTTTTTTGGCCCTCATTTTTTTTTTAATTTGGAGTATACATATATTTGAGCCTCTATTATGGTGGGTTTTTTAAAAAAGTTTCCATGCAGCTTACAGGCATTTCACTCTTGTGACTGTTTCTTTTAATTTCCATTTAACAAACCTTGTTTTTCTGTAGTTCCCCTTTTTGAAGCTAAATGTTACTGTGATGAGTTTCTTTGGGTATTTTCCCCCCTACAAGGATGTTAAATTTAATTTCATTATGGTTGCTATTACTGAACGGTAATTCTTGGTGCTTTACAAGCATAGGTCCTGATCTTACAAGCTCTAGCTAGCCCAAAGGTCTAAACAGCTCTTTTTAGTGGCATAATGCGAGCCCGAGTCTGTATACCCAGGCTCTGAGACTCACTGCTTTAAAATGCAGTTTAGGCATACCTTGAGCGCCTTCCATGTGAAACTGATAGCAATAGTGAAGTCTCTACCAAACTTTATGTAATTTTTGACTCTTCTCCATATTCAGGGTTAAAGTTCTTCTTGGGGTACATTGAGTTATTTTTGTTGATTGGTGGGATGACGTTTGTGTCTAGTTTGGAGATTTTGTTTTGGGATGGTGGGGTTTGGGTACAGGGGGTTGTCATTGTGAATGTTCATCTTGCAATGGTAGAAAGGCTTTTACGAAGAGAAAAAAAATTGCAATGTTCCTTAAAGATGATTAGACTCATCATCTAATCTCCTTTGGAAGTTCGTTCCATAACCAGATTTCCTCAGTTGAGAAAGTTGTGTCCCCAGCTTTCACATGTTGCATTCAGGGTAATGTGCAAATGTCTCAGCAAAGATCGAAATTTGGCCTTTAATGTAATTGAGGCTTGATCCATTAGGGGTGGGATGAACTATGAAAGGGTGGGAATGAACAACTAGGAATGAGCAAAATAAGTAGGGTACCAATAACTCTTTTGTAAATTGTAAAAGTCATTCTTCTGGATCCCCCAGAAGATAGTGTCAGAACTGTGCTTTGAGATCCTCCAGTGAAAGGCATATAGAAGTATTATTACTTAATTATGGTGTATGAAAAGAACCAAAATACTGATAGGACTTTGTTTGAGATTTGCCATGTTAACATCACAACTGCCTTCACAAGACTGCTATCATCTTGTATTATGTGTTATCAATAGAATGCAAACAAAACATTATCACATGGATACAAAAGTTTGTTTAGTAAACATATAGATTAACATGAAAACATCCAAACAGTCTTATGAAGTTTTGGTCATTAGTCCTCTAAAAAGTATTTACACATGTACATAAAACATATTTGTACCCTTGCTCAAACCATTTTGAGTACAAACACTGTTCTTTGCAGCAGCATTGCATCTCATGGGACCAATATTGTAATTAATGAGATTTGAAACACATATACTGAGACAAATTAAGAACCTAATATAAAAAAATGAAGATCCATTGTTTTTGTTTAAAAGGGGAAGGGGGTTACTTTAAAGCTTCTTAGTCCAAAACTGGAAAGGAATTCACAATGTATTTTTAGAGTGTTATAAAAAAATCTCTTACATAATGCTGATTAATTCTTAGGTTTGAAGGAAGAGCACCAGGCTTTGTGTGTCAGAGTGTTGACCAGCTGAGCCACTGAGGGAATGGTTTTGGATTTTTTTTTAACTTCTAGATATAGAATGCTGCAATTATTCAACTATTACAGGATTTAGCTTTTGTTTGGGCATCTATGAAGATTGCTCTGTTCCTGGAATCTGCATCTTATTCTTGGAAGTCTTTATCATTTTAAAACATATGTTATATTATATCACCCTGCCTGAGATATAGGATAGCTGCAAACCATTTTTTCTTTTGCTTTTCTTTTACTGCAGCTAGTTATGTTGTGGAGTAACGTTAAGAATGTCTGCAGTGGCACATTATCAGTGCAGCTCTGTCATAATGGCTGTTACTTCTGCAGAGCCACTAGTGCTCCACTTTCTTTATATGTTTATTAAAATGAATAATCAATTTAAAGTTCTTTTCGTTTTGTGGATTTTTCAAAATCCCAACTATTGTAAGTGGCTGAATTCAGACAACATTCTCTTCCAAGACATTTTATTTCAATAGATCCAGTCATTAAATGACATTTCCTTATTTTTAATCCTAGTTATACCTGTGTAGTTTTGAAGTGCAGCTGGAATGAATTTTTGACTAGCTGTCACATTTTAGAAATAAGCGTCATGGGGAAGAATAGACTAGGCTTGGTCTTTTTAAAAAGACGTTTTTAGTGTTAGGTTAGCCTTGGGTGACCTCAAGAGTTTCTCCTCCTTTTTAAATAGATTTCATCTCTCCAGGAAATTTCTAACTAGGGACCGGATTCTGCAATCGTTAATCACTGGACCACTCACATGAATGAGGCTTGCTCACCTGAATAAGGGTGGGCCTAAGCTCATCATTAGAGGCAGTACAAGGAGCAGAAAAGCAAAAGAAAAGCTCTGGTTGTTGCTGTCTTCCAATAGAAAAGAAATCAAAAGCTGGTGGGAATGGCTCAACTGCAGTGAAAGTGGGAGGAATAAGAGAAGGCTCAGAGACAAGGCTGGTTTCATTGCCTGCCAGCTTGGTGGCCTGAGCTCATTGCATCAGAACTCCCTTCTCTAGTACAGTTCCCCCTTATCCTCCTGCAGAGCTCATGCTGTCACCCCCAATTTCTTTTGTAAGTGCTTCTTCAGTCCCCTGGGAGAAGTTCCCATCACTGGAGGCTTATTCCCTACAGGCTGTTAGTATTGCACAAGGTTGCTTGATTGGCCCCATACCCTGATGATAGAGGGCCCAGTCTTGTGAAGTGCTAAGCATTCCTACTGAAAGGAGTTGAGGGACACCCAGCATCTTTCAGGATTGGACCCAATGGGCTAGACTGTGCTTTTATAATACTCCACATCCCATCCCAGGATGCCTGCAGGGAAGCATGCAAACCACTAAACCTCTTCACCACACGCAGCCTGCTCTACTCTTCTTGCTGGTCCTAATCTGCAGGCTTCTGTATGAAAGTTGGTTTTAGCCCTGCTTCCTCCTTACCCCTTTTGGCTTCTCCAAAGAGCACGGGGACAGCAATTCTGCCTGGTCTTCACATGGGACATTCAAGGGGAAGTAAAGGCTCTCTTTGCCCACTCCTCTTACAGTGTTCACCAATGTGAGGGCCATGCAGAATCTTACCCACAGTTAGCATTTCCTAGCAGAGGTCAAGACACTTAACATTAAAAATAACTTAAAAAAAAATCAGACCAAGATTAGTCTATTACTCCCTCTAGCCAGGGACAGCTCTAGGTTTTTTGCTTCCCCAAGCAAAAAAAATTTTGGCTCCCCCCAACCCCCCAAATTTTTTTTGCTGTTACACGTTTGCACTTTGCAGTTTTGTTTTGACTGTTTAAAATTTTTAAAAAATGAAAACAGAGAATTTGTAGTTAGCAAAACAAAACCATTTCCTACTAATGTAATTTTAACATTTAATTTTAACAAAAGCCTCCTGCCTGGCCCAACTCTTACCTTGCTGCGGATCTGGCCCGAGGCGGATTCAGCTCCCGTCACCACCGCTCCCAGGGCCAGAGGTTGGGGCTGCTGCTAGATCCCAGCCCTGCTCATCCTTGGTCTTTGCCTTGGCCCTGGCACGAGCTGGGCTCTGCCCGGGCTGCTGCTCTGCTCCCCTCTCCCCTCCCCTGGCAGGAGGCGGCGCAGAGGGGAGGAGGAGGAGGAGGAGGTGGGGACAAGCCAAGGAGGAGCGGCCCGCCTGGGCGTCATGTCCCCCACATCCTCTGCAGCCGGAGCAGGGATGTGCTACCGGCTCCCGCCTAGGGGGTGGCCGCTGCCTGTGGGAGAGCGGCGGGGACAAGCTGAGGAGGAGCGGCCCATCCTCTGCAGCCGGGGAAGGGCCGTGCTACCGGCTCCCACCGCTCTTCTGCAATCAGCGGCCACCACCCCCAAGGCGGAGCCGGTAGCGTGGCCCTGCCCGGCTGCAGAGGACGGGCCGCTCCTCAGCTTGTTCGCGCCACTCTCCCGCAGTCATCGGCCACCCCCACTCCCCAGGCAGGAGCTGGTAGTGCAGCCCTGCCCAGCTGCAGAGGACAGGCCGCTCCTCAGCTTGCAGCGGCGCGAACCAGGGCCGCCCAGAGGATTCAAGGGGCCTGGGGCAAAGCAATTTTGGGGGCCCCTTCCATAAAAAAAAGTTGCAATACTATAGAATACTGTATTCTCGTGGGGACCCCTGTGGGGCCCGGGGAAAATTGCCACACTTGCGCCCTCCCCCCCCCTGGGAAAAATAAACATTTAAAAACCTTCTGCATCTCAGCACAAATCCAGTTTTGAGAACATTTCTTTTCAAGTCACCTTTACAAGTTATCACTGGTTCTCAGCATCAGCTAGTGCTAAAAGGCACTAAAGCTCATTAAAAAGGTTGTACAAATATTTTCCGTCAAAACTTTTTTTGGATCAAAAATTAGGGGTTTTTAAAAAGCAGAAAAAAATCACAGACAATGTCTGCTTTCTTTCAAAATTTGTTGTGCTTTTTCTAATTGAAAAAACTGAAATAAGTCTACCAAAACCTGAACATGATTTGGGGTTTCAGAAGTGTATGGCCAAATATTTGCTGCTTGCTGTGTTTGATTGTTTAAAGAAACAATAAAAAAATTCTGCTTAAAAAAAATCCAAAACTTTTGAATTTTAATGAAGTTAGATGGCTTGCCTCCTTGATCTTCTCTGGCAAAAGCACACACAACAATAGACAGACAAAGACTTTCCTCCTGGGGTGTGTCCAAGAGCAGAATTTGACCTTTACCCAATAATGTATCATTACTAGATCAACAAATCTGTTCAGCACCCTCAACATTTTAAAATGTATTAGTCTCTATTTTAAAATAAAGATTCCAACACAAGCAAAAGCACTCAAACTTAGGATCTGGAAAAATAAATGGCCACAGCTATCATACTGTGACAGCTTTGGCAAACCTTTACACAGTTTTATAAAACAAATATCGGGTGATGTTCTATTCCCTAGGTAGCTTTTTATCATTAGATGTTCATACTTAATATAAAAGAAGAACAAAATGGTTCTATCTATCCACATATTTACTTAACACATATCAGTGAATTAAATATCATCTCAGTGGTATGCCACATCAGCCATGCTATGTCAACATGTTCAAACATACATTAGCTCTGTGGGACTTTTCTGTCCTCCTGGATGTGACAAAAGCTATAATAACCTGTGGAAGAGAGATCATTTCAGTCTGCATTATGGGTTTAATCTTCCGATGAGCTGAGTTCCCTCAACCCCCAGTAAACTCAGGGGGATGAGGAAATTCAACACCTCCCATGACCAAGGCCTACCTTCTGGAAAGTACCGTGTATACAAAGTAACCCTGACATCTGAGTGCTTGCTTCTCATGGTTTTAAAAACAAATTTGACTTTTTCATGCACAGTTAAAAAGGGAAATATTGACAATTGACTAGGATTTCACCAATATAATATTTTGAGCTTCAGGGCTCAGGAAAAGGATGGTGATGACTAAAATCATGTGGCTTATACCAAATGGAAGCTATGCCAGGTCAGATTGATGGCTCAATGGTTTACTTTTAACAGTATTATTAAGAGTAAAAAGTTTTGCTTTGTTTTTACTTTTAACAGTATTGTTAAAAGTAAAAACAAAGCAAAACTTTATTCAGTCAGGAATTGGCTTATTTATAAAAATACTTTTAAAAACTTGTATTTATGCATATGTTGTCTCCTCTAACTGACTGAAGCATACAATAGATCTTCAGAGCCAACCAGAATGCAACAAACAATAAATAAGCAATAGCATGTGAGGATAGAGGAAGGATTAAGTTAAATCAACCAATTTAAAGCACTGATTTTAATCATGATTTAAATCAGTAATCAGGGAATTTTGATTAAAATCATCAATTTGAATCTTGTTTTGCATTTGTACTTTTCAGTTATTTTCCTAAGGAAAGGTTGAGTCTGATTGGGTTGGTAACCATTAAAACATGTTGATTTATAACTGAATATAGCCTTTACATTAAATGTGGTGCTTCTTTTTGTTAACCAGGAGGATACACTATATCAATATACATTTATTTAAGGAATCACATAGCCTAATTTACATTTATTCAGATCCTTACTGTTTACATTTTTATTACATTTGAAAATGGTGAACGAAGCATATTTTTTTACTAGATAATGAGTCATTTTTTACTTGTGATTTGTATCAAGTTCTATTTGGAAATTCAAATGTAGTTAAAAATGCACATACCCAGCACTTTAAAATTGCTTTCTTATTAGTTAAATAAAATTACTTTACATGTGCTAGACACATAAGGAAAAAAGTTTATCAAAACATGTTTGCATTTAAAACTAACTGATTTATTAAACAAAGTATTATCTGTAGCTAGTGAATTGAACTGATTGTTTATGGTCACCATTGTCCTTCAAGATTTTAGAACTAGTAGAGATCATCCTCTCACACCTAGTTTTTATTTATAGACTAGAAGAAGAAAACAAACTCTCCTGCATTTTCAGCTCCTAATTGGTTTCTTAACTTTGCATGGTCTAGTCATTGAACTGAACTAGTGGATTAAACTGAAATGAAGAAAATATTCTCTCTCCATCTGCAGGAGGCTTGTGCTGTCAAAAGCTGGTTTAGCAGTTCAACAAACTCTGGTTACAGGTGTTCAGCCAGAGACGTGCACCAGTTCATTGTTTGACTTTCTTTTAAACTTCAGCAGAAAACATACTGATTAATATTTTTGATTTATTTTAATTTAATTTTAAATCATTTTAACAGCTTATAGTAAATTTAGGCCTTAACATAGGTTGTCATCATTTCAAATTTAATTTAAAAAAATAAACCTGTATTTAATTAAAATAAAACAATCCAGTTTTTTTAAAAATCATTTTTTTTAAATCATCAATTTGTATCCATCCTGCGGGCTTATTATTCATAGAGCATACCACCAGGTCCAACAACCCCTCTCAAATCAACCAAATGAATCAGTTCATAAGTACTTTGCAGTGCATGAAATAAAAAGACACAGTAAAATAATATCCCACGATTCTTCATATAGTTTACATTGACCCGCATTGAACCATGAATACATGGAATCTTTGTCTTTCTCATTTAAAGGTAATCACTCCACAGCCCTTACTTTGTTAGTGTTGGTTTATGGGATCAACTGAGAGACTGATAAACATTACACAGCAAACCTTTGAAAGCCCTGTCCACAATGCAATTCTGTACAACAAAAACAAGCATGTCAGAGGATCCAGTTACAACATAGTGATCATATGATCCATATAACTAGTTAATATATGGCCATAGTGCCTAATGGGAAGAGGGCATCATGGCACTGAGGAGATCCAAGGCCCCTGGTTTTTTAACATGTTGTAATCAGTGTCGATCCCATCACAGGTGTGCATGCACCTTATGTGCATAATACCAGATTTTTCCTGTCCAGAAATGTTCATCACACATGCATGCCCTGGGCCTCCTCATGCTCCCATAAAGGTAATAAAGGGTTGAGCAGCCCCAACCCTATGTCAATTCCCTTACAATTCAAAGCCTGTGTTGCTGATGACTTCAAAAGCACAGATGGAGAGTGGGTTGTGGGGTCCACACTGACTACAACATCTCAAAGAACCACAGTTACTGTTAAGAGAGTAACCCTTCTTTTTTCTTTAACTATGTGTAGGTGACTGGCAAGAAGTAGCCTCCATGGATTATAACAGTGAAGAGTTTCAGCTGTATCAGTCACCCAGTGATTGAAATACTGTATTCCCAAACTTGGCATCTGACCTCACTGCTATGTCATATGCAGGATATTTAACAAAAGTTAGTGGGTTGCTCCACATAGCTGCCTTGCAGATCAATAACTGGCACATTTCTGAAGCCTTCAGAAGATGATGCCTTTACCCTGGTGGTGTATGCCTTGATGTTTGGAGGGAGAGGCTTGCCAGACAATTGATAGCTGGTGGAAATACATTGTGTGATTGTGACACTCTGTATCTCGGGGGAACACCCTGCATCCCCATGTTCATCCTTATAATATGATTGTGGGGTATCCAATGCAATGTTTGTCATGTTGGGTGTCTTCGGAAGGCTCATGATGCACTGAGCATTGTTGTTATAGCAGGGGCGGGCAAACTTTTTGGCCTGAGGGCCACATCGGGTTTTGGAAATTGTATGGAGGGCTGGTTAGGGGAGGGGGTCCCCGCCCCTATCTGCCCCCCCCCACTTTTTGCCCCTGATGGCCCATCCCCAGGACTGCTGTCCCATCCACTCCACCCCCCTGTTCCCTGATGGCCCCCGGAACCCCCACCCCTGACTGCCCCCCCGCCCCATCCAACCGCCCCCTCCTTCTTGACTGCCCCCCCGGACCTCTGCCCCCATTCAACCCCCCTGTTCCCCGCCCTCTGACTGCCTAGACCCCTATCCACACCCCTGCCCCGAACTCACCTGCCCTCTATCCAACCCCGCCGCTCCCTGCCCCTTTACCGCACTGCCTGGAGCACCGGTGGCTGGTGGCACTACAGCCACACACCACGCAGCACAGTGCACCGGGTCAGACAGGGCTCTGCAGTGGCACTGCCCCAGGAGCTTGCAGCCCAGAGCACTGCCCCAGTGTTGGGGTAAGCTGAGGCTGCGGGGGAGGGGGAACAGGAGGGGAGGTGCCAGGGGCTAGCGTCCTGGGCCAGGAGCTCAGGGACCAGGCATGAGGGTTCCGTGGGCTGGACGTGGCCCATGGGCCATAGTTTGCCCACCTCCATGTTATAGTAATGATATAGGTTGTAATTACATGTATATACCGGTAGTTATGAGGCTGAAAATGTGTCCTCATGGCTTAAAACAAGCCCAGGCAAAACTCTCCAGGACCAGAGGGGAAGTCCACACCTCATCAGGGCATGTATGGAACAAACCCAGCCCAGCCTCACAGGAACAAAGCCAAGAGGGAAGAAAGAACATGATAAAAGGGAGAAACATTTGCCATGCTCTTTCTCTTCCACCTACATCTACAGACACCACCATCGAGCGACTGAAGGGGAGAGCCTGGCCGAAGGGCAACCAGCCAGCCTGTGGTAAGAAGCATCTAAGTTTGTAAGTGCACTGAAAGTGTTCAGATCAGCTTAGAATGCGTTTTGCTTTTATTTCATTTGACCAAATCTGACTTCTTGTGCTTTGACTTATAATCAGGGTCCTCAAACCCTGAAGGGAGTACGTGGTACCTCTTGTTAACTCATTTCACCATTGGTGGTATAGTGGGTGGCATTTGCCACAGAGAAGATGACAAGTCTAGAAGCTGACATGATGTTGAGCAGCTTGTGGAACTTTTCTGAGATGACCAAAGTCACACTCACTAGAGTATCAGAAATCTGCACAAAGAGCTCCTGGAATACTTTCAAGTCATCTGGCATCTGTGACGGTGCTGAGGATACTACTTCATCTGGTGATGATGAGGAGATGAGTCAGAATGCTGATGTTTTTGTGCCCCAGGATCCTGTACCTCTTGATATTCTGGTATCAGTAGTCTAGCCACTGAAGCTACTGGGGAGAGGGACCTCGTCTTCGATGGTGGACACCAGCTTCGTGATGCTTCGAAAGGATGGCCCCAGTATCCCCAGTAAGGCCATGGTGGCATCCTGCATGCATGTGTGTGACTTGCACGCTGTTGACCAATTGCTACAATGACCAATGTTGGTGGGCTGGTGGTGATTAGGTCCATAGAAGTCTGCAAGTCTCTCAACTACACTGCTCACAGACCTCAGAGGGGATGGGTCCCCTGCTAGAAGTCTGCAGGCGAAGAGGTGTGCCCCAGAGATGATGAGACGTAGACCTCCTTTAGGGGCAGCACTTACAAATAAGACTCTTTTAGTCCCAGAGTCTGTATTGGTGCTAGTGGATACCAGTACCAGGGATAGACCTGGTTCAGCCCAATCCTCCTTGCTAAAAGCCAGGGTTAATGCCTATGGGAGCACCTTTGGAACCGGGGTCAGTGCCAGGTGAGTCTGCTGCATCACAGTGTACTGCTTCTCTCCATCCCTCAATGCCATACAGGCCTTATCTCCCAATGTTTTGTGTGCCTGTCCTTGAAGAAGGGCACTAAGCTTCTTCTTGAGCTCCTGCTTTGGTGCTCGGAAAGGTCCTTTTCAGTGCTCAGCTTCAATGCCTTAGGAGTTGGTGTTGGCTTCAACATCAAAGCTGAGGTCAGTTTTGGTCCCAGTGCTAATACTCATGCTGATATCAATGCCAGTGTTGGCATCAGATCTTTCTTCGGTACCAACTTCTTCATGGTGGTCTTAGGAGTCATACCTCTCCTTGATGGAGCATTAGATGATGCAAGCTTGTATATTAGAAGGATTTCAGAGCTCATTTCCTCAGAGTCTGATGAGTCCTTCATGGATTGTCCCAGAACCTGGAGCTTCAGCCTCACATCTTGAGACTTGTGAGACCTCACAGAAAATGGTAAGCATACCAAGCATTTGTCTGGAACATGGGATTTCCCTAGACAGAAGAGGCACCTACTGTGCCCATCTTGTAACATACCAAACTTGAAGCCTGCAGGTTTTGAATCTGCCAATACAGAAACCATGGGGGGGAGGGATAGCTCAGTGGTTTGAGCATTGGCCTGCTAAACCCAGGGTTGTGAGTTCAATCCTTGAGGGGGCCACTTAGGGATCTGGGGCAAAAATTGGTCCTGCTAGTGAAGGCAGGGGGCTGGACTCAATGACCTTTCAAGGTCCCTTCCAGTTCTAGGAGATTGGTATATCTCCAATTATTAAATTAAAAAAAAACCCTGTATGAGGGGAGAGGTGTCAGATCAGAGAATTTGATCAGTTCCTAGTGGTCACAACAAAAAATCCAAAGTGGTTCTGAATATTCACAGAAGATTTCGAAGGAGTCTAGGCTAGCTAAAAACTAGCAGGTCAGACACCAGCCAGGTTCTGTCTCAGATGGTAAGAAGGAACTGAGGGAGAGTTTTATGCCCTTTCAACATGGGAACATGACTAGGCACAGGGCACATGGATGACTCTGATGGACATCTCTAGTGAAGGAAAATCCAGTCTTGCAAGCCCAAGATGCAGTGGGATACATCACTGACACACACTCAAAGCAGCAGTAATGTTAATACAGAACTATGGTCTCTGAGATTTATGTTTTGGTTTGTTTTTGCATCAATATATTTGTTTTGTAGACAGAGCCTCTTGTAGGAACCAGACTACTGATTGTATTCTTTGACATTTCTATTTATAAAAATCTAACCAGGTTCATTTTCAATAATTTTTCTGTTCATCTGGTAAGGAAAAAATAAAAAAGGCGATTAATACCAGCCTTCATATTATGTGTTCAAAACCTTAGTGAATTCTTCAAGGTCTGCTGTGGGTCAGATTTCATGAAATAGCAATAAAAATTCCTTTTTTTTGGCCTTCTCTCCATGTGTTCTGAGGAGGGTTTGTAAGGTTTGAATTACTAAGTAATCACGAAGAACTCCTCTTTTCATGAGCATGCATCCAGGAAATGGACCATTTAATATTGGCATAAACAACAAACTCCATCTCCTTTTTCTCATCTACCACTCTTCTCTGGCATTTTCTTCTGTAGGGCCTCAATCATTCAATTGCTTTCACACAGGCCCAGGGCAGATCACAATGCAAGACTGGGGCCTAATTTTTAAAAAATCTTATTTACTGACTTTTGTAAAAATAAGAACATTACTGCACATACCTTCAAAGCATAAAAATATAGTTCATTAGTGTATTTGCAATTATTTTTTAAACAACAAAACATGCATTTAATGCATTCGCAAGTTTGCCTTATAAAATGTGTTCTCATTACCATGGCAGGGTAAGGTACGGAAATGATCACTTCTAGTTCCTAAAAGAGGAAAATATATCAAGAGCATTTATTAAAAATAATTAGATACAAATTATAGTAATCTAGTAGAAATAAACTGTAGCCTCAAAGATAAAATTAGCCTAGTAGCAATAATATGGAGCACCTCCAACTCATTCTGCATATACAGAATAAATGTATCTAATGATTCCATTGACTTCTATCATTTAATGTGGTACCCATAAAGATTACTCAGAAACAGTCTCTCCATTTGTATTCACCTTTACTTCTGTTATAAGTTTCACTCTCAAACAATACCAGCAGAAATTAAAGTTAATCGCCACTCAAAGTTTAATACATCACAATTGTATAGATTAAAGGATCTCTATTCATATTCATTCTCATATAACCCATCTGCTGAAAATCGAATATGATGAGTCTGAGGGGACATTCCTGAAACAAGGTGCTGGGGCACAACCTGCTCCCAAATGAACAAAGGGTTAATTGTTGCTAAGCTCCGCCCCCTCCCTTCTTGCACAGATGCTAGGGAAAGACTAAACTGTGTGCTTAGAGACTGCCTGTGAGAAAGATCATGGGACTGAGCTGAACCCGAGGCTAGGGGAGTTTCTCCATTTCTGCTTATGTTAACTTGTTTTCATTTCTGGGTATAAATTTTATCTTTCAATAAAATCTCTGATGACTTTCTGTGGGGTATTTTCTGATAAGCCAGTCTAGAAGCTTACAGTTGCTATGTGTGAGTCTGGTAGTATCATTTGGAGACCTGAATTGAATTACCTATCCTGTTCTCTTTCTTTCTAAGCAGAAGAATACTGGAATACTCTCTGTGAAGTGTTCTCAGGCCCTGGAAGAGATGGAGCACCTCGCTTCACCCCAGATTGATCCTTTTGCCCAATTAAGGACAGGTATTGATGGACTCTGAAGAGAGTCAAGTCCTGGCCTTGAAGGCTGGGAAAATGATGACTGAAATGGAACCTTGAGCATGAGAGATTAACTCAAGGAAATAATTGGCTCCCAACTATTAGAAACACAGTGATTCTTGCAAATTGTTCCTGCTCATCTGAGGTTTTAACATATATACTGTCAACATATCTGTCTTATGATGTTATACTGCCACCCATCACCATGGTATCAGAGGCCCAGATCCTCAAATGTATTTAGGCTCCTAACTTCAATTGAAATCAATTGGACTTAGGACCTAAATACCTTTGAGGATCTCGGCCTGAGTGCCTAGTATATCCTAGTAAGAAACCTACAATTTCAGTATATTTAAAAACATATAACTTTTGAAGCTTTTGGTTTCTTAGGTCAAAGACTGGCCTAATGTCATGATGGTCATTTGACAATACATTTTAGTTTTTTTTTCATTATTGATCCAAAATGGGGCAGGAAGGACAGAGATCCTTCAGTCTTTTCTGTTTTCTTTTCTCCTTTACTTCCCTCTGCACTCCACATTCAGAATAACCATCCATTCAACTGAGGAAAGCTGGACATGGTGCTCTCAGAAACTTTTCAAGATTGTCCTGTACATCAGGCAGACTCAGACACAACAGACTGGAAAAGCTCAGGTCCTATACTTAGTAAGCTAGCAGCAGGAGCCTTTTGTGTCCCATTGTTGCTAATGTGCAGCATGGTCAGTGTGAGTGGCTACTCCATAGAGGATCCTTCTTCAACTGGGAAGGCTTCAGATCTATGTGGCAGCCTCCTACATCATGGATGAACACAGCAACTGACCCCCTACTTCAAGAAGTACCTGAGTGGAGGTGTGAATAGGCTTTTTTAAATTTGAGTGGGGGGAGGAATGAGAGTTAATTTCATAAGCCAGCCCCAGGGGTTTTGGTTCAGAAACAGACAAAGTATAAAGAATCCCAGAAATACAGATGGAGTTTGGTCTGGCACTTCAGATGCACCCATAACTGTTATGAACTTCAATACAATTTTTAACATACTAACAATGAAATATCAGGCCCTCATTATCCGTCCTTGTTCAGTTGTAAGGCATTTATCTATGAGTTTTAGAAATCCAGAGGAGATTCCTTTGTACCCTAAAGTTTAAATACCAAAAGTTTCTTATTACTCAGTTTTCCTGTACAAAACTCCTGTAAATAATCCTAAAGTTGGAATGCATGTGCTGTTCTGAATCACTTCTGAAATAGGCCATTTTAATTTTCCTGTGCAGAAATGCACAGCTTGTTTTTCTAAGACCATATTTTGCCCCAGTTCTGAACCATTTCTACTGTGCCTACTGGAGCCTCAAGAAGCCTGACAGCAGAGTAGTTGGACACTTACTGATGGGTCTAATACCTGAGATTACTTTATACATTCCTGACCAGACTTCTAGGCAAGCCTCAGATGTTAACCATTTTCTGCTCAATATATTGAAATCTTTTATAAACCTGCAGCATAGCCATCTCAGACTGGCAACTGTGACTAAGAATGTGGAAGGTGTGGAGGTTTTGTTTAAAACAATTTTATTTTGGCTCTCTGCTGTAATCCTAGTAAAAATATATGTATTTCCTGAATATTAATTAATGGACTCTGGGAGCCATTTTTCAATTACATCTACCAGCTCTGTCTCTGTTTTCTCTTAGAAAGACACAATTCTCCTAAGAGATAAAGCCTGATTTCTCATTGCTTTAATTGGAAGCAGGACTAGTATTTGGTCTGATTCTCCAAATATTCAATTTTCTATCATGCGTGAGTGGGTTACTCTTTAGAATTGTTCAGGATTTGATTCTGGTGTTTCAATATCTTAGCCAATTACAATACAGATATTCCTTTTAAAAAACTGTTTAATATTAAAGGTAACATCAAGTTTAATCAACATGCTAGATCCATTCACGGAAAGAAATACACAATCATAAAAATAATCCATTTTAGGAGATCTCCCCCCACCCCACACACATACTGATCCCTTAAAGTGACAGTATTTTTAAGAAAAAAATTTCACTGAGATTTTTACCCTCTTTCCCTGTATTTTCTGGATCTCCTTTCTCTGCTGTAGGTGCTTGTAATGTCAGGGGAAACAATGAATTTTGAATTGAGACTTAGCAGATCTGATCACGTAGTCTATTCTTGGGCAAACCTCCCGTTGAAACCAAGAAAGATCAGAGTGCAGAACTAGACCTTGCTGGTGAGTGGTAAGGAAATAACAGACTTCAAGATTTTTAGAAAGTTACGAGAGAAACACTGTGAGGAAAACCTCACTGAGTTTTCCTTTATTTTGGCTCCTTTCAGTGAATTTTGTCCTGGGTGATATAACCCAGTAATCTCCATCCCACTCATCTAAGTAGTTCATGGACAGTTGGAAGCCAAAACATCAAAAGGGCACTTTTAAACTAGTTCAAAGCTCAAAGTTTATGTCTGTTAAAAATAAAGAAAGAATTGTATAAATGCTAGCATCCCACAGAGGTCTTGCCACTGAATTCAGTGGTAGCAGGATCTGATCTCCTATTATGAATAAAAATGTTGTCACTTGTTTCCCATCCCCTCAAATGTTAATGAAAATAATCTTTTGGAAAAATGTGGACTTTTCTGTGCAGTAGTGTGAATCTAACTCAACCGTATTGTGTTAGGTCACAAGAAACAGAAGGGGAAACTGACCAGTTTACTGACACTGTCCAAGCTATGTGAAATAAATTTAAAAAACAAAAACAAAAAAAACAAGAGCTTAAAAATGAAAAGTACATTAGATTTTTAAACTGTGTTCTGCATTGATAATTTAAGTATATATTTAAAGGCCAAACGTAAAGAGACGAGCTAAAAAATAATACGATAAAACAATAGGCACAAGAATAGGCAATGTATTTCATAAAATACACTTGGTCTGAAGCTTCAGAAGCAATTTAAATATTTCTTGATAAGGCAGCCTCATATCTTAAGACTGTTGGGGGAAAAAGTATAATATTCAAAGAAGGCTAGATCCTTTCCAGTCTTTTCATCTTTTAAGAACTATCTGCTGGGTCTTTCCATGAAAACATCATTACCCCTGCCTTGCAATTTAAATCTGAACTTAAATAAGCACACTTCAAGTACAAGTTTTGCATTCAGCTGCACTCGATAAGCATTTGTTTACAATATGTCTTTTTCAATCTATTCGTCGATTTTGATAGGGGTCTTTAAACAGTCTTTTAAAAGAAATTTTAATTTGCAAAACCTGCAGATCACTGTTCATGATCATGATCATGTATTTCAATGGACTAAGCTGATACATCCAATATAGGCTGCTTGTTTTGAGTATTGAGGTGCTGTACCTGGTGTTTGAGAATTCAATGTTCTGTTCACTCATAACAAAAGAGGCTCTAGCATTCTAGTGGGCAGTGCAGTATTTCTGTACTTGCCTGTAGGCCTAACTGCTAATTTTGAAGTCCAGTCACTCTGTGCTCAGCTAACAACATTGTTTACTACAAAATGTTCCGCAAAAACTACTGCTAAAATTGCTCAGTGGTCAGTCATGTTTCTTGAAATTAATTTTCAGACTGAGTAGCTGCTTGCTGTGAGGAGCTTTCCAATAGAATATCTCTTCCAACTGCCACAAGTTGCCCACAACCTTTTGATAAACAAGCAATACATTTTAAAATATGCACTTGTTTAGATGCACTATTATTTTGAATAAATTGAACTGATGTTCTCACCCTTTGTCATCATAGAAATTACTATAAAGTGTCTTACAAATTTCTCATAGGAGAACTGCCTATGCAACTGGACATGGATAATGGCATACAATGCATCTCCAAGGCAATGAAAAACTACTTAACTGCAAATAAGAAACCCTCTCTACCTTACCCAGAGTCCAGTGGGTATGTGTGAAGCAGTATGTGTGAAAAGACTTACCAAAGAGGTTAAAATTAGCACGCAAGTTAGTGAATAGCTTGCAAATGTACCATTTTTCAGATTTAGGTGTGTTTTGTGCCTTACAAATACACTTTGAAATACACTTTTTCCTGCACTAAGGAGTCAAGCCTTGTGAGGGAAAATAAGCAGAGGCTGGAGGGTGTAGAATTCACCCCACAATCCTAACACAGACCGTAGGGCTACAGCAGAACCCCAATGCAGCTGCTATATCAACTAAGGGAGAGACCTCCAATGAAACTGCTCCAGAGGTGCTATGGAGCTTACCTGGTGCATAAATCTTGTGTGGATCTGTCACTCTTGCTGAGAAAGTGTTTAACTGAGGGTTTGGGGGAGGAAGGTTTTCACCCATACAACTAAATTCTGGTCTCATGGAAATCAATGGCAAAGGTCCCACACGCTCTTCTAGGACTAGGATTTTTCCAATATTCAGTGAATACCTATTGCACATTGTCATCAACCATAATATTTTTTTTTTCAAATCAGCTGATTGAATTCAGTGCAGAAGCTCACCAGGCTTCCCGTAAGGTGACATGTTTCATCCTTTAATATCTAATAGGTTCACTCTCTTTACTTCTCTTTCAGGTTCACATTTGACTTCTGTTCCACTTTCCTATTACTGGGTAATTTCTGAGAGCCACACGGAAAACTCCAGTATATCTGGGGCTTTAGGCCCAAGTTCCCCTCAAATCTTAAAAAGTGACAAAAAGTCCTCTGGCACCTTATAGACTAACAGAAGTATTGGAGCATAAGCTTTCGTGGGTGAATACCCACTTCGTCAGACGCATATGGAAATTTCCAGAGGCAGGTATAAATATGCAGGGAAGAATCAGTCTAGAGATAATGAGGTTAGTTCAATCAGGGAGGATGAGGCCCTCTTCTAGCAGTTGAGGTGTGAACACTAAATGGAGGAGAAACTGCTTTTGTAGTTGTCTACCCATTCACAGTCTTTTTTTAATCCTGAGCTGATGGTGTCAAATTTGCAAATGAACTGAAGTTCAGCAGTTTCTTTTTGGAGTCTGGTCCTGAAGTTTTTTTGTTGCAGGATGGCTACCTTTAAATCTGCTATTGTGTGTCCAGGGAGGTTGAAGTGTTCTCCTACAAGTTTTTGTATATTGCCATTCCTAATATGCCACAGGACTCTTTGTCGCTTTTTACAGATCCAGACTAACATGGCTACCCCTCTGATACTTGACCTCAAATCTTAAACATTTATAATTGTTGATGTTGTTGTTTTATGTATTAGTTCCCTCACTATATCTTGGGCAATAAAGAAATTGAAAGCCAATAAAGACAAGTCGATCAAAATTCAAAGAGATAAAAGAAAACAAGAAGATCTAATATAACAAGTGGGGGGAAATAAATGAGAGGGAAGGGTAGTAAATCGAGGACCAATACTGTTCTCTTTTAAAAAGACCTTTGAAAAGAAAGATTGTAAGGATTGTTTCAAAATAGAGAGGAACGGGCTGGCAGATTTGAGGGCCAACAACTTCCATGCCTAGAGTTTATCACGTGAGGTGTGATGAGGAGACCTCTAAATGACAAGTGGTGTATGAGGGCAGATTTCTGTCAGGTCAAGGCTGAAGGAGGTCTGAGATGAAGCCAGGGAATCTTATTATCTCTATACCTAGTCATATTTTGCCTATTAATTTTTTTTATTTTTCTTACTAAAAGAATAATTTGATTTGAATCTTTCCCTAAAACTTGTATCAAACTTTTTTGGAGGTCTAGAATAGCTCCATTAACTTTTAAAGTATGATTTATACGGACCCCTGCATTTCCTGAGTTCAGGTAGGCCCAGTGCAGAAGTACTGAAATACTGTGCCAAAACCTTTTCTTCCAGTATTTTCATCCCATTAGAAACCAGGACATGATGTGAATGCGGCAAGCAAGCCTATTCTCACAAGACTTTCAGTCCAATCTATTGAGTAAAGGGGTTTGGATAAGTTTGATTAAGCTTGTAAATGGTTGACTCAGTCCTTCATCTTTCAGCGGCAGATACATTGAATCATGGGTTCCATAAAGAATAAACCTTGCCAGACAAACTTGATTGCTTTTTTGATAGAATTACAAAATTAGCAGATGATGGGAAAGCAGCAGACGTAATTATTTGGATTTCAGTAAAGCACTTGATACTGTGTCTCATACAACCTTACTTGACAAATTAATTCAAATTGGCTGGGAAAAGAGCACTGTCATGTGGAATGAAAACAAGCTCAAAAGATTATAAAACAAAGGATAAGGACAAATGGCAACATATAGACATGTGCACATACCTTACCACCGCTTCCTTCCCTCAGTGTGATGGTGATGTCCTCCGTTGCCTTGTCCTGGAATAAGAGGAGGAAGGTTGCCAGGGTGCTATTTCTGATGGGTCTGGCTGTCTCAGGTGGTCTTGAGGACCTGCTGCAGTGCTTCTGGACAGACTTAGTCTAGATGGGGCACTGGTAACCACTCTGGCATGATGATGTGCTTTGGGCCACAGATACTCACTAGACATAGGTGAGAGTGGCTCCTATGCAATCTGAGATGGGGGCTTGGAGAGATTATATGCTCTACAAGGCTTCAGCTTCCTTAGTGTTGTATCCACATGGAACATTCCTTAGAGTGATAGCACAGCACTGCACTTTATAGGACTTTCCAGCAGGCTGACACTCAAAAAAGAAGGTAGCTGCTTGCTTGTTCAAAGACGCTTTGGTGGTGCAGGGTATAGATATCTGGGAGGAGGAGCAGAACCTCTTTAAAGATGTCTACCAGCAAGACAGAAAAGAGGCAGGAAACTTTAAAGCGCATAGGCCATTTTGAGGACAGGTTGGAATTGGTATCCCAGACATCCTGGACTACTTTGTTGCAGAACTTTAGGGAAGAGAGGGATAACACTCCTGATCCAAAATGTGCTGGTGTGAACTTGCATTATTGCGTTTATTTCTGAGTGCCACATTATCACAAAAATATTGACAAATTGGAGTATATTTAGAAATGAGCAACCAAAATAACCAGGTGCTGATGTGATGGCGTTAGCCATGGGAAAATAGTTAAAAGAGCTAAATATGAATAGTTTGGTTAAGAGTCAACTTTGGGGTGTTGACAATATAGCAGTCTACAAATATTGGAAGGGTATAAACACAAAGGGACCAATCTTGCCATCCAAACTCTGGCAAATTCCCATTGACTCCAATAGTTTTGTTTGAGTAAGGAGGGGCAGGATTGGGCCCCAAGGAGCAGAGCGAATTATTTAATTTGAAGCAAGATGACATAACTAGGGGGGGAAGGATTAAATCAATAGAAGGAAAATTTAGGCTGAAACGCAGAAAACATTTCCTGACAGTGAAATCTAGAGGACGACTAGGCTGTAGAATAGTCTTTCAAAGGAAATGGCAAAGTCTCATCTATTGGGACATTTACATCTAGTCTGGATAAAACAGGCTTTTTCAACAGAGATTGCCCCGACCTTCACTGAATTCTTGAAAGTCACACCATGCACAGAGGGATCAGTGAAGTTTGGGGCCTTGCCTACTCCTCAAGGAAGGCAAATCCCTCATCCCCCCAGTGGAAACATCTTTATTCTGGCCACCTATGTTTTTCTATAGGAAAGGGGAAACTAGACCTCTGTTTCAGTTCTCTTCTTCCTTTAAGTCTGCCTCTCTCTGTACCTCCATTTTCCTTTCTTTTTCTGTGCCTTTGATTTCATTGAAAAGGGCCAGATCAGCAGCTGCAGAAGAACTTGATTAGTGCCTTCCTCCTGTGCAGAAGCCTTTTCCCAGTAGCATTGATCCTAGTCAGTTTCACTTTTGAGGCAGCACCATTGATAAAGTGTTTTTGGACAAGAGCATCCTACAGACCTCAGCTACTGTAAAGGAGGTTGCATCTATCACCTAATCAGGGTGGGTTCTGGGCAGGCAGTTCTACTAATTTGTTTATCTCAGTTCAGCTGTTAATCTTTTTAAATACCAAAAGCCTGAATCTAAAAATCCACTGTTTTGCTGAGACCTTTTAAGACAAATGTCAAAGGCAATTTTTTATTGATTGTTATAAACACCCTTACAGAAGTAAAGCTTTAAGTTTTAATATTTAAATAATATTTAAAAATGTTTAAAGTTCCTTTTTGGATTGTGAACGTCTTTTAAAGCAGGATGGAAAGAGGTTTTCAATCAGCCTCTTGTATACTTCACCTATACTGCCAGAGGCCAAAATAATATCACTTTTTTGGATTAGACCCAGCCCACAATAGGGTCACAAATGCCAACTGTACTTTAAAACATTGGGCCTGACTCTTCAGTCTTTATTCAGACTCAGGGTTCACTGAAAGCAAATAAGATTAGACATAATAAACAAGTTTAGCATTTGTTTACAATCTTAGCAATTATAAACAGTTAAATGTACTGGAAAATAAAGGGCCTGAACCTGCTGTTTTTCTTCAAACTATTGCAAACAAATGCTTATAGAGTGCGACTGAATGCAAGACTTGTACTTGACGTGTGCTCATTTGCGTTTGAGTTTAATTTAAAGAACAGCAGGTTCAGGCCTTTATTTTCCATTATATTTACCTGTTTATTATTGCTATGATTGGCTTCTTGCATTTTGTCCACTTCAACAAATAAAATGGATGCAGTTCTCTCTTAACTTTTACAGTGATTCTAATAATACTTAGACCATGTGGAGCTAACTATTCCACCACCTTTTCCCCCCACCCAGGAAGGACTGACTACATTCTCAGCCACTTTTAATCAAATCTAGACAAATGTTGAGAATTTTTCTGATTAGGCTAGAGTGCCTTTAAAAAAAAACAAAAAACAACCTTATATAGGGCTAGAGGTTTTGGGGAAGTAGGAATTAACTCGGGTTAGCAATAGGGAATGGGTGTCAGGGACAGATGGCTAGCGATACCAATAAATAGGTCTGTTTCTGAGGGGTGACAGGAGGGCAATATGGGTCAGCCTGCTGTTGCTGGCTTGCTGGGGTAGCTGGACAATGGAGAAAAGGGAGGAGGATTTGGGGAATTTTTTTAAAGTAATTCCGGTGATATATACAATAAATGTAATTTATAGAGGTCTGATTTATTATCCTTACATGATGTATGTCTATTATTGTCTTGTCTATTTAGATTGCAAATTCTTTAGGGCTGGGACTGTCTCCCTCTCTGTATCTGTACAGAGCCTAGTGCAATGGAACCCCCTAGGAGCTATCATAATACAAATAATAATAATTATATAGCATTTTTAATCTTCAGAGGACCATACAAACACTAATTAACCTCTTTATCCGCGTATTCTTTACTATAAGTATGACATATAAAATGTACCAAGCAGGAACAGAAACAGCTAAGATAGCCTGCACAAGGCCATAGAGTGAGTGAAATTATAAAAATGTATATCCTGAAATAGTTCTTGTAACTAAGTTGTATTGGTAGATGCCAACCAGTGTGGATGGAGTGTTTTTTAAAAAAGCTCATTGAAACGAGCTGAACAAATAATTTTCAATCAGCAATTTAGACATCCGATTTCACTTTTTTGCCCCTGTTTGTGGATTGCTTATAAACAGATTGTAAAATTCTCAAATATATTCATTATTCAGAATTATTTACAAATTTCTTCAGCCAGTAATTCTTGGTCTGCAGAGTATTAATGGACCTTTAATTGTAAATATTCAAAACCTGAGCTCTGTTGATCGGTTATATAAGTAACATGATTCTGTTCCTTGATTGAATTACTTCAAGATATTAACAAGTAATTTGAATTGTGAATATTACAATAAAATATATAATTCAAAATTTGCACCATGATAGTACA
Source organism: Mauremys mutica (assembly GCF_020497125.1). NCBI lineage: Eukaryota > Metazoa > Chordata > Testudines > Geoemydidae > Mauremys > Mauremys mutica. The sequence continues at coordinate 49,154,054 of NC_059077.1, forward strand.
TTAGATAAGTCACACAGTGTAATTTTTGTTCTCTCATTGGATGACTTATGTAACTAACCAATACTATAAATTTTATAATTGAATGAACAATTTAAATTAACTTTTGATCAATACTCCAGCAATCAAATTTAGGATTCACTTTTCACAGGTATTTCAAACCAGTGAAACTCAAATGCTCTGTTTTCACAGAAAGGGTCACGAACACCAATGAATTGAAATTTGCTTTCTGAGTCAAGAAATTTGTTTACATTAATTGCTAATCTCCATTGAAAACTATTCTCAACCATTTAACAAAGTTGAATACAATCCACACAGGCCAATACAACTACATTACCTGAAACAACTCTCAAGAGCATTTCAGGATCAGAGACATTTTTGTAGGGCTTATCACTAGGGTGGGCTGTGATATATTTTAGTGTGGTTCTTGGGTGACCAAGAAATCCACATATCTGTAGCCAACTCCCATAATGTGGGGATGTTTTGTCAATTCTGTACTTGAACACTGTTTTCAGCCAGGAGCAGTTGTAGTTATCTCTTCTTATTTTAGGAGTTTTTAAATGTTGAGGTTTGATATTCTTGTAGGCCAGTCTTAGCACAAAGAGACTCCTGCATGCAACACTGCCAGTGCACTCCAAACCTGGTATACCGGGGGCGCAATTAAAAAGTTAGGTTTGTTTGAAAGATTCTGTTGGTTCTTTATGCTTAATACAGTAATTCTGTTAGACTGAGTCAAATCTTTCAACCAGGAGAAATTTTAAGGGTGTCAATTTATAGCACTCTTTTTATCCCCATGCTTGGGCTCCTTCTGAGGGAAGACTCCCAAATGTGTTCAATTGTGTGTGAGGTTATTTTGTGCTGGGGCAAATGTCTCTTTATGCATTTTAGAGAGACAAAGAGAGTGAGGTAATATCTTTTATTGGACGAACTTCTGTTGGTGAGAGAGAGAAGCTTTTGTGCTCCACAGAGCTCTTCTTCAGGTCACCTTGTCTCTCTCACCAACAGAATTTGGTCCAAAAAAAGTTATTACCTCACCCACCCTGTTTCTCTAATACCCTGGGACCTACACAGCTACAACAACACTGCATACTTGCAGCACTTAGCAGAATACAACCAGACCATATTCAGTTAATCATTTACCAATGCAGTAGAAATAGTGAATCGGGTACCAAGAAGGACTCCCACATTCAAGTGCAATCCATGGGCTTCCACTCCCTAAACTGCTGGAGCAAACAGCAACAGAGAAATCACCCATTAGGATCCAGTTGTGCATCTACCAGTCCATGCCATGATGTTCCCCAGCCTAACTGCAATCCCTAATTTTTCTCTTCTGTTTCTATTCTGCTCTACTTCACCTGGCATTGATACCACACCTATCATTATGGTATGTAAGTGTCTAAGTTTATAACAGTCTTACAAAACACCACCCAAATATACAAAAGGACATGGCGGACAGAAGGGAGAAATTTGGGTCTTGGTTAGAAGGTTTCTTAGATGATTTTCAGTTTTCTACCACAAATGGAAATGTCTTTTAAAATCATTATAGTCTTTGCAACAGGATGCCAGGGCTACAAATGGCAGTAAAATTGTATGATTTAATTCCCATTTCTGTCAATGAATCAGCAGTATTAAGGATACAGTAAATCCTTGTAATTGTTGTACTCTGCCTGCTGACAATGAAGGATGGCATGCTGAGTGTCAATGCCTCTTTCTAAGGGCTAGTTTTGTGCACACTGTTGAGCCAGTGCTTTGTCATAAGACCTCTGGATCTTTGCCATCAGAATCAGGGTCAGACTCAAGAAAGCTTCCCTGGTGAAGTAAAATTGGAACATAATGCTACATGTCCAAGCTAGCGTGTCTGTCTACAGCATGTGCATGTGTTATGTTGGGTAACAAGACATGACAGATAGGAATGCTTGATTTCTCAGCAGGTACAGCAGATCAGCTATTTATTTATTTTAGATCTGTTTGCATGAAGATACCATATGTGCCTCATTCAAAAATAAAGGTTTTTTTAATTAGTTAAATTTAATGCAAAAGTTTCTCCATTTAATTTAGGGTGATGGAAATAAAGGGAGGCAGGAAAGCAACTGAAAGAAGGGTATAGCTGGGGCCTTTTGTGTGTATGTCTGGATAGCTAGGATAAAACACCAAAGGACAGCTATATGTAAATAACTAGACCAGCTAATATTTGAATATATTTCACATTTTTAAAGGTTTAAATATGTTTTACAGTTTTTAGCTGCAGAATTTTCAAGACCATGGCCATTTCTGCATTTAGCCATGGAACAATGTAAAAAACCACATTTGCACAGTATTTTGTGCATGTAAACTTTCAAGATGAGGCAGAATAGGTAGAGAAGCCATACTTAAAACTGACATTTTGATGGGAGAGGCAGAGTGAAAAAAACTAATTATTTATACAGTCACTTATTCCTTACACACACACGTACTATGTATGGTTATCTTGTGCTGAGAGAGAAGGGGCGGTAGGAAACAATCAGGAGGGGAGTGGAGAGAAGACTAGGTCTAGCAGATGGTGGAAGACAGGGTGACAGAACATCAAGGTTTAGGACATTTTACTTCAGATGAGGCACCGAGTTGAGATATTATAATAAAAGCACACAAGTGAAAGAGGATATATATGGACTCAAGCCATGCACAGAGTTCATGACATAGTGGATGCACCTCAAGAGCAGCTAAAAAGGTGTGTGCTCAACCTTGCAGGTAGGTGCCAAATCCTATACTCCCTCAAAGTGCAGGGCCATCACAGTTAGCATCAATAAGTGCATGCACCTATGGCACAGGGGAAGAACCTGGGGCTTGGTCCCTATCAGGATCTCTTCCCACTGTTATTAGTGTGTAGTGAAAGCATTACTGATGTGATGGGAGCCAGCTGTGCAATTGCACACAATCACAGGGCTAAAGGTTATCAAACAGATGTTTAGCAGTATCAATCAGGAGCAACAAAAGCAGCACAAACCTAGACTTTCTCTATGAGACGCTACTATAGATGGATCAGAGAATAATGGGAGTTTGGTTGAGAGATTACGATCCTGATCCCGCATCCAGCCCAACCTCAGCATTTGAAAATGCACCACAAAAAAGTCATACACAACTTTGACAACATTTTCACTTACGCAAAAAATTATCCTTAAAACACAGAATTCTCATGAAAGACCTCTTCCCACAAAGGGGTGAATTTGGAGTGCTCTCAGTTTCCGTATGAATATGTTGTATAAATACACGAAGGAGCATAGTAAAAATAAAGTACACTAAACATCAATAATGACTAGTTAGCTAAAAAACAGTTCTGGGCCAAAATCTGGTCTCATTTTAATGGGTGGTAACTCCCAATTCACCCCATTCCTGAGAGTAAACTCGCATGAGAAGCACATTGCATGACGCAACAGGAAATTATTACTGGACAACAGTGGGGGATATAACTAAGCCTTTCAGACATTTCTAACACAATGAATATATAAGAAATATGTGTGCATTAACATTTCCTTTTCTATTTTGTGGGGATTGAAACTCTTCTTCCATAGGCAGGCTTATAAATTTGCCAGGCTTTTGAGTTCTGACCAGTTTGCAGCATGTTATATTCAGGCTGTATGATCTCAACAGGAGAGCACAGAAAGGGAACAGACACAGAGGATCAGAAGCAGTCAGGGAACATTAACTGCATACATGCATAATTATTACTACAGTGACCTGATGGAAATTCTGCAAGGAATTCAGAATGTGTCTGTGTACAAGGAACATTAAGAATCAAGCCTTTCTTGATCTGTTTTGTGTTTGCAGACATATTTTATCAAGTAGATATGACAAATAATATAAATAAATACTAATTAACAATATCTTGCATTTTGATCTGACCTTTTAGCAGAGGATGTCTGGGGGTTTTGATAATGAAAAAGCACTATAATAATATATAAAATCAAGCTGAATATCTCCACATTGTGGCCCAGAGAAAACAATATAAAAATCACAAAATGGAAGATGAAGGTATTCCCACTGCCACGGTCCACACTGTGGACTGTTTTGTGTGTTAATTTTGAACTATTATGAAACTGTTGTGACAAATTAAGGAGGAAGAACACCAATGCACTTTAATTGATATGATTCCTTTCCACACTATGCATAATGTATACAAATTAAATGTTGTGTGACAATTTAATATGACTGACTGGTCAGATTTGTGGACTGTAGATTATGGAGTTTCACAATATGCTGAAATTAATAAAACACAATCCACTGATCCATGGTTTTATAGCAGCCTGTCTCAGTCTAAGGTCAAACTAGAAAAGTTTTCTGACAAGTGCTGTAGGTCTCATTCCCTGCTTTTGCTGTCAATTAGATGTTTAACTAAATAAGTATGATATAAGCAAGAAGATACTCCAAAAGAAAAATGTAAAAACTACTAATTAAAAACAAAAGTTATGGTAACATAAGTGTCTTTAAGTTTTGCAATAATCCTTCCAGTACTTTTGCATCCCAAAAGACTCCAGATGTGACCAGCCACTGCAAAATGGTAAGTTGTTTATCAGCATTCTACACTGCAAACTGGCACCTGTAATTTCACTCTCACTTTGCATCAGCAGAATTAAGATACCTAGAAAAACCCTACCAAGACAAGTTTCTGTGTATTCATGTATAAACATTGATAGTAAAATGTCCAGTCTGTCACCCTCAAGATGAGGTACACAGCATCAGATATTCTTCCTTTTCTACTAGTCGTGTGTAGTGTGATAGAACTGCTCTTTCTGTAAAATCTTATGGGTAGCTGTCTCAAGCAAAAAGAGAAAATGAAAATATACCAGCTACTTGATAGCACTGTTATTAAACAACTGATTTTTTTCTGCTCTTTCAAATAATATCACCCCAATTTTTTTTCCCCTGTAATGGCCACAGGCATCTAAGCATGGGCTCTCCCTTGCTCACCGACTGTCTTTTTGAAAGTCTAGGTAACAACCATAATCCTGCAACTAATCCTGACCTAATCCTGCAATTTTACTTGTGTGAGTAATCCTTACTCATGGAGTAGTCTCCTTGAAATTATGGGATTGGGTCCTACATAAGTACAATTACTACTAGATGTTATTTAAAAAAAACAAAAACCCGCCTCCTCATACCGAACACTTGTTACTCCTTGCTATTCTGATCTATTTACATCTTCACTTTATCCTGGAACAGGGAGACTTTCACTGGGTTGCTTGTTTTTAAAAACTGACACCAGCTTCTTCACTTTGTTTCACTGTTTTGAATATCACCAGTGATGAACTCTACAAAATAAGCCACGCTGTACTCAAATGGCAGATATCTTTGTAGAAAGTCACCTCCTCGTTTGTGAGAAGTTTGTCCCAATTAATATGATAAAAAATACAGCAGGGTTATGTAAGATATTGTAAAATTCTTTTGCTCTTTGACTCTGCACTCTCACCTACAATTAATAATAATTAAATATGAACATACATTAAAATAAACTCAAAGGCCAAACAGCTATAATTTAAGGTGGGCACAGAACTCTTAACTCCATCCTTTTGTGCATTAGTATTCTAATACTGTACATATGGTCTGATCCTGAACTATTAAAGTCAGTGGGAGTTTTGCTATTGTGTTCAGTTGAAGCAGAATCTGTATCCCTGATCCAAGCATCACACAAATTTGGTGATACTACGCTAGGTTCCACTGTGCTCCATTAAGGATTTGTAATTTATTTGCTACAGTTTGCAATTTATTGGTATTGGGATGGGAATGGTTGAGTGAGTTCTAGGCTCAGCATGTAAAATAAGCTGCCCAAGGTCAGTCAAATCTTAAAAGCCTCTGTTTTTCTAATTTTTGTAAGAGGAGAATATATGGAAATTGCTCTTTTGGGCAAGTTCTGCCAACTATCTCTCCCCCTGATGGGTGCAATTTTGTAGGTAAGAGCAGAATGATTTCAGGTAATGTGGGTCTCTCATATGAATTACGCACACATCCTAGCTACAAATAGCATGAGGGCAGAATAAATATGTCCCTTATTGTACTTCACAGCTTAGATGGTATATACTGCAAATGGGCATTTAAACATAATAGGATTTGTATATTATGAATCTTTATTAAAACCCTCAGGCTACTGTTAATATATGGCCAGGGTTTGGGTTGGTTGTTCTTTTTTTGGTCTAAATTTATTGAGGATAGTGAGTGTGATACATTGCAATTCCACGCTAAGGACCTGATTCAAAAAACACTGAAGTTAATGGGAGTTTTTCCAATGACTTCAATGGGCTTTGGATCAGACTCTAAGTCCAGAATTTATAACCTGCCAAATAAGAGCCCTCTTCTTGCAAACCCTTCTCATACACAACGCACATGTATACATTAGTTTAAAAAAAAGGAACCTGATTTTGGATGATAGGAGCTCAAAGAAATGACCCAGAGCCAGTAAACACCTATTCTTCCCCATCCCCTCATTCCTATAACTTAAATAAAACCAAACAGATTTAAACCAATGGCTTGATTTTGTCATCAGAAAGATATGTGAGTGAGAATTGCTGTGTATCTTGCAAAAACCGCACCACACTTGCACATGCATGTGTAGAACTATTACTGATTTTACAAGATACATGGGAATGTGTTCCTGCTTATCTAAGCAGAGAAGTGAGCTCAACATTTACCAAAAAATAAATAAAAAAATCCACCCTCTGGCTGAGACCTTGCCTGCCAAGTTTTAGTTGTGTATTTTTTTTTTGAGGCATATACTCTCAGCTTTTGCACTGAGAGGTGAATATACCCTTTTGTTTACAGTGAAGATTTAGGACCAAATTCCACTCTCATTTACATCACTGTAACCCTAATGAGGTGATAAATCAGGGTAAGAATATAGTCAAGGTCAACTAGATTGGATGGGTCAAAATGAAAGCAGAATTTGGCTCAATAGCTGAAAGTATAAACTAAAGACTGACCAAAGTGGAACACAAGATCAGAACATAAACCTGATGTCAAATTGAACTTCATGACTGTGGCCTGTATCCACAATGGGCAGAAAAGAAACACCAAATCCAAACAGTCCTGAGCTTTGATTCCAAACTCCTTAGTTCTGGCCTATCTATAAAGCCCTTAAAACAGAAAATGAAAATGTTAACTGACTTTTAAACCAAAAGGGCCAACTAAAACGATTTTAACTTGCCTGAAAATCTTTGATGAGTGGCCTGAAATTCAAAGGTAAGTTAAAATGAACTTCGATATGATGGCGATAAACATTTTTTACACTCTGAAGTGAGACATTTTCATGTAAACTATTAATAAAACAAATTGGTTTTTCTGAAATGCACAAATAAAAATATGTGATTATGTAAGAATATAGATGTGAAAATATTTCATATTTTACACAACTGGGACCAATCAAGCAGTACTTGTGCATTGACTTCATTCTGAGTTTGGGTGTTTAAAGGCTGCAGATCTGGGGCTAGCATTTGAAATAGCACATTTTTTTACTTAGTTAAAATGTAATGTGAATTCGCTTTTTGTTCCTTAGAATTATTCCTTGAGAAAGAAAGATTGCAGTTGGTATCATGTTGTATGTAACGAGGTAATGCAATACCTAGAAAACAACATGCTAAGCATCTTTCAGTTTCTAGGAGCGTGCTTTCTGCAGAGGCAGCTGCCATTTTGAGAGCTGAGGATGATGCAGCATATGTTACAAAAGAGATACACTGCTCTCCATTTCTCTTTCACAGACACTTTTGTCTTTCTTGATTAGTTGTTTTCCTTTACTAAAAATAAAGGCAATTCAGACTGGAAGAACATAGTTTCTCAGTAAAAGAGAACAGATAGCTAAAAAGCTGATAAAAGCCACTAGGACCCTAGCCTCTTATTTGCCTACTTGGGTCATTGGCTGAAATGGGACTCTTAAGTGAGCAGAGACTGCAGAATCAGGTCCTCACCTGTTTAGCTGTAAGCAACTTATCTTTTTATTGCTATTCTATGGAATACTTGCCTAAATATTAAAGGAAATAAATTATCAGTCAATAAAACAGTAGTTGTTTTTACTGGAAAATATTAAAACAAATAGTAATGTTATCATATATAAACTTTAATATCAACCTCCAAGAGGAAAATGATTTCTGGTAATGAGTGGAAACATAACATGAGGAACATTTTGTCTTATAAATAATATTAATACTGAGATGATGCAAGTAGTGAGATTGCCTAATTTAATTTTGCTGACAGAACACATAATGAGAATCTATGGAATATACAGTATAAACCCATTGTCTTGTAAGCAAAGCTAACGTCTCCAAACTGCACAGCAGCAAGTCCATGATTTAATTGTGAAGCTCTTCCCTCATAGGCAGCATTAATTCCATAAACCACGGATGTTAATTATGTTTATATTATAGAGACACAAACTTAATTGTTATCTCTTTTTTTAAAAAGGTGAACACAGACACTTTAAAAAAACAAAATATCTATTTAAAATTTCAAAGCCGTAAGAGGGAAGATACCTGTAGATTAAAGAATTACAAATAAATAGATTTTAAAACCAAAATGTTTGGGAATAATCTCCTCCTTCAGATATGTGACAAGTCACAAGTTCAAAGTTCTCTGTTTTCTTTGAATTTGAACATTTTACAGTTTCTAATGTCCTTGTAACCCTCTATTGACTCAACAAAATCACAACATGCAGCAACATTTGAAACAGGTGGATTTTAACACTAGGCAGAATCCAAGGGGAACAATAATAAATTTAAGAAAGTAAAGTTTGCTGCAAATACTTAATATTCAGAATTCTCAAGCTTGTTCGTTAGTTACTGACTGGACAAAAATGCCATTTATATATTTGTGCTCCCCAGTGCTGAACTGAAAAAAGTGTGTGTGGGGGCGGGAGGGTGGCGGGGTCAACCTGGGAGCAGCAGCTTTGGTGAGATAGTGCTTAAAGTATGCCTCTTAGCAAACCAGCTTAATTTTTCTCTCTGCCCCCCCTTTCTTTCTTGGGTTGTTTGGGGTTTTTTGTTTGTATGTTTTGGGGGGAGGGGGAAGACTGGGGGTGATGGTGGCTGTTTTGGCCTGCTCTGCACTTTAAGCACTGGTGCTCCCTCATTGGATGATAATATAGTAAAACATAGAATTGGACATCCAGTGCAAATACTCATATTTATGAGTTCAAAATGGACTTTCCACAAATATTCGCCAATATTTGCTTAAAACGTACTGTTTCTATAAACATTCCTGTCAGTAAACTTATTAGTTAAAATATTTACAGAAAGCAAATAAAAGGGGGCACACACATAGCCAAATCAAATTCAACTTTCTGTCCTAGTAAATACATGTGGAAACATTTTTAAGTAAGTTCCCAGCTCTGCTAAGTAATGTGAGTTTCACTGTATGAGACTCAGTGATATACCAACAAATATACATTAGAAACTTGCAAAGGTTTCCCAAAATAACTTTTCTGTATAATTACACACACACAAACTACCTTAAAAGAACATTATAAAGGTTGCGAAGTCAAGCACTCAAAAGCTAGGAAATGCCAGAATTAAAGTTACCTGTGAATCTTAATTTGGCTTCTTTGTGCATATACATTATGATACTGTCTAATTACACAATCAGATACTACTTTTTCCATAGGATCCCCTGCTTCATTCAGTGCACAGAATGGCTTATGGTCACTTCATGAGTAGCTATTCAATAGTTTGTTTCATCCTCATTGTTTAATGTATGGCCCTAGGCCTTATTTACTGCACACTATTCAAACCCTGCTTTGAAGACAGAATTATTCATTTCTGTAGGTGCTTTTCTATGCTCTCATCCCTGTAGTATGAGTGCTTCAAACATAAATTAATTAATTTTCACAACTCCCCCAACCCTGTGAGGTGAGGGAGTGGTATTACCCTCATAGTGCAGATAGTGAACTGAGGCACAGAGAGATTAAGGTCAAAACTGTCCACAAAATGTGGGTGCCCTTGAGGTGCCAACTTTATATGTTCAAATCACAGCTCCCATTGATTTCAGTCATACTCAAGTTGGGCAACTTGAAAAAGAGGAACACACAATTAGTGCCCACTTCTGAAAAATTCAATTTAAGCAACTGGACCTTAATCACATAGGAACTCTGGAGAAGAGGCAGGGATAGAATCAAATTCCCCATGGCAGCATTCTCCTGTCTTACAATGAAAGCCTCATTGTCCAGTAATCCCACACCTTCCAGTCCCCTTTGGTACACTGATGATAGTCCTGGCTGGCACCACCAGACTCTGAGACCTCCTGGACTACAATCAGAAGGACTGGGCAGACCCTGCTGCACTTAGCGAGTGCATGGGACTATCCACACTATGCACCCCCCCATCATGTGATCTAGGACCCAAGGGCAGCCTTTCCTCCTGCTTCTCTTGCTTTCCTTAAGCAGGTCCTTCAAAAGGGTGGTCCCCACCTGCCTTTCACCTCACGCCCTTCTGAACTTGTCATCAGACCCCTGACTCATGAACCTCCCTGGCCACCCCAACACACAACCTATACAATCTGAAACCATGCAGCTGGTCCACCTCCAAACCATGCCCAGAAACCATCTGTATGAACTCGTGCTTCACACCATCCACCTCCTCCCAAGTGGCGGGACCTGTTGCCACTTGAAGAGGGCAAGGAATGTCATAACTCAAGGTGAAATTTGACTAAGATAACAGGACTGATACTCCTCTTGTGAAAAGTGCCATGGGACATTTACATAATTACAACAGGTCAGGAGCTTGGTTATAAACCTCATCTGATAGAGGATGCCTCTAGCAGCACAGTGCCTTCTAGTGCCATGCTAAGGTACTGACGGAGAAGGCAAACTACCATTTACCAAATCAACAGTACCCAGGGCTGGCTTTCTGACCTGTGGGGACCAACTGGAATTCTCAGTGGTGGTCTGGGGCTTCAGTGGCACTTCAGCAGCGGGGGGTCCGCTCTGGGTCTTCCGTGGCACCAAAGGACCCCCCGCCCCTGAAATGCCACCGAAGACCCCCAGAGCGGACCCCCCGCCGCTAAAATGCCACGAAGACCCCCAGAGCGGACCCCCCACTGCCGAAATGCCACCAAAGACCCCCGGAGCAGGACCCCCTTAGGCGCGGACACAGGACCCTCTTTAGTGCGAGGCCCGATTCCAGGGAATCGGAGGAATCAGCGTAAAGCCGGCTCTGACAGTACAATCTCCTGCAATTCATATATTTTCATTGGAAGTCTGACCTGGCCCAACCGCTTACTATGAAATCAGCCATCTAGTTTTGTTTGTTCGTTTGTTTTTTTAGTGCAGTGGTGTTTTCAAGCAAAGAGCAAAAGTGAAGCTTTATTTTTGGGTCTATTTCAGAAAAATCACTGTTGGCTTCCATCCTACAGAAGTCTGTGAGCAGCCATGGAAATCTCTGATTTTGAGACGTTTGTGGCCTGCAAGCCAAACCTATTTTTTTACTAGCTCAAACCTTAATTAGCTCTTTGTTTATTTTGATTAACTTGTTCTGTGTTAATGGCTATTTACTGAATAAATGCTGGAGAAAAACAAATATTTGTCCTGAGTCCTTTTCTTTTCCCTTGAATTTGGTGATGCATTTTTGAAGCACATGTTTCCTCCATCCTTCCTCCAACAGTGACATGCATAATCTGTACTTCTCCGTGCTCACTTGGCAGAAGTAAAACAATTTCCATCTCCCACCCCTTCTATCTTTCACTAAGAGCAGTCAAATGAATTTTCACACTTCACTCCATTGCAACAGAATTACAGGCACATTGAGAACATTAGACTCAATTTGCTTGCAGGATAATATATTTTTGGTATGAAATAAAATTTACAGTATATAAAACTTATCTTTGTAAATGAAAAATAGCAGAATAAGGGAACATTACATATATTCAACTTTAAACATACATTTGAAAAGATAGAGAATGTCCAATGCAATAGCATTTGAAAGACAAAGGGGAAAGAACTCCTTAGTACATGGCTAAATGTGCTGTGCCGGGATCAAATAGGAAAATATGCATAGATCAAAGGTGGTACAATGCAAGGCATAATCTAACACTCACCTCAGTTTACACAAAGATCCCCATGATGTGCTGCAGACTTATCTGCACCACTGCACTTGCCAACTGTTAGGCGAAATGCACCATAAGTTAAAAACATCAAAGTATGCTTTGTGGTGCCCCAGATTACATACCCTTTTTAACTTACTATGGAAACCCTACAAGCCCCATAATGGAACCTATTCTGCTGAAGGTGAATATGAGCGTAACTGTCCTGCATATGGAGAAGAGAATGGAACCTAAAGGAACAAGTGGAATAATTTTACACATAAAAAATTGACTCAACTCACCAGCATAAATTACTTTATACGCTCATTACATTATTTTCAGTCTGTATACCAAGCAGTCTTAAAATATTTGGACACTCTAGTCAAAGTTAATATTTGTACATTCAGCTGTGGAAATTAAATCTCAGGGCAGCATATCACAAATGAAATGAGATATTCAACATTAGTGCACTCACAATGTGTACAGATCCCTACCAAAAGTCTTCCTCTTGTCTCTGTAATCTGTTCAGATGCACATGGAGCAATAGGGACATTGACTGTCAATGGAGAATTAATATTTCTCCTCGAAAGGTGAAAGTTCACTGTGACAGATAAGACAATATCCTGGACAGACCTTGAATTAAGTTTAAGTATTTTAGGAGTTCACTGTATTAAAAATGCAAATGTTGAGGGATTGCCTGAAATTCCACAGAAGAGGGGAACCACAGACCTCCAGGAACTAAGAACAGTGGGGTGTGGTTAGGCAAATTCACTCAGGTTTTAACATTGCAGAGAGCTACCGCTCCCTGGACAGAAGCTCACATATAGTGGTTCAAACTGGATTCTCCAGGGACCAACAGACAAACAAAGGACTTTTGGATAAATAGCTTAAGTTAAAACTGACTCTGGATCTTCCTTCTGATCCAGCAACCAGACAGGCCTTCTTAGGGAAGGGTTGGAAAGACTTTGGCCTGTTGAGAACTTGTAAGACTGAGTTCTCATTCTGAGCAAAAGGAATGATAAACTGGTAACCACTGGAAAACCCCTGGCTGGGACTTGAAGAGTTTTCACAGGCCAGAGCACTTGTTGGAGTGATTTCTGGTAAGCTTATTAGCACGCATGTAGGTTCTTCTACTGCAGGGGTCAGCAACCTTTCAGAAGTGGTGTGCCGACTCTTCATGTATTCACTCTAATTTAAGGTTTTGCGTGCCAGTAATACATTTTAACATTTTTAGAAGGTCTCTTTCTATAAGTCTATAATATATAACTAAACTATTGTTGTATGTAAAGTAAATAAGGTTATTACAATATTTAAGAAGCTTCATTTAAAATTAAATTAAAATGCAGAGCCCCCTGGACCAGTGGCTAGGACCCAGGCAGCGTGATTCTCACTGAAAGTCAGCTCGCGTGCCGCTTTCGGCACGCGTGCCATAGGTTGCCTACCCCTGTTCTACTGTTTTTAATGTTTTCTCTGGAATCTTTCACCTTAAGAGTAAATGTGTTTGCTTATAAAGGGCTGTGTGGTAACCTACCTGTGGCAATTACAGTGTGTACCATCTCTGAGGAGAAAAGCGAAGCAGGCCTGTTTAAGCAGTCTGTCTTTTGCTGGGGGTATAACAGTATAGTCAGGAGATTGTGCTGCCTGGAAATACCCCAGTCAGGAGGGAGGGAGGGATAGAGATGCATCTCTCCACCCAAGAGAGGCAAAAGCAGAGCAGCTTGGAGCAGAGAGTGCGTGCTGTCACTGGATCACAGAGGGGCAATAAAGGTACAGTTGCCCCAAACTGTTGCACTCCACACAGCTTTAGTTTTCCATGGAACACTTAGATGAGGTTGCTAAAGTGCAGCTTTCTAAAGAAGCATACAATACACATGTCTATAAAAAATTGTATTTCACAAACAAATGCAACTGGTCGCTTCAATATATGTTATATAACAAAAACTAATGATGTTATATCTGAAACTTCATAGTATTTCATACTTTCATATTAGAGTTATCTTGAAAAAAAACAAACAAACCCACACACCAAACCAACAAAAGCAATGCATATGCCTGGTGAGGGGCCTCTGCACAGTTATAGCATTTAGATACTCTACAGCTGAATGAGAGCAATTATTAAAGTTTATGATTACCTAGCAATAGAAAAATCACATTTGACTATTGTTATCAAAATTAAATGTTGAATAATTTTAATACCAAATTATCTTTCACTGCAAAAATCTAGTGTTGTCAATGAAAACATTAACATTCCTAAGCACTACATGGGGGGAGGGATAGGTCAGGAGTTTAAGCACTGGCCTGCTAAACCCAGGGTTGTGAGCTCAATCCTTGAGGGGGCCACTTAGGGATCTGGGGCAAAATCAGTACTTGGTCTTGCTAGTGAAGGCAGGGGGCTGGACTCAATAACCCTTGTCCCTTCCAGTTCTAGGAGATAGGTATATATTGTATTATTATTCATATTAAACATCTCTTGTGCATTGTTTTTCATTGTACCATCATGTTACACAGTCTGTTTTCACAGCTGAAAAACTGTATGAAAAATACTATGATTTAGAAAGGCAATCGAAGAGCTAATGAATAATGGGATATATATTTGTAGAATAGGTATCATAGTATACTTGCCTTTTTTGCTAAATGTTGCTATTTTTCCAGGATCAGAAACCCAAGAAGTTTTTATTTATTTATTTATTTAAGGGTATGTGGAACAGGTTATTAGATTTGGGCTGGAGTGATTAAATAGGTGAAAGTGGAAAGATGCAGTAAAGCCATCGTTTGTGGGGTTATAAACAGTTTCGCTGGAGACTTATATTGCTGCCTAGTGTATTACTGTATGGCCCTATGCAGTAAACTCGATTTGGCCTAGAAGAGTGGATTGACTTATTTGCCTGAATTCACTGGTGGCTCCTGTTGTTCTAGGTCAGTTATTAATTAATGTGGTAGCCCTCCCCCCCACACACAAGACCATGGTTTGAGCTGCTTGCGGAGCCCTTCTCCTGTTTCTGGTACACAAGGGATTCTCTTAACAAATAAACAAACATAAACCAAATAGACAAAAGGATCCTTTTCCCACTCCTTCCCCTGAGAGAGGAAAAATCCTAGTAAAAGGAAAAAAGCATATGTGATCAGTCTTCTAGGAAGCCTTTTGGTCACCCTTTGGGGGTTGGCTTAACTACAGGGATAGTGTCTTTAATCAGGGTTAGGATCTGTCTCCAGCCACTAATTTGGGTCAGCTCCTGCTTTATATCTAGTCCATGCAATCGCAGAGGTGGCAAGTTCTGCAACTGTCTTCTTCTTTGCTGATCTGCCTCTGAGGTACAGCAGTCTTCTCCCTCGTCATTATCCCTTCCTGGGGTGGGGGAGGGGGGCTTTCCCTTTTTAAGCTTCCTCCCTCCGGGCAGTGCAAACCTTACAGGTGTGTCTGATTAATGCTGGCGGAGCCTAGAAGAGCTTATTAGCCACCTCTCTACTAGAGTGAGGGTGTGCTCCCACACAATGAGAAAGAGAGAATTAATGGAAACAAGAGATGTTGCTATACTAGTTTTTATCTTTCAATGAAACCTGCATAATGCTAGCTCAAAAAATGGTACTCCTACACAATGATTTACAAAAATGGGACATTTTCCTAACAGCTTTTCCAATCATAATTGGATGGGACTAAACTTATTTTTGACTACAGGACATTAACCTCTGTAGTGACACTAACTACACCTCTACCCCGATACAACACGACCCGATATAACATGAATTTGGATATAACGTGGTAAAGCAGTGCTCCAGCGGGGAGGGGCTGAGCACTCTGGTGGATCAAAGCAAGTTCGATATAACACGGTTTCACCTATAATGCAGTAAGATTTTTTGGCTCCCGAGGACAGCGTTATATTGAGGTAGAGGTGTAATAAGATATATGTGCAATGGATTATCATGACTAACTCCACAGGTTCCTGTTAATGCTATGAACAGGTACCAGGCTCAGCAATTAAGCCAAAGATGTTTCAGGTCAAGCCAACACAATCCTTTACACATAGGAGATCCAAGTCTGAAGAGTGAATTTAACCCTGGATTTCTTGGTAAGGAGACATTGTACTCTTGCACTACACTGGATTGACCTTGGAGACATGAGTGTTTAGCACCACTCTCCAGTTCATGAATGGAAGAAGCTGCATCCAGCACTTCTTAGTCAAGTGGAAGATCACCACCATATGGGGCAATTGAAGGGAAGAGAATAAAAGCTTTAAAAAAGAAATGGACCCTTCAGGATCCTCCTCCCTGAAAACAAGCAATTTAGGATCACCTTTAACTCTTACGCCTTTACAGTTCAAGTGTTTTTACCTCCTAAAATCTGAAAATTAGTGATGGACAAAAATCACAACCATGGATCAAATTTCTCAACTCTGTAAATGTTGCAACATCTCCCTCCCCTGACTGAATTTGAAAAAACTGAATTCATGATCAAAATCTGTTTGCACAAATGTAGGGTGTTTGAATTCAGACAGATACATAAATGGGTCTGAGTTGTGAACAGATGGCCAGATCCTCAAGTAGTATAAGTCAGCATAGCAAGGAAGTGACTCAGGGAAGAATATTCAAATAAAGAATGGATGGAGCAAAGAAAGGACAATCACAATGAATCACAGAATAAAATGTTGTTTTAAAACTTTAATCGGAATATATATGACATCTGAATAGTTACAGAAAAAAATGAAGAGAAAGCAAAAAGGATACAAATGTAAACTATGATGGATACTTGCAGGCATGTGTGGGGAACACAGGGAAATCTTGCACTCATAGTAAAGGTGATGGATCATTTGAAATAGGTGTTAGAAGTTGAGATAGCTACTTTTTGCATGGATATCTCCAGTGGTAAAAACCTGTCCTTACTAAAGAAGAGTGGCACAACACTATCCCTGCAGTAGGATTCAAATTATTTTGCTGGAACAGTGTACAGAGGCTTGGGGTAATGGGAAGGAAAAAAATCTACCCTGAAGTGCACATTACTGCTGTTCCAGAACCACTAATTAAGTTTATCCTTCTGAATTAATAAAGTTCTAGCAAATTGCAAAAATTATGTTTGTTTATCTGTATGGAGATCATCAATACCATGTGACATCTTGGTCATAAGTAAATTCTGAGCTCACAAGGCAGAAAAAGTACCTTGTTAAAGAGAAAGAACTTTCAACTTCTGGTAAGCTAGAAGAAGTTCCAAACCAACTATCAGTAAGGCGAAATTATACACAACATTTGATTGTTTATCAAAAAACAGGTAACTTTATTTGTCTTGCCCACTGAAAATTATAAAGTAATTTAAAACTTGTTGGGTTCTTAATGAAAGAAACTACATCTAATAATTTTACTAGGGATTTATATATAGCTGTGAGGATGGAAAGAAGATAACATTTGATCTTATAAAGGCTATTTTATTTAAAAATTCCTGTTGCTGTGTGCCTTGGCATTATAATGACTAATCTTTTCATTTTCTCTCTTCTTCAGTGTTGCCATAAGGCTCAGTTCTGAAGTCTTTACCCAGTTCCCACTCCATCAAAAATTCCATAGATAGAAGTCATCCAGCAATAGCTTGGCTAAGTGATGCAAAAGGAGGGAAATGAGAACAGTTGTAGTGTGTAAATACTCTGGCCTGATCTTGCCTCCATAATCAAAGACAATGGGAGTTTTGCATCATTTAGGATTGGGCCCCCAAAAGGAAGACAATAGTCATACAGAAAATAGTCATTAATGAGGTCTAACTAGGAGTAATGGGATGAGATTAAGATAGGGAAAATGTAGGCTGAATATCATTAAAATCTTCCTGACAGTGTGCTCTATTATATTAGGGAATAATTTCATTGACTTCAGCAGGAGAATTGACTGAATAAAATCTGAGTAAAGACTGAAGAACTGTGGGGCTTTATTGAAAACCCACTTATGTCAGTGGGAGTCTTCCCATTAACTTTGGATCAGGCCTATAGTGAGCAGTCTAGGTATGTCACTGAAAATGGTTTAGAAACTGAAATCCTGATAGGAAATTAATCAGAGCATAAACTATTCCCCATCATTTCTGCACACTATGTAGGCAGGGGTGTTAGACATCGATAACACATATCAACAGTTGTTGGTGCTTTGTGGCATGTTGTTGAACCCACAGGTTGTTTGTAGACAGCAGCGATTAAATGTACATTAATATTGACTCCATTGTGAACATAAGTTAAAGTGCTGTGAAAAAAACACTCAGTTAAAAATGAAATTCCTTAACAGCTGACATGCTTTTGTATTCCACTAGGTAGTCTTTAGAATTTATTTCAGTACTTTCCACTGCTGTTCAGCTTATTGCCATATGTTTCTATTATCAGCAATAAGCTGGCAGTTACTCCTGTGAAGGTTGCTGTTTCCCAGTGAAACTTCCATCGGCTTATTGCCCGAGTCATTGACAAGGTTGCCTGTAGTTCATCAATTTTTTGCTCACTACTAGATGAGGCTGTAATCAAAGAGAAGTAGTTGTAGAGACCTACAGCATTCACATGAGAATAATTTAGCTACACTAAATAAAAGTAAGCTGCATTTGTTTAACTGAATTTATTAATACCTCAAACGTGTGTGGGATCAAACTGGCTCCAGAGTGAACTTTTGTTATTCATCCAGCATCATAAGCTCAGGCAGCTCCATCACTGGATGGATTGTGCTGGATATGGAGCTGCTCTGTAATTTATGAATACGGAATGTTGACCAGGTTATTGAGATGTTTTCTGTATGACTATGTTAGTTTAATGCAACAAGAGACTGCCTGGAAAAAAAAAGGCACAAAGGAAATAATGGCTCAGGATAAGCCACCTCTCCACAAATACTGGAGAGTTGTTAAAGACATTGCCAAGATACTAGGTTTGACAATTTTACCTCCTCTCCAACTAACCAACAAAACTAGCTTGAACCAGGATAGGAAAGGGTCACAAACACAGGAGATCAAAAGAATGCTGGCAGCTTTAAAAAGGAAAATTCTCTCAAGAAAGGGTGGGAGTAGTTGTGCCGAGAGAGGCGCCAACCAGACACCGGACCTCACTGGGTTGTCTGAAGAAGTTAGGCCTCCCTCGTTTACCACCAGGGGATGTAAGACAGACATATGTGTAGACTGTTGTTTTAAAATCCTTTTTCTCTAAATGCTTTGTTTCTGCTATTAAAAAAAAGTACACCTCTACCTCGATTTAACGCTGTCCTTGGGAGCCAAAAAATCTTACCGCATTATAGGTGAAACCGTGTTATATTGAACTTGCTTTGATCCACTGGAGTGCACAGCCCCGTCCCCCCCCGGAGCACTGCTTTACTGTGTTATATCCAAATTCGTATTATATCGGGTGGCGTTATATCGAGGTAGCGGTGTACTTTGGTTTTAACAAGACTGTTTGATTACTGGATACCACAGGTTACAGATTCCCAAAGGGAAGAATCACAAGTGCCAGAACTTAGTCAGACCTGCTTGGATAAGAACAATTGATATAGATGATACTGCAGCGCAAGAGTGGGAGAACTGCAGAATTCCACCCTGAAGTAGATATAGGGTTACACTTGAAAGGGTACTTCAAGGAGGCCAGGAAGTGGACAACTAGCCCTGAGCTGTGAGGACCCAGGGATAATTAATTTATGACAATGCAGCCAGCTTGTCAAATATCTGCGCCACTGGAATAATGGTCGGGAATGGCAGAGCTGATGGCATTTTCTGGACTCACCAATACCATCGCATGATCTAAAGGTAACAGTAGTAAGTGGAAATCATAATTACTGAGAGAGACCTTTGTGTAATTCAGTTCAAAAGATGGGGAAAGTTCCTTACTTACCATTTTTCTTATTTGCAAAGACAGATGATCTTAGAGGCTCCTCTAACATAATGAAGTTTCACCACAATACCATGGAGAACCCTACACAGGAAATTAAAAAAATTGGAGGCTGCTCCTGAGACTAACTTGAAAGGTGGTGCTTGAAATGCTTGTGAAACATAATGTCCAGTTAGGAACAAACCATGAAAAATGTGAAAATGTTTTAAAATATTATAATTTATTAGCTTAAAACTTCCTGGAGTTATTGAAGCCCCACAGATATTTAGATACGATACTGGCAAGAAGTGTGGGGACTTACTAGGGTTTTTCCACTTCTAGTGAAAGCGTATTTTCTACCAGATGTTTGTGAAAATCTAGTGTATTTTGATTCTATTAAAACATCAGCTATATGAGAATCTTTGCCTTCTTATAGCCCCACTCTTAAGCCCTTCCTCTTGATCAAATATTAAAAGGAGTTTTATTAACTAATTTAATTTTTCCTTTAGATAGAGACTAGGTTGGGATGCATCTCAGGGAAATTTCTAACACATTTTTTCAGGAAAAGGTTTTTATGTTCTTGGAAGTTTCTAGAGCAGCAAAAGCCTGGGTCTGAAGGTTTCTTTAAAATTAGCAAAAGACCCTTGAGTTTAAAGTAGAACCCAGTGAATTTCATGTAAAATATCAAAGTAATGTTTTTAATAACACAGATAATTGCCATCTCTTATAAAAATAAAAGCAAACCAAATTCATTTGGAAGGATATTCATTTTGTACTCAGGGATAATTGAAACAATATTTTGAAATTTCCAGTGATGATCACATGCATAATTGCTGCTGTCATTGTTTTTCTGAGCTTTCAGTTCATGTAACCATGAATAAGTCAACATTTACCAACAACTACCATACAGGGGCCTCTGAGATACCAGTTATTTAATATATTATGTGCAAGAGAATAGTGCTGTGACCCTGATACCACTTACTGATTATTCTCAACAAATGCTCATATTTCAATGGTGGAGGGTAGAATTTTCAAAAGCATCTATGTAACTGAAGAGTCGAAGTGCAGTGAAACTCAGTGGGCATCCCAAGAGAGTTAGGTGCTACTAAAAATGGGCCTGAAGCTCTTAAGTGACTTGGGTATTTTTTGAAAATTTCACCAAAATACTTTCTTTGGTAGCTCACAGTTGTTTGACCTTTCAAGGGTTTTTGATTAACAGGGACATGCCTAGGGGTGAAATTAACCTCTGTTCACAGGGACAGCGCAAGTAATCTGTACCGCTTACGACTCACATAAGCGTTATTTTTGCTAGGGGTCAGCCAAAGGATCAGGGTAAAAGCCATACTGGATCAGACCCCAGGTCCTTCTCAACAGTGGCCAGCACCTTGTGTTGCAAAGGAAAGTGCAAGAAACCCCACAATAAGCAGCTATGGGGTGATCTGCCCACCATGAAGATCTCATCCTAATCCCTGCAAAGTACAGAATGATTTAAACCCTGAGGCATGAGGTTTTAAAACTCTTCAACACTCTTTGCTAGCTTTAACTACTATAGTTTTGGGTATTCTTGTTATCCATGTAACGTCCAGTCTCTCGTTGAATCATGTTAAATTCTTGACCTTAATGACCTCATGTGGCAATGAGTTCCATTATGGCAATGAGTATGTATTTTATCTGTATTGACTTTCTCAACTTTTAGTTTAATCGACTGTCCCCTTGTTCTTGTATATGAGACAGTGAGAACATAAGGTCCTAATCTACTCCCAAAAACAGCACCTAAGCATGAAATTATCTTGCATCGTGCAAATGAAGATTACAGAACACTGTAATGGGAGGCACTCACCTCTTGAGCACCTCCGGCTGGTACATGTAATACTGTACTCCTTTTCCCATTCCTGGCACTCCTTTTAGGTTGTTAACCTGGCTTGGTGGGTCTTCAGTGGCTTGGCCCTCTGGTCAAGTCACAAAGTCCAAATGAACCCCTTCCAAGATAGTAAAGAACTGTCTATCTATCTTCACCAGGGTCTTCAGCTCCAGCTCTGGGCCCTTTAAATAGAACCCTTTGCTCAGACTTCTAAACAAGGCGTGTCCAGTTCTCAGGACTTAAGGCACTTCACGAGTGGGAACCCAGATTTGCTTACTACTCTGGTTCCAACTCAGGGACCCAATAAACAGCACCCACATACCGCTCACTTCAGTGTGTTTCTAGTTCCCTGGGCCTCTTCCCATGGGTCCGCTTATCTTCACCCCTTACCTCAGATTCAAGTTCTCAGGTCCTCTTTCTCCCAGCTTAAGCAAGTGCAGCCAGAAGCAAACTCTGGCTAACCTTTAAGCTCCTGTGGCCAGAGAGGAGAACCCTTCCTTGCTCTTCTGGACCCAGCCAGGAACTGACCTGTAGTGGCCCTGCAGCTGCTATCAGCTGAGCCTGCTGGGCTCTGATTGGCTGCTTCCATGAGGCTCCTCTAGGCTGGCCTGAAGGACCCACCTTTGCTGCTCCTTTCCTGGGGTGGTGTGAAAAGCAAATTCCCAAAATCAAACTTCTGAGGTGCCAGATAATTTTGCTGTCACACTAACCATTAGGATTGGGCCATTTCTTTTCATGTCCTTCAGGGGTTTTTAACTATGATGGACTCAATTCTTCCTTGACTTACACTCCATGCAACCCTATGAAGTCAATGGAGTTCCATGTTGTTTAAGCAATGACAAAATTTGACCTTCTAGAGATTAATGCTTGAAAGCTGCTAGCATAAAAAAAGAAGATTGCAGTAAGACTCAAAAAGCCAATACATATGAATTACAACTAGAGTATTTGAAATAAGAAGTCTCCAGATAGCTAGAATAATGGTGTTAGTTATTCTGAGATTGCAGAACATATAAAAGCAAAGACTGGCTGAGGGGCCATCTACAAAGGTAGTGCAAATATTAAAAGCTATAGGTACTTCAGAGTCATGAAACTTAATAGGAAGGTAGTTAGGATAACTGGAGATGAATGTTCAGGAACAGAAGTTAAATGCAGCTCTGGGGTACCATAGGTGAAAGAAATCCTGACCAACTGAAGTCAATGGGAGTTTTGCCATAGACTTTAAAGGGGTCAGGATTTCACCTCTTATAGCCTCCAAAAGCACAAGAGTTAGTTCTGATTTGTGTGGGTGGGTGTAGCTAATCAAAGAGAAATATTTTTAGCTAGCAAAAATCAGGTATTAATTAGCAGTGAATGGTGGAGATGTGACATGTGCAGAAGTGGAGTAGACCAGTTTGGAAAGCACAGCAGGCAGAGCAGAGTATACAGAATGTAATTGGTTGGGTGGGGTGCTGTCCTTGAGAGGGAACTAGGGAAGAAGTTTCAGAGTAGCAGCTGTGTTAGTCTGTATCAGCAAAAAGAACGAGGAGTACTTATGGCACCTTAGAGACTAACAAATGTATTTGGGCATAAGCTTTTGTGGGCTAAAACCCACTTCATCGGATGCATGCAGTGGAAAATACAGTAGGAAGATATATATACACACAGAGAACATGAAAAAATGGGTGTTGCCATACCTACTCTAACGAGACTAGTCAATTAAGATGGACTATTATCAGCAGGAGAAAAAAACTTTTGTAGTGATAATCAGGATGGCCCATTTCAAACAGTTGACAAGAAGGTGTCAGTAACAGTAGGGGAAAAATTAGCATGGGGAAATAGTTTTTACTTTGTGTAATGACCTATCCACTCCCAGTCTTTATTCAGGCCTAATTTAATGGTGTCCAGTTTTAATGGTGTCCAGCAAATTAATTCCAGTTCTGCTGTTTTCCAGTTCCAGTCTGATTTTGAAGTTTTTTTGTTAGAGAATTGCAACTTTTAGTTTAGTAACTGA
The DNA here is from genome assembly GCF_020497125.1 of Mauremys mutica. Taxonomy (NCBI): domain Eukaryota; kingdom Metazoa; phylum Chordata; order Testudines; family Geoemydidae; genus Mauremys; species Mauremys mutica. Next base: position 49,177,725 of record NC_059077.1, read on the forward strand.
GTGATCAGGGAGGTTGAAGTGTTCTCCGACTGGTTTTTGAATGTTATAATTCTTGACGTCTGATTTGTGTCCATTTATTCTTTTGCGTAGAGATTGTCCAGTTTGGCCAATGTACATGGCAGAGGGGCACTGTTGGCACATGATGTCATATATCACAATGTTCTCTGTGTTTTCATGTTATCTGTGTATATACATGTTCCTACTGTATTTTCCACTCCATGCATCTGAAGAAGTGGGCTGTAGCCCACGAAAGCTTATGCCCAAATAAATTTGTTAGTCTCTAAGGTGCCACAAGGACGCCTCATTCTTTTTGATAGGGAAGAAGTGAAATAGTTCAGCTTGCAGGGAGGCAGTAGGGTTTACTGGAGAGCTCTGATTTTACTGAGGCTGTTGCAAAGCTATGCTTGCAGGACATCAACAGTACCCATGATGTATTTATTTTATTTATGAATAGGCATTTCTATGCCATTCTTCACAGTGATGAGTGAGTAAATATTCTGGATACATAAATGCAAAGATCAATGCAACATCACAACATGATAAAGGTGTGTTGCAACATAGTGACATGTCAGGACAGTTTGTCACCACTGATGTGATGATGAAGTGAGAGACAAGGTGCTGAGGTGATTTCTTTTGTTGGTGAGAGACAAACTTTCCAACAGAGGCTTTGTCTAGCGACACAGCTGTGCCGCTACAGCCATGCCGCTAAAAGGCGCGCAGTGTAGCCGCTGTTTGTCAGCAGGAAAGAAGTCTCCTGCCAACAAAAAACTTCCACCCCCAATGAATGGCACTAGTGCCTTTAGTCGGTAAAACTTTTCTCGTGTTTTTTAATTTACCCCCCTCCAAATGACAGAAGTTTTGCTGACAAAGTTCCAGTGTAGACAAAGCCATACACAGAGCTCTTCTTCAGATCTGAGAAATGTACTAAGGGCTAGTCTATACTGGCAATGTTAAAGCACTGCTGCGGCAGCTGGGTTTTTTAGAGCAGAGTGCGGGGCTCCCAGCTCCATGAGGGGCGGGGCTCCCAGCTCTGGTGCACTGTCTACACTGGCGCTTTATAGCACTGAAACGTGCTGCGCTCAGGGGGGTGTTTTTCACCCCCCGAGAGAGAAAGTTGCAGCGCTATAAAGTGCCAGTGTAGACAAGCCCTCAGAGTGTCACAGCTAAATACAAGATGGAACAGATTGTTAAGCATCAGTAGTTAACACATATTTTAAGGAACCATTCAAGGTGACGTGGCCGATTAACATCCCTTCAGTCATAGGGAGGAAAGGGGGGGAAGCAGCTGGGAGTGGGGTGGGATGTTAGTGGGTTATAGATTGTTGTAATAAGCCATAAATCTAGTGTCTCTATTCAGTCTATGATTTTTAGTGTCTAGTAAAGTTATGAATTTAAGCTCCCAGGCTCATCTTTTGAAAGTGCTGTGCAGGTTTCCTTTGAGGATGAGGACTGATACGTCAAGACATTGCAGTTAATGGTACCTGTCCAATGCAACAAGTTGTCATGGGATAAAAGGGAAGGTCCTTTCATGGATTGAGAACTGGTTAAGACAAGGAACAAAGGGTAGGAATAAATGGTAAATTCTCAGAATGGAGGGGGGTAACTAGTGGTGTTCCCCAAGGGTCTGTCCTAGGACCAATCCTATTCAACTTATTCATAAATGATCTGGAGAAAGGGATAAAAAGTGAGGTAGCAAGGTTTGCAGATGATACTAAACTGCTCAAGATAGTTAGGACCAAAGCAGACTGTGAAGAACTTCAAAAAGATCTCACAAAACTAAGTGATTGGGCAACAAAATGGCAAATGAAATTTAATGTGGATAAATGTAAAGTAATGCACATTGGAAAAAATACCCCCAACCATACATACAATATGATGAGGGCTAATTTAGCTACAACGAATCAGGAAAAAGATCTTGGAGTCGTCATGGATAGTTCTCTGAAGACGTCCATGCAGTGTGCAGAGGCAGTCAAAAAAGCAAACAGGATGTTAGGAATCATTAAAAAGGGCATAGAGAATAAGATGGAGAATATATTATTGCCCTTATATAAATCGATGGTTGCCCACATCTTGAATACTGCATACAGATGTGGTCTCCTCATCTCAAAAAAGATATACTGGCACTAGAAAAGGTTCAGAGAAGGGCAATTAAAATGATTAGGGATTTGGAACGGGTCCCATATGAGGAGAGATTAAAGAGGCTAGGACTTTTCAGCTTGGAAAAGAGGAGACTAAGGGGGGATATGATAGAGGTGTATAAAATCATGAGTGATGTGGAGAAAGTAGATAAGGAAAAGTTATTTACTTATTCCCATAATACAAGAACTAGGGGCCAACAAATTAAATTAATGGGCAGCAGGTTTAAAACAAATAAAAGGAAGTTCTTCACACAGCGCACAGTCAACTTGTGGAACTCCTTACCTGCGGAGGTTGTGAAGGCTAGGACTGTATCAGGGTTTAAAAGAGAACTGGATAAATTCATGGAGGTTAAGTCCATCAATGGCTATTAGCCAGGATGGGTAAGGAATGGTGTCTCTAGCCTCTGTTTGTCAGAGGGTGGAGATGGATGGCAGGAGAGAGATCACTTAAGAACATAAGAACGGCTGTACCGGGTCAGACCAAAGGTCCATCTAGCCCAGTATCTGTCTACCGACAGTGGTCAATGCCAGGTGCCCCAGAGGGAGTGAACCTAACAGGCAATGATCAAGTGATCTCTCTCCTGCCATCCATCTCCATCCTCTGACGAACAGAGGCTAGGGACACCATTCTTACCCATCCTAGCTAATAGCCATTTATGGACTTAGCCACCATGAATTTATCCAGTTCCCTTTTAAACATTGTTATAGTCCTAGCCTTCACAACCTCCTCAGGTAAGGAGTTCCACAAGTTGGCTGTGCGCTGCGTGAAGAAGTACTTCCTTTTATTTGTTTTAAACCTGCTGCCTATTAATTTCATTTGGTGACCTTGATCATTACCTGTTAGGTTCACTCCCTCTGGGGCACCTGGCATTGGCCACTATCGGTAGACAGGATACTGGGCTAGATGGACCATTGGTCTGAACCAGTGTGGCCGTTCTTATGATGCCTGGCCTTGAGAGCGATGGGAAGAGCCAGATTAAGATAGAAATGGAATGGATGGCCTGAGCCACAGAGAGCAGCATGAGGAGTGGGTTTGCCGAGCCTGGAAAGAGCAGCCTGCAGAGAGCATGGCTGGGAATGGCAAGAAGTGGCCTGAGCTATAGAGTAGCATGGAATGTCAGCAGCTCAGGCTGGGGTCAGAGAATGACAATTGGAGAAGAGCCAATCCAAAAGCCTGGATCTGAGCATCCCCAAACTTTGGTGTAGTTTGAATCAGGATTTGGATGTGAACTTTGCAGCTTGGGCAGGCCAGTCGCTAAAAAACAAGCTGACTTTTTGGCAGCCTTCTTTGGATAATGATCTGCAGTGTGAATCAGCCCTTGCAAACAAATGTAATTTCTCCTGTGCCTGTCAGATCGTTGGGGGGTGGGAAAAAAAGATACAAAATAATTTGAACAATTTCCTGCATGTGTCCCTGCCCCATTCCCTCCCACCCCCTGCACAAATCCTGTAAACTCATATCAGCAAACGAAAGGCACGATCCAAGCTGCTGTTGCCTTTTGGATCAGATTGTGTGTGCTGAAGCAAAGCAATCTCTTGTTGCTAGCAGCCAGGCTGTCTGAGGAAGGTAGCAGTGCGCTCTCTCACTTTGTCTTGGCAGGGCACAGCCATCAGACGAAGTGGGAGGAAGAAACATTAACTCCAACAGCTGTTTCTTGACCCCGGCTGTCAGTCTGCCCGAGACTACATTTTTGGAGAGTCCCATTCGGAAACAAAGAGGGAGTTTTCGGGCGCGGAGAAGTTGGGTGACCCAAGGGGCCGCAGCCCAACGCAGCAGGGGAGTCGCTGCTCGCACTTCACACGCAGCCTGCCTGCCTCTGCTGTGCGCAGGCAGGATGGAGCAAAGTAACTTGAAAGCTCCCCACTCGGCTCCCTTGCCTGCAGTCTCCCCCCCGCCCCCCAACGCGCACACACACATCCAGCGCCAGTGCTAAGAGCCGTAGCTAGACTACAGTAATTCCCCAGCATGGGCGGCTTGAAACTGCTCGGGCTGAATAGCATTTGCTGTTCCGTCCCCGCGGCCGCCTCCCGCCGTCCCTGCAAGAGCCGCTCTCTCGTTCTCCTGGAAGTTGTGCTGACACAGTCTCGCTGCCACAAGAAGTTTGTCAACATCAAACTTACCCTGTGCGCGGTACGTTCACCTTCCGCCAGCATTTTCTCTATTAAAACAGCAGCAACCACTCGCCATGCCCTGTCTCTTTCATGCACAGAGAAGGGGGGTGCGGGGGCATCAACTTGTTAGCAATGGCGCATTAGATTGTCCTCAGCAGCTCGGTCTGAGCAAGCTGAGGGGGGACAAGAAGAACCCATAGATTTAGTTGCAGTTTTTGTCCAACAGTTTGATGTTTGTTTTTTTTATATATGCATGGGAAGTGGCAAGCAGCCTTTGCTTTTTAGAGTGGAACAGAGGTTACCTGGAAACAGTGGCATGGCAAAGTCAGGGATGTTAGTCATACACAGACATCTGCTTGCAAAGCATTTGCTCTCTGGCCACCTTTGAACAAAGAGAGAGGGGTCGAAAACAGCCTTTCCTGTTTCTTGAAAATGAACACAAATATTTGTGAGTGGAAATTATTATTATTTTTACTATGAACGAGCAGTTACTCTGCCACCTTGACTAGCTGTGCAGTATAAAAACTTCCACTGAGTCACTGACCTAATCTGATATAGGAACAGGTTTTACATAATTTTTAGGTTTTTTACTGGCTTGATGCTCTTGGAGTTCCCCCAAGGCTTTTTTAAAGGAAGATTTAACACTTTGCATTCCTAAGAATGCATGCTGTGCATGCCCAGTCCTGTGATGTAGTGCAGTCTACTTGAAAATAATGGGCCTACTTTGCAAAGCCATGACCTTGGGCATGCATGAAGTCATGACATGAAGGGGTTAAGGAGGGAACAAAAGGAAACAAGCATCCAATTGGTCCAAAACTATGACACTGTAAAACTATTAGCAACTGTTCTTTCCCCTCATTTAACGTTTTATTTAGTTGTTTTTAATAGTAGTCATTTGTAACTACATAGAAAGCATATATCTATAGCTATATATATAGAGAGAGAATCTGTTATAAAGATAAGTGCTTGATCCTGTGAGGTGCTGAGGATTCTGGTCCAATCTAAGGAAGCACTTAAAGCATATGTTTACCTTTGGAGAACTAATTGACTGAGTGCTGAACACCTTCAGGAATGAGACCCTTAAAGAAGATTACAGAATTCTCTGCACAACACTCATATCACCCTTGATAGATTGGTGCCCCAAACATGCCATACTAAATTCTACTAACATTTAACAGAAATCTATCAGTGCCTAATTACGATGGTGCAACCTACCCATCAGCCCTAAAAAAGGAGAAAGGAACTAGGAGGAAAAGCTGAATATTAAAATGAACATGTTTGTGTGTGTTGGGGAAGGAAGACTGAGGAGGAGTATTTTGAGTAGGCTCAAAAGATGAGATTTCTATCAGTAACTGTCAGTAAACGTCAGTTTCGGCATACATATAAAAGGGATGAAAAATATTTCCATTGATAAATTTACAGATAGATAAAATAAGAAAAATGCTGCTTGAGGACTTATTTGAGTTTGATTTAAGGGTATTTATTTTGAATATTTTGACACATGCTGACAATTTGTGTTTTAACAGTTATGAAACTTTTTGAATCTCAATGTTGACTGTCTTTAAATAATTATTCTGCCCCCCCATTTCCCACAACTGAACATTTCAATTGATAAAAATTGATATTACCCATCAAAATTATAAAAAATGAATTCTGGTAGGCCTACTTATGAGGGATGTCTGAGGGCAACCAGTTCATGAGACAAATATCTGTCAGGTATGGTCGATCCTGCCTCAGCATGGAGTGATGGACTAGATGACTTCTCAAGGTCCCTTCCAGCCCTGCATTTCTATGGTTCTATAAGGACTGAGAGAGACAATTAGCTTTACTTATTGTGCAGTAGACAGCAAGCCACTGTCCCTGACCAACTTTAAAATAAAACTTTTTCATATACTGTATGTACTAAACCAAACATAAACAAATACCCAAACATACTAGATAAAGTTGATCAAGCAGTATTTGTCTTTCAGTAACAAAGGACAATTTCCCATTCTATAGACTAAATAGGAATACTTTCTGCCTCTCCCACTTTATATAAAGAATGTTGTTGTTGTTGTTGTGATTTGGAAGACACTATGTAATCTGTATACACAAGTTTTTTGCAGACTGTTGAAGAGGAGGTTGCTTGAGGGTTAGGAGCATTTATATTTCTGGGTAGCATTTTTGTATTATATTATGTGTGTTTTACATTTATGGGATAGGTGCCCAGAGCATAGGATGGGTTCGTATAGATATTTTTATAAATTTAAAGACATAAATTTTAATTGATTGTATATTTAATTGCTGTTAAGGTGCCTAGAACTCATGCATAAGGATTGCCTATTGTTTAAAATAATGGTGTTGCCTAAAGAGGAATCAGGGAAATATACCAGCCTTTGCTGTGAAAGGAACATCTTATTGTCAAATACATTCCACCCTGGAAGTTTCTGGAAAATACCATTGTGGTGTTCAAGATGAACACACTAACCTATTTTTCCTTGAATCTGTTTCTTATTTAATACTGTTGAATTTTGTGGGTAAGTTTTTTTTTGTATTAAAACTTTACCTGACATGCTGTCTGAACAAGCCAAGTAACAGTTGTGGGCATGTCTGGAATGGAGAAAGAGACATGACAAGGTAAATTTTTAAAAGTGTATGGCTTAGTCATTTTGAGCAGTTTTTGTATGATCCCAGTGCACATTATATGAGGGTAAAAAAGTGCTTAATTTTCAAGGCTGTAAAAATTGCTGAATGAATCAGAAGAATAATCAATGGTTGTGCATATTTGGGTTGCATCTTTTCTCCAGTTTTAATTGCCCACTCCTTAAATGGAGTTTATTAAAATATGTGACCTCTCTGAACTCTGTGTTCATTTGGATTCAGTTATTTTTTGCGTTCGATAACAAAACATTATTTTAAAATGCCAACAGTATATGTCTTTGTAAGCATAGAGCCAAACCAGCACATCTTCCACACATGGAAACCCATTTGAGATTGACCCGACTTCCATGTGCATAGGTTTATGGGAATAGGTCTGTAACTTGGATGTTTAGAAAACACTGTAAACTACATTTTATTTTTTAAAAAATCTTGGTTTGTTTCTTGGGATTTTGCCATCTCATCCAAAATAAGATATTTTTAAATCACGTGTTAATTGCATATTTAAGATGACTTTTCAAATAATAATTTTTATTTTATACCTTAAACAAAATATCTGCATCATATGGGTAATATCCACACTTTCCAGAACTGACAGGAAATTCATATACTTTAATGGTATAGCACAGGCTAGTTTTATGACTGTTAATCTGGGGGCTGTGATCTATTCCATACCTCTCTCAGTATTTTTTTAAATTTTGTTTATCCAATTGTAGCTGTAATATTTTCTCGTTTTGTACATATATGGGGTTTTATCAAAGCATAATAATTTACATTTGTAAAAAGGGGTAGTATTAAGTTTGTGTGGAATAGCAGTAAATTTCAGTCTAAAATAGGCAGTACTCCTCCTGGAGTCCAGTCCTGCTCCCATTGATGTCAATGGCAAAACTCACATTGACTTCAGTGGTGCAGCACTGGTCCTATAAAGAGGGAGAAGAACAAAACTGAAGGATCATAGAAATCAGAATCTTCCATGGTACAAAGAGACTAATAATGTATATGCTTTTCTAAAATCTTCTATCCCACTTTATTTTTCCTTCTTTGCTGTTGCTAATAATCATCTGAGTGCTGCTTTGTAGAAGAGTCAGTTGTGTAGTGTTGATGCCAGTTTTAATCTGAGATTACTTTGCCTGCGGTTGAAATCTATTGCTGTTTTGTAACCCGTAACATGTTTTTACATGTTTAGCAGTACAACTAATGAAAATATGCTATACTGAAAGTGTGATAAGCTTCTGTATTTATGTTTAGTTAAATGTGTATAATGCTAAAAATAGACAAGAAAGATTGCAAACATATATAGATTTGCAAACTCTTGATAAGAATTATAATTTAAATGAATTAGAAATATATTTAATATTCAAAATGTATTTTCTCTTTAAAAAACTGCATATTAGCATAGTGTTTTTTAATTCCTACAGACATTCCTTCTCCTATAAGGAAAAAATACTAAAGAAAGCTTTGGTAACTCACAGTTACTGTATTTAGGAGTACTTGGGCTAATTCAGTTCTTTATTCCTGCATGTATTGGTTGCCATTCTACTGTTCATTAATCATGCAGAGCATTTTAAATATTACCTCAGCGATCTAAAGGAAGTTTAAAATGTTTCTTTTTTATAGCAGAACTTAAAAATGTTTTGGCTCATAGTAAATTATGGAATTTTGTAGATAATGCTCCAAATGACCACTTAGTATGTGGCTTGCTTAATGAATATACACAAGAAAAGAAAATAAGCAGCTGAGAGGTGGATTTAATGTTTCAGTGGCTCTTTAAAGTGTGAATGTGGTCAGAAAATTGACACTGTAGAAATTATTAGAGTTCTATATTTATAGTCCATTAACGATACAGCTCCAAACAAGATTGTGCTAACTGCCAGTAGTACAAGCTCAACCCTATGTGTGAAAATCCTGCTACAGAATGGACTTTTTAGCCAGGTACATCATCACCATTAGAAAGTCTGGAATCAGAAACAAGTTGAGCATTTTGTTCATGATGATGCAAGACCAATAAAGTCCCAGCTTGTCCTAACCTCAATTCCTGCCCCTGCCTAACTCCTCCCATTAGCATTAGTCTTCAACACTCACAGTAGTATTACATTTGATTTTGTCAATCAACTAAATAAATAACAAGACACACGAGAAGTAAATATGGGCAGTACCAAGGTGCACTGTGTACAAAATAACTTTTCTGACCATTTAAAATACTTTAATATTGAACAACAATAAATATGTAACAAATCAGAAAAATACTTAGCAGCATTTTCCATGAGATTCTCTGTCAACCATTATTGAGTGCAGGTAACCGTTTCTGAAAGTTCTTGGTTACTCAAGACTGTAAATCGCTAAGGATGAATATGAAATATTATATTTGGGTCCATGACTACACATGGCCAAATCTTAACTCTGCTGCTCTATAAGTGCAGAACCTGGCTCTGTGGCCTGGACATGCTCTGTGCCTGAGAAGTGCTAATTATATCCTAAAAGAAGGGTTCCCCCTGTAGCAGGACCTGGACAGAGCTAATCAAAGGAAAAGGAATTCATTAAAATGAGTTCACCACACTCTTCTGGACTGCTGTGAAACCAGATCATTCCAGGTGCTACAGAGCTGTCCATAGGAGTAACGGACCTGCATGTTCTTTAATACTAGGCCCATGGACTGTACAACTGAGACACTTACAGTCGATCTATAGCAGTGTTGCATCATTGGAAACATTCTCTGTCAGAGGAGGAGTGAACATGGCTCCCCCTGGACTAAGCTGAAGAAGACTGCTCTAAAGCAACACAAAATGCTTCTCTTCAGGGACTTGGGTAAGACTTTAATTGTTGTTACACAGAATTACTTCAGGGATGAAGAGTGCTCCCAGACCCTAGGATATTGGGAGTATTATGATGTATTCAGACAATTGGTCATATATTGCTCTCACATTGTATAATAAATGTATCTACAAATTAAAAGTGTTACAGTTAACAATGAGGGAGGCTAAATCAAACAAAAAGCATTGTTTAAAGAAAGGTAGAAGTTGAAGGTATGTTTCATTGGAGTTCAGCTGATACCCAAAACCAATATTATGCTTTCTTTACCAAAATTCTAGATATTTTACAATACCCAAATATTAGAATGTCTGGAAATGAATAGTTAAATGATCTAAGCAGTTCCCCACACCCATGTAAGCATTCATCACTGTCTCTCCACCCAACTTACACCACCCACCCAAACTTAATTTCAGCCCGTTGTTTTGTTCTGTAAAGGTAGTAAGATGCATCCTGTTTTTATGTATTGTGAAATTTGTAATAAAGATTTCAAAAGAAGAATAGCTCCAGGGTTCATTAATTTATGTCAGAGTTCTGTATGTTCTCTCATAAAGTGATGCGTTGGTGGAGTAAAAAAAAACCATTTTATATGAACTGAATTGGAATGCTTGATCTGTTTGGTATTATGAAATGTGTGGATTATAAGGTGTTGTAGGTTTAGGTAAGTGTATGTAGACTAGCAAGTTTGTATTTTTAACTATATTGTGTCACAACTGCCATATGTGGTTTTTTTTTTTATGAGTAATGTTGTGGTCTGTGTTAGAATTATATTGAAAAAGTATCCCTTGAATAAGAAATGGGATTTTTGGCTGAAGAGAGCTATCACATATTAGTATGTAGATAGGTAAATGGTTATATTAACATTTGTTTCCGCAAATTTTAAGGATGTATGAGGGTAGTATAAATCAGGTGGAATAATATGAAGATGAAATCTTATACAGTCAGGGCTTGAAAAAACAGCTCACCCACTTGTTCAGGATAAGCATAATATTTGGCTGGGAAAACAGTATGAATGAGGTTAGGAAGCCGTTGGCTCCTTCCATAGAATTGAGCGGGAAGAACAGAACAACCTAAGTGCTGCTGTTGGCTTTTTTTAAACAAGAGCGCATGAAGAATTTGGAGAAACAGAACATTTGAACCACTTGTTCATTTTAATAAGGAAAGGAAAAGATAGAAGAACAGCTTCTTTAAAGATATGGTACAAAAAAAGGAGGAAGAGCAACTGGAGCTACTGCAGCTTTCCTCAGATTGGAGGGCCCTATTGATAAGACGTTAGGAGGCCTCCTCCTGCATGTCCAAGATGGCAGCAATACTGGAGAAGCCCAGGAAGGGGGTAATGAGCCCAGAATTCACTTCATATTCACCTGATTCATAATATGGTGTGTGGAGGAATGAAGAACAAAAGAGACACTAGGCAAACTCTCCATCTTTGCTTCTTTCTGAAGACTCCTTCCAAACTGATTCTCCCACCATGCCAGCAAATTCTTTAGTCTGTCAGAAACGATCCTAATATGTGTCCTCAGCTTTCTACCCCAACCCGTGCCCCTACATCCCACTCCGTATCTCCCCACCTCTGTTCATCCCTATTCCTTCCCTTGTATCCTTCCCCCGAGTCCATGCCCATCACCTTAAATTTGGTTCATGCCTGCAGATAACTCTGAAGATGGGAAAAGATCCATTTATTTTAGAAATAATTACATTTATAAATATATATGGGGGGGGGGGTTTGGTAGGGATGCCTATTATTAAGTTTGCAGGATATCTCCCATTGTAAGACCTGTTTCAGTTGCTTTTAACTTTGCCAAACTTTAATTATTTGGACTGAACTTTTTCATGTTGCATGTCTGAATTTTTTGGAAAACTTCAGCCAAAATGGTTCAGCTGTTTCTGAAAAAGATGCTAGGGAAAAATATGTTGTTTTGCTCATGTTAAGAATTTGTCAGCCTTTTCTTGGAAAATCTCTAGCACCTCCCTGCTTTGGAGGTGGAGAGACTTGAAACTTGGCAGGGGCTAGCTTTTGTGTCAGTGGTGTACCTTTTTCCATCCCTGTAAAAATCTGACTAAATTTGGTCAAGGTATAAGCTTTTTTAAAAAGTGCAGTTTGCATACGCTCAGTACAGAGCCTATCTTTAAATATCTTAGATTTTAGCAATAAAATTCCATTAAGATTCCATCTGCATTTGGCATGCTCTATTCCAGAACTGAGTAGGACTGTATCTATAGTTGCAGCTCTGGGCTGCACTGGGTCTAGGTCCAGGCACTTGAACTGAAAACATGGATTTATTCCTGGAGTTCTCAGTGAGCCCACTACTGGGCCCAAGAGGCCTGGAGGAGGAAGCTACCCAATTTGAATGAAGAGGGGACATGGGCTGGATCTGCAGTAGAGAGAGAAAGGGGGATAGAGGGAATAGATTGAGACAAGGAGCCTGGGGAGGAGGCAGAGACTTGGTCTGGAGGTGGGAGTGATGGTGAGAGGGAAACAGACAGGAACTTGGAGTGCGGGGGAAAACTGGAACTGGGATCTAGGAGTGGTGACTGAGACTGGGAGGTAGGCAGGGAAAGAGCCAATAGGTGGGGGACAGATTAGATTGGATGAGCACATGGGATTGGCTGGGGAAGGAGACTGGGACTGAGAACCAGTTGGGCCAGAGGGAGTGCTGAGAGAAGACAGATCTGACGAGGAGCCAAGATGTGGGGGGACAACCAGGACTTTCTGAGCAAAGAGACTGGAACAAAGAGCTGGGGGAGAGGCAATGATATGGAAAAAGAAGCATGGGGAGGGAGATTTGGACTGGGACCCAGTGGGGATAGGCAATGTGAATGGGGATATGTCTATACTACCCGCTGAATTGGCGGGCAGTGATCAATCCAGCGGGGGTTGATTTATCACATCTAGTCTAGATGCGATAAATTGACCCCCAAGCGATCTCCCATCGACTCCTGTAATCCACCACTGTGAGAGGCGCAGGCAGAGTCGATGGGGGAGCGACAGCAGTCGACTCACCGCAGTGAGTAGATCTAAGTATGTCGACTTCAGCTACATTATTCACATAGTTGAAGTTGTGTAACTTAGATCGATCCCCCCCAGTGTAGATCAGGCCTGGGTGACTGGAGGATGGGGAGGGGAGGGGGGAAACAGGTTGGAGGGGATAGAGCAGAAGGGGTCTTGCTTGTGGGGAATGGGCAGAAGACTCTGTGCCCGCTAGAGCAACACTCCCATCCAGAGCCTGGAATGGTACCCAAGATTCCTGAGACTTACCATTTCCTTTGCTATCAGCAAATATTTGTGAAAATGTCCCCCTTCCCTTCTAGTGCTGGTCCACAGAGAGGATGAAATCCTACTACTGCTATCAGTTACTCTGTTAGATCAAGTGGCAGAGGCTTGTGTGGTTTATCTAAAGGTTCCCAGACAGTTGAAGCATGTAGGTATCAGTATGATGCCACATGATGGAATTTCTGTTTTTTTCAGTATGCTTTTTGAAAACTCAGGAAATTACACACTAAAAAGCTCAATTTAACTGAATGTTATTAAGATTGCAACACCAAACTCTCAAAAGTTAGGAGATGCCAGAGTTAAGTTTGCCAGTGCAACTTATACCCCCCTTGTGTATATGCACTATAATACAGTCTATAAATAGTACAGTAATTATTTTACAAGCACCCTGCCTCATTCAGTGTGTAGGATGAACCTGCTCTGGGATGCATGAGAGCTGCGTAGTAAAGCAGGCTCTTGTTTGTTGGACCCCTGATTTATTTGTTGCAGAAGTTGGAAGGTATATGGTGTATGAGACAGGAGATTGCAGGAAGAGTGGTGAGGCAGTTGAATGCTGTCCTGGGGAATTATATTCTATCCCTGCCTCTGCCCCAGAATTCCTATGTGATGCTAGTCAAGCCACTTAATCAGCCTTTTCACAACTGGTCATTATGTATTTCTCATTTTATGGGTGCCCTACCTGATACTTTGACATTTGATTTACAGAAATGCTGAGTACTCACATCTGCAGCTGAAGTCAATAGGGGCTGCTTTAAACATACAGAGTGCTATATAATGCTGCATATGCTAAAAAAATCAGCATCAATTGGTTACTCAAAATTAGTGGACACTTTTTACCTTAATCTCTCTGTGCCTCAGTTTGCCATCTATAAAATGAGGCTACTAGCACCTCCTCACCCCACAGAAGTGCTGTGAAGATAAATTATTTAATGTTTATGAAAAACTAATACTACAGAGATGAGTGCCGTAGAATAGCCCCTGCGGAAATTAAAAATTCAGTCTTCAGGGCAGGGTTTGAATAGTGTGCAGTAAAAAAGGCACAGGGCCACACCGAACAATGAGATTAAACCAAAATACTGAATAGCTGCTCATTAAACGAGCACTGTCCATCCAGTGCACTGAATGATGCAAGGGTGCTGTGGAAAAAATATGGCATTAAAACTGTATCAGAATGTATATGCACAAAGGAGCTGCATTAAGGTTTCACAGGCAACTTCAATGGTATCATTTCCTAGCTTTTGAGTCTTTGACTTTGCAACCTTAATAACGTTCTTAAAATGTATTTTTTGTGTGCACAATATGTATAAATGATGATAATAATGATCATTTAAATATTGCTGTATAGACAGCCATTTAATTTGTGGCTGTGTCATCTAGAGTCTTGGATAAATCCCTCTTTTATAAATCCAAAGAAATAATAAAAATAAATAAAAATAAAAGGTACACATAGTAAGAACTATTATTAACCCATCCATTGCTCTTCCTAAAATACTAAGACATTTCTCCTTAATGAAGGCAACACTACAAACACATCTGGTATATCTAACCAAAGCCATTCTGGAGATACGTTGAGCCAGAGAAATATTTCAAAAAAAGATAAGCACATTTTCAAAATGCCATAACTTTAGAACTACTTTTAACAAATTTCCCATAATGATGATGCAAAATTTTAAGATTGATTTCTTATTAGAGAAACAATTAGGGGCAGGTGAAAGTGCAGGTTTAAAAATCAAGCCTATAGTGGGAAGCTAATTGTAACTTTAATTGTGGAATGGCTACTATAGCTCTATAATGAGAATGTTTTAATGCAAGATTAGCACTAATGTATAGGTAATAATGCAAAGTTTATGAGTTTAATTTTGCAGTGGGCTATTTTTGGTCAGGTAGTTACAGTATTTTCATATTCAATGTAAAATGGCTTTTAAAATATGTAACTTCTAGTTACATAACTGAGCAATTGTGCAAAAAAACCCCATGTTCAAGTTGTGACGAAAGCTTTAAGATGTCCCACCATTCTACTAATTGTTCAGAATAATAATATGTACTTCTTGTACTGAGTTACTGACACATCATACACCTTTGCCAACCATTTTACATACTAAAAATAACTGGCAACTCCATTAGATACTAATTAGAAGTTCTGAATTTCTTTCCTGTCACTTTCCTAGTATGATACTGAATATCTTATATGAGAAACATATGAAAAAGATCAGTAAATTTAAGGGAAAGTAAATCTCTGCTGTTTAACCTGTGTATTTAAACTTCCAGTGCCAACCCTTAGCATCAGTGATGTGACTAGAAATATCACATTCTGGTGTGTGCAAGATACAGTGTATTTACACTGATAAACTGAATATGACTGCTATAGTGTAGCTAAATACAGCAGTATGACCCTGCTAGTTTGGTCAATACAGAGCCAGCTTTGACCCTGTTTTTCAAGTTTGTAAGAATAAATGTAAGGCATTTCAAAACAACACATACTTATTGTAAATTATGGCTGAATATTTTTTATTCAAAAGGAATTTCTTTGGAGAATCTTAACTCAGGGCAGTCACAGTTGAAACCAGCTGAGATTACGAAGGATTTTGCTAAGCAATAGTGACTGTTTAAGAACACACGGCTCCAACTTCTTTGAGTGTCTCTCTTTAGTAAAATCAGCTTTCTAAATAAAGGCATTATAAATACTAAGGGTAGATGAAAAGTCATTGTAAAATAGAATACATTTGCTTACAATAATAAATGTAATTGGTGAACACTGTTATTCACCAATGAGAAGTAAACTCAATTGAGGAAAATGCGACCAAATTAAAAAAACAAACAAGCTCACATTTGTGTGAACTTGTCCTGCACACACTTAAAGGAAATATTATGCATTACTGTGATCAAATGTGTTATGTTAGAACACAAACACTGGTATAGCATGGGGAGGTGGCAAATGTCTAGAAGACATAGACTTTGTTGCTGATGCTGTGCTACTGAGTGACACCCCTGAAAAACCATGACAAAGATATCAGGCCAGGTGGGGTTCAAAATTAGTTATGCTAAAACAAACATCCTTGAAATCCACGTCAATCAGCAACATCACATTAGAAGGCAAAAATATCAAGACAACAGAACAATTCATCTATGTGGGCAGTACCATATTAGTGAACAGTGACCTCAAGAAGGAAGTAACATCAAGAAGAGGAAAGGCATCCATAGCACTTACTAAACTCAAAAATGCATGGAAGGCAAAGAAAGATATACAGCACCAAAACTGAGAATTTTCAATTCAAATGTAACCTCAGTGCTAATATGCAGCTGCAAGAGCTGGAGAGCTACTAAAACATTAGACAGAAAACTAGAGACCTTTGAAAAGATGAAAGATTCTGGGCGTTGGTTGGAAAGACTTCATCATCAATAAAGAGATCTGAGAAGTAAACCAACCAGCAGCTTGTTTCCACCAGAATCAGAAGGAAGTACCGGATGTATATAGACATGTACTCCGGATTCCAACACACAGACTACCACATGAGGTTGTCAAATGGAAGCCAACTAGTGTGAGGAAATGTGGGTGCACAAGAACCCTTAGCAGCGAGGTCAAAACTGTAGATCTCAACACCCCAGAGCAAATGACAGAGAGGAACAGAAGAGACTGGTTTCTGTCCTGTGTGCCAACACTGGCACAGGACGGCTGTAAAATAAAACAAACAAACAAAAACCTGTGATCTACAGGACTGTCTGCAGTCTCTGTCTGACACCATCTGTTAAAGAATGGCATTTATTGTTGCAAGTTAAGGACACAAACTTTAAAGAAATGTTCTTCATTAACAACATCCTATCTAATGACCAAGTACTCATATATATTTAAAAGCAGCAAAGAGTCCTGTGGCACCTTATAGACTAACAGACGTTTTGGAGCATGAGCTTTCGTGGGTGAATACCCACTTCGTCGGATGCTTGAAGTGGGTATTCACCCACGAAAGCTAATGCTCCAAAACGTCTGTTAGTGTATAAGGTGCCACAGGACTCTTTGCTGCTTTTACAGATCCAGACTAACACGGCTACCCCTCTGATACTTGACATATATATTTACTTTCCCATTATGACTGCTTAACAAGAAGCTTTCTTCTTTCTAATCATCTTCCTCCAAATACCTTTAATAATGTGTGTGACACTCTGCCATGGGAGTGACTGTGATACCAAACATTGGGAATCAGTCTGGAAAGGAGGGCAGAAGTACTAGGAAGGAAACATTTCCCAGTGGAGAGGTGTCATTTTCACAAAAACTACATTCCCATCCATCTGGATAGCTAGCAGAACTGGATGGGCAGAGAGGGAGGGTATGCTGCATGTTTCAAAGGGCAGTGGAGCTCCCACTCTAACATGCACTCTCTCCATCATACCTTCCCCTGGGGACTATCTGGCTGAGTAAGAACACTACAGCAAACAACAGAGTTACTACAGCATCTTAGGCTATTTCTGTATAAAGTTTTAGGAGTTGTTATGTGTGTGTGTATGAGGGAGGGAGGCTGGGATTTTTTTATTTTTTTAAAGATTAGGGAGTACTGATGTCTGAAATGAGGACTAGTATTTGGCTGCGTAGAACAAGCTGACATTCCTAGATGTTATAAACCTGTCTTATCACTTTCTTAAAAAGACAGTATGTAAATAATAAAGCACAAAGGGATTTGCAGTTATAATATGGATACACATAAAGATTGAGTGCCAACACACTCATGAAGTTTATGTGCTGCAATGTAACCACACAACTCGTAATGAATTATTGAGCTTCTTAAATGGGTATTTTAATGTTTTAGCTAATTCATTCTTACCTGTATAGGTATGGCTCTATAATTACCTGTAATTACAATGCTTACAAGCCTCATTACCCAGTCACTGTGCTCCCACAAGATATTTTCTAAATTGCTATCAGTATTATTCCCATACACAAAAAATTATTAATTTTGAGTTAAGGTTCCATTCTGCATAACCAACGCAAATTGTAAAAGCAAGGAAATAAGCACCCATCTATGCTCTAGTCATCAGTTCCCTTTCTTAACCTCTATCATCTCCTTCCCACCACGCACTGCTCACATGTGTATCACCACACTTATCTTGAACAACCAACATGAACCCTTCACCCCAGCAATGTGTACTGGTTATATGATTACATTTGGATGATTAATATAAGGTTGGTATGGATTTAAAAAACTGCACTGTTAGTAATATGATATATAGTTGTTGTTTTTTTTTTTTTACTGGTATTTGGAAGTAAATGAGATCATGTTGGACTGCAAATGGTGGCTGAGAGAAAATTATCTGTAATGATTAAGGAAAAATGTGAGTGATCTGTGTTTTCTTGATAGTTTTAGTCCTGGTAGTGTAAGTCACAGAAACTGAAATTTGCACACGCCTTCATTGGTGTAATATGCTTATGGCTTTTGAAAATTGCTGTTTTTCACCAAAAGTTTGATGGCTGGCAGCATTGGAAAACAGAAGTGGCAGACAGAACTGAGCAGTTGCATCAGCTAATCTTGACAGAATTCAATTAGGATATGACAATAAAAGGGAAATAAGTCTTTTGTGTTTCATTTTAAAAGTTCAAAAGTGGCCTATGTCTAAATGCATGTATGAAAGAAGTCAGATTTGTGAGGACTCTGATTGTTTCTTTGGGTTTCTCTGGCTAAACAAAGGAAAACAAGGCAAAATATAAAAAAAGAGCATTTTAAAATATTTCCTCTTTCAAAGTCATAATTCAAAATATTACACAGAAAATGCAGTTGTTCTTTGAAGAGTTATTGGGTCAAATCTGGAGATTAAATTCAATCATTAAAGTGTGAAACAAAGGGATTTTAGTTCATTTTAAGGGGCTGAATCTATGTTACTGAAACGGGGGTTTTATCCTTTGACTGCACTGGACACTGGACTGGGTCATAAATGCAAATCCCAATTATAGATTATATTATATTTCTACTGAAACCTCCATGATACTATGGTAATCCCAACAAGCAGACAAATTTAAGAAAGTTCAATAAATGAAATGTAGGATAGTATAACTTCCACTCTCTTAGTGTTATATCTCATTTATGTCTGACTTTACATCATTCCCAGTACAGTTATAGTTAAATCAGATTTGTGGCAACTTGAGCTTTATAAATGTCATCCCTTTAGCCTTTTCTGGATTGAGTTGTAGATACTTCATCTCATGAAGTACTAAATATTCTCTGAAAAAGAACATTAGTTTCAGAAGGAACATTAGCTGAGGAGCAGCCAAGGGACTTGATGGCAACATGGATTAGTTCTGACCTTGGCTGTCTAATACATAAAAAAATGATCAATCTTAGGGCACAGTTTTTCTTGAGCCTAAAAAAACTGACAATTATAATAAAACCATGTGATATCTACAATACACCATTATCCAATGTTACAAGTATCATTTATATATATAGGGCCAGATCCTGAAAGTCATTCTTAACTTACAGGAGTAGTCTCAGTGAGTTCAGTGGGGTTGCTTGCAGGAGTAATGGTTACAAGATTTGGCCCTTAAATTATATTATTACAATTTCCTTTTCCCAATCATTTTATACCAGCTTGTATCTTGTCTCATATATCAATATGCAAAGAAATAATAAAGGAAATGAACGTTCCCTACTAGAAAAGAGCTCTGTGAACTGAGTGAGATGGTATTAATTTTTCTTCTTTAATGTCATGTCTCAAAGTCTTTCACTTTCAGTGGTCTGATTATCTCATCATCCTCTCTTGCATTCTCTTTTACATGAAACAATACGGTGTATTTTCATAATAATTGTATTTTGATTTTCTATACATGAACATTTTCATCTGAGAATCTGAAATGACCTTCTAAGTATTATAGAATTAACTCTCACAATACCTCTTAAAATATCATCATCCTCATTTTGCAGATGGGAAAATAAAAGGGCAAGTAACTTGCCAAAGGTTACATGAGTTAGTGGCAGAGCCAGGAATGGATCTCAGATTTTCTGACACCCAACCTCATGCTCTTATCTCTAGACATACTCGCTCTTCAGATTGATCAAATGGAATAGAGCAGCTGTTCCCAGACTAAGCTTGGAGAGGTGCAAAGATGTCTCATATCTGAGGATGTTGATAGCTTCTTCTTGCTTTCAGCTGTTTCTGTAAGTATCCAGGTTCTTTCAGTCAAAAAGGACCAAACATTTATCAAATCAAAGACAGATAAAATATATAAATATTATCCTAATATTACTTTTCTATGTAAGGAACTGCAGTAGTCAATGCAAAGATGTTATTTGATTATGAATGGGAGGGGAAATTGTTCACACATTTGTGAATGTAAGAGAAGGTGGTTTAAAATATAACCTTTCTATTGAGACCCACACCATGAAAAAATTGAGAACTCTTGAAATGGAGGGTGTGTAATTGAAATGGAGAGATTTTTAAACTGCAACCACCACATAATTATTAAAAAATATTATGGAGGCATGGAAACATAGGAATTCCCATACTGGATCAGACTTAAGAATCCTGTCTCCGACAGTGGCCAGTACCAGATATTTCAGAGGAAGTTGTAGAATCCCACAATAGGCAGATGTGGGATAATCTGCCCCCAACATTAGGTCTCATCTTTATCTCTAATAGCGAGAGATTGTTTTAAGCCATGAAGTATGAGGTTTAACCCTCCAAAATTTTTATCATAAACTATGACTCTGGATATTATTGATATCATATAAATGTCCAATCCTTTTTTGAACCTTGGTAAATTCTTGGCCTCAACAACTTCTTGTGGCAGGGAGCTTCACAGTCTCTTCCATGTTGTGTGAAGAAGTATTTGCTTTTATTGGTTTTGAATTTGTCACCTTTTAATTTAATTCAGTGTCCCCTTTTTCTTGTGCTATGAGAGACAGAAAGAACAGGTGCCAATCTGCCTTTTCTGTACCATTCATTATTTTATATATTTTTTTTATCATGTCCCTTCTGATTTGTCTCCTTTCTAAAATAATCCCAATCTTTTCAACATCTCTTCACAGAGAGATTTTCCAGTCTTGAACCTTCTCACTGCCCTTCTCAGAACCCTCTCTAGTTCTACAATATTGTTTTTCAATGGGGTGATCAGTACTGTGCACAATATTCCAGAGGAGACTGCACAATTGAATTATATGAAAGACGGTATAATATGGAAATTCCAAGTCGAAAACTATGTTAAAATTGGGTTAGTTTGAGAGTATATTTAAAGTAAAATACATTCATGGGATGAAGCAATTGTTCCACAAACAAGGATTTTAAACAAGAAATTCAGAGTTAAAGCTAATCTTAAAAGAAATCCAAATATGATAAAATATAAACATTCATAGTTAGGGCACCCAACTACCTTAATTTTGCCCTAAAGTGACAGCATGAAGGGGGAAAAAATCTAATTTGTCTTTAAAAATTAATTTAAATCTAATCCGGGATTACAAACACCAAACTGCCTTCATCATAAACATATGGGTATTTTATGGTGCCAAGATTAAATAGAGGAGCAGAGCTTGCAGAGATTTAGGAATTGGGAGGGCAGAGATAAAAAAGGGGGGCAGAGCTATAAGAGAGAAGGGGTGACCTGGGAAGGAAAGGGTGGCATAGAGCCACAAGAAGAAAAGCCAATAAGGATTTGTTGGGAGGTGTGGGTGTGAAAGGGTTTAAGGAGAAATCAGACCCACAAGAGACTTTGGTGGGGGATGGAGAAAAGATTGGAGAAGTCAGAAGGGACTGGAGTGAAACAGAGAGTGGCTTGAATTAGGATGGACATTCTGGATAACAGACAAAAGAAACAGGGCTGGGAAAACAGAATACATCATCATTCACTAGTATTGGGTGAGTCCCTTTGAATATGTAATTGGAGCCACATCCAAATATTGTAACACCCAGATTACTACACCTTCTGTCTTTAAAATACAAATCACATTTAGCATAGGGGTCTAAGATTTATATTAGCTATATTTTATTTTGGCTTTGTGTTTTGCTTTTACATAACATACAGGGTATTGACCTGTATTTTTGAATCGGTTGCCTTCAGGACAATTCCCAGAAAAGTTCCCTTTGTTAGGGAAGCTATACACTACTGCTTATGTCAATATAATTTATATTTTGCTTGGGGTGTGAAAAAGCTCCCGACCCCAAATGATACAAGTTACAGCAACCTAAGTACTGTCCACATTGGTGCTGTTGGTGGGAGAGCATCTCACAGAGGTGGATTCGTTGTACTGATAGGAGAGCTGTTTCCTGTCAGCATAAAGTGTCTTCACCAGACATGCTACAGATGCATCTGTGCTGATGTACCACTTTTAGTATAGACTAGCCCTTAGATATGGTTTAGTTTTAATCACATAAGACCACGTTTATTCAGGGTATAACCCCATCAACTTCAATAGAGCTATACTAGTGAATCTGGCCCCATTAGTTTCCTTGTTAAGGAGCTGTCAGAGGCATGCACTGATTAGTAGAGCTGACACTGATGAGTTGGTGAAGCTAAAATGTGCTACTTCACAGTGTTATTAAATAAATCATTCCAATTTCAATGACAGTCTGCTCTTCATCCCCTTTGTCTTCTCAACAGTCTGTGACTTTTATTGTATTATTTACCATTTAAAATGCTGCAGGTGACTAAAGTAATGACGACTGAACCTCAAAAGATGGGGAGGCTTAGATAACCTTTGCACCTCCCAAACCTTAAATATTTTGACTATATTCATCTTTAGTGGAAGTGTGCGCAACTCTGATGAAATAATTAGAGATACACCTACTTATGCCAGGGGTGAATTTGGTAATTTGAGTCTAAGATTTTAGAGTTAACCCCCTTCCCACAAGCATTAAGAAACCACAAGCCTTGTGTAAAACAGAAGGAATGGGGACTGAAAACTTCCAATGTGTTTATCTTGAGGTTCCATTGAAGTTAATGGGATTACTCACATGAGTAAGGGTTTGCAAGATCAGGACCATACGATAAGTCCTCTTCAGCACTGATTTCTTTGGTGGTAATCATCAAGAGTTGCTGGATCAGAAAAGTAATCTAGCACGGTTTGTTGAACAGAATGAAGAAAAGTGTTCTCCAGAATATCATTCTACCTGATGTATTCAATGATTTCTTTATTAGAAAATAGCATATGTTCAGTCATGCTGTAGGTAGAATTCCATCTGGATGAATAAGCTATTGTTATGGAAGATTTTATACTAAGAAGCTGAATTAAAGAACAACTGGATTTTTATTTACTAGCTGGATTTGAATTCTGAAAGTCTCTCAAACTTTTGGAGCATAGCTAAGGTGAGTGAAAAAAAGCTGCAGGCCTTGTCTAGATTAAGATAAAAGGTATGTTATAAAAGTGTGTTAGTATCATGTTTGCTAAATATCCTAACAAACATGTTCCAGAAATCTAGAATAGACAAGGCAATTTATACTTGAACATACTCTAAAATGGACAGGTTAAAACCTAGGGAGGAGTCAAGGCTTTAAGTTGGCTGGTTTAGCATATATTAAAGGCAATGTACTTTGTCTAAAGTACATTTTTTAAATGTGTGTGTTAGCATGTGTTAGCCAGTACTTTTAAATCTTAGTCTAGTTAAGGCCTTCCTTATCTTGTTTGTACTCTCAACCAGAACTGAGGGTCCAAAATAGATAATATCTAGGCCCAGATATTCTGTCCAGACTGTCAGTTGTGCCAAGGAAACTTAAAGATGCTCTAAACGGGAACCTGGAGATTCCCTTAAAGATGCAGTCGGGTTTATGTGCTGGAGATTCCCCCAGTGATGTAGCCAGCTTAAGTCACCTTTGTAAGAAGGATTACAGTGTAGGGATCAGATGTGATAAGAGGCTGAAAGGTAGTCCCCAGACACTATTCCAGACAGTGTACGTTAGAGCAGCTGTGAGAGGCCAGTTTGCTCCCAGGCAGCTCCAACATTAAGAAAGGTGACCTAGACCCACTTTTCCTTTCTCCCTCATTTAGCTTCACCAAATATTAGTACAACTGAAGCTCAAGTCCTCAGCCTTTGTATGAATCATTGTAAAAAAAACTGTAAAGACAGAAGGCTCCGAAGAACATGTTTTGAGTGCAGCAGAGGAAAGTTCAGAAAATAAACCCATTTTGGTGAGGATGCACACCTGTGATCAACAGCTTGTAATGATGGCCACTTCTAGATTGGTCAAAAAGACAGCTGGAATGAATGATACTAATGAGTATTGTAAAGGCTGAGGAGTAAGACTCTTGTACTTTTGTTATGCTTTACTACAGTAAAGCTGTTTCTCCACTTTTATTTTAAATACATTTTGTTTAGAATGTTGCAGATATACATTGTTCATTTTGGCTGAGTTTGTTTCTTTTCAGGCAACGTTTATTCAGAAATATCTATCTTGTTTTGTTACAGAAATCTATTTGGACATTTTTTGATCAGTGAAGACCTGTCACCATATGGTGCAACCTAGAGAATTTACTGCTTTTTATTTTGTCAAGTGGCTGGAGGTTTAAGCTCTTTTTGTTTAACTTGTTTGCAGTTTTATCTAGGTACTTGTTAAAAAAATTGACCCTATAAGAACAGCATCTGCTGTTAGATTGGGAAAGAAAATAATACAAGATCAGTCATTCCCCATGCATCAAGGCACATGATGAATTAGAACAGTGCTCAGGAAGAACTCTCCACCCATAGTTTAGCTTTGAACAATTTGGTTCATTATTAGGCTTTTCACCTCACTGTGAAACATCTGGCAAAGGCTCAAAGGCAGGATACCAGATGAGATTGATAATAATTATTCTGCTCAAGTATGCTATTTCTTGTGTAGTCAGCTTCACTCTTGACCTCTCCCCCCAATCTACCTTATTGGGGAAAATCTTCTCTAAACATCATATTGTATATCAGTTTGGGGTAAGAAACTTTCTAGGAATCAAGAATGAAACACTCTCTCCTTTAGCTCTTGTAGCCATCCATCTTTGCTTTCCTAATGTTAATTGTGGAATGATAATTTCAGAATGCCAAACTGAAGAGTTATACCCTCTCAACTAGATCCTAGTGGTGACTCAATCTGAAGTTTTAATGTTATTGGGTTAAATTTTAAAAGGTTCCTAAGTGACTGTTGTGGTTTTTGCTCTTTACACAACTGTAATAGTATGAAAAAAACCACATGGACATGATGGGTCCAAATAACTGTATTTAATATACACAACATGCAATTTTATATAGCTGTTCTGGCTACTAAAACATAGAACATAAGTGCCACTGGAGGACTCTCAAACTATTTACATGGATATTTAACTCCTGTAGTCCATAGGCAGTAGGAAAGTCCCATTTTCAAAAGTGATGTAGGAACCTGAATCTCACTGAAAATCTATGAAGTTACTCTGGACTGACATCCATGTGCATATGAGTAGAATCTAACCTGGTAAGCCTAAGTAACTCACTCATTGGGAATACAACAAATATGTAGCTCTGATGTGGCTGAGATCCTATACAAAATATTTAAGACATTATTATACGTTGACTTAGAAGATTCTGATTTACTGGTTTTAATGAAATTGACAGTGCTATCTTGGTTATTTTTGGTTTTGATATATGACTATTAAAGAACTTAATAATGGTGTCCTCTTATGATACCATCACAATCCCCTATTATAACTTTTGCTCCATTGTCTACAGATGCTGTTTTTTCATGTTGACTCTGATCTTATTAGGTTTAAAAATGATTAATCAAAGCTAATTTTAAAAAATAGTTCTCTGTGTGTATATATTTTTTATTTCAAATGAGCTCTCTTAATTACTGTCAGAGCCCCATAATCCAATGTTCCTGTTTTGTATTATCACCTTTTGATGCCTTAAACTGTTAATTTTTATGTAGCATCTTATGTTTTCACGGGTCTAGAGAAATAAACACACAGGGTGAAAGTCCAACCCTACTGATGGAGCTCTGCGCAGATATAAATTTACATCCGCAGATATAAGTCGGTATCTGTGGAACTGCAGGGCTCTCCCAGGAACCACAGCAGTGAAAGGAGCAGAGCGTGGGGCCACTGCTCTCAGGAGCCAGCGCCCCACACCAGCAGCTGCTCTGGCATGGCTGTACTGCCCCCAGCCCTGTCCCCGTCCCTTCCACGCAGCTGTCTGCGTTTCCTATTTGGGGGCGTGCGTGCTGCTTGAATACAAGAGCGTGACCAGGGACAGCTGCCGGTGCCTGTCCCACTGGTGCCCGTCCCACTGGGCGGAACTTGGGGGCAGTACAGCTGCGTCAGAGGACCTGCTGGCATGGGGTGCTGGTTCCTGGGAGCAGCAGCCCTACATTCTGCTCCTTTCACTGCTGTGGTTCCCGGGAGAGGCCTGCGGTTCCACGGATACCAATTTATATCCGCAGATATAAATTTGTATCTGCGCAGGGCTCTACCTACTGAAGTCAACAGGAATTTTACTATTGACTTTTTTGGGACCAGGATTTCACCCACAGTCCCTGCCCCAATTCAATCTATATTAGTCTAACATGGAAAATGTTGAAAGACAGACAAGAAAGGTGAGAGATGTAACAAAGAGGATGATGTGAAACATTTGTGAAAGAAGGTTGAAAGTCTGAAAGAAAAGATTATTATAATTTAAAGTAAAGTAAAGTAGATACTAGCAAAACAGCCACCATCTGTGGGAAATTTGCCAAAAAATATCAGAATGCAAGAAGTGCTTTATCGCATCAGTGGTCCATCTAGTCCAGTATCCTGTCTTCAACAGCAGCCAGATGAAGATGCAAGAAACCCTGATGTGAGCAGGTATGAAATAAAATTCCCATAAGGAATGCTTCTTCCTAACCCCCCAAGTTGTTTCCTTTTGAAACTACGCTGTGCTATCCAAATACACAATGGCATACACATGGTATTGAGAAATGTGGTCTAGGTACAGGCTATGAGAACCAAGAACTCAAGTTCCATTCCCTGTCCTGACACAGATTCGCTGTGTCCTTGAGTAAGTCACTTAACCTGTGTTTTCCCATCTGTCTAGTGAAGAGAAAAACACTCACCTACTTCATACGGTTGTAGTAGGTGAGTTATTAATTATATTATAAAGTTAAAGTTATTTGATGATAAAGGCTACATCTATAACAGCAATCTTCAAAACCATACTTCTCCAATTCTAGCAGCAGTGAATTACAAGTGAACAGTTTGGTAGTGTAGTCTAAAGAGAAGGGCGTAAAACATTATTATTTTATCTCTCTGTTATGTGACATTTGAGCAAGTCCCTATGGGCCTTATTATTTTAAAAGGATGTTTAAATTAAGCAACAAGTCATGATGGGTATTTGCTGCTACAGATTTCCAGGAGAGAAGGATTAGGCCCAGCATTTCCTTGCTCCAGATGTTCACTGTATGTAGCCCTTCCTTTTTTTAATTGTTGTTTTAGCAGGCACATTTGCTGGCTGAGTTGGTGTAAGTACAGCAAAGAAAGAAAGAGTTTGATATTTCCCAGGTACTATGTTGTTTTCAAGTGTGCCACATGATAGCCCTGTGAGACTAAAGCCAGGGCATTCTTCTTTGATTATAAATTAATTTTTATTTGGCTTCAATTACAATATTCCATTGTTGTAACACTTTTGAAAATCTCTGGTGCTCTTCCTTCTGAGACAGGTATAGGCAACAGCAGATTGTTAGCCCATTTCCTTTAGCAATAGTGCTTAGCATCAGAAACCAAGAGTGACCAGAAACCAAAAAGTGGCAGAAATAGCATTAGCAACCACTGTGTATTGCTCAAAATCTGAATCACATTAAGGGAGGATTGGTGAAATTAAGTTTAAGTCATGTTAATTCTATCAATTCATAAATATAACATTATTATTTCTTTGGAGAACTTTACTGGGATAGTGTTGCCTGAACTACTGGATGGATTGATGGCTTTTTGGAAGAAGTTTTTCTTGGGAATGAATCAGAACTTAAAACTAGAAAAGACTTTTCAGACATGCTTTCCATCCCTTTACTGATGCAGGATTGTTTTCTAAAGTATTTTGTCCAGTCAAGTTTTAAAGTCCCAAGCAATGGAACTTCCAACGCTAATATATTTCACTGTCAGGAAGTTATCTGTATTCATGGAATAACTGCAACAATGTGCAATTATTTGTATTCCAGTAGCTCCTAGAGGCCCAAGTGGGATGACGGTCCCATTTTGCTAAGCAAAACTACATAGTTTTAGACAGTCCATTCCCTGAAGAGCTTACAAGTTAACTAGACAAGACAGACAAAGAATGGACAGATGTACAGAAAGATTAAATGATCTGTCCAAGGTCACAAGACTGGTGGTCAGTGGCTGAGCCAGGAAATACAAGGTCTTAACCACTAGAAGACATTGCTTCTCATGTAGTATTTCACTAATATGGCAATACTTGTGTTGATGTTAACATTTTTTTGTAATATGTGATGCACATATTTCAACTACCCCACCTTCATTTACACGACAAGCATGGTGACATACTCACCATGAGTAAGGTACTGAGCCCTGAGGGGGGATATAAAATAAATCATTGAATACTTTTAATACATAATTATATAGCACTACATATTCGATACACACATTAAATCCTGACAACACCTCTGTAAACTAAGTATAGTATTATCTCAGTTTTACAGACTGAGAGACAGAGAGAAGCTGAAGCCTATATTTGCAAAAATGACCACAAATTTTGAATTCCTCAGCGTTGGATACTGTTGATTTTCAGAGGTGCTGCTCCCCTACAACTCCAAGTGAAGTCAATAGTAGTTGGGTATAAGAACATTTTGTCTTGGGTTTCAGGAGTTTGGCATCCCAAATTAGGGCTTGATCCTATGCTCATTGAAGTAAATGGCAAAGCTCCCACTGACTTTGGGCTTGGCTACACTTACAAATTTGCAGCGCTGCAGCAGGGTGTGAAAACACACCCTCTCCAGCGCTGCAAATTGCGGCGCTGCAAAGCGCCAGTGTGGTCAAAGCCCCAGCGCTGGGAGCGCGGCTCCCAGCGCTGTACGTTATTCCCCACAGGGAGGTGGAGTACGGACAGCGCTGGGAGAGCTTTCTCCCAGCGCTGGCGCTTTGACTACACTTAGCGCTTCAAAGCGCTGCCGCGGCAGCGCTTTGAAGTGTAAGTGTAGCCAAAGCCTTTGACAATGCCGGATCAGGACTCTAGAGACCCCTTTTGATAAAAACCAATTTTTAGGTTTAAGTTTCTTGCTTTGGCCAACCCAGCAAGACCATATCAGAACTAGAACTAGACTTCAGAAGTTCTGGCTTCCAAGGAGATATTCCACTTCATCATGCTCCCATTTAAAATACAGATATTTCCTCTTAGCAAAAATGGCATCCCTAATACATTTTAGAAACAAAAAGCTTTGCTTAAAAAAATCAGTTACAGTTGCTGTCAAGGTTTCCTCCCCCACTCTGAACTTTAGGGTACAGATGTGGGGACCTGCATGGACCCTTCTAAGCTTAATTCCTAACTTAGATCTGGTAACGCTGCCACCAGCCAGAAATTCAGTGTCTGGCACACTCCCTGTCCCCCCAAAACCTTCCCCTCCCAATTTTCTGGTGAACACAGATCCAAACCCCTTGGATCTTAAAACAAGGAGAAATTAACCATTCCCCCCTTATTCCCCTCCACCAATTCCTGGTGAGTCCAGATCCAATCCCCTTGGATCTTAAAACAAGGAAAAATCAATCAGGTTCTTAAAAAGAAAGCTTTTAATTAAAAAAGAAAGGTAAAAATAATCTCTGTAACATCAGGATGGAAAATACTTTACAGGGTACTTAGATTTATATAGCCCAGAGAAAACCCCTCTAGCCTTAGGTTCAAAGTTACAGCAAACAGAGGTAAAATCCTCTCAGCAAAAAGGAACATTTACAAGTTGAGAAAACAAAAATAAGACTAACATGCCTTGTCTGGCTATTACTTACAAGTTTGAAACATGAAAGACTGATTCAGAAAGATTTGGAGAGCCTGGATTGACGTCTGGTCCCTCTTAGTCCCAAGAGCGAACAACCCCCAAAACAAAGAGCACAAAACAAAGATTTGAAATCTCCACCAAGATTTGAAAGTATCTTGTCCCCTTATTGGTCCTCTGGTCAGGTGTCAGCCAGATTTACTGAGCTTCTTAACCCTTTACAGGTAAAAGAGACATTAACCCTTAACTATCTGTTTATGACAGTTGCTAAGTGACAATAATGTACTTATCACTTAATTTTCAAAATCCAAGCACTTAAAAGCAAGGAAATCAATAGTTTAATATATTACAAACAAATGGTTCTTATCAAGAATAAAATAATATTCATCACAACATAACCTTAACACTCACCCAAAATGAGTATTCATTCACCAATCTCAAAATGTAAACACAACACAACCTCCTTTTGAAAAGAAAACAAACAGTGTGTGTGTGTGTGTGTATATATATATATATATATATATATATATATATATAGTCAAAGTAAAGTCATGTTCAAAACCCACCTGACATGACACACATTGCTACTGGCTTTCCAAAATAATGCCTTCATTTAACAATACGTTTAAAGAGAGCTAATGCAGAAACCAGGGACATCTATGGAGTCTTAATGTTTTCAGAAAAACCAGGGGAAATTATACTTGAATATAAAGCAAGCTATGTACTTGCAGGAGGCTAGCAACAACTAAAATCTTGAAAACTGAATCATAAGAACAATGATGCATTGCTGGTTGAATGGTCTGTCTCAAGAATATTTAACAGAAAAGCTCTGGGCACTCTCAGGTCTCCGTATCCAGAAAATTAGAAACAGCACACTCAGGGCCAGCTTTAGCAAGTTCAGGGCCCAATTCCTGGGGGAGAATGGGCAGGGCTTGTACTCACCGGGCGGCACTCCCAGTCTTTGCAGCACTTCAGATTGCCGGCCGGGGTTGCGGGGCCATGGGGCTGCCGTGCTCCGGCTGAAGCTCCAGCTGGGAGAGCGGGGCCGCCACACTCCGGCCGAAGCTCTGGGCGGGGACGTGGGGCTGCTGTGCTCCGGGCGAAGCTCCGGCCGGGAGTGCGGGGCTGCCGCGCTCCAGCCAAAGCTCCGGCCGGGAAAGCAGGGCCGCGGGGCTGCCACGCTCCGGACGGAGCTCCGGCCGGGAGAGCGGGGCCGTGGGCGGGGCTGCTGTGCTCTGGCCGGAGCTCGGGCTGGGAGAGCAGGGCCGTGGGGCTTGCCGCGCTCTGGCCGGGGTCGTGGGGCTGCCGCACTCCAGCCGGAGCTCTGGCCAGGAGAGTGGGGCCGTGGGGCTGCCGCGCTCCGGATGGGGTTGTGGGGCTGCGGCGCTCCAGCTGGGGTTCCGGGGCCGTGGAGCTGCTGCACTCCAGCCGGAGCACCGGCCGCGGGGCTGCCATGCTCCAGCTGGAGTTCCGGCCAGGAGAGCGGGGCCACAGAAGACCCCGGCGGAGCTGACCACCGCCGAGGTGAGTAAAAAAAATTAAAAAGGTGCCGAAGGCATGGGGCCTGATTCCAGGGAATCGGGTGAATCGGCCTAAAGCTGGCCCTGAGCACACTTGGAAAACTTTACATTATAACTAGCTACTGCAAAGCATCATTTGCATATGCAGAACTTAAAATGAGCAATACACTGTCCAATGCTGACAGAACAATTCCTCACCTTGCCCACTTTTCTATAATGGTCATAAAACTTCAAAAAAAATGATACTGTCCTTGGCTAAACTGATAAACCTGACATTTTATGTTCTGCTTAAACCTATTAAAATATTGTATGTATTCTTGTTTGTGTAGCCTAATCATGTTTGGTAATACGTTAGTGTAGAAAAATGTTCACACTCTATTTTTTAAATAATTTCTCTAGCATTCTAATTCAAACGCCTCTGAGCACCTAACAAAAAAACTGTAACTTCTAAATACAATTGCAAAACAGACAGCTTAGCCATAGCCAAATAACAAAACAGATACCTGAATCAGCATAAAATTTACCCTCTAGTAAGTAACCCATGGCCCTGAAAATAATGTTATGCTGGGGGTTAAATTAAATCTCATTTAAACGGGGGTGGGGTGGGATGTCATAACCACTGCCATTCATTCAAGTTAAATATAAGAAACAGTCAAACTCCTTTATGGAACATACATAATTTCTCCCACCAACAGAAATAACCCACAAGCCCCTGAATTTTGGCTCACTACTCAGCCTAAAGGTGTAGTAGTAAAACTGTGGGCCTGATCAAAAGCCCACTGAAGTCAGTGGAGACTCCAATTCACTTGAATGGGTTTTAGGTGAGGCCATGTATAGCCACAAACTGAAAGAAAATAAAAAGTGTTAATCCTTGCCCAGAAAGGTACATGACTGATATACTTTGGTTTAGGCTGTGAAAAAATTAATAAATAATTAAAATAATTAAAATAATTTTTCCAACAAACCAATATCTTATGCTTAGAAATATTAAGTGATAACGCTCAGGTGATCACTTCTATCCTTACTCCATGTTTTCCCCCCGTTGTTTTCAGTACAGGAAGTCTCACTGACACACACACACACACACACACACACACACTCGTTGGGGTCATGGGGTAGGAAAGGTAAGTCTATATAAATCATTATAAATATTCAAATAAAACAAGGATTACTGGGCTGCTGTAGTGAACCCAATCTGAACTAAAATTCTCTAGTTTCGCCATCTGTCTTTTAGTAGCATTCATTAAAAGCGGTGGGGAGGTGGAGCCTATACGTGGCCATACTGCTATACTCAGCCCCATACATCTAAATGCCACAAATACGAAGGAGTGGATAGGTGAGCTAAGTGGTAATAGGATACAGAACATTTGGCCTATAGTAGGCTCACTACTTCCAGTTGATGGCAGCCTGGTGGTAACTTGAAAGTTATAATCTAATGTGGGGAAACTTCCTTTATTCAAAGAATTGTTCTGGGAACTGACAGAGGGTTCAGCTTCAAGGGCTGCACGACTTTTTTTTTTTGGGGGGGGGGGGAGAGGAGAACACTGCTTATAAAGAAGCGTAATTAAAAAGGCTCACATTCCGTGTGCGGCTCACGTGGGGCTGGGCGCGAGTCACAGGCCAGAGCTCGTTGAACTTGCTGGCGGCTGCTGCGCCTCCATTGAGCCTCCCAAGCACTGCGAAGAGCGGGATCAGGGCTTGGGCCGTATTGGCCCCGCGACCGGGGGAAGGCAGGAACAGCGGGGCCGCGTTGCCTCGCTAAGCAGCGCTTCCTCCCCTCCCCGTACTAAGCCTACGCCGGGGCCGCTGCGCACAGGGACGCACGTTCCGCGCTCCCCCGCTATTCGCTACTAGGTGAGCTGCGCAGAGGGGCCCGTCGGCGTGTTCGCGGATCGCGCCGCACGCTGGGGTGGCCCGGGAGGCCCCAGGTCACCCGGAGCGGGAAGGGGGTTTGGGCGGGACTCGCCTGCCCTTGTGCCAGGCGGCCCCGCAGCTCGGCAAGGCGGGTTGGGCACGGCAGCTTCTCCCTCGGGGGCTCAGCCGGAGGGCGAGCCCGGGGCTGCCGAGGCGAGGGCCCGAGCGCTTGGTCCCTCAGCTCATGTGTAACGCTGCCCCGGCACGAGGGGGCGCTAGTGCCGGGGGGGGGGGCAGGGCTCTCCCATTCGGCAGCTCCTGGGCCCTGCCAAGGCCTGGCTGGGGGACGCCTCCTAACCGCCAGGCTCCGCCCCGCCCAAACCTGCCCGCGCGGGGAAGCTACTCGCGCTCTGTGCCTTGCGGCTCATAAGGGACGTGGGCGCATGCGCAGCAGGCTACGTTGGGGTCCCTGGGCTTGTCTCTGTAACGCGTGCCTGAGCCGGGCCGTTCCCATGCGGAGCGGGGAGGGGAGGGGAGGAGCCTGCTGAGTGTCCCCACCTGAGAGTGGCAGCTGGCGGAGGAGGGGCGCAGTGCTGTCAGCGGTATGTGGCTGTGCGGGCAGGGCACTGCGAGTGTGCTGCTTCTCCCGTCCGCTGTCCCGAGGGAACTCCCTCCCCATGCTGGGTCCCGAAGCACTTCACCCAGGATTCCCCCACCCCGTCTTTATAAATTGCACCCTGTATGCTCCCCAAAGTCCCCATCCTGTGTTTAGCTGGAGTCCCGAGGCTATTGAGACCCGTTCCTCTGTCTGTGCATTTCCCTTGGTGCCTGCCTGTTTTTGTACCTTGTTGAGTGCAGGGTAATTCCTTTCCTGTGCTTCGAAAGGCTTACCTCCCATTCCTTCTCCTTTGTATTCTTCTCCCCATCCAGATTGTCTCCCCCATGCTCACCACAGTATTTCTCTCCCCCTTCATTTTTTTCTCTGCCCGAGGGTATTCCTTAACCTACCCTAGGTGTTTACTAAAACTCATAGTTCTATTTAAAATGTTCATTAGAACTTCAGGATCTTTACATGCATTGTTCTTATTGCTGTTTTGCAACTTTGATCGAATAAAATGAGAAATTTAGGAATCACTGACATGTTAACAGGGCCGGCTCCAGACCCCAGCGCGGCAAGCACGCGCGTGGGGCGGCCCTTTCCCGGGGGGGCGGCAGGCTGGGCCGGCGGACCTGCCGCAGTCATGCCTGCGGGAGGTTCACCAGAGCCCCGGGACGACCGGACCTGCCGCAGGCATGACTGCGGAGGAGGCGCTCGTCCCGCGGCTCGGCTGGACCTCCCGCAGGCATGACTGCGGCAGGTCCGGTCGTCCCAGGGCTCTGGTGGACCTCCCGCAGGCATGCCTGCGGCAGCTCAAGCGGAGCTGCCGGACCTGCGAACCGTCCGCAGCTGCGGGAGGTCCAGCCGAGCCGCGCGACCAGCGGACCCTCCGCAGTCATGCCCGCGGGAGGTCCGCTGCTCCCGCGGCTCCGGGGCGCCTCCCGCACATGACTGCTTGGGGCGGCCAAAAAGGTAGAGCCGCCCCTGCATGTTAATCATACATATTTTTTCTTTGCTCTCCTCTTCTCACGTCTAGGAAACATAGACAGGTTTGGTCCATTCACACTGAAAATAATGTGGTTTAAATTATATAAATACATTTGTTACTGTGGGGAGAGTGGGAGTTTAGTGATTTAGGGCTAGATCTTGCTAGCTGTTGAGCACCTCCTCTGAGAAGGTATGGCTGTCAGCCCACATTTACTGCCCAGACACATGATACATAATTATTTATTATTTATTTATTTTATCCTTAAATATTTGTATATAGCACCATAGGGGCCCATGATGACACAGAGCCAGATTTTGTGCTACAAGAGGTTATAAACTGGCCACATCTCCCCATCTGGCATCTGCACAACCCCCTTAAAACCTCTCCTATAGGTGGGTGGGGAGAGGGTGTGGTTGAATCATGTTGTGTTCTGGCAATCTGCAACTGGTAGATGGCACTTGCCTGCTATAACCAGCCAGTGTTAATTAAAGTACATTGAGGAATGCTTTAATCTCTGCTGGGGCCGACACAAAATCTGCTCCCTTGCAGTATCCCTCTTCTGTTACATCCAGCAGAGAATCTATCCCACAGTCTGTTCCCAATGAATTTATATCAGTTTGAAGATAGACTTTATTTCCTAATTTGAGTTACCATTGTAATATTTAACTTTTTTATAACTTTGTTCAAACAATGTTGCTTAAGGGCAAAATACTGGTCCTAGATTTATAGGTTTCAAGGTCAAAAGGGAACATTGTGATCATCCAGTCTGAGCTCCAGAATAACACAGGCCATAGAACTTTCCCAAAATAATTCCTAGAGCAGATCTTTTAGAAAAACATCCAATCTTGATTTAAAAATTGTCTGTGATGGAAAATCCACCATAACCCTCTGTAAATTGTTCCAGTGCTTAATTATCCTCACTGTCAAAAATGTAGGCCTTATTTCCAATCTGAATTTGTCTAGCTTCAACTTCCAGCCATTTGATTGTGGTATACCTTTCTCTGCTTAACTGAAGAGCCCATTATAAAATATTTGTATATCCTATAGACTGTAACCAAGTCACCTTTTAACCTTCTCTTTGTTAAACTAAATAGATTGAGCTCTTTGAGTCTATCACTATAAGATGCGTTTTCTAATCCTTTAATCAGTCTCATGGCTCTTCTCTGAATTCTCTGCAATTTATCAACATCTTTCTTGAACTATGGGCACCAGAACTGGACACAGTATTCCAGCAGCGGTCACATTCATGCCAAATTTAGAGGTAAAGGAACGTTCTACTCCTATTCAAGATTCCCCAGTTTATGCATCCCAGGATCACATTAGCTCTTGTGGCCATAGTGGCACACTGGGCTGTTATGTCCTGTTGAAACCTACAGCAGTTTTACCTTTGACTTCGGTGGGACCAGGATTTGACCCCTGAGGCCTAGTCGTGCAATGTGTTGTCCTGAGAAGTGCTAAGAATGCTCAACTACTCTTGGTGTAAATGAGGGTTCAGAGCACTCACATCTCACAGGAAGTGCTCAGCATTTTATAGGGCTGGGCCCTTTCTTTGGGAAACCCCCCCATTAAGTGTTGAGGGCCTGCCTCTAGAATTTATATGGTAGTTTGGTCTTACTAGAACTACTCATATTTGTAAAGTTGTGCATAGGTGGAAGTATGTGCAGGATTGGAATCATATAAAAAGACACAGTCGCTTCCGTAAAGACCTTACAATCAAAGAAATAAATCTTTAGTTTAAGAAACAAAAATATGCATTTAAAATTGTTGATGTACTAGTTATTTTACTGTTGGATTGCGTGTAAAATCAGCACAAATTATTTTTAGTTTTCATTGCAGCTGCCAATACTAACATTCCATTTTCTGTGCAGATGTCACTTAACTTGGATACTGAAGATGACTTCTATCTGGAAGAAAATAGATTCAAGCAGTGTTGTGCAGAGTTCATTAAACATTCACAGCAAATAGGAGATGGTTGGGAGTGGAAAAGTATAAAGGTATGGGCAGTAATTTGATATTTAATAAAAACGTATTGTTGCAAGGCTTTCCCTCATGTCCTACAGGCTGGTAAGCCAACCAAGCCCCAAATGTGGTGCCCCATTATGCAAAGCATTGTGAAAACACATAATGAGAAACTTTTCTCACCTTGGAGAGTTTGACCTAAATAAACAAGACAAACACAGGGTGGGAGGATAAAGAGAGGCACTGAGAGGTGAAGTGACTTCCCCAAAATCACACAGCAGGTTACTGGGACACTGGGATTAGAATTGAGGTCTCCTGACTCCTAGGGTACGTCTACACTACGGGATTATTCCGATTTTACATAAACCGGTTTTGTAAAACAGATTGTATAAAGTCGAGTGCACGCGGCCACACTAAGCACATTAATTCGGCGGTGTGCGTCCATGGTCCGAGGCTAGCGTCGATTTCTGGAGCGTTGCACTGTGGGTAGCTATTCCATAGCTATCCCATAGTTCCCGCAGCCCCCCCCCCTTGGAATTCTGGGTTGAAATCCCAGTGCCTGATGGGGCAAAAATCATTGTCGCGGGTGGTTCTGGGTAAATGTCGTCAGTCATTCCTTCCTCCGGGAAAGCAATGGCAGACAATCATTTCGCGCCCTTTTTCCCTGGATTGCCCTGGCAGACGCCATAGCATGGCAACCATGGAGCCTGTTTTGCCTTTTGTCAGTGTCACCGTATGTGTACTGGATGCCGCTGACAGAGGCGATACAGCAGCGCTACACAGCAGCATTCATTTGCTTTTGCATGATAGCAGAGACGGTTATCAGTCATTCTGTACCGTCTGCTGCCATTGTAAATTGGCAATGAGATGACGGTTATCTGTCGTTCTGTACTGTCTGCTGCTGTCATGGGTGTCTCTGGCTGAGGTCGGCTGGGGGCGCAAAGACAAAAATGGGAATGACTCCCTGAGTCAATCCCTCCTTTATGGTATCTTAAAAATAGAATCAGTCCTGCCTAGAATATGGGGCTAGTGTACTAGAGAACCAGTGTATCGGAGAATCAGAGAGCACAGCTGCTCCGTGTCAGACCCCGCAGAAATGATGAGCTGCATGCCATTCACGGGGGGGTGCCCCTGCAACAACCCCACCCGTTGCTTCCCTGCTTCCTCAACCTTCCTGGGCTACCGTGGCAGTGTCCCCCCCATTTGTGTCATGAAGTAATAAAGAATGCAGGAATAAGAAACAGTGACTTGTTAGTGAGATAAAATGAGGGGAAGGCAGCCTCCAGCTGCTATGAGAGTACAGGCAGGACATTAAACGGTGCGGGGGAGAGGAGCCCAGCATCCCGCTGCT
Organism: Mauremys mutica; assembly: GCF_020497125.1. Taxonomy (NCBI): domain Eukaryota; kingdom Metazoa; phylum Chordata; order Testudines; family Geoemydidae; genus Mauremys; species Mauremys mutica. The sequence goes on from NC_059077.1 coordinate 49,215,840, forward strand.
ATGATAGTCTAGGCAGTACAGAAGCTTTTCTTTACACATGAAGGGTGGGGGCTGATGAAGCTCAGCCCCCAGTTGCTATGATGAGGACAGTTATCAGTCGTTCTGTACTATCTACTGGGAATGACCGGGAATCATTCCTATTTTTACCCAGGCGCCCCTGGCCAGCCTCACCTGAGGCCAGCCAGGAGCACTCACAGGCTGATGACGAGAACGGATACCAGTCCTACTGCACTGTACCGTCTGCCACCGGGGAGAGGGGAGAGGATTCTGCTGTTTAGCTCTCCAGCACCCCGTCTACCAGCAGCATGCAGTAGACATAGGGTGACATTGAAAAAAGGCGAGAAACGATTTTTTCCCCTTTTCTTTTTGGGGGGGGTGAAGGGTGTAAGTTGACAACATACACCCTGAAACACCCGGGAAAATGTTTTTGACCCTTCAGGCACTTGGAGCCCAGCCAAGAATGCAAATGCTTTTCGGAGACTGTGGGGACTGTGGGATAGCTGGAGTCCTCAGTACCCCCTCCCTCCTTCCCTCCATGAGCGTCCATTTGATTCTTTGGCTTTCCGTTATGCTTGTCACGCAGCACTGTGCTGAGTCCCTGCTGTGGCCTCTGGAGATTTTTTCAAGTGCTTTGTCATTTTGTCTTCTGTAACGGAGCTGTGATAGAACAGATTTGCCTCCCCATACAGCGATCCGATCCAGTATCTCCCGTACGGTCCATGCTGGAGCTCTTTTTGGATTTGGGACTGCATCGCCACCCGTGCTGATCAGAGCTCCACGCTGGGCAAACAGAAAATGAAATTCAAAAGTTCGCGGGGCTTTTCCTGTCTACCTGGCCAGTGTATCCGAGTTCAGATTGCTGTCCAGAGCAGTCACAATGGTGCACTCTGGGATACTGCCTGGAGGCCAATACCGTCGATTTGCGGCCACACTAACCCTAATCCGATATGGTAATACCGATTTCAGCGCTGCTTCTCTCGTCGGGGAGGAGTACAGAAACCGGTTTAAAGAGCCCTTTATATCGATATAAAGGGCCTCGTTGTGTGGACGGGTGCAGCGTTAAATCGGTTTAACGCTGCTAAAATCGGTTTAAACACGTAGTGTAGACCAGGCCCTAGTCTCATTCAACCATGATGCCTCTCCAATCCAATTTCTTTTTCTGCCCTCACACATTTTCCTTGTCTGAAAACTTCTCACCTACTTTTAACTTAGTTGAAGACAATATCAAAATGAGCCATTCAGATGTAATTTGCCATTTTCATTTATAAATCTTTTCCATTCATCATTGAACGCGTTGGCCCAGATTCTCTTCTCTGGTATGAAAATTTTGTGCCACACTGCTGGATACAGAACCTAAACCTGGGGTAGTTAGGCATGAGTGGAGCACTCAAGGGTAACAAGATACATTTTGTTGGGTACTGCATGCATAGCAACTTCTAATCCACCTTCTTCCCAGTTTCTCTGTGCCGGGGCTGCCTTATTTATCTCCCTCCCCTCCTCCCCCGAATGCTATAAAAACTCCATGGCCCACCTGTGCCTACAAAAGTCAGAACCAGTGTTAGGGGGTAGCAAGCAGGGAAGGGGCCCCATGAAGCTAAGTTGCTCAGGCTTCAGCTTCAGCCCTGGGAGGCAGGGCTCAGTGCCCATGGCCTCAGCCCTGTACTTTGGGGCTTCAGTTTTCTGCCCTGGGCCCCAGTGAGTTTAATGCCAGCCTTGCTTGAAGGATCCCCTGAAACCTGCTCGCAGCACCTCAGAAGGTCCCGAACTCCTGGTTGAGAACTGTTGCGATAGAACATCTCCCAGGCTGCTCTAGCAGACACATCAGAGAGCTTGGCCCTTTACACAGAATTAGAAAATGCAAAGATGGCTGTAACTGAGAAACTAGACCGGTAATTCTATTTAGTGACTTAGTACCTCTCCATCCTTTTCTAAAACTTTGGGGAAAATCATGTGCAATGTTTAAAGCCATCTTTATAATATTTTAAAATATATTGAAGGCTTGTAGATCTGTGACAATGCTTTCCCTATACACTAGAATTTGTAAACTAGAATTTAAAACTCTCACTGCAAAACAGGCAGGACTCTGGTAAAAGAAGAACATTGCTTCAGCCACAAATTGCAACTTCTCTTTAAATCACATTTTTTTAAAAGAGTGAAAATATTAGCAAAAGAGTTACAATGCACCCTTTCATATAGTCAACCATTTGAAACCTTAGATTTCAGTCCAAGGCTATGTGTCTGAGGAGTTTATTCAGAACAGAAAGATGCTCTGAGCCTCTACCAGGAATTCAATACTTGGGTCAAAGTTTGAACTTTCTGTGAAATAGAAGCTTGGCTGAAAATAGTGAAATGAGACAGATTTTTTGTTCTCACATATAAAAAATGGTGAGATTTTTTGTTAATGGGCCAAGTTGGCGACTCTCCGATTCCAGATTGTGATAAAAACTTGGCCATGGAGAACATCCATTTATTCAGTGATAATCAGGGGAGGAAATTTCCCTTGAAAGAGATGAGTGTCTTAAAGCAGAATGGGTAATAGACAGGTTTTTTGTTCCCTTTCCTCTCCCTCCCCTCAATATATATGTGTGTCAGGAACAGTTTGGTGTACTCTTAATGTTGCTGATGTCATTTACTTGGAGCCCATTCCTACATTCCATACTCATATGAATAGTCTCTTTGATGTCAGCGAGACTACTCATGCAAGTCAGGGTTGTAGAACTGTTCATGAATTCAGTAGAAATTAAATTTAAATGATAGCCTAATTCACAAAGTTGGATGATTTATCATGTCATAAACTCACCTGGTCTAAGCAAAACCCTGTATGTATAGATGTGGAGGGTGAGGTCCATATTATGTTATAACCCTCTCTTGTGAAGGGAGAACTACAACGTGCAGTGTAGGAGTGCATCACTTATAGACCCGATGAAGCTGAATTTGGGTAGTAATACTGAATATTGCACAAATTAGGCAGTTACAGCTACTCTGCCAAAGCCATGTATGCATTTACTTTCATTATAATTTTTATTTCATAGGCAAATAGGTTAATCTCATCCCCATGTAGTCATGAGTAACCATGTCAAAGGCTATTGTGACCCAAATACATTATGATCTACATGTATTTATAAGCTAGTTTAAGTATAGGCAAACTATCTTCCCTTATTTTAAGGAGAAAAGTCCCTACAGCTGTATTGATTCATTTATACATAAATATATGTTGTACTAGAGAAGCTCTGTAACATGGGAGATGCTTATCTTTCTTGGGTCCCCTACGCCTAGTGATGGCAAGAGGTGCCTTCCTACCATCTTGCTGGTATAAAATATAGAGATTACTAACTCCACAGGTTCCTGGCTTTCACAGATATATCTTGCAGGGAAATTACAGGCTGTAGAGTTTGGAAGCATGCAGAGAGGTTGGGCTCCTTCTTCACCCATCAGGAAAAGCTGGTTTAGGGAAGTATATACTACATGCCCACCCCTGTTCCATCAGAGCTCATTGTACCCCCCTCCCCCGGGCAATTCAACCCTGTGGAGAGCAGGTGGTGTTTCTTCCACTCCTCTTCTCCAAAGATTTTCTGCCCATGTAGGCAGGTTTAATTGTCTGGTGCAGCTCTCGAGGAGGTCCACAAATAGAAAATTCTCCAGAAAGCCACTTAAGTGGGCTCTCTGGCTATTCAGGTCAGGCCTATTTTTTCAGTCATTTCTGTCCAATTTTTGGATTGCCCTTATGGCACTTCAAAACTGAGGTGCAGCTCTTTCTGCCATCAGGGACATCCCATGTATAAGCACACTGTCAGTGAATTTGACCCACTGAGATTTAGGAGGAAGACAAATATAGCATGTCAGCAAGAGAAGCTAAGAGCAAGGCAATTTTTCAAAATATCCTTGTTAAAAGTTTATTAACAAAAATATATATAACCAGCATTATCATCTTGTTTCAGGTATGAAACTTGATAAGAACAAAGCACACAAATAGCCCATAACAGATGCTGCAGTTAAATATATTTTGTAATATCGTAGAAAAGACAAGACAGAATGAATGTGTCAGAATGGAACACATGTTGATTTAAAGATCAGAATAAACGAACTAAACTGTGTCAGAAATGGTAGATTAACCAAAGAGTTAAATTATAGTTAAATTTGCAGCCCTGTCAAGCAATTTAAAGCTACATTAATGAGTTTTGTTCAGAGACTGTTTTGAATGGAATCCTTTTACATCAGATGTTACACATATGCTTTCTGTTTGTTTGTTTGTCTAAAATAAAATGTAATGAAACAGCTAATAAAACCCCAATTTATTTGTTTTCTTTGAGAAATAAGTCCTTAGCATGCAGATACTATTTATTGTCCTCCATGCATTTTTGCTGCCTTTCAGCGTGTGCATTTTCCAGCAATCCATTATTAACATGGTCTCTCATATCTTATTTCTAATTGACAAACTCATTTTAAAGGATGTATATCAGGGTGTGGAGAAACCCACCAAAAGTCTTTCTCCATCCTTGTGCAGTTGTGCAAGGACCTTTCACAATGCCTATGGTAAAAAGGGAATGAAGTCTAGGAAGGGTCATCATGGCCATGTCCATCTTCCCCGAGTCTGAGGCCCAGGCTGTTCTCTCTTAAAGGATGGAGCAGATTGCTGTTCTGCACGCCAGAGGTCTGTGCACTTGCAGAAACTGTGCTTGTCTGAGGCAAACTCTCCTCTTGAATGCCCCTTATGGAGAAGTGAAGCTCTGCAATGGTCCCTGTGCAAGGCAGTGGGGTAAATGCCCATATATTGTAAAGTACTTGTATCATGCTTGTATGTGGTTTAAATGAAAAAAGCTGATCTATAAAAATAGATGAAAATTGTTAATCATCCAAATGATAAAAATGAGAGCATGTTTAGGGTTACTTTGGTCCCCTCACCCCAGTTCTGACCACCTGTGTGTGAGGTTATGCAACCCAAGAGGGAAAAATCCAGATTAACCCTAGGAGTTTGCTGAGATAAGGGAAATTCGTTTTTGTGTGACTAAATGGTTGTAAGTATGCAGGTACAATCCCTTACTACAGATATACTGCACCAGTGAAAATTGGGCATGAATTGGTGTCACATAACCTGTGAATTTACACAGGTAGGTGGCACTGGTGTGAGCCCTCTCTTACACCGGTACTGCTTATCTATCTTATGGGTTTACACTGACTACGTCAGGGTTTCTCAAACAGGGGTCGCCGCTTGTGTAGGGAAAGCCCCTGTCGGGCTGGGCCGGTTTGTTTACCTGCCCTGTCCGCAGGTCCAGCTGATCGCGGCTCCCACTGGCCTCGGATCGCTGCTCTGGGTCAATGGGAGCTGCGATTGGCCGGACCCGCAGACAGGGCAGGTAAACAAACTGGCCCGGCCTGCCAGGGGCTTTCCCTACACAAGCGGTGACCCCTGTTTGAGAAACCCTGGACTACATCAATGTAGCTGCATTTGGCAGAAATCTCCAGTAGAGAGAGATGCTAAGTGTCTTGTTTAATTTAACCATCAACTCCTGTTCTGCTGTTACTGTTTTTATAGATGTTATCTTAATATTATGAAACTGTCCTTTTTCTAACTGTCTTTTTATATGCAAAAGGTTTTAGATCAGATCTAGATTTTAATGAGCATTCAAGGGCTTTACTGGTAGTGGGCTTCAGGCATTCCTCTATGATGCAGTTTTAAGAACATTAATAGTTAGGTTTTTTTAATGTCATAAGCACTCTAATTCTGAGAAGAGTCTGTTTTCATCCAATACACATTAGGCCCACCTAATGCAAATAGGACAATTTCCCCACCTGGGGTTGAATTGTACATAGTTCATGCCATTTTGTTGGAATAGTCTTATGATTCTGTTTCTGGGGAAAAAAAAGTTTGGTATCCGATACTAAAAATGACTTTGACTATGTTGCTCTTTCTGTCTGTCTCCTACCAACTATTTCCTGTCTCCTGAGACCTTCCACCTATGCCCTCAGCTGCTCAACTCTCTTCCAGACCTCAATACAATGTTTTCCAATAGCTTCCTTGTGCCACCCCTCCGGGTACCCAGATATGTAGCACTGATGCATTATCTTAGCAGCTGTATCACATTTTATTTTAATTAGTGGGGCAGTTGGCTTCGTCTAAAGCTGTTAGAATTGCTCTGAACTGGCCATCAGGGGATACTAAAGATTAGTGCAGTTAGGACCCTCTATCAGCAGTTTCAGAACTTCATTTTGCCAAGCATTGGTGCCAGAATTCTGTGTTTTATTTATTCTGTAGAATGGTGGTAGCAGTTAGAACTTTACATATTTAAATGATTACTGAAAATGTTTTTGGTTTGTATTTTCTGAGCACAGGACTTTCCTGATGGTTATATGAGTAAAACACACTTCCAAATGAAAAATGGAAATACCCCATCAATTTTCAAGGACAGCACTAAGGAAAGTGATGAGCAAACATTCACACATGTTGAGGTAAATACAGCTTTCTCTATTGATTTGCCTTAAAACGTGTGTATATAAAATAAATTATGAGCAAAATGTTTTTTCTATTGTTGCATTCAGCATTTTGTGAGAATATTCAGGTCTTGAATGATCAGGGGGTTTGAACAATCTTCATGTAAAATCTTATCCTCTTCCTTCCAGTTTATACATGAATTGGGGAGGAAACAGAGAGGCAATAATGTAATTCACTAAAATCTGTAATACACATACACAGTCTCATCATGGAAGGATGGTACTTATTTGTACCATGATCTAACAATATTAAGGAAATATTCACTTTTTAAAAAAACTGAACATCAAGATTTACTTACCTAAGAGATAAATATTAATCAAGGCAAAATATATGAGGTCAATTACCTTGAGGGACAGTAAATATTGATATTTACTGAAGTAAGTCAGTATATGAATTGTGAATATTTTTGAATATCAGAGAGAGAGAGAGAGAGAGAGAGAAATGGAAATCACTTCCATTGTGGTATCAATTTCTTATACAGTAAAAGCTGTGTTATCTGGCACTTTACCAACCGCACCCAAACTCCCTCCCTCCATATAACTCTTAGTTAACTGGAATTTTTGACTAACCGGCATGCTCCATTCCCCCAACATGCCAGATAACAAAGCTTTTACTATCTATCTAATCTATCTATCTAATCTAATCTAATCTAATCTATCTATCTATAGCTTATTTTTTTAAATTAACTTTTAAAAAGGGAAAGTAAAGTTGGAGGTCCTCATTTTTCCCTGAGCTCAGAATGAAATTATATAAATATGTGATCTGATTTTTGACATAGCTCCAGACTTTAGTTTTATGTACCAATCAGGAGATACACCATAGAAACTCATTGTCTTGTTATATGACTATTTTTCAGCCAATCATAAGCCAGGGTTCTTTTTTGAGGCGTGTCCCTGTGGGTACTCCACTTTAAGTAAATCTGCACCCCTGTACTTGTAATCAGAGATTTTTAGTAGCAGTGCCTAGTTGGGTTGCACATGTGCTGTCCCCATCTCGTGCTGCTTCACACAGTTACATAGTGATGTGTGGCCCAACCCTCCCTTAGTTCCTTCTCTACTGCCCCTTGCTTGAGATGGAGCAATTGGCAGTGCCTCTGATCTTTATCTTTAATCAAGCTTTAACTTTAAAGTACTAGTTAATTAATTAGTTAATAGTTAACTGCCCTGTCTCTTCCCCATTTATTTATTTCTTTTAAAAGTTTTTTTTTCTTATCTTAGGAATTTAAGTTTCAGTTATTAGGATTCCCCTTACTGTAGTGTAGTTATCCTCCCTCATGGGAGAAATCCTATTCAAAGGGGCATACCTGGCTCCCCAGATATTAAACGTTACCTCACTTGCCGGTCATCAATCCCAGTTTCTGATGGGCATTCGGAGTGTGTCTGCTGCCGTGGTGAGACACACATTCCACATAAATGCTCCCACTGTCTCAGTCTGAAGGCCTGTGCCAGGAAAGCAAGGGACCTACAGCTAAAATTCCTCATGATGGAGAAGACTCTGTGCCCAGCGTCCGATCTGGGATCACGGACCCCTCCTGGGCATTGGTCTGCAACGGCGGCATCTGACAGAGGTTCCCCACCATTCTCTCAGAGGAAGGAGCACTCCGACAAAGAAACCGACCCCCCTTCTTGTGAACCCTTCAAAAAGAGACATTCCCCGACCCATCAGCCCCCATTGGTACCAACTGCACCAAGACCATCCACCTCTGAGGTAGTGGGACCGTCCAGTATTGTGGTTACCATGTGAGCCAAAGATCCTAAGTGGGCTGGCTCAGAAAAAGGCACAAAAGGGATACCTACCATCCTTGCCGCTGTACCACTGGAGCTGCTCAAACATGCGGCACTGAGCAGTGCAGCAGCGCTAAAGTCTGTGGTGCCACCTTCTGCCTCCACAGCATATAGCACACGATCCTTGGCACTGGCAACCATGGTAAAGGCACTGGTACTACCAACACCCCCCTCCTCAGTACCGATGCTTTTGGTACCACAGCAATTTGTCTGACATAAAGACCTTTTAGTCTCCTCAGCATTGGAATCTCCACTTCTCAGTATTGACCTTACTCCAGCATGCTCGATACTGTGCCAACTTACCACACTACCCAGATCACCTCTTCCTTTATCCAGCGACAAGGATGATGATGATGGAAGAGGAAATCTCCTCCTCCCATCACTCCTTGCCTACCCACACAGCTACCAGACCAGGTCCACTAGAGAAACATGAATACCACCCCAGACCTGAAATTCAAGGATGGTACATACACCTATGGATGCTGCCACTAATGCCATTCCCACCACAATGGCCTTAATGAGACCCATGGGCAATGTACCGCCAACACTATCTGAAGCCTCCCAGTCCACACAAGGAGTGATCAAGGCATTTTCCATCACCCTCTGAATCTCCAGAAGAGGCAGTCGAGGAACTGGAGGAGATTTCGGCTCAGGAAGTCACCCCAGCTGCCAATTTTTCATTCTCCTGTCCGGATGAAGCTATTATTCCCCCCTTCTCCATGATGGGGGATGACTTTAAACAGTTCCAAGAACTATTTTAAAGGATCACAGATTCACTGAAGATATGTTGTGACTCTGCAACTTTTTCCAGCAATAAGTTGTGGGACATCCTCCAGACTTCAATCTCTTCCGAGATTGCCCTCCCAATAAACAAGGTGCTCATGGACTCAGCCAAGACCATCTGGCAGACCCTAGCAACAATTCCACCCACCTCTAAAAGAGCAAATAAAAAAAAATACTATGTCCCTTCCAAGGAGATGGAATTTCTATTTTTACATCCTACGCCAAACTCTCTGGTGGTAGAGGCCATGAATGAGCAGAGCAAACAACACCATTCCAGATCCACCCGATATGACAGGGACTTGAAGAGATTGGATCTTTTTGGTTGTAAAGTTTACTCTTCAGCAACCCTATAGTTCAGGATTGCAAACTATAAGCATTAATGGTCAAATATAATCACTCCAGTTACTCAAAAATGTCTGACTTTATTGAGGACATACCTGAGGACAAAAAAAGCTTTCATATACAAGGGTTAACTACTAGCTTGCACAGATTTACAAGTTTCACTGGACTCCGCAGACAAGACGGCACACTCCATCGTCATGGCCTTAGTAAAGCAACAAGCTTCCTAGCTCCACCTCTCAGGTTTTCCCAAAGAGATACAATTAACTGTTGATGATCTCCCATTTGAAGGCTCCAAGCTGTTTGCAGCCAAAACAGATGAGTTCCTTCACACATTGAAGGACTCCAGAGTGACTCTGAGATCCTTGGGTATATACACACCTACACAAAAGAAAGAACAGAGGAAGTATTACTTGACACAAAGATCTAGATCCGTGCCCTACACACAGCCTCAGAGGTAGAGGCAGAGACCTGCAAGGCGGAGACCACTCCCTTCTCAGCCCTCAACGTCTCAACAGCCTCCCTCTAAACAACAGTTTTGAGGGTTTGATCGAGGACCAGAGACACCTTCCACTTTTTCTGTTGCTGGACCCATCTGACACCATCCATCCCTTCGGAGACTATCTAATTTCTTTCCATCCAGCATGGCAAAACATCACATCAGACAATGGGTATTAGAAATCGAGACTGGCTATTCCATCCAATTTACCTTCATCCCCCCCTTCCCAGCCGCCTCCCCATTCCTCTTCAGGGACCCTTTCTTACGAACACCTACTGTGACAGGAGGTAAACCCGTCTCATATGCCTAGGCGCAGTAGAACCAGTACGAACACAACACAGAGGGAAGGGTTTCTACTGCCATTATTTTCTAACCCAGAAAAAAACCCAGAGGATGGAATCCCATTCTCGACTTAAGAAGACTCAACAAATTCAGGAAGACCCAGTGATTCAGGATGGTCATGCTAGCAACAATAATTCCAGCACTAGGCCCTCGACCTCCAGGATGCATATTTCCACGTAACGATACATCCCTCACATAGGTGGTTTCTCAGATTTGCTCTGGGAACAGATTGTTTCCACTCCAAAGTACTCCCTTTCAGCTTATCTATGGCTCCAAGGGGATTTTCAAAAGTTCTTACGGTGGTGGCAGCTCACCTCTGCAGACAAAGGGTCATAATAGTCCCCTATCTGGACGATAAGTGCTTACTCAAAGCCTCAATTCAAGAAGGGGCCCTAGCAGCTACCAAAAAGACACAGATACATCTACAAATGAACAACAACAACAAAAAAAATCAACATTCACACCTGTGCAGCAACTGGAGTTCATTAGGGCCTACCTTGACCCTCTGGTAAATCTGGGCAGAGAGGCTGTAGCTTCCACTCTAGTCCACCTAATTGCTATAATGCAAGCCAGCCCACAGACATCGGCCAGGACCTACCTCCAACTGTTAGGTCATATGTCAGAAATGACATTTGTCATCAAACAACAAAGGCATGGCAACTCCATGGTTCCGAGACAATGAAATGATCTGTTCAGAGGAGGTAAACAGCAGAAGGTCTACTACATGATATATCAACCTGCGCCAATGGAAGAGATTCCATATATGGTGCCAGAATAGGCAAATAATAGCAACTACCTCTCCTTTATTGGATTACATGTTGGAATTCAAGAAATCTGGTCTCTCAATGACCTCTAACAGGGCACACCTCAAGGCAATCACGGCATTCCATCATGAAGTGGATGAGTTTTTGATCTTTGCACACCCTACCACTAAACACTACCAATAAAAGGGTCTTCGTAACCTTTATCCTGCAATATGAGCCTCTACTCTATCATGGGATCTGGTGCTGCAGTGCCTTGGTGGGGGAGGCTTTTGAGCCACAAGCGACATGTTCACTTCTCCATCTTTCAATGAAGGTGGCCTTTCTGGTCGCTATCACATCTACCTGATGAGTAGGAGAACTGGAGGCCCTCATGGTACATGCTTTATACACAAAATTGTTCAAAAAGAAAGTTACCCTACAAGCACATCCCAAATTTCTACCTAAAACAGTTTCATCATTCCATTTGAATCAACCAATCCATCTCCTATCATTCTTCCCAAAACCTAATGGGAACAAATGAGAAGCAATGCTTCATACTCTGGATCTCCAAAGGGTGCTAGCTTTTTACGTTGAAAGGACAAAGTCCTTCAGAAAGTTACCAGTTATTTCTTTCCATCAGAGAAGTTATTTCTTCTCCAGAGAAGAAGGAAAGATCTAAGGAAGACGACACACCTTCTTGTCCTTTGTTTGGATATGGCAACTGTCTGTAATGGGCCACTCTCCTACCACTTCAAAAGTTATTTTTCCTCCCTTGGTGTCCTGCTGTTAATTGATTTATCTCGTTAGACTGACCTCACACTTGGTAAAGCAACCCCCATCCTTTCATGTATTTATACCTGCTCCTGTATTTTTCACTTCATGCATCTGATGAAGTGGGTTTTAGCCCATGAAAGCTTATGCCCAAATAAATTTGTTATTCTCTAAGGTGCCACAAGGACACCTCGTTGTTTTTGCTGATACAGACTAACACTGCTACCACTCTGATGTTATTTATCTCTCACAATTCTGACAATATTCTTCAATCCTGACCTACATGAACCCATCACTGTTTATATACTGAATTACTTTTGAACAGAAACTGACTATTGTGCCAAATTCTTGGTACTTTTGTATTGTAATGAATTAACTCCCTTTGAGTGATTGCTTTGAATCAGCACCACTTAAAGCTATTGAATCTAGAGAAACACCAGTTCTAGAGGGATTGACAAGTCAAAAACAAAAATGGTTTATAGAGCTAAATTTTTAATGTCCTAAAACATGGACCCAGATATCAAGCAACATATTATTTCAGGATCTTAATATGTAATATTTAAAATGCCTTTAAAAGATTCTGTATGTCTTATTACCTGAGCTCAAAAACACCTAATTTGTAACAGCACTTCTTATATTTAAAAAAATAGTAAACTGAAAACATTCCTCAAAATATACCTCATTTACTTTGATTGATGTAAGGGTGAAGTGCCTAAGATCTGTGAAGTGAGGTGATTGCTGACTTGGGATCTAGTAAACAGGCTGTGGTGGCATGCTAACATCAGGAATATAAATATCTGGGCTGATTATTATGAGAGCCATCAGACCATTTGCTGAAATGCATGTAGATAATATTTTAATAAGTGTTGGGGTGGAGTCTTTGATCATGGTTTATGTTAGTAGCAGTGATGCAGAGAAATTCAGAAAAGAGGTTCTCGAAGATGAAATTAAGATTATCAGCAAGAAAACTGTAATTCCAGAAGTCTGTACAGGGGAATAGAGACTCCTAATGCATGGAAGAGAAGAGGGTGCAGAGAAGAAGGATTCTAGCTCATGAAAGCTTATGCCCAAATAAATTTGTTAGTCTGTTATTACAGAAAATACCCACTTCATCACACCTTGCCCCAAAGAGAATGCCACAAAATCATATTTCACTTATTTTGTTGTGAGCCTGGGTATCCCAATGAACTTAAATAGTGCCCCTCTTTCTAGGCTTCAGTATTTACCATCAACTTAATTCATCCCAAGATTTTATTAAATGCTATGTTAACACCTTTCCTTTAGGTGTGAGGGCAGAACTATTATGATTATGTCTTATTAAGTACTGTACAGGACTCAAAATAAAGACAGTCCTGTCCTGAGGAGCTTGCATTCAAAAGGGCAAAAATAGGGAAACCTGGATTCATTTTATAAATTCTTTTTCCTTATTAGTCAAATGGCCCAGCGGAAGCAGTTACTCGGGGTAATAATTCTCTGTGTGTGGTTTGCCTCAATTCTTTCAGAAGAAGCGAGTCATTGTGAAACCATTTCTGAAGCTACCGTCATTGCTACTTTATAAATCAGCAGGCAGGTTGAGAATGCTCAAGGACAGCTCTCTCCTTTAGAAAATGGAGCATTCATTTTACAATTGGTCTAGTTAAAGTTATATACTTATTCTAACATGGGGCCCATCCCATATGCCTGTATGAGAAAATGTGGGACTGCCTCAGACATCTCTCTTGTATTCCAGAATATGAGTTAATCTAACTGTTCAGATATGCTGTTTTGTATATAATAACATAAATGTGAAAATCCCAATTCTCTGTAATTATTAATCATTTTTCTCCAAACAAAACCAGTATTTTTAGAAAAAAACAACTCTCTTTTTTGTGCAAAAGTAAATAAGATGAACAAAAATGTAAACATTTGCACAACCACAGTATTTGTTAGATGGTAAAAAATGTGAAGTAAAAGCCTAACAAACAGTACTTCAGAAAAAAATGTAAATACATGTAATGGAACCCAGCATTCCGTAGGAATAGAAAAAGGGATCTTTATAAAAAGAAAAAAATCAAGTATTCTATACTGATTAAGGGCATAATGGAGGTTTTGTCAGGACCCCAGAGTAAGGGGCAACCTGACTTCCCCAGAAGCTGCTCAGAGACTCACAAATTCCCACCCAGTTTCCCTGATGATCTGGGGAGGCAGTAAACTGTGATGCATCTGTTATTGGCACAGCATATGTTCTGCAGAACAGCTATGCTAGCTGCCATGTCATGGGATGGGGAAGGAGAGACAAGACTCTGTTCAGTTTCCTCCTGCCCACCTGTGTGAGGAATCTAGAATTTGTAGAGCCTTCTACCTGTGATAAAGTTAGCCAGTATTAGGGGGTAAATTGCCTTGCGTCCCCTGATGCCCCTGCACTGCTACACCAGTTGGGCCACTATTTGCCTCCAAATTAGAGTTCATTCCTCATTTTCTTTTTTAGCACGTTCCAGGAGTGTCCATTTTCCTGTCTGTATGACTCTTTGGAAATGAACATCAAATTGGGGCAGGGGGATGGAACCCCACACAAAACAAAACAAAATCAAATATAATTTCTGTTTCCTGAGAAGATCCATATACTGAGATCTTCTCTGTTATCTCATGCCCTGCTTAGATACTTGTGATTTTGTTAATGCATTAATCTGAGAATTGATTTAGTCCTTAGCACACAGAAAAATACATCCTGTGTGAATTTAATTAACTGGTGTATTACCGTGAAAAATGACAAAAGAATAATATTGTTTAAGAAACATCAAAACTGTAAGAAACTTTAGTATACTCATTACATCCTTTCCTTGACCTGGAAAAAAATCTCAAGAAAGGAAAAACTTTGTGTTGACAGAGGAGAAAGGGAGGTGGCAATTAATGTACCACATATTTCCAGCCTCTGGGGAGTCCTAAGTGTGTCATTCTTGATGAAATGTCTAAATTCTAATGGAATGGGCTAAATATTTCTGCTCTTCTGAAGAGCTGTAAGCATGGTCAGCTCTCTCACCCTCCCAAACTTCGCTACAGCAGGACACAGTCACTTTGTTATCCCTGGCAAGTCTGGGTAACAGCACTCACATGTAGCCCTTGGCAGGTAGATGAGATGCTACTGGCTTGATTATCATTGTGGGTGGTAGGGCTCTGATCTTGTTTCTCCTCTATCTTTAAGTATTCTTTGATTTTTGTTCTGTTTTACCTAGTAGAATATGCTTAATAAGTTTCCACAAACCTTAGAAAGAATATCAAAGAAAATATATAAATTAATAATGAAGCTTTTGGGAGAACTGAAGCACGTTGTATAACCTCCAAAAATGATCTCCCTCTAGTTAGCGTGTTAGCGTAGAGTGACTTCAACTTTTTATCTGCTATCATAACATTCAAAGCTGTCACTTAATATTAACAAATAAACTCCACATCAAACAAATTGTTAAAAAGTTCTAATTCAAATTTTGTAACTGAATGTGACAGTTCAGTTAGAGTAGTAGAGGTTTGAAGACAGGCATAATCTCAACAGGATACCTTCCTCAACTCCCTTGGTAAATAAACCTCATCCTGTTTATGAAGCAAGCATCATTCAGATTGTGTTATGTGAAGGTAGTTTTCCTAATACTTGAACTTTGAAAGCCCAATGCAGTAATGATATAACAAAGGTATTTATAATCCCCCTAATTTGGCATGGTGATCAAGACATTAAAAAAGAAATACAGAGGGTGTAATTTAGTGTCTGTTTAATGTAGATTCTTGTGCTATTTAGAATGTTTACTATATAAAATTAATAGTCTAAGATTTTCAAAAATGGGTGCCTAACGTTAAATATGAACTATTTAGGGGGACAAATACCATTGTGATGAGTAACCATATCAAACCTAGAGAGACAAACATTTTTGAAAGTCTGGACTGAGATTTTTAAATTGTCTATGTTTAATTCTGCAAGCCATTTAATCTAAGGATTTATCTTGCAAAAAAACCACCCTATGGTTTGATTATATCAGTGTATGAAAAACTGTCTTTTAAAATAAATTATGTCTTTATTCTGAAGTGGTAAATTTTTAAAAAAATCTAGGCTAGACTCCATTGACGGTCCAATATTCAGCCTATGAAATATTCAGGCTGATTTGCCCTAAAATTGCATATAATGCCATACAAAAGTTGCAGGGGTACGTAGGTCACATCTTAGATCTGACACCTAAATGATCCGTTCTTCTTTTCCCCTCATTTTTTTGGGGGAAGTGTCCTTTTATGCAAGACTAGAACATAGACTCAGATTTTAAGTAGGCACATGCATGACTTAAGCACATGCAACCTCAGATGTGTGAGCAAAAATTGGAGAGTCCAATCCAGGCAGTTATGCCAGTGGAAGAACTTGTGAAAGGTCAGAAACTGTCCTTAAATTTCCAATTTAAAAATATATACTTGTGTAGTGATTTCTTTTTTTAAGTCGGTCTAAAAACAGATATTTCTTGTCTTCAGCTTTTGATACTCCTCTGTCTGTTGTCAACATTCACCATTAATTAAAGAAAAAAACAACACACATATCCCCCCACAACTCGCTGATTAGTGGCTCCAGTATAGTTTAACCTTTTTAATGAAAAGAAAAAGTAAAACTGAGATGCTGCATCTGGGAAAAGTACTGAAGGTGATAGTCATGTTGACACGTCTTTATTTTAAGTCCTGTGGCATCGGAGACCTATTGTGTACTATTTAAAATGTTACAACTATAATGCATTTTTAACAAATTACCAGTATGCTGTTTCATGTGCACTGATATACTGTGGAAAAATATGGAGCCATTCGATAGATTCATTGCAATTGAAGCTTTGGAATTTATACTATGATCTTTGTATTTTGGTAAAACTATAAAATATACAGTATAAAAAATGATTTTTCATCTTGTGTTGGGAAGGTAACTGTCACTACATAGCTTGAAAGATCTGTGTTTGATAGAAACACTGACTAGCCACTGCACCACACAGTTACCCAGTGAAGCCTCCAGAACTGGATTGTTCAGGATTTGAAAGAGGCTTCAGACTGTGGAAGCCTAGCAGTGTTTTTATTGAATACAACTCTTAAATGGGGGTAGGCACATGGCTAAAAGCTCAATAAAATACATAAAAGAGCAATGTTACTCTGAATTTTACTCTGACAGTTTGCTTTTTCTCGCAATTGTACAGGCTTGCATAATAAGCCTGAAATGTTTGTTTCTTTTGAATTCTAATCACTGTGTGCTCTCTTTACTCTCTATACTTGCATCATTGCTTTAGGTTATTATTAATAGCTTTGGGTTTAGTAGCATACTTTACTTTAGAATTCAGTAGTACATGTGAAAATGACATTGGTGACAATCCCTCAGAATTGATTAATGTTAATTTCATTGAGATTTACAAAATACAAAGAGAGCGCCATATAAATACGTAAATTAAAACTGACAGAGTGATGTCAAATATGAGAAGAATGGGATTAATGTTAAAATATCATCTGCATTCCTAAAAACAATTAGATGTGCTTAGAATTATCTGCCCCTGTAAAGTAATGGGTTGTAAAGATCAGGGATTTTCTACATTTAATTGAGCAATAAAATATTTGGGAAGAAATTATGTAGGACTAAATTGTGCCCTGACTAGCACAGGGCACAGAGGTGTAAATGAGCTAGTCACAGCCTGGGTAGCAGCACAGGAGTAGAAGCAGACTTTGCAGAGTGTTACATTTCTCTCTCTCTCTCACGTACAGCCTTTTGAGTCAGGGCTGGGGGGCAATGGGTGGTAAGGGTGGGAAAGAGCTCCACCTCCAAAACATGCCATGCAGCGTATGCTGTGCCAGGTATACACTGCACAGTTAACTCCCTTTCTGGAGCAGCAGGGAAGCCAGGAGAAAGATTGTGACACTCGAATCACAATCTCACTCCTGGACTGCTGCACAGACACTGCAACAATGCACTGCCCCATACTCGGCAGATTATTATCTCACAATCCAGCCCCTATTGTCAGATGTTTATAGCATGAACTCACAACCACAAAGTATGTAGTGTTTGCCAATACTGTTTTACCAAAAATATAATCTAATTAAAGTTAACTGTTTCCTGTTTATAGTGAGACTCAGAATGCCTGTTTTTTTCCAGTCTTACATATACCTTTCTCTGACTCTTCTAAAAAAAGTTGTAATAGTGCAGTAATGTGCTGTAACTATCATATAGGGCAGTGCCCACTCCCATAGACCAATAATGGCATTTTGCTACATGCCTCTGTTCTGCACACAGCAGCACTCTAAGATCCATCTTTCAAGTCAACATACCTGTTTTGTTCACCTTTGACTGGCAGGTAATGTTGTAGGTAAAGGAAGAATATGCAAACATTTTAATGAACAATCTAAATAGATAGGATGGCCAGACCTCCACACTCTTTGTTCCAGACTTGCAAAGCCAACATCTAATTGTTAATTTGTAAAAATAATATTATTGTCCTTTTTATAACTTTTAGAATCATAGGACTGGAAGGGACCTCAAGAGGTCTTCTAGTCCAGTCCCCTGCACTCAAGGTAGGACTAAGTATTATCTAGATCAGGGGTTCTCAAACTTCATACACCACGACTCCCTTCTGACAACAAAAAGTACTTCATGACCCCAGGAGGGGGTAATAAAGCCTGAGCCTGCCCAAGCCCCACTCTCCTGGGTTGAGGGCCAAAGCCCGAGCCCCACAGCTCCAGGAAAGGGAGCCAAAGCTGAGGCTCAGGGACTTCAGCCCCAGGCAAGGGCCTATAACCCAAGTCTTACTGCCCAGGGCTGAAGCCCTTGGGCTTTGGCTTCGGCCCTGGGTAGTGGGGCTCGGGCTTCAGCCCTAGGCCCCAGCAAGTCTGAGACAACCCTGGTGACCCCATTCAAAGGGGGCCATGACCCACTTTGGGGTCCCGAACCACAGTTTGAGAACTGCTGATCTAGACCATCCCTGACAGGTGTTTGTCTAACCTGCTCTTAAAAACCTTCAGTGACAGAGATTCCACGACCTCTCTCAGCAATGTATTGCAGTGCTTAACTACCCTGGCAGTTAGGAACATTTTTAATGTCCAACGTAAACCTCCCTTACTGCAATTTAAGCCCATTGCTTCTTGTTCTATCATCAGAGGTTAAGGAGAATACCTTTTTCTCCCTTCCCTTTGTAACAATATTTTATGTACTTGAAAATTTATCATGTTCCCACTCAGTCTTCTCTTCTCCAGACTAAACAAACCCAATTTTTTCAATCTTCCTTCATAGATCATGCTTTCTAGACCTGTAATAATTTTTGTTGCTCACCTCTGGACTTTCTCCAATTTGTCCCCATCTTTCCTGAAATGTAGCACCCAGAACTCGACACAATACTCCAGCTGAGGCCATATCACCGCAGAGGAGAGTGGAAGAATTACTTCTCATGTCTTGCTTACAACACTCCTGCTAATACATCTCAGAACGATGTTTGCTTTTTTTATAACAGTGTTAACTGTTGACTCATATTTAGCTTGTGTTCCACTATGACCCCCAGATCCCTTTCTCTAGTAATCCTTCCTAGGCAGTCATTTCCTGTTTTGTATGTGTGTAATTGGTTGTTCCTTCCCAAGTGGAATACTTTGCATTTGTCCTTATTGAATTTCATCCTAATTACTTCAGACCATTTCTCCAGTTTGTCCAGATCATTTTGAATTTTAATCCTATCCTCCAAAACATTTGCAATGCCTCCCAGTTTGGTATTGTCCACAGACTTTATAAGTGTACTCTCTATGCTATTATCTAAATCATTGATGAAAATATTGAACACAACTGCACCTAGGACCAATCCCTGTGGGAGCCTACTTGATATGTTCTTCCAGTTTGACTGTGAATTACTGATAACTACTCTCCGGGAATTGTTTTCCAACCAATTATGCATCCACCTCATAGTAGCTCCATCTAGATTGTGTTTCCCTAGTTTGTTTATGATATGAAACAAAACGAATACTGTCTTGTGGCACTCCTCTTATGGCAGCATGGGAGTAGAAGTAGACTTTGCAGAGGGTTACATTTCTCACGCGCGCACACACACACAGCACGATTCATTTCCTCTCTGCCTCAACAAGAGAGAGCTTTCCTGGGATTTAAACTTTGTATCTCCGCCCTATCACATCAGTCTGTCGACCTCAGCAGCAAGCTCTTTGGGACACTGTCAGTCTTAACCTTGCCTTGCAAGTAATAATCAGTGAATCCCCCCAGTTCATGAGTTCCCCAGAGTCATCTCTCTGCAATGTCCAGTCCCTCTCACTGGACATTCACAGAAATTAACTGTGCTGCTTCCAAAGAGACGGTGTACACACCAGCCTATTAGATTAGCTGAGGAATCACTCTTTACTTCAATATAAAGAACAGAGATGGTTTTCAGTAAAACTAGTAACGTTGTGAATAAAGAACAGAGATTTAAGTGATATTAAGGAAGAGAAAAAGAGACAGATCTGGTTGCAAACAAAACAAAACACAGTTTCTAGTGACTAAAACTTAATTTTAGCAAGTTACAATCTTTGCCTAAGCAGTTTTCTCATTATATCAAGTTACCAGCATCTCTAGCCCTCCAGGCCAATATTCACAGAATCAGAAGGTGCTGTCCCCTTTGTTCTCTAAGTGATAGATAACTAGAATGTCTTTTTGCTCCCCTTGTATTTCCCAAAGTCCATTGTCTTTGCCTCAAATTCTGTTCTTTGGCATGCTCAATAAGCTGTTTCCTCCGCCACTTGTTAGCTTGATTGCTTTGTTTACCTTACATATAAATGTGCTTTCATTGTCCTCTGCTTGTGATCAAGCCAGTCAGACAGGTAAATCCACATGCCTTTGTCTAGGGCAGACTTGGCTTATGCACTGCCTCCAAAATACATTTTAAGAACATATTTCCAGCACACACATATATATCTTTATAAACAGCCCATACACACATCACTTAGTGATATTCCTGACCAGCACATCACCGGTTTACATCTGATACCTTATATGATATCTCTTGGATACACATTATGACAACAATGTTTTGGGGGTAGTCAGGATGTCGGGCCTAATACTAATTACAGTATAATGGACCCTGTACCATTGGCATTAAGGGACTCTTAAGGTCACATATGTTACCTTTTGAAAAATATTTTTTTATTTTAATACATTGTAGCTTTTGGATTTGCTGCATTATTTGCAGCAATCAAACTTTAAATCTACTGTAGAGAATTGTAAGCAGAGAATGAAGTTTAACAAAGTTTAAAAGAATATGCTCAAAATGTAGACTTTCTTTTTGTCCTTCAGGGTTAAGGCCAGACTCTTGTGATCCCAATTTTTTCTTTACTTTTTTACCTGAAAGATCCCCAAACCATTGTTACTGTCCGTTTAGCTGAGGAGAGCTGGCTGTGGCTCCCTTTGGAGCTCATCATTGTTGCTCTTGAACTGTTGAGAGGGGTCACTGTAAAGGTATGTGAAGCAATTCCTTGTCCCATCTGGGACAGAGCTTGCTTGTCTACTCAGCATTCCTATTATGGAAGTGAAGGAGTGAAGGCCTGGTAGTGGAAGAGTGAGGTGGGATCTTGAATTTCCTTTCCTTATAGTGACATCTTGGTCTATCGTTAGATCACTCAGCTGGCCTCACTGTTTTTTAAAAATTCATACCCTCCTGGGCTTGTTTTAATGTTTGGTTCTGTGGCTCTTTTACTTTGATCAAGAGGTCAGAAAATGAAGCCTCTCTCAAGTTTAATGTCAAACCCACTCCATAGTTTGTGTGTGATTTTTGAGGTCTGCTCTCGCTGAGATATATTTAATTTGCATTAGTGTTGGTGGAGAGTTAGAAACTTGCATTGATAGGAAAATATGTTCCATAAATATAAAACGTGTTGGTCAGTAATACCTGTAATTTACCCTGCCTCATTTGGATGTTCAAATTCATTGTCATCACCATTATGGCAATTCCCAAAAGTATGTAGGCTTCTTGTAGATCGACCTTGTAACTATTCTACAATACATGTCAGGGGTAAGTCAGCTCCCTGGTGCCGCATAATGTCTGTCACGTCCAGCTGCTCTGTCAAGCCCTCACACATTCCTTTACTCAGATAGCCACTCCAAATAAGGTTTTCTTTCTTGGGGTACCCCAGGTCTCTCAGGCCCCGAAACACAGGCCAACAGAAAGACTTTAACACAAAACAGGAAAACAGTTTCACATGCTGTAAAGTCCTGGCAATCTCTTTCTCTCAGGCGCCATACTTTCTGTCCTTCTCTCATCCACAGGCACATTCCCCAGAGTCCTCTCCAGTCTGAGCCTTTTTACCAGATTGTTCTGATTCCCTTGCAACCTGTTTCCATTTCTCCCTGCCTGGAACCCTTTAGAGACAGGCCTAGCTCACGCAATCCCATTTGGATTGTCACTGCCTAAGCCTCCCTACTCAGGCAGCCTTCCTTCTCAGCCACAGAGCCTGCAAACCTCCTGTCCGTATGCACCCCTTCTTCTTTTAACCATCATTCCTAGTTGACGCCAGCTGGGACTAGTAATGACCTAACTAGCTGCAGGTGTCTCTCACTGGACTCAGTTAGCCCTCTGTTTTGAGAATGCTGTTGCTCACAAGGAACTTGGCCCTGATCCCTCTAAAAGGGACACAGTACCACCTGGATCCATCCGTAGCTCGGTTCTTAAGATGGTCTGGCTGGAGATTCAGCCTACAGCCATAATTGGCAATTTTATCATGCCACTGAAGCTTTTGGTGACCACATGATCACGGTTTGTTTAGCAGCTTTCCTTGGTAAACATGCTTTGTAATTTGTTGGTCTTCCATCTTAATGATATATCCATACCTAGGAACCCATTGAAACTGAACCAGTACTGATGGAGGTGAATGCTAGGTTCAGCTATCAATGTGCTCATTGCTGATCTTGCCCTGCCAGTTACCATGGAGCAGCTGATGAAGGGAGAATTGCTCTTCAGCCTTCCTCAGCCGCACATTTCACTGCCATACAATAGAGTTGGTATAACTGGGGTTCTGAAGATCCCCAGCTTTGTAGCAAGCTTCATGTCACAATGACTTTACAGGGGCTGTTGAAAGGTCCAAAAATGGTCTCAGCTGCTGCTATACAAGTTTTCACATCTTTTGAATATCCTCCAGCGCTGTGTGATGCTTCCCAAGGTATGGATGTTTATTGGGAGGAGACAATTTTTGGTTTCTGTGTAGGGATCAAAGTCTTGTAATATGTACTCTGTAAATGGTATAGCTATGGCAATCTACAAGTTTGTACTCTTGGACTGCTTTTGAGTTTGATACACAGCGAAGTGTTTAAAATCCAGCACTAGTGTAAAGGGGTGCAACACCACTAACTTCAAGGTTGTTACTACAGCTTACAACAAGGATGAATTTGGCTGATGGCATGGGACAGATAGCTGTGCCTGGACATATGAGAAAATATTATCTTAAAATATACCAGATATCTTTTACTTGACTTCATCTTGTTACTGTTGTATAATCTTCCAGTTCCAGCTAGCCAGGGATGTGCTCAAACATGTCTTAGACATGCTTATTAACAAGTTAAAATTAAATGTTCACAGTTTAAGTGGACTGTGTAGGAGATAGTGGAAGTGGATTCAAAGTAAAGGGAAATTGCTTGCATGTGTGTTTGAGGACAGAGAACTACATTGTTTAGCATAAGCTGACATCTATAACTGAAGGTTTTTCATCTTCTTGAATGAGCAGATTTCCCATGATGATCTCTGGTGGTAGCAAAAGAGCCCAGGTCATTTGAACTGAATTCAAACAGCATTTACTATTTTGCCTGAATTTTGGGGAATGTCATATGATAAGATTTACGTGTTGTGAACCAAAAAGGAAGACAGTAAAACATAAAGACTCTGCTTGGGACAGAGGAGATGCATGTTTCCTTGGGACAGGTGATAAAATGAGATACAGAAAGACAGCCAGCTTTTACGATGGGGGAGAGACACAACTGAAGACTTTCCCAAAGAATAATGGGCAGCCTCTGATGAACGAACAAGTGAACAGTTTGCTTAGAGTAATGAATGCCTCTGAAAACAGCAACTTTGCAGGCACCAGATGGAAGAAGAACATTACTGCAATTCCTTCATCCCATTGTGCAACAGCCAACAGAGCTGTTAAAGCTTTCTGGTGATTTCTAAGCTTTTTAATGTGCTTTTCTTTGAAGGTGTTTTGCATTTCCCTGTCAGTTTGTGTGCTAGGCTCAGCTGTTTGTAGAAACAAATTTTATTGGCAAATTATCAGAATAGAGGAAAAACATGAAGTATAAACTGAAATAAATACATTTAATCATATATTACATAAGAACCTAGGTGGACATGAAGCTTAAGTTACATAGTATGGAAGTATTTACAAAATGGAAGAAAGGTAGTTTACTGGCTTGTTTTTTGGTGCAAAATTGTGTCCCGTGATCAATGTCAAACGTGAATTAATATTTGAAGAAAAAAAGTCAGTCTGAATCGAAACATCAAATTTGAAAGTAACTGTGTGTGTTATGGTTCTTTTTTTTTTTTTTTGCAGTGCAGTGTTCAGGTCTAGTTCCAGGAGTGGAGATCTCCAATAACAATACTCTAAAGGAGTATCTTTCAATATCTATGCCCAACAGGTCTAGCTAAGGCAGAAATTTCAAATTTCATTCTAAATTTCCTGGCTTGTGTTAGCTAATATCACAGCCTTAACATTACTTTAACTCTGAGAATTACTGGAGTTAATTTGTAAGTATCTGGATACTGTTAATTTTCTGTAAAGAATGGAGGGTTTAATATGACTAAAAGATGAGGACAGGATTGGATTATTAGGAAGAGCAAGTCTGTCTGTCTGGTCGTTTCCCTCTCCTCCCACCAGTTCCCTCATTTCCTACTTTGCTTTTCTGATGTACCTTACTCTCCTGTCGCCAGTTTCCCCACCTCTCTTTAGGACGAGAACCAGCTGGGAAAAGGCTAAATAGATCTGTGGGTGTGAAAGAGACCAGAGCAGATCAGTGAAAGGACACAGGAATGGGTGTGCTGTGAGGTAGGCAGGGAGCATGAGACTCTCTGCTGCCTGAGGGGGCTTGTATCTTTTGTCATTATGGGAGGGTTAGGGAGTTCTATTCAGAGAAGGAGAATCAGCTAGGTCTGGGGGAGGGAGGCCGAATTCCTGCAGGGCCAAAAAGGAGAGAGAGATTGAGGGACTGCAAAAGTTTTTATTAGTCTCTCTGAACAGAACACAGCTAAAAATCTACCATGGATGGATATACCCTATTGAAAAGTGTAAAGGATTCCAAATGCATCAATTTTAAACCAATAGTTGCTAAGGCACAACATATAGATTTCCTCTAATTTACTGTGCACCTATAGCTAAGGTTGCCCAACGTTTCCCATTATAAGATCCCGTTTTCAGTTATTTATAACTTTGCTAAACTTCAGTTATTCAGGCTGAAGTTTTCCATGCCATGTGTCTGCCTCAGGGTTAGGTTTTTTTGGAAAGTTTCAGCAAAAAAAACACTCTACCGTTTCCAAGAACAAGATGAGGGAAAAATAACTTGTCCAAATTTGTACAAGTTATAAGCCTCTGAAAAATCACAGTTCACACATGGTCAGCAGAGACTTGTTGGAGTTTGGTAGGTCTCCAAAGATTCTGTCTTCACTGGGCATGCTCCATCCCAGGGCTGCATGTGCTGAGCAGGGCTTTTGCTGCAATAACTCCTCCTGGCAGCCACGGACAAGTGTGGTGTCAGGAGGAGACAACCTCTCCTGTGCTCTCAGTGTTTACACTTCTGAAGCCCAGGAGAAGAAGGAAGCCACCTGACTGGAATGAAGAGGTGGTGGGGGATAGAGACCAGCATGTAAGGATGGGGGAGACAAGGTGCTTGGATAGGAGGAGTGGTTACAGAATTCCTGGTCTCCCACAGTTACTAAAGAAGACCAGGATGTTTTGCAGTAAGGAGCTGAATAAATGTAGAAACTTACTGGTTAGGAAGTTATTTAGTTACTGCTTAAAGCCGGACTATTTTTGTTTGACCTCATACTACATGGTGTAAGAAGTGAGTGGATCTTTCTCCAGGCCTGCCAGAACCTGTGTAGAAGTTGGGGGGCCATGGTCACCAGAACTGTGGCCCTGCTCCTCCCCTTCCCCCTGGAGCCTTGCCTTCTGGTGAAGCCAGAGCCAGGCAGTGGTAAGAGCTGCCCAGGGAGCCCGGGCCACAGTGAAGAGCCCCGGATCCTCCACCTGCCCTGGGGGGGCGGGGGGGATGATTCAGAGCAGCCCCTGGCCTATATCCCCGCCTCCTGGGGGATGCTGCCCAGGGCAGGTGGAATGTCTGTGGCTCTCTACAGTGGCCTGGGCTCTTTGGGCGGCTCTTAACAAGGCTTGGCTCCGGCTTCCAGCCAGGCCAGGGGTGGGGGTGGGGCCTAATGGCAAGGGGGGTAAGGCCCACCTCAGCCCCCAACCCCCAACCAGGAAGAGGCTGGCGCTGCTGGCGGGGTCTGCACTTTGCAGCAGGGGAGTGGATCACCTTATTAGTTCCCCTGCCACAAAATGCAGCCTGTACCACCACTGCTCCGCCTGCCCGAGGCTATTATGCCCATGTTAAAAAGTGGGTGGGCATGGCCCTAGGCAGGGCCGCCTGTGGGGGGGGGGGCAAGTGGGGCAATTTGCCCCAGGCCCTTGGCCCTGCAGGGGCCCCCATGAGAGTTTTCAGGGGTCCCCACGAGAGTTTTCAGCAGGTCTTTGGTGGCAGGTCTTTCAGTGCCGCCGAACACACCGCCAAGTGATGGACCCGCTGCCGAAGACCTGGAGCTTCTTCTGCTCTGGGTCTTCAGTGGCAATTCGGCGGCGGAGGCTCCTTCTGCTCCGGGTCTTTGGGGCTCTTGCTGAACATTGCAAATATGGAATATTAAAGGAAGAATTAATAAGAGACAGGATAGTTGTTGGAAGAACAACCAATTTATCAGCTCAGTTTCAGTTGGACTCAACAATCAGCAAGTTGTATTCAGTGATTGGCTCTGCCCTTCATAATATTACTGGTACAACCTGAACTACTCCAGTTTCCAACCTTCTGTTTCTCGCTTCCCAGCTATTAGGTGTGTCGGGGACTCGAACCCCAACAGCGAAGTTCGTTGTCTGACCGCAGAGAGACAGGCAACACCAGCAAGGTCCGATCAAAAGTTCTTTATTGACAAGTGCACGTGTCAGTAAAAGAACAGCTCGTATCCGAAGAGAACCAGCCAGCTCTTTACAGCTTAGTATTAGCTTATATAGACAGTTTTATTATGTCATAGATCATTCACTAGAACAATCCACCCCCTTTGTCTAACAACTAGAAATTAGACACCTTTTAATATATACGCATGCCTAATCTCTACAATATTGAATTGTTAATATCTCAACAAGCGCCAAAGGTTAGGAATGCGAGGGAGTTAAAACACACCGAACACTAAACCAAGGAGTAAGTCAGAACTGTGAGATGCTTGTATGTCTTATCAGTTCCTCAGACAGTTTGTTTCTCAATATAACACAGCTGGTCCCAGCCCCTTCACTGATCTCACTGTTTTCCCAGGGCTTTGTGAGACAATGCTGTTTCTCAGTATTTTCCACTCTGAGATTACCCAGAAACCTCTAGATGCTTGACTTCAGTCAGATTGGCACAACTGGTTTTGTGCTACATCTTTATTCAGGCCTAACAGGTGCAAAGGCAGGATCCTGGATGCATTACTGTGCACAGCCAACTAACAAGAGAGCTTACTTCAAAATTTAATCTGAAAGCCCATCAAAAATGCTGGTTAAAGTCAAGATGCCACTTTTCTGAAATAGTTGAGCCTCTCAGACAGTACATCAGACGTGACCGAATGAACGGTGGCAGCAGGAGACGTAGGATTATATTTTAGATCAGTGGTGCATTTCTTGGAAGATAAACAACTCCCTTCCAGAACCTAAAATAGAACCAAGGATTCTTAGTCTCAATGTTCCTCTGCTGTCTAACCAATATCTTTGAAATCAACTGGCAAGTATGTTTCTCATCCCCTCTAGAGCTGGTCCACAAAGAGGATAACAGTCTGCTATTACTATCAGTTACTCCCTTAGCTCAAATGGTAGAACTGTGTACTGATGAAGCATGTGGGGAGTTCAGTGTGGTTCTACAGTATGGAATTCGTTTTTGTTTGCTTTTTTTAAAAACATAGGTAATTACATGCATCCCCTCCCTCCCCCCACATACACCCATGTTAGAAGATTAAGGCTCCAAAGTCAAGTACTCAAAAGTCAGAAAATACCAGAGTTAAGGTGTCTCAGATGACCTTAATTTGGCCCCCTTATACATGTACATTATGATTAGGGCTCCGTGTCTGTCACAGAAAGTCACGGATTCCGTGACTTTCTGTGACCTCCATGACTTCTGCAGCGGCCAGCATGGTTGATCCCATGGCCACATATGAAGTGGCATAAAAATGTTAAGTACCGTGAACAGTCAGGTCCCAGTTGTCTCAAACTGGGCACCTAAAATTAGTGGACAATTCTGGCCTTAAACTCTCTGAGCCTCAGTTACTAAGCTATAAAATGGGGATAATTATACCTCCCTTCTTCACAGAGATGTTGTGAAGATAAATTCATGAATGTTTGTGAAGCACTCAAATATTATGGTGATGAATACCACCAAAAAGCCCATGAGGAAATAAATCGGTTGTATTCAGTGCATGGTTTGTATGCAATAATATGGCATGGGCCATACACTGAATGATGTGTTTAGAAATAAATATTTAATATCTACCCATTCAGTGAGTACTGGCCATCCTGTGCACTAAATGAGGCAAGCGTCGTATGGAAAAAATAGTGTGGGATCATGGAATTAAAGAATTAAAGATCAGGTAACAGTATGTGATCACGTAAGTAATACGGTCATGTAATTATAATGCATATACATATGAGGGCCAAATTTAGGATGCATAGGCAACCTTCATTCTGGCATTGCCAAACTTTTGAGTACTTGACTTTGCAACCTTTACTTTCTTTTACCATAATTTTTTGGGGGATAAAATTGTAAATACATTCATGTTGATTCCTTATGATAGTACATACATACCATTTTTTTACAGTAAATCACATCATACATTGTGTGGGCTTTTTAATAATCTATATTGTGATGTAGAAATGGTCTGTTAATAAGATGTATACGATTGTAATCTTGAAAGGTAGGAGCTCCAATTTGTAATACTTGTCATGTGAGGCCAGTTTTGAGGTCTTACACCCTGAGTGGTATCCCTTTAAGTATTGCTTCATTTATTTGTGGAGTTCCTGTCCTTTTTCAAATAAAATAAAATGAATATTTCAAAGAAAGCAAGAGAAACTGAGTTAGCTGAAACACATAATGTCTTATGGATAATTAGGGAGGTTTAAAAAACCTAGCTATGTACCTGGTGGACAGGAAATGCAGAGGAGCTTTGGAATTATACAACCAGCATACAGTACAGTGCTTTATGCAGTAAATGCTCTATAAAAACTTATTTAAAAATGTATTGCGTGCTTGCAGTACAGTTTTAAAACTATAACATCTTGGCCACTTGTTATGATTCAGTATTATAATAGGCTAATAACTTACACACTTTCAATTTTAAGCTACTAGCTATTGTGTTATAAGATTTCAAAATAATTGTCAAACTTGTAAATGTCTGTATAATGTATGGATTGTTTTGTTGAAAAAGTCTCAAAGTTCATGCTAAGATCTTGTATGGAAAGTTTCAGCAGCCACAAAATGTAGTTTATAATGGAAGTGTGGATTCATATGGGCAATAATATCAGAGAATCACAGTTACTGTGGTCAGTAACCATTTTTTTCTCCTTCAGCTGTTGTCAGTGTGAATCCTCACTCTTGGGACAATAGCAAACAGTGGTGATCCTCCAGGAGATGGGGTGATCTGAGAAGTATTGGGTAAGTGACTGCAAGATTATCATCCCAATCTAGGCCATGATTTTCAAAAATAGATGCCTACTATGCTTACTTATTCCTAAGTAAGTGGTCTGATTTCTAAAATTACTGAGCACTCAGGAGATCCCATTGATATCAGTGGGAACGTCTGAGTGCCCAGCACATTTGAAAATCAGGCCACTTTGCCACTTAAATTTAGGGTACTAAATCCATATTTAAGTGCTCATTATTGAAAATCTTGGCCCAGATCTAGAAGCCAAGTTAAGGAAACTAATGCTGCATTTCTGTGTGTCAAATAAGAGTAAAATGCAGCACAAGATCAAGTACAGATGTCCTAAATGGTGCAGTAAGCATGGAATAAGTTTAAATGTCCCTTACCCAGAATCTTTTTGCTCTACTTATGTAGCAGTATCAGACTTCACCTGTGTTGGATGCATTTTGAACTGTTATGTGATTTAAGCCAATGGTTAAGCAGTTAAAGAACTATTGACAAGTTTACAAGGCATTAGTTAAAAATATTTTTGGTCATATGACCCTGTCTTAACTTAGTTGGATTGTTTGGAGTTCCAAAGGTCATGGTATTGACAGCTCAAGTGTTAAAAAATAATGAGATTTAAAAAATAATGCATGTTTAGTTCTTTTTATTTGTCTTCTGGTGTTGGAATCTTTAGATTCACATTTTCCACTTTTTCCCTCACAACCATGAGGGCTAGAGACTTACTTTTCATTTACATGAGAATCTCACGTTTTATTTTTAATCAGGGCCTGAAGCTTTAAGAAAAATGCCAAATAATTGGTAACACTGAGGGGTATAATATACTAACTGTAAGCAAGGTAGCTATCACTTCACTAAAAGAAATTTCTTATTCTCTTGTGACTGTGCTGAAAAATTGTTTTTAAACGTTATAGTTATTAAATTATGTCGACATTTTTTTGTCTTGTGAATTTACGTGCATATAATAGCAGCTAGAGTCCATGTGAATACAGAACTATGACAATTTTACACGTTTGGGGTTGACTAATGGACTTAATAATTAGTAAGGCAGGTTCAGTAAAGCTCTTTGGCTCAGCCACATGCAAATCTTCCATTCACATGGGGAGGGAGATGGCTTTTAAAGGTTTGCTGATTGTTCTGAAGAGTGCAATGTCTAAATGACAATATGTACACCATATGTTGAGAGAGTCACAGAGGTGACTGTTAGGACATATGTTTTTTTTGCTCATAAACAGGTAATTAAATCTGTTCTGTGAGCTAATGTTAAGGTAATTGGGTGAAGAAAAAAACCTATATAGTAGTGAAGAGGAGTGGTTCCTCCCTTCCAGAGTCAGAGGGAGGCCACTCCACCTCACAGCACCACCTAGCCACTGAGAGCTGGTCAACAGGGGATTAGCACAGTGAGGCAGTAAAGAGTCTAGGGGCCAGATCCCTGGCTGCGCAGACAGCAGTCAGGCTCAAACCCTCTGGTCTGGGCAGAGCAAAAGCAGTCTGTGGCCCAGATCCCTGGCTGGGCAGAGAGCAAGCAAACACAGGCTGTCCAGCCTAAGGTGGGTAGGCTGCCACACCAGGGGTGGTGTTGGCAGCAGGGGGTAGGGGGTCCGGACCCACCCTACTCCACTGGCTCCCAGCCCAGAACCCTAAGAGCAGCAGGGAATCCCGCTACTGGATCAGCAGGGATCCTGCCGAAACACGCTGCCTGTAGTTTCAGCAACACAACTGGACTAATGTCTGGTGACCCTGGGCTACTACCTACCCTTACCTGTTTGTAGGCTCACAGGCCCTCAGGCTCTTCAGGGTTCTCGGTAGCTGGTAGTTCCAGCAGCTCCTCCAGGTATTCCTCTAGAGGTAGGGGTTGGTACAGCTTGGTCCAGGGGCCAGCAGCATCTGACTCCTTCCCTGGCTCTCCCTCAACTGAGCTGGAGGCCCCGCTTCTTATACTTCCTGTTCTGTCCCTCTGTTTCTGGCCCAAAGGGGCCTGGTTCCACCCACCAGTGGGCAGGGAGTGGTTCCTCGCTGTCAGCATCAGAGGGAGGCCACTCTCCACCTTTCTACAAGTAGTAAGGCTACTGTTAATCTTTTATTTGTTCCCTTTTCCTATCACAGCAAGTCCTCACCTTCAAGGCACTTCCCCTCCCTACTGTGACCGGCTTCTGCTTCCTATCACATCATCCCTTGCCCCCATCTGCTCCACCATCAATGCCAGATTTTACTGCCTGCTTGCCACTCTTTCCACTAAAATTCTGATGCTGCCCCTTATGCATGGAATGACCTTCCCTGAACTGATCCTTTAGAAGTCCTTCATATCCTTCCTCCAGATCCTCATTTGCTGTGATGCCTGTAAGAAATCAGCCAATCAGCCTCTCTCCATGTGTTTGTATATCAGCTAGTACACTAGGAACACATCCTGTTTAGGGTGTCTGCACACTACTGGAATATAAATATTAAATAATAATGAAGAAAGCCATGCAAGCCTATCAAAGTAGAACATTTTAAAAGCTGCTGCTTTGATAAGGTTATAGGCTATAACTCAGCTATTAAACTATCAAGGAAGGACTCATAGCCATTCATCACTGCTAGTGCTGGATTGGAAATTATGAGTTTCTGGAGAGGAGAAGTATGAATAACTCTGAGGGGTATCTTCTAAAGCAGAACACACTGGAATAGTATTCCTTTTTGTGTTTAAATACAAGGGAAAAATCTTAAAATGAAAGGATTTGTTGTTTCTTTTGGACAGGCCTTTTTGTGTTTCAAAGTGTTTTTTTTCCTTGTTTTCATAATTATGCAGCTGTAGTAATACATAGACTCATAGACTTTAAGGTCAGAAGGGACCATTATGATCATCTAGTCTGACCTCCTGCACAATGCAGGCCACAGAATCTCACCCATCCACTTCAATAACAAACCCGAAACCTATGTTTGAGTTATTGAAGTCCTCAAATTGTGGTTTGAAGACCTCAAGCTGCAGAGAATCCTCCAGCAAGTGAAGCACTGCTAACTATTCTTCTTCGAGTGATTGCTCCAATGCATTCCAGTTAGGTGTGCGCGCCGCGCGTGCACGGTTTCTCCGGAACTTTTTTACCCTAGCTACTCCTGCGGGCCGGCTGGCGCCCCCTGGAGTGGCGCCGCTATGGCGCCGGTTATATACCCCAGCCGGCCCGTCCGCTCCTCAGTTCCTTCTTACCGCCCGTGACGGCAGTTGGAACTGTGGAGTGCTAAACAGTTCTCCACGTCCCTAGCTTCTCTCTTCTTCATCGTTGTATATAGTTACCATAGTTAGTTGTAGTTATTTAGTTAGTATAGTTAGTGTTAGATAGATAAGGTAAAAAGGGGGTTTTCCCCTTTTTTGCCTTAGCCGGTGCGGGCTCATGCCCAAAGCACCGGGCTTTAAACCCTGCACGGTGTGTCAGAGACCGATGCCCGTGGGAGACCCGCACGACGCCTGTCTCCGCTGCTTGGGCGAAGGGCACCGAACAGACAAGTGCCCGATCTGCTCGAAGTTCAAACCGCGGACCCGCAAGGATCGAGATACCCGCCTAAAGCAGATCCTCATGGAGGCGTCTCTTCAACCAGCGGCACCGCCCGCACCGGTCCCGTGGCCTCCTCCCGTGCAGGACACACCGCCGGCACCGAGTCGCTCCACGTCTGCGGCACCGCCGGCGAAGAAGGCGGTGACGAAGTCTCGGCACCGCTCGCTTTCGCCCGCCAGGAAACAGAGACTGGCGAATGCCCTGGCTCAGGCTCGCGTAGAGGACTCTGCCAAAGCGACTCCGCAGCCTGCAGCCCCTGTGGTGCCTCTGCACAAGCCGTGCACTGCACCTGTGACTCCGGCGCCGCAAGGGCCGTCGAGTCCGGCGCCGCCTCACTCCCCGGTGCCGTCCGTGGTCGAGCCTCGGCCGCCGTCAACGCCGGAGACATTCGCCTCCGCGCGAGAGCTGATACAGCTCCTAGAGGCTCCAGGCCTCCGGCCCCCGGCACCGCCGGTGCGGGCTGTCGTGTCCAAGGGAAAACCGGCCGCGATGATCCGGCCACCATCCCTGGAATCACGGCATGGACGTCGTACACGGTCCCGGTCTCGTTCCCGCACCGTCGACAGGTCCCCGTCCCGCCGATCGCGATCCCGGCACCGCTCTCCATCGTGGCACCGATCGCAGTCTGCTCGTCGGTCGCAGTCCCGGTACCGCTCCTCTTCGCGGCACCGGTCGTACTCCCGGCGTCGCACCAGATCCAAGTCGCCACCGCATCGGCACCGACGGTCTCTGTCACGGCACCGTTCCCGGCGCCGCGACTCCCGCGGACGCTCCAGACGTCGCAGCTCGCGCTCTCGGTTGAGCTCCCGGCACTGGTCGAGCCCCCGGCACCGCGATGACCGTGGTCATTCCCGGCACCGGAGATCTTACTCCCGGTCGAGCTCCCGGCATCGGTTGAGCTCCCGGCACCGCTCCAGCCCCCGGCACCGGTCGAGCTCCCGGCGCCGGTCGAGCTCCCGGCACCGTGGAGAGAGTCATGCGAGGTCGCCTTCCCGGCACCGAGTGGAAGGGCATCCCGCTGCAGTATGCCCTGGAACCTCCTCGGCACCTCCCTGGCCTTCTCGCCCTGAGTCGGTCGCCTCCGGCGCAGAAGCCTATGGGCTCCCGCCTCCGACGCCACCAGCCCAGCCTCGCGGTGCGCAGCAGTGGGGATTTTGGGTGCCATGGGCCCAATATGAGTCGGACGGTGTGCCCTTTCTGCCGAGGCCTACAGGGGCCCAGCACAGAGTCCCAGAGGCGTCGATATCTCGACCACCGCCATCACCACCACCAGCTATTCCGGTGGAGCCAGAGGGCCCCTCCGAACCCCCAGCGCACCACGCAGTGGACCCCTCTTCGGCCGAGGTCGTCCAGGAGTTATCCTCCGCATCCTCACCCGATGAGGCGGTGGCCGGTGCGGCGTCAAAGGAGCCGCCCCCCCGTTGATGCGAAGGCGCATCAGGACCTGCTCCGCCGTGTGGCGACGGCTATGGCCCTCCCTGTGGAGGAGGTAAAGGAGGACGAGGACCCCATCACAAACGTGGTGGGGTCAGACATGCCAGTACGGGTTGCGTTACCTTTTGTGCGCACAGTCCAAAGGAACGCCACCACTATTTGGCAAACGCCCGCATCTGTGCCTCCCACAGCCCGTGGCGTCGAAAGAAAGTACTCAGTCCCTCCCACGGGCTATGAGTACTTGTATGTGCATCCGGCTCCGGACTCCCTAGTTGTACAGTCCGTCAATGATAGAGAGCGAAACGGCCAGCCGGCCCCTGCTCCAAAGTCAAAGGACGCACGACGGATGGACCTGCTCGGCCGAAAGGTCTATTCTGCGGGGGGTCTGCAGATGAGGATTGGTAACCAGCTGGTACTCCTGGCCAGATACGTGTTTGACATACTCACGTCTCTGAACAAGTTCTCTGACCTCCTGTCGTCGACATCCCGCCAGGACTTCACCACTATGTTGGAAGAAGGGAGGCGATCCTCTCGGTCCTCCATTACAGCTGCCCTCGACGTGGCGGACTCAGGGGCACGCACCTTAGCATCGGGGGTCACGATGCGGCGCATCGCCTGGCTCCAATCTTCTACCCTGCCTCCGGAAGTCCAGTATACTCTCCAGGACTTGCCCTTTGACACCAAGGGGTTGTTCTCGGAGAAGACGGACTCGCGGATCCAGTCTCTAAAGGATGGCCGGGTGGCGA
Source organism: Mauremys mutica (assembly GCF_020497125.1). Taxonomy (NCBI): domain Eukaryota; kingdom Metazoa; phylum Chordata; order Testudines; family Geoemydidae; genus Mauremys; species Mauremys mutica. The sequence goes on from NC_059077.1 coordinate 49,251,207, forward strand.
TACGTACACTCGGTATGCATACGCCGGTGACGCAGCGCAGGCCATTCCGCCCACAACCTTCCCGGTATCAGTCGCGGTACCGACCCTACCCGGCTCGGCGACCGGCCCAAAATCGCCATTGCCCATCGGGCAACCGCCGAAACCAGGGCCAGGCCGCTTCCAAAGCCCCGCACGCGGCCAAGCAACCCTTCTGATGGGACGCACGAGGGCTGCACATCACTCTCCCCTCCGGATCCTTCCCGTTTATTTCACGACCGCCTCTCCCGCTTCTTCTCGGCGTGGTCCCGTGTGACGTCGGACAGCTGGGTACTCAGCACGGTCCACTCGGGATACCGTCTCCAGTTTGTTTCACCCCCTCCTTCCCACCCACCTTCCCTGTCCCTCTTCAGGGACCCCTCTCACGAGCAAGTCCTCATACAAGAGGTCCAGACTCTGTTGAGCGTGGGTGCCATCGAGGAGGTGCCTCCCTCCAGGCGGGGCAGGGGATTTTACTCCAGGTATTTCCTCATCCCCAAGGCGAAAGGCGGGCTACGTCCTATCCTGGACCTTCGCGGGCTGAACAGATACCTGCTCAAGCCCAAGTTCCGCATGGTCACCTTGGGGACCATCATTCCCTCCCTGGATCCGGGAGACTGGTTTGCTGCCCTCGACATGAAGGACGCCTACTTCCATGTCGCCATCTCAGCAGGTCGTTTCTCTCCCACGAGTGGTCCCTTCGTCCCGACGTTGCACACACGATCTTCCGGAGGTGGGGGTTTCCCCAGGTCGACCTCTTCGCCTCCAAGGCGAACAGGAAGTGTCTCCAGTTCTGCTCGTTCCGGGGTCACTCGCCGGGCTCTCTGTCGGACGCCTTCCTGTATCCCTGGGAGACTCACCTCCTCTACGCCTTCCCTCCGTTCCCGCTCGTACACAGAGTGCTCCAGAAGCTTCGGAGGGATCGAGCCACCGTCATACTCGTGGCTCCGGCCTGGCCGAGACAGCATTGGTACACCCTGCTGCTCGAGCTCTCCGTTCGGGATCCCATCCCGCTCCCGTTATGGCCGGACCTCATCACGCAGGACTTCGGCAGGCTCCACCATCCGAACCTGCAGTCCCTCCATCTTACAGCCTGGTACCTGCGTGGTTGACCCACGCAGAGAGGGATTGTTCGGCGGCCGTGCAGCAAGTCCTGTTGGAAAGCAGAAAGCCTTCCACTCGTTCCACCTACCTGGCGAAATGGAAGAGGTTCGCACTCTGGTGTGACCAACAGGGGCTCAACCCATTCGTGGTACCGGTCCCTACCATCCTGGACTACCTCTGCTACCTTAAGGAGCAAGGTTTGGCGGTTTCCTCTTTGAGGGTCCACCTCGCAGCAGTGTCCGCCTTTCGTCCGTCGGTGGAGAGTCGCTCCGTCTTTTCCAATCCGATGGTCTCCCGCTTCCTGAAAGGCCTCGACCGCTTATACCCGCCGGTTCGACGTCCTGCCCCGACCTGGGACTTGAACCTCGTCCTGGCCAGACTCATGTGTCCACCATTCGAGCCTATGGCCACATGCTCTCTCCTTTACCTCTCCTGGAAGACGGCCTTCCTGGTTGCCATAACATCGGCAAGACGAGTATCGGAGCTCCGAGCGTTGACGGTGGGCCCGCCCTACACCGTCTTCCACGCAGATAAGGTGCAGCTTCGTCCTCACCCGGCCTTCCTGCCAAAGGTGGTCTCGGCTTTCCACCTTAATCAAGACATCTTTCTTCCGGTCTTCTTCCCGAAGCCCCATACCACGCCTCGGGAACAACAGCTCCACACCCTCGACGTCCGTCGAGCGCTTGCTTTTTACATCGAGCGGACGAAGCCCTTCCGGCGTTCCACACAGCTCTTCGTAGCAGTTGCCGATCGCATGAAAGGCGAGCCGGTCTCTTCCCAGTGCATCTCCTCCTGGGTAACGCAATGCATCCGGACATGCTACGAGCTGGCTCACGTGACACCGTGCCACCTCACCGCTCACTCCACGAGAGCGCACGCCTTGTCTACCGCCTTCCTGGCCCATGTCCCTATCCAGGACATCTGCAGAGCGGCCACCTGGTCTTCGGTTCACACCTTCGCCTCCCACTACGCGTTGGTGCAGCAGTCTAGAGACAACGCAGCCTTCGGCTCTGCGGTATTACACTCCGCCACGTCTCACTCCGACCCCACCGCCTAGGTAAGGCTTGGGAATCACCTAACTGGAATGCATTGGAGCAATCACTCGAAGAAGAAGAGACGGTTACTCACCTGTAGTAACTGTTGTTCTTCGAGATGTGTTGCTCCTATCCATTCCAGACCCGCCCTCCTTCCCCACTGTCGGAGTAGCCGGCAAGAAGGAACTGAGGAGCGGACGGGCCGGCTGGGGTATATAACCGGCGCCATAGCGGCGCCACTCCAGGGGGCGCCAGCCGGCCCGCCGGAGTAGCTAGGGTAAAAAAGTTCCGGAGAAGCCGTGCACGCGCGGCGCGCACACCTAACTGGAATGGATTGGAGCAACACATCTCGAAGAACAACAGTTACTACAGGTGAGTAACCGTCTCTTGTCAGGTTTCAGAAAAAGTAAGTATGAAGTATCTGATCCAACTCTCATTAAAGTCAATAGAAAGACTCATTTTGATGTCATTGGGAACTAAATCTGGCCCTAACTGGGCTCTTATTTGATAGTAGCATGTTTGGTTCTTAGGCCTAGGCTCAGTGGTAATCATCTTTCTTAAAATGAAAGTGGAAAATGGCTGTATGATGATGTAAGTCTGCTCCTTGCTTTTGTATATAAAGTTTCATGGGTTTGTAGAATAGCCTTGGTATCCATTGGCACTAAGATTCTAATCTTTGCCATCAGTAATCAAATTTGTTATGTTTGGACTTTATAGTTTATTCATTGATCCATTTAGAGCTCCCAGAATTTCACTGGAATAAGAACAGGAGTACTTGTGGCACTTTAGAGACTAACAAATTTATTTCAGCATAAGCTTTCATGGGCTACAGCTCACTTCTTCAGATGCATAGAATGGAACACACAGACAGGAGATATTTATACATACAGAGAACATGAAAAGGTGGAAATATGCATACTAACTGGAAGAATCCAATCAATTGAGATGAGCTATCGTCAGCAGGAGAAAAAAACCTTTGAAGTGATAATTGAGATGACCCATAGAAGGTGTGAGGAGAACTTAACATAGGGAAATAGATTCAATTAGTGTAATGACCCAACCATTCCCAGTCTCTGTTTAAACCTAAGTTAATTGTACCATGATTAACAATTTCCATCCCAGCATTAACCTCAGCCTAGACCAATCCACACAAGCGGTCCATTTCCTAGACACTACTGTGCTAATAAGCGATGGTCACATAAACACCACCCTATACCGGAAACCCACTGACCGCTATACTTACCTACTTGCCTCCAGCTTCCATCCAGGACACACCACACGATCCATTGTCTATAGCCAAGCTCTAAGATACAACCGTATTTGCTCCAATCCCTCAGACAGAGATAAACACCTACAAGATCTCTATCAAGCATTCCTAAAACTACAGTACCCACCTGCTGAAGTGAAAAAACAGATTGACAGAGCCAGAAGAGTACCCAGAAGCCACCTACTACAGGACAGGCCCAACAAAGAAGATAACAGAATGCCACTAGCCATCACCTACAGCCCCCAACTAAAAACTCTCCAGCGCATCATCAAAGATCTACAACCTATCCTGAAAGATGACCCCTCACTCTCACAGATCTTGGGAGACAGGCCAGTCCTCGCTTACAGACAGCCTCCCAACCTGAAGCAAATACTCACCAGCAACCACACACCATACAACATAAACACTAACCCAGGAACCTATCCTTGCAACAAAGCCCGATGCCAGCTCTGTCCACATATCTATTCAAGTGACACCATCATAGGACCTAATCACATCAGCCACGCCATCAGGGGCTCGTTCACCTGCACATCTACCAACGTGATATATGTCATCATGTGCCAGCAATGCCCCTCTGTCATGTACATTGGCCAAACCAGACAGTCTCTATGCAAAAGAATAAATGGACACATCTGATACCAGGAATCATAACATTAAAAAACCAGTGGGAGAACACTTCAACCTCTCTAACCACTCAGTGACAGACTTGAAGGTGGCAATTTTGCAACAAAAAAACTTCAAAAACAGACTCCAAGAGAGACTGCTGAACTCGAATTAATATGCAAATTAGATACAATTAACTTAGGTTTAAACAGAGACTGGGAATGGTTGGGTCATTACACTAATTGAATCTATTTCCCTATGTTAAGTTCTCCTCACACCTTCTATGGGTCATCTCAATTATCACTTCAAAGGTTTTTTTTCTCCTGCTGACAATAGCTCATCTCAATTGATTGGACTCTTCCAGTTGGTATGCATACTTCCACCTTTTCATGTTCTCTGTATGTATAAATATCTCCTGTCTGTGTGTTCCATTCTGTGCATCTGAAGAAGTGAACTGTAGCCCACAAAAGCTTATGCTGAAATAAATTTGTTAGTCTCTACGGTGCCACAAGTACTAACAGACTAACACGGCTGCTACTCTGAAACCTGTCATCTGGAATAGCAATTTCATTTATTATTCCCGTTGCCACTGGATCAAGAGAAGAGGCTGAAGGTCAGAAGGCACTCTGCTGCCACAGTAGATTCACTACTTAATTACTAAATGAGGTTCATCCCTATCTCTAGAAGCAGCTCTCCTCACAGAGAGACATCAGTTTCCTTGTTTAATCTTCTAATTCTGAAAAATCTGCTATCTTAATGGACACCCTATAAAAACAGAGTAGAATAGGAAATCATCGAGGAGATGGGGATTGTGATTGGTTTCTTTCAATTAATGTACTTGATTATCCTCTTGTCTTATAGGTAGCTTCATTTGAAAACCCTGTTGAGATCCTTAATGCTTAATTTTCTGGAAGCTCTCCTCGGAGTATCTTACTTAGCTAACGTCCCTTGAGAGTATTTAAACTTCTACCTGTTGGCTTTCAAAACCAGAAAATCATCATAGATCTCTTGACTTACTGTAAATACAATAGTATTATGAGAGACATCAGCCTGTACTATTGATAACAGCCGGTTATGTTGTGGATCTCCAGATGAAGGTATTTTTTATTTTTCACATATAAGGAACTGAAAATATTGTAATTAGGGCTGTCAAGCGATTAAAAAAATTAATCACAATTAATTGCACTGTTAAATAATAGAATACCATTTATTTAAATATTTTTTATGTTTCGTACATTTTCGAATATATTGATTTCAATTACAACACAAAATACAAAGTGTACAGTGCTCACTTAATATTTATTTTTGATTACAAGTATTTGCACTGTAAAAAACAAAAGAAATAGTATTTTTCAATTCACCTAATACAAGTACTGTAATGCAATCTCTTTATCATGAAAGTTGAACTTACAAATGTAGAATTATGTAAAAAAAACTGCATTCAAAAATAAAACAGTGTAAAATTTTAGAGGTTGCAAGTCCACTCAGTCCTACTTCTTGTTCAGCCAGTCGCTTAGACAAATAAGTTTGTTTACATTTGCAGGTGATAATGCTGCCCACTTCTTGTTTACATCACCTGAAAGTGAGAACAGGTGTTCTCATGGCACTGTTGTAGCCGGCGTCGCAAGATATTTATGTGCCAGATGTGCTAAAGATTCATATGTCCCTTCATGCTTCAGCCACCATTCCAGAGGACATGCGTCCATGCTGATGATGAGTTCTGCTCCATAACAGTCCAAGCCAGTGCGGACTGACGCATGTTCATTTTCATTATCTGAGTCAGATGCCACCAGCAGAAGGTTGATTTTCTTTTTTGGTGGTTTGGGTTCTGTAGTTTCCTCATCGGAGTGTTGCTCTTTTAAGACTTCAGGAAGCATGCTCCACACCTCATCCCTTTCAGATTTTGGAAGGCACTTCAGATTCTTAAACCTTGTGTCGAGTGCTGTAGCTATCTTTAGAAATTTCACATTGGTACCTTCTTTGCGTTTTGTCAAATCTGCTGTGAAAGTGTTCTTAAAATGAACAACATGTGCTGGGTCATCATCCGAGACTGCTATAACATGAAATATATGGCAGAATGTGGGTAAAACAGAACAGAGGACATACAATTCTCCCTCAAGGAATTCAGTCAGAAATTTAATTAACACGTTATTTTTTAAAAAGCGTCATCAGCATGGAAGCAAGCATGTCCTCTGCAATGGTGGCTGAAGCATGAAGAGGCATACGAATGTTTAGCATATCTGGCATGTAAATACCTTGCAATGCCGGCTACAAAAGTGCCATGCAAATGCCTGTTCTCACTTTCTGGTGACATTCTAAATAAGAAGAGGGCAGCATTATCTCCCTTAAATGTAAACAAACTTGTTTGTCTTAGCGATTGGCTGAACAAGAAATAGGACTGAGTAGACTTGTAGGCTCTGAAGTTTTACATTGTTTTGTTTTTGAATGAAATTATGTAACAAAAAAAATCTACATTTGTAAGTTGTACTTTCACAACAAAGAGATTGCACTACAGTACTTGTATGAGATGAATTGAAAAATACTCTCTCTTTTGTTTATCATTTTTGCAGTGCAAATTGCTGGAGGATTCTCTGCAGCTTGAGGTCTTCAAACCACAATTTGAGGACTTCAATAACTCATACATAGGTTAGGGGTTTGTTATAGAAGTGGATGGGTGAGATTCTGTGGCCTGCATTGTGCAGGAGGTCAGACTAGATGATCATAATGGTCCCTTCTGACCTTAAAGTCTATAAAAATAATACAAACTTTTATTTGAATTACAACACGGAATACAATATATATGAAAATATAGAATACATCCAAAATATTTAATACATTTCAGTTGGTATTCTATTATTTAACCGTGCGATTAAAACTACAATTAATCGTAATTAATTTTTTTAATTGCGATAAAATTTTTTGAGTTAATCGCGTGAGTTAACTGTGATTAATCGACAGCCCGAATTGTAATGGTTAGTTATTCAGTAGAATAAGTGCAAGGTCCTTCAGAAAGGTTAACATTCTTTAAAGGCATAAATAATATACAATTAAAAAATAATAATAATAATATACAATTAAAAAAAATAATACTTTTTCTTTGGCGGACCGAAGCACATTTAATAGCTGTACATGGAAGAAACTAATGCTACATGAGTAATGCAGCTAATTGCTCAAGGAAATCAAATCAAAATTGTGGGTCTAGCAAACTCTTGGTGTTTAATAATAGTAATATAAAAAATTGAGTTTTACACCTGGAATTGAACTAGGTAATAGTATGTAGAGGTATTTACCAAAAAAAAGGGATGGGCAAGGAGGAACGAGTGCAATGAGGTGGAAGGGGGTGGAGCTGCTGCATAATGCAATCCGGTGATTTTTTGCAAAGAAGCTAATTGGAGACTTATTTTAGAGCAGCTGTAGGGGTGCTGTAAATTGCTCTGAAGGCCATTTCAGCTTCAGGATCAGGAGAGTGGAAAGGTGGCTTAGAGCCACTGTTCCATCCCCTTTCTGGTCCTGCTCTGATCACAGATCGGGCTCTTGCAACTACCTTTTCTATCATCCTGTGGTAAATTAATTGTATAGTTGTAAATAGGTTCTGAATTAAATAATACTTAAAAATATTTAAATAAAACTATGACTCCTGAACAGTAAATTGCAACCTCCAGTAATCTGGAAGTTTTAATTAGAAACAGTGTTGAATTCAATAGCACGTCAGCTTGATAGCAGGAAAAAGCCTTCTTAAATACCATCCCTGCTGCACTGGTATATTTGATACAGGTTTTACAAAATCCAAGCATTGTACAATAGAAGAGAGGAAAAAAGAAACACTTTGAGGCATTTCAAACAATGTTTTATTTTAGTTAAAAACAGGAAATAATCACATGGCTTTGAATGACAGTCAATAAACCAATTAATAATATAATAAAATGAGGGCCAGATTCTGCCACCCTTGCTCACATTGAGTAGTGCCTTACTCTGGACCATACTGCAGGACCCTTATTCATATTTAGTAGTACATTACTCCATGAGTAGTCCAACTGAAATCAATAGAAATACTTATGGGGTAAGGTACTACTCTACATAAGGGTGGCAGAAGCTGACCTTTAGTGAATAAGAAGTGAAAAGTTTCAGTAAAGTTAGTGAAATAGCAAATAACCTTATAGTAAAAAAATATAGATAAATGAACCCCAAAAGAAAAAGAAACAAAGATAATCATCTCCCTCACGGTACTGGGCTTCAGAACAAATGCTAATGCCTCCACCCTATTTCCCGTCTCTCCTTGTGTGTACTATTTATATTCAACATTTCTCTTGAGTATTTTTAGTCATGATAAATAAAAAGTAATCATATCCCTGGGTATTTGGAGGAATGCAGAAAGCCCATCCCTTCAAAAATAGGATAGGAAATAGTATTTATTAAAGGAACTAGAAATCAGTTCTGGAGGATTTGCAGCTTTTTAGGTTACAATAACATTTGAACTAAGAAATATCTACTATGTCTAGTAGCAACCTCAGAAAAACTGTTTTGTAAAATTCTGGTCATCCACTTGTCCACAGCAAGTAACTTTATGGATGGATGAGTGAAATATCATTTGTTTTCATCATCATCATCAATAGCCATAGTAAAGGGTGAGTAACTAAATTTTTTGCCTATGTTGGTACATTTTAAGTTTTGCAAAGCTGTTTTAAGGGTCAGATGATCAGAAAATGAGACAACAGGCTGCATACACATTTTTAAATTTAATCTTGTAATGCTTATTATATGGCCCCCATCTCTGTAATATCTGAAGGTGAGATTTTCACCCCTGCTCCAGGAAAAGGGGCCACAAAATCCATGGATCTGGCTGGGAGAGAATTCCCCCAGGAGTCATCTAAGTTATGCCATGGGACACTACAGCCCCAGGAACAGCACCAAATCAGAAGCACACAGAGGTGGTTTATAGCCACTTTAGCCTGCTCTCTCCCCAAGGCTGTGAGTTCTGTGTTGTGTTTCAGCAGCACAGAATCTCAGTCTTCTTGCCTGCACATGCATGCAATTACTGCAATTTATATGTGCTAATACCCTATATACATGTGCAATTATGCTAACTGTGTATGCAAATGTAAACTAATATATACCTTTTGCATGGACTTCGGACCTTACTTTCTGAAAATCTGACTCCAAGTTTCTAATACTTTCAGAATGAATGAATTAGATCTCCCATTGATGTTTACAGTGTTGTTGTAGCTGTGTTGGTCCCAGGACATTAGCGAAACAGGGTGGGTGAGGTAATATCTTTTAATCAGACTCACAGAAGAGCTCTGTGTAGCTCCATAGCTTGTCTCTTTCACTAACAGAAGTTCCTCCAATAAAAGATATTACCTCATCCACCTTGTCTCTCTGAAGTAGATTTAGGAATTCCTTCTTCTCTTCTTTATATCACCAGACATCCTAAAAACAGATGTAACAGAATAGAGAGCCATTTATCTTTGCAGTTAGAGAAGAGGTGGCTATAGTGAAAACTGGATCATGTAAGTACACCAGGAAGACCTAGCAAGACTTAGCAAGCCCACAACTAACTGTTATGCTTATTCCAATTTTTTCTCCTCAGTGCTTGGGAACTCTGAGCAATCTTATGCCAGCTTTTTTTTGTCCTAAGAGCCCTATCCAAGGCACATAGCCATGGATCCCTTTTCCTTGCAAAGACAGTCACTATGAAGTAGATTTATCCCACCCAAAGAAGGTTCTGTGGCCTTTATTTGTTTATTCTGGACTTTATTAGCTATCTTCCTGCCTTTTGTGTTGTAGAAGCCAGAATCACTTCAGAACAATTAAAACTCAACTTTATTTTAACTGGCATATTTCCTACAATGTGTATCCCATGACATTTTACACAACTAAACATTTGCCGAAATAAATAGTAGCAGAGGGAAAGAAACTAAGATATATGCAAGGGAGACTACTTTAGTTATCTTTTTGGCTGAGATTAAAAATTCAGTGAAGATTCAGTGAAGCCAAGAGTTACAGCAATGTTCTAAGGAACTGAAGAAGACTCTTTTCCCTCACATCAGCAATGGTTGTATCATGTGGAAGTCTAGATGATCAGTTAGACATCTGTTTATACCGAGCACTGTACAGATACTTAGTAACTAGTAGCTGAAGGCAATGCTGTCATATGGGTGTAATTCATAAAGCTGTGTGTGTAAAAAAAAAAAAAAAAAAGCCAAAAGTGGTTGAACTTAAATACTCGATGGTAACAGACTGCGAATCCCAGTGATGATTGAAACTGGTAATATTCTGAACAAAAAATTGCTCTCAGACATGCTTATAGCTATTTCCATTGTTTCACACCAACTCAGCAGACTTTCTAGGATTCAGAGTGATGTTTGTGGTTATTGTGTATGCTGGTTGTATTGTTATGTGTGTTGTTGTGTTGCATTGATTTACTTGTGGGTTGTGTTGTTCTGGGAGAGTTGTGTGGATGGCAAATGAGGGGTGTGTGCTGTGATCAGTGGTTGTGTATGTTTGGGAATATTGTGCATGCTGGTCTGTTGTTATGTGGGTGGTTGTGAAGTACTCTGGCAGTTGGACTAAACAATCCACTATCTAAGGTCCAGAAGGAGCTAAGAGGGAGACCAGTTGCTAATCTCTGGGTAAAGATAAAAGAGGGGAAAAAACGGATGATGTCTACCAAATCAGGAGGAGGTGGTGAATGAGGCATTTCCAGAACAAATAACAGAAGTACCCAAAACACAAGATTTGGTAGTAATGGGAGACTTTAATTACCCAGACATCTGTTGAACAAATAAAATGGCAAAACACAAAATGTCCAATACATCCAATACATTTTTGGAATGCCTATGGGACAACTTCTTGCTTAAGAATAGGGGGGGGGGCAGGAAGAGCCATTTTAGACTTGATTCTGACCAACAAGGAGGAATTAGTTGTGAATCTGAAGGGCATTTGAAAGCAACAGAATAAGGACAACGGACTTCAAAAAAGCAGACTTTAAAAAATACAACTCAGAAAGCTTAGATAAGGTCCCCTGGGAAGAAAATCTAAGGAATAAAGATGTTCAGGAAAGCTGGACAATATTAAAGGCACAACAGCAAACTATCCAAATGAGAAGGAAAGATAGGAAAAATAGTAAGAGGCCAATATGGCTCCATCAGGAGCTCTTTAATGACATGAAAATCAAAAAGGAATCCTGCAAAAAGTGGAAACAATGACTGATTGCTGAGGAGGAGTACAAAAGAATAGCACAAGCATGTAATTATAAAATTGCCTTTTATGTTCCTTGCTAGGTATAACAAAATTAGTTACACCTAGCAAGGAACATAAAAGGCAATAGGAAGAGGTTTTAAATTTATTTGGAAGAAGAGAAAGACAAAGAAAAGTGTAGGTCCTCTACTTAGTGGACAAGGAAAACTAATAACTGATAACATCAAGAAGGCTGTGGTGTTTAATGCCTATTTTTGCCTCACTCTTCATTAAAAAGGCAAATTGTGACCAGATTCTTAACACAATTAATATTAACAGGGAAGGGAGAGGGAATGCCAAAATAGAGAAAGAACAGATTAAAAAATATTTAAATAAATTAGATGTATTGAGGTTGGCAGGATCTGATAAAATTCATCTTAGGATACGTAAGGAACTAGCTCAGGCAATCTCAGAACTGCTAATGGTTATCTTTGAGAACACATGGAGGATGAGTGAGGTCTGAGAGGACTGGAGAATGGAAAAAAATCATACCTATCTTTAAAAAGGGACAAAGAGGACCTGGGGAATTGTAGACCATTCAGCCTAGCTTCAATACCTCAAAATATAATGGAACAAATTATTAAGCAATCAATCAATTTGTATGCACTGTGGCAAATTGCCAGTACTGTTATGCTGGGTCTCACGCTTTCTCTTCTTTGGGGAAGGTTCAGGGCACCATTGCTTGCCTCTGAACCGGTATTTAATTACCCCACTAGTGTCCTTGAGGAGTGGAGTGGAGAGGGAGGGACCTGGGCCCGCCCTCTTCTCCAGGTCCCAACCCAGGGGCCCTGAGGTTAGAGGTGAACCACTTGAACTGGTGGTTCCTTCCCCTAGGCTACTTCCCTCTCCTGCCCTTCAGCTTGTGGAGGGGCTTCTTGCCTTCCTTCTACACAAGCCAGGTGCCCCTTACCTAGGGTTTTTGGACTTCTCAGCCCACCGCAGCACTCTTCCAAACTTTCCTTTTGTCTCTCTTCAAAACTGTTCTCTGCTTCAACTCTTTCAAACCACTCTCTGCTCCAACCAAACCTTCCTGCTCCAACCCCCACACTGTCTGACTGAAGCAGGGGGTTTATATAATGTGACTGACTGCTGGTGCTCTAATTGGCTTCAGGTGCTCTAATTGGCTTCAGGTGCTCTAGTTAATCTATAGCAAACCTTCCTCCCCTTGCAGGGAATAAGGCTCCCTGCTAACACTCTCCTGCTGCCCTCTGGCCATGCTGTATCACAGCACTTAGAGGGCAATATGGTTATAAGTAATAGCCAACCCAGGTTTGTCAAAAATAAATCATGACAGACCAACCCAACAGCCTTCTTTGACAGGGTTAATGGCCTAGTGGTTGGGAGGAAGCCATCTACATGATATACATTGATTTTGACACAGTTCCACATAGACTCATTGACTTTAAGGTCAGAAGGGACCATTATGATCATCTAGTCTGACCTCCTGCACAAAGCAGGCCACAGAATCTTACCCATCCACTTCTATAACAAACCCCTAACCTATGTCTGAGTTATTGAAGTCTTCAAATTGTGGTTTGAAGACCTCAAGCTGCAGAGAATCCTCCAGCAAGTGACCCATGCCCCATGCTGCAGAGGAAGGCGAAAAACCTCCAGGGCCTCTGCCAATCTGCCCCGGAGGAAAATTCCTTCCCGACCCCAAATATGGCAATCAGTTAAACCCTGAGCATGTGGGCAAGACTCACCCACCAGCACCCAGGAAAGAATTCTCTGCAGTAACTCAGATCCCATCCCATCTAACATCCCATCACAGACCACTGGGCATACTTACCTGCTGATAATCAAAGATCAATTGCCAAAATTAATTGCCAAAATTAGGCTATCCCATCATACCATCCCTTCCATAAACTTATCAAGCTTAGTCTTTGTGTCATCCGCAAACTTTATTAGCACATTCCCACTTTTTGTGCCAAGGTCAGTAATAAAAAGGTTAAATAAGATTGGTCCCAAAACTGATCCCTGAGGAACTCCACTCGTAACCTCCTTCCAGCCTGACAGTTCACTCTTCAGTACAACCCGTTGTAGTCTCCCCTTTAACCAGTTCCTTATCCACCTTTCAGTTTTCATATTGATCCCCATCTTTTCCAATTTAACTAATAATTCCCCATGTGGAACCGTGTCAAATGCCTTACTGAAATCGAGGTAAATTAGATCTACTGCATTTCCTTTGTCTAAATAATCTGTTACCTTCTCAAAGAAGGAGATCAGGTTGGTTTGGCACGATCTACCTTTTGTAAAACCATGTTGTAATTTGTCCCAATTACCATTGACCTCAATGTCCTTAACTACTTTCTCCTTCAAAATTTTTTCCAAGACCTTACATACTACAGATGTCAAACTAACAGGCCTATAGTTACTCGGATCACTTTTTTTTCCCTTTCTTAAAAATAGGAACTATGTTAGCAATTCTTCAGTCGTACGGTACAACCCCTGAGTTTACTGATTCATTAAAAATTCTTGCTAATGGGCTTGCAATTTCATGTGCCAGTTCCTTTAATATTCTTGGATGAAGATTATCTGGGCCCTCCGATCTTGTTCCATTAAGCTGTTCGAGTTTGGCTTCTACCTCATATGTGGTAATATCTACTTCCATATCCTCATTCCCATTTGTCATCCTTCCATTATCCCTAAGCTCCTCATTAGCCTTATTAAAGACTGAGGCAAAGTATTTATTTAGATATTGGGCCATGCCTAGGTTATCCTTAACCTCCATTCCATCCTCAGTGTTTAGCGGTCCCACTTCTTCTTTCTTTGTTTTCTTCTTATTTATATGGCTATAGAACCTTTTACTATTGGTTTTAATTCCCTTCGCAAGGTCCAAATCTACATGGCTTTTAGCCTTTCTCACGTCATCCCTACATGTTCTGACCTCACTAAAGTAGCTTTCCTTCCTAATCCCGCCCATCTTCCACTCCTTGTAGGCTTTCTGCTTTTTCTTAATCACCTCTCTGAGATGCTTGTTCATCCAGCTTGGTCTACAACTCCTGCCTATGTTTTTTTCCCCCTTTCTTGGGATGCAGGCTTCTGATCATTTCTGCAGCTTCGACTTAAAGTAATTCCAGGCCTCCTCCACCTTTAGATCCACAAGTTCTTCAGTCCAATCCACTTCCCTAACTAATTTCCTTAATTCTTTAAAGTTAGCCCTTTTGAAGTAAAAAACCCTAGTCCCGGATCTATTTTTGTTTATCCTTCCATCTAGTTTGAACTGAATTAGCTCATGATCACTCGAACCAAGGTTGTCCCCTACAACCATTTCTTCTATGAGGTCCTCACTACTCACCAAAACCAAATCTAAAATGGCATCCCCTCTTGTTGGTTCTTCAACTACTTGGTGAAGAAATTCATCAGCTATCACATCCAGAAAAATCTGAGCCCTATTATTGTTACTAGCACTTGTCCTCCAGTCTATATCTGGGAAGTTAAAGTCTCCCATGATCACACAATTCCCATTAGTGTTTACTTCATTAAAAACATTAAAGAGGTCTCTATCCATATCCAAATCAGATCCCGGTGGTCTGTAGCACACCCCAAGCACTATCTCAGGGGAGGCTCTAGTAGCTTTCTTTCCCAGTGTGATTTTTGCCCAGACAGACTCTGTCTTATCCATTTCATCACTTCTTATTTCTTCACAGTTAACCTCATCATTGATATACATTGCTACTCCACCACCTTTGCCTTTATTGTCTTTCCTAAACAGCATATAGCCTTCAATACCTGTACTCCAGTCATGACTACTATTCCACCATGTTTCTGTTATCCCTATAATATCCTGTTTCACTTCCTGCACCAGTAGCTGTAGTTCCTCCATTTTGTTACCTAGGCTCCTCGCATTAGTGTACAGACATCTTAATTTTTGCCATTTGGCTTCACTGACATTCTTTACCCGGTTAGGCAGAGACATTCTACCACCAGCATCACCTATTAGACTGGTATCTACACTACCCTTCCTCCTTATGTCAATTCTTCTGCCCACGGCTGTATCCTCTCTTACTTTGTTTTCTTCCCTCTCAAGGTTAAATTCCAGCGTAGAGATTACCTGGACATCTCCCAGCCATATCCCCCAAATTCCTAGTTTAAAGCTCTCTTAATCAGTTGGGCGAGCCTCCATCCTAGAAGTCTGTTTCCCTCCTTACTCAGGTGAAGTCCATCCCGAGAGAACAGTCTTCTGTCCATAAATGTTTCCCAGTGGCCGTACATCCCAAAGCCCTCCTTATAGCACCACTGCCTGAGCCATCTGTTGATCGCCATAATCTTGTCACACCTTTGTTGCCCTTCTCTAGGAACCGGCAGAATCCCACTGAAGATCATCTGAGCCTCGATTTCCTTAAGCGTCTTCCCCAGTCTGGCATAGTCTCCCTTGATACGTTCCAGCGAGAATCTAGCCATATCATTCGTTCCCACATGAAGGACAATCAACGGATTCTTTCCCGCTCCCATTAGGATCCTTTTCAGCCTCAGGTCCACATCCCGTATCTTGTGGTCCCTTCCAGCCCTACATTTCTGATTATCTGTGCAGTCTCTCAGACAACCAATTAAATTATCACATGCAGATTAGCTGTAGAGTAAGGGTGGTGATTGAGTTTCTCATAGGTGTAATTAGTAAAGTCAAAATGGCTGATAAGTTAAAAATTGGATGGTAACAAACTGAATCCGAGAGATGATTGAACCTGGTGATATTCTGAACCCAAAAAAGCTCCCAACCATGCTTATTGCTGTTTTCATCACTTCACACTGACTCAAGAGGCATTCTAGGCTTCATAGTGACCCAGAATGACAATCCTGGCATCTTTTTATATAGATGGACAGTCCCTTCCCCCAAATGCTTACCGAATAATTAAATCCACTAGCCCTTTTGTTTTCTCTAATATAACATACCCTAGGTTCCAGCTTCACAAACTGCACTTCTTAATAACACTTAAATTAAGTGGTAGTTAAGAATAGTGTTACGAGGTAAAGAACGTATGCTATTAAAATGTCTGTATTACCCGCCTTCTACTGGCTGAAGGTGCAGTCATTTGGAAAACGAACAAATGTTTTTAAACATGCCATTTTATACATCAGTGCTGAAAGCCTGACAGACTGAAATATATGAATTTGAATATTAACATGGCTCTTAACTTCCCTTGCCCTTGCTGCCACCCCACACATCTGCATGTAATTTATTCAAGCTTATTATTTTACTTTTATGTTGTAAAAATGAGCAAGTAGATTGTAAAGGATTTGAGGTGAATACGTTTTTGATAAAGATAAAATGAAGATTGAATAAAAGCTATCTGCAAATATATTTAATTTTCATTTCCCTTCTTTAAATGAGAGGGGGCCCTCAATATTTTTTCAGAAATACTACATTGAGTTCTATTTCTTTTCCGAAAACCAGCTGCTCCTCACCCCCTACACTGCATCTCAGGCATATGGTCAGTGGATTTGGATCTGCACAGTTGTTGATCCACTGGCCCACACCAATCCTCCACGCCTATGTACACCTCCATCCCCAGGAATCCCTTGTGGGGCAAACAGCAGACGTGGGCATCCTGCAGGGGCTCCCAGGAGCCTGTCCTCTGTCTGCGTTGTTGTTCTGGTTCTGCTGTATTAAAGATCATCCACAGTCACAAGTGGAGGGAGAGGTTGTGCAAGATATACCCATATATTAATTGTTTTAGTGGAAATTTGTGTTGCAAAATAATTCATTATCTTGATTATAGAATTATGGTTTTAACATTTCTTAAGTTAATTTTGTCTGACACACAGATTGCTAATTACAATGGGAACTATCAATAGCAATAATATGAACACAGTCATATTTCTTCATCAAAACGACAAGCTTTAATGCAGATGATATAATTGTTTGTTTTTCTGCAGAGATACACATGATTCCCTAAAGACGGAGTTCATGAGGGTTGTACAAATTAAAGTATAAAGCACCTGAGAGGCAAAAGACTTGTATAAAAAGGTGAAAGTTAAGTATGAAACAGAGTGGACATTACAGAAAGTCAGACTGAACATTCACAGCTAATAACAGACATTTTTTTAAATTCATGTCAAATTTGAAACAGCATAGAGCAATTTAATATGTTGCTTCTCTGGAAGGCTTGTTGCAGGGAACTAAAACACTGTTATGCATTTATTATTTTTGTATCAAACACGTTCTGTACATACGTACATTCTCTTTTAGGGAGATGAAGCAGGGATTATAGAGATATACAAGTAGAATAATTTACATAACTGGTAGTTCTCAACAAACTCTTCATCAGGGATGAATTTGTCCCTAAAACTTAAAACCAAAATAAAAATCTCTAATAAATTCCAAGCAGGGGATTGGATATACATTTTCTTGAGTCTTATATTGAATCCTCCCTTATGCAGATGTTTCCTTTTATTCTCAGTCGTACCAAAGGATTTCAATCCAGTGTAAACTCTTCTGTATAACTCTTCTTTCTGTTTTAGAATAGTGTATAGCAGTTGGCTCAAGCATACACATTATTTAAAAGCATCTATAGTGCTAGTAGTTCCTTCAGTTTCAATGTGATTAAGAAACTAGCCAGATGAAATTAGTTATTTTGTTGGCACTCATGTACTAATGTGACAAGGACTATAAAACTACCCAGGTAGGTTGGTTGATTTTAGGTACTATTAGACTTTTTATTTTGATCTACTACACATTCATCGTGCAAGACCCGGATGCCAGTAAAGCCCAAAATGTAACCTGCTCCATTTATTATATCCTTTCCTTCGCTCTCAAAATTTTTGAGACCATCTCTTGTGAAAGATATCCATGAACTAATATTTGTTTACAGGCAATTTAATAATCAAGGAAAATGGATTTGTGTAACACTCTTTTGTGCATCACTTAAGGTTGCTCAAGTACAACCATCAACCCAAATATTAAAAAAAATAGGAAATTCACAGTTGAGTTCCATCAAGCACATACACAGTAATCAGTCAACAACAACATCTAGAAAGCATAGTCTTTATCTGGGCCCATTTGACACATACACATCATCCATCACAATCATAGGCTAAGACTCTTTTAAAAACAAAGAGCCTTGAAAAGTTAGAAAATTTGGGTTTGCATTCTTTATGGCTGCTTTTGATGTATAAGGAAGCCTTGAAAGGGTTTTTCTGGAAAAACATAATAATTAAAAACTGGTGTCGTCTGCTTCTGTTTTACATTAGAAATTCGGGTTCTTGTCTGGAAGACTCCATGACTAGAGAGCTAATGTGTAAATGACATCACAAGAAACAAAGGGAAGAGAATTTTTAGTCAGAATGTTTAAAATCCTTTGGTTTTTGTTTAACACCTATTTAACTAGTGGATACTAATAATTTTGAATACAATAATCCTTTGCTAAAGTGTCAATGTCCTCACCCTCTCAGTTACAGTGTTAAGAGATCATAAACATATCTGATACTGCCGATAGTCCTCCAGCATCATCAGGGTAGATCAGACTCTGTAGCCAGGATTTCACTGGGAACCTTTGCCAGTATAATAAATTCTATTAGGGATATAATTTTATCCAGTTAGTCCTAGCAATATCCTTGTACTAACCTAAACAATTCTCCATCTTTGGGGATTTCACCCTTCAGATATGTTCAGGCTTGTGTTTCCCTCCACTATTGAAGATTACATTTTCTCTTGGCTAACCAAGTTGCAGGTAGCTTTCTAGAGCAGATTGCCTAGTTTATGTAACAATTTGGCAGTCCTTTTTAAATCTTAAAATTAGATATTTGATACAAATTCATTATTTTTGTTATAGTGATTTGTTTTAATCCCCCTCCCCAATAATAAGTTCAACTGTGGGTAAAGTTGTGAAGATTCTAAGATCTATTTTAAGGTCTTCTGAGACTTGGTTGTGTAAGTATAGTACTGTGATTAAAGATGGTTCAAACCTTCTGATAAACCTTTAAGCATGGTCTGTAAGTCACTTTAATTTTAAATTAAACAATTATGAAAAGGACTTTCTAAACACATTGATATTTTACCACGGAATGATCACAGCTTGACAGTATTTGATTTTGATTCTGGAATGTTTGGTTTTGAGAACAGTAATGTGTCTCTAAAGCTTATTTTACTAACATCCTTTGGTTTAAAGGTCACTGATGTCCATAAATGCTTTTATGTATTAAAACTTCAGAATAGGTTTTAAAGTTGCTTTGTTAAATATAAATTGTGAAATCAGTTGGTTATAATTGTTTTGTATGTTTGGAGGTGCAATGCAATCAAGTAGGTAAGTGCAGAAAACTGGGAGTCAGAAGAAATAGATTCAAGTGCCAGCTGTTTCCCTGACTTGCTGTGTAAGCTTTGTTAAGTCACTTCACCTTTCTAAGTTTTCACAGACCCAGGTTGTGTTTGCAAAGCTAGAAGTTAAGGGAATAAAGCTATCTTTCTATTTGTAAAGTGACTTAATTATTCTGTATCAAAGTTGAAAAACATTTTGGCATCAAAATCCTTCCTCATACAACCCATAAAATTGTTAAGAAGCATAACTCTCAGCATTTCAAGTGGCTAAAGTGGGACACAGCACCACTCAGGTTTGGCCCATCTGCCCTTCCACAGATGGAGACGAAGGGGCTGACAGACCAACACTGATTGGTGTTGCAACCCAGCACGTGAAGTTGCAATTCCACTCGAATTTGTCCTTGCCACCCCTCCAGAGACAGAGAAGAAGTAATGGCTAGCCCAAACCTGAGTGGTGCTGTGACCCCATGTAGCATTGCAACCTGGTACTCAGTTTGGGTGCCCTCAGAAATGGGGGAGACTGGGGCAAACTTCCCTTCAACTGGGACTGAGGGGTTTAGAGTTCAAAGCAGAACAGTCCCACAAAACCTGGGATGGTTGGAAGGTATGAAGATGGGAACTCTACACTGCACAAACACGTAGTTGCTGTAGGTCTAGTTTACTGTTGACACGTTCCTAGTTAAAGCAGTTTATGGTTATCACATTTAGGAGTGTCTCTTTCTTTCAATTTTTTTTTAAGATTTGCACATTTACCTTCTATCTAGAGTAAGTCTATAGAATGAATGATCATTGCAAAAGTAACATGCCCTTACGCTCAAAGTCGATATGACTTCCCATGTAAGTAAGTAAGGACTACTTGTGCACGTAAGAGTTTCGGGATCAAGATCTGTATGATAATTGTGCCATTTTGAATCACACTAAGCTTTAACTCAAGATAAAATATAGATACACAATATTCTATAGTAAAATGGGATGTAGCCAAATGTTTACATTAATCCTTCATTGAAGCCAGTGGAGTTACATCAGGGATAAATTTGGCCCCTTGTTTCATTCCAACGTTAAAAACTTATCTGAACAATAGAAAGGAAACATTAGATTGTCCTAGTGAAGCATGTATGTTTATAAGAAATTCCTGCTGCATGTTTTGTGGTAATGAGATCATGTATATCATTATGGATTCCCCTGCTACAGCTTGAGTAGTAACCACATTTTCTGTTTGAGTGGTAACATATTACATTGTAAGTAGTTGCACATTTCTCTGGTGACCCATACCTCTGAGCATTTGGAGGACGGACACACACTCTCTCTCTCTCTCTCTCGAATAGGGCTGGAGGGATGGCTTAACTCCCAGTATTCAGAAAATTCAGAATTTAGTTTGAAATATAACTTCCTGTTGTGGCTTGGCAGTGCGGGGGATCTCCAAAGGGTGGATAGTTTTCCTTACCAGATGTGTTGTAATTGCTAAGCCCAATAGGGTAGGTAAGTACGTATTTTTGTACTTGAGAAAAATACGGATATTTTTAACATTCCATTGAAATGCAGTACACTTTTTTGAGAGCTTTTTGGAGGAAAATAATGGGAAACTAGAGATATCTTGCTACTTGAAAGTTGTTCAAAAATAGGCAGTTAGCATGTATGGTTTAAACTTTAGACTTTTTGGATTTTGGCTATTTGAAGATACACCTTTGATTTTATTTTAATGTAGGGGTTTTTTTAAACAAAGAAAAAATCTTACATAAGTGTAGGCCTGTCCCTGATAATCTGTAATGAGTACACAACAGGGCTGAATTAAAGTTGCACAGGCAACCTTAATTCTGGCATTCCTTAACTTTTGAGTGCTTAACTTTGCAACCTTAAAAATATTCTTTTAAAATAGTTTGTGTGTAATAATGTGTACACACTAGTGATGACCCATGGCTTTGCCACTCAAGTTTATAGTAAGTATGAATGAATGTGAGGTTGTGTGTGTGTTGTGCTGGGAGATTTTTATGTTTTGTGTGAGTGGCAAGTGAGGGGTATGTGCTGTGATGAGGGGCTATCTGTGTTTGGGATTATTGTGTGTGCTGATTGTAGTGTTGTGCTGGGAGATGTATATGTATTGATTGTGTTGATTTGTGTCTGGAGGTTATGCTGGGAGCTTTGTGTTGAGGTGTGTGCATTATGATGTGCTGGAAGGTTCATGTTGGCTTCTGCAGGTGACACAGACAGGTGTCAATCCTGCAGTCTTCTTATATACATACCTATTGTACCTTATGTACACATTTATGTACATGCATGCATATGTAAATATGTATGCACTTCTATAAATTAAATGGCTACACCTGACTTTTGTTTGTATAATAATCATAATATATTTATATGTTGAAAAGTCTGTATAACCATTCACTAAGGCCCAGATCATGCAACGTGTAGCCTGGGGAAGATCGGGGCGGCTCCAGGCACCAGCACACCAAGCATGTGCTTGGGGCAGCAAGCCGTGGGGGCGGCCTGCCAGTCACTGTGAGGGCGGCAGGCAGGTGACTTTTGGCGGCACGCCTGCGGGAGGTCCGCCGGTCCCGCGGCTTCGGCGGCAATTTGGCAGCGGGGACGCTGATGGCACAGCACTGGCGGACCTCCCGCAGGCAGGCCGCTGAATCCACATGACCAGCCGACCGACCGCAGGCGCGCTGCCGAAAGCCATCTGCCTGCTGTGCTTGGGGCGGCAAAAAACATAGAGCCGCCCCTGGGGAAGATCATTGGGCCCACTTGTGTCTCAGTGAAGCCAGTGGGAATCTGCATGGGAGCACCCAACACATTACAGGGGTGGGACCTAAGTAATTCATTAAAAAATATCATATGTGTGCTAAGCCCTTATTCTAAAACTACACCAGAGAGAATTTTACAATTGCATTATAAACAACTTTTCTTGCAGGGTTTTATAATAAAACATCAGATTTGGCCTTTAGTTTTGTAATAGTACCAGACAGTCTCAGCAGCAGATTTTTCTGTTTCTATAGAGTTGTATGTGTGTTTTTTTTAAATTGCTTATTAATCTTAAACTATTTTTCTTTTCACTGAATTATTTGTTTGGCAAATGATTACAGTTTAATAAATTGTAGGAAGAGAGAGAATGAATTTTGATACTGGGTACTAGGTTATTTCCTTTACATAACCAGGAGTAATACTAACTAGGAGTAAATACTAAATGTGTTGAGATTTCTGCAGTTCCTCATTTAGGCTACGTGTAGTAGCATGCAGTACAAGAAAAGATTCTTTCAGCAAATGTTTAGGAAAATACTTTCCAAAAGATCTGTACAAGATTAGAGTAACTGAGTGTTCTTCTCACTGGCTTCCTGTTTTGAAATTAAATGTCTTCAGGGTACTTAGAATAACTCATTTTAGAAAAACAAGAACAGTTTAACCAATTAAATACTTCATCCTTTTAGATATGATTCCAGTTAGTTGAAAAAAGAAAGGAGTACGTAAAGTAGTCCCTGAGACCCCTTAATTAACCTAGGAGTGGCTACATTAGTTCCCAAAGCCACAAATTATCTTTTGAAGGAAGTTATAGGAGACAAAGTGTAACCAAACATGTTTAGATCTAGATTCTGGCTTCCTCTGTGTATCATGATCATTGAAACTGGACTCAAAGGGGCCATGTTTCCTTAAGGGATTGTTATTAAGGGGACACCAAGGAACCAGGAATGCAAGGACTTAGGCTGGAAGCAACTCAGCTGTATGGACAGAGTAGTCTACAGGGTTCGATAAAGTTCCAGTTGTTCAACTTAACCTGCATTCAGCATCTCTCTTTGCAAATGAGATGCTCCGCCTGTGCCTATACCATTACTAGCCAAAATTTTGCTGATTTTTCTCTGTGGTTTCAACTTTATGAGGTCCTGAACACATAAACTTCCATTAAAGTTAAATGAAATTGGGAGCACTTAGTATGTCCTAGATTCAACTCTTTGAACATGGGGGTTGTGTGGAAAGGTTAGTGTTACCAATGGGTCATGGCTAGTGGTGTGGGTTGGCAATGATGAGAGGGTGTAGCAGTTGCTGCTACGACTGCATTCTTTCTCCAGTACCTTTAGAGACATTACATTTTTCAAATGCAGAATACTTCCAAGAACTTTAATACTCTTTGCATTCCCTCTAATGTTGTAGGGGCCTTAAAAGCCACATTACAAGACTTAGTGCTCACTGAACACTATGAGCAATAGTTAGAAATCACTGTCAAGAACACATAACAAAAAAAATTTCCCCACAGATTTTAAGGCTAGACCTTTATGATCATCTAGTCTGACCTCCTGACATAACACAGGCCATAGAATTTCACTCAGTAATTCCAGCATCAAGCCCATGACCTCTTGTTAAATTAGAACATATTTTTAGAGATTTTAATTTTTAAATTCTCCATTTAGTATACCATCTTCTTAGACACTTGGAAATATTTGTTTCTTACTAAATGCAAATTTTTGTTTCTTGGTTTGTGTTTCTAATGGATTTTGAAATTACAAAAGAAAAATATCTTTTACTTTGTTAGACAACATCATTGGTAGCAGTGCAGATCCTAGATCCTAGAACAGTGGTTCTCAAACTTTTATACTGGTGACCCCTTTTCACATAGCAAGCCTGTGAATGCAACCCCCTCTATAAATTAAAAACACATTTTGGGGTGGAGGCTGACAGCTCGTGAACCCCTGAGGGGGCCCGACCCCGAGTTTTAGAACCCCTGTCCTAGAATAAGGTTAATTAATTAGTTGCTACTACAGAGCCAGCAGAGGGAGCAGCTAACGTATTTAACTAGGTTACAGCTGAAGAGTCAATTGTACTTTATTTTAGCTTTTTTAATTTTCTCAGATTTCAAGATTTTTATTATTCTTTGATTATTGAAAATTTAGCTCCATCTGACATTTGTGATGTTTTTCATTGTGAAGTTTTCAGTTTTCTAACTGTTTTTCAATTATTCCTTGGGTTACAAGACTTGAGAGCTTTTGGATATGTGTATAATATTAAGATGATTGCACTCATACACCGAATAAACTTTCAAGGCCTACCACTGAGCAGTTACTTCAACTTGCAAAAGAGTGTCATGTTACTAAGATGAATTCACATAGTTAATGATCCACAGACTATTTTGATTTTGCATGTCTGTGTAAAATATCCATGGCAACACTACTCTACATAATAATTTCCCCTAGTAGTACCTTTTTCCTGGTATCCCCACTTCTTGTGTATACTTTCTTGTATCCTTCCTCTGTGATGGTACTGATAGACCACTATTATTTCAATGTCATTTAATTTAGACAGTGCTGTCCACCATTACAGCAGTGTTCAGTCACATACTCTTGTTTGACTACTTAACCTGAAAGGGAATTGGGAAGGTTTTTCTTGTCATATGAAAAAAATTCTCCTGAAGAGGGATAATTTTAACTGATTCATTGTGACCTGGGATATTGTTCAAAATCTAAATGCAGTGTTTGCTTGACCCTTGAGTCAGTGAAAAGCAAATCCTAATCTTTGGAGCACAGCAAGTTTCAGGGTGTAATTTTGTTAGGTTGACAAACTAAATATGCTTACAGTTTATGTTGTAACTGAACCTTTTCTAGTTATACATTTTGTCTTTACATGCCTATATAGATATTCCAGGGATCTGTATTTTTTTCCTGAAACAGTTGACCTAACACAGGATAGGAGAGATGTATTGCATTGGATGTTAGTAATGCAATAACTTGTGCAGGGCCAGAAAAACTTGAATTCAAGTAACAGAACCCAGTCTAGTTCCATACAAAATCAATAGGAATATTGCTGTTGACTTCCAGGGAAAATAGCATTAGGGTCTTAGAAGGAAAATAAAGGAGGGAATGTTTTTCAGCTATATTTTTATACATATTTAGAAATTTGGGATCTGGATTTTTTTTAAGTTTTCCATTCACCTTTAAGGACAAAGATAAATTAAATTACATAGGAGATAGTACCAGTTAGTTCAAGTACTGTATTTCTGGTTTTGCTAAGATAATGTGAAAAATCACAGAATGTAGTTTACTAATAAATTGCAGTCTATCAAGGAAGATGGCTACCATATATTGTCCACCCAAAATATTTATTTCTATATTGTGCTTTGCTAATTGGGTTTATGGCTTCCAAAAGAGCACATCTATACATATGTTGGAGACACTTGCTATGACTCCATAGTTAAGGTTGAGTTCTGTTTTGCGCTTAAAGCAGGGATTCAACTGGTTTGTTATGCATGATGATTGTTCTGAAGTCTAGAAGGTGGTGAGGGCAGACCAGTTGAAAGTCTCTGGGTAAAATGGAAAAAAAATAGGGGTAACATCTTGGTATGGGTCCACTATAGACCACCAAATCAGGAAGAGGAGGTGGATGAGGTATTTCCTGAACAAATAACAGAAATATCCTGTTAGTAATGGGAGATTTTAACTATCCAGACAGCTGTTGAAGAAGTTAAAAGGCGAAACACAAAATGTCCAGTAAGTTCTTGGAATATATTGGGGACAACTTCTCATTTAAGAATGTGGGAAAATAACCAGAGGGACAGCCATTTTATACTGTACTTGATTCTGTCCAACAAGAAGGATTTAATTGTGAATTTGAAGGATGAAGGCAATTTGGATGAAAGTGATCCTGAAATGGATTTCCTTATTTCAAGGAAAGGAAGGAATGAGAGCAACAGAATAAGGACAACAGACTTCAAAAAAACAGACTTTAACGGACTCAGAAAACTGGTAGGTAAGGTCACAAGGCAAAAAAATCTAAGGAATAAAGGAGTTCAGGAGAGCTGGCAGTTTCAAAGAAACAATATTAAAGGCACAACTGAAAACTATCCCAATATGAAGGAAAGATAGGAAGCTCTTTTAATGACCTGAAAATCAAAAAGGAATCCTACAAAAAGTGGAAACATGGACAGATTGCTAAGGAGGAGTACAAAAGAATAGTACAGACATGTAGGGACAAAATCAGAAAGGCTAAGGCACAAAATGTGTTACAACTAGCAAGGAACATAAAAGATAAAAAGAGGAGGTTCTTTAAATACATTAGGAACAAGAGAAAGACAAAGGAAAGTGCAGGTCCTTTACTTAGTGGGGAAGGAGAGCTAATAACTGAGGACATCAAGAAGGCTGAGGTTTACAATGCCTATTTTGCTTCAGTGTTCTGTAAAAGGTTAATGGTGTCCAGATACTCAACACAATTAATATTAACAGCAAGGAGGAAGGAACCAAGCCAAAATAAGGAAAGCACAGATTAACGAATACTTTAATAAGTTAGATATATTGAAGTTGATGGGGCCTGATGAAATTGACCATAGAGTATTTAAGGAACTAGCTGAAGCAATCTCATAACTGTTAACAATTAGCTTTGAGAACTCAGAGGACAAGTGAGGTCCAAGAGGACTGAAAAATGGTAAACATAATACCTATCTTTAAAATAGGGAATGAAGAGGAACCAGAGAATTATAGCCCATTCAGCCTAACTTTCATACTTGGAAGAATACTAAAACAAATAATTAAACAATTAAGCATTTAGAGAATAATAGGGTTATAAGGAATAACTCCCATGGATTTGCCAAGAACAAATAATGCCAAATCAACTTAATTTTTTTAAATAACAGGTTGGACAAATACCAATCAGGGATGATTTAGGTTTACTTTGTCGTCCCTCAGCACAGGGGTCAGTCCTACATTTCTATGATTCTGTGAAAAATATGGTATATTCCCCCTAAACTTAAAGCACTTACCCTTTGAGTTGAGAATGAATTTTCTGAGAATTTATAAGTAAATATTTGGTTTATTAGTTAAAATAATTACAATGGAGTCCTTTAAGAAACTGAGCATCTGTGTTGGTCCCTTGTTTTTGTCTCAAATGATCTAAATAAGAGATTAACACACACATTTCAAACTTTCCATATAGTTAGAATTAATTGAAATCTTGTGCATAGGCTATACTTGAATAAATTAGATTAGCTTAATTACAAAGAGTTAAGGTTTTTATTTTTCTAATTGCTGTGATTATATAGGCTACCAACAGGCTCAGATCAATAGCACAGCTAACTCGTAAATGGGGCCATTGTGTCATGAGAGGTAAGTCAACCAATCACCACCCTTCCTCTACATAGAATTAGCATGCAACAATTTTGTTGATTGTAATGAGTCAATGGTATGAAAGACTGTTGGTCTCACAGGTAGTTTGGCCCAACTCTCACTGTTCCTTAAAAATTCCAAGGCTGCATACTAGGTTGGGCATCAATACTTGAAAGGCTTCTCATATCACTGCTGCCTATGCTTCACTGTATGTTGTGGGAGCACTGACAGAAGAGTGCAAAGGGACTCTTTATAGCACAAAGATATTAGGACTGGGCTCTGCCTGCCTCTCCTCCTCTTAGCATCAATTTCTTTTAAAAGTAGCCTTAACTCTAAATTTCCTGGATTTGTAATTTACATCATCCCTGTGATGCTTTTCCCCCTTAAATTACTGATACATACTCTGTCTTAACTCCATCTTAACATAGCTTTTTGCCTGAGACGTTTAAGAGGATCTACATTTTTCTTGCATAAAATGAAAGGAGTCTAAGTGCCAACTCTGCTTCCTCTGATTTCAGTGTGAATTTTTCCATTGAATTCAGTGGGACCAGAATTGGGTTGCTGCTGAAATTCTCAATGCAAGGATAATAATTCTTGTTCTTTGAGTGATGGTCCCTATATGGATTCCAAATATGGGTGTGCACATGTGCCATGTGCTGGGGCCAGAACAGTTCTGTAGCAGCATCTGTTGACCCGCACATGCGTTGTGCATCGCCCTCATGTGCGCAGCCAAGACTATAAGAGGCCATGCGGGTCAATGCTGCCCCAGTTCCCTCTTACCGCCGCATGGCCCGGGTAGGAACTCCTGTTCCTCCCTGTTCTTAGCCTTGTTAAGAGAGTTGGTTGTCCATTCTTTCTTGTGTATATAGCTGTAGATGGTAATTTTTTTCTTGTTTTTTGTAGCGTTAGTGTTCTACGTAGATAGATTTCCTTTTGGACTTCTTCCCCTGTTGGTGAGATCTCCCAGCCTAAGGATTATGTCCTGACAAGTCAGCTTAAAAAACCCTCCAAACCTGTGCTTCATGTCCACACCCTTCTCTGTGAGCGACAAACACCAGTGTGCCTTTACTTCCTCGATGAAGCCCATGTTGTTGCCCCTTGCACAATCTGCCGTTCCTTCCTGCTCTGATTCCAGAGCGACACTCAGATCCTTGAGCATTTATACTGCACCACTAGTACTGCAGGCCCTTCAAGTACCAGTCACCTTAGAGACTGAGAATACCATCTTTCTCCCACAGTGGCTGGCCTGAGTATCCACCCAGAAGGCAACTCTGCTATTTGAGGAGGCATCCATTCTCCCCTTCCTCTGTTGTGCACCAACCTCCCTGCCAGAAGCAGTAGGTTTAACAAGATGGTTGAGAGCCATGCTAAAACCACCGCAGAGTTGACCTTTGGAAACCACCTCACTCCCTTCCATTTGGTCTGGGTGGACATTACAGCAGACCAATGGGTCTTGGACATTGCTGCCTCTGGCTGCACCATTTAATTCACTTCACTGTCCCTCTTCAAGGACCCTTCTCATGGAAACAGAAGTAACCTAATTACTTTGTCTAGGAACCATAGAAGAATACCACAGGAGTATAGGGTCAGAAGAGGTTTCTAATCCCAATATTTCCTCACTCTGAAGAAAAAGGTCTTAATCTTTTCCTAGATCTGAGGAGACAAAACAAATACATACATCATCTCAGATTCAGAATAGTGGTGTTTGCCTCTATTATTCCATCCCTCCAAGCTCAGGACTGGTTTGTGGCTCTCCACTGACAGGACATGTACTTCCTGTGGGTGAGGGGGATGGTGATATGGAAGAATCTGAGATGCACATTGGGGACAAGTCACTGAGTTTTTCAAGGCACTGAGTTTTTTTGAAATGCCTCACTGTGGTGGAGGTGCACATGCGGAAGAAAGGCATCCACGTCTACCTGTATCTGGATGACTGCCTGACAGGAGGCAAATCACATCAGGCCTCTGCTTCACCCTGTGTTCTCTTGGTTGGGCTTGCTGGTGAACTACAAGAAACAGTCTCTCAGCCCTTCGCAGATGATAAGAGTTCATAACAGGATAGATTCCACCACTGCAAGGGCTTAGTTATCTCAAGACAGATCCCTCACTCTCTGGTCATTACTAAATGCAGTGATTTCATACCCAATGTTAATGACCCCAGAATCTTTGCCAGATGCCTTCATTCTACAGTGAAATCAGGGCCTTCTTTACATCTTCCTAGTGATTCCCAGCATGATTGCTAAAGACAGAGGAGATCAGGGGCACTCAGTCTTACAGCTTCCTACTGGCCAAGAGAGTTCTGGATGGTGGACTTGCTGCAGATGTCCATGCAACCATTGATCAGCCCTGTTGCAAGATCAAGGTCAAGTATTCCATCCAAACCCAAGATTGCTGCAGTTGATGGCCTGGATGTTGGCTTGCTATGTTCCATGGAAAGGTTCTGTAAACTGTCCATGAGGAAAACTTGGCTCTTCCTAAATGGAATAGGTTCTCGATCTGGATAGCCCAACATGGTCTAGACCCAGTGAAAGCCCTGATACCAAAGATTCTGGACTACTTGCTACACTTAATGCATTCTGGACTCTCATTCAGTTTGACTAAGATCCATCTGGCAGCAATATTTGCATATTATTCACCAATACTCACTTTTGATCTTCTGTTATCCAATAGTATCCAAAATTACACAGGGTCTTATGCATATTTACCCACTGTTTAGAGACCCTGCATCAGCAGAGGACCTCAACATCATCTTTCACAGATTTATGGGGTCCCCTTTGAGTCCCGATTGGATTGCTCCATCTACCATCTTACTCTCAAAATGGTATTTTTGGTCACCCTCACTTCAACCGGAAGAGTCAGCAAGGTCCAAGTAATCATGGCAGACCCTCTGTATACCTTGTTTCATAGAGATTGAGTGGTACCTCGACCTCATGGAAAATTCCTCCCCAAGTGATTTTGGAATTCCATTTGAATCAATCAGCTTACCTGAGTTCTTCCCAAAGCCATATTCTATGCAAAGAAAGAAGAAGCTGCACACTTTGGACATATTCAGAGCTCTTCAATACTATATTGACAGGACCAAATCTTTCAGACAGTCTCCACATCTATTTGTAGCTGGTCTCTACAAATGTCAAGCCCTTTAATCCTTAATACTTTCAAAATGGATGACACATTTTATCTCACTGTGCTGCCACTGGCTGATGTTCCTTTCCCACTGACAGTTAGGGTTCATTGCACCAGAGCTCTAGTAGCATCCTCAGCGTGGTGCCAAATGTCAGTGTCCAAAATCTGCAAGTTTGCTATGGGGAGCAGCCTCTTAAAGTTTGCCAAGCTTTGTGCACTGCGCTTTGCTGCCAGATCAGATGCAAAGTTTGGGAGAGCTGTACTCCATACTCTGTTGAACTGATGCAGCTGATACACCTCATGCCCACCATCCTGAAGAGGATACTACCTGCCAATCTCCTACACTAGGATCCATACTGACACATACTTGAAGAAGAAAGAACAATTGCTTACCCTACAGTAATTATGGTTCTTTGAGATTAGTGCTTACCCTACAGTAATTATGGTTCTTTGAGATGTAGTGAGTGTGGATCCACAACTCATCCTCCATCCATTCTTTCAAAATCCTCAGCTAACACAGGCTTTAAATTGTGAGGGAACTGTGGGAGGGTCAGGGTCACTCTGCCTTTTATATGACTATGAGGACACATACGTGGCCCTGATGCATGCTGTATTCAAAAAAGATTTTGATGTTGAACACATGAGGCACATATGCACCTAGAGTACGAGCCACACTGACTACAACATCTCAAAGAACCACAGCTACTGCAGTGTAATTAACTACTCTTTTTAACTCCCATTTGCTTCCGTTTTCAGTAAATTGCTGACATTTCTGAAAAATATTGCATATGTCAGTGTGTATTACCTGGTTTATATTTGTTTGTTCATGGGAGAAATTCAGTAATATAGAATTTAACACATACTCTTGTGCTGTTTTGTTTTTATTTTAATTAAATCGTCACTGGAACTAACTGCAGTTATAACTACAGTGTTTGTTATATATTTGGTTTGCTTTTATGAACCTTGAATAACTGTGCTGAATCTTTATCTCTAGATCTGCAACTTGTCCTCATATGTTAATAAATCTTTGGATGATACTTTCATATTGCTGATGATTATCGTGTTTTGTATGTACTGTTTATAAAATTTTTTAAAATTACTAACATTCCAAAATATTAAATACAATAACCTCATTGTATTCCTAAAATGGTAAAGCTCATATATCTAAGGCACTAAGTGGAATTTTGTATATTTTTTAAAGAAAAGTTTTAGTTCAGCTTTTGCAAAAAAACAAACAAAAAATAAAACAAAAACAAAAAAACCCCAACAAATCCTAGACATTTGTAATTCTGCCTCAATATAACAGTACAAAAAGAATAAAGAGATTTTGAAAGAAATCTCTACATTTAGGTGTACTGCAAGTTTTCATGGTCTGTTGCTTCTTTCACTTGAATAGATTCTGCTTTTCACTTGTGATAACAGTTTTAGAGCAATCAAAAGACAAATCTAATTTCCAACCATTAGAAATGATTGTTAATGCATGAGAAACTATTATAACTTTATGTATGGCATTCTTTGGGGATGGAATGCTTGGATTTTGCCTATTGGTATGCTGTGAATGGGAAAAAAAGTTGCATTCTCTATTTCCCCATTTATCTTTTGCTAGGGAAGTGAATCATTTTTATAATGACTAGATTCTTTAACAGTCTTATAGCAAGAATGCTGACAGGTAATAAAAGGTTGTTCCTTTGGGATCTGAACTATGAAGAATCTGTATGACCACAGGTATCCATTGGTTGTCTACATTAGTTCACTTTTGAATTGTTTATGTGGCAACTTAGTAACTTTCCAAGGAAACTGTTGAGTTCAAAAGGGTTCATCCATTTCTAGCTGTGATCATTCTGAGAATTTAGCAGTTAGTGACAATGCGTAAGAAACTGTTTTTAAGGGGAATTTTTTTGCTTGTGTTAAGTAGCAGTTATGGGTATGGTAGCATCTTATACATGTTTAACTAGATCTTCACCAGGCCAACAGATTTGGAAGATATATAAGCTTGATACAGAAATAGAAGTGGTGATCCGTAGCCACCCAGGCACTTTCAGAGAATGGATCTCCTCAATGAATGTAATCCGTAAAACCACTATACTCTCCTCCTTCAGATCTCTTCACGTCACCAACCTCTGCCGCATAGCTTATAAGAAATCAATTAATGATGGCTATGTTGGGAAGCATATGGGGATAGTTGACATTTCCTTTATCTATTTCCAGTAAAGAACATTTGCAATGTATGTATGTAAAAATGGATGTATGTGGTAATCACATTTGTACATCAATCATCTTAGATTGTAAGTTCTTCAGGGTAGTGACAACATTTCTGTATGTGTTTGTACAGCACCTGGCATAAAGGGAGCCCCAAGTCTGATTAAGGCCTCTGGGTATTATAATAGAATATTTAATAGAGGTTGGAGACAGTGACCTCATGCAGATGTGCAGTCCTCTGAAGAACCTGGGCCTATCTTCTTCTGTGTGGCTGTCATGAAATTTCTAGAGCTGAAGTCCTGTTACTGTGTGAAAATAAAAATAACTTACTCTGTGTGTGTGCTGGAAGCCCTGGGAAGTCTTGGTCTTTTTCTCACTGTTGATCATTGTGATGAACAAACTTCAGTTTGATGGTCCACTTGTCACTTCTTGAACAACAACTGAAATTCAGAGTTGTGCTCTGCAAACTGCACAGATCATTCAATTTGTCTAGCTTTCATGTTATCATCCAGCCTGGGAAGAACTCCTGATCAGGTGTCAGGAGGCACACTCTCTCCTGATGTCATCTGGTGTGTCTTTCAGGCCATAAATACTGGTTGGGGTTTTGGGGAGGCTACTGTCAAGTGGTTGGATTCTGATCTCACTTCAGTTGTACACAGTGTTACTCCATTGATTTTTTTCCAGTTTCACTTTTGATTTATGCCATAGTAAGCGAGGGGAGAATCAGGCCCATAAATTCAGTGTCTGTGATGGGTTAGCCTTGAGATTCTGCATAAAGCAGCAAACATACAGAGAGGCAAAGCCAAACTGCAAAGTGACCTGGGGAGATTAGAACAGATGGGATTGCAGTCAACAAAGGGAGACTCAGTATTAATAAATGTAAAAAACATGCAGGGGGAAGAAATCAAGATCCCTGATACAATCTATCCAAGCAACTGCACCTTTCACATTAAAGTTTATTTAATCTTATCTGATTAATACTGTCTTTATGTTAGTTGTACATGTTTGTGGGACTAAGCACTGTACTTGCCAAAGGGAAAGCGTGGAGTGGGAGGCTGGGTGGGGAGCTGCTCCATGAGAGCATTTCTGTTTCCCTACAGTATACTTGAAAAAATGAGAACCACAGAGTTGGAGAAACATTAAGAAGCACAAACATTATTCATTTGTTGTCAGAGTTAGAGCGTAGAACAGTAAGATATCAAGAGCAAACACATTCCGAGCAACTGAAAAAACCTAGCTTACTGGTACATCTTTCCTCTCATGACTAAACTAACAATACCAGTAACTCTGTATGTGTCACCTTTTCCCCTGCTTCCTCCCAAGTGGCTAACCCACAGCAGGAGGTCATGGGGGTCATGGCACCAGTGGGAGATGACAAACATGGGAATTAGGAGGATAGGCAACAGTAACTTCATCACAAGGAGAAATGAGCCTGCTCTTGGTGAAATCATTGCACTTCCTCCCCCTTCTCCTCCCAAAAAAGTTCTGATCCTGCATTTCAAAGGGAATTTTGGTGGGACAAGGATTGCAGGCTCACACTCTTTTTGTGTATGTGGGTGGGAGAGGGGAAGACATTGATTCCTTTTGATCATGTAACTCTTGTCTCCCTCCCAGTTCATGCTATCAACTTCTGTTCCCTATCCTTCCCATTGAGGCCTGTCCTCCCAACATGACCTGCCTTACCCCTCATGGATACAGTTCTTATTAAATACTGTCAAAAACAAGTTAATTCTTCACCCCCCAGGGTCTTTAACTTGTTTTCTGCCTCACAAAGGGCTAAAATAGTATCTTTTGTTAGAGAAGAAATGTGTTATTTTGCGTTCAAAATGATGTGCAACATCAATTCTTATCTATTGATGTAATATTTTATCATTTAAAAGGAACAGAACAAATATATTGGGTAGAAGAGAGAGCTAAAATGTCAAAGACAACTTTTGATCAATTAAAATTAGTAAGAATGCATTTATAAAGGAACCAATATCATTAATTAGGCTGTAGCTGCTTATCTTTTTTATTATACATACATTGCTGTGGGTATAGTGCTTTAAAGCATCTGCTCAATAGTCCGTTATGATAGCACAAGAATGCTTTTTCGTGAGAGTAATAAAGTAACAGATGCTTCCTGATGACAACTTCCCAATTTGTTTAGGAAACAGTCAGTCTATCCTGGATTCAGTTTTCCCTTGCAGTGTGGCAGCCATGCAAGCAAATTCTTATGGAGAAACAAGAACTGAGAAATCAAGTGGCTGTGTAATTTTTCTAGGAATTATAATTTAGCCAGAAATCCCTATTTAATAACACTTTAATAACATTAGCATTTTATCCATTGTACAGATAAATCTTTTTGCCATAGTGAGTATCTAAACAAAATCCATCAATTCAACAACAGAGCTAGTTCACCCTCTTTATATTTATATTTCCAGGAATATTTTTGGAGCAATGGTACTGTGCATGTTATGACCTATCAATGCTCAAGAGTAAATTATTTATGTTGCATCGTAGCTGTCATAATACCGTAGTACATAAAGTATTGTTAACAGCTCAAAGAGTGCAGGACAGCAGTATATATAGCAAGGAAAGGAACAAATTAAAAATTTAAAGAACAACCTATAAATAGGCTATCACATGGCTTATGTGAAAATAACTGGATTTTATTTTATGTATTAGTTATACCTTCTGTTATTTATGGCGCGTTAGTGATTATGCAAAAAGCTATGGCCATTTGTTTAAAACCCCCTCAGACTTATCTTCTGTTGGGCCAATGTAATATTCTCTTAGTCTTTGTGGGTTCTGTTGAGTCTCAAACAGGGTCTTAAATGCTCTAAAGATCATCTTAAAGAGACCCAGTTCATTTTATTCTAGAACATGACTTTAGCAAAGGCTCAACTCACCAGCTAAAGAGACACTCTGAGTGCTTGTAGGCTCCAAAATTTACTTTCCCATGTTAAATTCTATGCATCATCCTTAGAGACTATAAAGTATAGGATTACATGTTGGTACTGTATCTTTTTATGTAACAAGTCCTGCCACTGCTGTTTACCCAAATGAAAAGGGATTAGAAATAGCTCTAAGAAGGATTCAAGTGTCCATGCATATATACAGACCAGAATAGTGCTTCCACTTGTCACTATATATATAGCATGCAAAGAGATCTGAATGATCAAAAATCATATTTTGAATAACAGACACTTCATATACTAGACCAAATTACAGGATAAAGAAGGGAGAATTTTTGTCTTCCAAAGCTTCCTTAAGCTTTGCATTCTTTTGAATTCCCTGTTTCAGACATAGCCCAAACCATCATTTAAAAGCAAAAAACAGGTTAATACAAAATGAGAAATGGTCAACCTCCACCTCCCTAAAACATGAATGAAATGGTCAACCTCCAGTTCCATAAAACATCAGGCTTTTCAGGAGAAGACTGCTTGCACAACCTGCTCTTTCCTGTTCTTAACCCTCCAGAGGTGTCTGGACTCTTCTGGGGATGCCACTGATGGATGAAATAGCTCTAGTCTCTTGAGAAGTAGGATCTCTAGAGAGGCACATCGTAATCTAATTTCCCTCCAGTAACACCAGGAATCCTCCAGGGAGATTTTTTGTAGTCCATCTCCTCCCTCTTGAGGAACAGGGTCATCAGAAAGAGCTTCTGACTCCTTCATTGTTCTATTCCCTAGTCCAGTTCATCTCCAGAAAATTAAGGTTTTTCTGCAGAGGTTGCTCAAACCCTGAACTCCCTGCATCTGATCAGTGGGATTGCTATGAGAGAAGAACGGAAAACTTGTGTCCTTAGTCTATTATATGTGAACTGGGTAAAGCATACAGATCTGTATCTGGTTGGTAAAGTCAAAAACAGTAATCAGTGTTGTCCTTTCTGGCATATTGTCTTTAATATCTCATTGCCTAAGATTTTAAAAGCTGGGTCAACAGAGAGGATTTCCTTTAATGTCCAGGCTCAGTGCTTTAGGTGTCTGTTTTTTGGTAAACTAAGATCAAGCTTTCTGCAATTGGCCATTATTCCCAGAATTCTTTTGTTCTTTCAGCTGGTGTGATTTTCTAAATATCTTAATTTAATGTTTAAAATTGTGTTGTTATTATTTCCAACTACACTGGTATGTGGCTATCCAGAATCTGGGACCTCTAGTCACAGTCTTGTACACTTGTTTATCAGCAACACCTGATTGTCTAAAATACTATTTGGATGAAATCAATTTACATGGGCTTTCCAAAAAGTCATAGTATGTTCTTTATGGTTACTCTTATAGTTTGTCAGTTCTTGCATCTCCCTCATGGATTGATTCATGGCAGAGCAAGCATTAAGGTGAGTTAAGGATCTAAGAAAAAATACAAAATAGCTTTAACTGTCTTATGTGTTGTAACAACTTGAGGGTTAAAAAATGCTGTTTCTTCATTGTTCCTTTTCAGTCTTTGGCATTTTGCTTGGGCAAAGAACTAAATATTCACAGTTAGTTGGTACTAGTGCACCCACAAAGCCCATATTTGTGCATGTATACCTACCCTCTAGGGCATACAGTTGGTTTGTGTATGCAAATTCAGGGTTTTCAAGGCTCAGCAAGTGCACGTGCATTTTGTGGATATTTCAGTTTTGTTTTCTTGGAAAATTTGTTCCAGTATATCTAATTAGCTTATTTAATAGGGTTAAAACGGTAATGGCCTTATTTTCAGAGTGATAAACATTCGCAATTGGTTGTAAAGTCAATAAGAACTATGGGTGCTCAGCACCTTTTGAAAATTATGTTCATACATTGGTAAAAGAAGATACAAAACGTAAGCTGGTAATTGGGAGCTCCTGGGAATGTATCGGAATGCTTCTGCTTATGAACAAACAGAAGAGGTGAAACCCAGTCTATAGTTGAAGTTGATTTTAGCAGCATATAGTAAGAGGAGGGGAAAAATTGTCTCAACTTCAGAAGTGTTATTAACCAACACAACCTCTTGCAAAATAGCTCTTATTAAAAATGGAACTCAGAATTTTCTGCAAAAAATGAATTATCCTTTGGAAAGTAAGAACATAAGAACAGCTATATTGGGTCAGACCAAAGGTCCATCTAGCCGAGTATCCTGTCTTCCGACAGTTGCCAATGCCAGGTGCTCCAGAGGGAATGAACAGAACAGGTAATCATCAAGTGATCCATCCCCTGTCACCCATTCCAAGCTTCTGAAAAACAGAGGGTAGGGACATCATCACTGCCCATCATGGCTAATAGCTCCATGAATTTATCTACTTCTTTTTGAACCCTGTTATAGTCTTGGCCTTCACAACATCCTCTGGCAAAGAGTTCCACAGGTTGACTGTGCGCTGTGTGAAGAAATACTTTGTTTTGTTTGTTTTAAACCTGCAGAT
Source organism: Mauremys mutica (assembly GCF_020497125.1). Classification (NCBI taxonomy): domain Eukaryota; kingdom Metazoa; phylum Chordata; order Testudines; family Geoemydidae; genus Mauremys; species Mauremys mutica. The sequence continues at coordinate 49,289,482 of NC_059077.1, forward strand.
TCTTTAAGGATCTATTGTAACTTCACCTTCAGTTGCTAGGATGATCTTCAATAGTAACAGGTAACTAAGGAAGTAGCTGCTGTAGCCAACATATTGCTAAAAGTATTGTGATAAAGATTTTCCACAGTTGCTTTGTTGTCTGATTGTCTCATAAAAGCAATCTGGATTAATTAAGGCCACAATCCTTCAAAGACTTACACATGGGTTTAACTATATACACAGTCCTCATGGTGTGTGAAGTGAAGCAAGTAGGTAAATCTTTGCAGAATTGGGGCTTTCGTGTTTTTCTTTCTGGTCTTACTATTTCCTCAGGACTCAACTGATGAGTGTTCAGTAAGAGACAATGCCTCTCATGTCTGCTCCTTATATTTATTAAATTAATTACTATAACGGTAGCCCTTATTTTCTCCTCACGGGTAAGCCCATAATTTACTGAAGTACTGTATTAATGTTTGTTGTTTTAGGAAGCCCTGGATGATTCTCAAGTAGCTGGAATCTGTGCAACATCAGAAGTGATTCGTTATGAGTATCATGTCTTGTATTCCAGCAGCTACGAAGTACCTGTGCTGTACTTTAGGGCATGCTTTTTAGGTAAGACTTGTTATACATTAAACACATAGTAAAAGAAAAAAATGCAGGGATGAAGTGGAATCTTTGAAACAGATTTTGTAGTCAACTGGCAGTATAATAATAATAATGTTTAATATAAAATATATGAGATGGGGTGTTCACTAGTAAATTTTCTGATACTCCAGACACTGTGAGTCTCAGGACCTTGGAGTAGATGATATCATCTCAGCCTGGAGAAGTCTGATCTTTAGACTCCTGGCATCATGCCCATAGTTGACGAAACCTGCTGGCCATTTTTCTTTTTTGATTTCTTTAAATGAATACAAAGAACTTAAAGCTACAGCATCAAATTCAGCCATGGAATAAGTAAGCTCTACTGCGGTGACTTCAGCTGAGTTGCGCCTGCTTATTTCAGAGCTGAATTGGATCCACAATGATTAGGTCAAAATTTACATTTAAAACAGTCTGTATGCTGTCTTTCTTTCTAATTTAAACCGTTTTTATAAGATACCAAATCTTTTAAACATAAAACCAACATAAAGTCAGTTTGCACTGGAAGAAACAGTTTTAAAACATTGCGTAAAATGACTGAAATCAATAAAATAATTTATTTTCTACCTAATCTATACATCTTTTCACCCATTGCCCAGTTACTACTGCCACTGTGATTTCACTCTGTCTCCTGTCAGGAAAGTGGAACACACTGTCTCCCTTCATAGCCACTGTTAGTCATGCTTATTTTATCAACAAGCATAGAGGGATCATACTGCAGCACTGACTGTGCTTCTCTCCTCTTCCAAAAGACAATGCACTTGGGGCTGAGGAGTTGGAATCTTGAGGTCATTTCTAAACTTGGTCTCCTGCATGGCAGCATGAGCAGATTTTGTGTTTTGAATGATCTTCTAATTTTATCTTGATGACATCTGAACGTTGCTTGTGATATTTTTCTTTTTAATTAAAAAGTCGCTTAAGCTGCTTTGACTGTGTTTGGTAGATTTAATCACTCATGGACTTATTGTTTAATCACTTCTAATTTTGCAATGTTAGCGTTTTAACAAGCACTTTAGATTTAAAATTGAAAAACAAATTCTCAGACTCACTGGTGAAAAGATTTTAGTCTGAGGTGCAATTTCTAAGAACTGATAATTTGGGGTAAATGTTCAAATTGGGGAATTGGGGATACAGCTCAGTCTCCGTAACCACCAACAGATCACAAATTCTCATACACTTCATGTTGCAAATTTATTCCTAGGACTGTTACAAGCATTTACAAATGTGCAATAATCTGTCATTAAACTTGTTTTGCAGGCAGAAGGATAAAGAAACTCTTGCTAGTCAGTAACTTTTGCTGTCTCGAAATACCATATTAAGAGGCTGATTAATTTATTTGTGGTGCTGAAAAAGGTCATCTTCGTTTTAGTTGAATTAACAGTATACCTTCTCTGTGTAAGAGAATGGTGATGCTGCAGGTAGAGGAAACAGTATTTCTATAGTACTGTACTTTCATATAATTAGTATTCACTATAAGCAGTTAATCACCAGAGAAGAGCTCCCAGAGACAAAACAAGTTGTTTAGCTTGTCAGCATCAGGGAATCGGAGGTGTTGAAACATGACTCCTTATAGCTGGAAGTGGATATTACAGAAGCTGGTGGATGAGCTAATGCACAATCTTAGTATTATGTGCCAATAGCTCCCCTTGCAGTACAGAACTGTAATTGTTCCTTCAAGTATAATTATGTTTTTAACACACTTCTTGGGAATCTTTCACAGTCGAAAATTATGGGTTTTTTGAGAATTTCTGGAGTTATCTGGAGTCTCTTTATATCCTTATTAACATTTTTCTTTTGGTATCTGGCTTGAAGAGAGGAGGATACAAATACTGGCATCCAACTCTTTTTTTCCCAGAAGAATATTCTATTAGTACTAAATCTCTTATTTTCATTCTGTATAGCATAGTTTTTTAGATATTGGAAATCCTTCCTTTGATACAGATTATCTACTTACTGCCTGGTGCTATCCAAAACCCCCCATATGACGTTTTTCAGACTATACAGATCATTATTTATGACAGACATCTGAGCAAGCTTTTCCTTTGCCTTGCCTGGTCCCCACTTTTGCCTTTTCATTATGATGCTACTATTCTTCCCTTGATAACCTCTTGCCCCTTTTTCTTCTGAGAGCCACTACTGTTCAGCTCTTCCGTTTGCTGAGTGGATGGGAGAACACCCCACACTCAGCCCTACATCAGCTCAGCGGTTTGAGCATTGGCTTGCTAAACCCAGGGTTGTGAGTTCAATCCTTGAGGGGGCCATTTAGGGATCTGGGGCAAAAATCTGTCTGGGGATTAGTCCTGCTTTGGGCAGGCGGTTGGACTAGATGACCTCCTGAGGTCCTTTCCAACCCTGATATTCTGTGAATTCATTATTTATCTGCTTACAACATATGAAATTTGGCAACTCTGTAAATTGTTATTATTGCATATAGATTCTTTCTGACTCTCTCTCCCCTATGTGGTCCAAAGTTCTCCAGGCCCAGGGCCAGGACCCTAAATCTGGAAACAGGATCGTGTTATTAGGCCAGTTCACTCTTTTTTAATTTAATTTTTAACTTTTAACAAAAATGTAAATGTAAAATTGGTCTTACAAACCTAAAATCTTGGTGTTTGAACTATTTTGGAACTTCGCTTGTGTTAGAATCATTGTTAGAAAATTATCTTGTCTCCTCTGGGGTTCCCTGGGATCCTTCATTTCTCCCCTTTTTGGTATATTACATCCCAAATATCCTGCATTGCTAGGATTCTCTGGAGTAGGTGGGCTGTGCATGGTTTCCATTGAAGCCTGTCTGTATCTCCCTTTACATTAGAGTGGGTTGCAAGAGATAAATGTAAGCTGTAACCCTTCTAGGGACTTTGATCATCATGCTCCCACAGGAAAGGGCTAAACTGGAATCCCAAACTCAGATTCTGCACTGCAATGTGTTACGCGGCCATTAGACCTGTAGGCCAGCCTAGGAAATAATAATTCCTCTGTTCAACCAGACTACATAGCTTTGTATATTTTACAATATTCATGAGCACTTCCTTACATTGTCTGTTATAAAAATGACTGGTGCCAGCACACCCAAGTCTGCACCCTCCCAGGCACACTATTTTAAAAAAACTGTTCTAGAATAATGACATCCTTCATTTCTCCTATTGTATAAGATTCCATCTTGAATGGAGTTACTCAGTCAGTCTCTGGCTGCACCTTAAGGAAAAAAAAGGCTCCCCAAGAAATTGTTTCTGGTACTTTTCCACTAAGATCCTCAGCTGTTCTTGGATGGTAGCTTTGAGAGCCTCATGGTTGGTTGCAACATCTTTGTCCGGCTTTAATTCTCATGTACAAGAAGAGCGAATGAGCTGAGACATTAATGGCTGATTCTCCCTTCAATGTATTCCACAGGGTCAAAGTTGTTCTTTATCCTCATCCAAACTTTATACCTACCTGAAACTGATCATTATCTGGAATTCTTCCTGAAATCTCCTCCTTATCCAGGGAAAGTTAAACTACATTACCCTACATGTCAGAAGGACTTGAATTTGCATAGAATGAAAATATTTAGGGAAGATATCTAAACTTTTTGTAGACTTTGAGGGTCAATGTACAGGAAAGACCTCTATGCCTTAGTGAGGGCAAAGACTTGGTCTGTGAATAATGACTAAACGTGATGCCTGATGCCCTTATTCTAACAGATATGTTAGAAGCATTGTAGAGCACAAAGAGAAAGTTCTTAGGCATCACATGTTCCTCTGAAACAGTCCTTCACTGACTCCTGCTGCTCCTCAGGCAAAAGGTCCAGCAGTGAAAGCGTCCGTTCCCAAAGATGAAACTGGTATAGAACCATTACAGCTTGGTAGCAGGAGACATCCCTGGAGTCCCAGAGAAATATACTTTCCTTCCCCCACATGCCACCTTCTTCATTGCCTTTTTCCAATGGAAGTTCTTCATCTTCTCCCTAGCTGCTGAGACTACCAAAGATCCAAGAATAGGATAGCTGAAGAAATACAGGAATCCTGGTTGAAGTATTTGATGTAGCCTATAAGATTTCATTCAGACAGCTGGTGTAAGCAGTCAGCCTTCTTCGATGCTGACATGAACCAGAAGTCCTGGGCTGGGTCTAGTAACCCTGCATTAATCAAAAGAGTAACTTTCCTTTTCCTTTAGTCTTCAAGATGCCAAAAGAGGTGATGTATTTTTATGGACTGTAATGGTCTCTGGCTCCAAGGAATCTTCCATACATTCCAACAGCTCCTGAAGCTGTTCATAATCTTGTGGTTATGCGGATGTAGCATGTGGACATGGTTATCACTCCTGATCTTTAGGAAAAGAATGATGCAAGTCACCCACCACCTCTTCCTCCTCACAGGCAGAGGAGGAGTCACAGATGCTGGTTAGCGGTGAAAAAGGAGAATTGGTGGGGTTGTGACAGATATGGCTATGTCCTGTCACATTCTTGGGAGACCTTATTGAATTAAGTTTAAGTTAAATTAATAGATTATGTATTATTGTGGGCTGGGACTTTAGGTAATCTCTCCAGGTGGAAGATGTGATGTGAGGCGTGGTAGTTCAAAGGACTATATTGAAAATGTGCCAGACAAGAAAGGACATTTTGGACAATAAGTATGAATTGGATTTCCTGGGGAACACCAGGGAGAGGTTAATGCAAATTCCTCACCTCTGGTTAGGCAAAAATCGAGCCTTCCGAAGCTATGTCCTGAGGAGAGGGTTTTTGTCTGTTGATTACCTGAACCCAGGGATTGGAGATCAAAGGCCCAAGCCATATAAAGAAATGGCTGAATTGGCCAGCCTGGGTTCTGGTTCTGAATCTAAGGCAGTTATGAACTTCTAACCATGAGGAGAACCCAGTTGTGGGTTTTGAAAGACTGACACCTACCAGAACGCAAGGGTTGGAGTCAAGGTGACCTCTGATAAGGTTTTTAGAATTCATGTAGGTTCTTTTATTGTTTTTAATACGTTTTCTTGGTAATGCTTTCACCTTTAGGATAAATGTGCTTACTTATAAAGAGCTGCATGGTAACTTATAATTGCTGGCATTTATGTTGTTCATAGCCTTTGAAGAGAAAGCAAAGCGCATATGCTGGCCTTTTCAAGCAGCCTGGCTTGCTGAGAATATCACAGCATAAGGCAGGGAGCTACACAGCCTTAAAACCTCAGTCAGGAGGGAGATAGACGCGAGTCTACACCCAAGAGAGGAACAGTTGGGAGCCAGAAGCCTTTAAGTAGGTGCCTTCAAGGGACCATGGAGGGGGATTACAGGTGCAGTTACCCTGAAACTATGACAGGAATGTGGTGGACATTGCACTCTAACTCTCTTAGGAACTTCTGGTTTGTAAGGCCACTATCATAAGGCAAGCTTAGAATTGTAGAACTGGAAGGGACATCGAGAGGTCTTCAAGTCCAGTCCCCAGCACTCAAGGCAGGACTAAGTATTATCTAGACCACCTGTGACAGGTGTTTGTCTAACCTGCTCTTAGACATCTCCAATGATGGAGATTCCACAACCTCCCTAGGCAATATATTCCAGTGCTTAACCACCCTGACAGGAAGTTTATCCTAATGTCCAATCTGGTGCTGCCTCTGGGCCTGAGGTGGGTAGTGAGCCTTCCTGAGACAACACACATCAGTTCTGAGAACAGGGTCTTGTTCTCTGGTTCTTTAAGAGGCAACTTAGCCATGATGCTCCTGGTGCCAAGCATGGGGTCAAACTAAGCCAAACAAGAAAACAAAACTTTAGCTAGAAGTGTCATAAATTAAAATCCTTAATTAACTAAACTACAAGGAAAAAAAAGATATGATAGAAACTTGGGAGAACCCCAGTACAGCTCTCTGGGAATGGAGCCAAGATTTTTCTATCTGCAGCAACCTTTCTAACTGTAGAAAGGAAGAAACTGAAGCAGTTGGAACTGCACAGCCCTTATATAGTCTTGGCTCCAAACATTCGGTGCCAAGAAGGGGTGCTCTTTACTGTTTTCTGGATGTTCCTGAATCTTGCTAGCATCGGGGTGCATAACCCACCTTGGAATATGGAAAAACATTTCTCAAAGGAATTTGATTATGACCATTTCACAGAGAGGTAAAATATGAAGATCTGAGGCTTTGATTAATAAGGCCTCCATCCTAAGAAAAGTTTGATGCCGATTGCTGCTGCTTGTGTCTATCTAGATTCATATACCTGGTCTGGTGAATTGATTTGTCCAAGGCCATATACTGTCATGAGTTAGTGGCAGTGACAGGAGTACTATTCAGGAGTTCCTAACTCCTACCTCTTTGCTCATTCCTCTTTTAGACTGTGCTAAAAAAAAAATCAAACATTTCCTGGTTGGACATTTCCCAAGACAACTTTCCCATTTTCCTTTGGGTAGGTGTCAGAGTCCACATTCAGTCTCCACTGTTGTGGATGTATTGGTTAGTGCTTCTTTAGCAGTAACTCTCATGTGCTCCAGGTTCTGAACCAAAATCTTGGAGTCTTTTAAAACTCTAAATTCATGACATATCATGTGCTGGCTTTTTTACTTTAATGGCACCTATGTTTTGTCAAGGCACAGTAAATCTTGTATGACACACAGGAGAAATATAGATATGTGAAAAAATTTTCATTTCACTCTATGACATTGTATGCAGATTATTTAATGAACTAATTAACAAATAAACTACATATTTCCACTTGTGGTCAACACACCCTGCTCAAAGCAAAGGTGGGGATAGGACATGGAGCTGCACAAAACTTGGCAGCAGTGGCAGGGATGGAGTGGGTGCACACTGGAGGACCCTAAGGCCAACTCTGGGCCCTTCACCTTCTCTCCCTTCCACTTCCCTGTGTTTGCTGTTCTGGCTGCCATCACCTCCTCTTTATGGCTGCACCTTCCCTGCTCTGATCCAGCAGTGGGAGTAGGGACATAAGAGGCAAAGGTGCCACATTGTCCCTTGTGGTTAGCAGCAACAATTACAGACTACTTCTGCTGCCCAGTTGGCTGTGTGAGATCTAACTGGGCTGCAGGAATGTGTGAAAAGGCTGGTAAATGTATGAACGTCGGCAGCCATAGGGCCTGGGGGACGTGGAGTGTCCACAGTATATAGATGTGTGTTTTGTACAAAATTGTGTGCATTTGCTTTAGGTAAAAGGCATGTAAAGCTAGTATAGCAAAAACAAGCAAACAAAAATAACTTGAAACAATTGACCAAGTGCATGCAAACCAGTGAACTTCCCAACACAAAACACTCCTCTACTCAAATGTTTGCTGGGAGTAGATTTCTGCTATTTACCACCCTTACCACCGTCACTGAAAAAATAAGACTACAAACACCTCCCTCCTTCCCAGGTTACTTGCTACCAGAACAATCCTCTGGTCAGTCATGCTGCATCCTCCCATAGTCTAGATATTTGTGAGAGAAGATTGCTAGCCTTTCAGGCACTAATTCTTCCCACCGACACAGCTGGTCCTCATATCCATTAAATGCTTGATAACCTGTTCCTTCTGGCTGCTGGATCAAACCAGGGGAATCACCTGGCTGATTTAGGGCACCATTGAGAAGATGTCCTATCATTCAGCAGACCTAGACTGGTAAATTAAGGTAGGAGCTTACAGGGAAAACAATAGCTATCTGCAGCTATGCCATCTTTATCAATTCCCAGATGAACTACATTAAAATGGACTTTAGGTTAAGAGTAGATTAGGGTAAAATGCGTTACAGGGATGGTATAATTGTTACAAAACAATGCAGGAAATTCAGACAAGGTTAAATGTAAATCAAAATATGTTAAGGTACAGAAATGCACAGTTTGGGCATTCAAATAGCCTTCACTCTGCCCGGCAGTGATGCTATGAAACAACAATATATGTTTATGATTAAAGTATTTTAGTGTTCATTGTCCCAGAATAAACTTGGTGCCTTGGTTAGTTTTTGAAAACAAATATTTAGAATTAATGGTATTTTTTACCATTATTCTTCATTACAGAAAGTTCCTCCTTCCACTGAGGCCACAGGCTTCCCTCAGTTAAGATGCCCTCTTTCAAAATAGCTACTGCCTTCCATTGTTCCCAATGGTAATTCAGACAAGCTGGGGAAGATAGTGGCCCTTTGCACTGTCAGCAGGCAGAGAGGAATACGGTAAGTGGAGGAAAATGGAGGAAGTGGCCATCTGTGCCCAAGGACAGCCTCTGGCTTCAGTCCCAGCAATAGGAGATGGCAGCCGTTTGAAAGACGACAATTCTTGGCTGAATTATCTGAAGTAGAATGTTATTCTTTAGTCTTTGCTGAAGGCAAAACTTTCAGTTATGTAGAATAATGACAAAGTATGACCATTAATCTTAAAAAATGTTTTTCAAATGTAGTCTATACACAAGATTTCAGTGAGTTAATTATATGGGAAGCTTGAAGAGTCTGTTTTTTCATTACTGAGATCTTTTGGGCCAAACCATGACTGACATCAGCTGCTACATTTTTTAAAGGACACATTTTTTAATTAATTTTAATTCAATTTAATTAATGGATTTGTAATTTCTCAGAAAATTTATTCTATAACTCAAAGATTAAGTGCTGTAATTTTGAGGAGGAGATGCTGCATTTTTTTATAGATAAAGTGGTAGAAATTTTGCTTTAAGTGCAAAATTCATCTCATTCTTAACTATGGATATTCAACCAGTACCTCCATAATACTAAAGCAGAGTAAATCCATTTAGAATCAGAGTAATCTATTCAGTGATTTTGGGATCTCAAGGTGCTCAAGTATCACATTGAAGATACACAGATACCAGGGTGGGAGTAAAATATAGAACCCTAGATGTGCATTAAAGTCCTACACTAGAGTATCACAAAACTAGTATATCCTAGATTTTGCATTTGTACCTTCAATTTGGCTGAAAGATGTGGAAAATAAGTTGCCATGGAGCCTGTAATAGCTGCATAGAGGATGCGATTTAAGAGCATACATTAATCCTTCCAAAATTAGAACAAATTTAAGAAGCATAAATTAACAAACTTCTCTTTAATGTCAACTGTTGACCTACCCCACTGTAGTCTAATGATCTGTCATCACAACACAGAGGGCATGTTGGTCTGACAAGCCACATGTTCTTGAGGATGGCAAAATATAGTTACTGGATATTGTTAGCTCCTCGAATGCTTAATTTGCCACATGTTTTGATGCTACTGGAGTATGATGCTTATGTCAGAGTAGAATTTAGTGCTGTTTTCTAAATGTATGCAGAAAATAAGATAAAAGAGAGACTGTAGGTAGTTGGTTTTTTTCTTGTATCTAAACATGACATTCAAATGTTAATTGGATGAATAAATCTTGTTCATTTTACAGACACGAAAATGTCAATGGATTAGCACTATTTATCACAGGATAATGGCCTTCTGACACCCGATAAATGCCAAGATGAAGCTACTTATTGGAAATAGATCAAAATATTCTATTGCTATTTGTCAAAAACAAATATTGATACAAAATTGACATGCTTATTTTCAAAGTGGTTGACACTAATCTTGTATCATAATTCTATTTTAATGCCACAGGTAATATCCAGGACATAACAGTAAATACTGCATGTATACAGTTGGGGGAAAAAAGTCTGTAGAACACGAAAAAGTATTTACCTTTTGTTTATAGAATTTTGTTTCTCATTCATGATTTGTATTTGTGAAATATTTGATAATAAAAATATTTTGCACTTATGTATCATTTGTCCAAGGAGCTCATCTTTACAAAACATAATTTAGTCTCACAGCTCTCTTATAGTGTGTTAGCTAAATTATTCTCTCCATTTTACATGTAGGGAAACTGAGCAGCAGATAGTTTAAGGTATAGTTTTAAGTGCACATACAGATCAGGGTTTGAGCTGTGCTGCTTGGGAATTACTGGCACAGAATTTGACCAGTTATGTTTTTGCTGTTGTCATGTCTGTTTTGATTTTCAGATAATCAGTATTTTTCAGATTTATATGAAGCATTCGATATATTTAATGCAAGATCACTGTGAGAGTATTGTATGTGTCTTTTTACAGATGGAAGACCTTTAACTCTGGATGAAATTTGGGAAGGCGTTCATGAATGCTACCGGGCTCGTCTACTGGAGGGGCCCTGGGACACCATTACACAACAGGTTAGATGCTACTATTCTTTTACAGTATGGAATTCATTTACCAAGAGAGTAGATAGCATTAGATTCGCCGATTAAAATAGAAGAGGCTTTGTGTGTATTGTGCAGTGATTCATGGGGTGGTTACTAATTATGTTATCAAGAAGACTAAAGTGTAACTTTCAATTTAAAATAAACGAATAATTTGTAAAATTGAATGACAAAGTTAGTTTGTTAGTCAAATAATCTGTTATTGCTGACTAATGTGTTTAAAAGTCAGTACTTAATGAAGTCAGTGTTTTAAAAGAAACAGTAGCTCAATACTGTACTTGTAACTTGTTTTACTATCCTCTGCTAAAGGTGATTAAACCACGTATATTTTAAATGGCAATAAAAGTCACTAGAATTAGTATTAGTGTTCCAATACAGTTATGGGCTTTTCTCAAGATTCCAATAATTGCCCTCTAGAAAACGGTCTGGATCAGGGGCGGGCAAACTTTTTGGACTCAAGGCCACATTGGGTTTCGGAAATTGTATGGAGGGCGGTTAGGACAGGCTGTGCCTCCCCAAACAGCCAGGCGTGGCCCGGCCCTACCCCCCCACCCACTTCTTGCCCCCTGATGCCCCCCCCCCGGGATCCTAGCCCCATACACACACACCACCCCCGCTCCCTGTCCCCTGACCGCCCCCAGAACCCCCGCCCCTGACTGCCTCCTGCTGCCCCATCCAACCCCTCCTCTCATTCCTGACTGCCCCCCTGGTACCCCTGCCCCCTCCAACCACCCCTTCTCCCTATCCCCTGACCCCCCATCCAACCCCCCCTCCTTCCTGACTGCCCCCCTGGGACTCCTGCCTCCATTCAACCCCTGTTCCCTGCCATCTGACCACCCCGACCCCTATTCACATCCCCACCCCATGACCACCACCCCGAACTCCCCTGCCCCCTTACTGCTCTGCCTGGAACACTGGTGGCTGGCGGCGCTACATCCGCGCCACCTGGCTGGAGCCAGCCACGCCACCGCGCAGCACAGAGCACCAAGTCAGGCCGGGCTCTGCAGCTGCATTGCCCCAGAAGCTCACAGCCCTGTCACCCAGAGCATTGCGCCGGCGGTACAGTGAGCTGAGGCTGCGGGGAAGAGGGAACAATGGGGGAGGGGCCCGGGGGCTAGCCTCCCAGGCCAGGAGCTCAGGGGCCTGGCAGGAGGGTCCCGTGGGCCGGATGTGGCCAGCGGGCCGTAGTTTGCCCACCTCTGGTCTAGATTGTGCATGACAAGGATGGGCCTTGTGGTAAGGCTCTAAGCAGGACTCAGGAGATCTGGGTTCAGTTTCTGGCTTTGCCACAGGCCTCCTATATAACCTTGGACATGTTATTTAGTGTCTGTATTATTGTAGAATCTCCATGTCTCAGTTCCCCACTGCAGAATTAAGATAATACTACTTGCTACCTCATCCCCACCTCCACCCCAGCCTTTTGTCTGCCTTGTCTATTTAAAGTGTAAACTCTTCAGGGCAAGAACTCTCTCTTATTCTGTGTTTGTACAGTGCCTAGCTCAGTGAAGCCCTGATCTCAGCTGGGGCCTCTAGATGCTATCATAATACAAGTAACAAACAATAATGAAGCACATTCATAAAAGATGCACAGTCATGGGAATTTGAGCTGCGTTCATGTTTGCACAATCCCAAACTATTCTCATTCTTCGTATCACAGCAGTGCTTGGAGACCCCAACTGAGATTGTATGTATGCTGTTTGTTGTGCACTTCTAGGTCTTGCCTGTGAGTTTGCAGAATACAACTGTTGTTAATAAATACCTGTAGTCAATGCATTACTTAGTGTGACCTGTCCATTGCAGACTAAGGATGAGCAAATCAGAGTTTAATAAAATCTGGTAGCTGATAAACTGGTGTTCTCCAGTGGATATCACGGTTCAAATTGTAAATTTTCTTCATTTAAAGCTGGATAGTGACTAGTTCTACATTGGGCAAGAACAATGCAATTAGCCTTCCTTTACGCTTATTTGACAGAGTTAGGATCACCCTCAGTCCTTGCATTCCCAGTGCACAAGGACCTGAGACTCTAATGCCAGCAACAGTGCTAGGAACCCCTTAGGGCTAGGGATGGAACAGGCCCTACACCCTCTGTACTTTCCAACAGAGCTGTCCTGGCATGTAGAACAATTGCATGCTATAACCTGTAAAAATGTGTAGCAGAAGCCTCTGCTGTGTGCACTCCATAAGCAATGTGCCTTCTTAGCTGCCGCACCTCTATACCTCCCCTACCTGTGGGCTGTGGCTTAAAGCCACAATCAGACTCTTTTGTGAAAAGAACAGTGTATGCCACACCTACGGCTATATAGGAAGAGTAAATCGTAATACAGATGTTTCTGAGAATAAAGGAAGTTTCAGTGACAAAATATGTGTGTACTGTGTAAAATTAGAGTAATGGAAGCCAAAAGCAAAGCTGATGTTTACCTGTAAAGGAGCAATGAAATAAAACTGCCCTGAGATACATAACACCAAATGGTGTGCATGAAACACACAGATACACACAAGCTTGTGGTAACAAGCTTTTTGGCTGGTAAAATATGCTTTGCACTGAAGCTAATGTCTTTGTGGCACCTTTCCAGGAATAATAGACTACATTTTAGTCCAATGTCCAAAGTGAACTTAAATATCAGGGGAAACCATTTTGCAAAACAGAGACAGTTATAGTAGCAAGATATTAATTGAATATAATACTACGGTGATTTCCTATGAAATGGGGAAATTGCAGAATGAGTTTAACCCTCTTTTCAGGAATAATACAGACTATGGGCCTCAGGGTGATGGCTCAAGGGAATTCAGACATCAGTGTGATACAAGGATTGCTGGCAATTAGGGGCTAAGCCCCACCAATAAGACCACTAATTATTTTGGATATATATTTTAATAGTTTTATACTTTCATTAATTTTCTGTGCAATATGTTCTCCCTAAGGCTGTTTGTCACTGGTTTAAGACTGGAATTCCATTGAATTCAGCATGGTTGCGCCACTTCACAGCAGTAATGAACTTGATCCAAAGTCTCCAGTTGCACCCTGGTTGTGAAATGGGGTACTGATCCTGCTGAGTCCCTCCTTTCTGTGTATGGCTATGAGTGAGAGCCTACAAGAAGAGCAGATTTCTATGTGCGGTGGTGTTAATTTTAGATTAATCCAGAGAGAAGCTGAGTGTTGAGGGCTCATTAATAGGTGATCCAACCTCCTTTGGTCTGGTTGAAAAACAATAACAAGGCAGTGGAGAGTCACGTGGGAGGGAAGGAACCAGTGCAGTTAGTGGTGTTGCCAACACTATCACATATTTTTAGTGCCAGCTACCACTGGTGTAACAAACACATTTCCCCTTGTAAAACTGGGAGATAGGAATGCCAGACCAAATATAAAAAACTACCATACAAATAAGACTATTCACAAAGGAATTACAGAAGATGATAAACATACTAAGCAATTGCCTGCCAGTCTCACACCAAAACAGGAGCTAGGACTACAAGAAAGTCTTTTCTAGATCTGAGAGTTGAACTGACATGCACCCTTCTCTGTCTCCTGTCTGCTTATATGGGCTGACGCACTTGGTCACATGAGATAGATTTAACTAGTTAGGGACACAGGTCACTTGGTGGATGTCACTTGCTGTCTCACCAAATCAAACTCAAAACTCTCAGTATGCCATGAACAGCAATCAGAGAAAGTTCATAGTATTCAGATAAATCAGAAAAAATTCTACAAACCATTCACCATTCCAACATGAACAAAATTTGAGCAAATCACATCTGGTTCACAGTGCCATTTGAATTCAAACTAGAGCTAATTTTGATATTTGGATTCAGTAGTTGGTATACTACTAGTAGTAGAAAGTCATATCAAGCTTCATTTGTTTTACACATTTAAGATTTAACTCCATTTTAACATACTGGGGGCTTGTATTCTAGGAGTCTTACAAAATCTTGCTGCTATACTTTGCACATATGTGTTGCAATGTCAGTGATTTACAAGCTGTGTGATTAAATGCAGGCATGTATCTGAAACCAGCATCTGAGATATGAATCAGGTCTGTAAAAGCATAGCTGTAATTACTAGGATGTTGGAGCATATGGTTAAGGTAACCTTTAAACTAATTTCAGTTACTTTAGATTTATTATGGGAAGTCATGTTCACTTGCTGAGGAATTATCTTGAAATATTTTTATTGACTAGCCTGTTTTTTTATTGCAATAGGCAGAAATCAACTAGTTAATTTCTCATAAATAAATTAGCTTGATAAGTTGCATAGTGGTTTATAAAGATAGTTGATAAACTGTGATGATTTAATTGCACTTCCTCTCGTAATAATCTTTAAATCTGCCAGCTGAAGTTCCAATGATTGGCTTTCTTCCGTACTGAATCTCCCTGGAATTTTCAGTCATCCCTTTTCTACATCATCAGATAAGTTGCTTTAACTGCTCCCGTTTTAAATAATACAAATCAATTATACAAACACACAGCTGTTTAACGAAACTTCTAAATGTTGCTACAGGTCTCTGTGGGTATTTCCTGATGGCTCATAATGACATCAATTTAGCGCACCTGGTAAGATCTGTGTGAATTGGAAGTGACTTAATGTGGCAATGACAAGAAAATTAAGTAGTATTTATGGATTACTGATGCTTTTTCAAAATTGTTGCCAAATCTAATTTTGGCTTCTGTTAAAGTCAGTAATGGAGGTGCAGACGTCACATGATTACGTCCTAAAAAGTTTAGTGTTAATTTGTTGAGTGTTTTCACAGGTATCTTATAGCGGTATTTCCCTCCAGTTCTTATATTTCAGGAAATAGTCCCTTCTCATCTTTATTAGGATTAGTGGATTCTAGAAATCCATTCCTTCCTTGAAGCTCAGAGTCTCCAAACATAATTCCATTGTAACTTATCTTGAGCTGTAAGCAAACAAAGCTTTCCTCAGCTCTATCTCAACTGAATTTTCTATCTGAGTTTAAACCAGAACAGACTCCCAGACCTGCTTTCTGATGTGTAACCATCCGTGACAATGTTACAGCATCATCCTTTGGAATCCCAAATCTTCAGATTTTCATTCCATCACAGAGGAATATTCCTTTGTCCTACATTTTGTTCCTTTCTAGCATTATTGTTTTTTAAAATGAATTGTTAAATCCGTTAGTTATATTCCCAGTTTGAGAGGTACCATTGGGATTAATACTAAATCAGTTTTATTTAATATCTTTATTGATAAAGTGGAAGAGAATAAACAGTATGTCTGTGACATTGATGTATATGCTAATTTGGGAGGAGTTGTAAATATAGCAAGGACAGAGAAATAATACAAAGGGTCCTGGAAAGATTTGAAATATTAGCAGAAGGTAACAATATGAGACTCAACCTGAAAAAATGCAAGCTAATACAACTGGGGGAAAATAACCTGAAAAACATTTTCAATGGAGGGAGAAGCTTAAAAAACAGAGATAAAGAAAAAGACCATAACGGTGATAGATGGCTGCAAAAGACACTCATTTGACATTGCAATATTCAATAAAAAAAGCCAGTGCAGTTTTGGGTAGATACACAGAAACAAGGCCTGTCAAATGATTAAGAAAATTAATCCCAATTTATCATGAGATTAAAAATAATAATTGTAATTAATCACAGTTTTAATCACACTGTTAAACAATATTAGAATACCATTTATTTAAATATTTGTGGTTGCCGCAACTCCCATACTTTCATGTATTTATACCTGCCTACTGTATTTTCCACTCCATACATCTGATGAAGTGGGTTCTAGCCCACGAAAGCTTCTGCCTAAATAAATTTGTTAGTCTCTAAAAGGTGCCACAAGGACTCCTTGTTGTTTTTGCGATTGACAACCCTAACAGAGACATCATGTCAGACAGTACAGAGGTAACACTTCCTCCTCGTGTGGCTCTGATGTGACCTCACCTGGAATATTGCATTAAATTCTAAGTACAACATTACCAGAAAGAGACTGAAAAATTGGAGACAGCTCAGAGAACACTATTGCATGGGAAGCTGGGAGTTGCTGCCTGGAGGGAAATTCAGAGGAGGGAGAGGCGGAGAAACAAAGACATATAAAAGGGACAGATACAGAGAAAGCTGGATGGAGAAGGAATTGAAATAAAAGGCAGAAATCTCAGTGGTCATAGGGTGAATCTCTTAACCACTGAATGATGCATAGTGCAGCAAACAGTCACCTAATAATCAATAATATCTAAAAGTTTACTTATATAAAGGCCAGATGCTACCCTTTATCTTTGTGGAAACAACCTGCCATTAGCAGATCTGCTGTGGATTGAGCATAGTGTAACAAAGTGATAATGTCCTGCTGTACTCAAAACTTTATGGAATTAAAATAAACTTTATTGAATGAAATTAAACTTTATTGAATTAGGCTAATACCATTGGGGTTTATTGTATTAAAATTGCAGTTGTGCATGTGTTATTGTGGAATAGTATGCAACTCCTCTAAGAGGAGGGGGATGCTACTATAATTCCTCCAGTTATTAGCCCTTTTAAAGGTACCCATTAGTAAAGTTTGCATTTACTAGTTCAAACTAAATTATCCAGGAACCAATAATTTTAAAAAAATTAATAGCCTAGTTTTAAACGGGCTCATGGCTTCTTCCTAATCGAGCAAGTGAACAAGACCTCTGGTCCACGAAGAACCCCAATCCTTAGAGAAGGACTGGAAAAATTGAGCTTACTGAGGCTCCATAAAACTGCATGCTTGTTCTGAGCTGAAAGCGGTGATAAAACTTAAAACCCAGAAAGAAACACCTGGTGTGAAGTGTTAAAGAACTCTCCTGCCAGAGCCCATGTGAGTGTTGGGGTGATCTCTGGTAAGCTTATAGCAGGCATGTAGATTCTTTTATTGTTTTTACTATATCTTCTCTGTAATGCTTTTTACTTTAAAAATAAAGTTGGCTTGCAGAAAGAAAGATGTGTGGTATCTATTACTGTGGGCATTCACACTGTTAAGTTTCTGGAGAAAAAGCAAGCCGGTGTACTTCAACAGCCTGTCTGCTCCAGAAATAACATAGTAAAAACAGGGCATTTTGTGGCCTGGAAATACCCCGAGTCTGAAAGAAATAAAAGGCGGGCCTCCACACAAGAAAAGCAATGGCGGGGAAGCTTGAAAGCCTGAGAAATGATGACGTTGCAGAACCACTGAGGGGAAATACACGTGCAGTTGCCTTGAACCAAAACAAGTAATATGTAGTCAAATTTACAACCAGACCCACAGACTTCTAACTAAAATGCAATTTGGTCCTCACTACAGAATGAGTTTAACTTTCCTTTAGAGGCTGAGATAGGTTTCAGCCCATATGTTGATAGAAGGGTGAGAATGTGGGGCAGAATTAATGTTATTTTAATGCACTGTAAATTATACACTTATTTGAACTGCGAGGGTATTAGAGTATCCACCTCTCCTTTATTGTTAATTTCCGTAGTTGAGATTGCTTGTGCTTTTGTTTACCTGTATTGTTTCTTGATATGCTTATACTTTCACTTCAGAGTTCTTTTGCAATCTTAACTTAAAATTATTAGTGGACATAAAACTCCTAAAGACTTACGGACAAAATTTCAAACCTGAGTGCCTAAAGTGGTCTGATTTTGAGAGGTGCTAAGAACACGTGGCTTCAAGCTTTAGCTGCCTAAATTTAGATACCCAATAAAAAACTGGTCTGGCAATGGTGACGCATTAACCTGAAATTTCATGAACTGAAAAGTACCTGGTTCACCTTCCCCTATAAATTAAATAAAGTTGCATACAATAAAAAGTGTTTTGAAAGGTTTACTGCATATGCCCAGTAGCTAATTTTCAATTAATAACTCAGCCATTTGAACTTTAAAACAAAAGGGGCTTTATTCAAGTAATGTCATATTAAAAACAAAGCAACTTGAATGAAGATGTCCCAAACTATCTATGTCCCCTTTTTATTTAATTTTTTTTCAAACTATAAGTGAATTTAGCACTCATGAAGAGGGGTCAAAATGACAGCCTTCGGGATTGAAGTCCTCTTCACACGGAATGGATAAGAGATGGGCATCAACAGGGCAAGTTTTTTCATCCAGTCCTGGCAACATGCCTCGAACTTACTCTGGAAGGACCACATCTAGGGACAACAGAGTAGTTCGGACTCCGTGTGTCTATTCATTGATTGACCTCTCTTACAGAGAGTATCACTTGGTAATGGATTTTGTGACGTAAACAGTTATTCATTAGGAATTGGATTAAGATCACCCATTAATTTCACATAGGCCTCTGGACATCATTCAGATGATACAGAAATATTTAGAAATTGCTTATTCATTAAAACTGGAAATAAATTTTCCAAACTCTAGAAATATATTTTTTGTTGAAGGGACAATATTGCTGATTTTGTTTGCCATGTGAAGGTCTTGTTTAAAATCCTACCCACCCCCATTTTAAAACAAACAAGAAAAAAATTCTGATGAAGAAGCATGCTGATAGCAATCAGTAGCAAGTGTGTCACCAGTAACCAAGTGTTTTTTGTTTTAAGAGTATGACATTGTAATAAACCCTGACCTTCCCTTGAGAAACACAAAGTCATAAGCACAAGAGAGTTTATGCATTAAGGCTTAATCAATGTTTAGTGATGATGGAATGTAAAATCAAATATCCAAGGATAGAAATCAGTTTGTCTTGTTGCAGAAGGAGACTCAACAGTTGAAAAACTGCCCTATAAAACTGGAACAAACACTTGATGATTTGAAGGTTCTGAAGAAATTGTCTAAAAATCTTAGAACTGACTCATGAATATGAAGGTAGTGGGGGATTGTGAAATTTATTGATTTTTTTATTATTAAAAAAGCTGTTCAGACACCTCTCCTGTTACACTAAAACAGCATCGTGCTAGGCGCTCCTTCCCACCAACAGAACAAGTAACAAAAGAACATGTAAGTATATGACAAATTCCCCTGATTGTGGCCTTTTCCTCAGCATCCCAGAATCTAATTTGGTGCACCAGCTGCTGTCACCACAATGCTGACATTCAGGGCATTGTGGTGTCCACAGTCATTACAATAGTTTGCCAAAACAGAGCAAAGCTAATCCACGTAACTCCAGGGTGGCTCTTCTGCTCTTAGTTTAGATCTTCTTCCATCAATGTTTCCCTTCCAGAAGTTTTTTAAACACTTTGAGATCCTTAAGACTGAAAGATGTCCTACAATTGTATTTTTCCCCCTTTATTCTGCCGGTCTCACAAAGCTGCTTTTTCCTGGGCCCCTCTTTCAAAGCCATGCAGAAAAGATAAACTCAGTGGTCTAGCTTATGAATAGTGATCTCTGAAGAAACACTTTCCTTCAAAATTTATTTCCCCTGTAGTGTGTGGTTCACCATTTTTCAAACTCTATAATAAATTTTTAAATATGGGAAATCATTGTTCTCCATGTGATGTTCTAGTAAAAGACCTCTGCTACGCTCCAACTTTAGCTTAAAGATCCACCTAGTATAACCCTTAAAATAAAAGTACAAGGCATAGATGCTAATGCTAATAGAACTAGGACTGATAGTGTCCCTGCTGTTTCTCCTCCACATAGTTCATGCTTCATCAACTCAGATACTCTGTTGGAATGGTGATTAACTTATCTGAAATATTAATACAGTTCTCAAAAAATTCTACCCTTTATCTTCTGTAACAATAAACTTGCTTTTATTTATTTAATTGATTTCACATACTGTATTTCATTATTAACAACAAAAGTGGATGAATTAGGAGCCCTGTCCTGTAAGTTACAGATCTTTAAGCTTACATAATGCCCTAGTAATTAATTCTCTCTCCCATGCCTGGTTTTACCCAAAATTTATTCTCCCTTTCATCTAAATCAATAGATTTTCTTTACTAATCTCTTCTGAGAAAGTCCACTGGAGCTCTGGGAGCCTTGTAATTTTGTTTACATGGAACTAAGAAATTTTGATCTTGTTCATATTTGAAAGTTCAGAGAAAGCACCTGTGTCCATGGAACAAGTCATGTCCACCAGGCTGAGGGCATCCCTTGCACATTAATCATGGAAGCTCATTGAGGCTATGGGAACAACAAGTGGACAATACTTTTCAAGATTTAGCCCATTTTGTTCCACTTTTGACTTATTTTGGGGAAAGTGCCTCACTGGCTTAACTTTTTATTTCTGGTGCAGTAGGAGGAAAGTGGAAGTTTCATCTGAAAGAATTGGCAGCACCAAAATTAAATTATTATTTGTATTGTGATTGGGAGCCCAGTCACTAATTTAGGGCCCCATTGTGCTTGGCACTGTACAAACTGAACAAAAAGATGATCCATGCCTGAAGAGTTTACAATCCAAGAAGCAATAGTAGTTAGTAGTAAAAAATATGTCCTAATCTATTTTATAACAGTACATTGAGCAGAAACCCTAGTTCTGAACTGATACATTTAACTGATGGAAACCCATTATATGAGTAAAGACTAAAAGGCTGGATCCAAAGCTCACTGAAGCCACTTGAGAGTCTCCCTTTGACTTCAGTAGGCTTTGTATCAGGCCCTAAATATCTTTGTTGTGCATTTTCAATTGAGATTTCTTATTGGTATTTGATTTTAATTAAGCAAAATAATACTATAAAAATACATGTGAAATTAGGGGGAAAGAATTCTAAACTATGTGAGATAAAAATGAAGGTGGGTTTTTCAAAAACCTCAGTGTTAATCTGACACAACTCCTACTGACTTCAGTGGGAAAATAGTTGGACCAGAGCTGAATGTTTAAGAAAATCCTACCCAGAATCACCATTTCCCTGCTTACTTGTTTTACACAGTTGGTGTAGTACAAGGAAGAGAAAAATTAGATTTATTTTGATTGTAATCTCTTTGGGGCAGGGACTATCATCTTCTTCTTCTTCTTCTTGTTGCAGCACCAAATGCAATTGAGTCCCAATCTTGGTTGAGACACCTGGATGCTGCTGTTATTCAAATAATAATAAGAATAATTAATAATAATAATAATTAGGGAACTTACTCTGTTTAGTAGTATTTCTTTGCACTGATATTAGAAGGATTGTGATGTCCTGGTATGTAAGGGTTGTAACTTGGTATCTAGCACGTGGCTGTGGTAACCACCCAGTTATATGTTCATTCTCTCACATATAAAAGTCTCTATCCACACCCGTCTCTCAAATAGCAGCACAGAACTGGCCTATTTTTACATTAATCCACAATCTGCTCTTTTTCAATATGTAGTTAAGAATCTGAAAGACAGGTTCTTTATAGTACAATAATTCTGTCCATTACATCATTTAATTTATGGCAGTGTTAACACAAAAATCAATAAACATTATTTCTAAAGTGTCAGGGATGTTAATGGTGTGATTTTTTTTTAAAAGGAAAAAGATTCTAAACTCTTTTTAACAGAACACTGATAGTGTTGTAGAAGCACATCTAGCTGAAACTGTAGTTGGGAAGATTTAAAACATTATGGCTCAGGCATCTTGAAAAATGTGTATAGGTAGCTATTTTTAGACATACAAATCTTTCTTGCCATATTGTGGGATTCTGCTAAGTGGGGGAGGCTACATACAATGTATCTTAACAGAAGGCTGCTAAGATCGCCTTTTAAATCATTTTGAGTCATATCAACAGTTGCTATGGGTCCCCTGCTAATATTTTTGGGAAATTATTTGAATTACTACTTCCTGAGAGAAGGGAGATATCAGTCTTACCAGCAGAGATTGGAGAAAGTCAATACAGAAAATAAAGTCTAAGAAAGGGCAGTTTAGCTGAATATTTATTTCAAGCTAAAATTTTCTGTGATCAATTGAACTTAAAGGTTTTATTTACGCCATACAATCCACTCATAGTATTCTTGAATCTAGCAAGTACTTTTGATTTTAGAATAAACACTACTGCATAGTTTTCCATTTAGTGATGCTTTCGTCTAATGATGATAAGGTTTTAGCATTTACAGAGCAGTTTGTGGTATGGATACTACTCCCTTTGAAGTTGATGGGAAAAGTCCCTTTGACATCAGTGGGAGCAGGTACTCATTCTTCAGAAAACTGCATAAATATTAAAAAAATACAACATACACATACTTGATCGAGTGATGCTTTAAAGATAAGGAAAGGGGTGGAGGGTTCCTTGCAGATTTCTGTAGCTCAGTTTCAGAATGGAGGTTCAAGTCATAGCTGTATTGTTACTTGAATTGATTATAACTATAAGATGGAGATTGAATACTGCTTTCTGCACAGATACAAAATTAATTGAATGAATTACAACTTAATTGTATTGATTCCTCTCTCATACTATAGGAAAGTTACTCTTGAATCCCCAGATAAAGCAGAAGAGAGCACCCCTACCTTACCCACTGCAGTCATTGTGATGCCTATCTGAGAGTATAAACTCCTCAGGGCATGGACCTTTCCTTACGTGTCTGTAAATCTCCATGCACACCGGCATTACTACATAAATAATGTATAATAATAAAAAGTATCTGGAAACAACATATCTACAAATGACACCTTCCAGCTATATATATTTGGGCCAGATTCCCACCTGTCAGTGCCTGGGGTGTTGTCCCATCTATTCACCCCTGGGGTTATAGCTGCACTGGATATGGTGTTTTTCCTATGGAAGGCAATTTTAACTATTGGTTAGGGCTCCACAGGAACTCCACCTATGATGCTAAATCAACACATCCCTTTCTTGGTCTGGGCCTGCTCACTTTATAGGCAAAATTGGGTGGCTCTACCACCCTCCTCTCGTCTCTCCAGCACGGTACAGGTTGCAGATGGCTTGCATTGCTGTGTCCGTTCCCTCAGGGGACCTGCAGTCCCAGAAGTGAATGGAGACCATTCATCCTCACTTACAGCATGTATGTATTCCTATGAAAAAGTTGAGAGAACTTGCTAGCACAATCTGAGGGAAGTGAGAATGGTTTAGAAACGCTGAGCTACAGGCAATGGGTCACAATCCCCCAGAGGGAAGGGGCACAAAAAGCAATCAGGGAGGGAGTTTCATGGTGTTGAAAATTGTATTGCAGTCTAATGCTAAGGAAATCTCTTTCCTCCACTCCGTGCACACCCTTATTTTCAAGGTCAAGTATTCTCTGTCAACCTCTCAAAGCATACACAAGTTACATAGGTTTATTGTTACCACTGATATTTTTGTTGTAATTATAAGGGGTGGTCAAAAAAATTTTTTTTTTACTTCAAATAAGGGAGTCACTAGGCTGAAAATGTTGAGAGCACTGCCACCGCTGATGGAAGGTCCACTGTTAATTTTCATTCTGGCAATGGTATTTTCATTACTGGCCTTTTAGGTATCAGTGCTCACTGTAGATCTCTTTCCATGGAGATTCAGTTTCTGTAATAACTGGAAAGGACTGTTCTCTCCTAAATGTCTCCTCTCCAGAAAAAGATTTCAATTGACAGACTACAGCCATCCAAATGATGGGTTGTTCTCTGAAATTTTCTAGAACTTTTCATCACCTATTTTACTTGAGTTTGGAAAGTTTGCTATAAGAGGTAGCTTTCACAGAGATTCTAATAAGAGAAAGAACATAATCTCTTAAATTTGATTCTATCAAACAAACAAACAAAAGAGCTACCGTGGATAATATCAACAGTCCTCTTTCTCTACATAGGAACATAAGATTTGCCAAACCGCCTCAGACCATTGGTCCAGCAAGTGCTATTTCCAGTAGTAGCCAATTCATAATGCTTTAGAAGGAGAAAGAGAATGCAGCTCTGTAATGCACATAGCCAGTCAGATCGTACTAGACGTGATGAAAGGATGGGGGAATTCTTTTCTAGGCAAACTCAGCATAGAGTAGACCAACCTCTGTTGGCGAGAGAGACAAGCTTTCAAGCTTACAGAGCATTTTTTCAGGTCTGGGAAATGTCAGTGGGTATGTCTACACTGATATTAGACACCCGCAGCTGGCCTGTGCCAGCTGACTTGGGCTAAAAGGCTCATGCTGAGGGATTGTTTAATTGCAGTGCAGATGTTTGGGTTCAGGCTGGAGCCCAGGTGCTAGGATCTTGTGAGGTGGGAGGGTCCCAGAGCTCAGGCTGCAGCCGGAGCCCAAACATCTACACCGCAATTAAACAGCCCCTGAGCCTGAGTGAGCTGGCATGGGCCAGCTGTGGGTGTCTAACTGCAGTGTAGACATAACCAGAGTGTTGTAGCTAAATACAGTGTGGAATAGATTGTTTAGCATAAATAGTTAACACATATTTCAAGGGACCGTTCAAGGTGAAGTTGCCTGTTAACACTTCTTCAGTCATAGGGGGAGAAAAGGAAGAGAGGAAGAAAAAAAGGCAGCTGAGTGTGTGTGTGGGTGATTAGTGCCAGTGTCTAACTTCAGTGTCATCGTCTCCAGTCCATGATTTTTAATGCCTAGCCATGGTATGAATTTAAGCTCTCAGGCTCGTTGTTTGAAGGTGTTGTGCAGGTTTCCTTTGAGGACGAGGACTAGAAGATTAGATACAGAGTGATATGGTGTTTTTTGTCCGTTATTTTTTCTGTTCATTTGAGAGCAGCTACCACGCTGCATACATGAAGGTTCAGTCATACTTTTATTGATACATTCAGTGCTATATGTATTTGACAGAGATAAATGGGTCATCCTGTTACTGATCACTGCAGCAAAGATTTTGCTTCACCAGGTTATGATACTCATTTGTGCTTCTACTCTGTTATATCAAATGGTCTCTTCGCCTTCTTTATAAACTGCAAAACTTAGATAGGAATGCACATGATTCTTCTTTTGCTGGTTGTAATACTTCTGGTTTATAAATCTTGTGAGAGGTGTGCTTGTCATCTCTTTTCCTGAGATCCCTTTGTTCAACCTTAGTTTGATCAGATTCCAAGATTTCCTAGGATTATAAGATGAACCTTTTTTTAAGACATATTTGTCAGATGCTGGTGGGAGAGATTTTAAAAATCATTTCCCCCCCCCAACTCGTCCTTATTTAATCAGGGTAGTAAATCTGGCTCATATCTCATCTCATCCATACTTCCACAGCTTGTTGAATCTTCAAGTTTTACACATTAGATGAATCTCTTAACTTCAGAACAGATTTTAAATAGTAATTAATTAAGACTTCATGCAAGATTACTAAAATGTTGACAACTAAACTAATCCTATTTTGGCAAGTATGCAACGAGTCATCTGTTTATTTTCTTGAAAGACTGACTGAGGTGCCAATTGTGACAATATAATTGCATACCAGTTTTCCCACTATAAATCCCTCTTGAAAACTTTTACAACTGAGTTGCAAACTTCTGAGATGTGTTTTATTTCTATAATGAAAAAAAGCTTTAGCCTTTTAAACCTAATTTTGCAGTCACACCACTTATTGCTGTGAGCTCATCAGATCAAGCTTCATAAGGCTGGGCTGGTTTGATTTTCTCTGGATCTTCTATGGAAATACTAATATACTACAGAAGTGGGGTTGGCAATTAAATAGGTACCATTCTTCCCTCTCACTCAATGTTGTTATTAGTATTGCAATAGCTCCTAGAAGACCCAATCAGGAATTGTGATGCATTGTGTTAGGCACTGTGACGAACAAAACAATTGTCCTGTCCTAAGGAGCGGAGCTTACAAACATTCCATCATGTACTATGGGGCAGATTGTCATTTGGATAAAAAATGAAACCGGTCTTGACCATCTGTGTCCTTTAAAGTCTGTCTGTCTATCCACTCATCACCGTTTGTGGAATAGCTATATTTAATTTCCCGCCCATGATTCCAAATGAGGTGGGGGCGTCTTTCAGGATGCCCTAAAGATGGTGAAATTCCAGATTAGACTAATCTCCTTCAGATGTGTCATCCACACCTATGTCCTCTCAACTAAAAACGCTTTATTTCTGTCTGACGTGCTTAGTCCTTGACTTTGTAAAAACTATATTGTGCATTGTACCAGAAGAGCACAGCTGTCTTCAGATGTCATGGATGGAGATAGGGTTGGCTGGTGTAGCTGGGTCTTGATATTTTAATGGCTTTGAAGAACAAGCCCAAGATTGACTAGGGAAGTGAATTAGCAGCCAGTTGAGGGTGTGGAGCACCGGGGTCATGTACTCATGACATGCCATTACACTGAGAAGATGGGCTGCTACATTCTGCACAAGCTGGAGCTTTTGTATTGTTTCCACCTTCATCAACAGGTACAATAAATTACTGTAACCTAGGCTGGAGGTTAAAAGTATCGAGCACTGATCCTTGTCCAGGCAGAAAGAGGACTCAGAGCCCAGGCCCCAGCCAGGCACAAGCATCTATACTAAAATTTTATAGCCTGCAGCCGGAGCCCCACAAACCTGAATCAGGTGATTCAGGCCAGCTACAGGTGTTTTATTGCAGTGTAGACATACCTTAAGATGTTACACCCGCCATAGACGCCGACTCCGTGGGTGCTCCAGGGCTGGAGTACCCGAGGAGAAAAATTAGCGGGTGCTCAGCACCCACCCGCAGACAAGCTCCCCTTTTTCCCCCCCTGTGCCTCTTCCCTGCCCCCCCATGTCTCTCCCCCGTCAGTGGCCCCGCTGATCACTCCTCCCCCTCCCTCCCAGCCCTTCCCACCCATTGCGAAACAGATGTTTCATGGCATTCAGGTCAGCTCTGAGAGGGAGGAGGAGGAGTGGGGACACAGCATGTTCATAGGCGAGGGCGGAAAAAGGTGGGGAAGATGTGGAGGCAGAGCAGGGGTGAGGGTTTGGAGGGAAGGGATGGGGTGGAGGTGGGGTCTGGGCAGAGTTGAGGGGTTGAGCATCCCCCAAATAGAGGGGAAGTCAGCACCTATGACACCCATTGTGATGAATGGGGGGCAGACTAGTGTGGAAGAGGATGGAGTGTCTGATTGTTCTTTGAAATACTTACTCTTTCAGACAAGCATCACCCTGTTCTTACCTAGAGTTAATTTGATCCATCTGTTCTTCATGCAGGCACTGAGCTCTTTAAGAAATGGTACCCTTTTTGTGGTGCATTACTTTTCATAATTATTCACTAACATCTCTAGTTTAAAGTGCACCTCTGCTCTGAAAAAGTGTCATTTGGGGGTTCAATATCCACCATCTTAATAATTTCCAAATCAAGTGTGCTCACTTCAGAAGTAAGACGTTTATAATTGCCAGTCCTGCAAACTCACCCTGGGATCTGAAAGTCAAACTAAAAAGATCTTTCCTTCTCATGCAACACTGGTAATGAAGATTCCATAGGCCAAACTGTATCTACTGTTACAAGTGTGTTGTACAACCCTATTGACTTCTTAATCATTCTTAGTCACACGTATGCAACTCTACTCTCTTCAGTGGAATTGGTGATGTGTAATTAATTGCTCCTGCAATTGGAATTTAATTTACAATTCTATTGATGATGCATGAAGAAGAAATAGTATGCAGCTCACTTTCTCTTGGTTATTAGGAGGTTATTAGGAGTAAAAACTGACGTGTTACTGAAGTCAGATGGTCTGACTCTGAATACACATGGAGAACAGATCTATTGAGTAACAACGGGCCACTGTAACAGTTTCTCTTCAGAGTACAACCTGACTTAAATCAAAACATCTCTGCCTTTTTTTGTACTCCTGCACAGGTGTTCAGTAGTGGAAAAAGATTGCTTCCCTCTGTAATTTTCCCATTATTTCTCATCTGATTTTCCCCTCCAAAATCCCACCCTTGCTGAGCATCGATGCAATATTATTTTGATTATTAAGAGAATGGAGTGCAGCGTTTCTTCCAAGACAGCAACAGTTGTGCTTCAGTGGCTATTGAAGAATGACTACTACAGACAGATACATGTAACTCCTCCACTCTATTGTTTGATTTTTCAGAAGGCTTGGGTAATGGGAGTTGCTTTTGAAAACAAGGTTCCACTAAATTGGCTGGGCTTCTCTTTGTAAGTAGAAAACAGGACAACTAGGATCTATGGCCTAAGACAGTGTGTTATATACCACAGCTCATAAGATAGGTGGAGCTTTTTTAGTCTTAGTTGGAGTATGTAGCCATTACAGCAAACCTCTTCCATCAGTCATTTTGCCCACTCTGAAGCATTTTCTTCTTCTTATCACGTCTGCATAGCCAGTACCAAACCTATTACTAAAACATTTTTATGAAATTGCTGCTTTAATAGACATGTTACAATCTCCATCAGTAAGCAAAACAGAGTACTGTACAATTAGTATTATAACGTCTTTATTACTGTGATCTGTAACTTCTATCAGAATGATACAAGTTCCTTATGTAATTGCAATTCTAGAAAAATGCTGCTTCTGCAACATAGCGATTCCATAGTAATAGAGTTTCTGTTGTAGCAACTCCATTATTGGGGCAACATTTTCTGCAGAAGTGCATAGAGAGAGACTTTGGAATATTTTTATGTGACTGCTGTTGCTGTCCTGTTGCCTTCTCAGGGAATGTGACTGATCATTGTAAACCCACTGTGAATATGCTGCCTTCACTTCCGTATTTCTGGCTGCATTGTAATGTTTGAAATCCCACCCCCAAGTTCATAAAAAAAAATCACTTCCCTTTTAGAGCATGACCAGAACAGCACCTAAGCTGGTGTGTAACTTTAAGCATGCAAGTAATCCCAGTTACTTCAAATTCAACATGCCTAAAATTGCACACTGGCTTATGCAGTGTGTTGGATCAAGGAAACGTCTGATTTTGTTTTTACATGAGAATTGTTCCATTTTCCTAACAGAAGGAAAGTGTTTATCTGCTCTGTAATATTATTATTGGTAAGGCTGACCAGTACAGCAAAGATAGAGGGAGGGAGGGAGATTGGATCATTCTATAAACTTAAACTATTTAAAAAAATAAAGATTATAGTGACAATAAACTTTGTAACATAAAATACTTGTGTAAGCATAAGCTTCAGATGTAGGAGTTAAAGATGGGCATTGATTTAATTGGCAAGTACTGTTTAACACTGATGGCATGATATGACCATAACTCTTACAGATGTGAAGTGAGGAAGCTGTGTATCTTAATTTAATGCATCACCGTTTCCATTGCCCCAAATGGAAAAGATTATGTGGAAAAAAAGGTTTATTACTTCTACTTTCTTCTGCGGGACAGGAGACTGACTTGAGATTGCAGGTAGTGTTGAAAAAATGTTCTAGCACAAACAGTGCCTGCTGCAGCACTGAGTAGTAGCACCCTTTATAAAAGGCTTGACATCCCTCCAGGAATGATTTTTATCAAAGCAACATCATGCAAACTGGATGTGGCAGAGGCTGTTTTGGACACGAATCCCTTTCACTGTGATATAAATGGAGAGGCCATAAATGTTTTGATGGATGTTCTAAGGCAGTTTAATGTAGCACTGGAGAAAATAGAAGCCATTATTATTGGAGATGCTCCAGTTATGACAGAGAAAATAAATGGCGCTGTTACAGGAGATGTACAGACAACAAAATACCTGCTGGCTGGGGGAGCAGGAGCAAGACTAGCTACCTACGGCTAATTAGCCATTGCCTGGAATGATGATTATTGTTAATTCCCTAAATTATTTTGGGCTGCACAGAGGTGGTGCTAGCCCATTGGGGCCCTAAGCAGGAATATTTTGGGGACTGCCCACACACAGACTGAAAAAAGTGAACAGGGGGTCCCCTTGAGCTGCTTGAGACCCTAAGCAATTGCTTAGTCTGCTTATTTCTAGCACCAGCTCTGGAGCCTGGTCTACACTAGGCGTTTAAATCGGTTTTAGGAGCCTAAAACCGATTTAACGCCACAACCGTCCACACTAGGAGGCACCTTATATCGATTTTAATGGCTCTTTAAACCGGTTTCTGTACTCCTCCCTAACGAGAGGAGTAGCTCTAGTATCGGTATTACCATATCGGATTAGGGTTAGTGTGGCCGCTGATCGACGGTATTGGCCTCCGGGCGGTATCCCACAGTGCACCACTGACCGCTCTGGACAGCAATCTGAACTCGGATGCAGTGGCCAGGTAGACAGGAAAAGCCCCACGAAGTTTTGAATATTTCCTGTTTGCCCAGCATGGAGCTCCGATCAGCACGTGTGGCGATGCAGTTAAAAATCAAAATAAAGAAAGAGCTCCCGCATGGACCATGCGGACGTGATCGCTGTAAGGGCAGGCAAATCTGTTCTATCAGCGCTCCGTTACAGAAGACGAAATTCAAAATCATTTTTTTAAAATCTCCAGACAGACGCCATAGCAGGGGCTCAGCGCACTGCTGCGTGACAAGCGTAACGGAAAGCCAAAGAATCAAATGGACGCTCATGGACTGGAGGACTCAAGCTATCCCACAGTTCCTGCAGTCTCTGAAAAGCATTTGCATTCTTGGCTGAGCTCCAAATGCTTCTAGGGTCAAAAACAGTGTCCGCGGTGGGTCAGGGCATAGCTAGGCAATTTACGCACACCCCCACCCACCCCCAGAAGTGAAAGGGAAAACAATCCTCTCTTGACTCTTTTACATGTCACCCTATCTTTACTGAATGCTGCAGATAGACGCGATGGTGCAGCACTCAACACCAACATCCTTGCTCCCCC
The DNA here is from genome assembly GCF_020497125.1 of Mauremys mutica. Lineage (NCBI taxonomy): Eukaryota > Metazoa > Chordata > Testudines > Geoemydidae > Mauremys > Mauremys mutica. Next base: position 49,320,728 of record NC_059077.1, read on the forward strand.
CACGCTATGGATGGCTGATGGTACAAAACGACTGGTATCCGTCCTCATCATCAGCCTATTGGCACATGGGGCAGTGCAAAAGGACTGGTAACCATGCTGACTAGCATCTGTTAGGTCGATCAAGGGCGCCTGGCCCTAATTTTTCCTGGTAGATGGTACAATATGGCTGATAACCATCGTCATCATAGCAACAGGGGGCTGAGCTCCGTCAGCCCCCACCCTTCATGTGTAAAGAAAAGATTCAATTGCCCCTGAACTAGCAGAGGGATGCTGGGCTCCTCTCCTACACACTCCTTAATGTCCTGTCTGGACTATCATAGCAGCTGGAGGCTGCCTTCCACTCATATCTCACTAACAAGTCACTGTGTCTTATTCCTGCATTCTTTATTACTTCATCACACAAGTGGGGGGACAGTGCTATGGTAGCCCAGGAAGGCTGAGGGAAGAACGGAATCAACAGGTGGGGTTGTTGCAGGAGCACCCCCTGTGAATAGAATACAGCTCATAATTTCTGCAGGATCTGACACAGAGCAACTGTGCTCTCTGGTTCTCTGATACAGTGGTTCTCTAGTACACTTGCCCATATTCTAGGCAGGACTGATTCTATTTTTAGATACCAAAAAGGAGGGATTGACTCAGGGAGTCATTCCCAATTTTGGCTTTTGCGCCCCTGGCTAAGAGCAGCCAGGGGCACTTATGACAGCAGCAAATGGCACAGTGCAAAAGGACTGGTAGCCACGATCATCTTATTACCAATTTATGGTATGGTAGATGGTACAATATAGCTGATAACCATCTCTGCTATCATGCAAAAGCAAAAGCATGCTGCTGTGTAGCGCTGCTGAATCGCCTCTGTGAGTGGCATCTAGTACACATACGGTGACAGTCACAAAAGGCGAAACAGGCTCCATGATTGCCATGCTATGGCATCTTCCAGGGCAATCCAGGGAAAAAAGGCATGAAATGCTTGTCTGCCGTTGCTTTCCCAGCGGAAGGAGTGACTGACGACATTTACCCAGAACCACCCGCGACAATGATTTTTGCCGCATCAGGCACTGGGATCTCAACCCGGAAATTCAAAGGGGCGGGGGAGGCTGCGGGAACTATGGGATAGCTACGGAATAGCTACCCACAGTGCAATGCTCCAGAAATCGACGCTAGCCTCGGACCGTGGACGCACACCACCGATTTAATGTGTTTAGTGTGGCCGCGCACACTCGATTTTATACAATCTGTTTTGTTAAACCGGTTTATGTAAATTCGGAATAATCCCGTAGTGTAGACGTACCCTGAGGTTCCATCTCAAAATGACATAATCCAACCCGATGGAAGTTTTGCATTTAATTATACTGGTGCTTTGGAAATACTCATTTTTGTCACTGTTCTGATTGATCCCTGGCATTTCAGTATATAGCAGGCTGTTGCACTGCAGAAGATAGAAAAGGAGCAAAGTTTTATATTTTAACTCTTTGCAACCTTGTGATGGAAGTTACAGTTTAATTAGTAACTGTTGACAGGGGAGTGATAAGAGAGAGCAAATAAAGCCCTGACTGACAGCCTTCCCAGAGTGCTGCTCTTGCACACATTGAAGAAAAAAGGTGGCCATTAACTGTCATATTTGAGCATCTCAGGTACAGGGTAGGATTTAGGGGCAGGTGACCCAAGAGACCACCTGGGATGCCTGGCTTGGCGGGGGTGTGTGTGTGCAGAGGGCTGTTTTTGTTGTTAGTGACAAAGAAAAAATAGAATGTTTGAAGTAAAATGTTTTGATATTCCATATGTGGATTCATTTTTCATTAACCTCATTAACCTCCATGGATGAAAGGTTTGGACAAATGAAGCACCACAAAAAGACCTGGGTTTTTTTGTATGACTTTAGTAAGCTGCCGGCAGACAGGAAAACACGCTTGAACAATTGCACGGACCATCAGTGGATGCTGACACATGGGGAATGTTCAAACGTCAATGATAAAGACATTTATGTCAAATTGGACGACATCCGTCACATTTTGCCACAGGGGAAGTACTCTCCACTTCAAGTTCTCCATTTCATTCATGATGCAGCGCTGAAGAACACTTTTCCTAATGTGTGGATAGCTTTGAGGATTCTGCTTACACTCCTGGTCACAGTCACGAGTGGTAAACGCAGCTCATTAAAACATATCTTCGATTGACGATGGTTGCCGAGAGACTGACATTGCTTGCTATTTTATCATTTGAAAATGCCATTGGCCAGTCTTTGGATTGCTCATGCATACAAATCATGCATAAAAGTCATGAAATGGGCTATAAATACAATAAAAAATAAGGTATTAAAAAGTTTAACAAACTGGGGGAGCAGTGCATGCCAAAGACATTCCTTGCCTGGGCGCTATTTGATCTAGGGCCAGCCCTACTCAAGTAGCTTATAGTTTGCATTTCTTTTTGCTGTAACTAAGAAAAACTGAATTTAGTTTCAAATACCATACCAAAAAAAACCTCTTCTCCTCTGTCACATTTTTTGCTCATCAGCCTTCTCTGCATGTTCCATGCCAGAAGCTGAGGTAACAGCTGCATAAATGGGTTTGGACCATCCTTAAAAATCTTTCTTGATGTCACCTAATAAAGAGGTCTTTCCACAGAAGCTAAATTAAACAACAGTTTGAGCTGAAAAATCCACAGGAGCTGCTGCTTGCAAAAATTCAATTTCCCATGAAAGTTGGGCAAGACTCAGAAGAGAGATGCAGATATGATGGATTCCAACTTATGCCACTGAACAGATTGTATTATGAGTCTGTGTGGGGTTATATAGAGGAAAATAATGCAGCAGATTTCAAATAAACTGACTCACTGCCTGGCATTCCATTACTGTCCAGAAGAGTTGTGTGCAACCCATAAATGTAAGATTCCATTCTGTACAACTGCAGATAGCAATTGTGGGAATCGATTTGTACCTCCTGCACATTACTCTGCAAATTTACCACTACATGAGTTACATTGCAACAAGATTAATTTCTAGCTAAAAATAAGTAGATTCCCCCCTCCCATTTAAATTAGGTTTGTGCTTGAAAATCTCAATGTGACTCATGTTTTTCTTCTGGCTGATACACAGCTCTGACCAGCTAAAGCAGTGGTTCTTAACAGTTCCAAACTACTGACCCCTTTCAGGAGGCTGGTTTGTGTTGTGTACTCCAAGTTGCACTTCACTTAAAAACGACTAGTTTACAAAATCAGACATAAAAATACAGAAGTGTCACAGCACACTATTAGTGAAAAAGTGCTCTCTCATTTTTACCATATAATTATAAAAGAAATCATGACCCCCTTCCCCCCAGGTTGAAAAATGCTGATGATATAGGATATAGAGCAGTATAAACGAGTCATTGTCTGTATGAAATTTTAGTTTGTGCCGACTTCACTAGTGCTTTTCATATAGCCTGTTGTAAAACTAGGCAAATATCTACAAGACTTCTGCATATCCCCAAGGATACATGTACCCCGGTTGAGAACTACTGAGTTAATGTATAGTATTGCTTCCTTAGGATATAGTTCAGCATCCACTTCACTGCATATGGCATATCACCATTCTATCACATAGGTGCAGCAGATAATAAATATATGTATGAAATGCACTCTCAGGGGGCTTTTGTTCACTCTCGCTCAGAACATTTTTGTAGTGCTTCTGAAGAATTCTGGATTGACTGTGCTAGAGACTGGAGTCCATTGTTAATCCACAGAACGGGTTACTCCTGGTGGAATTCTGCGCCAAAAAATTAAAAATTCTGTGTACAATATTTTAAAATTCTGCAAAATTCTGCATATTTTATTTATCAAAATAACACAATATAATCATACCAGTTTCAATTATTTTTGGTCATTTATTTCAAAATACCTGTCAGCAAGTATGTCTGTAACAATACAGACAACAAAAAAGATTCAGGAAATTTTTTTGACAATAGATTCCTTACTAGGCATATAAATACAGAATTCTGAGTAATAATTCATTTAAACTACAGTACAGAACTGTATTTTGCACACCCCTCAGAAGCAGTGCAAAGGCTTGGGGGAGTCAGGTAATGGAGGAGCTGAGGAAGAGGGAAGTAAATTGCTGGGAAGGAGCCTGGGTGTGAACTTGGAGGGTTGTTGGGTATGGGTGGGGAAAGTATGGAACAGGTTTTTTGGGGGGAGGCAGGGAGGGATTGTTAGGGAGCTTCCCCCATGCAGACCCTGGCTGACCCCTAGCCTCTCCCATTCAGTCAGGTACATCTGCTCCTGTCCCCATGTGTCTCTGCACCTCCGCCCCCCTGTGGCCCTGTGCCTCCACTCCCATTCAGCCCCTGCCCCAGTCTGTCCTCCCCCACTAGCCCTTATGAGCCCTGTCTGACTCGCCCCTCCCTGCACCCCCCAGCTCCTGTCTCCTGGCCTGGCTTGACAAGCGCTGCGAAGGCAGCGCTCTCCCTTGCTGCGGGGAGCTGCAACTTTGTTCTATCGCCACAGCGCCCTCTGGTGGCAAAAAGGCAGAACTGCAGTAACATTTTGGCAGAAGCTTTTTTCTGCGCGGATTAGAAATCTGCCGGGTTCATTAAATATGTGCACGCAGTAGCACAGAATTCCCCCAGGAGTAATGGGTGCACCACAGACAGTAATAGTGCAAGATTCCTACGCTGCCCTGCCAATGTGCTTCAACACTGACCTGGAGGGACCACCTCTAGGGTCAAGAGATTAATTCATTCTCCATGGCTGATTCAGTCATTGGCTTCTCTGCTCTATCAACAAAGGCACTAAATAATGCCAGTTTTGATTATATAAAACCTGGCAGTTAATTTCATAAAGGCTATTGTACAATGATCACTTTCAGCTCCTACCAACCTGGGGCGGATTTGAACTGGTGACCTGGCAATAAAAGGCTCTATCTCTTATGCCATAAGAACATAAGACTGGCCATACTGGATCAGACCAAAGGTCCATCTAGCCCAGTATCCGGTCTTCCAACAGTGGCCAATGCCAGGTGCGCCAGGGGAATGAACAGAACAGGTAATCACTAAGTGATCCATCACCCGTCACCCATTCCCAGCTTCTGGCAAACAGAGGCTAGTGACACTATCCCTGTACATCCTGGCAAAGAGCCATTGATGGACCTATCCTCCATGAACTTATCTAGTTCTTTTTTGAACCCCGTTATAATCTTGGCCTTCACAATATCCTCTGGCAAGGAGTTCCACAGGTGTCATTCAATCCTGTGATAATGCTTACATATGTATTGGCAACTGTCCATCACTTCCTTCTCAGAGGTGCAGATTCAGTGATTTAACCTTGAATTTACATTGAGCATGATAACAGCTGGTTAACACAAGAATGGGGACATGACTGTGTACAGGACTTGGAATTCAGGATTTAGACAGACTTCCCACTTTCTCTAACTGAGCCCTCAGCAGCCTTTTCCCTTGCCTCAGCCTGACCTTTCTGGAGGTTTTTGTGGTATGGTGCTTGGTGGACCTTGGCTAATGATGCGTTGTGATTTCCTGGTCTTTAGTGACTTTCACATCAAAACATGCAGTACATTCTACATGGCACATATCCTTGACCTTCAGGTTTTGAACACTTCCAAGCAGTACAGTATTCATGTTTTTCATATCTCTTTTTTCGGGCCGAGTACATCCTTGCACAATAGTGAATACATTTAAATTTCCAACTTTAGACACAGCTATTTGCTTGATGGGATTCCCTCCTACTCTTGCTGGTAAAGGAGGTCTTTAAAGTAAACAGCTGTAATGTACTCCAATTTCCTGGATTAGAACTGAACAAATAATTCACAGTGATTAGCTTGTGACAACAACCTTCTAAATATGGACCAAAGTGACTCTGTCTTTTTTCAGTGTGCATCTGCTCAAAGCTTTGCCAAACATCAGTTGCATGAAATTAACAAAACTGGTCAGCTTCACTGCTGCTATTCAGAATCTTGTGCACAGCAATGACACTTTCAAGAATCATGTCACGCTCATGGTGCTGCTTCTGCTTGAGAACGTGACAGAGGCAAGCTGTGGAGTTACTGACAGGGAGACGGACCCAAGAAATAGAGTGGGAGGTGGGATAGAGTAACAGACTAAACTTCACTGGCTCCCTCACAGCAGTCAGGAAGCCAATGGAAGGGAATGTTGCAGAAACCTTCCTCATTCCCAGCAGTGATGGCCTTTGCAGTAATGGAGTGGCAAGCTGTTTGCATGCCAGAAAGAGAATATTAAAAATAATATATGATTAAACCCACCGACGGAGAAATGCAGAGATATTCAATTAAAATCTCAATGATCAACAAGAGGGAAGAGCAGCTACAAAGTATTGTAAAAACCCACTTGCTTTTATGTTGGCACTCTTGTTTCCCAGCAGCCAGGACAGGAAGAAGAGGTAAAGTGCTCTATTCCATTCCAGCAGATAGAAGGATGACAGTTATCAGACACCCACGATGTAGAGCCTGATATGAAAGTTGGAGAGACTAAGGAAGGACAATAGTAGGCTTGTAAAAATCCCAGCTGCAGTCTTACCAGCTGGGTGGGACAGGAATGTTCCTCCTGCATGGTGAAGATGCACCAGCTCTTTCATATGTACATCTGGCTCCAAAGTATCTAGGAAATGTTTCAAGCTCCAGGCGTCATTAAGTTACAAAGCAAGGAGGTACTTGAAGAGTAAAGATGTAGAACAATGAATTAATATGATGTTACCAGGGGCGGCTCCAGGCCCCAGCACGCCAAGCGTGTGCTTGGGGCGGCATGCCGCGGGGGGCGCTCTGCCGGTCGCTGGGAGGGTGGCAGGCAGCTCCGGTGGACCTCCCGCAGACGTGCCTGCGGAGGGTCCGCTGGTCCCGCGGCTTCGGTGGAGCGTGCCGCAGTGCTTGGGGCGGCGAAATGGCTAGAGCCGCCCCTGGATGTTACATAAAACAATAGGCCTGCATTCCTGACTCACCTAAGGGTGTTTTGCCCAGCTCAGTGCAGGATCAGGCCGAATATGGACTGCAAGACACTGAGGAGAAAATGTGAATATTCAGCTAGTGAAATTATTTTTGTGCCCTGTACAAGCAAGCAAAATCAAGAACTAGATGAATTACCTTTGTTAATTTGAGGGGGTGAACATATCTCTTTGCACTATTCATTATATTTAAGGTTGCTGGGACTAATTGCTTATTTGCTGTGCACTTTTTGTTTTTGGTGGAGGAGGGCTTTAATAGTATGTAAACAGCATTAAATATCTTTTTAATACCTCCAAGGAATACCACTTCCCTGAACTCTGTCTTTTAGAGACATCAGACTGATTCAGACTAGCAGCTGAATGGCAAATATACATAATTCACACAGGCATTTGTTTCTCAGTGCAGAACGGCATCAGTTCACTATTACTGACAGCAGATGGTAGCAGTCTTGCATGAATTAACTGTTTGCACTGAAGAGGTAAAACAAAGAGGTCTGAAAATATTTTCAGTCTCTGAATATTATGTTAGAAGAAAATGCTGGCCATCCCCATGTGCATGTTTTTAGCACTAGAACAAAGTGTCCTGCCACTGTCAGAGGGCCCCCAGTTATTATTCAAATATTTTAAATGCTGTGGGGCAAATCCTGATCTCAATAAAATCAATGGAAGAACATCCCCTGATTTCAGTGGGACCAGGATTTGTCCCTGATATAGGCTGGGGAATGGAGGAAATGTGATTTTTTCATTATACTCCAGGGAGACTAAGTCTATGAACATTTTGCTGGTGAGTGTAAGCAAAGACCTAAATCTTTCAATAAAATACAGCCAAACCACTGCTGAAATCTGGTCCCAGAGCTGATGTATCCAGCCGCATGGAGTAGTGGCCTCCCCAAGTAGTGTAAACTCAGTATTGTGGTTTCTGTACTACCACTTTCCCCTGTTGCCGGTACACAGTGCATTTAAGGGCCTGCGGCCAGGGTGCCTCTGTCACCTCAGCTACAATCCCCAGCTACAGTATCAAGCCCTGTTTCTCAAGAAAATAATTCATCATCTGAGGTGTGTGATGAGGAGTAGTGGCAATAGGCAGCAGCTCTTCTCCACATGGAACTTTGGGGTAGTTTATTGCCTGGAAGGAGATGCTGTGCTGACTCTTCAGTCTGTCACAGATCTCAGTATCTTTAGCACCATCTGCAACCCTGATTGGAATGATGTGACTGGAACAGTGTATTACAGGGAGTCCAGCGTCCATCCAGCATTTGTTTCATGAGTTTAACATTGTGTTGGTGCTGGCGTTGAAGAACTTGCCCTTCCACACTCTTTAGAGTTCTGACTGATTCAAGCGCACCAGCTAACAGCATGGGTGGCAGGGATGTTGTGAAAATGAAGCCAGTAGCATAGGAACGTATGGTGTCTATCAGAGAACTTGTACTGGAAATGTACCCACCTACACAACCCAATGTTTGCCAAGTGTTCCAGAGATTATGTTTCAGTCCCCAACTACAGTTTCAAGCCCTGCACAGAGCCAAGTTTGGACTAGGAGAGTGCAAAGGTGAACTTTATGCTGGCTTTATATACATGCTCACATCCCCTGTTCTTCACCCCACTGAGTTGCAGCGTGAGCTTCTTGGCCCTAGCTAAAGATCTAGCTCAGTAGCATCTAAACTAAGTACGGGTATTGTGTAAGAATAGATAGATAGATAGATAGATAGCAGGGTACCTGTTCCTGTTTTGGGTGTTCCTATTTTGATATTTTACTTTTCTGGAATCGTTTTCAGATTGTTCTTGGCTGTGACATACTAGATGCTTATGCCCCTTGCTGAGTGCGGAGATGAAGTAGGATTCTGTTTATTTTGGTGCAGTGGTACCTTAGCAGTGTTAAAGCAAATTAATTTCCCCAATGTGAGAGTCAGAGGTGCTAATCTTCTTGCTATAATTACAGATGAGGTCATTGTTAAAGTTTTGCATTAGAGTGCAAGTTTGAGTGAGTCTGGCGTGTATTGCTTTTGTGATGAATGAGAGAGCCTTATGAAGAATTGGACTGTTATCAACAGTGTTGTAAATGATATCAAGGTGAAAAGGAATGCACAAAGCCTGTCCCTTAACTTCTTACTTCATGAGGCGGGATTTGATAGCAGCCTTCAACTACCGGAAGGGGGGATCCAAAGAGGATGGAGCTAGGCTGTTCTCAGTAGTGGCAGATGACAGAACAAGGAGTAATGGTCTCAAGTTGCAGTGGGGGAGGTCTAGGTTGGATATTAGGAAAAACTATTTCACTAGGAGGGTGGTGAAGCACTGGAATGGGTTACCTAAGGAGGCGGTGGAATCTCCTTCCTTAGAGGTTTTTAAGGCCCGGCTTGACAAAGCCTCGGCTGGGATGATTTAGTTGGGGATTGGTCCTGCTTTGAGCAGGGGATTGGACTAGATGACCTCCTGAGGTCTCTTCCAACCCTAATCTTCTATGATTCTATGCTTTTAATACTTGGGGTGGATGAGGTATGTCCTGCCGCAGCATTAACTGTCCTTAACATGTTTTTGGTTTGTTAATAGGCTGTGTTCTTTGTGAAGAAAACTGCAGTTCTCTGTTTGTATGGACTGGAAGATAACCTCTGTTCATGTGGACTAGAGCTCAGGGCCATTACCAGTTGGAGGAAGTTAAAATAGCCCTGAGAACCCCCCTCCCAATCTGATCCCCAGATAAAACCATTTTTGCCCTTCAACTTGGCAAGACCCAAGGATCATGATCAGTGGGCTTGTCTACACATACAGCAGCACAGACGCGCTGTTGTAGCACTTTAGTGAAGATGCTACCATGCTGACAGGAAAGAGTCTCTTGTCATGATAGTCAATCCACCTTCACAAGAGGCAGTAGCTATGTTGATGGAGAAGCGCTGTCTACACCGGGTATTAAGTTTGTATTACTAGGGTGCTCAGGGGTGTGGATTTTTCAGGCCCCTGAGTGATGTAGTTATATCGACAGAAGTTTGTAGTGTAGAGCTGGCCTGATTGTCAAGGAGCTGTTCAGTGGAGGCTGCTCAGCCGGGGTATGCATTACATTCTGTCAAAATATACTTTTAAATGGCAACTTTGCCCACTTGCTTTCAGCTGTTAACTTCCTCACTGCTGTTACAAGTAACCTGAGCTGCTTTTGAAAACCTTTGCATCATAATTAAAATGAGAGCATAACCTACATGGTACGCTTATTTCTATTTCAGAATTAGAAACTGTACACTTGAATATTGATTGCTTAAATGCCTTTAGTGTTACTAAAACAACAGGGGTCAAATTATCCTTTGTGTAACTTCACTGAAGTGAGCTGCTGAATTACACTATGGAGGAATTGACCCATTTTTTTTTGTTCAAATAGCATGTTGTATTTTTCCCTAAAACCATTTTGATAATAAAAACAACTGATTGATTCTTTCAGGAGCACCCATTACTTGGTCAACCATTCTTTGTCCTTCATCCCTGCCGGACTAATGAATTCATGGCTCCGGTATTGGCTAATTCACAAAGAGAAAACAGGTGAGGAACACCAGTGCAGTTTGTGAGGCGATAGCAAGATGTTTAATGTACGTAAATCAGTTGTGTACACTTGCAAGGTCAGAACAACAATCAAGAAATTGTCACCCCCATCTGTGTGTAGTAAAACTCTGTGTTTTCACTTAAATCCAGTAAGTTAAAATAGACTCAAAGTGCATAAAGCGCATTAGTAACTTCATTTTAAAGAAAGTTGTCTGGCATAAGGTGACTTTCAGGCATAAATCTGAACATCATTAAATATTTTTGTAATACATGCATGTTTTCTTTGTTTTTTAGGAATATAAACTACATTACATCATGGCTGAGTATTGTAGGCCCAGTTGTGGGGCTAAATCTACCTCTGAGTTATGCAAAACTAGTGTCTGAACAGAATACAAAAACGGATTAAATCAAAAGGTAAGAGGGGAATGGCATATTTTTTAGTCTTATATAAAATCAGATTCTAGTTTGCAAGCATTTCAGCTTTTACTTCTGAGCCTTCAGTTCAGGAGTGCTGAGGATTTTCCATCTGACAATTTACACACAGTCACTCCCTGTGTCATTGCCATTTTGCTTTTCATTGGAGAGCTGAGCTGAGGTCCTTCTGGTGCTCTGCCAACACCCTTCTTAATAGCTAGGAAGGATCTCCATTGAAAGCCATGGTGTTGATGCTCTGTGTACTGGGACTGCTGTCTCAGCAATATCAGAGCTTCTTGGCTTAACTCCTCCAGTGCACATTTAATGGTGTGATCTAATGTACTTGCACTGCAGTGATTTTTATTTTGCCTCCTCCACAACTTCTAATTTCTTGTTCAATGTCTCTACTTCAGGGCCCCAAGTTGAAGCACAGGTATTTGTGAATTGTAAAGCCACTGCAGCCTTGTCTGCAACGGATCTGACACAAACTACCCAGTTCCCACACAGTCAGTAAAGCTTGCCATTCAGGGTTTTCCCCCCTGGCAGCAACATGCCTGATGACAGCTGAACACCTAAGAGCTGGCTGCAATTAGTGACGCCTCATGTTCCACCCAGACACAAGCTCCATTCCATGTGACAGCACTGACTCTTTAGGATTCACTTACTCATTTCCTACCTTAGATTCTCCCTCCTTTTTTCCTTGGGTTTGGTCTTTACTGAGACGATATCAGAACACCTATAAAAGGCTGAGTTTTCTGGCATGGGATTGAAACAATGGATTTAATTCTACTCTGAAAGATATCAGACAGCACCACTGTGTATTTAGAGAAGAATGCTATCAGTCTGCAGACGTCCACAATGATGCAGTTATATATGTGAACATGGGCTTGATTCCATTTTAGGGTTAGTATGTAACCTGGAGAGGATAGCGACACTTAATTGCCAAAACTCTGATCGTCAGATACCTCAGGGTATATTGGAGAATGTATTGTATATGTATTGCTTAATTGAACAAATGGGTCAGAATTGTAGATGAATAGTACGAATAGTCCATGTATTGGTTAAAATTATACAATTCTACAATTCAGGGTGCCTTGGTACAATCATGTGAGCATGCTGCTTCTTCCTTCTTCACTACTTCTAAAGGATTTTGTCACCAAGGGAAGGTACTGTTGTAGTAAATTAGCATTTCTGGTGGAGCTAGTAGTTATTCATGAGTAAAGGCTTGATCCTGCAGTCCTTACTCAAGCTAAATTCCCACTCATATCAATGGAGTTTTGAGTGATTAGAGATTGCATAATAGGGCCTCAAGATCAGCAAAAAACAGGCTAGAAATAACTTTAGTATGACAGTCAGTTTTGATTCCTTCTGAATCACGTTTTGTTCCGAGTGTTCTGAATTTATTTTGTACAGTTGCTCAGTAGATAAGAATTACAGATTTTGCCTTTATGTGTTCAGTGAAGATGACATACGGGGAGTCAAATATTAGAATATGTTGGATCAAAACTGCAAATGTAAAATTTATGGGATTTAAAAATCTGTGTTCTCAGAAGTTTTATTATCTTCATGTTATTACTTAGTTGCATTATGTGTGTTTGTGATGGAAACATAATACAATCCTTAAAATGCTATTGACAAGGTGAAATTCTTTTGCCAAGCCATTTGGAATTCATAGTAAATGATACTAAAACACATTATTTATCCTATACTGGATTCTAATGATCTGTGATATCTTTGTTCCCTCCATGACTTGTAAAATGTAGTTCTTTGTTGACTTCTTATGACAGCAGTCAGATTGCCTTCTTTTCAAAACATTTGGTTATGTATGTTTTATTGTAAACAATATCTGTATCCTATTTCACACATTGAAAGAAGAATTATTTCTCTTTATACACAAGGAGAAACAAACAACAGGAAAATAATACAATTTTAAATCTGTATTTAGAAGCCCAGATGCTCAGCCAGGGCTGGCTCCAGGCACCAGCATTCCAAGCTGGTGCTTGGGGCGGCATTCTGCAAGGGGCGGCAGTCCCCCTTGTTTTGCCCCCAAGTAGCGCGCCGAATTGCCGCCGCGGGCGGCGGGTGGGGCAGGGGCAGTCCGTGTGCCCTTAGGGCAGCAGGCGCGTTTCCGCGGCAGCGGCAATTCGGTGGCAGCTTCTATGTTTAGCTGTCCGGGGCGGCTTCAGCTAAACATAGAAGCTGCCGCTGAATTGCGCCGCTGTGGAAACGCGCCTGCCGCCCTAAGGGCACACGGACTGTCCCCCGCCCCCGCTCAGGGCGGCAATTTGGCGCGCTGCTTGGGGCGGCGAAAACTGTAGAGCCGGCCCTGTGCTCAGCCTTGCTTCATGCCCTTTGTGCTGCTCCAGTGAAGCAAAGGGGCTCATATAACCAGCTAAAGGTTCCCAGCTGGTTAATCTAGCCATCTTTGCACCAACTGCTTCTGCCTCCACCCCAGCATAAGAGATAGGATGAGGTGTGGCCAAAGCAAATTGTGTTTTGGCAATCCTGGGACACTGGAATGGCTGCTAGACCCAGTGCAAATAAGAGAAGGCTGCTCTACTTGCACTGAGGATTGAATTAGCTCCCACTGTCCTCGGGATCAGGCAGGAGAGGCACACAAAAAATACACAGTTCCATATAAGTGCATGCACAAGTATGCACACATATGCACCAGGTGCACTGACTGCTGCATGGCCATATTGGAGGATCTAGCTCATGGTTATCTTTATGTAGCATCGCAGATGTTACCCAGCATTGACCTATGGGTCAAATGTACAGAATAAACAAGTCCTTGCCCCCACGAAATTCAATTTTTAAGATACAGGGCCAGTAAAATATGACACAATGCATAGAGTGGGATTTAATGTAAATAGCTGGAGTGCTTGTTTTAAAATATTCTTCATAGTCTTAGTGTGGAGGATTCCTTGATAACCAACAGATATTCTTTTTCACTTTCAAAGTCTTATTTATTGGACTAGTTTTTGGCCACTTGTCAGAAAATAGCAGTAACAAAATGGTTTGGAGTAAAATGTATTTGCATAGTTTCCTAGCTATTTCTAGGAGACTAATGCTTCCTGTTTTCCAGGCATAGCAGACTTGTTGATAATACTCCTTCCAATCATGACTATTCTATACTATTTACCTAAGATAATCCTTGTTTATTACAAGTTCCACAAAACACTGCCCTGAGGCGTTACTGTGAATACAGTCTTTCTGCCCATGTGACAGCATTAGATAAATTAACTCATGGAGTATAATTATAGACAAAGGAATTTCAGCTTGTATCATTTATTAATGCAGTTACTCATATGAGGCCATAGCTAGCATAACCTGAGACTGGGGAGGTAAGTATGAAGTTAGTCCAACAGAATGGACCCTCACCACCCTTCTGTTCGGTCAACGTTCCTTTACAGACACAATTTTCTCTCTGTTTCATCCAAGCCTTACAAAGAAATGGGGTTGCCATGTGGACTGAGAAATCGACATTCAGTTCCTTTTAGACGCAACAGTCCCCATTGTACAGCATGGTTTTCCCTCTTTCATTTATCATTGTAAACAAGACCCAGGATGATTTGGAAAAAGCATGGCACATTGTCTTTGATTTCAGATCTGTCCTTGAAGAGCTAACCCCAGGCACATGCCACATGGATAGCTGCACCGGGGACTTTTTTCCCCCCAGTACATACCTCTAGGAGCACTCTTTACCAATAACACACCCTGCAACTGCTTTGAAACACAAACTCTTTCCAGTTTTTGAAGCCCATTCATGTCCAGCTGATAAACCCCTTCTAAATCCCAACTGAGTAATAATGAGCACCTTGGTGCTGCTCTCACAGTTGCTTAGATACTATGATAATGGATACTAAATGCGAAGATAAATAGGAGCGTTACAGCAAGTGGGAGAGTCGGACACATAGATGAGTGATCCGGCAAAACGCATCATATATCTCTTAAGTTTGTATATTTAGCACTAACAAATAACTAAAGAGTCAAATCATTAAGATGGTTAGTTCAAAAATTCTCTGTATTTTGGCTAAGATGTCAACAGTAATAAAAAACATTTAGTATAAGTAATCTAGTGACCTTGTAAAACATTTAACATGTTTGCTCACAAAAATCCTATCTAATTTCAAAATTAGATCAATTACCAATGCTATATTTCATTTTATTTGGCAAGTATGTTCTAAAACACCTAAGTTTTTGGCAGCATAGGTTACTCTTTTAAGTTTTGCAAAACTGCTAAAGAAAAAAATTCAATTATAAAGCAGTTTTAAAACTCCTTAAGTTTCTTGTCTGAAATCAGGGCCGGCTCCAGGCACCAGCATCCCAAGCAGGTGCTTGGGGCGCCAATCTACAAGGAGCGGTAGTCCCTGTGTTTTTGTCCCCAAGCAGCGCGCCGAATTGCTGCCGGACGGTGGGGGCAGTCCATGTGCCGTTAGGGTGGCACGCGTGTTTCTATGGCGGCGGCAATTCGGCGGCAGCTTCTATATTCAGCTGTCCACGGTGGTGCAGCTTCTGTCTTCCGGCTGAAGACAGAAGCTGCCGCTGAATTGCCGCCGCCACGGAAACGCGCATGCCGCCCTAATGGCACACTGACTGCTCCCGCCGCCTGCGGCGGCAATTTGGCACGCTGCTTGGGGGCAAAAACAGTAGAGCCAGCCCTGGCGGCCAGCAGTGGAGGCTGCAGAGCCTAGCACAATAACCCTACCATAGCCAGTTGCAAGTGTCCAGCCCAGTGAGGTCTGGGGCCAGGTTCAGAGCCGGCTCTTGCCGAGCCGTCCCCAGCGGGCCGAGCAGGGCCCCTGGAGATAGGAGTGCGGACACTCCACATGCACCAACGCTGGGCTGCAGCTCAGTCGGGAGAGTGTAACTCGGGGTACCGTGTAACTCGGGCAGCGCCTGTGGGCGGCCGGCTGGGGCCGACCCACAGCAGCCTCGCAGAGTAACGGGTCAGCCCGGCCCAGGCGTGGCTGGAGGGAGAGGCGTCCCTTTGGGTGGCCTGGGCCTGATGGGGGGGAGGGAGAGGGGACATGTGTTACCCCTGTGTAGCTCCCCCCGGGGGCCCGGTACCACTCCCTGCCCCGTTCCAGGCCGGCCCTTCCTGAAGCTGGAACATTCCTCCCGCGGCCGGGTGCGCCGGTCGGACGAGTTGCAACGGCACCTAGCGGGTGGGGTTGGGGGTTTCCAAGAGTTTGTCGTGGGGAGCTCAAGCTCGGTCCTGGCAGGTCAGTGGCGTGCGCTGGGATCTGCACGTCACACCACTAAGCGCCCCGGCCTGCCTGGGAGAGCGGGGGCGCACAGGTGGCAGGAGCAGGTCGGAAAGGGGAAAGTAGAGTCGTGCGCATGCCGCCCTAATGGCACACGGACTGTCCCCACCGTCCATGGTGGCAATTTGGCGCGCTGCTTGGGGCAGCGAAAACAGTAGAGCCGGCCCTGTCTGAAATCTGGAAAGATATATTGAGACTCCTACTACTGGAGACTTTTTCTTAAAGGAAGCTACCAATACTTGCCTTTGGTTACAAGAATCAGAACAAGCCTCATGTGCTCAATTGCAGTTTGCTTTTGGTTTCCTGGGGTAGGCAGGAACACTGTTCTACTTATGTAAGCTTCTTTTTTGCATCCAGGCATAATCTGCTCCAATAGAAAATTTGGTTTTGGAATAAATATTCTTTGAGTCAAATTAATGTTCTCATTTTCATCAGTAGTGACTACACTGATTTCAGTTTACACTGGGCAACATTAGAGCAGGATATGGTCAAGTAACCTAAATTTATCCCTGTTCTAACTCCATTGATTTCATTGACATTTTTCCAGGAATGAATTTGGGACAATAGTTCTTTGCCAGCTGACACAGCTATGATTCAGTGAGTTATTGTTGACTTTTACATTTCAATGTATGTTACACAGAATTTCAGTCGCAACAAAAAAATATTGAGTAACTTCTATTCCATTATAACACAACCTGAACTGTGAAGTTCCTACTAGCTCCTTTATAATTCTGTCATCTAAAAAGTCTAGCTTGCGGTAATGTGTTATGTATCTTGTAAAAGACACAGTTTTTAAAAATGTTGTTGTGATTCACCCCCTTAGCAATAAGAAAGGGAAGTCATAACGAATGCTTACCAGCTGGAAGAGAAAGATACAGCTAGAAGCTCCCACTGCCCACTCTCGGGCTACAGCTGCTTGACTGCTAAATTTAAAAGACCAGCTTGAGAACAGCATTCTGGGAAAGTACTGCTGGGGAGCGTTAGTGGGAATAGGAAAGTGCTGTGCTTACCACTGTTAGGCCCTATTTTTCATAAGGTTGTCACCAAGTTTTGTTTTTTTAAAACTCCAAGGAAACTTTCACTTAAGAATTAAAGGGACTGATAAAACTGTGACTTAGTAGGGAGGATTTTTAACTGAAGGTTGGGGAGCCATTCACTTGTTTGATAAGAGGTCTTATAGAAGACCTTATTGAAACACCTTTCCCTATTCTCAAGCCTGTCAGATCACAACATCCGTTTCTGCAGCACCAGTGGATTTTTATCTTGTGGTAGCTTTGCTAGAGCAACATCCTGTGCTTAGTTCACCCTGGAGGGTCGTATCTGGAGGAGAGCAGGCAGTTTGTTCCTCTGTGGTTGTTCTCCCTAAACCACACCAGCAGGCACTAGATAGGGGTAGACACTAATTCAGTGCCTCATTTACCCACGATCCTTTTCCTAGTCATTGCTAGCCAGCTTCAGGCTCATTGGCAGAGCAGAGTGTGTGCCATTGGTGTAGCTAGGAGTGGAAATTTGGGTAGGCCCCAATTTATGGTGGATGGGCAATGACCAAAGTTCTGAGATCACAGCAAAACATGTATTTTGCATATTACTATACTAGCTATATATTTATTATTGCCTATTATGTTTAATTGAATTCTTGGGGGCCAGGATTGTAGGATGCAGAGAAGGAATTTGCATGCAGGGAGCCCAGGGACTGGGCTGGCCAGTGAAGATGGGTAATCCCCACAGCTCTTGGGTTGTCAGGGCTGGGGGTGCTGGTCAGCACCTGTGCGGAGCCTGGCCAGGCCCACTGACAGGGGGTGCCTGGATGCTGGCTGCTGCAGTGGCGATGGCAGCTGGGAGCCCCGGGCCCTTTTAAATTGCCCAGGCAGGCCGCAGGGCCCCTTGGCGTGCATGGGGTGGTACCGGCAGTGGCGAAAGCAGCCGGTCAGGCATATGGAAGCCCTGGCTGTGCCAGAAGAGTGCCCATTAACTGTTCTGCCCTGGGGCCCAGAATTGCTGTCGGCGGGCCTAGGCCCAGCTGACACCAAAGTTGTTGAGAACCAGGAGAAGTTTGCAGCACTGGGTGAAGGCAGGGATGGGGCCAGCCATGATGTTCTGCAGATGGGCCAAGAGCCAACTTCTCTTAAGCCAAGTCTCCCCGACCCTCAACCACATGGACATTGGCTTCTGCATTCACACAGACTCAGATTTGGGTGGGCCTGGGTGCTAACTGGGTAGGCTGTGTGGTCCACCCATGCCCACCCCTTGTCTGCACAGCCCCTTGTGAGAAAATTTTCACCACCAATGATCTGCATCCCTGGGTTACACTACTGGAAGCTGGCTGAATCAACCTCCCATCCCCTCAACTTCAGCAGGTCACCTTTAGTGTACCGCATCTTGAAATGCAGAGGGAAAAGCTCATGTTGCTGGCTATTGCTATAGCTGGCTTAGCTCCATATTTGATGCTTCCTCCACCTCCAGAGCCAACGAGAGCCCAAAGCAGGGTGGCACACTGGCTGAGCCTGTGTGAGAAAAGATTTGGCAAACTGTAGAAATGAGCTAATCCTTTTTCTCTTTGCACCTGATTCAAAATAAAATCCTGAACTGTTACTAGTAGATTGTAGCCAAGCTTTACTTGGCCAAGGGAAGACCGAGCCAGATGCTGGAGAAACTGTTCTCCAAGCATCATAAGGTTCATTCTCTCACATCCTAAAGTTAGCTGTCACTTGCCTACTGTGGTCAACCATCTGCTTTAATATTTATACATGCCCTGCTTTATGAAGCAGGAACATTGACTAGTGTTGATGAAAGAATCAAACAGCAAAGTGGAACTAGTTCTTTCTTCTCCAGGCTACTCGCTGACGTATTTGTATTGACTCCTGTTTTGGGGGATTTGTCTTTTATAGCGGGTGGTTGTAAGATTTATAAAGTGTAAAACCATTTGTATTCGAAGGTCAAATATCTGAGTTACCTTTTAATTTATTTGGGCTTTGATTTCCTTTCCAGAGCATCCTTTCTTCCAAATAACACAAGTCTGAGCTCCTCCGAGCTAGCAGAATACACGAAAGTGTTCTCTGGACAAATCCTGACACCATTTGCTAACTCACCCGTTTGACATGTCTGTTTAGCCTGTATAACCTAATAACATGGGTTCATTAAACAAATTAAAATTCAACTTGAAACAAAGTATGAGCCTTGATGCCTCTTTGTGCCATTCTCCCATTCCCACCTCCACGGCCTTCTTCCACACTACTTGTGCCAAACCCACCTTCCTCCCCGCACTGAAATCCTTCCTCCAAATTCACTCCTGCTGCATTGCCTGCAAGGAGTTAAAAACATCTTCCTTAAGAAAAAAACAAACAAAAAAACAGCTAGACGTGCACATGCCTGAGTCTCCACCTGATTTTACTGTTGGCACCTATGTTCTTCCTCTCTGTGCCCCCCCACCCTTTTTTTTGTTTGTTTGTTTGTGTATGGCCCGTTACATGCTGAATTGAGATGGTGAGCTCTTCAGGACAGGGAGCATGTCTGTTTCTCTATAGCACCAGGTATGCTTTCAGGTGCCCAAAGGCTGTAAGGGGAATGGGGTACTTAGCCCTTCAAAACTTTGACCCCATTCAATTAAAAGTCAGATTCAACACTCTGAAGATTTCTTTCACTGAACTGCAGTTAAACAGCTTTCTAGTTTTCAGCCTCCCCCTCCCTCTTTTTTTAACTTTCTCCCTCATCATACCAATAGCAGCACCTAGTGGCAGAAGCAGCTCATGACAACTCTGCATTAGGAAACTATACCAGCTGCACTTACCGGCCTGAACACTTACCACTTCACGTTAACACTGCCCTTTGCTATCTTTCTTGCTTGCTGGTGTTGATATCATTTCCCTCAATATTTCTGGAAGCTGCTCCAATTCCTAGTGGCTCTTTCTAAACCAGAGCAGTGAGTTTAAAAACCCAACTGATCTGCCATGAATGAATAGTAGGGTTTGAGCTTCAGGTTCTTGATGGGCTAAGTACAGCCTCACACTAGCCCCAATCCCACCATCAGCAATTGGTCACAATAGTGTTTGTAAATGAAGGACCAACATTTTCAGACATGCTCCCTAACTGTACAATCAACAATGAGCTAGGCCTGTTACCAAAGCCAGATGGTCACATTAATAATGGTGCAGAAAAGGAATAAGTGTTAAATAAATACTTCTGTTCTGTATTTGGAAAGATGCAGGATGTTGCACTAATATCACATGACAACAAAGTCCCTTCCAATCGCTCAGCAACAAAAGAGAATGTGATAAACAAATCGACATGCCTGGATAACTTGTATCCAAAAGTCCTAAAAAAGTTGGCTGAGGAAATCTCTGGCCTGATTGTTATTTTTTAATAAATATTGGCAATCTAGAAGACTTGAAGAATGTTAATGTCAAGCCAATGGTCTAAAACAGCCAGTAAGATGACACAGGTAATTATAGGCTGGTTAGCCTCACAACAGTTCTGGACAAAATAATGGAAAAAAATGATATAGATTCAACCAATAAAGAATTAAACGATAGAAATATGAATTGTGCCTGTCATTATTGGTTCTACAGAAAATAGGTTTTGTCTCATAGTTTCTTAAAGACAGAAAGGATAATCATGATAATCTAGGGTGACCTCCTGTACATTGCAGGCCACGGAATCTCACCCACCCACTCCTGTAATAGACCCTAACCTCTGACTGAATTACTGAAGTCCTCAAATCTTGATCTAAAGATTTCAAGTTACAGAGAGTCCACCATTTACTCTCATTCAAACCAGCAAGTGGCCTGTGTCCCATGCTGCAGGGGAAAGTGGAAAATCCCAGGGACTCTGCCACTATGACCTGGGGGAAAATTCTTTCCCAACCCCAAATATGGCAATCAGTTAGACCCTGAGCATGTGGGCAAGACTCACCAGCCAGACACCTGGGAAAGAATTGTCTGTATTAACTCACCATCCCCTCCATACGATCGGTCTTAGGTTTTTTTGACCCCACTACTCCCTTTGGAAGGCTGTTCCAGAATTTTATACCACTGATGATTAGAAACCTTTGTCTGATTTCAAGTCTAAACTTGTTGATGGCCATTTAATATCCATTTGTTCTTTTGTCAACATTGGCACTTAGCTTAAATAACTGCTCTCCTTCCCTGGTGTTTATCCCTCTGATGTATTTAGAGAACAATCATATCTCCCCTCAGCCTTTGTTGTGTTAAGCTAAACAAGCCAAGCTCTTTACTTCTCCTCTCCTAAGAGAGGTTCCTCTGATCATACTAGTAGCCCTTCTCTGCACCAGTTCCAGTTTGAATTCATCATTTTTAAACAAAATTGCATATAGTATTCCAGATGAGGGCTCACAAGTGCCTTGTACAATGGTACTGACACTTCCCGTCTACTGGAACTACCTCACTTGATGCACCCTAGGATTGCATTAGCCTCTTGCACATCCACATCATATTGGTGTCTCGTCATCATCCTGTGATCACCTGGGCCTTTCCCCTCCTCTGGCACTTCCCATTGATAAATCCCCAGCTTATAGCAAAGATTATTGTTATTAGTCCATAAGTGCATGACTTGCACTTTTGACTATTAAATTTCATCCCATTTCTAACACTCTAATTTTCAAGGTCATGCACATTTTCTTGTATGATATTCCAGTCCGCCTCTGTATTTGTGTCATCCACAAATGTTATTAACACACACCCACTTTTTGTGACAAGGTCACTAATGAAAATGTTAAATAAGATTGGGCCCAAGACTGACCCTTGAGGAACTCCTCTAGTAACCTCCCTCCAGCCTGGCAGTTCACCTTTCAGTATGAGCCGTTGTAGTCTTACCCACCTTTTATTCTCATATTAATCACCATCTTCTGCTAACTTATAACTTCCCTTGTGAAACTGTATCAAATGCTTTACTGAAATCGAGGTTGATTAGATCTACTGCATTTCCTTGGTCTAAAAAAGTCAAGTTATTGTCTCAAAGAAAAAGATCGGGTTGGTCTGGCATAATTTACCTTTAGTAAAAGCATGTTGTATTTTATCCAATTACTGTTTATTCTTATTTTTTAATAGACAAGGTCAGAAGGGACCATTATGGTCATCTAGTCTGACCTCCTGCACAATGCAGGCCACAAAATCTCACCCACCCACTCCTGTAACAAACCTCTAACCTATGTCTGAGTTATTGAAGTCCTCAAATCGTGGTTTAAAGACCTCAAGGTGCAGAGAATCCTCCAGCAGGTGACCCATGCCGCATGCTGCAGAGGAAGGCAAAAAACCTCCAGGGCCTCTGCCAATCTGCCCTGGAGGAAAATTCCTTCCTGACCCCAAATATGGCGATCACTTAAACCCTGAGCATGTGGGCAAGACTCACCAGCCAGACACCCAGGAAAGAATTCTCTATAGTAACTCAGATCCCACCCCATCTAACATCCCATCACAGACCATTGGGCCTATTTACCTGCTAACAATCAAAGATCAATTAATTGCCAAAATTAGGCTATCCCATCATACCATCCCTTCCATAAACTTATCAAGCTTAGTCTTGAAGCCAGATATGTCTTTTGCCCCCACTACTCCCCTTGGAAGGCTGTTCCAGAACTTCACTCCTCTAATGGTTAGAAACCTTCATCTAATTTCAAGTCTAAACATCCTAGTGTCCAGTTTATATCCATTTGTTCTTGTGTCCACATTAGTACTAAGCTTAAATAATTCCTCTCCCTCCCTGATAGTTATCCCTCTGATATATTTATAAAGAGCACTCATATCTCCCCTCAGCCTTCTTTTGGTTAGGCTAAACAAGCCAAGCTCTTTCAGTCTCCTTTCAAAAGACAGGTTTTCCATTCCTCGGATCATCCTAGTAGCCCTTCTCTGTACCTGTTCCAGTTTGAATTCATCCTTCTTAAACATGGGAGACCACAGTATTCTGCACGGAATATTCCAGATGAGGTCTCACCAGTGCCTTGTATAACAGTACTAACAGCTTCTTATCTTTACTGGAAATACCTTGCCTGATGCATCCTAAAACCGCATTAGTTTTTTTAACG
This sequence comes from Mauremys mutica, assembly GCF_020497125.1. Classification (NCBI taxonomy): domain Eukaryota; kingdom Metazoa; phylum Chordata; order Testudines; family Geoemydidae; genus Mauremys; species Mauremys mutica. Next base: position 49,343,906 of record NC_059077.1, read on the forward strand.
GCCATATCACATTGGCAGCTCATAGTCATCCTGTGATCAACCAATACTCCAAGGTCCTTCTCCTCCTCTGTTACTTCCAACTGATGTGTCCCCAATTTATAACCAAAATTCTTATTAATCCATAAATGCATGACCTTGCACTTTTCACTATTAAATTTCATCCTATTACTATTATTCCAGTTTACAAGGTTATCCAGATCTTCCCGTATGATATCCCGGTCCTTCTCTGTGTTAGCAATACTTCCCAGCTTTGTGTCATCCGCAAACTTTATTAGCACATTCCCACTTTTTGTGCCAAGGTCAGTAATAAAAAGATTAAATAAGATTGGTCCCAAAACCAATCCCTGAGGAACTCCACTAGTAACCTCCTTCCAGCCTGACAGTTCACCTTTCAGTATGACCAGTTGTAGTCTCCCCATTAACCAGTTCCTTATCCACCTTTCAATTTTCATATTGATCTCCATCTTTTCCAATTTAACTAATAATTCCCCATGTGGAACCATATCAAATGCCTTACTGAAATTGAGGTAAATTAGATCCACTGCGTTTACTTTGTCTAAAAAATGTTACCTTCTCAAAGAAGGAGATCAGGTTGGTTTGGCACGATCTACCTTTTGTAAAACCATGTTGTATTTTGTCCCCGTTACCATTGACCTCAACTACTTTCTCCTTCAAAATTTTTTCCAAGACCTTACATACTACAGATGTCAAACTAACAGGGCTATAGTTACTTGGATCACTTTTTTTCCCTTTCTTAAAAATAGGAACTATATTAGCAATTCTCCAGTCGTACGGTACAACCCCTGAGTTTACTGATTCATTAAAAATTCTTGCTAATGGGCTTGCAATTTCATGTGCCAGTTTCCTTTTATATTCTTGGATGAAAATTATCTGGGCCCTCCGATTTCATCCCATTAAGCTGTTTGAGTTGTTTACTGCTATGTCTTTAGTTATTCTCTTTCAAAATTTGTTCTAGGACCTTGCACACAACTGAGGTCAAGCTAAGGGGTCTATAGTTTCCCAGATCATTCCCCACCCCCCTTTTTAAAATAGAAGTACTATATTTGCAGTTCTCCAATCATATGGTATGCCCCTTGAGTTTATGGATTCATTAAAACTCCTTACTAATGGATTGCACTGTCATATGCCAGTTTCTTTAATATTCTTGGATGGATAATATCTCCCCTCCCTTCTTCTCTCCCCTCTCCCCATTTTGGTTCCATTAAAGTGTTGATACCAGTCAGTTTTGTGTTCTTGGGGAACCAGGGTGCAGTATCCAGCCTGTCTGACTCATGAAAGAACATCCCTCCCCCCGCCTCTGCTGGAACCAAAACTGATCAGAAAAAAGACTTGCAGAGAGCAGTGAAGGGCGGTGGGAGACACATCTAGACCCCTCATGACAAGGGTGACAAGATTAAGGCAACTCCCCTAGCCTCATCTGCATCGAAGATGGACAGGGAGACATCTCCATTAGCATACAGAATGGAAAACAGAGATTCCAAGGCAAGAACCACACTGAACTCTGGGACCAGAAAAGCAGGGAAGTACTGCATCCTGAGGGATCTCTGCTTCAGATATTAATGAACCCAGGCCTGCACACACCTAGCCCAGCCCAGTTATGAAACCAATTCTAGTAATGAATCCTTGATTGATATCCAAAATATTGAAGCAGCCTAAGTGCATTGTGAGCTCCTGGGAAGAAACATCACCCATAGCTAGGAGTGATCAGCTCCTATTGTCTAGCCTAAAGAAAACCCTTGAGTCATCAGTTTACCCATAAACAAATCTAGTGTTCTCCCTGGAACCATTGTATTTTCCCCTACAAAAACCTCTACCCATGCTCTAGTGTGTTCTGATGCATGGATCCAAACTCTGCATCAGTTCCAGTGGGACTGACCATGCTGGGAGGTCTGCCTGTCTCCAGCATTCAGGCCCAAGCTACCACCATAACCTTGGAACCCCAACCACTTCAAGCTTCATGGACTGTGAGATCCCAACTCTAGATCTGTTTTCTTTTCTACCTCAGGCAGGTATAGTTTTCTATATATGACTTTTGTAACCTTTAATAATGTAAATGGTATGTTGGATTAAGCTCTCCTTGTGTAGTTACCACTATTATTCAATAAATAACTTTTATGGTTAAGCTGGTTGCTTCTCTCTCTCAACTTTACTCTTTTGTGTTTTTAGCTTCCCCATTTACTCTGCAGCAACACTTTACCTAAGCTAAAGATCCCTGTGGCGCCCAAAAATACTGTGGGGTTTGCTCATCAAGTGGGTTACTACCAGTACAATTGTAACATGAAAGTGGGGAGAGGGACATGCTGAACCTGTGGCATATAAGGGTTGCAGCTTGAAAGTGCTGCTTGACCCAGCCCACTGAGTCCAGGGACATAAAAAGGGTCAGCTTGAAAAGTTCTGATTGACCTGGTCCGCTCAGACTTGGTGGGTGTGTGGTTCTGGAGGAACCCAGCCCTGGGGAACCTAGGTCCTGCAGGATAGCTCCATTGGGAAGGGACTTGCAGAGGGAGAAGTAGAGCTCCCTATGAAAACACACGTGACACAAGCAGTACATTAATAGAATTACAGAACAACCCCCCCCCCCCCAGAAGAGTAACCCTAATAAATTAGAATACCCCAAAGTAAGGGCAAATCTGGTACGTGTTTAAGTTTGGCTTTCATATCACAATTTTACTTCCATATCCTCGTTAGCCACCCTACCACTGCCCTAAAGCTCATTACCTTTATTAAAAACTGAGGCAAAATATTCATTTAGATGTTGGGCCAATCCTAGATTATCTTTAGTCTCCACCCCATCCTCAGTGTGTAGTAGTCCCACTTCTTTCCTTGTTTTCTTTATTTATATGGCTAAATAACCTTTCAGTATTGGTTTTAATTTCCTTCGCAAGGTCCAGCTCTGGTTGGACTGTGTCAGTTCTGACTTCTTCCCTATGCTTTCTGACCTCCAGGAGGTAGCTTTCCTTGCTGATCCATCTCTTGTAGGCTTTCTGCTTTCTTTTAATCACCTGTTTGAGATGCTTGTTCATCCAGTTTCACCTGCAACAGTTCCTTATGATTTTTCTCCTTGCTTAGGATCCAGGCTCCAGCTATGTAGGAGTAATTGAGTGAAATCTGATGGCCTGTCTGATCTGTATAACACTAGATGATCTAATAGTCCCTCTCGCATTAAAATCTGAGTTATGCGCCTCAGTTTTTGCATACTTAGACACCTTGTATTTGGGTGTTAGGGTCAAGGACCCACATTTTATTGAGTGGGAGATTGTTGTCCTCCACATCTGAAAATCAGACACAGTCTCAAGTCGGGCTCCTAAGAACTGAGGCTCACAGAATCAGTGGTCACTTGAAAATTTGGCTGTAAACCTCTCGGAACTAGATCTCCTACTCGCACCCCAAACCCTTGCATAAATGTAACAGTCCACCACTACATTCAATTCTTCCGTTGAGCATTTTCCATTCCAAGGTTATTTTTTCACATAAGTAAAAAAAAAACCTCAACAGTATGTTTCTCTCTTTTCCCTGCACTCTTTCCTGCTAGAGAGGGGCAGCAAACAGTCACAAAAGAACAAACCAGTTCCCGACAAACCTCCGAGATTTTGGTCTGATACCGGGAGTAAGAGGCAACTTACTCAATGTTTCCAAGGGAATAGCCTGGTTTGGGGAAACATGGCTATGGGGATAAAATTCCAGCTTTTCTAGACATATAGCAGTAAAATAAGCCTATTCACAAAGTACATTGAACATTTACCAGTTCTGAAGCTGAAAGTATCAATCTAAAAATAAGCCAGCAACTGTTCCACTATTTCTTTCAGATTTTGTAGTGCCATATTTTTTTGTTAATAGAATTAACTCTTACTTCAAATACAGTACCTGCATCCAACCTTCCCACATACATCAGCAAAAACCACAATATCAGTATAGACTAAGCAATGTCCTTTCATGACCAAGAAAGAGACCCTTAGAATCATAGAATATCAGGGTTAGAAGAGACCTCAGGTCAACTAGTCCAACCCCCTACTCAAAGCAAGACCAATCCCCAGATTTTTACCCCAGCTCCCTAAATGGCCCCCTCAAGGATTGAACTCACAACACTGGGTTTAGCAGGCCAATGCTCAAACCACTGAGCTATCCCTCCCCCTGCTAGTCACCTTAAAGGCTGCATTTTCCCCCTTCAGCACTAGTAAAAATTCATGCTACACCCAGGCAAGTATTTTACAAAGAAGGGTATCATTACCCCCATTTGTTAAGAGACAGGGAACCTGAGGCGGAGGTAGGTTAAGTCACTAGCTCAAGGTCACAGCTACTAGTGGTAGATCTGGGACTAAAACTCAACTGCCAGACTCATCTCCTATTAGTGGACCTTGCTTCCTCCCAGAGGAGCTACATTTTTACCCACCAGGAATCTCAACTCTTCTTTATTTAAACGTAGCAGAAACATTCTCACATGGTACACTGGTGCAGCATCCGTCTGAACACTGTTTCTGCCAGATAATGACTCAACAAGTGACATGATTCCAGCCCAGGATTCTGAATGTAAGGACAAATACTACCCCCCTGTCTGTGCAGGGTCTCCCAGTAGCAGAAACTGCTCAGTGGAGCAAGAGGAGGGTTGGGAATCTGCCAGTGTTCATTGCATGACAGCTTTGGAGAGTAGGGATCATAGATCAAGGAGATCCACTGACCCACCTCGACAGTGAGAGAACACATGCTACTCCAGTCATTGGCATGGTATCCATGGAGGCTTACAAACTGGGATGATGCATGTGGGATTCTTCCCCACTACCTCTGCTTATATCTCCCCAGCACCAGGCCTGGCTAACAAGCCAGTTTTGCCAAGTACTCCCAAGTTTACTTCAGCAAGCGCTTACTAAGCAGATTTACTAGTTAGAAGGAAAATTTATATTTCAATAAACTATTCTTAGCTGTGCTTTAACTGGGTCTGGTTGAAATTTTTTCATCAAAACTGTTTAATGGATGTTTTGTTTTTCCCTGACCAAAAAATGTCCTGGGAATTGAAAGGTTTTGGGCTAGTTTTCCATGGAAAGCAAAAACATTGATTCAGAAGTACTGCCATAGCGCCTCATGCTTCCTGTTCTATGGGACAGGCTCCCCATTGGACTTCACAGTACACCTCCTCCCCACATCAAAAGGGGAAACTGATGCATCATGGGAGAAACAGTCCAGGGAGCCCATCCTATAGAAGGGAATGGGAGCATGAAACACCCATACTACAGACTCCGTGAGGCATCATTTTAGAACTGAAAAAGTCTGGATTTAGTTTTGCCAAAACCATGAAATTTTCCACAAGAAAAAGAGCTAGTTTTCCAACCAGCTCCACTCTCAACTCAAACCCAAACAGATCCAATACTATCTGTATGCTAACAATCTGGTTTTAGAGTATCTTTACAAATATCTTGTAAGCCTCCAGCTAAGTAAAACAGATATAACAAATGCTACAGTAGTGCACAGAAGTACTGATGGAATTAAGAAACTTGAGCACCTTTATCCTGGTCAATTTTAAGACATTTCTTATTACAAGAAAAATAAAAGTTAGTGGCAAACAGGGCACTACAGATGTTGAAACACAGTTACATGCATGTAATTTACAAACAATTCATTTAGAAAATCAACACTATTCTCAAAAAAAAAAAATATTAAAAAAATACAAGAGGTTTCTTTAGATGAACATTTTTATTGACTTCCTTAACAGAGTAACAAAAGTTTATGATCTTGGTCTCTCCTTCTTGCCTTTGTACAAGGCTAAGAGGGAAACATTGGCTACTTTGACAACCTTGAAGCGAACTCCAGGAATATCACCAACAGCGTGACCTTTCCGACCAAAGCCAGCAACCAGAACTTCATCGTTTTCCTAGAATTAAAAACAGGAAACACTGCAGTTGCACAGCAATCAACATCAGATTCATGCATGTGAGAAATCAGAGCATCCCAAATTTGACCCAATAGCTTTAAGCATATCACAACCTCTCCCAGGAAAGGCCAGATGAAACAAAAACAACTGTGGTGGTCAGATATAAAGAGACTTGGAACTTTAGTCCTTTCAATGGTTTGGTCAGAACAAATATTACCTAGGACACCCCTTACTTTGTAACAGCACAGCTGAGGCATGATGTGGCAGACGGAAGGTGAAAGAGCACTTCTAATGTCTGTTTTCTGCCCATCATCTCATCAAAGTGCAGTGGGCGTGGCCCCTGTTCGTGCCATCCCCCTGTTCAGCCAACTACACTTGGGAAAAGTTTTTGCTGATAAATTATTCACCTCAATGAAATTCAAGCAACCATCATTAGGAACAAAGGCTGTTATTTTCTTGCCATTCTTGATCAGCTGGACTCTGACACATTTCCTGATGGCTGAATTAGGCTGCTTAGCCTCTACGCCACTGAAATGGAAACACATGAAAAGGCATCACTGACATTCTGCTTGACTATTTTAGCACATATCTATTAGAACATCAAGAACTGCTACATTAAACACGCTGGATCACTTTGTACAACTCCATTCTATGGAGAATGTAAACAGTATCTGTTTTTCATGAAGTACTATAAAACCCAACATTTAATGGACAATTACTGAAACACAGCCTGTCTAGTATCTTGGTCCAAGAAAGAATAATGCCCCAAATGGTCCCTTCGCTTCCTAAATATTTGAGTCAATACTAGGATGGGTGGGGGAGTGGAGAGGGAAGCGTTCCATGGGGACAAATGCTAACTTAATGACACTGCAAATTAGAAACAGTACAATGGCACCCTGGAGGCTTGAGCAGCCACTAGGATAATCTGGCCTCCTAAATAAGAGGCTTAAAAATGCCAACAGGAACCCAGGCATGAGGTCTTTATGTTCTGATTTTTATTTGGGAAGAGAGAAGGGGACCTCAGAAGCAGGTGGTAACTGCAGACAAAATACAGATTGAAACAACAAATCAAGTCCAGGTATTAGTCGCTGTATAAAGTCGCATCTTACACAGGGGTTAGGTTCTGAAGACAGCACGTAAGGCGAAAATCATGGATAGTCAAATGCTCATTGAGTGGAATGGCGGGCGGAATCACCCGCACTACAGGTACAGTATTTAAATTGTTATTTTTCTCTTTTTTTGTTTTGTTTTACCGAGCACGTATAGTTAAAATCGCGCAAGTTAAATGCGCCTATGATGCAACTCCACTGTATAGACATCGAGTGGCATGATGGCAAACATTTTTCACTCCTGATAAACAACAAGAAATAGCTCTGGTAATGTCAATTTAATGCATAATAGCCATTTCTCAAAAAAAAACCACTACATAAATCAGTAGATTGACAGGCTTTATTCAGAAAATGCCCAACACTAAGTTAGTAGAAACATCACACAGTGGATTTTTCCACAGGACCTGATTTTCAAAAATTCAGAATTTCTATAGCTCTAACAGTTTTCAATGGGAACTGAGACGACTCAGCGCTTTTGAAAACAAGGCCCAGTCCTTTTTGAAAACAACGCCCACTCTAAAGATAAATGTTACTAAATGACTTCCAAAATAAAACTAATAGTATGTTGCTGAAATCAAGCACAAAGACCTCTGAACGCCAACAGAACCTAACTAAAATGTATCTAACAATTGTACATAATGCAAAAGGCAATATAGTCCTCCAGATTCAAGTACTGATGCAGAAACAATGCCTCTCAGCCACATATAACGTGATAAATAACTCTCAGAGCCGGGTAGTTACAATGAAGCTAAACAGCATTTACTTTAGCGCTCAGTGGAGCAAACTACTCACAGTAGCTGGAGTGTATTTCTCCAGCTAACCTCCACGAGCACTTCAGTTGTACTTACACTTTTTCCAGGACAATTCCCTTCGCATGGGAAGCTCCTCCAAAGGGGTTGGCTTTCAGGGCGGTACCCAAGTGGGCCTTCTTGTATTGCTTGTCGTGCCATTTCTGATCCCGTCGGTGGCTGCGAAGCTTCCTGGCAGTGCGAAGCCCACGGCACTTACCTAAGTAACAGAATTTTGCAGGATACAGAAAAACAATCAGTGCCACACACTACACGCACGAGACAACAGCGCCCAGCTAAACCCGCTGCAGAATCGAAGCGACTGGGTCAACCCGGGCTCCGATTGTTCAAACCTCAGGGGCGCACGTAGCGGTTCCCCCCCATTAACACCCCGAGCACCGCGATGCTCCCCCGCAGCGCTGCGATCCGGGGCGGGCTCGCAACGCCGCGTGTTCAGGGGGATTCGCTTCCTTTAGCGCTTCGGAAACGGAGCCACCAACTGAGCGCGGCGGCGGCGCCACCGACCCGAGCCGGGGAGGGACCCTCTGCCCCGGGCGAGCGCTGCTGGTCCCGGCCAGGGGCGGGTGGGGGCTGCCTATGGGCCCCAGCCCCGGGGACTCGCTGTGCCTGGGCCGGCCCCGTGCTCGGGGGCGGGGGGGGGGGAGACTCACTCCCGGCGCGGCCGCTCACCCATCGCGTTGCTGCTGGCCCGAGCCGCAAAGAGAAAGACCCAGCCTGCACCGCGGCTCCTACACGTCGCTGCGAGGACCCCGCGCGAGGCGGCCTGGCCGCGCCTGATCGGAAACGCAGCTCCGGCGCAGAGACAGTCGCAAAATCATGATGGCGCGGGAGCTGTTGTCAGGGAAACTACAACTCCCACAATGCATCGCGCAGCCGCCTCCGGGCGCTAAGCCTGTCCGGCTCTTCCCCCCCCGTGTGACATGCGGTGGCCCTTGGCTCTGTGCCCTGCCCGCAGTGCCACGGCTGCCCCCTGGTCGTGCCGCAGCCTCCCAGCCCCCCCAGGTGTCTGCCCGCTGCACTATGGGCGAGGGGCCTGCTCCATCTCTGCAGGTAAATGTGTCCTTGCACCCTCCCTTCCTCCCAAGGCTGGTGCCTGCCCTGGCATGTTCTGCACCCACTGGCATCAGCGGTGCATGCGTGCGTGGTTTGGTCTCACATTGCAGCATTGCCAACCCCAAGCGTTCAGAAAGTACAAGCCAAGGGCCCCCCAAAATCATGAGGTTGGATTATAAAGCACAAGGTCTCACCACATAACACAATTGATGTGTTTGTGCCTTTAGGGGGTCACGTTTTCTCCACAACCACAAGGGAAAGAAAATTACTTTTTTTTAGGTGAAGCTGAGATTCTCATGAGTCCAGGAGCTGAGTGTACCAGAAAAATACCAGTATTATGAAAGTATCAGAGGGGTAGCCGTGTTAGTCTGGTCTGTAGAAGCAGCAAAGAATCCTGTGGCACCTTATAGACTAACAGACGTTTTGCAGCATGAGCTTTCATGGGTGAATACCCACTTCTTCGGATGCAAGAAGGCATTATGAAACTTACAATAACACCACAAGAGTTGGTGATACTGAGCCCATGAAGGATGGTTAAAGCAAAACAGCCCAAGCCATGTCTGTTATAGCTGAGGGAATTAATTTTGCCCTGCATATTTTATTCACTCAGCTTCTCACTTTGCTTCTTTAAACTAGTCAATGAGTTCATATTTGCTCTGCAACTATATTCTAGGCCGGGTTCAGAGCAAGATGAGGTGCAGCGAGCCAGGCCCTTCTTGCCTGCAGCCGGCACCTTCCTGTCGCTGTAACGTGGCAGAAAGATCCCGCCCCCCATGAGCCCCGTGCTTGAAGCAGACAGCATTGCTACAGCCATCCCCGACGGGCTTAGTTGGAGACTGAGGTGGTCAGGATTTCAGCAACCACAAACCTGCCGCATCCTGTCTCAGGACCCCTCACTTTAGTCCTGTAGCTTCGCCTTGAAGGACAATGGGCATCCTCACCCCATGCATACAAAGATCATAATGGTACAATGGTTCACGCTGTTAGATAAGCTGGATGGAGGAAGGATGCCAGAGCAGCTGTTGCACCACAGATACCACCGAGGAAGTTCAAGCAAAAATAATTAAATTATATCATCTTAAACAAGCCAGCGACCCTGTAAAGATATCCTGACCCATTATTCGTTTGCCATCTCTAGATTCTTCAGCTTCTTTTTTGTTAGAGTGTAAAGTTCATGGGGAGGGAAAGCAGGTGAATGTATTAATTTAACAAGATTTGTGGAAGTGTCTCAACTTAAATCTGGCTCCCACCGCTGTAAGTGCCTCTCTACTCTGATTTAGTAACACCCAGCAGAGTAGTTATGGTCAATGTAATTGGACTGACACACAGTCAGTGGAGATATTACATTGCTTATGTTGACTCTTACTAGCTTTCAAGAGCTAACCCACAATGCCCCAATATAATTGATGCAAGTGGTCCTGGTAATGGATGCGCACCACTGACACTAGGAACCACCTGTGCGCACATTAGCAATTTTATAACTGTGGTGGCTGTACACAAACGTAAGTTAGGTAAACATAATTTTGTAGTGTAGACATGGCTTAGAAAAGATACTAGATCTAACCGCACGTTAAATTGGGAACATCCACTTTTCTGCATTTATACTGGGGAATTTTTAATTTAGTTTAGAGTAAATAAAGCCAATTTCATTTAAAAATAGTTTCATGTTTTTAGGCACTAGCACAATATTTTAAGTGTTTCAAAAAGCAACAGTAAACAAAAAATGTTCATCAGAACACATGCCCCAATATTTCATTGCATGGAGGACCTGAAAAACCACACCGTTTATCAAACTGAAGTTTATTAGTAGCCTAGATGGCATGACAGGAATTTATGATCGTGGTCTCTCTTTCTTGCCTTTGTACAAGGCTAAGAGAGAAACATTGGCTACTTTGACAACCTTGAAGCGGACACCAGGAATGTCACCAACAGCGTGACCTTTCCGACCAAAGCCAGCAACTAGAACTTCATCATTTTCCTACAATGAAAGAAAGGAAGATTGTTACTAAGTTCAATTAAACAATTTTCAGTCAAATGAGAACCCAAATAAAAAAAAAGTTTAAGAATACTTAGAAAAGCAAATTCAGTTGGTTGAACAAACCTTTTACCTGTAAATGTACTGTAAGTGCTCATGTTTTGATTAAGATACTTGAAATTTAAAAATAATATTACTAAGCAGAAAGTAATAATAATTTCCTTCAGATGACCACAGGCCCCTGCACAGATAGGGCCAATAATGTAACTTTGAGCTGTATTACATGGAGCCAATTCACAACAAAAAAAGTTTTAGGGATTCATTGTTCACCTCAATGAAGTTCAAGCAACCGTCATTAGGAACAAAGGCTGTTATTTTCTTGCCGTTCTTGATCAGCTGAACTCTGACACATTTCCTGATGGCAGAATTGGGCTGTTTAGCCTCTACACCACTGAAATGAAAAAAAGTAATTGCTGTAACTGAAAGTAGCCATCTGCTGGCATCAATTGTATAATGTACATAGTAAACACTAAACTAAAAAACAAATCTCTCAACTTCCTTACAGCATTTGAAATTGGAGTAGAGGGGCACAAAAGAAGCAGTTTCTTTAATAAATGCAACAGAGCTGTAACAAAGAGTTGGCTCTTCAAATTGATACCCGCAGCTCTTTACAATGTACCAGCTCTTCTCCTCAGGAACAGCTGCACAATCCTTCCACCTCTTTTCCCTCGGTGTCCATATTATACACCCAACTCTCATTCAGCTTCCACATTCAGGAATAATCATAAAGGAAACTGCCACTTATAATTTTTAAAGTGTTTTGTTTGGTAAAATAAGTAAGCTTTTTTTTTAAACCAAAATTGTTAATTTCTGGTTTAATACATCTCATGAAACCAAATGTCCCTCTTCAAAGTAAAAAACAAAACAAAACAAAACTGCACCATTAACTGGCAGCATGGCCGAAGAGTCTAAAGAGCTGCATTAAGCCTCCCAATTCTTGGACAAATTGGACAGTCCAGAGGAGAGCAACAGATTTAGAAAACCTGACCTATGAGGAAAGGTGAAAAAACTGGGAATCTTTAGTATTGAGAAAAGATGCAGGAGGAACCGGTAACAGTCTTCAAATATAAAGAGTGATCAGTTGCTCTCCATGTCCATTGAAGGTGGGACTAGAAATAGTGGGCTTAATCTACAAGAGAGATTTAGGTTAGCTATTAGGATAAAAACTAACTAAAAGGATAATTAAGCAGAGGAATAGACTTCCAAGACCGGTTGTGGCATTTCTATCATTGGAATTGTTAAGAACAGAATAGACAAACACCTGTCAGGGATGGTGTTGGTATACTTGGTCTTGCCTCAGCACAGGGGGCTGGACTAGATGATCTCTCCAGGTCCCTTTCCAACCTTATATTTCTATGATCCTATTAAAACGGCAGTCACAACAAAGATACACAACTTCTGAATCAACTCAAACTGATGTTACCAACAGCTCCTTTGAAATTCACTCATCACTAAAGATTTCCTTTAATAATGCTTTTTTCTTTTACTAGTCTAAGAAGTGTCTATTTTCTTCCTGGAGAGCAGATGCCCATGTTGGAGAAATGACATCCCCTTTTCGAATGGTCACATACAAAACATAGCTACCCCCAAGACCAAGAAGATATATTGACTCGTATTCTTCGGGAGAAGTAGATTAGGAAAAAAAGGTAGCAACAACTGCAGGCATAGTTCATTTTTGTTAAGCATAAGGAAGAACTATGTTAAAACACAGGATTTACAAACAATCTTCTAAATCCCATATATAGCTATCTAAGAACCACTGGTCTTTCAGGTGTTATGTACAATAATGTTGGGATGGTACTGTGTGTAAAGTAGATAGATATTTGATGACCCAGACCTAACTATTAAGTTAAACTACAAAAAATGAAGAAGCCTGAAACTCTGCCCTGAATGAATTCAAAAAAGGCAACAGATGGTGCAGAAATAAGGGTTACTTTTTTTTTAATCAACAGAGTTGCAACCAAATTAACAAAGGCTGCAAATATAGTATGATCATATGTTATTAGGTGGAGTAAAACAACCCTACCAGACACTAAGCACAACAAACAGTACACATTCACAGTTTATCTCATCAGTATACACTTTGATTTCACGTACACTTTTTCCAGGACAATTCCCTTCGCATGAGAAGCTCCTCCAAAGGGGTTGGCTTTCAGGGCGGTACCCAAGTGGGCCTTCTTGTATTGCTTGTCGTGCCATTTCTGATCCCGTCGGTGGCTGCGAAGCTTCCTGGCAGTGCGAAGCCCACGGCACTTACCTACGTAACAGAATTTTGCAGGATACAGAAAAACAATCAGTGCCACACACTACACGCACGAGACAACAGCGCCCAGCTAAACCCGCTGCAGAATCGAAGCGACTGGGTCAACCCGGGCTCCGATTGTTCAAACCTCAGGAGCGCACGTAGCGGTTCCCCCCCATTAACACCCCGAGCACCGCGATGCTCCCCCGCAGCGGGCTCGCAACGCCGCGTGTTCAGGGGGATTCGCTTCCTTTAGCGCTTCGGAAACGGAGCCACCAACTGAGCGCGGCGGCGGCGCCACCGACCCGAGCCGGGGAGGGACCCTCTGCCCCGGGCGAGCGCTGCTGGTCCCGGCCAGGGGCGGGTGGGGGCTGCCTATGGGCCCCAGCCCCTGGGACTCGCTGTGCCTGGGCCGGCCCCGTGCTCGGGGGCGGGGGGGGAACTCACTCCCGGCGCGGCCGCTCACCCATCGCGCTGCTGCTGGCCCGAGCCGCAAAGAGAAAGACCCAGCCTGCACCGCGGCTCCTACACGTCGCTGCGAGGACCCCGCGCGAGGCGGCCTGGCCGCGCCTGATCGGAAACGCAGCTCCGGCGCAGAGACAGTCGCAAAATCCATGACGGCGCGGAAGCTGTTGTCAGGGAAACTACAACTCCCACAATGCATCGCGCCGCACCCGCCAGGTGGTATGTTCGCGTGGCCCAGTTCTACCTTTCCTTTGTGGCATCCCGGAAGTGGCGGCCCTTGACTGTGTGACCCCCCCGCCCCCCGTGCTAGGGCTGCCCCCGGCGGAGCCGCAGTCTCCTGCACTAGGGTGACCAGAGGTCCCTATTTTATAGGGACAGGCCCGATATTTGGGACATTTTCTTCTATAGGCGCCTATGACCCCCACCCCGTCCTGATTTTTCACTCTTGCTGTCTGGTCACCCTATCCCCACCCCCCGAGGTGGCTGCCCCGAGCTGGGCTGGATGCCCTAGCACTAGAGTTGCCAATTTTGATTGGACCTGATCCTGGAGTTTTCATCACATGACATAATCTTTAATTAAAGATGAATCTTTAATTCCTGGAGACTCCAGGACAATCCTGGAGGTTTGGCAACCCTACCTGGTGCTGCAGGGCAGGTGCAATACAGGCAAGGGGTCTACTCCATTTCTCCGGGTGAATGTGTGTCCTCGCACCCTTGTTCCCAAGGCCTGGTGCTTGCCCCGGGCTCCATTCTGCGCCCATTGGCGTCAGTGGGAGGTGGTGTGTGTGCAGGGTTTCATAGAATCATAGGACTGGAAGGGACCTTGAGCATAGGCAGCAGGTTATATATGTGTGCGGTGCCTGGGATCCAGGAATATTCAGGGCCAGGTGCCCTGCTCCAGCAATATTTGGAGCTGGGTCTCTCCCCCGGTCCTGCCTGGATTGGGCCCCGGCCCCCGCGGGTCTCCCACCCCCCACCCCACCGCGTCCCTGCCTGACAGAAAGCAGCCGTGCCTCTCCCCCACCTGCTCTGTGCTGCCGGAGATCGGCTCCGTGAACCGCTGTCTGCTGCTGCAGGGTCCTAGCGCCTGCCCTCCACTAATGGCAAGGCAGGCTGCCCTCCACTAATGGCAAGGCAGGCTGCCCTTACCCTGCCCTTCCGCCCTCGCCCTGAGCCTCCCCAACGCCCCAAACCCCTCATCCCCAGCCAGAGCCCTCATCCCCCCGCACCCTAATCCTCAACCCCAGCCAGAGCCCTCATCCCCCCGCACCCTAATCCTCAACCCCAGCCGGAGCCCTCATCCCCCCCGCGCCCTAATCCTCAACCCCAGCCGGAGCCCTCATCCCCCCGCACCCTAATCCTCAGCCCCAGGCGGAGCCCTAATCCCCCCGCGCCCTAATCCTCAGCCCCAGCCGGAGCCCTCATCCCCCCGCACCCTAATCCTCAACCCCAGCCGGAACCCTCATCCCCCCGCACCCTAATCCTCAGCCCCAGCCGGAGCCCTCATCCCCCCGCGCCCTAATCCTGAGCCCCAGCCGGAGCCCTCATCCCCCCGCGCCCTAATCCTCAGCCCCAGCCGGAGCCCTCATCCCCCCGCGCCCTAATCCTCAGCCCCAGCCGGAGCCCTCATCCCCCCGTGCCCTAATCCTCAGCCCCAGCCGGAGCTCTCATCCCCCCGCGCCCTAATCCTCAGCCCCAGCCGGAGCCCTCATCCCCCCGCGCCCTAATCCTCAGCCCCAGCCCTGAGCCCTGCCGCATCATTAACCCTTCATCCCCCAGCCCCAGCCAGAACCCTAATCCCCTCGCACCTTAATCCTCTGCCCCAGCCCTGAGCCCCACCGCGCAACATGAACCCCTCATCCCCCCGCACCCTAATCCTCTGCCCCAGCCCTGAGCCCCCTCCTGCATCATGAATCCCTCATCCTCAGCCCCCCAGCCCTCACCTCTGTACTCCCTCCTATCCCCAAACTCCCTCCCCAAAAGGTGCACCCCCTCCCCCTTCCCACACACCCCTTCCCAACCCCAAACTCCATCCCAAAGCCTGCACCCTTACCCCCTCCTGCACACCCACTCCCTGCCCCAGCCCAGAGCCAGCACCCAGCAACCAAACTCTATCCCAAAGATTGCACCCTGCACCTCTCCTGCACCCTAATCCCCAGCCCAGGATCTGCACCCCAGACCTCCCCCGCCGAGCCCCCTCCCAGAGCCTTAGGCAGGTGGGGGTGGAGGTTGGGGGGGGCGGAGTTGGGGGTCAGGTTCTGGGCACCACCAAAATTTCTACAAACTTGCCACCCATGACCTTGAGAGGTCATCTAGTCCAGTCCCCTGCACTCATGGCAGGACTAAGTATTATCTAGACCAAGTGTTCTCAAACTTCAGTGCACCGTGACTGTTATCTCACAGCAAAAATTACTACACAACCCCAGGAGGGAGACTGAAGCCTGGGCCCACTCAAGCCTCACCGCCCCGGGCAGGGGTGGGGCTAAAGCCAAAGCTCAAGGGCTTCAGCCCTGGGCAGGGGGTCAGTAACCTGAGCCCCGCCAGCCACCCAGGGCTGTAGCCCTCAGGCTTCGGTTTTGGCCTCAGGCGGTGGGGTTTAGGCTTCAGCCCAGGACCCAGCAAGTCCAGGACCAGCCCTGGTGACCCCATTAAAACGGGTTTGCAACCCGCTTCAGGGTCCCGACCCACAGTTTGAGAACCGCTGTTCTAGACCATACAGACAGGTGATTTTGTTTGACTTGCTGTTAAAAATCTCCAGTTGTGGAGATTCCACAGCCTCCCTAGGCAATTTATTACAGTGCTTAACCACCCTGACAGTTAGGAAGTTTTTCCTAATGTCCGGCCTAAATCTCCCTTGCTGCAATTTAAGCCCATTGCTTCTTGTTCTGTCCTCAGAGGTCAAGAACAACAATTTTTCTCCCTCCTTGTAACAAATTTTATGCACTTGAAAACTGTTATCATGTCTCCTTTCAGTCTTCTCTTTTCCATACTAAACAAACCCAATTTTTTCAATTTTGCCTCATAAGTCATGTTTTCTAGACCTTTAATCATTTTTGTTGCTCTTCTCTGGACTTTCTCCAATTTGTCCACATCTTTCCTGAAATGTGGCACGCAGAACTGGACACAATACTCCAGTTGAGGCCTAATCAGTGCAGAGTAGAGCAGAAGAATTACTTCTTGTGTCTTGCTTACAACACGTCTGCTAATACATGCCAGAATGGTGTTCACTTTTTTTCAACAGCATTATACTGTTGACTCATATTTAGTTTGTGATCCACTATGACCCCCAGATCTCTTTCTGCAGTAATCCTTCCTAGGCAGTCATTTCCCATTTTGTATGTGTGTGACTGATTGTTCCTTCCTAAGTGGAGTACTTTGCATTTGTCCTTGAATTTCATCCTATTTACTTCAGACCATTTCTCCAGTTAGTCCAGATAATTTTGAATTATAATCCTATTCTCCAAAGCGCTTGCAACCCCTCCCAACTTGGTATCATCCGCAAACTTTATAAGTGTACTCTCTGTGTCATTATCTAAATCAGTGGTTCTCAAACTTTTGTACTGGTGACCACTTTCACATAGCAAGCCTTTGAGTGTGACCCCCCACTTATTAATTAAAAACACTTTTTAATATATTTAACACTATTATAAATGCTGGAGGCAAAGCAGGGTTTGGGGTGGAGACTGATAACTCGTGACCTGCATGTGATAACCTCGCAACCCCCAGTTTGAGAAGCCCTGATCTAAACCATTGATGAAGATATTAAACAGAAACGGAACCAGACCCAGAACTGATCTCTGTGGGACCCCACTCGTTATGCCCTTCCAGCATGACTGTGAACCACTGATAACTACTCTCTGGAAATGGTTTTCCAACCAGTTATGCACCCACCTTATAGTAGCTCCATCTAGGTTGCATTTCGCTAGTTTGTTTATGAGAAGGTCATGTAAGACAGTATCAAAAGCTTTACTAAAGTCAAGATATACCACGTCTACCGCTTCCCCCATCCACAAGGCTTGTTACTCTGTCAAAGACAGCTATCAGGTTGGTTTGACACGATTTGTTCTTGACAAATCCATGCTGACTTACTAATCACCTTATTATCTTCTAGTTTGGTCTCACATTGCAGCATTGCCAACCCCAAGCATTCAGAAAGCATGAGCCAAGGGCCCCCAAAATCACGAGGTTAGCTTAGGAAGCACACAGTTTCACCAGATAACAACAGTGAGGTGTCTATTCACCTTCTCATGTTTGTGTCTTTAGGGGTCACATTTTCCAGGTTTTCTCCACAACCACAAGGGAAAGAAAGTTACTTTTTTTTAGGTTTAGCTGAGATTCTCACATACTCACGAATCCAGGAGCTGAGTCTACCAGAAAAACACTGATATTATAAGACTTACAATAACATCACAAAAGTTAACGATACTGAGCCCATGAAGGACGGTTAAAGAAAAACAGCCCAAGCCATCTCTGTCTGTTATAACTGAGGGAATTAATTTTGCCCTGCATATTTTATTCATTCAGCTTCTCTCTTTGCTTCTTCAAACTGGTCAATGAGTTCTTAATTTGCTCTGCAACTAGACACATTCATCAAGTTAATGTCCCATGTTTGTCTATTCTCAGTGGATGACGCTAATTAATATTGCTGAATTGTTTTCTTTTTAACTGCAGTCTGGGGATCAGTTTTTTTTTAAAAGGAGGCCAAGAAACCTAACTAGCCATTTGTTCATGCAATCATTCCACTTAGAGCAATCTTTTCGTCAGCCTCCTCACCATGACCTTCATAAGAAGAGAGGAGTTCTTGTTGGCTTGCCATCTCTGTGGATCCTTGTCTCCCACATTAGATCTTTGTTGGGTTGAGTTGCTGTTGAAAGGATGGGTTTATATTTCATTTGCTTCTTTTTAGGGATTGGACTTGGGCTGCAGACAAGGCCAAGGTTTCACAATTGGTAATAATGGGCCATTTCTCTTCTCTGATGCTAGCTCGTGCCCATGGTGTGGGATGCTTCTCCTTTTCAAAGTATTGGTGGATAGGAAATAGACCCACAGATCTGGATTGCTTCCACTTTTGTGTGTTTGAAGGAGCAGTGGGGTGCAAATTTGGGTGCCTACCTTTGCAGTTGTGGTTCCAGTGTGAAATATAGGTTGCCTTTGGTTTATTTCCAGAAATCAGCTCCTTCAGTTTCTGCAAGCCTGACAGTCCCCATTCTGCAGAGGCCTGTTAGGAAGGAACGGGACAGTCTGTGTGGAGAATACTAAGGGTGGGCAGTGGTTATTGTGGGTGTTAGAGAGGGTGCTGGTAGAGGGAGATCCATGGGTGGCTGAGCCTCTCCAAACAGCTCAAATGGCTCCGCCCTCAGGCCCTCTCCTGATTCCTAATGGCACTCTTCCCCCGTGGCCGGGCTGGGGCTAGTGGTGGCTTGCCTGTGGCCAGGGACTCTGGCTGGCTCCAGGGCTGGCGGTGCTTGGGGCCACACCACCTGCCTGCCTGGGGCCTAAGTGTGTGGGAAACAGGCTGCTGAGGGAATGAAGCTGATTTGTGAAGCGATGAATTGACACAGAATCCCAGTTTATGGTGAGAGTGAGAGTTAGGTAGCATGTGGGTAGAATGGTTGGTCAAAACGAGCCTTTCCCTAGAATTTGTACTAATTTTTGCTACTGTACGTTGGGACCAGGTTCTTATATGCTCTTATGTAGCATTTCTGGAGCCGGTTCATTATGTGTGGCAAAACCAGACGTCCTTGGCCCAATACTTATTAATGGAATATAAATAAATTAAGAGCATGCACCCTTTACAGTAGTCTGTCATCAACTTTGGTTGTAGCATCCTGTAATAGTAATAGACTGATATGAATAGGGAGAATATGTTAAAGGCTGTTATAATGAGGAAGGTGATCAATAGTTCTCCATGTCTACTGAAGGCAGGACAAGAAATAATGGGCTTAAATCTGCAGCAAAGGAGATTTAGGTTAGATACTAGGATATTAGGTTAGATATTTTTCTAACTATAAAGGTAGTTAAGCTCTGGAATATGCTACTCAAGGAGGTAGTGGAATCCCCATCATGAAGGTTTTGAAGAATGGTCTGAACAAACACCTGTCAGGGATGGTTTGTTTCCAATGGAGTTCATCCCTCTCTGGTATTGTTCGTTCAGTCCTTCCAGAAATTACTTATTACTGAAGCTCATAAAAATACTTCTGAGAGCATTTTTTTTGTGTGGATTGTGCAATTTGCATTGAATGCCAGACATTATAAAAAAATTTCCCAGAGGAGGAGGAAATTCCCAATATTTGCTCTAGAAGGTATTAATCATGACCCATACTTCGGATTAGTACAGCACAGTGTTAAAGGTAGGTATCATCAGACGTCATAAGCGTATAGCCAGTGTAAAAGTCAGTACTGTATACTTTTCAGATACAAAGTGAAGCTTATAATAAGTGAGGTGGAATTGCCTTTCTTCTTGGTTGTGGTTGTTGAAAGCATTTTTATCAAGCAAATGAATACGTAGCCCTCTCTCTACAATCACATACACTCTTGTAACACAGAGTTCATCATATGCTAAGAAGGCCATTTTCTTTGGGAGTCTGGCTAAAATGTTGGCAGCGTATGACTCAGGAAATATAAGGACTAGAAATGTAATTTTTGAAAAAAAAATCGTTTGGAAACTAAATGGGCTAGAAGAGAAGTTACTGGTTCAGTGAGTACTGACTTAGCCCTGGCTTACCTACTGTTGTGTAGGAATCATTCTTCCACCAAATCCTTCTCCAAAGTCTTGTCTTTATACAAAATAACAAACTATTGTAATAGGACTCCCATCTAGTGATTTATATCATACTGGTTTTCAGTTTAGCATTTTTCTTTCACAGCTCCCCCTCCCAAGCCAAATATTGAAGAGCAGTTAGAAAATAGCAGCCTGTGTGTGAAATCTCCTCTGAAAGGTACAAGTGTGAAAGTGTCTTATTTTTTGCTTGAAATAGTTTTGTAAAGAAGGCAGGAGGTAGAATTTCATTTCCAAGAGATAGGGATTAGGGGTCCTGGAAAGTTTGACGGGTCTGTAACTTTAACGGCTGTTCTTATTCATTTTTTAATACATATATGGCCCTTCCTTGTTCCCTCGGTATGATTTAAAACCAAAATCTGGCCCTGCATTTCTTTGCTTCAATGTTTCTTTTATATTTGGTGCCACAAACATCTGTGTGCTTCAAATAAAACATATTGTTTTCAGCCAGGCCTTGCATAACAATTTATACCTGCACTTCCTTCTCTTTTTTTTTTCCATGCAGGGATTCTCACTTAAGAAGTATCAGGGGTTCCCCTAATTGGTAGTAGCAGTCCTGAACACAAACTGGTGAGAGATTTTAAGATTAGTGTATACCCTTTGTATCACTCTAGGAAAAATTAATTAAAGACGGTAAATCCTTGAGCTTAATGGTTGCAGATGCTAAAGCCCCAGGCATAATCTTGTATGTAGAATGCACCAGACTGGAGCTCTTAATCAGTCAAATAGGGCTTACTTCTGTGATCACATCAGCAGGTATCTGATATTAGCTGCCAAGTAATATGGGATAGTATATATATTCAGCAGATTGGGGCTCATCTGCGGTGGCTTGTGATTGGCCCCCAGTGTGAGTGTGTAAGTGGGGAGGGCCACAAAGAGTCTCTACCTTTTGCTCTGTGCCCAGGGATGGATTGCAGTTTCTGTCTGGAACATGAAGGATAGAGGAAGGGGGAACCTAACCTCCCAGTGGCATCAGCTTCCTAAGAAGGAGAAGAGAGAGGCATGGGGTATTGAGCAAGGGGGAGCCTGGACTTCCCTCATCAGCAACAGTGGTAGCCTCTTTGGGATGAAAAGGGAGAAACTCTGAGGAGAGAAAGGAGAAGCCCTGTGAGGAGAAGAGAGTGGAGGCACTTTGCTGAGAGGGATTGGGGGGAGAGGTCAACTCAAAGGGGGAAAAGAAGGCAAACATTTCTGGGGGAAAGGAGATAGTGTCCCAAGGAGGTGGGGTGGGGAGAGAAGAACAGAGAAAGGTGGGGGCTCCAGGGTCAGAGATGAAGAAATGGGGGAGTGGAGAGAGAATATTGAACAGAGAGGAGAGCAGAGAAGAAGGGGAGCAAGGAGGAAGAAACAACATTAAATGAGAAAGAGCAACAGGTGTGGAGAATAAAAACTGGAAAAATATGAAAGTAATAAGGAATTGGGATCAGCCTTATGATTTGAGAGGTGCTAGACAAGAGTGGGACTCATAAATTCCTGGATAAAGAGGTTGAGAGAAGGACTATTGAGTTGCCTCTTTGTCTGGTCCTGCAACTGTAAAGGGAGACAAGGTCATCCCATGCTTTGCAGAAGTTGCATAGGATCCAAAGTGTGTAAAAGAGTCGGTTGCCAGTTGACCACTTGCTTTGCTTGCCCCAGATCATCCCCCACATCATTCCAAAAGATGGCAAGGTTTGAATCCCCGTGGATAAGGCCACGGGTCCTACTATCAACCCAGGCAAATCCTCAGGGATCCAAAGGGACCCCAGGCATCTCAAGTTGGCAATCCCCAAAATGAGGCACCTAAAAATCAATTGACACCTGAAAATTGTAAAGTTAATTATGATGATAAAACATAGTAAGATAGAAAGTAAAGCACCTACAAATTCATGCCATTCCGCCCCCCCCCCAAAAGAGGTCTTTATCCTCTCTGTAGCTCACTTTCCACATCTGTAAATTTGAGATATTTAACTGCTTCTCAGGGGTGTTATGAGGCTTAATTAATTAAAATGTGACCTTCTCAGCTGTGTATGATTACAGACGGTAAAGTCACATTATTATTTGAAATCACACTTTTCACGGGAGAGGTCAACTACAACAATGAGTAACCTGTAGCGGGCTCCATTGAGCTTTGAGAGGTTTTTTTTTTTTTAATATTATTTATTTTCTTAAAAGACAGCTCACTTCCTAACTCACTAGGACCCAAGAACTCAGTTCTTTTCTAATAATTCATTAACATGAATAATAGAGTATGTCAGCAAGAATGGCTTAGAAAAGGCTTTTTATGTTTACATAGTGCATGCCAACTGATGCAGTAGCAAATGTTGCTTCCTATTGGCTGGAGGTGCTATCCATCACATGATCTGTGAGAATACAGGCTCTGATCTCTTTGCAAAAACAGATGTGCTTGGTCAGGAGAGGCAGATTCCTTTCTCAATGGAAAAAAATATTGCTTTTAGCTTTTTACTCCTCTTTTTATGTGTAGGATTTTCAGTCTCTGTGGATCAAATGTTTGTAAGAATGGATGGAAGGTCAGTAATTTGTTACATTTCAACAAACTACTTTGGTGAAGCTGAATGCATGTTTTAAATGTTGTAGTTTTGTAATTTTACTTTGTGTCTTATTCAAATAGATTTGATCACAGTTCAGCATGGCAGCAGAGGATTAGAATATTTTTAATTTTAAAACATCTAGGACAAATGCAGAAATGAACCTACTCAACTCTAAGATATGAAATGTTACTGTAACTCTTTCAAATTATTTTATACATAAGTCTACAATGGTCTAAAAAGGCATATGCCCTAATGATCTCTTTCTCATATTTGGTTACATTGTAATGCTTTTCTCACTTTTTCATTCCCAACCAGTTGTTAAAACAGAATTATAAATAAAATAGCAGCAGAGGTGCCAAGAAACAAAGGTGCTAAAATATTCTATTTCTGTAAAGTGTATATTATTGAAATCTAGGTTCAACATTGTAAGAAATATTAAACTGACAACATTGTTCCTAATCCTAAGTGTTTTTATTTGCCATTGACTTTGAGTCCATTCTGTTTTTTTATATAGCATAAATAGAGGGCACTGAAAATGACAAGAAAGAGAGGGTGCTTTCTGAAGCCAAGCATTATAAAAGTGAAAATAGCCAAATTATTTGCATCATGTCACACAGTCACTAATAACGTGCAGATCAAATATGATGATGATCATAGCTGGCAATAAAGTCTGAATATTTTGGGCAACAGGGACATGTGGTGATTTGCTTAAGCTTGTATTAAGAGATCTGTGAGTCAGTTATAAATACTACAATATGTTTTCATGGAAATAGTTTATTTTCTGTTCTCATCTGGCAATTTCCAGATCAGTTAGTGCCTCCCTCGCCGTTTCACTTTTCTTCGATCAGTAAGATGTTCTAACAGAATGGAACTAATTGAGTTTTCACACAAACTTTATGAGAAAGATTAATGCATTAAGGCCCAATCCTGTTCCCATTGAAGTTAATGTAAGTTTTGTCTTTGACTGAAGCAGAATCATACCCTTCACATGTTAAGTCACCAGGAGTAATACTGAACTCAGTTTATTTATTTTTTTAAAAACAAAGCTTTACAGTTTTGTTACTTCTTAGGTTCTGGTCCTAGAGACCTTATTCAGGCATAATCCATTAAAGTCAATGGGAGTTTCGCCTAAGTTGGAACTGCAGAATCAAGTCCTTAATTGTGAAATTTCAATTAAAATATAAAATAATTATTTAAATGTGGGTCTCTGAAAGGTATGTTTCCTCCTGTGAAATTACTATAAAAATAATACAGTATAATTTGAAAGGCATGATTGCTTCCCTCTGTAAAGCTAACTATCTTTGTAGGGATTTCTTTGTTAATGATAAGAAATAAACCGTCTAATAAAATATTTTTAATTGGAGGATTCTGTTAAAGAAACCTACATTTTGGGCCTGATTCTGATCTCACTTACACCGATTTCACACCAGTGTAAGTGAATTAACTTCAGTCAAGTTACTTGTGGTTGGTGTAACTGAGGTACGTCTACACTGCAAACAAAGGTGTGATTGTAGCGTGAGTAGGCCAGGGACCCTTGGTACATATTTGGGTTGAAGTCCATTTTCACTACTATTTTTACCCATGCTAGCTGGAGTCAGGGCCGGCTCCAGACCCCAGCGCGCCAAGCGTGCACTTGGGGCGGCGTCCCGCGGGAGGCCGGCAGGCGGCTCCGGTGGACCTCCCGCAGGCATGCCTGCGGAGGGTCCACGGCTCCGGTGGAGCATCCGCAGCCGTGCCTGCGGGAGGTCCACTGGAGCCGCAGGACCAGCGGACCCTCCGCAGGCACGTCTGCAGGAGGTCCACCGGAGCTGCAGGACCGGCGACCAGCAGAGCACCTCCCCGCGGCGTGCCGCCCTGCTTGGGGCGGCGCAAATCCTAGAGCCGCCCCTGGCTGGAGTAAAGCTAGGAAAGGTATGTCTACCACTCTACAATCACATCTTAATTTGTGGTGTATTTGTACCCTAAGATTAGAATCAGGTACGTAGCTATATGGTCCACTAGCAGACTTTTATGCATTATGTTTGATTTACCTGTGGCTCAAATGTTATTTTCTAGTAAAATATTGTGTAAATAATTGAAACTAGTGCACTAGGTGAGCAATAGTCAGTTTGAAGTTGGATAACATTAGTGGGCTGCACTGCTTTTTGATATGTTTTTAAGGAGTAATGAAGATATTACAGGAGTCTATTTTATTTTGAACATTGTGTTATCCGATGTAATCTGCACTTCAAAGTGATAGTATTCAGTAATAATACTATAGATTGTATTTTGTGTTATTAATGTAGTTCCCTTTAGCTGCCTTATCTCCTGAAATGAAAACTACATATGGCAAACTCTTCCTCATTTGATCATTCCTAACTCCCCCTGCAATCAATATGAATAAGGGCCACTCACATAAAGGTTTTCAGGAGTAGGCCCTATACTTTTACATGAGCTTTTTCAGATGGAAAAAAGACTTCCTTACCTTATAGACTGATAATGTCATCTGATAAGTAGGAATTTGCACTTCTTTATACATATAATCTTATTTAGTTGGGTATTACATAGTGATTAGTCATTCCAGTGCTTTGTATTAGGACTAAGCCAATTTCAGTTGGGCTCCTGACAAACTTAGAATGGTAATTTCAGCATACAAGACAGACACAGACATACCATGGACAAGGAGCAGTTATTTTCAGATTTGTAATTCTAAAGAAAGGCCAATGCTTTTAACACATTATACCGAAGTTGAAGTTTTTAGTTTAAAATAGGTGGAAAAGTGACCATAAATTCAGGAGTTATTTCATTATATTTTTAAAAATTGCTCCAAATGTGTTGCAGGTCTAGTCACTCTTTGTTAAGTGTTTTATAGTTTAATTTCTAGCTCATGTGACCCTTTTAGCCAATAGCAGAGGTCTAGCAGTAATAGTCTCAGCTAGTTTCTCTCTTGTCATATTCACATTTACAATGTTATTACTCAGAATGTTGTTATGCACAAGTCTAGGGTGAGTCCTGAGAATGATTAAAGGCATTTTCATTTGTGTTTTCACACCGTCTTCCCGTGATATTTCTGACCTACAGTTTTGCCAGCAAGTTTAAAAAGCAGCAGAAGAGCCATGAAATGTGCTCCAAATGGTCCATCGTGGCCAAAATCCTCCACACATTGAGATCTACCCATCAATATTACGAGGATAGCGTTGCTCCAGCAGATCTCCTTCGAGTTCCCCAACTTGTCCTTTGAATTTGAATGCTGCCGATCTGATGGTGGTAGGGTTTTGGAGAGCCACATGTAACCCGATCAGAGACAGCATTCAGATAGTGCCCATCCCAAGCTGTGAGCGCCTTTACAAAATATTCATTTACAATAACCAGTAGAATTGCTTATATTCCCTTACATTATTAATCAGAGCAAATCCTACCATAAACTTAATCCTGCTATAAACCAATCAACAACCCCTCCCAACCTGATTCCTCCCTGCTCCCTCCTCAGATGTCTATAAAAAAATATGAGCTTTGGAAGGTTAACAAACTGGGCCCTCGGAGACCACGGGGAAGCCCTGCCAGCGGCTCCCTTTCTTTTACATTGAGGTGGCTCCAACTCTGCCTCCTCCATTGATCAGAAGCACAGTAGTGTAGCATGAGGAGAGATCTGAAGTAACTCAAGCCCAAACCATTCAGGACTTAGTAGGGCAAAACCAGCACTTTGAACTCTACCTAGAAGCCACAGGCAGCCGGTGCAGTCCACAAGCGCAGATACATTCTCCCAATGTGAAACTGTGCCAAATAATCTTTTAAACCTAGTTTCTGCTTCTGAATGATCTCTCCAGCCTATGAATGTCAGCCTTGTCCAGATTGAGTCTCACACCAGCTAGCCTGCATCCAAGTCCTAATCTGCTGCAGACACGGGGTTGTTCTGTTCTAGTGGATGTGATATAATGGAGATACCCAGCTGGGTATCATCAATGTATTGCAAACACTGCAGACCATGTCTATTTACTAATTCTCCCAGAAGCCTCATCACATACACTGAGCAAGAGGACAGACAGAGCAGAATCCTGTGGTGTCCTGTACGAGAGAGTACATGGGGTGGAGGAATAATTGCCCATAATTACCTTCTAGGTCTTTCTGTATAAGAAGCGGCATTGCCACTTCCAAGTGGTTCCACCCGCTCCTGGCAGGGACCTCACACATGCCAACAACACCTCATGATCAACTGCATTAAAGGTAGCTGACAGATCTAATAAAATCAGCATAAACATGTGCTTGGAGGAGATCATCAGCCATTGTCATCAATGCACTTTCTGTCCCATACACAGGCCTAAAACCAGACTGACCAGGGTCAAGGGAAACTGAAGACTGCAGGTATTGCCATAGCTTCTTAACTACTATCTTCTCAAGTATGTTTCTCAGAAAAAGAGAGAAATTTACATACCACTTTCCTGCATGTAAGCAGTAATGAGCAGCAATAGATAATGAAGAAATCTCAGACTTCTAGTTGCTATGGTGACTGGCACTCTATAAATGCCTAAGATGCACACACCTTAATGCATATCGAAGGTCACTTCACTGACATGCCTGCCACATTGCCACCTACCTCCCAAATGGAAACAGTCATGTGGCTGATGGTATTTGTCATAGTATGGTATTCAGCAGTGTCTTACACATCACTCTCTCCAATGAATTCCTCACTGGGGTATGACTGTTTCATTGGCTGTGCACATTCATCTATTTTTGAGTGTCTTTCTTTTGAGAGAAGAATCTTGACGTGTCTGCATGAGCAGCTTTGGTACATTTTCGCACGAGACATATGGGTGTTAAATTGTTCTTGTCACAAGCTTCCAATGTGAAATCATGGGCCTTGAGGAGTCCAATTTCAGACTGTTCTGTTAAGGACATAACATATGCATGGCTCCACATGTGAATATGCCCCTTATCCTGTCTGTTTTCTGACATGGGGGTTGGTGTTGAATATTGTTAGTCTTCCTCAGAGATGTATTCATTTTTTACTTGACACAGTCTTAATTTTAGCCCCATTTGGGATGGGAGACTTCTGGGGGGGGGGGGAGGTGGAGGGGCAGATGATATTTTACTAGCCCGTAAAAAAAAAATGCTCCCACTATATGAGGGAATGAATTGAATTTTGCAACCTTGCATTAAAGTGTTCTAACACGAACGTTTAGTCTGAGTAGAAACACTGGGGCTAGAACTTTTAATTTTACGTTCAGTAAAATAACTATATGTTAAGTTATTTGCCTTTAAGTTTTTGGAATGCCTATTTTGGGGCTTTCTCCCCTTCCCTCCCCTCATCTTTATATATATTACCATGAAAAATGTCAATAACCCTTGCATTGCTGTTGCTTGCCACAAGATACGATGTTCTATCTTAGAATGCTAGAAAAGAAAAAATTGTCAAATCCTTAAGTCCATGTTCTGACTCCTTTATTGACTTGAGTGGGAGTTTTACCTTAGTAACCACTGACTAAAAAGAGAGGAAACAATCCAGGATTTGGCCCACCCCAGTCTTTTCTCAAGACAAACCAACAATGGGTGAGATTTAGGGCTATTTTCTTTCATCAAACCAAACTTTTAGAAAAGTTGGAGCCTGATATGTTAGAATGATAAATGCAGTAGGGCCAGACCATCACCAGCCTGTGTTTAGGCCAATGTAAGAAATTTCCCCTATCCTTATGTAGCTCTGCAAGAGTCTCCCACAATAACAGTCTCTGCACTCTGGAGAGTACAGCAAAACACTTGCTCCTGCTCTTCTGTGTGGACCAAGATGCCAAAAGAGGAGGAAGAGTGGGGTCATGCATGGTGCCCAGTACTTTCAAGGGATCTGACCAACCTTTGGTTAATTATAGGACAAGAATAATTTCACCACCTACTGAAATATGCTCACCTCTGGTGTGAAACATGGACATTGTTTAATAGTTCTCAACAACATTAACCTAGAGTGTAGAATAGCAAGTGAAGAATAGTGGGCCAAATTGTGCTCTTTCTTGAAAGTGTGCAACCCTACTGAAGTCAGTGGGATTGGACATGTGTGACTAAGAGCAGAATTTGGCTCATTGTATCTAATTAAAATTCACCCTAGATAGTTTTAAGTAGGAGCATGGTACTTATCTACATTGAACTGGATTGGAATGTAGAACCTTTTAAGGTTCTCCCAGCCCTAATTAGAGTCTCAGTCTTGGAGCAGCAGAAGCTTAGCTGGCTTTTCTACTTGGTTTATTATGGTTTTTGAGAAGAACGGCTGCTGTTTTGTTGCTGCCTCCTGTTGCAGCAGAGCGTAGTCTGCACAGTGGTTGGAGCAAAGCTGCTCACCAGTCCTTGTAGTTAGGGACAAAGTGACAAGCTGGAATACAGAGTCCACCCTAGTTTGTTCAGTTTTGCTTTCTGGCTTTGAGGATTTTGGAAATGAACACAATGGTTTTATTCCGTGTTGCACAGAGTATGCCTGAAAATACACACACTCATGGGGAGGAACCAGGTATAAAGACAAAGCCTCCTTAACAAACATTAAGGATAAAATCCTGGCTCCACTGAGGTGCATAGTTAGGCACCCTAGAAGTTTTACCATCGGGAATGTAGCTGGATTCTCTGATCTGCCTGAGCTGGGCTTGGCACAAAAGCAGGAGGGGAGGTGCTGCAAAGGTGGCTTTAAGACACCTTTATGCTCCTCCAGACCTGGAGGTGGCCCTCAGCATAAGTTAGAATATATTGTTTTAGTTTAGGCCTTGCTGCCATTAGCCCCAAGTGATTGTTCTGGCAGCCAGGGAACGCCAGGGCATAGGGATACCCTAGACATGCCTCCTTTTCCTTGGGAACACCCCTGCTCTGGGTGGGGGTAAGGGGTGACCTACATACCCCCACCCTTACACAGGAGGAATCCTCAAAGGGCTGGATCCACCAGCTGGCCAGCCATCGTGCAGCTAAGACACTGACCTACCATGCTTATTTTAATACCATTCAAGAAACTAGCCTTTAGAAATGTCTTATTCGTAACTTGCTTGCATGGTGGATTTAAATCTAATAAATGTATTAGGGGAAAAACCCCGACCCATGGACGCATGCTCTCAGATGAAGTGGCTAAGGGGCAACTCTATTGCTTTGCCCCTCCCCAGTCACATGTTGGTGAACTGAGTGGTTTCACATCACAGGAAACCAGGACAGGCTGTGGAGAGCGGATGCGAGGGGATCATCACCCCCTGCATGCAGTGGGCCTCAGGTGAAATGGGCACATAGCCAGTGGATCAGCATCTAAACAGATCGACCAAACAATCCACCACAGGGAGGCACAATTCCTAAGGAGGCTACCAGAGCACTGAGAGTGTAGGAGTGTCTACACTTGTGTCCATGGGATTGGGAGGGATGATTCCACTCCATACACTATGAAGCAAACCTGCACAAAGCCTGTTTGCTTGGGCTTTGGCCATTGTAAAAGATTTGATCCTACAGGCCAAATCATCTGCTGGTATAAATTGACACAGATCCACTGACCACAATAAAGCTGCACCAGTTGAAACCCACTCAGTGTCTGGGCCTAAATGTTGTAGGAGGCTAATCGCAGGTTGTAAATTTCAGGAGACTGACAGTTTTAGGCAGGCATTCAGTCAATGTTTTCTTGAGCTTTTCTTAACAAGCACCTTGCCTATTGACTTCAGTGGGAGTTGAGGATGTTTGGCACCTTGAATGATTGTTCCTTTGTACAGCCATATATCTGGGGGATTATGTCTGCTCTTTCCTGAAGTAGGAAAAAGTATTTTAGGGTTTATATATTTTCCTAAATGTGCTGATGCCAATCTTTAACTGCAGCTGAGGAGTGCACAGTGCTGGCTTTGTTCCCCCTTGCTCTTGGGCTGGCTGTGAACCGGCCAGTACCCCACTGTAATTTGGAGGAATCTGAAGATTGGTCTAAATTAAAATAGCCGACAGTATCCCCTATGTGCTGATACAGAAAGCTAGAGTCATTGGGGAGGATGGGAGGGAGCCCTAACCTGTCTCTTGGCCACAGCTTCTGTTCTGTCAGTAGGGATGGGACGGCTTAGGAGCTTGCTCTACATCAAAAGAGCCTCCGATATTGGGGTGACTGTCATTTCTGGATACACTGGCTTTTGGCTGTTTTGCATGTGAGTGCACAATTGTTGAACGAAACGTTACAAAGTGGAACTCTCCTTAGCAAACTTGGTTCAGATGTTAAATACACAATTGTACAATAAAGATTTTTCTCTGTCTCCTTTGTTTCAGTTCACATGCATTTTCATACCAAGAGCTGCCCCAAAGAAATGGTAAGGCTTTTAAATGAATCTGAATGCACTGATATTGTCTCTGTGAGCCGCATAGTATGCCCTTGAATCCCACACACAATTTCCATTGAAGTCATTGAGAGCTCTGCCAAGGAATGAGAGTATTATACAACCTCCATAGTGCAATCCTCTTTAAATATTCCAAATTAAACAATTAGCCCTGTTAAAATAAAAACTGTATGGATTTCCCCAGAGCAATGGGTGTAAACTTGATAAAAACAAAATGATATAAAATATTACATTTTTGGCATCAATTGAAAACATACAGGGCCAAATATTCAAAGGATGCTGCAATGGGAGTGTACATAGAAACTAACATCATTGTGTTTTTCCCCACAAAACCTTGCATTTGTGCAAATATATCAAGTAATTGCTAACTCGCCTACAGTTCATGTGTAGCTTTATCCAACACAGGCATGAAAATCCCCACTTGTGCATGGAGGCTCGTGTATGCTCCTTCTGTGCACCCTCCTTTGAAAATGTGGTCCAAAGCATGAAGAAACAAGGAGTCCCTTTTAAATGGATGTAAGGTGGATGAATTTACAGCACCACGGGTTAAACCCTGAAGTTCTTTTCCACTGGCGTTTTACCTGAATAAGGGCTGCAGGATTTGTCTCTAAAAGAAAAAAAAAAGATGTACAACACTGGTAAAATTTGCTAGAAAATTGCTTTGTGATGGGCAAAGATGAGCTCAGCATATGAGTGTTTTCTGCACCAAACTGAAATGTATTTCATAAATCAATAGAGCCCTCATAAAGGTGCATTGGCTGTAGGTCGATCTTTGCAAGAGAACATGCAGCATCATGCATCTTAAAATATCAGTTGTTTTCCATTTATACTCATAACTCTCTTTCTTTTGTAGACCGACGTTATGAGGGTGGTGTGAAGCCAAAACGTAACTTAAAACAAGTAGCAATTACACAGGTATGGAGGTATCAGGAAACAGATTGTAAGTTCTTTCATGGCATAATTAATTGTATTTATTATTTTCATGAGCTAACAATCAGCCTTGTCTAATTATTGTGGTACAATACTGATTTCCCACAGTCTAGTCAGATATTCCTCGTAATGACTTGATCCTGCTAGTTGCTGATTAGTTCCTGGCAGGTTCTGAGTCATCTCGACATCCACTGGAAGTTAATGAGAGTTCAGAGTATTGATGCCTATCTAGAGGCACTGAGCAGGGGATGCAGGAATTTGTTTGTACGACTTGGTGCTGAATATCAAACTGAGAGAAAAACTGCTGGTTTATTAAATTCAATGGGCCTTTTGCCTGAGTAAGGACCATAGGACTTGTCCCAAAGATACATGCCTATGAAAATAAGGTTTACACGTCAGGAATCCTGCAAATGCTGCAATTTAACCTAAATGAGCTAATGGGTAAATGTTCTGCATTATAACAGGGAAGATGGACAGGTTTATTTTTTCCTTGAGATAATGTCATAATAATATAGTAATCAATTATATTTGTTCGTGATTGTTTTGTAAGTTCTCTCCTGGTCTTCTGCAGACATCTACTTGTTTTAAATCACAACACTCAAGCGGTCTTGTTGTGCCATGTGTCAGACCAAGTAGCACGGGAGTCTTTTAGGAGACTTTTAGGAGCTGCTAGGAAAGTTGGTATGCTAAACTTACTAGTCAATACAAGACTTTGTTGCTTAACTGTAGCTATCCAGTCTGATAAAATGGTATGTGTGATTGGGACACAGAATATTTGTCTCATATGAACAAGACCTAGTGGATAAATTCCATTCTCAGTTACACAGGTGCAGCTCCATGGAAATTACAGCTATACTATCAGATATGGTAGGTCTGCACACTGGAAAAAATTCTCATTGTCTGAATTCTTGAGCAAAAACTAAGAGTTAGAGCTAAATACTGAAGTCTTTACTCACTGACATTTTTATTTGTTTATAGGCATTTCCATGGGAGCTTTGCTTGACTGTGAAAGTTGACCATGAGGGTTCAGTATCTTTCTAGTACCTATAGTCAATGTTCTGACTTCGAGGCAAAATGCAACACTCCCTATTTTAAACATATAAACTAATAATTTTACAAAGGAGCCCTAACACTGGCCGTGGTCCTATGTAGAAGTTATCTAAAAATTTGCATTTGTTTAAAAACAATATTGGGCCAAATTCTGCTCCCAGTTACACACATGCAACCTTATTTGCTTCCCTTGTTAAACTGGCTAATATTTGTACAGTACTTTCAGCATGTAGAGACTGATCCTTGGCCCAAGCTAAATCCCTTTTGCAATGCTCCTGGTCCAGTCCATAGGAGGCTATTACAGTCAATGTAAGTCACATCAGCTCTCTGGCTACGCTTGTGTGTGCGTGGACCTCTGCCATCCCCAGGATTGGAGGAGATGGAAATGGTGGGTAGAACCATCTTTGTCTCCCCAGCTGAGTAGCTCTGAGCATGAGCTCATTGCAGCTGAGGACTGGACCCATTGGGTGCTATCCCAGTGCTATTGTTCATTATGTGATGTGGAAAGTAGTTCCTGCAATAACAATCTTTTATGTGGTTTATTAGGTGGTCAGTTACAACTTGAGCAGAAAAGGACAATCAGAAAGAGACTCTTGGAGGACATGGCCACACAGCCCTGTGAATGTCACTGTTAATGGAAGTCCCTGCATTCTTTTCTGGGCAAGGAGGATAATGATTAAATTTAAAAATCATACACAGCTGGACTTGACAGAGAAGACATTTGGCGTTCATGCAACCGTGGATGTTGGAAATTCCAACTGCAGTGAAGACAGTGCAACGTAAGACTACATCCCTACTCCATGGCGGCGTCAGGCACTGGCAGGGATGCTAGTTAATCCTTGGGGCACAGCCTATTGTAATGTGGGATGGAGCTACAGTGCCCCAGTGGCACAATGCCTCCTAAGAATTCCCCCTGTTACACTGGGGGAAAGACTCATTTTCTTTAACCCTTTAAGGGGATGGCTGGCATCCTCTTTCCTGTGTGGCCGACCAGCTCTGCTTGTGAGGGTTGAGTCCTCACCCCATACGCTCTGCCCTCTCCCCATGCCTTTTTGGAAAGTGGCTGGCCAGGGTGGGGAGCAGCCTCTGAACTGCCTTGAATGCAGGGACTGTGATTCTCAGCAGCCTTTATACTGGCTGTGCAAGGGTGGTAGAGGGTGATTATGTAAGGTCTGGCCATAATTCAACCCTTAATCTGTGACATTTACTCACATGGAGTAGTCCCTTAGTCCACACATAGTCCTATTAAAGTCTATGGGATTGCACCATTGTGTAAAATGCTATTCAGAATAAGGGTGGAAGAATCACACCTTTAATGAGCAAAGGCAAGTAAAGCTGTGTGTGGCTATATGATGCCACACAGCAGTAATATTACTACTTAGCTGCTATATAGCACTTTCCAGCTGTAGAGCTCAAAGCACTTTCCAAAGAAGGTAAGAGTAATTGTCCCCATTTTACAAATGGAAACCTGAGGCACAGAGAGGTGACTTGCGGTCACCCAGCAGGCCAGTGGCAGACCAAGGAATTGAATCCACATTTCCTGAGTGCCCTCACCACTGGGCCACGGTAGCTAAAATAATTCCGTTTTCAACAAGTGGCAAATTAATACAGCAAAATCCATGTATGCTATTGAGTAGAGGATGCATAACTGTGCTGAAAGCCAGTTGCTGTTCTCAATAATCAGAATCTGACTCATAAATGAGCTGTATTGTGGAAGGGAAAGAGAAATGAGGAAGAAATAATGTTAGTTTTCATAATAAAAGAAGTGATACATTTCAAAACAATAAGCCTGTCTGCTAGTGCAGACCTAGAAACCTCCTAATGTACGTGGAACATTTCAGTAAAGGCCGTGTCCCACTAGAACACTGCACAAATGTGAAACGGTTTGAAAGGCAATGCACAGGTTTACAGTTGTACATAGTACTTCAAAAAAAATCAGTGATTTAAAATTATTCACGTGTTCAGCATTTTCAAATGGAATCAAAATAGCTGGTCTCACTTTACAGTGACTAAGGAGATGAATACAAAACAAAATCCTGTAACTTTCTATCAATCTTAGATACTTGCCTTAGTGCCTGGGTGCTTCACAGTTGTTAGTGTCTATATTCTCACAACAAACCTGGACTGTAAGGCCAGTTTAAAGTCCTTTGTTGTTATAAAATAAAAATATTTGGGAAAATTTACTGGTCAACAAATAAAATAACAATAGGCTACTAGAATATATAGCCTTCTGCCTCAGATCTCATGGAAAAACCTGCTGGAAAGGGCCAGGAGATAAAATTTACAAGATGTATCTATCACTTTATTCTAGCCAGCATTAGGAGATGTATGTCAAAGCGTTATGTAACCTTTCTGACCAAATCCTTGGAATCTCTGCTGGAGTCCTGCTATATACTAACAGAAAGCCTTTTTGGTCCATGTGCTTCTGTCAGTCTTTAAGTATTAACCCAATTCCCTGCATGTGGAAATCCATGCTGTGCAGATAGGAAAATAGATAATCAGACTCCTGAATCAGGATTAGCCTCACAGGAATTGCCAAATAGAAACCTCGGGCCAGATCCTGAGATGCACTGTTTCCACTTGGTGCTGCTGAGGAGAGCAGGGGAAAGGGTGGAAGCTCCCTTTCTGCTCCTCTGATTTTGGGCCTAAGGGCTGCTCTAAATTTTGCAGGCTGCAGATAAGGCAGAGTTCTATGTACTCTACCTCATCCCCTCCCATTCTAGCCAGGCTCTTATATCCCTACTTTGTTAAGAGAATCTTCTGATCTACCTTTAGATCAGCACAAAGCAGCTGGACCTATAACCAAGGATTTGGCCTCTTCTGTGTCTGGATGTACTATATGTGTAACACAAACACAGAGGTAAATATTGTATGCACAGAGTCCTGTCCAGGCACTGAATTTAATGTGAGGTTCAACTGTGTGGTATAATCAGATCGGCACAATTTATGTCTGATTTTGGCGTAATTTAAGCAAGTGAGGGTCTGAAATCCTCCTCCTTGCTCACTGGACCCAATTTCGGGATAGTGAGTTAAGTGACCTTTGAAGAAATTAGCTCTGCACTTGAAACCCATCCAGTCTTGAGCCAGTATTAAATTGTCTGACTAATCATGCTTTTAATTTCCCTCCACCATAAGTTCTAAAGTGACGTAAGTGTGTGCATGATAATTAATTGTGTAACAATATCTAATCATAGATATAGAAAAGCACAATGTTATGTCAACAATGAAAGTCAGTTACACAGATGGTTTCTAAGATGCAAAATAGTATCATTAAATAAAAAATCTGTACGCTACAGAGTAATGAAATGTTGGATCTGTTAGCTTGTGAGAAAGTAGAAAGATGGTACTTGGAGCAATATTTACATAATCATACTGATTTTAAGGCTCTATTTTAAAATTGACCTAACAATGCTTCTTACCGTGGTAAGCCACAGCTGTCCTCACTGATTGGACAATAAGCTGGATAGAGCTCTGCTACAATCAACATCTTTAAGCTGATTCAGTGATGTTGTGTAAATGTAACACTTTGAACTTAGCTATCATATGGGTTTGTAATACTCTAGCAGGGTCTGTGAGACAAAGAATGGGTTATATTATTGCATTAATGAAATACTTTTATCTGAGATACCAAGGTGATAGATGCCTTATAAATATGTATAGATCTGTGAAGGAACATGTATATCTCATCTGACTATGCTTTAGGTACACTGATGTTGAAGTCAATGGGATTTAACTACACGCTTAAAGGTAAGCATGTGGTTAAGTGCTTTCCTGGTGTGAAATCCAGACCCCTCTCAAGGCAACAGCAAAATCCCCATTGACTTCACTGGGACCAGTATTTCATCCCTGAAATTTTTTTCATTGACTGCAGTGGGATTTGAATAAAGCCTCAAAATACTGTCTGTTGTAATCATGTTTTGCTCTTTTGATGAATGTCAGTTTGTTTGTTTTTTCCTTTAGATTTGCATTTCAACTTGACATTGTTTTCTTTTTGATCTAGGCTTTCACTTAAGTTTGGTGACATGGACAACCTCAAGGGGCTTGTTATTAGGTAGGTTTACAAGATAAGGATAAAGACACTTATTAGATTATCAAACGTTAATATCTACTGAATGACTTGCAATGCAAGTTGTCTGGGAAATTAACTGTGAGAAGGATTATGTATCAGCAAGGGTTGTGAGTCAGATTTGTTAATTATATAGCGAAGTATAAAGCAGACAATTATATTTAATAGAGTTTGCCTATTTAAATACATTTTCTTTTTGTTTTATTTTTTCCCCCTATTTTTTTTAGATGAGTGGCCTCACTGCTGCACCGCAGGCTCCCCTCATCTAGGTAGGCGTCCTGATGGTCCACTGCTTCTTGTGACTCAGCCCTCCAGCCAGGTCATCTACAGCCCCAACCCTTCCAGAGTATCAGTGTCCAGGGGTGAAAGTAACTTAAAGGACTTACCAGTACGCTGGAGTCCTGAGCAGGGGGCGTGGCCTCAACCGGAAGAGGCGTGGTCTTTAAATACCCGGGCCCTTTAAATCAAGATTTAAAGGCCCAGGGGCTCTGACTGCGGCTGGGAGCCCTGGGGCCTTTAAATCACCCCAGGAGCTACCAGCTGCAGAGTGGCTGGAAGCCCCGGGGCTCAGGAGTGATTTAAAAGGCCCGGGGCTCTAGCCGCTGCTACCACAGCGGCGCTCTGGGCCCTTTAAATCGCCAACGGAGCGCTGCCACCACTATCCCAGGGCTCCGGCAGTGAGGCTCGGACAGCACTTTAAAGGGCCCAGGGCTCTGGCTGCTGCGGGGAGCCCCGGGCCCTTTAAATCCTAGCCTGGGGAAGCTGGTCCAGTCTGGCATGGCGTACTGGCTCTTGTCGGTACGCTGTACCGGACCGGCTTACTTTCACCTCTGTCAGTGTCCCCAAAATAGATAGCGTTCAGCAAATCCTAGTCATCCATACAATGTCTTCAGTCCCTTCTGGGCTCCTCTTGAATCCTAGTCTTCTTTCAGAGTAGCAGGTTTCTCCCCAGTTTACACAACAGAACTCAAATACCCTCAAACAAAACCAAACACGTTAACTTACTGGTGTCTACCTTGGGCTTGAGCTTTTCATCCAGCTGGCTTCTCCCCAGCTCCCTGTTCCTCTTCCAAACCACTAATCCATGGTGCTACCTCCCTGGAGCCTGACCCCTATCTCAGAGCTCACCTACATGTGGTTTGGAAAGCTATATTTACATGGGAGCACAAGCTAGTGGCAATATGATGTTTTCTAATTTACCCATTGCTTGACTGAGTTAAGTTTTTTTTAACCAGTGGAATTTCTTCCATCTATTTTTACTTTGTTTTCCTCTGCCAGTTTGCTTCTTATAGTCAGCTACCTGGGCAGCATGTGATCTGTAATAGCAGGGAAGGAAGCAGAATGGATGATATTCTTCTAGTGCTGTTCCATAATTAGGCAGTCAGAAGATGCTCAGGATTTTTGTGACTACCTTGCTCAGCCTGGGACCAGTCCTGTGTGGCCAATGATCTTCTTCAGCTGCAGCAACAAGGAATCAAAAATTATTTTCCAGACTCAGGTCTCCCATATAGCAAGAAAGAGCCAGATCCTTCTCCAGTGTAAATTGGCATAGATCTGTCGACTTCAGTGAGTCCTGTATGGCTGTTCTGCATGCTGGATTCAACAGTATATGCCCTCACTTTTGCAACTTTACTAATTCTCTCTTTTTTTAAAAATTATTTTCAGATTTTTATTGATAAACAGTTATTACAAGCTGTCTGTTCAGAAATGGTTTAGTTTATACAGAATACAGCTGCTTTACAACCATTCTGTGCAAGCAACATTTAATGCAACCAGAATATATGCTCCAGCAAGTTATTCCTATCACTGTGAACATGTGAGCAGCTTGCAGAGGTATGATGCACTCCTGATGCCCAGCTCCGCAAACGATGTGTCCAGGCTCTGGGAAGTCACTTTTATCGATTTCCAGGTAATAAGATGAAGTTAAGCCAAGAAAATGTCATAGGTGTGCTGACTGGCACCTCTAGGCCTTGGTGCCAAGAAAACAATGACATACTATAAGCAGTTTATAGGATCTCCAGAGATGGATCAAGGAGTAGAAAATGAACAGAAAAGAAGATTTAAAGTCTTGTACTTAACTTCATGTTAAGGGAGATAAAGGGCTGCACTGATTTGGTATCTAATTTCTTCTTAGGGATATACGTCAGCACAACACATAGGAGTGTCACCTTCTGCTCTACATCTCTGTACCTTTGTTCTTTGTATATTTGGCAATTGGGCTCTTAAGACCAACTTCAGTAGAGTCTTCATTGAGCACTGTCAGCAAGTCTCCAGCTGTCCTTACATAGGGCCTGCAGCTCCAGCTGACCGTCAGTCAGCTGGGAAAGAAAGTTAAGTGTTCCATAGCCCAACATTCTGTGAATAGATCACACCTGGGTCCGTTTCTGAGGTCAGTCAAGGTGGATTTTTTACAACAGTCATTGACCCCATCTCCTTATCAGAATTAGGGGAGATAGAGGCCAAAGCTAACAGCTCACCCAGGAATGGACTCTTCAGCTAGAGAGGAGCAAAATAAATAAATAGAGGATGGGTAAGAGAGGGAAGATGAAGGTAGCTACAAAAGAGGGGAAGGTCTTTAAAACTCCAGAGCAATCTGAGACAGGCAGCCAATCCCATCTGTCTTCTCTATGTACGACTGCACAGCAGATTTACTTCATCCTAGAGTTAAAGTAATTCTCACTTGTTTGCAGCCATAGGTGAAATTTATAGTCTGTGGGCCAAATTCAGACCAGATGTGAATGCAAAACTGCTTATTTCAGTGGTGTTGCATCCACATTGACAGGACTGAATCTGGTCCCGCAACCTAATTATTAGAGGTAGGCAACTTTAAGTGTTTTCTTGGTCATTTTTTGGATACCTGTGTCCGTGTTTGTATAATCAGAAACAGGGAAACTATTGACTCCTTCCAAACAATGTAAACCAGAGTGATCAAGCTCACAGTTAAATTTGACTTGGCTCTCAAAAGTGATCACAGAAGAGTTTGTTTAAAATCAATCTGCAAATCCTTTGGGCCCCAGAGCCAAGGGGATTAGAATTAGTGACTGTTTCTAAAACATTGACATGAATAAACTGAGTGAATCAAATCCAGCCAGTGCTGCTAGATACATTTTTTTATATGTAAACATTGGCTTAAAAATTCTTACTTAGCAGTAGGAGCAAAATCATGAACTGCCCCTTAACCAAGAAAGTGATGATTTTTAATATAAATCCTTTTACTCTCTTAACAGATTCAAGGCTTTAACATTGAAGGAGGACAGTTTGCTTATGCCAAAGATTGTGCATCCTTTTTTTCACCAGCAATTCTGATGGGCTTGATTATGTCACTGATTTTGCTTCTAGTCCTGGCCTATGCTCTCCATATGTTGATCCACCTGAAGTCTCTTGATAGGCATTATGAAAGCAAAGCCTCTCCTGCCTATTTTGCACAAATGAAAGACAGTGACATGGCAGATGAAAAAGAACCACTGAGAAGCAATGGAAATGAGTCCTATGAACTTAGAAGTCAACAGTTCTGTAAAGTCTATATTTAGAAGAGAGTGTCTCATTCAGGCTATTGGTATTTTCTTTCTGCTATTCTGTCCTGTTTAGTTGTACAGTAGCTAAAAGTGTTCACCAAATGATTTATTTGATCAAATTAAAAATAAATATATCAGACTGCTTGTTTAGCCATTCTCTGGCTTATTGTTTGAGACCCAGTTAAAAGATGTCTTGGAAATCAGAACAATAGAAAAATCTCCCATGGGAGTGAGGGAATGAACATGGTGAGAGTCTGCTCTCATATTACTAAAACAATTCGTTACAGCCACCTTACAAACACTGAACAGAGGAATTGGTAACAGAACCTTAGGGTTAAATAAATATAATAATTAATATTAAGATGAATAATATCTCCTAACTCATCTCCTCGAAGGGTGAGATTTTTCCTTGCACTGTATTTTTTATTGGTCTGTTCAGTCTGTATCAAGTGTCCCTGGCAAAACAGCTTCCATCCTTTCCTTAGAAAGTATATACAACAGTATAAATAGATTCCACCCATTAGAAGTCTTTGCTGATTCTCATCTTAAGTTTTTCTTGTCTTAATTTTATTCAGTTATTCCTAGTTTTATTCCCCTTGTGCCATCATAAAAGTCCTTCTCCTCCTTGTTTATACTCTCCACATACATAAAGACCATTTTGATATCATCCGCCACCCCAATGAAATGGTGATGGATCTTTGGAACTGTGGCATCTTAAATGTTTTTCTATATTTTGGCATGAGACTTACTTTGTTGAGGTGCTGGTGGAGCTTTTGACATCTGGCCATAGGCTTTCCCATACTTCACCTGCTGAGCTTTATGCCAAAAGAGAGATTATGGGTTTTACACACTTTAATTCTAGGCTAATTTCTTTACAACTAAATCCTGTCAGTCTCCCATGCAAGACATCGAAGTCACAGCTACATGGTGGTTCTACACCTGAAAATACATATAAAGTATGTTGGCTGGAAGCCACCCAGCAGTGCAAGGGGTATTTAGAAACAAGACATAATTTTCACTTCTCCCTCCTGTGGGAGATTAAAATTTCATCTTGTTAACAATCCTATCAATTGACATTGCCAGGGTTAGAGGACCCAAAATTAGTCTTAATTTCGCTCTTGCTCTCAGCAAGAAGGCAGGTGATAATGAGCTACCCATGTTGCTATTGGGCCAAAGCTAATCCTGAAAGAATATTTTGGCAAATCTTTTGCAAACCCAGATTTAGTAACCAACCCTCTTTTTAATTTTAGAGAAAAGAAGCTAATCGATAGAATATGTTCTTTCCAAACTGTAGTTAAAGATGAATCTATTTTAGGGTTCCTTGCACTCACGGAGATATGTCCTAAACTCCTGTTGGGAGTGCATTGCAGTTAGACAATTCATCAGGCCCAGCAACAGAGAGATGTGCTGGTGAAGTCATTCTGGAGCAAGTGGTTCACTGAGTGACGTACTTCAAAAAGATCCTTGTTGAACAATAAGCAGGAGTAAGTGACAGACTGTAAAGCTGCCCTCTAGGCTGCCAAAGCACACTCTCACAGATGAAGATGATCCAGTCCTGTAAGACAAAAATGTGGATTTGCACAGTCAGTCTGAGTGTTGCAGTCAGAGCATTTTGAGTGTGTCATATAAACAACATTTTAGAACAATTAGGACATTCTAAAACAAGCAAACTTGATCAAAATTAATTGGTTGCTTAAAAATGGGCTGAACTGGCACAAACTTCCAGTCTGCCTGTCCAACATTTGATTAAGATGAGGTTTTAGTACAATGAAGAAACAACTTATATTTGTTAAAACAAATACATATTAATACTGCCATTCTTTGTTTTGTTTCAAACATGATTTGCAGATCATATCAGGCGTATTACTTGGTACAGAGCATTAAACATAAAAACATGTTACTTTTTTGTAAGTTTATTTCATACCTTCAGCAGAAGAAAAGGTCAAATGTAGAAACTGACCCAACTCCTTTTGAAGTCAATGGAAAGGCTTTCATTGTCTTCAGTGCATGTGGGATAAGACCCACAGTTAGTACATTCAGTTGTCACTATCTGAGTCAATAGTTACACTGAATTAAATGGATCAGCAAATTAATATCAGTCATATGTTTTATCTGCTCTAGTTTAACCTTTACATAAATGCATCCACAAATCTAGAAGGATTCACTTATGCAGGAGTCTAAGGGAGTTCAGGTGATGTGTAAACTATTGTTATTTGTGGAAAATTCATCACCTATTGTCATTGGAATTTTATATAGATACCTAATGGAATAATCAAAGAGGAGATAACCAAGGTCAGCGATATATAGATATGGGTCCATTAATTAGCCAGTGGCACCCAAAGGCTGTAGATTGCAAAGTTTTGACCTGAAGCATTCACTTTTTAGATTCCATGCACAATGATCAGGTGAGAAGCTTTGCACTTAAGAAAGTACTAGACATCAGTATTTATTGGAATGTATTGGCCCTTCAGATCCGCAACCAACTCTGTTTCATGCCTGATTTTGTAAAGAGTGGTTTTAGTAATAAACCCAACATATTTATTTAGATATATAGAGAATTATTTCAGAAACATCTATCTCAAGCACCTTAGCCCAATTAGCCGCCCCCCGCAACAAACTACCACCAGATTAAGCAGTTTCTTCTAACCACAAAACCAGACAATACCAGCCAGAGATGAAACCATACCCAGCCAATGCCCCTGGACTCACAAATGCCAATTCTTATCATGCCTCTCACTACAATAGGATAGGTAAATAGATGGGCCTCACAGCATGCTTTGGAGGTCAATAGATTAGGATTGTTTTGGAACTAAGGTGGGGAGGAAGTTCCAAAATTGAGGACTTCCCAAGGAAAATGCCCTAGCTAGCATCTCCTTCATTCTTAAAACCACTGGGGCTCCAGCGAGACTACATCAGC
This sequence comes from Mauremys mutica, assembly GCF_020497125.1. Classification (NCBI taxonomy): domain Eukaryota; kingdom Metazoa; phylum Chordata; order Testudines; family Geoemydidae; genus Mauremys; species Mauremys mutica. The sequence goes on from NC_059077.1 coordinate 49,387,581, forward strand.
CACACCTGTGGGAATATTGCCCAGAGGAAAGGCAGTCCCTCAACTGGACACAACCCCTAAACGGCTTGGGGTTTATGTTAATAATAGCGTTTTGTGGAGCTGTGTTCAAGTGCACATTACAAAGAAGGATCCATTTGGTCTCAGTGCCCTGTTCCATATTAAAAGCGGGTCACTGGTAAACAGTGTCCTTATGAGCCACTTTTCATTAACAAAAATCAATCTTAGTTCTTGGGTTCCAGATGACTACCTTGCTTTGTTTAGATTCAACATCATATGCAGTGTAAGGAGTATAGACTTATTATGGGGAACTGGTCAGCCTTTAAGATGACTGCTCATATCCTCCACCCCAAGCCCTCAAAGTTTCTGGAACCTACGTTACTTGTTAAAAGAAATAATCAATACAGAAGTCAACTTTCCTTCAAAAACCATTAGCACTCGTATTTGGGCATCAGTTATTGGAGGACTATAGAGCAGTTCTATGGACCACCATTAAGTGGGTCACAGTGTTCCTTCTTCTATTTACCCTGGGGACTCCTTAGGTTCTGATCCCTAATGTCTGGGAAAGAAACATAGAAAAACACAGATTTCCAATTCCTCTGCCATATACTGGTAGTGTAGGAGGGTATCATACTTGAACTGCTGACCATCGCTTCAGATCCTTTCCTTTTCTTTCATGAGCCTGATCAGAGCTATAAGGCATCTCTTGATTTTTGCTATTGTTTTATCTACAGTGTTTCTCTCAGGATTTAGGTGACATACCACAACTGCCTGGACTATCGGATTGCAGTCCCTTAAAGAAATCGTGTTTAAAAAGCTAATTTTCATGGTTGGTTTGGTTTTTAAAGGTACACACTTCAAGTTTCTAGGGTTACCAATTTTGGTTTCGATGTATTCCTGGAGGCTTTATCACATGACATGATCTTTAATTAAAGATTAATCTTTAATTCCTGGAGATATCAGGACAATCTGGAAGAGTTGGCAACCCCAATTTCAACAGTATTAGTGCAGGTTTGGCATACTCTGCACAAAGCTCTGTCTAATCTCACAAAGCTGTCCTTTTGTCAGAAACAAGAGGCCACATCTGCAGGAGATGTAAAATGGCAAAGCTCCCAACTACCATAAAAGTGACTCTATTAGCTTTGCAAAGGAGCAGATAGCTCCTTAAAAACATGTCACTCTGAATTGCACGGAGCCACTCATCACTTTCTCTGGGTCTTGTGCTTCACTGACTGTGTTATCATTGAGTATCCTACAGGAGAATGGGGTGTGTGGAGTTCTTGGGAAGCTCTGATGGAAACTCTGTCTTGATTTGGTAATTTGAATTCATCTCTCTTAATTAACACTGTAGTTATTTTACTAGTTTACCTGAAGATTTTGATTTTTTTTCATACAAAACAGGGAGTGATTCCGATCTCTCTGTCCATCCATCTTTGTCAAGGTTTTGTACAGCACTCATTGTTGTAATAACTAAGGCTAGAGAAGGGGTCACTTCATTCACCAGTAAAATGTAGCCACCTCGCCTTGCAATGTAGCAGCTGTTCAACAGCCCAAAGCAAAGCAATAATCAGTGATGACTATCATCGTCCTTTAGAACAGAAAGGTAATTTCTGGTAGTAGAATGTAATTTCCAAGTAGGAAATTGGCCATGATGCTCAGGTGAATCCCCCTATTCTTGTGAAAAGTACCATTGGATCCCAATATCTGCAACTGGTCAGGACTCTGGTTTTACATCATCTGTAAACCAACACCTCCAGCAGCACTAAACCCATGCTGACACTTTGGTTCAATAGTGACTGAGAGGGGGAAAAAAGGTTCACCTATCAGCATCATTCTGTGACATCTGAGGATGCCATGGAAGTCTCACTTCTCAATACTGACCCATCCTGCAGGCCAATAACAGCTTAAACAGTTGAAGAGATATTACAGCAATTCATCATTGCCAGCAACCAGCTGGTATCAGCATTAGAGAAGTTACTGCCAGGAGAGAGTGCAGGGCAAGGTAGAACCCATCCATTCACAAATAACTGGGATAGCATTTTAGGATGGAAATTCATTGCACAGTTGAGAATTAAGTGTAGAAACAGAACTCGTAGGGGCCTTGTACGCTATCGGCATCTAAACCAACATGACCTCCTTCCGAGCTGGTTAGCATTCAAGATTCCCCAAAAGCCTGGCGCACTGGGAATTCAACCCTTCCAGGTGCTGCCGCCAATGAAGCCCTGATTCCCCTCACAGTGCCACTGACTTAAGGTTGCCACTTTGCTGGGTTTTGTTTAGCCTTGCTGGTTGCTGGTAAAAAGATTTACTGTGCCATTTTTTCTGCCACTTGGGACCAGTGTTCACTGTAAGCTGTGCATATATGTGGCTATGCAATGATTGTGTTACTACTGTACACATCACATGGATGAGAGCATGGTTGGCACCTGGGGCCTGCTCTGCATGCCAGGCCCTCATCCTTCTGCAACCATGGTGGCTTCTCTTGGTGCAGAGGACTGGGAAGTGGGACAGACTCTCACTGGCAGGGGTGGGAGAGGCAGGGACTCCTGGGAGGGGACAATTGAGGGGGGACCCCAGAGGGAGGAGGCTCCTTTGCGAGTGCCTGGGTGTAGAGGCTCCTGGGGGAAAGTTAGCCATAGTTGGCACTACGACCCTTTTTGCTGGGAGAGAGGGACCAGTTTTTGTGCATCTCAGAGGTGGCAAGTCTAATTATGTCAATGGGAAATGAGGAAGACAGCACCTTGCAGGAGGCATCCAGCCTCTACAATATTGGATACTAGTTTGCCTTCACTGCTTATCTCATGAAGCTCATTGCAATAGCAGTGTTACCAGCTCTTGGGATTTAACCCTGACACTCATGATATCAGGGGTTTTTCTTAGAGCCTCAACTGCTGAAATCAAGAAATTGCTTGAAAATCTCAGCCTTCATTAAAGGAAAACCTATGTAGTTGCAGAGGAAAGATTGAAAATGTGACCTGAGAGCACCGTAGAGACTCAGAAACCTGAAGGGAAATAAAGAGAACCCCATTTCATTAAAAAAAATCCTTAAGCCAATCTCATGGTTTTGGGGAATCTGACATGATTTTCCAGTGCCGAGGGTTGGCAACACTGCACAGGCCCTTCACAGGGTTTTGTGCTCCTTCTGTTGGATTGTTGCCCTATAAACACTTCCAACAGCCGCCTCATCTCCTTTATACATTATTGTAAAATATGTAAAGAAAGATACAGACTCTGTGTTCCTATCCCTGCTACTCTCATCCTCCATCCATTTGTTGCACAGGTTGAGAGGTGACTTGATTATAATATAAGTGCTTTCATAAGGAGAAAACACCAGCTACTAATGGGCTCTTCAGTCTAGTGAGAAAAGCATTGGCTGGAAGCTGAAACCAGACAAATTCCAATTAGAAATAAGGCACACACTTTTAGCAGTGATGGTGATTAACCGCCGAAACAAACTACCACAGGAAGTAGTCTATGTTCCATCTCTTGAGGTCTTCACGTCAAGACTAGGTCTCTGTGGAAGATGTGCATTAGTCATATACAAGTTGTTGGGCTCAATATAGGGGTAACTGGGTGAAATTCTATGGCTTGTGCTACATAGGAGGTCTGGCTACGTGGCCTTGTGGCCTTGAACATCTCTGAATTATTTTTAGATTTGAAATGCCGAGCTCTTTGGAGCAAAGATCACCCTTTGCTCTGTGTTTGTGCAGCACCTAGTACAATGCAGACCAATCCTGACTGGGATCTCGAGGTGCTGCTATAATACAAATAATGAATAATAATTCAAACACCCACCTCAGATTACTTGCACTAAATGATTACTTCCTGTCAGCAGTATTCTTTTATCACATTACTGTTAGTAATACAGTTGCTCCTAGAGGCCCCAACTTCTTTTGAGGCCTCTTTGTTCTAGGTGCTGTCTAAACAGAGTAGGAGACAGTCCCTGCCCCAAGGTGCTTACAATGTAAATAGATCAGATGGAAGGTGGGAGAGAAAATAGAAACAGATGTGATGCCCAAGAGCCTATATTACGTCTCCTGAATCTCAGTCTAATGCCCTATCCACTGATTGAACAGATGAAATATGTATATGTAATTACACAAAAATTAATGCTCTGCAAATGTCACTTAAGATCCAGATTGATAACTCTGGCCTCAGTATGATCTAGGTTTCCTTCTTGAGTTCTGCATACGTTTTACAGTGACAAATAGATAAATATATCTGTAAATACAATCTTGTCTAAATATTATAGAGATTAATGGGTCACCATGCATGAGGAAGTGATCATGTAAAGCTCGTGGAAGATAGATTTTTCCTGTAATAAAAGGGAACTCCTGTTCTGCTGGAAATCTGCGTAGTGAGTTATATAATATTCCTGTAGGAATTTATGTGGAAATAATTGAAGAATTGTATTTGTTTATGTAGTGATTTCATGTTTGTTTGTTCACGTTTGTCTATCTCTTGTAAGCCACTAGAAAGATAAACACTGCTTAAAGGTTATGGGAATTGTATAAAAAACAACAACAAATACTGAGTTTGTAGGTATCTAACAGTGAAATTATGTCTGTACTGTAACAGTATTATTTTTGTTCATTCAGAACACGACAGCCTCCTTGTGGTCACCATTGACAGTTGCATCTATAAATTAAAAAGGGTTTACATTCAATAATTTTCAGCACATATAAAGACTGTCATATATTCCAAGCAACAGTTATTATGCATTTTTACTCCTTAGATAATTAGGCCACATTATACAGAAGTCAAGTTATAATGTTTTACTTGTTTATTTATTATCTAGCAAAACACTGACCTGAAAAAAGCTCTGTTCGCTTGAAAGCTTGTCTCTTTCATCAACAGAAAATGGTTCAGTAAAAGATATTGCCTCACCTGCTTGACTCTCTAATAAGAGGAACCACTGTGAGATATGGCGTACATTTTAAGTTTGCAGTCCAATTGTGTTCATTCAAAATCTCATGTACACAAACACGTGCCTGTAATCTGCAGGTACAGTTAACATCTAAGTGTGCTAGGTAGAAAATGTACCACTTCAGGGGATGCTCTGCACAGTAATGAGCTGCTAACCCAGGTCCCAAGCTTTCAAGCTGCTCCATGCAGACAGACCCCAGCACTGCTGCAGAGCCCCTCTGAAATCAGAAAGTGGCAGGGCCCTGATATTGAAAACACTTAATGCACTTGCTTAATTTCATGTAGGTGACTGGGGCAAGTATCACTGGCTTCAATGATGTCTGACTTCAGTGGGACTGTTCACATGCATAAAATATGTGCAGGATTGGGACTTGAGGGTGTGACTTGCCGAGATTTTCTTCCCTAAAATTTCTTTATAAACGAAATCTCTCGAAATATGCACCTTGAGAAACAAGTTACTGATCACTCTGAATGCTGGACAGCCTGTTGTCAGTCCCACTCCTCCAGCCTATTGTTTGATTTGCTTTCAAATAACAAAGCTTGCTGTGCAGGGAAGACGTACTGCAGAGAGCGACTGGGAATTTGCAGATGAAACCCAGAGTATTCCTGGGTTTGGTCATGAGAGTGTGCAAACTATATAACAATAAAGTCTTGTACATGTCACAGCAACATTCACCTGAGGTGTTCACAGTGACTTACACAGCAAGTCTCACAATACCATGTGGAAGTTATTATCACACCCATTTTATTGGCAGATTAAGTACAGAAGTTTGGTGACCTAGCCAATGTCACATGATTCAGTGGCAGAGAATGGAATCCAGTCTCCTTTTCTAACTGCTAGACGTACTACCTCTTAGGCAGTTCTCATGCTTCCTACTCTTGCCCCTTGGGAGACGAAAGTTTTCCTTTTCCTAACTGTATTCAATGAGTGAGAAATTTAAGGTTAATCTGTACAAAGTCTGATTAGTCCTATTTAACCTCCCTAAAATTCTTATGGTTCAACAGTACCCCATTGCTTAAGTTAAACAAAATGGATTTGAAATTCCTTTTTGGATTAAAAAAAATGTATTAGTCACCCTAAGCAGCCAATAACTAAAATAAAAGCACAAGGGACATCATTGTGCATCTGCCTCTACACCCAGCAGAGGTTTTCTTCTATGATCAACAACAGAGCAATCTGAAATTCATTCTGGCAGGCTAATTTCAAATAAAGGAGTGATCTTAATATCCATTCTACCCATCTAATAACTTGGAAAGGTGGCCTCCATTTGTTGAAGTAAAAGTCTGCAAATAAAGCAAGTTTATTAATTCAAGCTAGCGCTATACCTACATACTGGCCAAACAGCTCCATTAGTGTACAGGAAGGTGGAAGCATAGGCATTGACTCCATGTGTGCTCCGGGGCTGGAGCACCCACAGGGAAATATGGGTGGGTGCTCTGCACCCACCGGCAGCCAAGCTCCTCGCCCCGCCCCAGCTTGCCTCCGCCTCCTCCCTTGAGCATGCCGCATCCCCGCTTCTCCTCCCAGCTGTTTGGCGGCGTGACAAGTTGTGGGAGGGAGGGAGAGGAGCGGGAACACGGTGCGCTCAGGGAAGGAAGTGGGGAAGAGGCGAGGTTGGGGTGGGGATTTGGGGAAGGAGTCCAATAGGGGCAGGGACAGGGCAGAGTTGGGGCAGGGACTTTGGGGAAGAGGTTGGAATGGGGGAGACGCAGGGGCAGGAGGGGACGGAGGAGGGGGAGTCAGGGCAGGGGCAGGGGGGTTGAGCACCCACCAGCGCCAGGAGAAGTTGGTGCCTATAGGTGGAGGGCAGAAATCAATCCCGTGTTCAAAGCCATTAATATTTGGACTATTACTCCAACACCAATTCATCCACGCCTCCTTCCCAGATTGCATCTGTCATATGATGGTTAATCCCTCACAACATACATCACCAGCACAATTTCTAATAAACCCCTAATAACTGAGACTAATATAGACCCTTAAGTAATTTCTCAAGTCTTTGTACACTCAGGGCCAAGTCAACAAAGCTCCACTGAAGTCAACCCATACTATATACATACACTTTCATAACCCTCTTGACCCATCCAGGACCATCTTTTTGTTTAGTGTGTTTGCACCGTGCCTATTACAACAGGGCCCTGGTCCATCACAGGGGATCCTAGGAGCGACTGAAATAAAAATGTAAATTCTAATTAATTTATGTATAATACCTGCCTGGCTCAAGGCTCCCTTCAGCAAATTGAAGGACTCTCCCTTGTGGCACCATTTTGGTATGGGTTCCATAACTGTCTAAAAAGCATACCCAGGTGATCTTGGTTATCAGTCAGGAACCTACCAGCCTTTTTAGGAAGTGATCCTAATAAATCAGCCAGATCCTCACTGTAACTGCTAAGTGGAGAATAAAGAAAAAAAGTCTGATCCTTATGCCCAAGTGATTATAAGCAAACTCTTCAGCTCTTGTCTCAGTCATTCAGTTTTTCAGGAAAGATGAAATTATAACCAGAGGTGAATCAGACAGTAATATATAGCATCATAACTGAGCCTGAGCAAGCAGACTCCCTTCCAATGGGAAGCGTTTGTGTGCTTGTATGCACCAAGTCTTCAGTGTTGCTTGGTTCCCCTTCATGGCCAGTCTCTGGACCCCAGAACATCAATGTCCCCTTTAGATGTTGTAGGCAGCTCAGGCAGCAAGGCCCTGATGTTTTCAGACAGTTCTTGAACCCTTTGAGGATTTCTGTTCCCCCTCATGGCTTCATCTAAATAAATAGAGTTCAGTTTTGTATCACTTGACACAATCCAACCAGCTCTTCCTTAAAATTATGACCCCTCTGAGATTAGAAATGCAGATGAGGATTGCTAAATATTTTCCAAACCATCAGCATTCCTAAATATTCTGGAACCAAATGATGTCTTAATCTTCCCAACCACATATCCTGATTTTTATAAATGGCCATTAACCAAATGAACCTTACATCTAACAAAACACTACTGTTGTCTGGGTCAGCATACATCCCCCTAATCACCACACAGATAAAGTATATTTAAAACAAGCAGACTCTTTAATGATTCACTTCCCTATTCTAATGCTAGATCACTTCTCTTCTGCTGTCCCAAACTAAGTAAAAAAATCACATATTCTATCTCTGTAATATAATGGTCTCAAACTTTCACCAATAACAGGTGTTTATTTAACACCCTTTGGCTCTCATTAATGAGTACTAATGCAGATGCCTTCAAGGGAAGGTAGGCACAATGTTCTGCTGACTCGTCATGGCAGTTTCCCCTTACAACCAGTATCACCCTAGTCTTGGGTGGGGTGAGTTCACTTTGAGAAGAGTGGTCCAGTGGCTTGGACATTAGCCTTGAGATTGGGCTACTTCTGGGTTCAAGTCCCTACTCCACTGCAGACTTCCCATGTGACCTTGAGCAAGTCGTTTGACCTCTCTGAGCTTTAGGTCCTCTATCTGTAAAATGAGGAAAATAGTACTGCCCTACCTCTGAACAGAGTGTGTGAGGGTAAATACACTGATGATTATGAGCTGCTCGGATACTACAGCACATGGAGCTGTATAAAAGAGCTAAGTTTGAGCCACTTCTTCACCCACGAACTGGTCCCTTATACTCAGTGGGACAACCTTGTGATAGGGTTGACTACTGTGCCCGTGGAAAGTGAAATAGAATCCAACAAACTTTATTTAGCCAGAGCCCTCACAAAGCAGCACCCAACTTCTCTAGATTTGGTGACAGGCCACAATAAATACTTTTCTTTCAATCCTATTTCCCCAGACGCTCTCTCAGATTCAACTGAAACCAAGTTAATGGAGGAGGGGTTGCCTGTTACAATATCTATTTGCATATAATCAATATTTGTACAGTGTGTTGAACATGTAAAGAACTTCACAGGTGCTGAGTAGTATTTATTAGTGTATTAATAATGAGAGATGTACAGTTTGTGTCCTTTTGTTCAGAGGCTCATATTTGTTACAGAGGAGGAATGGAAGATGGGGGTGGTGAGAGAGAGAGGAAAGCTACCATACTTTTCTTTGCCAAAATGACTTATAAAGAATAGGATCCCTTATTAGATTGCGGCGGTTGTGTCTCCACCTTTTGTTCAGCTGTTCTCCTTCCATCCTAGCATAATAGAGCTCAAGTCTAAGACTATCTGGTCTTGCTCAAGTACACACAGGAGCTTGTTAGTAAGAAAAGGATCGCAAAGTTTGACTGTAGTATTAAGCCTTTAGTGGTCTCCTGAAGACCAGCAATTTCCCAGGAAAGTCCAGTTTTTTCTTTCTGATAAGGAAATGGATAAATAAATGGTAAGCCACTGTTCTTTATTTTGGTTTATAAGAACGTCCATCCAAAGCTGGGATTATTTCTATATTTTTTATTCCAGCCAGGCCATGACATGTTTTTCTACCTCATAACAATACATACAATAGTCACTTATTAGCAGAAGTCTCCAGTGGGTCCTGAGCCCAGCTTTCCAGTTGCCCACAATGGACTGCTCTCAAAACAAAGGAAAGAAATTAGTGGAAACCAGGATAGAGTCATTCATTCTGCAGGCATCTGAGCTGGTTCAGTCCTCAAGAAGCCAGTATTTTAACTGAACGTATGGGCTCTGTATAAAAACAGAAGGGGCCTCCTGGAATTTGTGCCTATGTAATTCATTGTTTCTCTGACCCTCCTCAAGGCCAGAGTTCTCATGTTCCAGTATAATGAGTTGTCCCGTAAAGAGGTTGACATCTTGTGAAAGCTTTTAGAAATATTCTGCAAAGAAACGTTCTCTTCTTTTGTTCTTCATTACTGTGGCACCCCATATTCACCACTTTTTTATATGGCTATGATATATTGTGTACAAAGTATGCCTTGTGAGGTATCATTTGAAAACTCATAATCCACGGAACCACTGTCCTGTTAAAATGTGTGTATCAACTTTGTATATGGAGCTAGGAGATCTTGTTATATGATTGTTACTGAAAATATGCTGTAGTTCTGGGTAATTCCCTCAGGCCATTTTTTCAAAGACAAAAGCACACTCTATCAGAGGGGTAGCCATATTAGTCTGTATCCACATAAATGACAAGGAGTCTAGTGGCACCTTAAAGACTAACAGATTTGTTTGGGCATAAGCTTTCGTGGGTAAAAAACCTCACGTCTTCAGATGCATAGAGTGAAAATTACAGATACAGGTCTAAATATATATTGGCACATGAAGAGAAGGGAGTTACCTTACAAGTGGAGAACCAATGTAGAAGGCCAATTCAGTTAGGGTGGATGTGGTCCACTCCCAATAATTGATGAGGAGGTGTCAATACCAAGAGAGGGAAAATTGCTTTTGTAGTGAGCCAGCCACTCCCAGTTCCTATGCAAGCCCAAATTGATGGTGTTAAGTTTGCAAATGAATTGTAGCTCTGCAGTTTCTCTTTGAAGTCTGTTTTTGAAGTATTTTTGTTGAAGAATGGCTACTTTTAAATCTGTTATTGGTGCCCAGGAAGGTTGAAGTGTTCTCCTACTGGCTTTTGTATGTTACCATTCCTGGCATCTGATTTGTGTCCATTTATCCTTTTACATAGAGACTGTCCAGTTTGGCCAATATACATGGCAGAGGGGCATTGCTGGCACATGATGGCATATATCACATTGGTAGATGTGCAGGTAAATGAGCCTCTGGGGATGGTGTGGCTGGTGTGGTTGGGTCCTCTGATGGTGTCGCTAGTGTAGATATGGGGACAGAGAGGGAAACAGGGTTTGTTACAGGGATTGGTTCTTGGGGTAGTGTTTCTGTGGTGTGGTGTGTAGTTGCTGGTGAGTATTTGCTTCAGGTTGGGGGGGCTGTCTGTAAGCAAGGATTGGCCTGCCTCCCAAGGCCTGTGAGAGTGGGGGATTGTTTTCCAGGATAGGTTGTAGATCATTGATGATGTGCTGGAGAGGTTTTAGCTGGGGGCTGTACGTGATGGCCAGTGGTGTTCTGTTATTTTCCTTGTTGGGCCTGTCCTGTAGTAGGTGACTTCTGGGTACCCGTATCACTCTGTCAATCTGTTTCCTCACTTTCCAAGATGGGTTTTGTAGTTTTAGGAGTGCTTGATAGAGATCTTTTAGGTGTTTATCTCTGTCTGAGGGACCGGAGCAAATGCGGTTGTATCTTAGGGCTTGGCTGTAGACAATGGATCATGTGATGTGTCCTGGATGGAAGCTGGAGGCATGTAGGTAAGTATAGTGGTCCGTAGATTTCCGGTATAGGGGTGGTGTTTATGTGACCATCACTTATTTGCACTGTAGTGTCCAGGAAGTGGCACACTAGCACCCTAGCTAGATGCTAACAGGATATTACCTGCTTAATTGGAGATTCACCAGCAGGGAAGTTGTAAACAAGAAGTTTACAATTTACCTGAGGGACAGTTGGCAGCTCATGTGCACCATGGAACTGCCTGACTCCATGACTATGCAAAGACTTTTCCAGTACAAAGGGTCAGAGTAAGAGAAGGGGGAAAAATGCCTCTAGATTCCTCTCCTCCCCCATCTTTGCTCATGGCAACAAGGTTGCTTGAAAGACAATAGTACAGCATTGAACTGCGGGGAGCAGTCCTGGCTTGGATATTTTTCCAGACAGTACAGATTGTGGAAAGCTTGTGGGTGAGAGAAACCTTTTTGCTTTTAAACTTATTGGTCTTGGTAAAGTTTAGGAATTAGCTTGTGTGTTTATCTTTTTATTTCTTTTGTAAGCAACTCTGACTTTTCTGCCTTATCAGTTGTAAATCACTTATAATCTGTCTTTCTCTAGTTAATAAACTTATTTTATTGTTTTATATAAACCAGTTTATTTGATTACAGTGTGTGGGAAATGTCTACTTAGGTCAACAGGGCTAGTGCATATTCATTACTCTTTGTTGGAATGATGGACTAATTATGAACTTGTACTGTTCAGTAGCCCACTAGACGATACAAGATGCACATTTCTGGGGGGCAAGGCTGGGACTGAGGGATATGTAGGTGTCACACTGTATCTATTCATGGATGGCTAGACATAGCATTCATGTATTCAGCTGGGTGTGACTTTACATGTTGGTGGCTGTGAGTGAACAGAGCCTAGAGGGGTTTGCTGTTCACTAGCAAAACAATGTAAGAGGCACCCCAGGCTAGATGCCAGTAGTTTTATTTCTTCAGCTCTCATCCACTGTGGCTGCTTATTCCATATTTTACATCAGAAACAGAATTTGTGAATGAGGAAATTGTTACTATGTCACTAACACAGAATGATGGAGCAGATCTTACAGTGCTAAAGTTTTCCCATTATCTTTTATGGGAGCAGGATAAGGAAACATGGGGGGTTGGGGTGACACAAAATTGATAGAACACGGTATACACTATGATAGATTTAGACTTTTTAAAGTTTTCCAAACCACATCAGTTGATAAAAATTTGTCTGGTTAAAAAAAAACAACTAGTTCCTATCTCAGCTCCACCAACCATTTTTCCGCCATAACATTATTTTGTTAGGTACAAGCTCATGAAGCCACTGCATCAGCACTGGAAATGCAAACACATGGAACTGTGCTACAAACTGCTCTCTAAGGACTTGCATTTTGTTATTTTAAGGAATCATTTCCCTTTTTGTATTTTTACTTTGAATTTAAAAACTAAAGCAAACAAAAAACTCCACACCCTAGCAATGAAACTGTTGAGTTGAAGTGTTCTTTTGATTAGTAAAATCTGAAGCAGGAAGGGGAACTGGTCCTGGACCTGATGTTTGCAAAAACTGAGATTTGGTATTAGTAGTTTGTGTTCCGGTCGTACTGAGTAGCTGCATTGTGCTGTGCATTGTATAAACACAAAGGGAAAGCTGGCCTGTGTTATGCAGGTCAGACTAGGTCATAATGGTCCCTTCTGGCCTTATAATATATAAACCTTTGACCCCTGCCTTGAAGAGCTCATACTAAACTAGTTTGTTCTCATCCACAGTCAATGATTAGAGGTAGGTAAGAGTCACATTCACTTCCTTTGGTGGTCCAGATTGCAGGACCCCAGCAGGAAACTCCACCTAGAATGGGAGCAAACTGCAACAAGCTGCCTTCTCTGCCAAGGAAGGGTTGGAGCCAGCTGATACAGGCACCAAAATGGGCAGGGCTGTTTGGGGAGGGGGCATGGCCAGGTCAGCTAAGAGATGTGCTGCTCCAGCACATCTTCTGGTTAATCTCTGACAGATTTTAAAGCTCCTCCCCTCTGCAGAACCACCTGGAGAGTTTGTGAACAGTTCTTCCACCCACCCTCCAAACAGGTCAGATCTCCCTCAAACACAGAGGGGGCAAAGTTTGTGTCTCTGCATATTTGCAGGGATGTATCTGGTCCATTGTCAAAATACACGCAAACCCTACCTGTCAGACTCTGTTTGTGTGCTATTAGGGTTTACACAGTGATAGATAGGGGGAAATTAGTCATTGTTTGACCATGTGACTAGATATCGGAATTTTTAATCAACTTATTTCCAGTCCATGCTTTTTAATGTAGATCCCTTGAAAACTTTTGTTCAGAAGTTGAAATGGTAGTTGAATAAATGATTGTATCCCATAGGCTACATTGCAACTACTATCTTTTCATAGATTTATAGATTCCAAGGCCTGAAGGAACCATTGTGATCATCTAGTCTGACCTCCTTGTATAACAAGCCATAGAACTTCCCCAAAATAATTCTTAGGGCATATCTTGATTTAAAAATTGTCAATGATGGAGAATCCACCACAACCCCTGGTACATTGTTCCAGTGGTTACTTACTCTCACTGTTAAAAAATTACGCTTTATTTCCAGTCTGAATTTGTTGAATAGCTTCAACTTCCAGCCATTGGATCATGTTATGTCTTTCTCTACTAGATTGAAGAGCCCATTATTAAATAGTTGTTCCCCATGTAGATATTTTTAGGCTAAGTAGCTCGAGCTCTTTGAGTCCATTACTAATGCACATTTTCTAATCCTTTCTTCATTCTTGTAGCTTTTCTCTGAACCATCTCCAATTTATCAACAACTTTCTTGAATTGCAGACAGCAGAACTGGACACAGGATTCCAGCAGTGGTTGCACCAGTGCCAAATACAAAGGTGAAATAACCTCTCTACTCCTACCCGAGATTCTCCTGTTTATGCATTTCAGGACTGCATTTGCGCTTTTGATCAGTGTCACACTGGGAGCTCATGTTCTGCTGATTATCCACTACCATCACATCTTTTTCAGAATCACTGCTGCTCAGGCTAGAGTCCCTCATCATGTAACTATAGCCTACATTCTTTGCTCCTAGGTGCATACATTTACAATTAGCTGTACTAAAACACATAGTGTTTGCTTGTGCCCAGTTCACCAAGTGATCCAGGTTACACTGTACCAGTGACCTGTCCTCTTCATTTACCACTGCCCCAATTTTTGTGTCACCTGCAAACTTTAACATTTTTATCAATGACCTGATCACTGATAAATAGCACTTAGAGCTCTGATTGTTGATTCATACAGCCAGCAGGATTTAACCTTTCTCCTTAGTTTTAACATATCAACCCCTTCACCCTCTAAGACACACACCAGATGAAATGTTAGCAGATAGATATCCATGCTAACAGTCATTTATACCTGTCTAAGCAGGCTCTGTAGACCTAAAGGTCTATTTTACTCTGAAAAGGTACATAAAGCGCCTATTGAAATTAATGGGATTTTTATATATGCACTTCCCTTATTAGACAGGAAATTAGACGTGCTTAAAATGTGATTTTGGTTCGTCCCCTCCCCCACATAATTATGAGCTGCATACAAAAAGGTGTTCAGGAGGTAATAGTCACTCTAGATAGAACTGATGAGACCACATCTGAAATATTGTGTTCAGTTTCTAGGTCTCTTGCTACCAGAAAAATGCTGACAAATGAGAAGGAATTCAGAGGAAAGCAACAAAAGTGACTGCAAGTCTGAAAACTCATATTCATATATAATCCTGGCTCAGACATTTCCCATTGCCCCCCATTCCTATCCTGCCATAGGCAGATTGTGCCCCTTGTCCTGCTGCAATAGGATTGCATGCCTTCTCTGCTAGTGCTCTTGTTCTGACAGTCCTTGTTGGGTCTATCAAAAGAAGAAGATATCTTCTAGGATGGTAGAACACAGATCTATACTACAATATAAAGATCTGACAGTTAAGAAAGCAGTGCTCATTTTCATGGTTCTTTACCGGATTTTGTCTAGCACTTGTGCGGTGAGACAGATAACAAATGAAACAAGGTTTAGATGACAGGCATATTGGTCTGTCTAACTTATCTAGGCAATATCTTGTAAGCACTCATTTGAAATATAGAGTTTAGATCCAAAACCTAGTGAAGTCAATGTGCTTTGGATCAGGCACTAGTAATTCAAGCTGTTGGGTCTGTTATCCTGGCTCCAGCAGTTGTCAGTACCACATGCGTCAGGGATTAGAAGACGCCTACAGTGAACCTAGCTATCTATGTTATCTTGTATATGCTGGGAAAATCCTTCTTGACCTCCGACAGGTGAACAGTCTATGCCCTGCAGCAAGAGCCACTCATTCAGCATATCATTTATTGAGTTCTTTCTCTCATATCCTCTGTTTCCCACTTCAGCTTTACTTTTCACATTTTGATTGACAGCCGGGGGGGGACAATTAAGAAGAAGACAGACATTAGACTGTACAAAGAAAGCTCTGCTATTTCTTTAATTAGCCCCAAGAGCATCCAGCTTCTGATCTTTTCTCTTCCTGCATCATGCCAGTCAGATCATCTGTGAGAATCTTCCTTCTATTGATTTCTACTTGTGCCCTTGTCATGCAATTCCTTCTTGTCATTTTTTGCCCCTCAGCAGTTCTACTTGAGCTTCCCAAAGGACTAACAGCCTTTGATGGTCCACCTAACACAACAGTGAAGTAGATGCAGCAGGAAGACAAAACCAAAACCAGCAGCCTTTTCTCATCTTTCTCTGCTCCTTTCTTTCCTTGCTTCCTTTTGTATGAGAGATTTTAGACTTAACAAGCATGAATGCCCTTGGCATCTGCTCTCCTGTAGCTCCTTTCCATAGGGATAGCTCTTCCTCTGTTCATTCCTTGTTGTCGCATGTGATTTCCCATGATCTCTTTAAGAGACATAGCAAGGCTGGGGAATGCTCAGCAAGCTTCAGGTACCTTTCTTCTTCAGAAGAGGGTCGGGTCAGATCAGGGCTGCCTGTGATGAAGCTCACTTGTCCAGTGAAGGCATATTGCTTAGTAAGGGGATGCAGATACATACGAAGAACATAGCTCCTTTACAACTGCAACCTGATATCATTAGCGACATGAAAAGTCTTTCCCCTCCTTATATCCTGAAAAACTTATGACAGATGACTAGCTGTCACCTGAGAAGAGATGAAAGAAGGATATAGTATAAGAAAATCAGTACAGAATAAAGCAATGGAAATTGTTCAGTGCCTAGAGAGGGGAATCCACAGGAGGAGAACTTTAAGAAGACTGGAACTATTTAGTATGGAAAGGAGAAGAGGAAATATGATATATTAATGGTCAATCAAAGTCAATCAAGTAACCTTATCTCCTTTTGCTCTTGATCTAAGAACAAAGGATAACAACATTTAAAGGCAACACATTGAAATTAATAGCCTGTGCCAGTAAGTTTCTGATGCAAATAGCTTATTAAGATTACAAAAAATGTATAGACATTTAAATAAGAAGAGCAACTGCTGTTATACGAGGTAGGCTAAAATTAGCTGGGTTCTCAATCCTTATATTTCATGGCATAACCAGTTCACTAGCTGGGGTCAGAAAGCATTGTTTCCCTCCCTCATGGCCTAGCAATCCAGGTGTAATATGGTGTTGTTACTTCCTCTGAACTCGGGAGTATAGGGAACACTGGGACTATGAGTTGCTGGTGAATTCCAGGATGGCAACATCAGATGGGCATATTTGACAGCTTTCTTGAAAGCATGCAGCGGTTGGCTTTTCTAAAGCAGTTTTACAGAAAGCAGGCCCCACTATCAGAATAGATGTGGGTCAAAGATCCAAAAGGGAGACAGATTGAACTCACCCTAGGTAGGAACTTGAAGGCCTCTGCTGCCTCTTCCAGTAAAAATCTCTTATTTTGTTTTTAAGTTTAACAATGCAACCACAGTTCTGAAAATGAATTCTTCTCCCATGTATTTTGGTAGGTTCCTATATTATGATGAATGTCAGTGCCATAGAATGAACATTTCATGCATCACTTTATCACCCACCTGAATGAAACTAATGATTTCAACAAGCTCCAAGAACTCATCATATTTTGAAAGCATTAAATTAAGACTGGGGGATGCTAGTTTAATTGTGCAGGCTCGAGTCACTATTTAATCTGGCACTGTGGATCTTGCTCTGGTTACCCAGGTTCTTTTCACAGCTGCAGAGGTTTTATGAGGTCTCCTCCACCATGCATTCTAATGATTTGGAAACAAGTAGCCCTGTTGTGTAGAGCCACTGCTTTCAACCCTGTGAGAATGGGTTAGGAGTAGTTGAGCAGGGGTCTGGAGTGGGCAGAGCATTGTCACCCTTTCCCGCAGTGTGCCAGCCAGTGTAGCTTCATTGGTGTGGAAGGGGAAGTAATCTGTGCCAGGCACAGGGCTGATGCAAATTACTTGATCCTTGCAGAAAAACAGGAACCAAGTAACTCTCTTGGTCTGTTCCTGGGCCAGTAAAATATTCCATCACCTTTTACTCAGGCCAGATTGTAAAAAAGACAATCTTGTCCTGAAGGAGCTAAACCATCTATTTCTATGTGCAAGTCCCAAGATGTTTTGAACTGCTTCCCATGCCTGGTTTATTGAGTGAACCTTATCACAGTGTCACCAAACACTGTCTTTCTTGATGAGAGTAGTCGTTCAGAGAGGCTTTAAGAGGGGATGCAGCCAGGTTCAGAGTCAGGAAACAGCCACTCATGATCCTCAAGTAAGCTCTAAGTGCTTTGTTCAAAAGGGGAATTCATTAATTAATGTATTCATTAATACAACCTCCCACTCTGTGCTCTGGGACCCCCTCCCTGAAGGCATCGCAAAGCACAGCTGAGATGATTTGTGCCTCTCCATACTGGGGGGCACAATCTAAAGGGGAGGACATGTGGCTGCCCCATGTCTCCTCTTCCCAGCGACTCCACCCCCGCCCTGCCCCCAGCCAGCAGCCACCGCGCTTTCCCCGCAGAGCCAGAAACATATGAGGGGGAAGAAGGGACTCTGGCTCACTCTGCCCCTGTCCCTGGAAGCCAGGCCCAGGCAGGCAGTGGAGAGGGCAGGCCACTGCCACCTCCCCAGCTAGGCTCTCTCAGGCAGCTGGTGTGCTGCACAGAGCAGTGACCCTGAGCAGCCAGTGTGAGAAGTGGTTGGTCCTGACCCTTCTATTCCTCACCAAGGCTAGGCTGCCATGGGACCACCTGAGCTGGGGGGCAGGCGCAGCGGGAGAAGGACAGAGCCCCTTTCCCTCCCCACCCCAGCAGGCCAAGCAGCAATCGGGGGTGTGTGTGTGGCATTTGACCCCACATGCCCCCCCATGGATTGCCTATGGCAGGGTGGCCTCTGACCATACCATGTTGCAAGCAGTGGTGGCAGGAGGGCAGAAAAGCATGGAGGAAAAAACCACCACCTGGCCTCTAGCTGGAGTTCTGTGGGATTTCATGTTTTGCAACTCTTGGACACATTTGTGAGGCCATGCGCAAATCCCAGCCTCTTCAGGCCAATGGGACTATGGCAAGGTATTCAGTCTTCTGCACCTTTTCATGCAGGAAGGGAACATTGGCTCCTATGTTATCCGTATTTCAAAATACCCATTGGTTTTGTCTATCCACACTGTTCAGGCCTTCATTACAGACTGCTGAACTAAGCTTGCAGGGGCTTCAGGCCTACACCTTCCCTTTGGCATTAATCCCTGTGCATTGGTTCAAATAGACATACCACCTAAATGATCAAAGCAATTTGGGGGCCCAATCCTGTGAGGTTCTCAGCTTGAACAGGAGGAGTGGAACATGTTAAACTCCTAGCAGGAAGGTGTCCCAAAAGAGGAATATAGAAGATACTCACTGTTTGTTAACAGGATTTGGCTGCATCATTCCTACAAACTGCTTTGAAAATGGACCCTTAAGGGTTTCAGGTATGAGCAGTTTTACTGAGGAAGATAAAAAGGAGCATAAACTCTGGCAAGTGCAAAAGTATAATTAGGCAGGCCTAAAAAGAATTTGAACAGCAACTAGGAAGTATTTTATTTTATTTATTTTTTATTTTTAGTACATCTGAAGCAGGAATCCTACCAAACAATCAATGGGGCCACTGGATGATTGAAGATGATGAAGGAGCACTCAAGGAAGACACGGCCATTGTGGAGAAGCTAAATGAATTCTGTGCATCAGTTTTCACTGCAGAGGATGGGAGGGTGTTTCCCATACCCCAGCTATTCTCTTTAGGTGACAACACTGAGGAACTGTCCCAGATTAAGGTATCAGTAGAGGAGGTTTTAGAACAAACTGGCAAATTTCACAGTAATAAGTCACCAGGATCAGATGGTATTCACCCAAGAGTTCTGAAGGAACTGAAATTGAAGACCTGCTAACTGTGGTATGTAACCTATGATTTAAATCAGCTTCTATACCAGATGACTGGAGAATAGCTACTGTAACACCAATTTTTTTAAAAAAGCTCCATAGGCAATCCTAGCAGTTGCAGGCCTGTAAGCCTAAATATAGTACAAGGCAGATTGGCTGAAACTATAGTAAAGAACAGAATTATCAGACACACAGATGAACACAGTTTGTTGAGGAAGAGTCTCCATGGCTTCTGTATAGAGAAATTATGCCTCAGTAATCTATTAGAATTCTTTGAGGGGGTCAAACATGGATTTAGTGGATGTAGCGTACTTGGACTTTCAGAAAGCCTTTGACAAGGTCCCTCACCAAAGACTCTTAATCAAAGTCAGCAGTCATGAGAGAAGAGGGAAAGTCCTCTCATGGATCAGTAAATGGTTAAAAGACATGAAACACTGGGTAGGAATAAATGGTCAGTTTTTACAGTGGAGAGAGGTAAATAGCAGAGTCACCCAGGGATCTGAACTGGGACCAGTGCTGTTCAAAATGTTCATAAATGGTATGGAAAGAGGGGTGAGGTGGCAAAGTTTGCGGATGATAAAAATTACTCAAGATAGTTAAACCCAAAGCAGACTGTGAAGAGTTACAAAGGGATCTCACAAAACTGGGTGATTGGGCAACAAAATGGCAAATGAAATTCAGTGTTGCTAAATGCAAAGTAATGCACATTGGAAAACATAATCCCAACTATACATACAAAATGATGGGGTCTAAATTAGCTGTTAGCACTCAAGGAAGATCTTGGAGTCATTGTGGATAATTCTCTGAAAACATCTGGTCAATGAGAACATAAGAACAGCCATACTGGGTCAGACCAATGGTCCATCTTGCCCAGTATCCTATCTTCCAACAATAGCCAATGCCAGGTGCTTCAGAAGGAATGAATAGAGTAGGTGATCATCAAATCACCCATGCCCTGTTATCTATTTCCAGCTTCTGGCAAACAGAGGCTAGGGACACCATTCCTGCCCTTCCTGGCTAATAGCCATTGATTGACCTATCCTCCATGAATGTGCAATGGCAGTCAAAAATATGTTAGATATTAAGAAAGTAAATATCATAATGCCACTGTATAAATCCATGTATACACCCACACCTTGAGTACTGCATGCAGTTCTGGTTGCCCCATCTCAAACATGTTAAATTAGAAGAGGTACAGAGAAGGGCAACAAAAATGATTAGGGGCATGAAACAGTTTCCATATCAGGAGAGATTAAAAAGATTGGACTGTTCAGCTCTGAAGAGAGATGACTAAGGGGATATATGATAGAGGTCTATAAAATCATGAATGATGTGGAGAAAATGAATAGGAAAGTGTTATTTACCCCTTCTCATAACGCAAGAGTCGGGGTAACCCAATGAAATTAATAGGCAGCAGATTTAAAAACAAACAAAAGGAAGTACTTCTTCACACAACACACAGTCAGCCTGTGGAACTCTTTGCCAGAGTATAACTGGGGTTAAAAAATAAATTAGCTAACTGCATGGAGGATAGGTCCATCAATGACTATTAGTCAAGATGGTCAGGGATATGCTCTGGGTGTCCATAAGCCTCTGACTGCCAGATGCTATGACTGGATGACAGTGGATGGATCACTAAGTAATTGCCTTGTTCTGTTCATTCCCCATTGGCCACTGTTGGAAGACAGGATACTGGGCTAGATGTCTAATCCACTATAGCTGTTCTTATAATGTAAAAGGGATCATCTGTAAACTATATGACTTACAAGTTATGACACCAACCTTTGAGCTCCAAAGCTGTTAAGCAGTTTAAAACTCTTATTCAAGCTGGATTACATTGTATAAAATTGCACAATGCTGCAAGATAGGTGGAAAATGCATTTGGCTGTTTTCCACCATTATGGAAAGCAGATGAGCAGACTAAGAAGTGTAAATCAAGCTATTTTTAGAGAAAGGATAGCAATGCCCCTTGTGGCATTGTCTCATTTTCCATCTCACAACAATCAGAAAATAACTCTGGCCCCTCGCTATTGGAACTGTTGCTATGCAGTAACCATATCTTGAACTACATTGGAATTTATTAATATGTCCATAGATTGCAGGCCTGATTTTGCTCTCATTGAAGTCAGTGGAAAATCTGCAATTGATTTTAATAGGAGAAGGATTGGTAGAGTAGTACTCATTAGCAACATTTTTCTTAAAACTGTGGAGCAACTTCACTCCTGCTGCCACAGGGTGATGCAAATTACACCTCTCAGCTGCATCCTTCTCTGCTGCACCTTACAGGAATTTACCAAAGGGAAAACAGGACTTCTCTAAGGATTTGTGCTAGGAGAAATAAACCAGAGAATGGCGCAAGGTTGCCCTGATTTGCAGCATGCCTTTCCCCCTTCCTGGCCAGCAGCATCAATCTATGAAGATTCCTCCCCTCACCTCCCCTCTCCTCCCCTCATAGAGCACTTGAGAACTACTGTTGCAGTAATACTTCCAGTCTTCTACATTATAGCCACTTCTATAAAGAAGTGGAAAGAAGACTGAGGTTACCTCTCTCAGCAGAATTTCTGTGCCAGATGCCCAGTATTTATCTATGAACAAGTGTTTTCATTACTGCATCTGGTCTATTTATGTTCAACTAATATTCACCAAATACATTATCAAATTCAAAATCAAATGTTGTGCAAATAATTTGTTTTGTTATTTGACCAGCATTACTCATTACATTTAGTCCAGATTAGAGCAACCCAAAAATAGTCTTTCCCCACTGTGACGTTCCCCTCTGGTGTTATATGGACTAGTGATCTGCTAGGTCACTCCAATCCTTGACTCTGGGAGCCAGCCTTACCCTGCTCTGCTGTGAAAACCCCCACTCCTGGGCTGTTCATGCACAGCCTCTGGCATGTAAGCTGCTCCTTGGATTGTGCAATCGAATGACACTAGCCAATATCTCCAGACCCAGACACAACCCTAGGAACCTCCATCTTGCAGTGTCCAGTTATGCCCCTTGTATTAGAATTTGACTTTCCCCTCTTCTAGAATATTTGAAGAGACAAATTATTGCTACAGTAGATGGAAAAGAGGTTATGATGATATAAGAGTTCCAGTCATCTACAACAATGGTTCTCAATCTTTTCCATAGTAGAACACCACTCCTGTCTAACCATGGTCTAGCTGACACCCCTTTCCCATTTAGCAATATTGGAAGGGTAGTTGGTCCCCACCCTTTGCCACTTGTTCATCACCCCCTGGTGGAGAGCCCCCAATCTTCGATTTAGCATGTGGTTTTGGAAGTATCAAGAAAAATCCATCATGATAATTTTGTTTATTGAGGATGATTATTTTATCTCTATAGAATGAATTCCCAAGTTCTTATATAACATAAGGTGCACCTCATCTCACTCTCAGAAGTGGTAAGCACTCTGATGACATCATGCTTAATACACGTAGTACCAGGCACCCATGTCCTGTGTGACAGAATTGGCCTACTGATGAAGTCTCATCCTTCAGGCAGCACAAAACAAGTGGCTTTTTAAAATAGCCTTGCTTAACTGCTTCAAAGGGGCAACAAGAATCTTAATGCTTGTGCTATGTAAACACAGGGGGATAACATAGAGTGCTACCATTACTGGTGAAACTAGACACTCCCAAGTTTTCTACCCATATGTGGAGGCACAGGAACTAGGAAACGCAAGCCCAGAAATAAGCTACTAGAATAGGAAAAATTACTACACTGATGAGGCACCAAGTTCAAAACTTTTGCAATGAAACAATTATTCACTGACATCATAATGGCTCCAGTATCTCAGTGGAAGTGTGTTAAACAGCTCAGCATTGACTGCGAGATCCTAAACATCCCTATGGAAAAGCATGCACAGAAGTGGCTTTAAAAAGATTAACATATTCAGTAATTTGCAATGTAAATTCCACCCACATCAATGGGCAATACTGGACAGTTCACTTGGTGCCTACAAAATATTAGGTAAGTCTTTAAACTTAATTAGGTTCAAAGAGAACCTACAAAAAACACAGTATATGAGTTAATTAATTAATTCATTGATCATTATATATTGAAAACTAGGCCATTGTTTTTACACACACACACACACACACACACACACACACACACACACACACACACACACACACACACACACACACACACACACACACTTACTTTTCTTAGCTGCAAATTTGAATGCCAAGATCAGGTCAGAGCAAAATTAATTAAGAGAATTATATGAATTCAAGTTTATAATAGAAATATCAGGTCCCTCTTAATTATATCACTGCAATCATCACAATACTAGAAGAAAATGGGAATATTAAAAGTCTTGCCATTGACTTCATTGGGCTTTGGGTCAGGATCTTAAAGAGCAGAAACAGAGGAGCTGTGCTGCCAATAGTTTAACATGGCACAAAATGGCCCACAAAAATTCTCCTTCAGCCTGGGAGCCAATGCCATATACCAGGGGTGTATGCGCTTTCAGGGAGGAGGGAAGAGAGACTGGAAAATTATTCATTTGTTTTCTTATTTAAACAAGCCACTTCATAGAACCATAGCCTAAGGAAGCTTAACTGCTGTTAAGTGTGTTTCCCTGGGTGTACTTATTCTTTGTTCCTGAAAGATACGTTGGAAAGTATACGGAGAAAGGAGCAGTATTCTGCTTGTGTAATTTGAGGTGGAGGATGTGTCTAGGAAGTCTTTGGAGTGAAGTTCGGGGGTATCTTCTTCTGGGATATTTTATTTAAAAAAAACAAAAACAACCTCCCACCCCCCGAAAAAAAACAAAACAAAAACAACAACAACAGTGCTTGACATTTGGTGCAATCCGGCTTGTTCCCAAGGGGGAAAAACCCTTAGCAAAACCCTCTTCTGAAGTATTTTATGACCCTTTCTCTAGGGGGGTGATTTAGCAGTATCAAGAAATGGCAGGGATCCATTTGTAATCACTAAATCATTCTTCTAGTGCAGAACAAGTCAGAACTCCAAGGGGAAATTCCTTTTAATTTCCCCTTTAGTCCCTCCTACACATCTCTGAAATAGGGGAATAGCCAGGTTCCCAACAACTTGGCTATTCCCATTACAGGCAATGTTGTTGTAGCCATGTTGGTCCCAGGACATTAGAGAGACAAGGTGGGTGAGGTAATACCTTTTATTGGCCCAACTTCTGTTGGTGGAAGGGACAAACTTGTGAGCTTACGAAGCTCTTCTGAAATTTTCTCTCTCACCAACATAAATTGGTCCAATAAAAGAGATTATCCCACCCACTTTGTCTCTGTTCCTCTTACAGATAATTTCTTTTAGTCAAAAGATTGTATAATGTGCATTTTCAGCATACATTTACACTAAACATTCCCCCTCAGCTATATGAACCATCCTTATGTTAAGAGGAGCCCTCTATTCAGTGAAAGCTTTGACATTTTTCATCCAAGTGTGTAAGAAGGAGATTTGGTGCTAACTAGCAGAATTCTGCAGACTGAAATCATGGCTGTCTCCTTTTGAGGTACTGATGTCAACTCTTGAACTAGTAAGTCAGCAGCACATTTCAGATGACAGAAGGCATGTTCCTTCTTGGATCTCACTTGTGCTGATGTTTGTTCTTGAGGCATTGGAGGGAAAAGAGGTAATGAGCCCATAAACCTCAAGTTGGCTTTATTGGCTAGAAAGTTTGCCAGAGCCACATCTCAGCTCAGTAACAAAGAGGTCTGTCATTCTAGCATTTGCAGTGGATATCCATCATGCCCGTTTGTCAAAAGTTTTAAGGGATATGAGAATATGCTAAAAATGCGTAAATAAGAAAAAGCATTTAAAAGATTGATCTACAGAAAGTCTGAACTCCCGACACAGTCCTTGTATGCTTTGCACAATTAGGGAGCAAGGTAGTGCAGGCAAGAAGAAACACTTCATTCATAATATCATTACATTTCAGTTCCAGTTTCAATACCCCCTTTTCTCAATCTCAGTGTCATGCCAAACACTGTTAATTATAGTCCATCCCATAATCTTAGGGAAACAAGATTTAAATAGAACCACTGAGAGTCCAGCCTGCCTGGATTTCTCTGTTTACATCTTGTAGCACAAATAAAGCTACTAGAGAGTTGATTTTATGGCCTCTCCTGCCCTGTGATGTACAGAGCAAAAGCTGCAAATACATTGAAAGGTGTAAAGTTTTTAGCTCCATGTTATGGTTGCATTTACTTGCATGGGTATGAATTCTAAAAAGCAGCTATTCCTAAAGAGGATTTTTTTGGTCATAGAAATAAAGATTAAATGCAAACCAGACTTCTCTGGAGTAGGCCTTGGCTGCACTGTTTTTATACTAGTGTACCTATTTCAATCAGGGGGCTGATTTTTTTTTAAACAAATAGTTAAATCCATACAGCCCCTGATGTGGTTATGGTTCTATCAGTATCAAAGGTGCCTTATATTGGTATAGTTAATAATAATGCGTAATATGTTATATAGGGCTTTTCATCAGTAGATCTCAAAGTGCTTCACAATGTAATGTGTCTATACTCACAACACCCCTGTGAGGTGAAGGACTATTATCCTCATTTTCCTTATGGGGAACTGAAACACAGAAGCTGAGTGACTTGCAGAAGGTCACCCAGGAAGTCATGGCAGAGCAGGGAACTGAATCCAGGTCAACTATGTCCTAAACCAGAGCCCTAATCACTAGACTACTCCTTTCCCTCAGGGAGTAATAAAGCTCCTGTCATGGCCATGCCAACTGCTTCTCTTGCTGTCTGCCTCTCTCTCACACAGCCTGCCAAACTTTGCCCCTGTGTTTTTGACCAATCCCGGGGAAACCCTTCTTGTTCTTCCCCAGGTTAGTTCTTGCTCAGACCTTGTCATGTGGCTGGGTATTTGGGTCAGTGGTTTCTATCCCTTCCAGTTATCATTATATAAAAGAACTTAATTGCACTTCCATTTAGCCTGAATGAAGGGTGCATAGCACACCCATTGTTTTTAGCCGGGTCTGTGATTGCTTAATGGTTAAAGACCTGCTTGATAGCAGCCATTAGCGCCTTCCAGCATAACAGTACTGATAATTGTGTGCAGGCCAGGGGGAACTGGGATGTTTTAACAATATCAGTACAGTTAAAGTAATATAATTTTTATGTGCAGACAAGGCCTAAAACCAGGTTTTAATTTCAACCTAAATAAGCCACTCTGAAAGAAGAGTCCCCACCAGTTTAACCAAAGTGATTGAATGATAAGGCTCTCAAAGGCTAACTGAGAGCATCAGATCAGGTCATCTTTAAATAGAAACATGCATATAATGCAGATTAATATCTACCTGCTTACATATAAAAAGCATTTAGCAGAACAAGATAATGAAGACTGCAAGCTTATTTTCATATCATGTTGGTTGCTAGGAAGCATATGTTCAATTCTGTTTCTTTAATATCCCACACAGTTAGTGAAAAATAGTCTGACCAAACTTTATTACAACAGCATAGTGATTTAGGGGTTTCTTAGTTAAAAACCTTAGCCACACAACCTCAGTAAATTGAATAACTTGTTAAAAAAATCTGCCCTATATTGTTTGATTATATTATTGCTGAGGCCTGGCCTGACATGAGTAGGTAACACATGGAGGGAGGCCTCATTTTTTGGAAGAATTAGGGATGTAATCATCAGGTTGAGAACAGGATGTTTGTGCTAAATAAGCTAAATAAATAGGTCAGTAGGCTAAGAAGACAGACTAAGGTAAGTGGGAGAATACCCAGGGAAATATTTACTATGGACTAGAAAACAAGGGACAAAATATGTTAGGAATGTAAAGGTGAGGTAAAGAGGAAGTCAAATCATGGAAGGTGCATGGAAAGTGCAGGCTGCACAGAGATTGGTTCCTGCAAAGTAACCAAGCCAATCCAAAAATGTGTGATGCAATATATAGTAAATGCAATGAGATGTGTATATATAAAGGGAGAAGTTTTCTGTGTAATTTTGGAGTTGTGATGCTCCCCCTCGCCGCATTTGAATCTGATCAACTCAGCATAGCACTGCTATAATGATACCTGAGTGAGGAAGGTTGGAGTTTAACTGAGTTCTTGGGAAGATGAGCGGAAAGAGGTCGCGAGGGAATCCCAACATGTGTGTGATTACTTGATTGTCCCTTGTTCCTGCCTTTGTATGTGGGATTCTCTGCCCCTACAGTGCCTGAGGAATCCATTACTCAGCTAAAGCAGCAAAGAGTCCTGTGGCACCTTGTCATAAACAGATAGTTAAGGGTTAAAGTCTCTTTTACCTGTAAAGGGTTAACAAGCTCAGTAACCTGATGAATACCTGACCAGAGGACCAATCAAGGGACAAGATAATTTCAAATCTCTGTGGAGGGAAGCTTTTGTCTGTGTTCTTTGTTTGAATTCATTCTCTTTTTGGATCTAAGAGAGGCCAGACATATTCTTCAAGTTCTCCAAAGTTTCCTGAAGTATTTTCTTCTATTCAGTATAGTGAGTATTAGAAAGGTGAATTAGTCTTATAATTTAATTTCTGCATTTGCAATTGTGTGTTTGCTGGAGAAATATCTTTATTTCTGTTGCTGTTACTTTGATTATTCTGAGGAGGAGGGAGGGGAGGTCTCTCCAATTTTTATAAGTTAGACCCTGTAATTTTTTCCATCCTGGTATTACAGAGATAATGTACTTTCTTTCTTTTAATAAAATCTTTTCTTTTTAGAACTTGATTGATTTCTTCCCTTGTTTGGATATTCAGGGGAAGGGGAGGGGGAAAAGTGAATCCCTCTTTGTTTGATTCAAGGAATTTGAATCCAGGTATCTCTCCTAAGGACTTGGAGAGGGGAGGGGGGAATGGATTATTTCCCTTTGTGTTAAGATTCAAGGAGCTTGGATCTGTGTTCCTAGGGAAGGTTTGGGAGGAATGGAAAGTGTACCAAAACACTATATTTTTGGTTGGTGGCAGCTTTACCAGATCTAAACTAGGATTTTAGTTTAGAGGAGTCCATGCAGGTCCCCATCTTGTGAACGCTAAAGTTCAAAGTGGGGAGTAAACCTATGACACACCTTATAGACTAACATTACTCAGTTATTCAAGTCAAACATAACAGGGCTGCTGCTTCTTAGCATATGCGTGACATGCTTCAGGTGGTACATGACCAGGATTAATCACTGAATTTGGTCTGCTGGTTGGATCATTGGTTCCAAGAAATGGTTCAACTGAGAGGCAGTTCAGGATAGTTGGCCTTTCTAATAATAAGTTAAAATAATAATTATGTATGCATGCATTAATTATATTTTATTGTATGCCTCCTGTGCAAGGCCAGACTTACCACTGGAGCACTCCCTCATGGCTGGTTGTGGCTCTTTCTCCTCTAGTACCTCCTGCCAGTGGTCACTCCAGCCTTGTGATGCTGTCTCTTCTCAGAACTCAGACCTCTGGCCAGGTTATGTTTTAGTACCACCCCTTCTGGAGTAACAAAGCCCAACAAGTCCAAATGCCCCTGCATAAAGGTCTTCACCAGCTCCAAACACTGGGCCCAGGGGACCTCACACCCTTCTCTCAGAGCTTACCATCATCCCTGTCCCCTTCTCTGTCCTCACACCACCTCACCAGAGTGTGGTGTTTAGATGTTGCTTGTGATTATTAGAACTGGGAGCACCGGCTGTTGGGAGTCTGAAAGGACAGGAAACAGGAGGGAGGGGGGAGGAGTTGAGGAGGCAGAGTGAGAATTACAGAGGGTGCAGCAGCAGCTTGGTAAAGAGGTTTCCACTTTAAAAATAAAGTCCTGTTGAAGTTTGTTAGTACCTTGCCTGGTTGATACAACACAGAGGCTGTTGGGGGACCTGAGCCCTCAAGGTTTCCATCCAGGGACCCTTTAACTAGCAGCCAAGATCTGTTCCATGCAGCTTCTTGCTGCTACCTTTCTTAGGTCTTCTCTCCTGCTGCCTCTCTTGGTTCACCTTCTTTTCAGACAGGGCCTTCCGCATGGAATCTCTTAAAGTACAAATGTAAACCCGACTTCTGCCCTCTTGGGCTTGACCTTTTACCCTCTCTACAGCTCTGTTTCCCCTGCTTTGTCCCTCAACTGAACACCTCCCAGCACTCTCTCCCTGGAAGTCCAGATGCTGCCCTTTTATCAGGGCTCACCACTACAGCCTGCTCCATATCTCTCCTGGCAATTGCCAGGCTTCCTGGGCCAACTCTCCCCCTGGGCTTTCTCCTCACAACCTGCCTAGTCCCATAGAAAGACAACACATCTTGTTCCTCCCTACATCCCCTGTCCGTTCCGAACTTCCTCTGTTTAAACTAGCTACCCAGCTCCTCTTCCACCTGGGACTCATCTTTAATTAGGCCTGGCCCATCCTCCAGCTGCAGCCAGGTAGCCTAACTGGCCTCTCAGGCTCATATTAACCCTTTCAGAGCCTGTTGTGGAGTACATACCCCATTATGACTCCCCACTACTCTTTGTGTCGCTTGTCTTTTTAGGTTGTAAGCTCTTGGGGGCAGGGACCATGTCTTTGTGTTTGTACAGTGCTTAGCACAGTAGGCTCCAGTCTTGAATAGGGCCTCTGGGCACTGCTATAATGTGTGAAAATATGCATTTACTTTAAATAGCTGTGTATGCCACTTCAAGGCAGATTAAAACTCACGACTCTGGATTATAAAACCCAAGATCTTAAAATAATACATGTCTTTTCCTTCTGTCAAACTCATTCCTCCCCTCCCCATCCGCCCTGAACTGCTGCATTCCACTCTACAGTAGACTTAGGGGTTAGATTAATAACAGACTTGTGTCAGTACAAAGCCTGGTAAGAATAGACAGCACTCCTATATACCTGCAGGTGCTGAAAGTTCCACTATACATATGCTCGAGGTCAAGAGGACCTGAGTTCCCTTTGAAATCTGTGAACATAATAGGGGATAAAGGCAGAGCACTAGTTCAGGTAAGGATAATAGTTGACTTGGCTTAAAGCCACCCTACATTCTTGCTAATACAGTGCATCTGTGTTCTGTAATTGACATATTACATAATTATTTTGAAGCCAGAGGGATTAAGAAAACCTACTTAGGCTATAAGTAACTGAATCCCAAGAAGACTTTTCCCGTATTTGTTGAACACCAGAAGGTGGAAAGGGAATTAGAAAATGGAGAGAAAATCGTATAGGATAAAATCTCTCTCTCTCTCTCTCCCCCGCCCCATGGATCTGTTATCTCTGTTGAATATTCTACACTTCATCCACTCACAAAACTCCCATAGAAGTTGATAGAAGTTCAATGCATGAATGAGTGCAAAGTATGGAATCATGATCTAAATAAGAGATCCACTTTGTGGCTTGTAACACAGGAACATTAGGGAAGACTCTCAGGCAAAGGGACTAGAGATAAGGAAATGTTATTATTGCAGTTGGAGAAGAACCATTTTAACCTATTAGAACAGCAAGCTTCAGAGTCAGATCATAATAGTAAAAATTTAAACCCCTCATAGGTAAGGAAGAAACAAAAAAGAGATAGCATAGACTGATATTCTATCTGCTAGGCTATTAGGCTGATAAAAGCTCTTAAGTCTGGTAGTGGAATGCATTCCCATTGAGGAAGTCTGGGTTTAGACATGATATTTGGACTCATTCAGAGACTGTGTAGCAAAGTTCTCTCCCTCAGTCTCCTTGGGAACAGGAAGCTCCTAGATGCCAACACAGAAACACTTAATGCAGAAAAGAACTTTAAAAAAAGCATGGACAAAGGTGGCCCAAAATGAATTAATGGGCAAAAACTTGATTACTTGAATAACCCATTATCTGAAGAAGATAAGAATCCTTTAGGCCAGTGGTCCCCAACCTTTTTTGTCTGGCGGGTGCCAGACGACGAGCCACGGAGGATCGTGGTGGTGGACGAGCATCCGCTGAAATTCCGCTGACAAGCGGCAATGTCAGTAGGCATCGCCGCCGAAATGCCACTGACAAGGAGCATCATCCAGATGTGTCGCCGCTGAAATACCACTGAAAATCGGCGGCATTTCGGCGGTGACACCTGTGGATGATGCAGCTTGTCGGCGGCATTTTGGTGGATGCTCGTCCGCTGGCCAGTACGCGAGAGCACTTAGACACCCCGGTGGGCGCCATGGCGCCCGCGGGCACTGCGTTGGGGACCCCTGCTTTAGGCGATACACATTTGTATGGGTGAGAGGTGTCTATAGTCAGAGTCTGTGGCTTCCAATGGTAGAGAAAATTTCAAAGAAAGAAAGAACTTTTTAGTCAGACATGCGGTTGTATCTAGTTTTGTTGTGAGCCACTGACATCTGCAGGCAGACCCCTCCACCACTCACATGACCCCAACCATACCCAAGACAGTAACTTAAGGAGTATCAGACATATTCTCATGGGCCATATATTTCTCAGCTCTCCTCTTGGCCTTCTTAAACCTCAGTACCTTCCCTCTCCTGATGTCAGTGTCATTAGGGTGAGTCTCTTGGTTACATCTCTTCCAGACATTATTAGATTTCAAATATGATTGATATTTGAACATTTTTGATATCTCCAGTGCTGATATGAAATATTTCAACACTGGAATATTCAGACAGTTATATAATTATTTGCCATTGACTACTGCTGAAATCTGGATAACAAATTTCCAAATTGGTCTTTTGGGGATTGGTCTAGAAGAGCATTGCTTTAGTCTTCTCTTTTTACCATCCTCCAGTGGAGGGATTTTCTTGTCTTTTCCCTCAAAAAACAAACAAACAAACAAACAACCCCACAAACAACCAAAAAAAATCCACAAACCCCAGTGTTTTTTTCTGTTAGTGGGTTCCTTCTTCATGCTGTACAGTATGGGTTGGACTTTCAAAATCTCTCAGTGTGTCTATCTCCACTTCCACTGATGTGAATGGTAAAGCTCCCATTGATTTCAGTGGTAGTGCAGTTAAGCCCATGCGGAGTGTTTCTGAAAATCCCCACACTATGTAAATAAACAGGAGAATATAGTTCAGTTTTATAATAGATAAAATTCCTTTGGTGAACAGTATTGAATCCTTTATTTTTTGTCTCTACTAAGCAATAAAACTCCAGAGGTGGAGAAACTGCAAACATTACCTTTATTTGCTTTGTAACCTTTGGGATATTCATCACCCATCCAGCTGTCATGATGATATATATAACTTTGACCTCTGAGTTCTGACTGAACCAGTGTAGTCAGGTAGAAAAAGATCTGTCTTTGTATTATGCTGATATTGTAGAGTCTCATACCAGTGATGTACAGCTTTAGACATCTTAAAGAGATTATGATAATGGCAGTTACTGGTTCTCCTCTATCTAATCTAAACTAAAGCCATCATTATAGAAATGGGCCTTTTTTCCTTTCTTTGATCATGGCTTCCCTTAACTAGGAATTGTTTAGGCTGAAATGGAGTTTCTACAACCTCCCAATACTATTTGAAAATATGGAACATTTCTCTGTTTAAACTTAATGGTTAGGACCAGATTTCCTGTTGTGAGTCTCCTCTATTGCATCCACAAACTGTTGGTGCATAATTATACCTGCGATTGTTATCGCATCACAAGTGTTATTTGGATATCTTGATTTGTGGGAGAAGTCAGGAATTTAAAAGTCTAATTGACAAGTCCACAAATAATTGCTGTTGGTCTCATCTCTGCTTTGGGGAGTGTAGGGATTTTCAGGGCTGGCAGTACAGCTGGGTTCAACCAGATCTGGTGTGCCCTTATCCTTGTGGCTCAGGCCAACACACATCTTTGGAGAAGGGAAGAGAGGGCATCAGAGCAGCCCAGTCAAAGGTGGGAGTAGGTGATCTCTGCTTTACAACCAGAGTACAATGACATGAGTGTCCCATTATTTCCCGACTGCATTTACAGATATTAATTAAAAATAAAAGTTTAGTAGTAGCAGCAATGGTGCCCTCTGATGTGGGTGCCTAAGGCCACCACTGTTGTATATTTGATTTTTTGGCTGCTCTCTATGTGCTTTTCAATCCTAGTATTTCAGTTCAGTATTTTCTCTTTGTGCTTTCTGCTCCTTACCTGCAGCACTGTCTTTGCTCAGCAGAATGCCGGCCTGGTCATGTCTCAGTTCAAAGCAAGCTTTCAAACCCACACTGTTTGAGTGGATTAGAAACTAGGCAGGTTCTGTGCCTTGTCGCCAATTCCCATCCACATAATCAAGGGCAGTTTTCTTCTTGATGTTTTTATTAATAGGGTAAAGAGACAATGTTAATCCACAAAAAACCTATTACAGCCATAGGATGAACTTTCAAAGAGTTGTGGGGTTTCAGTCATGTGATTCATGTTGACTTTAATGGCTCTAGAACTATGGATAACTTTTTGAAAGTTTAGTTAGTGTCTGACTTAAAACACAGTCTATCGTACTTTGCTAGCTCAGGCATTTCTCAGGGGCTCTGGTTGTTGACAAATTAATAGTTAGGGCTTGAAGCTATAACTGTTAATTTTTCACACAAGTTTTCAAACTCTGAATGCACTATGTTAACGAATGGCTAGCAAAATCTAGGCACAACACAGAAACTTAGGATCACATTTTCAGCTTGAACTCTGAATACCTTGCTTTTAAAAAGATTTTAGGCTCTTTATGTTATTGGAATGTGGTTTTGTGGAAAACTTGACAGATCTACAAACCCAACAAGCCTTCTTTTTTTTTTAAGGCAGATAATGTAGTAATAGTGCTTTCCATCCCAAAGTGCTTTCCAACACATGGGCCTAATCCTGGAGTTCTGACCCAGATAAGACCCTTACTGACCTCACTGTGAGTTTTGCCTTTGTCAGGAGAGAAGGCTAAGGTCTGAAATACTGTACTGTTCTGGAGCTGCTTGAAAAATAGGGACTTTTTTTTGCAAACATTTCACAAAAATTGTCCTTTATTGAAATATTTCAAATTTTGAAATATTTTGACCAGCCGTACACTGCACAGACAGTATTACAAACAAGATACAGCTGGCTAGGAGGGCAGTTCAGGCAGACAGACTGGACAGTCAGAGAAACGTCAGTCTAGGACAGTGGGCAAACCTTTTCATGAAACGACAACAAGATTTCAATTTAAGGTGCCATCTGATTGACATTCACTCCCTAAACAAATGGGAGCTCAGCTTATTTGCATTTGAAAAATAAAAGGCAGAGCAAACCCAGCTAAGATTCAGGCTTTTGGTTCTGATTGCTGAGAACACTAAGAAATCCCTGTTTGTTGGAACTTGTCCTCTTTTGTATACCCAGTTTCTACTTGTCATGTAAAGAACATTTTACTTACCACAAAAGAGTTTGACTCAATATCAGCTATATTTTTACTGTAATTGACTTTGCAACCACTGGGCTTCTTATTCATGGAAACATTTCATCTACACTTTTTCCTTTGGGTTAGTTTGAAGAAGAATTTAAACTAATCTGGACTAAGAACATGCTTTACACTGTTACATCCAGCTTGTGCAATTATACTCAACCTGTGGAGAGTTATTTACATATTTTGCTCTCTTGCTGATTTTTTTCCTACAAAGCAAATGTGCAAGTCATGGTTGTTAAAGCGACTCAGCATTCCATTCTGGAATTTTGGAATAAGGCTGTAACATGTAAAAATTTAAAAATACCCTTGTTAGGAGCACTGCATTTGCATTGCTAAATAGAATAGATGTCCCTGGCCACAACACTCAAGATATAAGTATGCTGGGTTTTTTTAATACACCAGACATTTTGAAACACAGATTATTTGCTAATAACCATTGCTTAGCTTTACAAATACTCCTTTCACTTGTATTAATACTTCTGTCTATCTAAAATAGTGACATCTGCACCATGTTCATTTAAAAAATATGTTTTTGGGGCAAATCCTGCTCACTTTCCACTAGGAAGTTCTACTGAACATTTAAATTAAGAAATAGAACCTATTCCTATGTGCTGAGGTGAATTTCACCCTATGTGCATATTTTCTCAGCATTCTTCTAGATGTTTTCTGTTCAATACTAATTTATTTGTAACTGAGGCCTTGATATTCAAAATTTGGTGTGTTTGATTACCTATGCAATATTATACAGTTAATAATTGTGTAAATTGTGAAAGCAAATCAGGTAATTGTGTGGGCAAAGAGCATGTTACACAGCTCACTGCCGTTTAGTGTGCAATTACCAGAGGTGTGCACACTAAACACACAGCAACTACTTACTCGTCTTAGCATGTATAATTGCATGTACCTAATCATGAAAGCTAGGCTTGTAATGTCTAATGACAATATTTATTAAAACCCCCCCAAACTGGCACTGAATTATAAAAGATACAATAATTGGTCTGATCGTGCAGTTGTTACACACACAAAAGTCCCATGCGAATTACATGTGTGTAAGTGCTAGAGAATCAAGCCCAAAGGCTCTGATTCTTTATGGAGGTGTTTAATTTTAAATACAGGCTTATGTGCCTTTGAAGTTAAAGTTATGCACATGCTTCAAGTGCTGTGCTGAAAAAGGGCCCAAGTTAGTGCAATAATGGAGCATGCATCTCTGATTTGAATGAAGGCAAATAGCACATACATTGAATGATGTAGGACTGGTCATGAACAAGCATTCTTTCTGTTCTGAGTATTTCTGACCTATTTAAAAAGCCACTTTTATAATTTGCTGTGAATTAGGAAAAAATCAGATAAGATCTTTGACTCACATTCAAGTTCAACTGAGGATTTAAAAAGAATAGTCATGCACCTATTCCATTTTTGGTTACAGAGGCAAATTCCAAATTAAATGCAATTTTCAAGCTCAGCTCAGGCAACCCCAGGATGCCTCTGTGGAGTAAGTAGACTAATCTAGAACAAACAGTTTTCCCAAAAATCAACAGAAGCTCCATAAAGATGGTCCTATGTCATTAGGAAATCCACAAAAATTCACATGGATCTTGGGGGATCCAAGGTTTTCTGTGGGCTGAAACCTCCCTGCTAATTCTGTAAAGAGAATAAGTGCAAACCTGCCTGCCCTATGGAGCAATCTGGGTAAGACTCAATGGGAGGGGGTGATCTGTCCCTTAAATATTATTTGAAAGACAACCTGTCGCTCCACAGTTGTGCCAATGGCTCTATGACATGGAGCTCAGCTCTGCTGAACATACCAGGTTAGGAATTCCCAGTTTGTCCTCTCCACAGCTCACAATCCCATACGTAGAAAGATGACAGCAGTTCTCTTCATTGAGGGTTCTTCTGCAGCTGGGTGAATCTGAGTGAATAAATTCATGAGCAACAGCAGTGAACAAGAGCTACAGCTTAACAAAGGCTCTTATTTTGTCTAACTCATCAGTCAATTGTTTCCAGATACTAAGTGCACAGGCAAATTTGAAGGAGCTAAGTTTTCCAACAAAGCAAGCATGGTAGTGATTGTTTTTTTAAAAAAAAAGATAAATTAAAACACCAAATTTAATTGTTTGTTCTACTAAGAATAATCCACTTGTTTGGTATTGTTTTAGTTAACCCCAGTGAAACACATAATGCTTGCAAAATTGCTGTGCTTGAAAATGAATCTTCTTCTTAGCGGCAACAAAATAATTCCCAGCTGATTTCTAAGGGCTAGAATCAGGGTGGCCAAAGTTCAGTCCACAAGCAAATGAGGCCAGCCATTTCCTATGGCCCTTCCTCCTTGTTAATATGGAGGTGCAGCCCATGGAAACAGTAGATCCCAGCATACAATGCTGCTTCTCATAGCTTGTTCTGACAGTGGTCCCCTTTGTGGCTTGTGCAATCATTTTCCGATCCATTAGAACAATAAATTCTACACAAGACTGGGATTTTCAAAGGGGCCTTAGGTACCCTCCTCCCAGCCAAAGAAACCAATGGGCATTGGGCACCTAACTCTTAGTTCTCTTTGAGAGTCCTAGTCAAAATCCTAGTGTATTCTGGGATGTATTATTGCTGCTGCTGCTGCTAACCCCAGACAGGCCAACAATCCATCCATTATTCTTTAACAATGGAAATACTAAACAATACTAATAAGTAATATTAATAAGTAACTGATGTTGCCCAGTAACAGATGATGCTAATGGAAAGCACCTGAAAGTATCTCAGTCACTATCAGTTCATCCTGAGAGACTTGTTTGACAGAAGATGTGTCAACACCTGCTTGAAGTCTCATTCTTCTCAGTGATAAGGAGCTATTCTCAGTGATAAGGAGAGGGTGCTTGACTGAAATGCCTGTCAAACTTAATCTGAAAAATAGCTCTTCATGAACACAGTTAATGAGATAGGTTGACAACTATGTATTACATGAAGAACATGGGTGCATTTAGACATGAAAAAGTGACTGTAGCTCCCAGCTGAGGGTGGAATAAAGGAAAAAGATATCTCCTTAAAAACATCATATGATGGGATGACTACAGTGTAAAGAACATTTCCTATTGTCTATTTTATTTTGTTCTTTGCATTCATAATCATGATTCTACCTACATATCTTACTTATATGGCCCTCATTGCCATAGTATCTGCAGTACTTTAAACATTTAATGCAGTGATGCTCAGACCTCAGTGGTTCAGGAGTCAAATTAGAGATCAACATTACCCAAAAGGGCCACAGCAGTGTGAATTCATTGTTTCCTTTACTTTAGTACTATATATCCATATTGAAACAGTATGACAGGGCAATATTTAGTTATATATAATTCTTGCAGTAAAATGACTAAGTATTATTACGTTATCAACTACAATTGGTTAATAACATAGTAAAAGCATCCGAGTGGTTAATAACCTAGACTATGTGATTTAATTATTAACCAGTGTTTTAATAGCCATGTGCTGCAAAGAGCCGCAGTAGACACATGAAAGAGCCACTTGCAGCTTGTGAGCCTCAGTCTGAGTATTACCGATTTGATGCATTTATCCTTACAACATCCCTGTGAGTTAAGGAGGTATAAATATCCCTATTTTACAGATGGGGTACCCAGGCACAGAGAGGTTATGTGACTTACCCAAGGTCACAGAGGAAGTATAGAGTAGAGCAGGAAATTGAACCTTGATCTCCTAAGTCTCCAATCTTGTCTCCTCTACAGCTTACCTCTCTTTACCTCTTGACTTGGTGTTCTGTTCCCCTTCTCTCCTCCAATACTAGTCTACTCTTCCTTACTCCTATTACCATGCGTTCAGGGCTTTAATTCTACCATTCCTATATTTACCACTTGGCTTGCTTAGGAACATAAGATTTCCCATTGATTTATTAAGTCTGTCTGGAGCCCAACAAGGGTAGTTGGTACCAAGGGTCAGAGCAGGGGCAAATCTGAGGCTGAGAGTGGCAGGGAAGTTCACAGTCAGTTCCAGGCCAGGGCTGATACCAAGGGGTCAGAGTCCAAGTCAGGAGGCTACAGTGATTTATCTCCATGCTCTCCTGCAACAGTGAATTCAACAGACTGACTACAGATTGTATGTGAAGAATATTTCTTTATATTTGTTTTGAATTACCTGCCTTCAATTTAATCAAGTTATTAGTTAAATTAGGAAATTTGTAAGGTAGATAAAGATCTGGCTAATGGGCAGAAGGCAATGGGTTGTGCTAAAAGGCAAATTATCAGAATGGAGGGAAGATATTTGTGGAGTTCCTCAAGGATTGGTTTTGGGACCAATCTTATTCAATATTTTTATGAATGATGTTGGCACAAAAAAGCAGGACTGTGCTAAAGAAATTTGCTGGTGATGCAAGTTGGGAGGCATTGTCAATACAGAGGAGGATCTGAATATTATACAGGAATATATGAATGACCTTGAAGACGAGAATGACAGAAATGGGATGAAATTCAATAGTACAAAGTGCAACATCATGCAC
Organism: Mauremys mutica; assembly: GCF_020497125.1. Taxonomy (NCBI): domain Eukaryota; kingdom Metazoa; phylum Chordata; order Testudines; family Geoemydidae; genus Mauremys; species Mauremys mutica. The sequence continues at coordinate 49,426,838 of NC_059077.1, forward strand.
TTAGGTTTAATAATAAGAATTTCTGCTACAAGCTGCAGAATTCCAGCCAGATGTCTTTAACAAAGGAGCCACTCATAATACCTGATCATTCATGGAGGAAGGTAGACATGGATCTATGTGTAGTAGGAAATCAAATATACCTTGTGATGGTTGCTTACTATTTGGATTATTGAGAAAATAGATCCCTTACCTACAGCAACAGCAACCTTTATTACTGAACCCTGCAAAGCTCAGTTTGCCTGACATGGAATTGAAGAGACTGTTATTACTGATAATGAACCTCAGTTTTCCTGTTGGGAATTTGCCGTTTGCAGCATGAGCAGAATTCAAATATATCACAGCCTTGGTGCATACTGCGGATACGAATGGCAAGTCAGCAGGGCCAGCTCCAGGGGTTTTGCTGCCCCAAGCAGCCAAAAAAAAAAAAAAAAGCCGCGATCGCGATCTGCGGCAATTCAGCGGGAGGTCCTTCGCTCCGAGCAGGAGTGAGGGACCCTCCGCTGAATTGCCACTGAATAGCTGAAAGTGCCACCCCGCTCTGGAGTGGCCGCCCCAAGCACCTGCTTGATAAGCTGGTGCCTGGAGCCGGCCCTGCAAGTCAGAAGCAGCTGTCAAGATTACCAGAAACTCTTTAAAAGGGCATACTGGGATAAAAAAGACTCATGGGCAATGTTACTGGACTGGAGAAATACACCAAAAGAAGCCTAGTACACTGCCCACAGAATCTATTGCCTACAGCAAATAATCTTTAAAGCCAGCAGGAGTGGGGGAAGACTGATCCCGCATGTATAAGGATGCAGGAGAAAATGTCAATGACTATGAATGGAGTTCACCTCTGACCCTTAGGAGTTGGCAAAGTGATGGCAGAAAATCTAGCTGCACAGAAATTTTCTGAGAGCAGGGAGCAAGAGAAGGAAAGGACTCGAAGTGGAACCATCTGAAGTGGAAGCTGAAGATGCCGAGTAGTTTCAGACTATTGAGTGAATTGAATTTACTCAGTTGTCTTCATAGGAAGAGATGTTACAAGAGAGCTCTATGTCTGTAAATAGGTAAGTAGTTAATAGACAAGGTGCCAATAGATGGATGTCAAGAATGTGTAGCATAGTTCCTGGGTTTTGTGGGACCAGTAATAAAACTTGTTGTGCACTGTAAATAGAGTCCTCTGTGCATCTCTTTACATCTCTTAACATACCCCTTTTCTTACATGATGGGCCAAGGCGAAAAAGGAGGGGTTGGTGAGTTTTTTACTTTGTCCTTCATAATCTTAAATGCCGCAGCTAAGTCTGCTTCCAGCCCCTTAGCTTATCTCAAAGCTTTTAAAAAATATCTCCTTAACTGCAGGCTTCCTTCTTACATTGGCACTTAACCACAAGTGGTGCCTGCTCCGCCCTCCCTCTCCTGTTTTCCACTTGTGAGCTGGGTCATGCACTGTTTATGTCAGTCCTTGTCAGGAGCATTTTTTCAATTATACTTCATTGATCAAATGTAGTTGGCAGAAGTAGGTGGGTCTGTTTCTTTAGTCTGACCTATTATCATGACAGGTACTCAAAGGATATAGCACTGAATTGCTCTGGTCACTCTCCACTTTCATCTTTTGCACTGTCAAATTGTTTTCACCCAGGATGGCTCTTGTCCATCGAACATACCTTAACACTACCCTCTGGGAACTAGAAGAGACACACCTCCCCTGCCCACCCCAAACCGTCTTCAGAAGCTTATGAGCCCAATAAATTAACAGTGGTGAATACTGTAAAGAACTAGGGGAAGGTACATCTGTTTTACTTTGATTTCAGTTTTCTGAGGGGATGCTACTAGGGTAGAACCACCCCGAAACTCATCTTTAAGCAGCTCTCTTTGCCTGGGTCTCATCTTAATTTATCATCTCTTAGCAAGAGGAAATCTGTACTATACGGGTAGAGCACTGACAAGAAATTCTCCTTCAGTGGTTCCAGGAGACTACTAAAATACATACTACAATGTAATCCCATAAAGCTAGATACCCGCTGGTCATGCCCCTTCCCTACCCAGTGTCCTTCATGTTTCCGGGGCCGCTAATCCTATGGGGAAAGAGAGATTACAACTGCTTTGGGATGTAACAATCTACTCTAGTGGATTTTTTTCCAGTGGATGACCTGTGCTGTGACATGGACAACAGAGATTTAATAAACAAAGAGAAAATCTGGCCTAAAGAACATAGCCTGGACTTGCTTTTGCTCCCATTAAAGGCAATGGGAACAGGATCAGGTGCTGGGTAGTATATATATGGTTTTTGCCATATATATTTGCCTCAGTGAATTTTCTAATAATTTTTGATCAAATGTAAATGATGTGTATTCGAGGCAATTATCCAACAAAAAACAATTTTCTGTAGAGAACAGTGGGGTTACAAGATTTAATGCCTGTCATTTTTATTATAAATTCCTTCTGTCTTGAACGTAATCAATATTGACATGGTAAGATTTAAATAGAAAAAGAAAGAGGTTATAGTTTAGAATGAAAAAGAAGACACTGTAATTAACAGTATGCTCTTTTGTATGTTTGTAACAGACTTTTTGGTGGAAGGCTATTTACAGTAGCTTGTTGACAAGGCACAAATGTTTATTAGGAGTGAAAATAATACCAACTAGCTCTCTCTCGCTCTTTCTGCAGAAACAGAAAAAACTGCAGTGAATCAGCAGAGGGCGTCAGCAGCCTGTGTTTCAAAACGGTTATAATGGAGGAACAGATCAGTAAATTTGCTAAGAGAGTTTAATAGGCCAATGCATGAGTGGCAGCTTTTAACTAGCACATGGAGACTCTTAAAGCATCTATATAACAGTGACAATTTACTGTGGGGAAGCCATTTAGTTTGCAATTAAAAATATATATAAATAAAGAAAACAATGACCCAGCACTAGAATACAGCAGCCAATATCTAATGACTGTGACTGAGATCATTTTTGCAGGTCGCCTGCTGCTATTCTAGGCTGGGGTGCTTTCTGATGCCAATGGATACACGCTGGATTAAATGAAGCCATCTACTATTTACAATGTGGTTTGAGTTTGTGCTCTCTTAGAATTGTAGTGCCCCTATGGAGCAATAGCTCACTGAAGAGGACAAATGTAGAACAGCATATGGACAATGAACAAGCAATAATAGATAACTGGGATGTTTTAATTTTTATCCAGAATTTAATTCAATTGGTTTCTTAATGGAAAACAAAAAGCGTATGAAGCTTCTGGTATGTTGTAACCAGGCAAACAACATTTAGTGTCCTGGAAATTGAATTCAGATTTTTGGGAAGCTTCCTAGACTAGTAGGCTTCACAAAACTGGATTGTGCCAGGCATTTCTCATATGGTGGCCATTGCCATTTACTTTAAAGGATCCTGTTGGAAAAGGAGAATTCTAAAGTGACTGCAATGTAAGCCACTCTAAAACCCACTTTCCATATCTAGCTCGGGATAAAGAGTTTGGGAAGGGGGGGAAGGAAAGCTAGGGTTTTTTTTTTTGACATGAGCTCCTTTTCTTGCTTTTCATATCTTCTGAATTAGACTAGAGAACCATTTCAGAATCCCAGCAATATTTCCCCAGTGCAATTGCAATGGCCCTGCAGCCTGAGGGCAGGTCTTGTCATCGCTAGAAAGAAAAAGCGCCTTGACTTGTATTTGAAAGGCAATGAAATTCTCTTTGAAAGCAATGACCTTGGGTTGTGATAGATTTACTGTACTCTGACTGATGGATTATGGTTAGTTTTTCTCCTTTCTCCTACCTTTCAGAGAGGCAGGGAGGAGAGGGAAACTATGTGGTTGCTAAAATAGTGACCCCCCAGCTAAGAGACTATATTTCTTAACCCTTGCCACCCTCGGGCTCATCAACCATCTGTCAGAATGTAACATTTTGAATTCAAGGGTAATGGTCAATGAGGGCAAGTAAAAAAAATGGGCCCACAAATAACTAAGTATCTTCAGAGTCCAAGAAGAGCTTGCTCAGACACATGTGGATTTCCTTCTTGCTTCCTGTGCCAAGATCTCACTCAGATCACAAATTGATTTCCTCCGATAGCCTTGTGCTAGAGTTCTCAATAAGTCTTGGGGCAGATCTAGGAGGCAAAGGAGGGATGGTCAGCTTATCTTGCCTTGTCTTGTGTCTGCTGCCTCAATTTCCCCCATTCTTGGTCTCCCTAATAAATGAACAACTGACATAGTACAAGTAACATCCCCTGCTTGGGGTCTGGTTTATTAACAAAATAGAACAGTTCAATGTGAACTCAAATACAAACCTTGCAGTACAATTCATTCCCAAAATTGTTTCTTTTCCATCTGCAGGGCCGCCCAGAGGATTCCAGGGTCCTGGGATCTTCAGCGGCGGGGGGCCCTTCCGTTCCGGGACCCGCCGCCGAAGTGCCCCGAAGCCCGCGGCGGGGGCAACCCCGCCACCGAATTACCGTCGAAGCGGGACCCGCCGCCGAAGTGCAGCCCGGTCTTCGGGGCACTTCGGCGGCGGGTCCCAGAATGGAAGGGCCCCCCGCCGCCGAATTACCGCTGAAGACCGAGCTGAACTTCGGCGGCGGGTCCCGCTTCGGCGGTAATTCGCCAGTGGGGGGTCCTTCCGCCCCGGAGCGGAAGGACCCCCTGCCGGCGAAGACCGGGAGCAGAAGAAGCTCCTGGGCCCGGCCCCGCAAGAGTTTTCCGGGCCCTCCGGAGCGAGTGAAGGACCCCGCTCCAGGGCCCCCGAAAAACTCTCGTGGGGGCCCCTGTGGGGCCCGGGGCCTGGGGCAAATTGCCCCTCTTGCCCCCCCCTCTGGGCAGCCCTGTCCATCTGAGGCTTTCTTTCCAGCTCCCTGCTTCCCACTTGATTAGGGCAGAGAGCTCTCTCCCAGGTCCTTCCCCTGACCCTGGGTCCCCTCTCTATCTGAATGGGCTGCCTCTTGAAGTGCCGCCTCTGAGCTATCAGCATGTGACCCTTGGTCACCTGACTCACCCACAGGCCAGAGTTTGGAAAAGAGGGTGCTGGGATACATGCATTTGTCCAAGGACTTCAGCACCCTGTTACACACTGATACTTGTGTATTCCCTCAGGAAGAGACAAAAGGAAGAGGTATAATAAACAGATGAGAGGGAAAGAGACTATGTTGAGATTTGTTTCTAAGTTCCAGTAAACCATCTGTAGTCACTCTGTATATCCATTGCAAAAAGGTCAAAGCATGGCCTAATGCTGCACTTGACTACTATTCATATATGCATGGAAATATTCATTTTCCGAACGCATGGGAGAGATTGCTGACAATTTGAAAGCATGGGCCTCTCTGAATCACGGACAGGAAATAAAGCCTGGCATATTTTTCAAAGGTGTGGATAAGCAAAAAGATTTGAAACAGTTTATATCAGTCACTACCTTTTATCTGTGCTGGCAAATGAAGCACCACTAAGATGGATGTGACTAAATGTAAATGCTTTCCCAGCAAGTTTATCCCAAGAGATTTTTGGGGTTTTTTTGGGAAACAATTCTTAATAATACTCCTTGGATGTGTTCCGGGGCTTCTTTTATCATAGTCGAGCCTTCCCTCCTTTTCTTTGTCATTAGCTTCCCCCAAAAGGCTTTCTTTTTGAAAATACCTTTAAAAGGAGCTCCAGATGGAACTAAGAAAGAGACTTGCCATAGCTACTTCTAGCTAACTCCCAAGTTTATTTTTACAGTAGTTATGTCAGTCTGATTTTATTCCTTCTTCTGTACAGTAAGTTCTTGACAAGAAGAAACTAGTTTTTGACTAAGGCTAATAAAAGTAGAAGTCAAGCAAAATCATGTCCCATATTGCCAAGGTGTGAATGGGGATGTTGTCCTCAAAGTCACGTCACCGCTGTACTTGAATTTACGTGGCAGTACTAGGGGGCTGCACTTTTGTTTTGCTCTCTTTTAATGTAGGCTTTTGACATGTGCTGGGATTCACAGCCATGAGACTGAAATCCTCAGAGCAGGTAGAGAACAGGCCACATCACTGTCAGTGAACCTCAACCCGTAGCTGGAGAAGGTAGTTTAGTCTTCACGGCCCATTCACTTCTTGGTCTTTCTGCTAAGCATGTCCACAAAGGTGCCAGTTGGTGTCAATTGCCACAGTGGCTTTTGTGATATACAGACCTGTTCTTTTGAAACTGAACTTAGACTGCAAAGCATTCATCAGATGGTAACAACATTTGTTCACTGTCACCCTGGACTAGATTAGAAAAGGCTGATTTAGAAGGGCACAAAACCTTGGACCCAATTATCAATTCTCTGTGCTGGCTGCTTTCTTAACAGAAGAAATACAGTGACTTTGTTACTGGCGTTCTTTTATTTAGTCTGACCTCCCATGCTGAGGGGGTAATGGGAGTCTTCTTGAACTACCAGGAATGAACCTACATGAGCCCTAAACTATATTTCTTAAAAAAGAAGAAAACTATGAAGAAAAATAAAGCTAGAGAAGTAAGTTGCTGTAGCTTTTGCATTGTGCTGACCTACTAATATTCCCAGAAACAACCCTTTGGATACCAATGGATTAGCACATAATTTTGAAATATCGTGGATTCACTGACATCATATTGTTTTGCTCAGGAAGTGGTTTGTTATTGTTAACAAAAATGTGACATGACTAAGTAAATTGAGACAGTTGCAGGGATTTTTTCAATTTAATGTGAATTCGTTAGTTTGGGGGCTGTTTCAATAACCAAGCAGAGCCACTGGGGAAATCTGTACATAATAGCAATGGCTTCCCATACCACAATAAAGACGGTGGGTATTTATATAGAGCATGAGATTAATGGGAGCCATTGGCAGGGCTGTGCCAAAAGGAGCCAGTAATTGTGCTGAAGTTGATAGCAAAAATCTTTTCAAAATCTGTAATACAATAAAAAATGAGATAGCAACTTTGATCTTTTTGTCATTCAGAAACACTAGTCACGTGTAGAGCTGATTGACTCATCCTGTGTGAATAAATTATCGGAGAAATGTGGCTCTTATTTTTATTTGTGAGTTGTTCAGAATGGATACCACTTCTGTGAATGAATTTGTTATTTATGTCTTTACTGAATAGATTCAACAAATGTCTTTCAGCCTGTGAGGTTTCTGAGAACTGTGGTGGATATCACTGGGCCCCTAAGGCCTTGTCTACATACAGGTTATACTGATTTAATTAAAACAGTTTAGGAAGTGATGTGGTTAAATTGGTGCAACCACCTTGGGTGGACACTTTTCAGTTGGTTTAAAAGTGCCTTATATCGAAGTATCTGAAGTCAATAAGAAATCTAAATCAACATTAGGCTCTTTGGGACAGAGTCTGTCTCTGTTATATGCTTGCACAGTGCCCACCATTGGTGCCCTGATCTCTAGGTGCTACCATAATACAAATAATAATTTAAGACTGTCCACACAAAGGTGTTGGAGTGATTTATCTACATCAGCTTCTACAATTATATAGTTAAATGAGCACCACTTGCTTGTGTAGACAGGCCTAAATCACATGGTGTTGTTTCTGCTCCCTGATTCGGGCACTGAAATTTTTAAAGCAATAGAATAATGAATAATAAATAGAAAATAGTGAACATATGAGTATTCATGTTCATGAACAAATGCCTTTGCTTGTGACTGTGGGGATTTGTATGAAGCACAGTCATTTGTGTGAAAAAAAACACAAATAGTAAGAAATCTGAACACGCTCAGATCAAACAGCAACTGGAATCCAAACAAATGCCCACAATCACTGCTTTTGCCGTGTTAGACAACTTCTAGTAATTGCTTAATTACTGGCTCCATCTTTTAAATTGTCTGAGTCTGAGTTAATCCCAGAAAATGTCAAAGTTGGAGGTACAATTAAAAAAAATCATTGGATTATAACAACAATTAACAAACTTTGCTTTTTGAGACAATTTTTACTCTTAATTACTGTGGAGTTGAATGAGACCAGAATAACTTCACTGACTTCAGATTGACACCAGTGTAACTGACATCAGAATTTCACCCTCTGTAATCAAAGTGTATTAGAAACATTAACTAATTTCAATACTCTTAATGCCCCTGTCAATTAGGTAAATATTAGTATTCCCATTTAGGCTGCAGAAGGAGTCAGTGACAGAGTGCAGTTAGGATTATGTTTGGCAAAAAGAGAAACAATTTTTGTAGAAAAAATATCTGAAGAATAAGGAGTGAGGGAATAGTTTTATTGAAAACCAGATATATGGGTGAGCCTGATATTCTTCAGAGGTCTTTAGCTCTGCTTTCTGAAGAGTTGGACCACGACGATTGAATTTCTGGATGAAAAGACCTGATTATCTGGGTTCTTTCAATCCTTTGTATTTTTAAAATGTTTTATGGTCTTGGTTCTTATCCTGTTTATTACAGTGTAAATTAGAAATAATGGCATTGAAGTCAATAGCATCACCCAGATGTAAAATGGATATAAGACCAAATGAGGCCCTATGTTTTTCTTTGGTGGGTAGGAATATTAAAGGCGGTTTCTTGAATAACATATCTAAACATTTTCTTTTGTAGTTGACTTTCTTGCAAAAGCAATAAAAAGAAATTAATAAAAGAAGATGACAATCTTTTCTTCAGTGGAGTGTTATTTTGCTGATGAAGTAAACCTAGCTGACATCCAGAATAGCTTATGTCTGCCAGCTACAGGCTGTTGTTGGCTGGCTGCTCTGTTCCCTCAGCTCTCACTGTAATGGAGAGAGCCTTAAGTCCTGCTCGTCCTTTATGATCATGCATGAGGATGTATCTAAGAGGAAGGGGATGAAATTCAGAATGTGAAAGTGTAGGGTGAATAGCAGGAAAAAATCCTGCCCAGGAGGGGACTGTTAGACTGGACTCGCAAGGAAAGTGATGAATGCTCCATCATATGGGATATTTAAAACTAGACTTGACGCAATACCAGAGTGACTGAAAGTACCCTTGTATTTACACCGTACACATTATTGTAATAATCTTTCTGTAAAATATGCCATGTAGGGTATAATTTAAAAACTAATAACGCACTGATTGTCAATATTCTTACTGTATGTATGAAATGTATATTAAGAGTTATGAACATAACCTGAAATTATGACTACAGTGTGTTTACCAGACAGGTCTGGGGAGAGGATAAACCGTTTCTCAAAGACAAAGGACAAGATGATGTCTCCAGCCAGGTGTCAACAAAGTTGATTGGCAATCACCTGTCAAGTGGCCATTCTTTGGCAATGAAGGGAGGCAGGTACAGATTGATCTGCATTTTAGCAAACAACAACATGGAACCTCTTTCACCACTAGACTCCATGTCTCCATCCTCACAGCTGGAGTCAACTTTATCTGCAGGTAACCCTCAGGAAAATGCATTTCAAAGGATGACTGGACTATAAAAATGAGGGGCAAACATACCCCAGGTTATCTTCCTTGCTCTCTTTCACTTAAGGTGACAAAGGAACCAGCCTTTTGACTTCAAGGGAAGATCCTGACCTGAGAATTTGATCTGCCACATTGCAGGGAACCTGGGGTAAGGATTTTACTTTGAACCAAGTCTAGCTTGTTAAGTTTTAGCTATTAGAAAGCATTTTATCTTTATTTCTTTTGTAACCATTTCTGACTTTAATACCTTGTACTTGTGCTCACTTAAAATCTCTCTTTGTAGTTAAATAAACTTGTTTTATTTTTAATCTAAACTAATCCAATGTTGTGTCTAAACAGAACTGTTTGGTAAGTCCAGTTAGAGTAGCAAACCATTGAATATTGACCCTTTACGCGGGCAATGGACCTTAAATATCAAGAAAGGGCTGAACAGTGCAGAACACATGTTTTGGGGAAAACTGGGAACTAGGAGTGTGCTGTGGTCACCCTGCAAATAGTAACCAAGGCTGCTGGAAGCCAGAGTGTGACTGGAGTGTTCCTGACTGGGGTCAGAGCTGTTTGACCAGGACTACAGCTATACACAATGTGGCGACGTATCCCATAATGCTTTATGGGAATATGACATAACTGGAGTATGTTTTATGCTACATGTGCCATGTAACTTATCTCTGTAAAGGTTATGGTCTACTGAATCTATTCATCCTATTTGTACACATATATCATTTTTGTACTTGAAGTTATGAATATTGGCTGTATACTTGCTTGATTTTTAAGTAAGCTTTGTAAGGCATTTGGCCAGCTTCTTTAGAAAGGAATTTGCAAAGTTAAGTGCCCAGTCAAGAAGCACTTAAAGACCAGTGTATCTTGGAATGCTCCAATCCACATAAGAAGTCTACTTGAGGACGTTCAAGGTAGCATGTGAACCATGGCTGCTACCTGTAGTTCTGAGTCATGCATGGACATGTGACTGCCCATGTGACTCCAAAATTCCATCTTGGAGCTAGACTTTGCATAGGAGTGAGGAGGTCTCCACCAACAAGAGAAAGTCTATTTAAACTCCCAGGAGATCCCTCCATTTTGTCTTCAGCTGGCTAAAGAGAGAGAGCCTCTTCACCCCCAAGAATACCTGAAAGAAACTGGAACAAAGGACAGTAACTACAGGGAGTGTGAGTAATTTCTGGACCCAGGAGACTAATCTGTAAAAGGAAGCTTACTGGGTGAGGTTTTTATCTGTATTCAGTTTCTTAGACATAGACTTGCATGTTCTATTTTATTTTGCTTGGTAATTCACTTTGTTCTGTCTGTTACTATCTGGAATCACTTAAATCCTACTTTCTGTATTTAATAAAATCACTTTTTACTTATTAATCAATCCAGAGAATGTATTACTATCGGGGAGTGGGGGGAAAACAGCTGTGCATATCTCTCTATCAGTGTTATAGAGAGCGAACAATTTATGAGTTTACCTCGTATAAGCTTTATACAGGGTAAAATAGATTTATTTGGGTTTTAGACCCCCTTGGGAGTTGAGCATCTGAGTGTTAAAAACAAAGACACTTCTGTAAGCTGCTTTCAGTTAAGTCTGCAGCTTTGGGGCAAGTAATTCAGACCCCGGGTCTGTGTTGGAGCAGATGGGGGTGTCTGGCTCAGCAAGACAGGGTGCTGGGATCCTGAGCTGGCAGGGAAAGCAGGGGCAGAAGCAGTCTTGGCACATCAGTTGGCAGTTCCCAAGGGGGAACTGTGATCCAACCCGTCACACACAGACACTCAGGGTGTGACTTGCATGCTGGTCGGCTATCGGTGAGTGGCCCGGTTGTGAGCTACAATGGCAAAGCATTGTGAGGCCCCCAACCTTGTCACACAACCCCTCACTGGACTTGATTGCACCCCAAAATGTGAGATAGGAGATGGACTAGGGGTCAAATGACCTCTGTGCAGAGGGCCAGTGCAAGGCCTATGATTCACTTAAACCCTCAAAATAGGGCATTGTGCTAGAGAGGCTCGGCAGTCTTTCTGAGTCATTGATAGCCACTGCCAATATGGCATGTCTAGACTGCAAACCAGGCGTGTGATTGCAGCTTGAGTAGACATACCCGAGCTAGCTTTAACCTGTCTAGCCCGGGACCTGATCAGTGAAGCTGTGGCAGTGAGTGCTTTAGCGCAGGCTGTACAAGCCTGCCCAGAAGCCTAGGTAACTCCTTGTGGGGTAGCCTGTGCTGAAGGATGCACTGCTGTAGCGTCACTACTCTGGGACCTGGCTAGCCAAATTAAAGCTAACTCAGGTAAATCTACTCAAGCTGCAGTTTCACTCTGTGATTACAATCTAGTCGCACTGCAGTCTAGACATGCTTTGAAGCTCAAGACCAAGGCTTTGAATTGGCAACAGAAGCAAACTAGGAGCAACCCTTGTTTTTCTGCAGGACCAGGCACACATTTACTTAACCAAGTAGATGAAGTCTGGGTTTTATTTCTCTCTTGAAAAATGAAGGTTATTAAAAAGGTGTGATGTAGGAGCTGGTCTCACTGAAAGGAGCAAGAGATGTATGGACATTGCTAAGTTCAGGCTCCAGAAGTAATAGGCAATTTTTTGTGGGTCAGAGATTAATTTGGCTGTTTAAGCTGAATCTAAAGTAAAACCTAATCAAGGCTACCCGTAGGTTTCTTCAAAGCTTTAGGGTTTACTCTAGTTGTGAAGTCTGTCTTGAAACATTTTCACAGGATTGAATACTGTGGAAATTTATTGTAATCTGAAAAGGAAAAAAAGACTCACATGAATTTTCTTCCAAGTCCTTTTCCAGATTTATTTTCTGCTCCAGTTTTCATGGGAAAATCCCTCTCTGTGGTTATACATCTATTTTAGTGCTGAAATAATGCTTTTCTTGTCAGCATTTTGTTTTCGTAGCTGCACTGAATCTATAACTTAGAAATTATGATGTATTTGTTGAGGAAAAATAAATGTTGTTGGAAATTACAATGATGTAAAATTTTGTGACACTGCAAGTTAGGGACTCAGATTGCCCCATCTCCACTATTGAGGGTGGGGACTGTAAGGGATATGGTTATGACTCCTGATCCTGGGGCTGGCTTTATGCCAGACCCAGCTTTGATCTTAAGAGGGCTGCTTTTAACTGTGCTGTCAGGTCTCTAGGAGACATCTGCCAGCTGGGGTTGGCCAGAGCCACAGAAAGGTCATGGAACAAGGGCCAGAACTTGGCCCAAAGTTTCCAAATAATTAGCAGAAAGTCTGCATGTAAATGGGGTTGCAGTAATCCAAGCCACCTATACTCCCATTTCCATTGGCAGGCTTGTACCAAGCTAATGCAGGCCCAAAAGTGAATAGGACTAGCTGCCTTGGGGGTGTGGCCAGGGCACAGGGGAATCCCCAATGGCACAGCTGTCCCCCCTGGCAGAGAGAGCTTCAAACAAGCAGTCCCCAGCAGAGATGAATCAAGCTCTTCATCTACAAGTTAGAGACATGCAGTTCAGACAATTCCCTCAGGCTTGGCTCCGTGAGACAACTGGCACCAGGAGGACTAAGAGAGGCAACCAAAGCAGCATTTGATTTTAATGAAAACAGAGAGGATGTGGGAGAAAGTGTATTTATAAAATATGTAAATGGATAAATCTTTTCCAAAATGACTTTACCTCCCAAACAAATTTTCTTTATATGGAACTCTTGCTGTTTAATGTCTTTTTTATCCCCAGTGTGAAATATTTATGATCAGTTTTCCATTTTCACTTTGAGAAAAAAGGTCAGAATTAATTGATCTGTAATTGTATTGATGGCAAATGTTCTACAGGAATTTTAATTGATCCAAATCACCAACATGGGAAATATTAGGACTCAAATCAAGTACTAGATAGAGCCCCTGAATTTCCATAAATCAGCTCAGCAGAAAAATTCATACAGACATTGAGAAAGAAAAGAAGAGAAATTACGTTTTCTATTGAATCCAAAATAATTGTTGGAGTGGAGGCGCGCAAGCCTCGGTATTCAGTAGAGATGGCTGTATTAAAACACATATTGGCTTGCAACCAGCTTACCCAGTGATCCAGATTATTCTGTATCAGTGACCTTTCCTCTTCATTATTTGCCACTTTCCCAATCTTGGTGTCATCTGCAACCTTTATCAGTAATGATTTTATGTTTTCTTCCAGGTCATTGATAACAATGTTAAATAGCGAAGGGCCAAGAACTGAACCCCACTAGAAACACATCTGATGATGATTCTCCATTTCCATTTCCAGACGGATCATTTAGCCAGTTTTTAATCCATTTAATGTGTTACATGTTAATTTTGTATCATTCAAGTTTTTTAATTAAAATACACCATACAAAGTCAAATGTTTACAGAAGTCTAAATATATTAATCAACTTTATTACCCTTACCAATGAAACTTGTAATCTGATTAAAAAAAAAGATATCAAGTTAGTTTGACAGGATCTATTTTCCATATTGATTGACATTAACCCATATTGATTGGCATTAATTACATTACCCTCCTTTAATTCTTTATTAATTGAGTTCTGTGTCAGCGACTCCTTTATGCTGCCCATGATCGATGTCAGTCTGCCAGGCCTATAATTACCTGGGTTGTCCCATTTACCCTTTTAAAATATTGGCACAACATTAATTTTCTTCCAGACTTCAGGAACTTCCCTAGTGTTCCAAGATTTAGCCCTTATCTACGCTGGGGGGTAGAGGAGAGAGGAGGAATCGATCTAAGTTACGCAACTTCAGCTATGTGAATAATGTAGCTAAAGTCGACGTACTTAGATCGACTTACCGTGGTGTCTTCACTGTGGTCAATCAACTGCTGCTGCTCCCCCGCAGCACTGGAGTACAGGAGTTGACGGGAGAGTGCTCGGGGGTCAATTTATCATGTCTAGACTAGACGCAATAAATTGATCCCCGCTGGATCGATCGCTGCCCACTGATCCGGCGGATAGTGTAGACATACCCTTAGTGAAAAATCAACATTAATTGTCTAAGTAGCTTCTTGACCAGCTGTTTTAAAACTCTTGGATGGAAGTTATCCAGACTTGCTGATTTAGAAATGTCTAAATTTAGTAGCTACTGTTTAACAGACTCCTGAGTAATTATTGACCGGGAAGATGTTTCATCATCATCATATGATGAATGTATAATATTATATTATGAAAAAATTGTTTTTGAAAAATACTATTTTCTGACAAAGAAAAAGTTTTGTTGAAAATAATTTGACCAGCTCTAAAAATAAGTTTCTTTTACACATAAGCTGTCAATATACACAATTTCATGAAAGCTAGAGTTAGTCCTGTGGATGCTGCAGATACCAACAATTAATATGGCAGGCAGAGAGGCAGATAGCAGTGTTCAAAGGGCCATCACTGGCTATCATTATTTATTGAAAGTTTTGTGTAAAAGTTCTGTGTAGAGGATGAGGTGGACCTTTTAGGTATGGCAGGCTGATATGATACAGACAAAGTGAGCTGTGCATGGCTGGGTGCTGACCAATTCGAAGCAGTGAAGTGGGTAGGGGGACTCCTCCTTCAGAGGCTGTGGATCAACAACAGAACCACTGCATGGTTACTACTCCAGCCTGATGGCTAAAAGTGCTAGCCTTGTATTGACCCACTGCATGAGGATGTGGCAAAGGATCTATGCAGTAGTAGGCATTCTGGCTCTTGCTTCCAGTAAAGTATAACAGTGCAGAGGGAGTTCCTGTAGAGTTGTACCCATACTTTTCAGGGAGCACAAACCTGCCACCCCTTGTGGACCAGAACCAAATCATTTGTTGCAATCTCCTTTTGATTTATTCTGGCCCACATCCTCCATTTGGCTGCTAAAGTGGTAATGCTTTCAGCAGTGACAGTTCAGCTGTAAGCGAATGAATGGATCAGTAGTAGAAGAACAACAAGGTTCATTCTTTTTTAAACGCCTTTGTACGTTTGCAAAAACCTGTTCAGTAGAAGACTGTTTTCACACTGAAATTTCTACAGTCAAACACTGTCTATGGGGTGGAGGTCAGTGAATAAGACTGGACGACAGTTTTATAATTCAGTTGTGCTGATACCTAGCATTGTCAGTTCTGGTAGTCAAAAGAAAATCCTGAAATTGGCTTAGAAAATGAAGATTTTTTTTAAATTGAACTGTTGGTGTCTGAGAAAACAGATAAGATGTACAACTCAGCTTGTCCTGCTGTATTGAAGATTCTTGCATAAAGGAATTCCCATGCAATATTTCTAAACTGGAGCGTTTTCAAAAAGCAATATTTCAAGTAATCATGGATGTCATCTTTTACTCTCCAGTCTCAGATGGGCATGCACAAGGTGGGGCAAGCAGGGGCATGGCTTCTCCCAATTATCGTTGGGGGGTACAGAACTCCTCCAGTCTCGGGGCCACAGAGGCAGAGAAGCGCAAGTTCCTGCTGGGGTGGGGTGAAGAGCGAGCTCCTCCCAGGCCCAGGGCTGGGGGAGAAGGTAGAGCAAGTTCCTGCCAGGGCCAAGGTGGTGAAGGAGGGAAGAGTGAGCTCCTGCCGGGGTGGGGAAAGAGCAAGCTCCTTCTGGGGGTGGGACAGTGGGGAGCAGCGAGCTCCTCCCAGGGAGGGGGGCAAATTAAAATTCCTATGTATGCAGGGAGAGGAAGGGTTAGTATAATTCTCAGGCTTAGTCCTGAAAACCCTTAGCACCCGCAGGAGTAGTCGTTGCTCAGATAAGAGTGTCTGTGGAATATGTGGGACTATTTGTGTAGGTAAAGGTTTGTGAGGATGGGCTCCTGGTAGGTGGTGTGCTAATCAAATAGTATTGGTGTGTCCTTGAAAAGCTTTCAGATAAAAAGCATTTGAACTGCACCCTGTCCAAAGCAGCTGAAAGCAGAAAAACACTAGTTTACCATAGAACACAGTGGTGTAAATACAGGACTCCACTACTATTCCGTGAGTCCACTGACTTCTATGGATACCAGCTTAACAGAGATCAGAATTTTGCCTTTGGTATATGTGGGTGTTGTCACAGATTCAGGGCAACTGCATCTGTATTCCCCCTCCATGGCCCATTAAGCCACTCTGGGCTCCCGGCTCTTCAGCTATCACATCTCCAGGGTAGAGACTCATGTCTCTCTCCCTCCTGACAGGTGTTTTTCCAGGCTGCACAGTTCCCTGCCTACACAGAGATGTGGTCACCCCATCTCAAAAAAGATATTGGAAAAGGTTCAGAAAAGGGCAACAAAAATCATTAGGGGTATGGAACGGCTTCTGTATGAAGAGAGATTAATAAGACTGGAACTTTTCAGCTTGGAAAAGAGATGACTAAGGCAGGATATGATAGAGGTCTATAAAATCATGACTAGTGTGGAGAAAGTAAATAAGGAAGTGTTATTCACTCCTTCTCATAACACAAGAACTAGGGGTCACTAAATAAAATTCATAGGCAGCAGGTTTAAAAGAGAAAAAAGGAAGTATTTTTTCACACAAAGTCAACCTGTGGAACTCCTTGACAGAGGATGTTGTGAAGGCCAAGACTATAACAGGGTTCAAAAAAGAACTAGATAAATTCATGGAGGCTAGGTCCATCAATGGCTATTAGCCAGGATGGGCAGGGATGGTGTTCCTAGCTTCTGTTTGCCAGAAGTTGGGAATGGATGACACTTGATGATTACTTGTTCTGTTCATTCCTTCTGGGTCACCTGGCATTGGCTACTGTCAGAAGACAGGATACTGGGCTAGATGGACCTTTGGTCTGACCCAGTATGGCCATTCTTTTGTTCTTGCACTGTGAGTTCCCCAGCAAGCCAGACTGCCTAAGTAGGCCTGTGTCTGTTCTTTGCTTTCTCCTCAGAGGCTGACCAGCATAATTGCCCACAGTTATAAATTACCACACAGCTTTTTCAAATGAAACACATTTATTCTTAGGGTGAAAGCATTACAGAAGAAACACATAAAACAATAAAAGAACATCCATCCATGCCAACCAGCTTACCAGAGATCACCACCTACCAACTCCAACACGGACTCTGGTAGGTGTCTGTTCTTCAAACCCCACAAATGAGTTTTTCTGTGGGTTACAAATTCATAACAGCTTTTGCTCAGAACAAGAATAACTATGAATAGTTCATTCTTTCCTTTATATAGCTTGGGCCTTTGGTCTTGTAACAGGTGATCAGCAGACAAAGGTCCCTTCCTCAGGGCATAACTTCAAATGGCTGAGTTTTTGCATAAATACAGAGGGATAAATTTGTATACAGCTTCCCCTAGAGATTCTCACTTAACTCTGTTTGTACCATCATTCAATATTGTCCTTTGACGCTCGTGACACTTCCCAAGGTTTATACTGGCCACATCCTTCCCCTGGAAAAGTTCCATACAATCCCACAATAACACATAAAGTTTGCATTTTTAATACAATGCAAACTGAAGATATTTAAACTTAAGTCAATAAAGTTTTCAAGGATATTGCCATGTCTAGCACATCAACTTCAATGGAGTTGCACCCCCTAACGCCCATCTGTATTTGCCCTTTGTGCTTAGGCGCTGCTGAATACTTAGGCATCTCGAGAAAACACAGTTTCTATCACATATAGAGACTGACCCTGTTTCCCTCCTTACTTGGCATTATGGCATTATGACCACTTCATTTTAATGATACTGGCACCGGGACAATAATGTTTAAAATTATTGTAGAAGAGGTATGGAATCCAGCAGTCCTACAGTATATGTGGAGCATCAAATGGTCTCTGGAGACACACAGACTAATATACCAAACAGGACTGTCATATCATGTTTATGATTACACATATTCCCCAAGGAAATAAAACTGCACAGCCATGGTTGGAGGCAGACAGTTATCAGTTGGAAACAGCTGTGGGACTGAAACACCGGGTGGCGAGCTATGTAAATATGCAGATACCCCAAACTCAGCTGTGTCTGTATTTATATGTTTTGTTGACAGCTGAGGGGGTTGTCAAGAAGGCTGAGTTTGGAGAAATAGATGAGAGGTAGGGATCTAGGAGTTAGAAGACTTTCTATTCATTTTGTTGACAACTGGTTTGTAAAAATGTGCGCTGAAGCGAACCATCAGGCACACACGACTACACACTGTGGAAAGCCACTTAAGGTGTCACAAGTTCATTTTTAAAGTGGTGCTTTATAAAGTGGACCCATCAATTTTATGGCAGAATACAGATGTTACTCCAGAGAAGTTCTTCATTTATGAAGCTCTGGCTACTCTGAATATCACAAAAATACACTTCTGTCTACAATGACAAACACAGATAAATCTCAAACTCCAATGGCCTGATTCTCCTTTGCTTATACCAGTGTAAATCAGATGTAACTCCACTGAAGTTAATGAAGTCACATCTGCAAAAAACTATAGGTCCTGGAACTAGAAGTGCTGGGGGTGCTGCCGCTTGAAGTAGTTTCCATCATCTACAGGATTCACAGTTTGGTTCAACAGCTCTCAGCACCTTCACTATACAAATTGTTTCAGCACCCCTGCGTAAAACTGATAGGAGAAGAGAATCCAATGTTTTGACAGCTGTGCCAGTATTATACATAGAAACAAGTTCCTCCATCCTTGGCTATACAGGAGTTTCCAGGCTAAAATACAGAATAAGAAAACAATATTCCTGGCTTGAGTTCATGTGTACTTACTGATAGGGAGGGTGAGGGGAAGAGGCAAGAAAACTTCCAGCAATGACTGAATGTAATCAGGGGAGGGAAAATTCACGGAATCATTGTAAACACAGTTTCAGTTCAAGACCTGCACTTGTTAAAATGTATTCTCTCTGAGGACTAGTTATGCAAGATCATTTTTATGCTTCATGATTTTACAAGTGCAGTAAGGCCCTTTCTACTTTTTTTGAAATGAGGAGATACACTTACAGTGCAGATCCACCACTCTCCTCTATGTTTCCAAAAGAATAAAAATGACTAGAGCTGTGTGGAGGATTGGGGTTGCTAGGTGTCTGGTTTTTGACTGGAACGCCCGGTCAAACAGAGACGCTGGTGCCTCCATTAAAAGTCTGATTAATGGCGCAGCGGGGCCCCGGGGCTAAGGCAGGCTCCCTGCTTGCCCCAGCGCCATGTGACTCTCAGAAGCGGCCACCAGTCTTTGCGGCCCCATGGCACGTGCAGCCAGGGAGACGCCGCATGCAGCCACCACCCCTAGTGCTGGCTCTGCAGCTTCCATTGGCTGGGAGCAGCGACCAATGGGAGCTGCGGGGACGGCACCTACGGGTGCAAGAGCAGCACGTGGAGCTTCCCTGGCTGCTCATGCACCTAGAGGCTGCAGAGACCCCCTAGGCTGCTTCCTGGGAGCTGTGGTAAGCACCATCAGGACCCTGCACCCCAAATCCCAACCCCCTACTCCAGCCTGGAGTCCCCTCCTGCACCCAAACTCCCTCCTGGAGCCTGCACCCCCCAACAGCCTGCCCCAGCCCTGAGCCCCCTCCTACACACCAAACCCCTCATTCCTCGGCCACATCCCAGAGCCTGCACCCCGAGCTGGAGCCCTCACCTCCCGCCCGCACCCCAACACCCTACCCCAGCCTGGTGAAAGTGAGTGAGGGTGGGGGAGAGTGAGCAATGGAGGGAGGGGTGATGGAGTGAGCAAGGCGGCGCTGCAGAGAAGGGGTGGGGCACTGAGGAAGGGGCAGGGCTGTTTGGTTTTGTGTGATTGGAAAGTTGGCAACCCTATGGAGGATGGAAGTTCTGCTTCTCAAAGATTTAGAATTTTGGCTTTGTTTCCCATTGGAGCAAAACTCTTTTTTTTTTTGAAATTTTCCAAGAAGGGAAATTAAAACAAATGTTGTGGGCATTTGTGACATTATTTACATGAACTGTGGCCATATAGATCATTGTTGCAACCAAGGTCCTATAGTTGCACCAAATGTTGTATATCGAAGGTCAAGTAAGGCTTCTATGAAAAGATTGTAATTTGCTGATTATGATTATGCTGTCTGTATGTGTGTACCATTTTTGTATTTGAAGTTATGAATATTGGCTATGTATTTGAATCTCAATGTGTTTGTTTCTAAGTAGCACCAGTGAAGCATTTGGCCAATTTATTGAGAAGGAACTATTCTGAGTAAGTGCCCCATCAAGAAACACTTAACTGACAGTGGACCATGGGAGACTCCAATCCACCTCTGAGAAGCCTTCCTGGGACGTTCAAGGTAGCATGTGAGCAATGGTTGCTGCCTGCAAACTGAGTCATGCATGGACATGTGTCTTGCCCATGTGACTCTAAACTCCATCTTGCTGCTGTGATTTTCCACAGTAGGAACAAAGGGGTTTCCTTCCACATGGCAGAGGATATAAAAGGCCCTGGAAACCATTTTGTCTTCAATCCTGCTTCTTACCTCTGGAGGAACTTTGCTACAAATTGAAGCTCTGAACAAAGGACAGAATGACCCATCCAAACTGTGGATGTACTCCAGAGAATTGATTTGAACCTGCAGTTTATTCCATCACTGCTACAAGCCTGAACCAAGAACTTTGCCATTACTGTATGTAATTGATTCCATTTAACCAATTTTAGCTCTCATCTATATTTCTTTCTTTCTTTGAATAAACCTTGAGATTTTAGATTCTAAAGGATTGGCAACAGCATGATTTGCGGGTAAGATCTGAGCTGTGAGCTGACCGGGTTAGTAGATAGAGAGGGATTGGGAAGGTACTCACCTGAGTCAGTGGTGTCAGGATGGATATTGGCAGACTGCACAGACTACACTTACCCTGGTGGCCATTGTTCAGGTTTCAATTTATCTATTGTTGATAAGTGTTTCTTCTCAGTGCTATACCATGCCATACCAACATCTTCCTTTGTAGAAACTATATAGTGAACTGTATATAATTAGAATAAGAGAGATGCTCTTAACCTATTTATTTACATTGTAAAATTTTGATCACCTCATGCCTTTGCCTACCTCTTGGTCTTTTAAAGTACACAAATATCACAAATTACCAGTTAATAATATAGGGCCTGCTCCTGCTCCCATTGAAATTGGGGTCAAAAGTCCCATTGACTTGATGCAATTAGATCAGGTGCTTTATCTGGCAACCACTTTCTTTCCTGATGAGTATGGGGTATCAGGCCATGCCTGGTTTGTCATGCATTTAGCCTGAGTGTGAAAGACTCCCCACATTATAAAGTAGCCCCATATAGTAGATGTGGCCTGTTGTCAGAGTGGTACCGGTATGGTGCTCTGCTCTCTCCAATGTTGATATCACTCGGCTGCGTGCGTGTGTTCCCTCTGTGTGCTGCCCCAGCTCTGCGCAGATAGCTGACACAGCAGACCCGACGAGAACCCCCAATAACCACAGAGTCCAGTAAGATGCAAAGCCACGTCGGCTAGGTTTATTGCGACCTCAGACACAATTGCAGTTCCCTGTAGGTTTCTTAGCCTAATTCAGGGCATACTACGAGAAAGTGCCTCTTGGCAATGGACCCGGCTCAGTCAGTGGTGGGACTTTCCACTGCCCCTTAGGCCAGACAAAGACACCACCCCAGGGATGCATTCTTATACACAGATACAAACAAGTTACACATCACGCCTGACGTATTGAGGTGCAACCCCTCTACGCAGCAAGGTTCAACCTCTCTACGTATTAAGGTGCCGCCCCTCACCTTGTACATGTTGGTTCAATCAAAACAACTCTATCCATCATTTTACCCTTTTGCCCCTGTCATTGGGATGGGTCGGCCTGTCCTTTTATTATCTATGGAATGTTTCAGTATAGTGTATTCTAGTGCTGTGTTTATACTTCGGTATGTGAGCCGGCCTTCAGCTCACAGCCTTACTTTGCTTTTTAGCTAAGTCTTGTTCATTACTTTAGTTCAGGCCTCAGGCCGGGCCTTTATCAGGGCCTGCACTTACTACATGGCCTTTTTAGGATTTTTTTAAAAATAAAAAAATTCTCCAAATGTCATGTGGGATTTGTCCCAGGTATCAGAGGGAAAGATTGGGTCCCAAACAATTAGGTTGCAGAGCTGCTGGAAACATTTTCTTGTTGAGTTCGCTAACTCTGGAAGAGATATATGCAAATGCTTCACTTTCAGTAGTCCCAGGTGGTTAAAATTGAGCACATGCTTTAGTGCTTTGCTGGATCACGGCCTAAAGAATCTCACAAAGTGTGTTTCTGCCTTCCCCATCTCATTTATAAAAAGGAGTATACTGAAAATTGGGCAAAATAGTTCTACATGGTAGTTCTGACCCGGGAACTATCTAACACCACATGGAGATCAATTGCCAACAAAGTGTACGCAGTGGCATTAAAGCAGAGTGCATTAGTCAGGCTGTATGTTTAAAGCATCCAGGAGTATTTCACGAGTTAGCAAGATGTGTTTGTTTTCTCTCAACGGCCAGTAAATCGTCATTAGCTTTTTTTGGCGATACTCATCAATCGCCCCTATCTCTAATGGGCATATTATGTTGAGTATGAACAACTAAATCCCATGATATTAGGAGATCCTAGGAACTAAAATGCTCAAAATACATTGTTCGGTGCATTTGTGTACCTCTAGGCACACGAAGAACACATCTCCACTGCCTCACAGTTCCCACCTTTGAATATCAGTATGCCTCAAAGTGCTGTGCTCTACCTTCCCCATGTGGATCCTGTGGAAACAAATGAAATGTTACCTAGTTCATATTAATATTGTCCTGTTTGAAGGACTATCTTTATGGTGGGAAAGATAGCTCAGTGGTTTGAGCATTGGTCTGGTTGTGAGTTCAATCCTTGAGGGGCCCATTTAGGGAACTGGGGTAAAAATCTGTCTGGGGATAACTCCTGCTTTGAGCAGGGGGATGGATTAGATGACCTTCTGAGATCCCTTCCAACCCTGATATTCTATTCCAGGGGTAAGCAACCTATGGCACGTGTGCCGAAGGCGGCACGCAAGCTGATTTTCAGTGGCACTCACACTGGCCACCGGTCCGGGGAGCTCTGCATTTTAATTTAATTTTAAATGAAGCTTCTTAAACATTTTAAAAACCTTATTTACTTTACATACAACAATAGTTTAGTTATAGATTATAGACTTATAGAAAGGGATCTTCTAAAAACATTAAAATGTATTACTGGCACGCGGAACCTTAAATTAGAGTGAATAAATGAAGACGCGGCACACCACTTCTGAAAGGTTGCTGACCCCTGTTCCAGTCTATGATTCACACCCACAGCATGCACATGGGGGAATCACAGCACAGCATCCTGTAGTCTGAATTGCAGGGCCTGAAGACTGGTGCTTTCTCTACTAAATCCAAAGCTTACAATATTGACTAGTGGTGCCCAAACTTTTCCTATTGTGCCCCCTCTTACCAGTAATTGAATCTGTCTGTGCCCTCTCCCCACCTCCATTACAGCACAGCTGGCTCAGCAGAGGAGGTTGGGCTGAAGGTGGACTGGGTGGCAGCACTGGGGATGAGGGAGGAGCTGGGGCTAGAGGTGGAGCTGGCCTGGAGTGGAGAGGGAATGAGGATATCTCTCACTATGTGTTTGTACAGCACTTAGCACAAAGGGGCTCTAATCTTGGCTGAGGCATCTAGTTACTACTGTAATACAAATACTTAGTAATAATTACAATAGCGAGAGCTCTAGAGAATAGCTTTGATGTGCTGTAAATGCCAGACTGCTTAACAGGTAGAATTGTTTGGCAATGTTACATTTAAACAATGCCAAATGCAAAATGTACTGATGATTCTGCAAGGCATTATACAAGACATTAGTCATGCCAGGGATCGGTAGGTGATATTTTTGCTCTTGCATTTTTTTATTAGTCTGAGTAGTTCATTCTGCCAGGGCTGTCAAAAAGAAATAGAACAAATTCATGTGATAAATGAGAACATTTAGTTTGTCATTAATGATCTATGTCAAAATAAACAGTAATAATTTACTGCATCAAGAGGAATATTTGGCTTCATTGTGATCACTAATTAATACAACTCCATTTATTTTAGAGAACTGAGTCTGCAGAGTTAATCTGATTTTAAATCCAAACCTACAGGGGCGGCTCTAGGATTTCCGCTGCCCCAAGCACGGTGGCACGCCGCGGGGGGCACTCTAGCGGTCGCCGGTCCTGCGGTTCCGGTGGACCTCCCACAGACGTCTGGAGCCGGCCCTGCAAACCTAGCACGGATTACTGTGAAGTTATTCTTAACATTAAGTTAAATACTCCAAATTTAGTTAATCTGGGACCCCCAGGTATAGAGGGTCACAGAACCACTCCATGGCATGGGAGTAGGGGAGGATTTCAGGACCACATGGAGGGTAAACTCCAGTCAGGGCTCCATATGTACTGTTGCGCAGGTGGGATTGAGGGCAGGGTTGAGACAAGGAGGGGGCAAGAGGGTGGAGCTGATGGATCCACTGGCCCCCTGCAGAGCACATAGGCTAGATCTGGGAAGCATACTCCAAAAGCATGTGCGTATCATCTCTGATGCCACGCCATTGACTCTCTTTGGTGATACTCATCAGTCACCTAGTATCTCAGGCTGGCCACTGGGAACAGGATTTGAGGGAAAGTGCATCTATATATAACTGCTATACAAAATATCTGGGCTCATCAGCCTAACTCTCTAAAGACTCTTTACACCTCTGAAAGGTATTGGAAAGACTTACTGCTGAAAGCAGATGTTTAGGTAGTGGAACATTGCAGGAGATTAATGGACCAATCATCTCCATACTAGGACCAAGTACTGGGCTCAGGTATTAGATGAAGCCAAGGTCTATTGATATTGAACTTCTAATTTCAAATATGTTGTTGGCTTGTTACTTTTCCTTTTGATATCTTCATTATTTCTCTGACACTCTTTCTTTCTTGGTGCTGGTTAACATTAAGATTATACAGATGTCTGGTATTTTTAAATGCTCAGTCCATGGAATATAGTCCTTCCTGTGATACGACTGTATAATTACCATTTTAAGTATCTGCATTGACAGTAATTAATGGCAATGTTAGTGTGAACTTGGGCAATGAATGTATCTATCCCATTCACAATCTTCAGCTCTTACCTAATTCTGGAAAAGGGAGTGGGCACTTTTGGGTCTGTCTAGACATGTCTTGCCTGTCTGATCACATGGGTCACTCAACTCCAGTAATATTAGTAGATGGGACTCAGCCAAATAAAAGACAGCCCCATTAAATTCTCTGGGTTTGCAGGGTGGTTATAAAGGCAACATGCTGTGCTACGTTAACATCTGACCAGTGAAATAGTTGTTTCCTGATCCGAGCTTTGGCTCTCAGCCACAAAAAACACAAGACAGATGTTATGCTTTATTAGGGTCAGGGTTATCAAAGAGATGTGATTAATAGCCAGTTGCTTTACTTTTTGATGCTTTGTTTTGTTGATTACTAAGGACACACACAAAAATATTTTAACTGATTTGGTGGGCAATACAACTGGATGGGCAGAAGGCAGGACCAGTCAGAATAAAAAATGCTCCCTAAAAATAATTTTCAGTATCTCAGTTTGGGCTGATGCTGTTCTTTGAACTTGTTTGATCTGGATACTACTGATACCAATATCTAATAGGGCAGAGAGGTTAATGCCATCCCATAAAGATAACAATAGTAAATGGAAACAAGGTGTTCTCTCCTATTTAATGATTTCCTATCATACGATCAAGGCAAAAATGTTAGAGAATTGAAAACATTGACATTCAAAATGCATCAAAGTAATTTGTTAGTTTTTGAAGTAGGAAGTAATTTATAGCCATGACTGTTCTCTGATGGAATGATAGGTTTTCAGTGTACATGAGTGATTCGAATCAGAACAGGGTTTCCATGGGAAATCAGGAAGTGAGAATTTGATGATGGTAACTGGTTACATTTAAATCACACTTTCTTTTAAATATTATGTTTTGTGATGGTTTAAAATAAACGCACAGAGTCTAAGGGATATTGTAATTTTTAAGGCAAAGTCCCACCTTAGGGGCAGAGTGGGAGGTTCTGGAGGCATATGGGGAGAGAACAGCATCACTTTGTGCAGGTAGAAGTACTAGGATCATGCAATTTTTGTCCCCAGTTTGTGCCAGAGCCACATTGTGCTCATCACCTACACGGTTTCACAAAGGGAGCGGAGGCTGCTTACATTCTCTTTCCTCTTGTTCATCCATACAAAGTTGAACATAAACTTTGCCCAAGTTCCATCGACCACTGAAGAATTCTTTTACTAAACCAATCCTTCCTGAACCTACAGGACAAGAAGCAACTGATCTAGAGTCTAGACTCATCAGGGCCAATTTCAGCCGATGGAGTTGCATCCGCTTTACACAAGCTCTGAATTTGGCCCATCAGTCTTCATCACCAATATTAAAATAGTCAAGATTTCTGGAGCATACACTTTCCTAACACTATAATTTCACTGTCAAAACTACTGATATTCTGCCTCCATTCCTAAACCAAGTCTTTAACATCTCATTTTAAAAATAGTGCCCTATCACCAGCTCTGATTTCACTGATGTGTCAGTGACAAATTCAAAACAAAATCCTAAGCGGAGCTCCACTTCCAGTTTTATATCATCCATCAATACAGTTGATAACCCTCAGGGCAGAATGCTTATTAAAAACTCTATTCACTTGAATCAAGTACCATCTATCAACCAGAGATTTGTGTCACTGTAAGAGTCTTAAAACATCCACACTGATGCTCAAGATAGGGCTCGATACCAAAGTCCTGTTTCATATTGACTGTAGAAAACTGCAGGCCAAGTTCTTTAAGACTTTGTCCTCTCAAATCTGTAGCTTGTCAGTAGGGTTGTTTCCCTTCATTCCTATTTTACTTCCCTTCCCTTATATTTTAATACTAGAAAATAGTCTATTCAATAATGTTTTTGGAGGGACATTCAAAAATATTTTAGCTTATTAATGGGGTAGATTATGCTCTTGTCTTACTCAGCAAAGGGAGAGAGAGCCCTGCCTGTGTGCCACCTCATTGCTTTGCCTGCCTGGATCTTGGGTACCATCCTAGCTGAGAGTAGCCACTGCTCTCCAGATAATCCACCTGTCAGCAGGTGAACTGGGAATGTGTGGAACCTTGACTCTGTTGTCCCCTCGACCTGCATATTCACTGAGCACAATAGCACAAGGTCAAGGAAAATAAGATGCAAATGTTTAAAGGCTTCAATAACTTACTTCCCCTTCCACCAATCCTGAGAACAAGAGGGCAGAAAGGGAGGAACTGTGACACCTTGAGTCTCCATTCTTTCTCTGGGCTGCTTCTGGGCTGGAGCAGTTATGTACTTTCTCCTTACTCAGGGCTGAGCTAAATGCACAGTTGAGCCCAATGTGAATAGCATTGAATTTTATAGAATTTCCTTTGTTTTAATGAAAATAATCCTTGATATTTCTCACTGGGCATGTGAATGGTGAAAAATACATTAGTAAATAATAATCATAATAATTTGCACCTGTGGAAGAGTTGCCATTAAAATGTTTACCTTCTGCCTAATTTATGTTACCATGGTATCTGCGGTGCTGCCTAAACTTCATTCCTAGGTCTTTGCTCCTTCCACCTTCAAATTTCCCACTATCCCATCCAGTACTTTTTTGTCACCCATGGTGCA
The DNA here is from genome assembly GCF_020497125.1 of Mauremys mutica. Lineage (NCBI taxonomy): Eukaryota > Metazoa > Chordata > Testudines > Geoemydidae > Mauremys > Mauremys mutica. The sequence goes on from NC_059077.1 coordinate 49,454,723, forward strand.
TATTAATATCATAACTCATTGTTTCAATAAGTAGTAGAGTTTCCCATGAGAGGGAGAATAATACAGATATTGCAGTCATGTTAATTACTTGCAAATGGTAATTGTAAAAATTGCAATGGTGACCACTACGTGATTTTTTTTAATAGGCTGGAATTTTCAAAGGGAAAGTCAATGGGGTTGGGGCACCTAGTCCCTCTGGCTGTTAGAAAATCCCAGTCTCAGTGTTTTAAAAACTCATCACTTGGAATGTTAGTTCCTGCTTTTTGTTTTTCATTAAGAGAGATGATTAGGGAAGTTTTTCAATTCCAAAGAAAACAATGTCTTCCTGTGTAACTGTCTGACCACCATTGGCTCAAGAATGAGTCAGAGCATTAACAAGAGATAACATCATTGTGATGCCATTCAGAAAGAACCACCATCCATAATCATGTTTTGCCCATCTCATGCTCTTTTCCATGGCTTAAATAAGATAAAATTCCAACTGTTACCGCAAGAGAAGTTGAGTAACAGGTTTACTGGGATGTCAGAAGGAGTATCTTAACAAGTGTCCTGGACCTAACCTTTCTCTATCTAATCTGTTGATCTTTCTGGTTTCAGAAATGTCATGCAAGAATATTTAATTCCAGTAGGTGACTGTAGTCTGAGTCAGTTTCATTCACCAGGAATGTTAGATTGGAAAAGAATCTAAGCCATTTTAAGAAAGAAAATGAAGTTACTGTAGATTTACTGCACACAACATAATAATAAAGGAGAAAAGGAAAAAAATAGGAAAGAAAGGTAAGAAATAAATGGTGAAAAGTTTAAGAAAGTAATGAAATCAAATGTTGCTTGAAAGGAACACTGTATTACAGCAGTATGATTAAATACTTAACACAAAAGATACAGAAAGAGACAGTGGTGTCATAGAGAGTTTAGGTTGGTGTGGCAGAAGGCTGGAATCAAATTTTATGTGATTACAACAACATTAAGAGACCATAGTATTCAAATAATGTGCTGATTGACATCTCTGTGTATGCAATCTTACACCTGACACTGTTTGTCCTGCCCCTCCGACCAAAGTAAAGTTTAAAAATGTGCAGCTCTTAGAAGCTGTTCAGAGATTTGGAATGATAGAATAAATCTTGTATGGACTTGGGTTGGTGAGAAGAGGGCAAATGAGGTGGTCAAAGGTGCATGATAAATTCAATGTAATATTTAGCTCTGCAATTTATCACAAGTATCACTATCACATTGTGGTGTATGTGTAGACACACACAGTCTGTCTGCCTATCAACAACAATCATTCGTTCAATTTAAAGTTTTGCAACCCAGATCCACAACAGGCCAGATCCACAAAGTAAAAAGGCTAGACTGTGAACCAGGCCATGCCCCTGGGTAAGAACAAGCAATGAACTGAGGTGTAGTAATCTGCTTGTGCAAGCACTGCTTGCTTGAAAGGAATTATGACTCACATGCAGCGTTAGTGCGTCCCATACAATAGGATTGAGAGTAGAGTGCGAGTTGGAATTTATGATCCAAGGAGTAGGATCATGCAAATAAGTGCCTTCCACAGAATGAAAGGTATCTGTGAGGAGTGGGCCATGTACAGGACTGAGCATTCCTGATGCAGCCAACCACACAGACATAAATTGTCCCACTGAACAATATAGCAACTGGTATGCTGCCTAAGGGCAGAAATCAGGAGTGAGACAGAAAGGAAGATAGTGGAATGAAGGGAGAAAATAGTGTGGTGTTGTGAGTGCTATGGTACACTGGTCCCTCAGATACTTGGTAGCGTGGTGAGTAAACAATGAGCTTGGAGGCAAGCTCTGGAGGTGCTCCACACACTAGGCTCCAGACCTCGATGGGTTCCCCAGAACATATTCAAAATGTGCATAAGTACAAGGATTCTACAGTAGGGCTGCCAGAAACAGAAGGTGTAAATACCTTAGGCACACTTGCTTTGACAGTTACAACTATCAAACCCAACACTTCCCAACTCACCCCAAGGAGGCAGTCCAGTCCAAAGGTATGACTGTAACAGAGCCCTGGTGTAACCCCTTGCAATGTCCTCTTGCTTAGAGATTGCAGCCTTCTGCTCACCAGCTGAGGGTACTGCTGGCCCCCTGCCATAACCACGTACGTCTATGTGCAGCCTTCTTCTCTGACTCCTTGGTTGCCTTCTGCCCAGCCTTGCCTCTGCAGCCAGCTCCCAGGCTACTGCCTCCAACCTGCTGCTCCTGCTCACCTGCAGCCTCTGGCTCCCTCCAGAGCCAGGCTTCTGGTTTTACTGCCCTGTCCTGTACTCCAGATTCTGGAGCCCTCTACTGGCTGGAAGTTGAAGTGGGTTGGGGGTTAACACAGCACCCAGCAGTGAGGCAGCAGGTTCATTACAATGGAAGTCAATTTTGAGATAAACTGGTTGAGATAAAGCGGCAGTGAAGTAAAGATATGATCAAGCTTAAGAAAAGCAAAGCAAATGGAACCACAATAAAGCCCCCAAAGAGAATTCTATCAGTGAATTTAGAGAAGAGAAAGAGCTATGATTGTGCTTTTCAATTTATCTGATACTATTTGTTCATTAGATGCATTCTCATGACACATCGTTTGTCCTATCAAAGTTGTTTATCACTGGCACCCTAAGTCCTGTGACTTTCCAGATAAGCATTTCTCATCTCTATACAATCGTGGATTTATCCACATGATTTTTGTCTTCATGGTTTTTGGTTTTGCTTGTAAAGACTTTAAATCCAGTTATCTGTATTTAAAGCAGCATCACTAGAATTTTTCTGTGCACATAATGAACATTGGCTGAGTCTGTGCTGTACTACTTGCAGCTTCATACTCACTGGAAATACCAGAATTCTCCCAAAGAACACTTAGTTCAGAAAATTACAATGTTGTTGTTTTCTTGCTTATTTCCCCAGTATAAATGAACATCATGGAACTCCTAGAGGAAAACCTGGCTGTGCCTGGGTTATGGAGGCATTAAAAACAGCTCCATAGTTGCAGCTGAGATTTGCATTTAAATCAGGGATTTCTGGGAGGTCATCGTCTCCGAAAATCAGCCATTTTTATTCGGATGCCTAAATATGGATTTAGGTGCCTAATTTAGAAACCCGAGTTAGAAAAAAATGGCTATAGAAGGGTTGGTTTGCTTCCCCTCTCTAACAGCATGTAAAGCATAATTTTTTCAGGAACTGTGGAAAAGCTCACTGCAAATTTTTGAAGATACAACATTCTTTTTATTTAATATCAGAATGATTCTGTGATGGATTTGGGACCTTTGGGGTATCACCTGATGTGCTGGGATGCCACTGAGTCAGCCTATTCTGCCAACCTTGTCCCCTTTACCTGGCCTTGCTGGGCTAGGTTCACAAGCCTCTTCCAGTCAAGCACACAGGCAGGGTCACACCCAGCTGCACAGAGACAGAGAGATCCACTCTAGAAAGATTCAGCCTTAGGGGCTTGCCCCAACACTCTGGTGCCCACTCCCTTTAAGGGGCACAAACCCAAAGGTTTTATGAAATTTGCCCCCTCCTTCAATGTGGAGAGAGATATGCACAACTTCTTGCCCCCCTAGGGAGAAATTACATAAACTGGGTTATATTATAAACAAGAAATAAATTTATTAACTACAAAAGGTGAATTTAAATTGACTATAAGAGAAACAGACAGAACAACGCATATTACTGACCAAATAAAACAAAATACGCAATCTAGGCTCAATATACTTAAGAAACAGGTTACAGAATGTACATTCTCACCCTAAATGTTTTTTTAGGCACATTGGAAATGTGAACCGCAGAAATTTTGCAGTTATATTCCTTTTCAGACTGGAGCCCTGTCTTAGTCTGGACTCTCCCCTTGCCTTCCCTTCAGGTGGCTCTAGCAGTCTTTCTTCTTGGCCAGACAGGCCATGGAGAGGAGGAATCCAGTTTGCCTTCTGCTTTACCCTTAAATAGGATTTACATAAGGTGGGAATCCTTTGTTTCCCAAGCTTGACCTCTCTTCCCTTCCTGTGGAAAGTTACAAGAAGTCCCAGGTAACGTTTAGTATCAGGTGACAAGACCACTTGACTCTGTAAGATCACAGAGTCCATGAGTCAGTGGCAGTATAGAGGGTCTGCAGGAAGGCCAAGCTTTTCACAGTCCATTGTCCTCGCTGATGGGCCATCTGCTCTGTCTGACTTTTCCATTGTTGTACCTGAAGTGTTAGCAGTGGGTGTCACCCAAAGTAGCATAGCTGAAATACAGATACATAGTCAATATTCCTAAATTCAGATCCAGAAGTGATACAGGCATACAAATTGGATAATCACATTCAGTAAATCATAACCTTTCCAATGATATCTCAAAGTATATCTCGGTTATGTTGCATTCATATCATAAGCATATTTTCATAAAGAATATGGAGTGAAATGTTACACATTCCATTGCTGCAATTTTCAAGTTCTACAGTAAGTCAATTGTGACATTATGTGCAATGATTGCCTACAGCAGAGAACAAAACAGAAAATTATAGATGAAATAGGAAGATAGGATTTGCCATACTGGATTTGATCACTGCTCTATTGAGCCATGTATACTGCCTCTGGCAGCACATGATAATTCAAAACCATGATCTACTCAACCAGTTGTGCAATGCTGTACATTAAGGGAAAAATTCCTTTCCTGACCCAAGGGAAATCAGTTTACATCCTGAAGAAACATTTGATTACTCTTGTCATGATTTTACCTGGCATGACTACAAGTAGGTATTAGAAATGATCCAACAACTTTAAAAATTTAACCTGTCTCAAGATCTCCTGCACCAATATATCCTATAGGGTGACTATTCTGTACATCATGCTGTCAAGGCTGATTCCCCACTTTGAGCGCAGAAGGTGAGGGCCTACCAGGATTCTAAAAATTAATACTGGCCACTGCAGGCTTGAATCAAACGCTCAAGGTTACAGCTTTTCTCTGACCTTGGATGGGTAGATGCTGCCACCACCCAAGTGCAAAAACCCCTTTGAGAACCCAGGAAGGTGCACTTGGGAATTCCTTCCTGTGGGGTACCCTCAAGCCCTTTCACCCCCACCCCTCCGGGGAAGAGCTGAGAAAGAAAACAAAGGAAATCATCTGTTGCCACCAGCTAATTAAACAACATGTGCACAAACCTCTTAGGATACAAAAATCCAATCCTGTTCTTAAAAAAGATAAATTTTATTAAAAACAAAACGAAAGAAAATACATCTGGAAACTTAGGCTAGTGCTAGATATAAAAAGAGCAAATACAATAATTAAGCATCAAGAATGGTTTTCTTGAGGTTAAGCTTAATGGTTACAAGCAAAGCAAAAGCATTTGGGGTTAGCACAGAGGAGTCCACAAGCCATAAAGAAATAAAAAGAGATAAACCTAATCACATCTTCCTAGACATTTCCTGATCTTCTTACATATCTGGGGTTTCAAATGAGTAGTTTCTAGGTATAAGCTGATGATTTTTATACCTGGCCCAAGCTTTGGTTCTGCCCTGTTCCCTCTTTCCCCGTGAACACCACAGACAGACAAAGGGGAAGTTTTCCCCCAATTTTTAAAAGTTCTAGCCTTCCTATTGGCTCTTTTGGTAAGGTGCCCACTCTCTTCCTTTTACCTATGCAGGGAGACTTTTTAACCCTTTACAGGTAAAGCAAGTAGAGAACAACCACTAAAAGGGATTTTATAGCTAGCTGGCTGGCTGGGTGTCCATAAAAGGGAGCTACCCCCACCTTTCATTTATCACACGTGCAAATCAACTGAATATTTTTGTTTAGTTCTACATTTAGTGTCCAGTAATTTCATGTGGTGTTCCACTTTTAAGTCACTATAGAAGGTAAAAGGAATGATTGAAACTCTTTCACTATGCAATTCATAATTTTGAATACCTCAGTCAATGCTTCTCCTTTCCTACCTAAATAATCCTGTGGTTTCCTTCTCTCTCTCTCTCTCTCTTTTATCACTGTGTTAAATTTATCAGCAGCCTCTAGACAATGCCTGTTGCAAGAAACGCCCCCCATTACTTCTACAGTAAGAGTTCTCTGTCTCCATGAGGGTTTAATAGACTTTATTAGTTCCCATATTTTACTGAACCTTCTCTCAGCACATCCCGCACTAGGCATGATGATGTCATTGCATTTGTTTTCTTACAGTAATGAATATTACTTGTGTTTATTGTTGTATCCACTGATTCATTTTATGATCTCATAGCAATAATACCTTTGGCAGGCAACGGTTTTCCTGTTTCATTTGTTTTGGTGGCAAGATATGCCTCTGAGCTGGATGCTATCAGCAGAAGCATGGCTGATTATGCACCTCCTTTTGGAACATTACCCCTCACAATGTTTTTCATCTTCTTGATGAATCTTTGGCCTGGCTTAGCTCGTCTCTTCATTTCTTCCATCTGGTTTCTTTCAGATCTGAAGAGCTGTCTGAGACATACTTTTCTTGATCAATGACATTATTATCTATGGTGATCTTTTCCTTTTCATGGCTGAATTGAGCTTCTGTATTAACTCTTATAGGTCATGGCATGTTAGCTATGAAGACAAGACCATCTTGCAAATGTGAGTTGGTTCAACTACTTCCTTCCAGCTGGTGTTCAATGCTTTCTCCTCTCCATTCTCTCTTTGCAAGCAGAGGCCTGGTAATGTATCTTGTTTCTCTCTCTCTTGTTTCTGCTCTTCTTACTGCATATACAGTGAAGACCAAGTTATGTTTTGGTAGAAACTAAATGAATTGGCCGTATCCGTACTTCAGTTCTGAAGATCTGTCAATGGAAGGGGTTTCTTTTCCATTAATAGGTCACAAGCTTTTCCTGTTGTCAATAAGTGATCTACACAGAGAGGGCAGGATGGCTCAGGTAATCAAATGATAAGGTGGTAAGAGGGGGAAGGGGGGACAGAGCTTTGCACCGCCAGGCCTTTGGTTCAATGCTCACAAAAGTTGGGAGTGTTTGGAAGTCCTTACCATATACTCACTGCTTGGTGACCATTGTATTAGTGGTTTCAGTCTGGTTCTTAGGCTCCAAAGCCATGTTACAGAAAAACACCACTGCTACAGTTGGCATGAATTAACTTTATGGCAGTCACTGAATTCTCTTTCTACCCCCTCCAAAGGTGCTCCAGCCAGAGGAGGGATGTAACTTATTGGCTGGGTTGCATGCGGAAGCTTTGCCTGTGCCTATTCTATGGAAAAAGAAAAGACTTCAGTCTTTTGGGCTATCAATCTGGCACCTTTTGTGAGCACTAAATTCATGTTAAGAAGAAGAAAAAAATGGAAAAATGCCCTGCATGGTGATAGATTATATTTGTCCATCTTTGTCAGTATTTCATTCAGCATTATTAGTGTGCAGGATTGATTGAAAGCCTGCTCATTCCTTTACTTGGTTGGAATCCAATTTGCAGTAAGTCACTTGCTCACTACCAAGGTTAGCAATTTGTAGGCTAGAGACAGGAGGCTAATGGGACTTAGTCCTCCAATTGTGTCCGCACTTTCCATTTTCAGACTAGCATTATTTCCCTTCTTTGTTTCTTCTCTCTCTCTCTCTCTAAAGCATTGTGAACATAATTTCCAGCTATTCTGCTTCTGCTCTCCCCATTGTCTTTTGCAATACTGATTACACCTTGTATATTTTCCAAAAAAAAAAAAAAAAAAAGTCTTCTCATCAGGGCCGGCTTCAGTGTTTTTGCCACCCCAAGCAGCAAAAAAAATACCCCCCCCGACCAAAAAAACCCAAAAAACCCATGATCGGCGGGAGCTCTACTAATGAGGTTAAATGAAGCTGGTGGTATAATGTAAGACTTCTTTGTAAATTGATTTAGGAAAGATCAGAAGGAAAAAATGCTCATGGTTACCCTTTAATAATCTTTTAATTTTATGAAGCATTCTAGCCATAACATGCTTCCCACTGTAGACAATTGTCTCCTTGAAAATAAAGCCTTGTTGTTTGTTTTGCATAGTTCAGCGGCTGAGCAGCACTGGGTGCCCTGACTGTACTGTGGTTAGTAAATAATAATAGCTCTAGAACTATATTGATTGGATTCCATTTCTGTGTTAGTCCTTTTTATGCACTGCACTATATCATTGAGTTGCTAGGGGCCAGTTTGGCCCCATGTGCATTAGAGAAGCCCTAATGTTGCTCTAACTTTCAGTCACCTGCAACAGCTGCTAACGGGCTGTTCCAGAAGTTAGGAGTTGCCAGAATGCAGTATGCTTCAGCTATACACCCTCCTCAGTGCACCCCCAGCATGCTATGCTGAAGGCTGACCAGAGGGCTAGCTATGCCAACTCTGTGCTGCGCTGGGATTCACCTACATAAGGAGAATCCCCAGCTGGCCACTTAGGACACCTTTAAGGCTGCTTTGTGTCACTCCAGTGAGTGGCACAAAGCAGTTTCATTGGGCCAGAAAATGGGGCCCTCACGATTATCTATCTTGTGTGTGTATGTGAGAGAGAGAGAGAACGAGAGAGAGAGAGAGATAGAGATGCGGGCAACTTTAAGGAGTATAACTTTAATGTGGGTTTTAGTGTGCATTTACACTCAAAACCTTAATGCTGTTCACATATACTTTTCATAGACTATACCTTACTGTAATTTAAATGAAAACCTTTAGTTATAAATTAATTACTTAGTGTGAAATAAGAGGAAGTTATTATTATTTTTAGTTAAAAATGGTACCACACAACTGTTGAACTCTCTTACAGACAAAAGATGGTATCTCTTGACAACAGAATAATGTGGTTTAATAGTTAAGCATCAGTGTACGTAGATAGCTGTGTGCCTAACCTGGCAAAATACTGAAAGAGAGGCACCAAATTCCAGGTTTAAAGTTTAAATAAGAAAATGCTACTTTCCATCACCTTTCCCTGACAATTCAGGAAATGCAGAGCATAAACGGGGTCGGAAAAGGGCTCATGACTGAACTTCTTTGCAGCTGGTTCCCCAGTTACTGTTGCTGTGTTGTAACCTCCCTGATATCATTTGCTCTCTCTCCCCCACCCCCTTCATCTTTACAGGTATCCCCACCACGTCAGGATTGGTTTCAGAGAACCTCACATGCACAGATGTGTTGTCTCCTGTCTCCACAGACATACCCTCACATGTTGCCACCCATTAAACATCCCCCTTAGTGTCTCCTGTCCTTCCATATTAGATTTCTTGGGAGGGTCTGGTTACAGCTACCTTGTAGTGCTGGCACTAGAGCATAGTTTTTGTATCAGGAGTTGGCTCATTCTAATCCTAGCTTGGAGCAGACTTTTAAAAAATAAATAAATACTTGTTCATGAGAATTAGGTCCAGCAGTGAGCTATTGTTACTTTAAGCAACACTGACTCTTCCCTGAAGGGTTTCAGCACCATGATGCACATTGGCTACCAGGCTAATTGCTTTACATTGCAATCTATTTTCATAGGCAAATGGTGCCCAAGGGTGAAATAACAAAAATACTGAGGCAAATTTTCCAACATGTGTTCTTTAAAATTCCCCCCTGAGTTGGAAGAGTGACCTCTGGTGAACAAATGTTCTTTCACCTTCAGTGTTCAAAACTATTAATGTTTTTGTATGCTTACATGATTAATTCACAGGCTCTCTTTTCAGCAGAGTGATTTCTAAACTCTGCTTTTCTTGCTCCCTCAGATTTAAGGCAATTTGTTTTATAAGACTGGAAATACTCTATTGTGTAAGACTATGTTTGATTATATGTTTAATGGTTACTGATTAAGTGCTGCATTCAGTTACCTTGGCTTTAGTTTGAATAGCCTTTAAAGAGAGAGGTCTTCAGGCAGATTATTCTGTAACTCTGATCCTCTGCAGCTGACAGGTCTCACTGCAGATTTTGCAAGCTGAAGAGTTCCATTTGAAACCTATCAAATTTCCCAGTAGTGTTGCTTGTTTACAGTTCTGCATGGCAATCTAACCTAAGAGTGAGGCATTCTCTAGGCTTTTTACTATATTTTGGGTATCTTAAATAAACCTTTTACCAGGAAAGCCCCAGAAATTTTTCAAAAATGATTTGAATATAAAAGAATATAACTGCCACTGGCACAGCTAAGAGTGAGACTAGGGGGGCAAAGGACCAAGTCAACACTGTCCATATATGGTGAAGATAACCCCATTTCCTGTTCTGACTTTGCTGAGTCCATACAATTCAAAGGGTATCTTAGCTTACCCAAGCATTGCTTTCCAGTAATGAATCCAGTTTGAACTTTCTTTACCTCACCATTTGCTGTTCAGTGTCAAGGAGTGAGACTGATGAAAGGAAGTAGGTCCATCCACAGTGTTCCACCTCCTAGTGAAGCTGGGTGACTCAGGGCAGTTGCATCTTTGAAAGTTAAAATCTGAACACAGATATTTTCCTGATTTTAAACAGTTGTTAACTCATTCCCCCTCTTTGACTAAGGTGACCTCAAGGAGGTTTTTTTCCTTGGACAACAGAATCATTCCTCCTCTTTCATTTTGTTGCTTTCCTCAAGTGTTTATAAACCACGATGTTTCCTCATTTCTGTTCACTCTGCTTGTGTTCATGAGGAATCCCATTCCATCTCCAGGTCCTTTTATAGTTTCACCCTAGTCTCCTCTGTGTTTACAACAAATTTGGAATCATCTGCAAATTTAGATGTATTGTACAGAATGACCTGTATTATTAGGCTATGACTGAATAAGTCTTCCATTTTTGATTTTCATGAACTAAGTAAAATTTCATTTAATACCTTCTTGAGGATTCCACTAAAATGTAGTAAACTCCTTGCTTCATTCACCACTTAGCCACCTTTCCTCATTCAGTGCCCAATCATGTCTGTTAACTTATTCTCACTCCTTTTCCCTCAGCACCAATTATCTCCCCAATCAGCAGCACTGCTCACAGAGGACAACTCGGATTACATGCTGTGCAAATGAGGAAGGGGAAGTAAGAACTCCCTTTACAACTCCCTCCCTGTCGGGGTGGGTAGGACTAAGTGGATGATGGGCATTTACTTACTCTATCCTTGAAGCAGGTGGGTGGGGACGGGTGAGGAATGGGCAGAGTCTGTCCCTCACTCCTTGGTCAGTGCAGCTGAATGGAGCATGATGTAATTTGCCATTAATATAGGCCAGCAGCAAATTACTACACCTTTTCACAAGAAGGGGGAGTCATTGCGAATGCTAAGTGTGTTTCCCAGCCACAATGGCTCTTGAAGTGGTGAAGTTTATGCATCACCTCTCATTCAGGACTGTGCTTAAAGTCACAATCTAGCCTAAAAAACCAACCAACCTTCCCTGAACAACATAATTAATAATAATAAATAAACACAAAGATCCAGGATAAGAATCACAGGTCTAGCAGATGTAATGAGTATAGTAAAAAGCAGTGATGTTTTACCTCCTTCCTTCCCCCTTGCTCCACAGGAGGAACTTCTTGTTCCATTCACCATTGTCATCTGGCACTTGTTTAGGAGAAATATAGTCTGCATTTGGGAGAGCGCAGGTGTGTTCAGGAAAAGGAAAGGAACTCAGGTTCAGAATGGAGAGAGGCTTCCTATTCCTGGCTGAGGGTCTCCTTCTGGTTCCAAAGTAATCCACAGATGCCTGTCCTTTTGCACCTGGGTTTCTATCACAGCTGTTGTGTAGGCCAGGATGTGGAGTAACCTCAGTCTCTTGTGACTATCCTTGATCACTCATGATTTCTTTCCTACTGAACTTGAGCTGCCTGATGAGAAAATCTTAAGAAATAACACTTTACAAATCTGGAATGAATAATCTGAGAAATAATTGTATTTATAAGCATTGTACATACACATACTTTCTAGATGGAGAGTATGTGAATTATATTGTACATACTTTTGGAGCGCTAATTAAATAATATATATGTACGTGTTTTGTACATAGGAATTGCCATGCTAGATTGTACCAGTGGCTCACTTAGACTCCTTCCTACCTTCAGAAGTGATCAGTACCACCTATAAATACAAAAGTACAAGAACCACGCACGGATGATGTCAGAAAGCAGGGATCATGAGTGGAACATGTCCTTTGCAAAGCATAATCCTTGCAAGTCTTTTGCATTACCTTGAATAATTGATCCTTTTATGTCTTATATCAGCATGTGTGATCCTTGCACTTTTGCCCATGTAGGAGGAAAATGTAAAAACCCTGTGAAATAGCATACTTACAGGGGAAGTTTCTTCAAATGGAAAATACTATATTATATTACAGGAGCACCAAGAGACCTCAGGCCCAATATGCTAGGCATTGTACAAAAATATAACAAAACTATGGTCCCTGCCCTGAAGAGTTAAGATAAGAGCTAAGAAGATGAGTAACTATTAATAATAATGAATTTGACTTATGATTGTCTTACAGTGTGGGTTATAATATTGCACTCTTCCTTTCTACACAAAATAATCCTTACATATCTGTTATTGGTAATGGAGTTTGGAGTTGAGGGTATTCAGCTGTAAGGGGTGTGTGTGTGTCTTCAGACTATCTGAACTTTATTGATGCCTAATGAATGTTACAAAGTTGTATTATAGAACTGTATTCAGACCTTGCTAGTGTACAATATACTGAATTTAAGAAAAATGAACACACATTTATTGAAAAGAATTCTAAATACTGTACATTACTTTTCATTGCTTTAGAAGTAGTTAATGCATTCTCTGGCTTATTCAAGAAGTGTCATACACAAAACAATTACAAATAAGGGCAATGGTGATTCTTCCCTTTCTGTCCTTTCCTTGCATAGCTTGCTTGAATCCTAATATCTTTACTGCTCCTCATGTCCCAGTCTGCACTCATCTCCTCTCAGATGGTTTGAGTGGCCAGTGTTTGGTTACTGGTCCGCTTGACTGGATTGTAAAAGTGTTTTGAGATGCTCCTTCCATTTGCTACTAAGGATGGTCACATGCACAGTGACCACGTATTTTCTTTTTAGACACCTCCCTTCTAGGATTTACAATTCATAGGACTTTATGCTCTTCTGTGGAAACTGATCTATTTATTGGAACATTTTTGAAGCAAAACATTTGTCTCCATGGGCTACTTAGAAATCTACAGAACAAGATGTTTTATGAACAGCATTTTTCAGTGCTGCAAAAGAAGCACTTTATTATTACAGTTGTCTTTGTGGCTAACATCTGAAGTATTCCAGGTTTATCCTTTAGTGTGGTGACTCCTAGATTTAGAATGACCAAACATTTCCCCCCAACCTGTTTTACAGTTATCTTAAAGAATGAAAACATGGTATCTCCTTTGAACACACTGTACATGTAATCCGTGGCAACAGTGGCAACTAATGGTTGGGGCTTTGGAGATTGAGATGGGCATCATTTGTATTTATGAATTGAAAAAACACTTTGCTTCCTAGATTTTAATGCCAAAGGGCCTTATGGGGTGCAAGTGGTAACCAAGTGTTGCATAGGTCTTGTGCTGGCCCTCTGCATGGGAATGAATTTCACCCACTGTGACTACAATGGGTGAATAAGGGAAACAGAATTTGGCCCATCATTCATGTTGGGTAAGTAGATGCAGTGACAGATTTTTTTTTCTAGTCTGTCTCTGTGTAAGCAGTTCCTAAGATTCCAGGTACAGAAGGTGATAGCTATGCATTCAGCCAGTTCAGAGAAGGCAAAGCAGGAAGAATAAATTGTTTGACATTTTAGTCTAGAAAACTGAGGAGAGAGTCTTTCAGTCCCCCACTCCAAACCCTGTACACTACTCCAGTGGCAGACAGGGTCTGGAAAGGCACCAATAGGTTAGCGTAAGCTCAGCTTTGGCCCCTCTTCCTTTGCGGTGTGCATTCTCCCGGGAGGCATAGCATTAAATTGGACCACTGGTTTACTTTAAACTCTACAAAAGTAATTCTTAGTCTCAGTTTTGTGTTTCTTTCTTCTCTAGGGCTTCCCTCTCATATATGGTTGATGGCTTGAGGCCATTGACTCTCACTAGAAGGGTATCTGTGTGATTCCCTAGGCATCTGAATGTGGAGCTGTGTTGATTTAGAGATCAGCTGCTAGGGAAAGTTGATAGAACTAAACATTAACAGCTCTCTCCTCCCACCCCCTGTAGACTATTCTCTTGACATCTGTAACAATACAGGTCTCCTCAGTACAAAACTGCTGTCATTAGTATTAATGATTCCTCTCCATCTGGCTGACAATAGGAGTTTGAACCTGTATTCGTTTTCGGATCCAAACTTTTGGACTTGACTGTGTATTCTCTCTTCTGAAAGGCACAGTTCCATGGGAAAACTTTGCCCATTCCATCTGTACAGCACAATCCCTGCAGAGAAAAATCTGCAAAGCAGCCAGTTGGTTAAAAAGTCAAGCCATAAGTGTGCTTTATATTAAAATTCAAGAATACTTAGCACATCCAGGAATGAAGTTCTCAATGCAGCCCCTAAAGATCATGAGACAATTCCATAGCCATATCCCATAGTATATGGGAAGTTCTTTTGTTATACTGGGATTTGTTTTTTGTCAGGAGGAATAGCAGGGATGAGAAAATGCAGAACACTTATACAAAGGCCAGGCCTTATTATACAGATTGAGCTCTGGAAGGATGTTGTGTAGGTCACATCTTTATGGACAGTGGTGCAAGTGGAATCCATTTAGTACTGGTTCGGGGGGCCCCAGGGAGGGCACGTGACCTCCTCATGCCATCCTCCACGTGACTCCTTCCCACCCCACCCTCAGCCTGGGACCCCCATACTTCCCCTCTCCCCTCCCCATGATCCACTCCCCTTACTTGAGGAGGAGGGGCTCTGTCCGCCTCCTGCTGTGCCTTCAGAACTGCAGCGGTGAGAGGAGCAGAACATGGGGCCACCAGGTGGCTCCATGCCTGCAGGTCCTCCAGCGTGGCTGTACTGCCCTCAGCTCCACCCACAGCCCTATCCTCCGGTGGGGCTGCTGTACGGACGGAGGAGACTCTGCATGGAAGGTTCTGGGGGTGATACAGCTGCACCGGAGGAGCTGCCAGCGTGGGGCTGCCCAATGACCCCACGTTCTGCTGCTCCTCTTTCTGGTACGCCGTACCAGCTATAAATATCTTGTCACCACCTTCTTCCCAACCACGTCCCCTTATGCTGGCATTAGGGAGAGAGTGGCAAAAAAGCCAGTCTGCTGGCTCTATGACATCCCAGGATCCATCTACACTGGGGTGGTCTTCCTGTGGCTGGCTATGCTGGCTTTACAGTTAAAATCCACTAGTACAGCAACACAAAGAGGCCACAGTGCATTAGTGAATCTGGTCTTTATGTGGATTATGTATTAATTCATGTCATGCTATGTGTTACACCTTATTTAATCTAATAAAAGGCACTGACTAAATTGCCAAATCAACTTGTTTTACTAAGTTTTACACAGAAATAATGTTGAATGTTAATAGATTTCTTTGAAATTATACATGGAATATTTAGGGGTGCTGTATCCTTGAACAGATCACCTACCCTCTCAGAGTCAATTTCTGTATATAAAATGGGAATCAGTTCTTCCTTATTTACCTACCTCATTGGTGTAGTTAGAATTAACTATTTAGTGTGTGCAGAGTAATTTGAAGTTGGAGGCACACATTTTCAAAGTGACTTGTGATTTTTGGTGCCTCAGTTTTCAGATGGCCAATGTGAAAGTTATTAAAAAGGGGCCTGAGTGAGAATGCAGCTGTGCTGAGACAGACAGGATTGTCTAGTGCAGGGGTTGGCAACCTTTCAGAAGTGGTGTGCCGAGTCTTCGTTTATTCACTCTAATTTAAGGTTTCATGTGCCAGTAATACATGTTAACGTTTTTAGAAGGTCTCTTTCTATAAGTCTATAATACATAACTAAACCATTGTTATATGTAAAGTAAATAAAGTTTTAAAAATGTTTAAGAAGCTTCATTTAAAATTAAATTAAAATGCAGAACCCCCCAGACTGGTGCAGGGCCGCCCAGAGGATTCAGGGGGCCTGGGACAAAGCGGGGGAGCTGCAGTGCTTGTATTCACTGACGGTGTTCCGGGTCTTTGGCAGCATTTCAGCGGTGGTGGGCCCTTCAGTCACTCCATGTCTTCGGCAGCACTGAAGGGCCCCCCGCCACCGAAATGCCGACCGAAGACCTGGACCGCCGCTAGGCCAGGGCTCGCAGGGCCCCTGTGGGGACCAGGGCAAATTGCCCCACTTGCCCCCACCTTGGGCAGCCAGGAGCCGAGCAGTGTGAGTGCCACTGAAAGTCAGCTTGTGTGCCGCCTTCGGCACGCATGCCATAGGTTGCCTACTCCTGGTCTAGTGTTTAGGGCCTACGCTAGGATTAGAGAGACCTGGGTTCAATTCCTTGTTCTACCAATGTCTTCATTTGCGACCTTGGGCAAGTCACTAAACCCCTGTGTGCATCAGTTCCCCATTTACACTGAGGCTCTTTATGTCACTCTGCCAGGATAAAAATGGCCTTAACATGAGTGTAAATGAAATTTACTCCACTATAAGACTCCTTTACATTGCTGGAGTGGTGTAAAGTGACCTTTGTGTAAATGAAACTCAGGCCCAGTAGCTTTAGTTTCCTGGTTAGTTTTGTTTCCCAGAATATGTTTTCTGTACACCTGCTAAGGATCCAGAGGGGGCAGTTTCAATGAAGTGTTAGAAAAACAGAGGATACAGGCTCAGTTTGGTGAGTTTAGATGTTTATTTTAATTGTAGAGAGACGAGCAGAATTGTTTTCCCTCAATGTACCACTCCACCCCTCCATCTTACTCCTTTCCACAGGCTCATTCAGGTGGATAGCACTTTGCATCTCCCTGCTGGGCCTCTGCACTAACATATTCTCAGTGTGACTTCCGAGACATTAAGGGCTGAGTGTGGAGTGTTTTGGCACTCACACGCCTTTAATCTTTTTTTACATCTAAGGGTTTGTCTACATATAAAACGTTACAGTGGCACAGCTGTGCTGCTGTAGCACTTCAGCGTAGACACTATCTGTGCGGATGGGAGGGATTCTTCTGGCAGCATAGGTAATCCACATCCCTGAGAAGTGGTAGGTAGGTCGATGGAAGAATTCTTCCCATTTTTCCATTGACCTAATTCTGTCTACATGGTTGGCTTAACTATGCCGCTCAGGGTATGGACTACCCCTGAGTGATGTTGTGTGGCCGATCTAATATACTCGTGCAGACCAGGCCTCAGGGTGCCTGTACATTACTACTCTGGGTCCCTTTTGCTTCAACAACTGTATGATTTCAGACCTTAGTAACTATATATTCCAGTTGGATTTTCCTAAAGCAACCTATATACCGATTTGTTTCAGCACAAACTTGATAGCTTAGAATTAACAGCACTTTCTGGCTATCTAATCATGCGATCATAATGGTCCACACAACATGTGTGTGAAACAAAATGTAAATGAAAACTTATAATCTGTATGTTTAAAATAAACAGTAAAAATATTTACTTTATTTTTACTTAATTCTCTATTAATCTTTGTTGCAGTTTTCACAGATGAGAGGAAGAAAAGGTTACCATTTCAGCTCTAAGCTGTCTTCAAAAAACTTTGAGTGAATGTGGGCCACAGGATGTGATAAATAAAATCCAACACAGTTAAGCCAATATAAACTTTGCAAAAATGAAATCTTTCATATTGTTGGAATCATCCCTTAAACAGCTTTCCAAAAGTTCCAGGGAACAGTATTATATATGTCTGATTAACCCTTGAAGGGGCAGCAAGAGCTCTGTAAACTGATCACATGTGTTGCTGCTAAGGTCTCTATAGTGCTCTAATTTGTATTCTGTTTTTAAATCTATATTAGAAAGTCTTGAAAAGAATAAAAAATGCAGGATAAATGTAGATACTCTCCCTCTCCCCCCTCCCCCGCCTGAGTTAAAAAGTTTGAGTCTGCATCCAGATCCAAACTTCCCCTATATCTACCCATCTCAGCACATCTCATTCCTCAGAGTAGCATATGATTGCCTCCAGAATATCTGAGCACCTGATTTTGTGAGGGGGACAAGTAGGAATGGAATTTTAATCTCCTTTGGAGAAATGAGTTGCTTTGAAGTTCAGATCTGAACTTTTCCAAAGATTGGGTATGATGAAATACAGGATTTTGGTTTGGTTTTACATCTAGTAAGTAATACACATAGAACCTAAAATGCTTCTGCAAAATAGAAAACATTATTGCACTCAGTTTCAATGAAAGTGACATATACCTTAAGGAAATCAGATGTGAGGTGCCTTACTTATTTAAAACAGCCTAGTATTTGAAATATTGAGAAATCAATTGAAGATATCAGTGAACTGAGACTATGTCATCCTAAACATGCTATACTCATTTTATCTGAAATGATAATGGGTCACATTCATTCCTGATGGTTACTCCTCTGAAGTAAACTATAGAATGAATTTGGCCCTTTCGTCCTGAAGCTGCAAAAACATTCTTTTCATTTCTTTGGCCTGGTTTTTAATCATAGGAACATTTGGAGCTTTCCATTTTCAGAAGAGTTAACTTTCTGGCAATCAGTATAGGTCTTCAGAGCCAACCTGTATAAAAGTTCAAATTACTAAGGAGTGAAAAATAAGTAGAGTGTATAAAGGAGGATCTTATTGGAGAAGGAAACTCAGCACTAAATGAATCCTACTGATGGTTCCTTCCCCAAAAGGACTGATTCTATCATACTCCCAGAACAGTGTTGAATCACCAGCATTAGCTTTAGCACCAGGACTAAACATTTTTCCTGGATTTCAGTAGTTTCAGAAGATTGTTTTCTGCTGGAATAGCTGTAACCTTAGAATTTTTTTTAATGCTAGAAAAATGTTATTCTACTGTGGTTGAAAAATAGTGTAATTAAATTCATTGTTCCAAAGCCTTTATAGGAAAATAAGAATATACACTACTTCTGACTATAGGTGGGAATAGATATCAGAAACTCTCTCACTTAGCTAATGTTAACATATGTTTACTTTTCTGTGTACTTCTCTTTTGAAGCAGTTTGGCTAGTGGGTTAAAGCTTCCTTCTTTCTTTGTGGTTAAGAGCGTGGGAGTGGAGGCTTTAATTTGACAATTATGTATCCTTTCCCAAAGGGCATTTTGCTGAGTTTTGAAGTTTTCTCCCACTTAGTAATTTAGTGACTGAACTGACATCATTGTTGGTTTATTGGCCTGAAGCAAAGGACATCAATAAGAGAATGAGTTATCTTCTCTACATTTGCAATTTTCTCTCCACCCATGCAAATGGTGGATGGACTATAGTGCATGGTTCTGTTTAAAACTAAGTCTGTGGTTTAATATCACTGTGTGGGAATATTATCTGTTGTATGTGATATGTTGCACAATATATTGAACATACAACTCCATTGCTTTGTTTTTTGAGATGTTAAAACTGGGCAGGCAATTTTTAAAAGTATGAACAAATTACTGGTATTCATCGAGCAGAGTAAGAGCAGCAAAGTATCTTTCAACAATGTTTTAGAGGGATTGGTCTGAACACACTGCATATTTTTGTACTTCATGACAGTCATAACATGAGCTACATTACTTAAAAACTAGTAATAAACCAGGAAGATGAGCAATAAAAGTCTCCCAAGTTTGGGATTATTGCATAGAAAGGCTCAGCTAGGTATCTCTCTTCCAGGCACACAACTAATGATTAAACTGCTGATCATCATGGCAACTACAACCCACACCTGTTTTCCAACATAGAATTTACTGGGCAAGGTTCTGTGGCCTGTGTTATGCAGGAGGTCAGATTAGATTATCATAATGGGCCCTTCTGGCTTTATAATCTATAAAACATCTCTTTGAAAACACAGCTATCCAACACAATCTATTTCAGTGCCTACCAGTAAGGTCCATCAATCACTGCCTCTTGGTTGCCACATCTTTCTTGTACAAATCCTATCAAATTGTTCCTCTGCCTTCCCAAGAAATTATATGACTTTTACAAAGAAAATGGACAAATGAATCTATGGGTATATCTACAC
This sequence comes from Mauremys mutica, assembly GCF_020497125.1. Classification (NCBI taxonomy): domain Eukaryota; kingdom Metazoa; phylum Chordata; order Testudines; family Geoemydidae; genus Mauremys; species Mauremys mutica. The sequence goes on from NC_059077.1 coordinate 49,474,637, forward strand.
AGCAGCAGAGAGGGTGAGTCCCATCATAGACAGATACGTGGGTACGTACTTGGATGGCTAGCCTGAGCTGACATTTGTTACACTGTGGCCACACTGCTATTTTTAGCATACAAGGTCCAGCAGAGCTAGTGTGTGTCTATCCATGCTGGGAAGCATCCTCCCAGTTGCTGTGGGGACATATCCTAGGTGGCCTCCAACAAATTCACAAAGGATCTCCAGTGTGAAAATAGTGGACCCACCACAGCCCATCCCATATGTCTTTTGTCTCTCCTCAGCGCCATTTTGGAGAACACTTTAGCTTTTGTAACCTGGAAGAAAAAGCTTCTAAAACCTCAGTGAACACTGTCTCATATTTATGAGACTCAGAAGATGAGGATGAAGATGTGTCTCAAACTTTCTGCTCCTCTTATGTCTGAATACATTATGTGAAAGAGCAAACAGCAATCAAGAGAATTACAAGGAGGATAAAGAAAACAGAAATATCTCACAAAAAGAGCTGAACAAATCTTCCAGTAAAAAAATTCATAACTTTTTCTCAGCTGTGACTTATGTTCACAGTGTGGTCATGTACTGAAATATATACAAGCTGCTGTGTATTGAAATCCTGCTAAGTTGGGAACCACAATACTGCAGATCCAAAACATATTCTTCAAACTTATTATTCATTGTTGTTGTTATTGTTACGCAAAAAAAAATCTGCAAAAGTAGAAAAGAACAGTACACACATTGAGGGCCAAATTTTGCCCTGGATGGGAACATGGGATTCACATTAAAGAATACTGGAATCAAATATGTACATCTGAGGGAAGAATTTGGTCCCCAAAGAGAAAGAGGCTGTTTCTATATTGAATATATCCCGTTGGCATAATTTTGATGTGAAATAGACCACAGCCAGGAATACAAAAATTTGCTTGGCCAACTTGTGTGTGCAAGATGTAGGAGGGTTATTGGTAACTGCTCTGCCTCACACCAACAGGAGCCAAGATACAAAAATGTAAATTATAAGAAATTTTATAAGCAGGCCCAAATTGCGTTCAACACAAATAGAAAGCAAAGTAATATTACGTATTTTATTGAGGGTAGCTCTTGATTCTCAGTATTTATGCAATGCTGAAGACACTGGAGTAGACTTTGCCCTCAGTTACACTGGTGTAAAGCTGGAGTAGCTCCACTGATTTTGGCAGACTGCTGGGGAATTTACAAGTCAAATGGAACATTCAGCCTTGCATTGTTTATTGTCTTGTAATCCCAATTATGCATGAGGATGTCAAAGTTGACATCTTGGCAATTTTGAAGCAGGTTGGAAGAGAATAATTTTATTACAAACAAAAGGACCACCCCAGCACAGTGCAGGTCACGAAAAAAAAATCAATATTTCCAAAGTCTCATTGACTCTCTGGCTGATAAAAATCAAGCACAGCAGTTTGGAGTAACTACAACTATGCATGGATGACTGAGCTGAAGTGGGTTGGATTTTGGTGAAGGCATAGTCAAGATGAGGGCATATTTTGACAATGGTCTGGAGATGGTGAAAGGTAAATTTACAGATGAGGAAGGTGCAAGGAAGGAATTTAGGAAAAAGAGAACATTTCAGGAACAAGGATGACTCTGAAAAAAATCTGTTCCTTGGATTAATGTAATGGTCTCATACAAGGAGAGTGTGACATTCTAATCAAGAGATCTGGGATAAAGTAAATGACAACTACAGCAGAGACATTTATTCTTTAAACCATTTGATATTGGAGACTCAGAAATAGCCAGGAGCCCACAGAGTCAAGAGAGAGAAACAGATGGGAGTAGAAAGATCAGAGTCTGAGCTGAGAGAGAAAGAAAAGATATATTTGGACATTTTTAATAATGAAAGAATTGTTGGACTGTGTCAGCATAAAAAGGGATGTGGTGCAAACTATTGTTCTTGCAATAAGTTGGTTTCATTGTACTGCAGAAATTTAGTAGCTTTTTTATATTTTAAATTATATATTTTTTCTTTTAAACAGAGGTTATTTCATTGTATGGGAGCAATTGTGCTACTGAAATGTGTTACCAAAAACCCAAAGAATTTGAAATTTCATAGGGGAAGTAAATCAAGGAGAGCCTTTTTGAAATAGAAACATGGGATTGTAGGGATATTTAAAAGAAAGGAATTGTATCAAGGCTAGTCCTTATGGGCCTGGGAACTTTTACCACATTAACTTGAGAAATTCATTTACAGGCTGCATTGTGATTATGTTTCTGTTGAGCTTTTCCTGGTATTGCTGAATTTTAACCACCCCTTTTCTTTAAACATTTCTGACCTAATTGTTTTCATCTTGCTTAACTTCAATCCACAATATCCTTTTTAAAATTAGCTAAGATTCCAAACAGCTGATTGGCAACAGTCTCCTCCTTTCCTTCCAGGATCATATAGGCCTCTAAGATATTCTTCCAATGTCATTTTTTCTAAGCTATAATGTATAAGCCAAGTCCAGTTTATGATTTCAAACAACATAGACATCTTCCCTATATTTTTATAGTTGCCTTTGCAATATCCTTGTTAAATGAGTGACCGCCATCTCATGCAATATTCCAAATTACTATTCACCTGTGCTTTACCAAGTGCCAGACAAATTTCCCATATGTGCACACTGCAAGTAGACTGTATTCACCATTGACTGAAAAACAGTTTCCTTTCATATAATAATCACCATGAATTTGTGGTCCTTACCATCTGTCCTAGCTGTACTCTTTGGCACATTGTGTTTATTATAGGAGCTTCCTTGGCCTGTACTTTAATCCACTCAAACCATTTTGGATTTCCAAAATCGGCTCCACCCTGTGTGTTTGCAGCTCATTTTCCCCAATGTTTGAGTCATCAGAAAATATAACCACCTGTGAATTTATACCTCTCCTAGATCATGCAAGGTGAAAAATATTGGGGGTATAGTTTTGTACTACGTTACTTCTCAATTTACTCATCAGCAACGAAGGGTCTAATCACGTAAAGTGCCTTGACAAGTGCTAAGTGTCTCTCACTTTGGGAGATTTAAGAGCACTCAGGGTCAAATTGTCAATGGTGGGTGCTGAAAGTGAGGGACATAGAATTGCCATACAAGAGCAGCCCCAATGATTCTTATAATTCAGTAGCCCCTTTTAGGGCATGGCTACACTAGAGAGTTTACTGATGCAACTGTGTCGCTGTAAGCTCCCTAATGTAGCCACTCTAAGCAGATGGGAGAGACCTCTCCCATTGGCTTAACTACTTCAGCCCCCGTGAGTGGCAGAAGCTATGTCGGTGGGACTGGCGTTTATGTCGGTGTAACTTACGTCACTCAGGGGGGTGATTTATTCCCCCCACCCCCAAATGACATAAATTATGCCAACATAAGCTTGTAGATATAGCCTTAGTCCCTAATTCAGGGAAATAGCACTAACCAGGAAAGCCCTTAAGGACACGCACTTCATACAATCAATTGGATTTAAGCACAGTCTTAAAGTTAAGCACATGCATTCCTAAAGTGCTTTCCTAAATTGGGGCCTCTGACAATGGCAGATATCATATACTTTAAAGGGCCATGTAAGAAACCTCACACTGGACAATTTTGTAATAATCTCCCCTTTGGGGAAGTTTCTTCCCAACTTCAAATACTTAGTAGTTTGTTTATGCCTGAGGCATGAGAATTTATACCACTTATGAAAACGGATCCTATTTTGTGTAATCAGAACATTCACACTTACATATCTTCTCAGCTCGGAGCCCTGGTCTACACCACAAAGTTAGTCAGGGGTATAGAAAATCCACACCCGAATGACGCAGTTATAACGACTGAAGTCCTGGTGTAGACAGCGCTAGGTTGATGGGAGGGCTTCTCCCATCAACATAGCTACCGCCTCTCGGGGAGGTGGAGTACCTATGCTGGCAGGAGAATCTTTCCCATCAGCATAGGTAGCATCTTCAGTAAGTGCGATAGCACCGCAGCTGCACTGCTGGAAGTGTAGACAAGCCCGTAGTCTGTTATAACTTTTAACAATGAAATGCACAAGTTAATAAGAAATACCTTTTAAACTATGCATTATCAGTTAATAACTGATTGCTTTTCAGATGCATTGGCTAGCCTCATATTCTGGTATGAGAATCATTATTCTATAAATCTTAAATCTGTTGTTAGAATTTAAGCACCTAAAAACCCGTCTTTGGTAAACAATTACTTGTTTTGGTGCTCCACTGTGAAGATAGATGACCAGTTTTAGGCACCCAAGTTTGAAATGTGTATCCCTGCACCTCACAGGGTATGTCTACAATGCTAAACAAACATCCCCCTCTCTCCCGCAAAAATCCCAACAAACAAAAAACAATGAACCCATGGCAGCAAATCTCAGAGCTTGGTTCAGCTGACTTGGTCTCATGCTACAGGGCTAAAAATTCCCACTTGGGCTGGAGCCTGGGCTCTGAAACCCTGCCCCCTCACAGGCTCCAGCCCAAGCAAGAACATCTACACTGATATTTTTAGCCTTGCAGTGCAAGACCAAGTCAGTTGACTCCGGGTCTGAGACTTGCTGCTGCAGGGTTTTTCTTTATTTGCAGTGTAGACATACCCTTAGAATGCTCCCTGCACCCGGCAGTCCAGAATCACCACCCTGCTTGGCCCTGCACTGCACAATACTGACGCCAATGTTACATATTTATTAAAATTTGAACATTGGTGAGTCACAAGAATAAATACTTAGACTTTGTTGAACAGTCATTAAAAGTTAATCAGTATGAACATTAATATTTTTCTTGAGTTACTTAATATTTAGACTTGAATTCATGACAATGTCAATTAAATATAAAGGCTATGCTTTGTTTTCACATTATTGAAATGGTTCTAGCACCTGGCAGACAGCTGGTAAGGGCATAAGGCCTTGATATGGCTAAACCCAGTCCCAGAAAAAGAAGGGGGTGATTTATTGGCTTTGGTCCCAATCCTTCCCAAATTGATGTCAATGGCAAATCTCGTACTAACTTCAATGGAAGTTCAGACTTACATTTAAGGTGAAGTAGGCTCCATGAAGCCAAAGCCCAATGAAGCCAAGACTGGGTTTTAATGGCTATCAGTGAGTTAAACTCCCACAGTGATGGCACTCTTTTATGCAGCAAATAACACATCTTCCCAGATTCTGAATAAGAGGCTGTGGTAGGTAATCACATAGTAATTCCATCCTGACTGTGTAAATGGACTTGAGGATGAAAGAAAAGAGAAAAGAAAAGAGCTAATTACAAGACAACTCATATTTTCATTTGGTTTCAGTTTAGCAAGACAAACTTACTTCTGATGTGACCTTTACAGTGGTGAAATTCTGCTTCCTACATGTCTTTCCATATCATACTGTCCATCTATCCTGTATTACAAAGAACACCATATAGTCCCAGCAGCTTGCTCAGGAAAGGTTTCAACAAAGAGTGGAGATTTCAACAATAGACACATATATACACACATACATATATAAATCCTTCTCCCTGCATAAACCATCTGCCAATTATGATGTGTCATATTTCTAGCTTTGCTTTATGAATGGAAATAAGAGGATTTGATTTAAATTGGGACATGACCTACTCTAATAATGTATCACTTTACTGTCAGAAACTAGATTGTTCCTGCTTCAAATTGGGGTTGTGAGAATTATTTAATTGAAGTTTGCAAAGCACTTCAAGACTCTTCGAGGAAAGAAATATAGAAATATAGAAAAGCAAAGTACTTACTGTGAGCTTATGCCACTGTTTGTGAAATAACCAAGGTGGTACAGAAGTGTAACATGACTAAATAAGGGTGTGTTCATTTAATAGAGTGATATGTATCAGCACTGTCTTTAATGACTCCACTTACTCTGAGTGTCAATCTTTGGAATAGATGGTGGTCTAGAATATCCATAAGTGAAAACTAAATCATCAAAACATACAGTGGAGAGCTTAAGAAACTGCAGGAGTTGAGATGTTTCTTTCAAAAGTAGATAATTTTGGCTAGGATACTGTTATGTACTGGTGTGGCAGCATGAGATACACAAATGCTGCTGGAATAAAAAGAGACAGACATTACTAAAACAGGCAAAAACAGACTGAAGAATCAGGATATGATTATATCTATATGGGTTGGAACTAATTAACAACTGAAACCACTTTCTGAAATCCAAACTGGCCTTTTTTTTTCTTTTTTTTTTGAGGTTCAGAAATGTTTGGTTTATTTTTCATTTTTATGCACCTCTGCCCTACCAGCAATGGAAATGGAAATGGCAAAATACTGCTGGAAGGAAGCCATTCTAAAGAGAATCCCAACCCAACCAGACTCAAAAAGTATAGTTTTTCACATAATTGTATGTGAAAAACTGTTCTTGCGAGATTTCCTGCTCAGTTTTGCAGAACCAAGAGATACAGATAGCTCAGATAAGGTTTGGATAAGCATCCAAACTTTGGGGTTCTTACCTGACCTGATTATTTGAACTTTCTGTGGTTTGATCATTACTACTGGTATACTCTTCCCTTTACATACATGCACTATTTCAGTTTACTGTTAAGTGGAGTTGTAGGCTAGTACTCAGAGGATGCAGGTAAATATTTACCTTCATTTCTTTATATGTGGTCATAATCTTTTTTCCAGAAACTTCATTTACTGAGGTAGAAAACTGTTCTATTCAACTTTAGGTTTACCACCACTCTAGATGAAGAATTTTGGCAACCCACCGCCACCTGTCAGCAAAGCAGGTCTCTCTTCCATTCTAACTGGTGAAACTTCCTTCAGAGTCATGGTGCCTTGCTGAAATGTGATGTCATAGAGAGTCACCTTTCCAGTGTATGCCTAACAAGGTCCTTGGTAGCCACTGGGAGATGAACGTCAATAAAGGTGCTAAGAGGATTAAGTCTGAGGGAGCTGCATGTATATCCAAGGGCAAAGTTTGGCCCTGGTGTTCTGATTTTTTTTTTACCAGAAATATGCAGGAATGATGCTGCCAAGTAACCTTTGCTCTATCATGGCTTTGAAGAGCTGCAGAACTGTGTTCTTCCTGTTGCACTGGCTAGTACCTTATTGGGAAAAGTTCACTTATTGTGTTGCCTGAGATTTGCGGTTACCTCCTGTTTGATAACAGATGGTAAGGATCTTTTATCTAATTTTCAAGATACCTATGCACATGAAATGGAAGTATTTCATACAAGGTTTCATGCAGATGGAAATCAACTTGGGACTCTCAGTAACAGATTCTAGAATCACTAGATGTGCTGCTAATCCAGGGAAAGCACTTACAGCTTTAAACGGAGAGAATTTACTTTTTAGTTTGGAGAAAAATGACCTCTCTTTCCACTTCTCTTGCTTCCTCTTTCACCCTGATTTTACCTTCTTGTAACTTTACTTCAGTGGAGTTACTCCAGTTTACACGCATCTAAGGAAAAGAAGAATCAGTCTCAACATCTCAGTTAAAAATACAAAAAGCAAATTTATGGCAGTGTTTCCACTTAGAAAAGCCCGAGAGATGTGGACATGATTGAGTGATTGACCTTGCTGAAGAGAGGATGAGACCCCAGGCATCAGGTCTGGGCTTGGGCTTTGGCTGGGGCTCTTTTCTGGGCTCTTGCAGGCTGGACCACTGACAGCAGGGGCAAAAAGAAAAGACAGATTAGAAGAAAGAAGAACCATCTGTCCCAAATTGCTGTTTCCCAAGGAAAGGCAAACGGGATGGTTGGTTCCCCTTCCTCCTAATCTGTTAAGTGTTTTTTCCTCCCCTCCTCATGCCATATTCAGCAGTCTAGTCTGCATTGCAGGGCAGGTTCATTGTTTCAGTGGCCTGAATGGGAGTCAACCATTTAGGAACAGGGAAGGAAAAGGCCCTCAAGAATTTAGGAGAAAAGTGTTCTGTCCCAACTTCCTACCAGTTTCTTAAATTCTTGAGGGTTTTCCCTCTTTCCCACTTCTCAATGGTTTCGTCCCCACCACAGGGCAGACAGGATCTATCTCCCCAGCTTGCCCATGAGGAACTGCTTCTGTGGGCAGACAGATTTTAAAATGGCAGTTACTGCACAGAGGGTAAAATGGCAAGCGAGAGAAAAGTAGATGCAAACCAGGAATATTTCTGCCAAATATTTGCAGCATATAAATGGAATATGACATGTATGGTGACGTGACACTTTTCACTGTGTACAACATTTTAGTTGATAAAATAATATCACCATGTAGAAACCTCATCTCAGACAGAGGAGAGAGAGCTTTATTCTGCTGCATCCTGCTCATGAGAAAAATAGATGATTGTGCAGGAATTGTTTGGTGTAAAAACAATGCAATAAGGAACAAGATAAATAGTCCATTTTAATTTGGTGGAAGTGTTCATATCTGTACCAACCACTCCACTGGAAAACCCCATTCTATCTTCCTACCTAAAAGTAAACCTGAAATCTACTTGCTTACTGTTCAAGAATGTTTGTTGTTATACCCTAGTCAATCACTGATTCTTGGAATTTTCCAGTTTAAAAGTTTAAAAGCGAATGAAAATTCTTTGCATCTTTCTTCAGGTATTCAGTGAAACATTTTCTAGATCTTTATATGATGTTGTTTGGTTCGTACGGACCACTAAAATATATATTTATGGAATTTGAATAAATAAAACTTTAGGCCCAAATTTTGCTCTCAAATACTCCTGTGCAACTCCCCTTGGCTCTTACTGGTGTCCCAAAGGAGAAAAATATTGCCTTCTCCATCAGACTTGCTTGTTCTTAAAATCAAAGTTAATCTATTTAGAACTAGTGCATCAAAGGATGTAAACGAAAGCACTTCTCTATGACTTTGTTTAGCAGTTCAGCCTTTTGGAAATCTTTGCAATCACGTTTGTTTCAAGGTAGGGTGATGAAAAGCAGAAGTGCACTAGAAGAAGTGAAAAAGATCTGCTGACCTGGAACCAATCAAATTTTCAGAAGTATTTAGACAGAGAACTTCATAGGTCAGGAGTACTACTTAAAAAAACATCAATTAAAGTGTCAGGAAACATCAATTTATCAAATGACAAGCTCTGCATAGAGCACCTGTCATTTATGAATGCTTAAGCATTCATAAATGTGAGGCATTTTACTCCAAACCAAGGTCTAATGGCTTTTTAAAATTCATACATTTCAGTAACAAACCTTTGTGTGTGACTGATCAGTTTATGCTGTTGAAGTAGAGATTGTAGAGTTCAGTTCTGAAATAGATCATAGGAAATTACTGTCTATTATTCTGGAGCTAATTTACTCAACTTCTTATAGATCATAACTTGAGACTTTGCAGTGCGTCTGACGAAGTGGGTATTCACCCACGAAAACTTATGCTCCAATACTTCTGTTAGTCTATAAGGTGCCACAGGACTCTTTGTCACTTTTTGTAGCGTATAAGTCTTTTTTGAAAATGGGATTTAGATTTCTAAGTCATTTCCTTACAGAAAGAAACTCTTATTTCCATTTATAATGCTCTAGTGGCTAAAACTTGAGCCTAGGATGCCTCAGGGCTTGAAGGGCAAAGATTTCATTCTGGGCCCCACGGAGAACCTTACATAGAGGTTGTCTACTTGGGGTTTACAAAGGGGTGATGTGTTACTTTGTTATCAGTAATTTAGACTCTCTGTTTTTAGTTGTAATGCTTTATGTACAGTAGTGTGTGTGTGTTGCAACGGCAAATCACTGACTTCCATGCTTCTCAAGTAGGGGCTCCTCGGCAGCTCATTAGCTGTTCACCACCCCACCCCTTTGGGCTAGCTTAGTCACCACTGGCACAGAGCGCAGCTGGCCAGCAGGCAACATGTGCAGTGGCTGCCTTGCACAGGGATACTGCAAAAAAATAGTGGGGTGGAGGTGCTTGTATGGGCACTCTGCAAAGTGAATAAACCACAGGTCATGTTTACTATAGGTATTATACTTTTGAGTACGGTACTGAGCACTGTCGTGAAGGTTTGAGATCAAATCAGGCATTGTGCAAAAGGTGATGCTGTACTAAATGTAAATTAGATGTGAAATTTGCCTAAATGAGTTAGGAACCTGAGTCCCATTTTCAAAAGTGATTTAGACACTAGGGGGGTACAGCTATGCAAGTTTTTTTTAGCAAATAGTAAATTTGCTGAAAATGAATTTTTGGGGGGTTCTGAAACTATTCACCAATTTGGATTAAATTTGGTGAATAATTTCAGCCAACATCTCTCCCCTTGAAATGTCAAAATGCTTTTGGTTCAAAACTACCCCTCCCCCCCAAAAAGTCAGTTATTTGCTTAGCTCTACTCAGCAGCTCCCTAGGCTTAGGCTTCTAAATCAATAAGATGCTTTTGAAAGTTTTGCCGTAGGCATCTTTGCCTTTCCAAAGCCTTTCAAACATCTGAACTCCTGAATGTAATTCAGCGGAGTCTATTGGATCAAATATAGGGCTGAGAGGCAAGAACACCTGACTTTTAATCATAACTCTGCCACTGGCTCTTTTGTTTCTGTAGCCTCACTTTCTCCATGTATAAAATGGGTGCCATAATACCTCCCTTACAGCAGTGTTGTGAGGCCTGATTAGTTAATATTTGTACATTACTTTGAAAAATCTGACAACCATATGCTTGTTTCTGAAGGCAATTTAAGCTGGATCTCAAAGGATATAGAAGTGTATACAAATGATTCAATTCTCAGAGTTTAGAATAAACATCAGAGACTTTACATTTCACAGATCCTGAAGATTTGTATTCTTATTATTCTAGGCATTTGTATGGGGTTTATCACTATAGCATCTTGATTTGACCCAAGTGTTGTTATTAAATATTAACCACTGGGTTCAATTCATGTTGTGGAAAGAGATGTTTGATATAGTAAAACTGAACCAGGACTTTTTCCATTATAAGGAGTTTGACAAATACTGAAAGACCTGGTTAAAAAGGACAGACTTTGGTTTTGGTCTTTAATAAGGAACATTTTCTTTATATATGAGATAGATAAATGTACTGGATTTTTATGCTAATACATTTAAAGAATAATCGATATAACTAATGGGCCAGATTCCGCTCTAATTTACCCTGGTGGAAACCCGCTGAAATCAATAGGGCCTGATACACCACGTTTCCACTGCTGTGAGAAGAGAAACTCCATTGACATCAGTGGAAATACATTGGTGTAAGAGAAAGGAGAGTCAGGTCTAGTATATCACCAGTATACCACTGCTTGAAACTTACATTGAAATCCAGGTGTAATTGAGAGCAGAATTTGATCAGATACCTGTTGCGATGCTGACAGACCAGCTCAGACCAGAGCCATAGGCCAATTCACTCGTGTGTAACTAGAGATGAAAGGAGATGTTAATTGTCTTGTTTTTGCCTGTCTACATCTTGTTTACTATTATATTACACTGACATTATGCATGCTTGGTAATTAAGTAATTCTAGACCAAAGTGTGTGTTAATGTAAATATGTATTCAGGTGTTAGAACTTCTTGAAAACTAATGGAATGCTACTTGTATTGTTTTCACTTATCTATTCCTATTATAATGTAATGGAAGGCATTTACATTATGTATATCCCTGTGACCAAATAACTCAAATGCAAATGAAGAAAAGTGCTAACTTCAAAGCAAGAGTCATTGTGTTCAACAATCGGAATTCACAGACTCATCTTCAAAAGGAAAGCCCATGTGGGTAAAGACACTGTTCAGATTGTTTTCTGGAGAAGAAGCTATAAATATGGATTCAAGGAATGGTCCTATATATCTGGACTGTTTGGATTCTACCAGGATAGAATAACTGAACAAGAAGATGGAGATCCCCAGAGTTATTCTGGGTAGCACTGAAAAGGCTGTTGGGAAACTGGCAGATTATTACCTCTCTCCTATCATTTGGATTTACAGACTTTGGCTCACCTATTAATGCATTTTACCTGCCTTAACCTCTCAATAACTCATTTATTTTTCTTCACTAATAAATCTTCAGTTAGTTTACAGAATTGGCTGCCAGTATTGTCTTTGGTGTGAGATCTGGAGCTTCAGTTGATCTGGGGTAAGTGACTGGTTTGGTGAATCTAATTATAGAATATCCCATGAGCTTGGGGTCTCAGTCCTGTTTTCTGACAGTCTGACTTAAGGTTGTCAGTCACAGTTGTGAGCCACTCCAGACAGCATGACACCTTTAACCTGAATCTAATATATTAAAATGACTGATTCAGGGTCAAAGAAACCCTGATCTATCTTTTGCTCTGTAGTAACTGATAATTGATAGAATACCTGCTTGTTTTCATATTCGGCAAAAAGTGGTTTTTTTTTCATACAACCAGTCAACTTGACATATATTTGACCAGAAATGGATAGCAAGCTCCTTGAGTCACTTTTGAGCCAAGCCAGGAGGATTCTACATTTTTTGTGAGGATTTTCTTTTACATCCCTGAAGAGAAACTGACAATAGGCCTGTGTTGCTTTGACAAATTGGGAAGGGATTATTTTGATGGAATTGGGTGAAATATTCTTATTCAATAGCCATTGCAGTAAAATTGTTTATTTCCACAACAGCTGGTGAAACATGAATTGGAAAACCTGTGCTGGAAAATTAGTTAATTTGCCAATAAATAAAATGCATTTTTTTGGGTTAACTTTATAGCGTATCCCAGTAAATGCAAAATAATACTGGATAAAGATTTCCTTTCTCTTGTAGTCACAGGGGTCACCCTTAAAAACTTGACTTGGATAATGAAATAATTTTACTTCACTATTTACACACCTATTGCCTAAAGGAAAACTGGCAAATTTTGAAGAGTAACCACTGTAGATTCATAGATTCTAAGTACAGAAGAGACTACTGTGATCATCTAGCCTGAACTCCTTCATAACACAGCCATGGAATTCTTTATTTCTGAGAAGTTTTATTTTTCAAATCAGAGATAGAGAATTTTTTCTGTGACTAAAGTGAATGTAAATAGCATTTACAGCCCATTCAACCTTGTCTAGAGTACTCAGTGAAATGTTGACAACGGGCTTTATGACAGCTAGCTGAACCATTACTGAACATGGCTTGTCTTTGTCTACATTTACAGTTAAACCATATTCAACACTGGTTTAGCTGCCGTCATTGTGACAACCATTGTTGGCATTAGTTCCATTTCGTAGTGGAGGCCTTAGTTCTGTTGGACCTTTTGTAACAGCTGATGAATTGGTGCTCAAGAGGTAAACAAGTGGCAGGCATTTAGAGGACTTGGCTAACAATCGTTTGTGTTTAGCTTATTTCTACCAAGTAAACTTGTTGAGTGTGCTCATGTTTTGAGCCAGAGATGTCAGAAACCAGTCTTTATTGGTCAAATATGAATGGGCTGGTCATATTCTCTAACAGCAGGAAACCATTAAAGCTGGGCTGTTCTGGAAGAGAGGAAGAACAGGCTTCCCACTTTCCAGCTATAAAAGGGGAATAACAATATCTACCTCATGGGGTATAGCATGAGTTAATTGGTTATTTGGGAAAGTTGCTATAGGAGTGAAAGTGGGAACAATGCCACCTCAGTACTGTCTACGCTCTATAGTTAGTCAAGGAGCTAAGTCTTTACAATTGGTCATCATAAGGGTTTGTTGGCCCTGGGGCAATCCTGCTTCTAGTGCTTCATGTTAATATGTTTACTTTATGGTAGTTTACACCTACAGTACAAATGACAAATTAGTGAGTGAACAGAGTAAAAAGCCACTTGCAAGGTACCCTTTATATGATGTGTGCACATACTCAATCAGTCATTTCATGTGAACTGAGGAAATCACACAGAGAAGGTGCAGTTTCAGAAACAGGAAATGGGATATTTAAAAGGTCTTTGTTGTGCTAGGGCAGTGTGGGGGTCAATATAGCTGGAGAAGGCTTACTATATTAATAACTCAGGAAACAGTAAATAAATAAAATGTGAGACAGCTAATCTCCGTTTAAGTGCCAGGGCTTGAATCCAGGTTTGGAGGATAACACAGGAAACGCCACAACATGTAGTCCTGTATGCAATGAAAGTTTAATCTCAGTATCACTGTTTCGCAGTGAAGCATGAGAGGCCAAAATGCTAATAGTGTATACTATCCCAGAAGCAGAGATGGACAAAGTTGTCAGCTGAGGTAAGTCAGCATAGCTCCATTGACTTAAATAGATCTATAGCACTTTTACACCAGCTGAGGATCTGGCCCAAGATGTACAGAAGAATTATTTCGTGGGAAAGTGTAATAGCTTTTGTGTTAAGTGAAGCAGAATTTCATTTAAAAGATCCAGTACTTATCTGTGGTGGAAGCTTAAAGGGAAGTAAAAAATCTGCTGCAGTGAGATGCAATTCATGTTTTTGCTGGCAGTGGCTTTGATTCTTAAATTAACATTATTGCATGGACATTTGTGCTTAATTAGCTGAAACTAGCATCAAATATACTTTTGAGGTTAGTAGTAAAGACATACCAGAGAAATTTTAGTACATGCAGTGAGGCAAAGAGTTGGCTAACATAATAGCTCAGAAGATTACATATACCACACACCAGTTTCTACAGACAATGCCATTTTAGCGAAACTCTTTGAAATGAACACCAAACACAGAATAAATCTATTACATACAACCCCCACATAACACCCAGTGAGAATAAATGTCAGCCACAGGCATTCATTTTTGAAAGCTACCTGCAGATATAATTAACACCTTTTAAAGTAATAGCTCACAAAGGAATAAGCCCCTTTAAAAAGAAAAGCAATTTTATATCACATGTTCCCATTTAAGTGGTCTCCGGTGTATTTTATATATTGCTTTTGGATGGGGTTGTAAGCCTTTTTAGGCCCAATGGGTCCTAGTAATTTGGTAGTGTCCAACTGGCTGCCCACATTTTAAATCTTTAGCTGACATTCATTTTCACAACATGGAAAATGGCACTTTGTTTGTAGACCCTCAAATGATCTCTAATACTGAGTCTGAGAGGGCTGTTCCAGCTGTTTTATTTTGGTGTGGCCAGCTGCAGTCACTTGAGAATTAAGACAATAACTAGGTTCCTGAAAATACTAGGAGTCACATGCTAAATCTGAATATGTATAAAAGACAACCAGAGGCCAAAATGGCTCAATTGGGATAAAAGTATGTGTATTTAAGCAATAATACCTTAAAATGTAATCAGACTAAATGAATTTAAAATGAGAAGCAAATATATTAGATTTTGGAGACTTAATTTTTATCTGAACTTTTGGATATTTCAAAATGTTTTGACAGTTCTTCAGCTTGAGATTTAATTAACTTAATTCTATCTGTGCCCTTTAAGTCATCTGACCTTGTCATTTTAATTAATTTATTTTTTATACAAAAGGCAAAAAACTCTTCTTATTTAGTCAAAACTCTCTTTGGGACCAAATTATTCTCTGAGGTACCTCAGCATCACCCTTCCAGGTGGGGTTGGTATAATCAGTTATAGAATATGGGACAGTGAGAAATTTCCTTGAGTAAGGCCTTCAATATTTGGCCCATGGAGATTCCACAGACATGCCATTTGTACTGTGGTGTTCAATGTTTAACTGTGATCCTTTATTATTTTTTAATCACTATCGTGCCAGCTTGCTCATTCCACATTCTTTCAACATTGCTCTTTAAGCTAAGGTTGCTACTGGGAAATGTTATACTTCTTCCATCCCAAGGCTCAGCACTTCTTAGTCTTCTAAAGACTAGTATTCACAAGCCACTGCAATCACTACCTCTAAGAATGAAATATATTTTCTTGCCTGACAGACTTAACTTATTGTATTGTAGTATGTGCCAAAACCATGCCAACATTTAAAAATGTTTCGCACATCAGAGGCTGAGTGGAGCTTTCCATTGGGGGCAAAAAATCTTTCAAAAGCATTGATTATAATGCAGGAAGTGTATTTGTCACTGGTCCTTTAGGGAGACTAACTATAGATATAACAGTGAGCGAACATCACATGCTTTTCTGACCCACACATTTAGGTGGTGTCAACTAAAGGTGGTACTATACATATTAAATTGATTACAGACTGGCTAACTGACAGGTCTCTCAATATAACTGAATAATCATCATTAAGTGGATGTGTTTCCAGAGAGGGTCTAACAGGGATCACTTCTTGGCTTTATTCTACTTAACATTTTTATCAATGACCTAGAAGGAAACAAAAACGTCATAGATAAAATTTGCAGATGACAAAGATTGGGGGAGTGGTATATAATGAAGAAGACAGGTCACTGATACAGAAGAAGCTAAATAGTTGAGTGCAAGCAAACAACATGCATTTTAATATAGCTAAATTTATACCTATAGAAACTAAGAATGTAGGCCATACTTACAGGATGGGGGGATTCTATTCTGGGAAACAGCAACTCTGAAAAAGACTTGTGATTCATGGTAGATAAGCAACTGAACACAAGCACCTAGTTCAACACTGTTGCCAGAAGAATTCATGCAGTCTTTGTATGCCTAAGCAGGAGAATCTTGAGTAAGAGTAGAGAGGTTATATTACCTCTATATGTGGTACTGGTATGACTGCTGCTGGAATACCATGTCAACTTTTAGAATCTACAGTTCAAGGAGGATGTTGTTAAATTGGAGACAGCTCAGAGAAGAGCCACAAAAATGGTTAAAGGATTGGAAAACATGCCTATAACAAGGTCAGATGCCTCTTGTTTCTATTTTCCCTTTCTTCAGGGCTCCTTAAACAAACTGCACACAGACACTCATCCAATCACAGCCCTACATGGAGTCTGTTTATTAAATTAACAAAGTTCTAAAAAATAAACAAACAAAATCTTCTACCCAGCCTTGAGCTGGGCACAGTCCCTCCTCCCTGAGGTATTATTCCTTCTTGCTTTCTTAACAATCAGAGAAGATGCAAGCCTCCTTCTCCCAAAGGAAAAAAAATACAAAACTTTCAGCTGGGTCTTCTTACTCAGCCCCAACTCCCTTCCTCAGGGACCACTGCAGGAGACCCTCTATATCGGGGTAGGCAACCTATGGCCAGGGCCGGCTCCAGACCCCAGCGCGCCAAGCGCGCTTGGGGCGGCGTCCCGCGGGAGGGCGGCAGGCGGCTCCGCTGGACCTCCCGCAGGCATGCCTGCGGAGGGTCCGCTGGTCCCGCAGCTCCACTGGACCTCCCGCAGACGTGCCTGTGGAGGATCCGCTGGTCCTGCGGCTCCGGTGGAGCATCCGCAGGCGTGCCTGCGGGAGGTCCACCGGAGCCACGGGACCAGTGGACCCTCTGCAGGCATGTCTGCAGGAGGTCCACGGGAGCCGCGGACCGGCGACCGCCAGAGCATCCCCCGCGGCATGCCGCCCTGCTTGGGGCGGCGCAAATCCTAGAGCCGCCCCTGCCTATGGCACGCGTGCCGAAGGCGGCAAGCGAGCTGATTTTCAGTGGCACTCACACTGCCTGGGTCCTGGCCACCGATCTGGGGGGCTCTACATTTTAATTTAATTTTAAATGAAGCTTCGTAAACATTTTTAAAATATTTACTTTACATACAACAATAGTTTAGTTATATATTATAGACTTAAAAAGAGACTTTCTAAAAATGTTAAAATGTATTACTGGCACGCGAAACCTTAAATTCGAGTGAATAAATGAAGACTCGGCACACCACTTCTGAAAGGTTGCTGACCCCTGCTCTATAGCTTTCCTTCTAGCCCTGCCCTCACTGAAATGCCCGTCTCTGACCCTCTAGAGCCCAGGTGCAATCCCACCACTTAATTGGCTCAATTGGAAGCGCATGCGCTGGCACGGGGGGGGCACTTATTTTAATTACAGGGATCAGTCACCTTTTGATAATGCCTTATGATGAGAAACTCAAGGAACTCAATCTATTTAGCTTTGTCTTTAGCAGACAAAGAATTAACAGGATCCAGTGATTGGAAGTTTAAGCTAGAGAAATTCAGACTGAAATAAGGTGTACATTTTTAAGTGAGGGTAATTAACCATTGGAACAATTTACCAAGGGCAATGGTGGATTCTCAATCACTGACAATTTTTAAATCAAGATTGGGTGCTTTCTAAAAGATACACTGTAGTTCAAACAGCAATTATTTGAGGGAAGTTCTATGGCCTGTGTTCTGCGGGTCAGACTAGATGATCACAAAGCCCTTTTGGGCTTTGAATCTATGAAACAGGGATCTCACTATTGGTAGCCGTGATCAGCTTTCTAAGTTGTGACACTCCCCCCTTCTTTATTTATGTTTGAGTGCTGAATCACTGAGCTTTCATTTACCCACAATTATTAAAGTATTAAATATACATTAATTCTACTTTCTTTGATTGGTCTCTGATATTTCTACATCAAATACATTTCAGAGGAAAAGAAGCTATTAAGAGTGTTCTCTTATTTTAGGCTGACAAATGTTTTTGATTTCCTTTGCTGTTATATAGTCCCAAAATAAATTCAAGGGAAAGGAGTGTCAGTTTTTATTAAACCCATTTATTCATTATTTTTTCAAATATAAAACAACTTACAAGTTCTGTTTGGTGCTTAGTTCACCTTTCTGCTGTCTCCTGACTCAATCTCCAATTCTTCATGAGTTCACTTTATAGATACACCAAAAATACCCCCACATGCCCATTTAAGAGTGCGATTGTGATGCACAAACACTATCCTTGACTCCAGCAGCTCCTCTGAGCTTGAATTTACACACTCTCCTGGTGTAGTGCCATACTTCAGTATATTCTATTAGGCTCATTGTTCATTATGGGTCTGATGGAGGCATTTGGACAGGGCTTCAATTCAGCCGGAGCTGTCTGGAGTGGAGCTGCAGTAAATATTTTCAACTCCCCTGGAGTTTTTATGGCATGTTGGGGTGGGGGACATGGGGGGTCTCGGAAATACTCTAAGAATTTAAGCCCTACATTCAGACTTACAATGAAGAGTGATACTACATGCTGAATGGCAGTTTATTTGCTGTAATGGTGAGTACTTCACTTCAGCCCCATGCATGTGCCTCACCTTTGTTGAAAAAATAAAATGACGACAAATTAGGAAGTCAGGGATTAGTCCCAATTTCAAGATTCCAATAATATCACCACAAGATCTGTAGCATGGTCATGGGAAGTGCTGATCACTCTCAGTTTCCATTGACTACGGGATCAGGCCCTGAGAAAATAGTGTCCATTGTGTGAATTGTGTAAATTTATAATTTGGATTATTATTATATATTATTAGTATTTGTAAAATTGTATATTTAATGTATACAGGCTTTGTTCTGAAGAATACCAGCATTAGTTAACATAAGGAACATAGATCATCTGTAGCACGAAATATAAAACATGAACTATAAAATTAGTTAGCAAATACATTGTTAATAAAGTTTATGAATAGTACACATTCAAAAGGATATTTTCATACTAAAACCAACTTCATATTTCTGTATTTTTAGTCTAATGGATAAATTGTGGTCTTTTTATAACATTAAGTTTTTATAGCTTCTATATAAAAAGTTCCTTTAAAAGAACCATTTTTCATAGTTAATCACAGGGAATTTCTAATGATACAGTACAATTACCACTGATCTATTATTACTCTTATTATCTTCAGGTTACTGCATGACATGCTCAGGATCAGACAGTGAGTCAGTGGTAGAGTCAGGAAAAGAGCCAAGGTTTCCTTACTCCCAAGGCCCCAGTTTTAGCTTTTATTCACAGACAAAAAAACTATGTTAAACTGGAATTAAGGTTGAGAGTACTTATCAGTTACTTAAGAGTCAGAAGCATATGTTCTTCACACAAAGCCTGAGTAAACATCCTTTGTCTAGAGAAATAAGCAGGGATTTGTGAAAATGGAATTCACATATAACACCAACTAGAGTGCAACCCTTTGCAACCCTACTGGATCTATGTAAGAGTGGGTTCAGTGGCTCCTACCTCAGCCTGCTCCTTGCCCCAAGGCTCACATCTGCACTGGCATATTGGGAGCTGGCACTGAATCCACCTCTCCTATGTGAAGAGGACTTCTTGTATAGATTCTCTGCCAGTGCCCTCCACTCCAGGTAGAGATTTGTCAACATGTAGAGCTTTGCACAGATCCTCTGCCAATAGGTGAATTTTACACTTCTGAGAAGAAATGTTATTGCACATTTTGTGCATGCAATTACCTGTTTGCTCTTCTACAGGTGTGTTTTCTGTGCACTAGTTAGGCACCTATTCCTGGAAATATGACTGATTCTAAGGTCACAAATTTGTTTTGGACTAATAACCCAGTACTGGCATTCTGCACTGCCATGCACAATGGCCATGACTGACTCCCAGTCTTGGTCTCTTGGTCTTCAGTGCACCAGTACTGTGACTAGTCTGGAAAAAAAAGCATTTACGGAGGAGAGAGCTTTGTGTCCCTCAACAACAATCCTTTTAATGAGGTCTAGGACTTATTGGTGAATGAAAGGAGAAAGTGGAAGGATCCTGAGGGCTTCATCAGATATGGAGAAGATCCCATTATCCTTCATATTTCATGACAAGAACCCTTACCTCAGTCTATTACATTTCAGATTTTTACAGATAAAGTTTTAATCTGCTTAAATTTAGTATAAGTGAATCTCCGATATAAATAATAATACATTCATGGTGTGTTTGAAAATCTAGCCAAGGAGAAGAGCTCTGGAAACAGACTCTCTTTCAGTGAGCTGAAATCATTTAATCTCTGTGGCTTTTCCACAAAATGCTGCCCAGACATTGGCTCTTTAGGAACTTTTGTCTTCAAGTTTTCATGGGGCTTACGGAGGTTTATTTGTTGGATCAGAATTCACTTGTGGGCCTTTGTGATGTAAATGGAATGTTAGTATTCTGGCAGTGGCATCCTATACATTATGTGCAGACATTTCCTAAGGCTTCCCGAAAGGAGCCAACTTCTACTGTGTACCATATAAGAACAATCTGTTCAGGATTTGGGAACACCCTATTTGTAGCACATTAAGCTAAGAATGGTCTTGCAATGGGGAAGCTACTGATTTTGCATAAAACTTTTAAGGAAGGTGACTGCAAATCTTTTTTTTTATATTTGATCATGGTTTAGTGTGTCTCTGTGTTACATTTAAAATATCTTATGTGTTTCATTAAGCCACCCTGGCCACCAAACTTTTTTCAACAATAATCTTTCAAAATCTTTTCTAAGTTCGTATCTTCTGTTCTCCACATAAACATTAGTGTTGTTAACACTGCCCTGCCAGATACTGAGAATTGCCGGTTACTATATGCATATGGTTAAAGTCTGTCTTCTGTTGTGCCTCTAGATTTCTGGCTTTCATTGTAACAGTGTTTTTAACATATGCCTTCAGTTTAAAAAAATGAAATACACTCAGGAACTTTTAATTAGAAACGGGTGAATTCAGTTTGCCTAATTTCTAACCCACCTGAACATAGTGAGTTTGAAAGTTCAACTAGAACTCTAACATTCTTGGTTTATATTCTGGTTATGAGAGGTTTAGTAAAAAGAAGCAAAAAAGGGTTGTGGGGAAAACCCAACTGACAAATAAGGAAAGAGTGGACCTGAGAGCAGGCAGAGTGGGAAAATGAAAAACAAACAAAACAAAGCAAAAAACAAGTAGAGAAGGAAAGAGAGAAATTCTTATGAAAAAATAGGTATATATTAGGATTCACATTTTCGTGAGCCTTACCATTTGGTAGGACGAGGGGTTGTTCTATTCTTAATTCATACAGGTTTCTCTTTAGCTGGAAAGACATCTTTGTTTATAAATGGGATCATTCCTGTGTGGCTTGGGAGAAATGATTTAAGTTACAGGAATCAAGTTCCACAAACTCATACTAGTTTTGCAGACCCAAACAATGATTTAAGAGGTTCACAAAACCTAGAGTTTCACTACTTTTAATCAGAACCTTTGGGCCCTGGTGTTCTCAGGAAATTAGCAGAAATGGTTGGGAAACCAGAGGGTTAGCAATATGAGACTTTTTCATATCTGTTTCTAGAAAACCAACTGATTGTTGTATTTGATCAGTTCTGAAAGTGGAGAATGCTTTGGTCATTCTGTTCTTATATATTCTTATCAAGTAGGTGTTTGTGTCATTTTTCATTTCTGTGATGAAAGTGGTAGGTACTGTTGTGTCTGTCAACTGAGAGTCATACAGTTGTGCCAGTCAGGAAACAGGAAGGAGGTTGCAAATTGCCTTCTCTCCACACTGCTCCAGTGCGCCTACATAGAGATTGGACACAATCACCTTGCACTCCAGGGGTAAATTCACCCCATGCAGAGAACTGGCACCAGGACAATCCCACACTACAAACTCACTTACATTCTTAAATATGGATTAAATAGGACACTGGTGCACATAGGCCTTATGCATAGGGGTGAAGTTCACCCAGGGAGTGTGAGCTAGTGCTAACCAGGAAGTGAAGCTAGTTCTGGGTGAAATGGGGGAGTACATTCAGAGAGGTGGCACAATGGCTGTGCTCTCCATGCTCTCCTCAGAGCTCTGGGAGATGCAGCTGACCAAAGTCAGGTTCAATGCCTCCTGAGCTCTTGCTGGGACACTGTGCCACACTTGAAATCCTAAATCATTAGTAGAGATCTAGCTAGTTGGCTGCACTGGTGGATGGACTTGTTTTTGAATGTCCTGAATATTACTGGAGCAGAGATTTGAACTGGATTCCTCCTGATCTGAGGGCAGTGACTCTAGCAGGGGATCCAAAAAGGGAGTCTTCTTCTGGCCAAGCCTGTAGTTACTCTGCAGCTGGTTTTACATGCTCTTGCATTCTGTCAGTTTAAGTTCTCTTATCAAATTTAATTTCACTGGGAGTTTTGCCTGAGTAAAGTCAGTTAAACTGAGTAATGACTTCAGGACTTAGCCCTTATTATAACTTGGCTCTGAAAGAGGATTTCCAAGTGTATTCTAAGATTTCTCCTGAGAAGAAAACGTTCACTAATTCCATTGTAAATATCCACCATGCTATAATTATGTTATAAAGCAATTTTATTAAGAAGATACACTTTTGTGCATTAAAATGTGGTTGTTTAATACAATGATTCTGAACATTTTCCATACAATGACCTCTCTCCTATCTAGTCAGGATCCAGCCATTTATTAATATGGGAAGGGCAGGGTGGTCACTACCCTCTGACACCTGTTCATGACCTCCAGGCTGTGAATGCCTGCTTAACACCTCCCCAGCTGGCAACATGGGATGCTCATGTTCCCTTTTTACAAGGCACCTAGCATGCAGAGCTATAGCTTGGAACATTCAGCCAAGCACTGTTATCAGCTGCCCATCCATTTCTGCTTCATCATATATTTCAGAATTGACAGTATATTTATTCTGGGTGATGGACTCTATTTCAGTGAAGCAGGACTTTCTAATTTTCCTCCCAGTTCTATCTGTCTCTTCTCGGCAGTAGTGCGGTTTCCTTTTGGAAGAGTACTGCTTACTTGGCTTTGAAATGGTCCATTTGGTCTATTCAGCTCCAAGCTAGAAGAGGTACCATTATGACACAGCTTCTGCCAAAATTGGATGCCGAGCCGCAAGTGGTTCTGAGCCATTAAAAATAGCATTCGATTTTAAATCAGTAATTTATGGGCAAACAATTATTCACAGTGCTGCATGTGTAGTCATACAACTGTAAGGCTAAGAAAATGCAATACTTTGTGTTCTCTTTGGCTTCGTCTGCGCTGGCGCGCATATCCAAGTACTGGGTTGGTTCATGCAGGTGAGAGCCAGCCAAACCCCCCCTGACAGTCCACATTTGCTCTGCTGGACGTGCACAGAACATTGTGCTCTTGTTTTCTATCGACATCCACACTTCTGCTCTGAGTACATGAGTTTAGCGTTACTATTCTTTACATCACACAGAGACCCTCTAGGAACCAGTTTGTGGTGTGTTGTTGGTACTAT
This sequence comes from Mauremys mutica, assembly GCF_020497125.1. Classification (NCBI taxonomy): domain Eukaryota; kingdom Metazoa; phylum Chordata; order Testudines; family Geoemydidae; genus Mauremys; species Mauremys mutica. The sequence continues at coordinate 49,498,422 of NC_059077.1, forward strand.
GTTGCAGTCCTTCCTGGACCTATGTGTGGAATGTTTGTGTGCCCCACACATGTACCGATAGCACTGACAGATCAGGTCTTCCCTCATTTCTATTTCTGCAAAACTGGGTCAAAGTAATGGATTCATTGGATGAGCTGCTCCTGCTCCTGCCCCTTCTTTAATGGGACAAATGTTTATCCAGTAGGGTTGGAACTCAGCAAGTTGTTTTATGATATTTTGGCAGCAGTTTCTGAAGAAGTCAAAGGTAGCAGACCTTGAGGGATGACGACAATTCATTTTTGGCAAAGTGGACAGCTATGTTGAATGGCACAATTGCTGTAGAATCCCCTTTAGTTTACTGGTGCAGGAAAAATAGCAGAGTGTGGTGGGATCATATCGTCTTGTTGACTTAAGATAACCAGCAGTGGCTCCAGAACTTCATGAGAAAACAAACCTTCATAGAACTTGTAAAAAGCTTGCACTAATCCTCCAGCACCAGAACACTTCACTGAGAGAAGCCATGCAAGTACAGAAATGGGTTGCTACTGCTCTGTGGAAGCTGGCTACCCCAGGCAGCTACAAGTCCATTGTAAACTATTTTGGAGTCAGAAAGTCTACTGTTGAGATCAAGGCTGTGGAGATTTGTGAGCTAATTAACACTGTGGTTTACCCATGGGTGGTTGGAATCTGAAATAATAGCTGGTTTTCAGAAGATGGGGTTCCCAAACCCCAGAAAATGGGGTTCCCCATCGATGGCACTCATGTGCCCATAGTTTCCACCACAAGGGGCAAGTGAGTATGTGAATTGCAAAGGCTACCCCATTAACAGATAACCTGGAAGAAGTGGGGTGGAGTTGCTGTGGGGGAAAAATGCAGACATTGTGTCAGTATTTTAACTGTTCATAGTCTCAAATGCCTACCATACTTCACGGCTGTTAGAAACCTCTCTTTATAGATATGCTGGAATGTGTTTAAGGCAGCGGGTGGGGTTGCTGCAGGGAAATATGATTGCTAGTGTTTTCCATGTGCAAAATAAAAATTAATACCAACATGGTGAGATGTTAAGAGTCTGTTACTGGAGGGGCTTAATTCCTGCAATGGCAGCAACAGTCAGAGAATGTATTGGTATACCTAAAATAACAGGAGAACACCATTCACTGGAGGAAAAGAAAGTTGTTGCAGCCCATGAGAAAGGACCATTCACATAGACTGGTGAGATACATACAGTACTTTTTGGAAATTCAACTCTGTGGCATGTAGTAAGGGTTGTTGCGGGGGGGAGGGAACGGGGACAGGGACGAGGGGTTAATTTATCCCCAGGCCTTTGTCACTAGTGTGAATTTCTTTCTCTAACTGAGGTTATAGTTATATTTGAAGTACCTGAATGGGAAAAAAAAGTGTCTTTCCAGTGCAGTGGTAGGGATCCTTTGGTGTACATCAGGAAGATTTTTATGAGTATGATCATGTCACAACATATCAATGGATGGAGGAGTCTGATGAGCTCCCAAGATGGTCCTGCCAGATTTGCACTACCAGTGAACCTGAAGAACCATGGAGTTCATGCTGCATGACAGATCTGTTGGAGTGAAATTCCAGGATTGGGAGGAAATAACAATGCAAATTGACAAAATCCTGAGCTAGGATAGAGAACTTTGATAGAAGAGGAGATTTGAACCACCCATGCCCTTGCTGAAAGCCCCGACTCTGTGACTGCCTGATGGCCAGGAAAGGGAGATGGAAGGAGAAACACTGCAACTTTATTTTCTTCCCCGCCCCTAAAACCGGGATCCCTGCTCTGCGCTTCCCCAGGACATTCCCTGCATCCGTGTGGCTGCGAAATGGATAGACAAAAAGACACACTGATTTTTGCATTTCCAAGTTTCTACAGAATGTGGTCTGCACTGTAAGCCACACTCCCTGTAGTCGTAGTTCTTTGGAAAACAGTAAACTTAATGTTTAAGAGAATTTTTTTCCCTTGGAAGTCCATTAGGGTCGAGAACAGCAGAAGCGTGTCGGAAGGGGAAAAGGTGAAGGAAGGTGTATGGGGATGAGGCGTGATAATGATATGGCTTCAGCACTATACCTCACACACAGTAACAAACACTGCAGGGCATATTATCTAAGAGACTGCACATTATGAGCCACATTAGTCACAATACTGAGGGCCTTTGAAAATGTACAGTTGAATTCCTCATAGAACAGGACTGTGGCAGGTGTGTTCCTGGACCGGTTGGAGTCTTGGGCCTTTCTGTATAATTATGTCATGTGCTTCATTTTGCTACCTGCCTTGAATCGCAGTACGATCAATGCCCATCTCCTTGTGATGACTGGTGTGTGTGTTCTTTTCCTGCTTCCTGTTCTTGTGCCTGTTTTGTTTCCTGCTTCCTGACCTCAGTATTCCAGTTTAAAGGTATGTGTGTGTGTGTGTGTTTGTGCGTGCATAGCATTGGGTGTGTGCAGCTACTCAGAGCCTGCTACATATCTGCTTTTCTGACTATTATGTTTTGTTCAGACTGTTGATGACCTAACCACTTCATGGTTCTTACATGTTTTAATTGACAACCTACCTGTGTGTCTTGCTTTGTTTTTTGGTGTTTTTGGGTTGCTATTCTGGTTGCATCAGAGCATAACATTATGGAGATGAGTGCTTCTATTCTGCAACCCATGCTGCATGCTCATCCTTCGGCTGCTGACTGGCGATACGTTATTCGGAATGTTCAGAACTATGTGCAGATCATGCAACTCTCCAATGCTGCTAGGTTACCCTTGCTGCAGAACTGCGTAGGCTATGAAGGCATCATATTGATATTTATGATGGATTCCCAGAGTCCACGTCCTCCTTTAATGTGGCTGTAAAGTGCCTCAACAAGTATTCCAGCACTGGAGATTCTGGTCTGTTAAAGAGGAAAATATTTTTTGAACCTCTCCAGCAGCCCAATGAAACCATACGTGAGTTTGCATGTCGTTTGCAGCAGTTGGCCCAGGACTGTGAATTTGGGGATGTTATGATCTTGTTCAGGGATATTTTTGTGATTGGCGTAGCCCAGTGGTTTTCAACCTTTTTTCATTTGTGAACCCCTAAAAAATTACAAATGGAAGTTCAGACCCATTTAGATTCAACCTGCAGCCTCCGGACCCGTACTATAGAAGTCTTAGACTGAAAACTGACTGAATAGAATTCCGCTATAAATGTTGCACATGCTCGGCACGGTCTTTGACACAGCATGCCAAAGGGCGCTGAACTGTGGGCTTCTTTAGTAACAACAACACTTCTGGGTTTGACCTGTAGGTGGGAGTGTTCACATATTTTTGATTGATCAGAAAAACAATGCTTTTTCTCGGATCTGAAACTTTATTTGCATAGTCATCTTTTGCGGACCCCTTAGACATAATCTGCGGACCCCCAGGGGTCCATGGACCACAGGTTGAAAACCACTGCTGTAGCCAATGACCACCTGGGCAAATGATTACTGGCTAAAGATGCTACAATGCTAACTTTTGATGCAATGGTTGCTAAGAGTGAGGCACTTGAGAGCACTCGGGCTGAAAGGGGTTCAGACTGCTGCTACCTTTGCATCTACACTTAAACTGTCAGCTGCTCCTCCTGCTTCCATCGCCCAGAGTCATATGACACTACCTACTCTGTCTCCATGACCTCGGCAGTGAAAGCTATGAGCTCCTCATTGTTTCCAGCATGGTAGTATGGGTCACTCGGCTAATTTCCCTGCCTGCCTGGCTAGAACTGCTAAGTGCTGGGCTTGTGGGAAGCATAGACATTAAGTTAGTGTGCCATGGTACACTGGTTCACAAAGACGGGAGGCCTGAAGTGCATATTGTGGATGTGGAGCTGCATGACACCACCCTTAGCAAGGACCCTGATATTTCCCTTAGTGTGATCTTCTTCCATGGCCAGGTGCTGGAGCTGGTATTCTCTATCATGGAAATTAATGGTACACAATGGAAGTGCATGGTGATAAGGTGCTGAAGTTAACACTCTGGACATTTGTTAACAATCTAGACATTTGCCCAAATACAGTGGTTATAAAAGCTTGTAATTTGTATGCGTGGCAAACAGTGGCTGAAGCTGTATGCTCTGTGCTCTACAAAGGCATAGCTTTAACTGCAAAGATTTACATTCTTAAAAGCTGGGCTGCAAATGGTGTTGCATTATTGTCCTACGATCTGTGATTACAGCTTAGTATTATGGAACTCAAAGAGGACACCTCAGGTGTGATTATGTCACATAGCCTAGAAGGGGATACCCAAAGTATTGTTAAGAGACCATGATTTATTTAACGGTGATTGTGTTCTGTCTATGGGATATGTGTTCTCTCCACAGCTGGATTTGAACACCAAGCCCTTTGCATCACTTGCATGTCATGTACCTCCTGCACCTGTGAACAAAATCCAAGCAGATTTACAGGGCATGAAAGATAATGGTATCATTCAGGAGGTGGAAGGGCCCATGGAGTGGAGCTCACCCACGATGATTGTGTGCAAAAGGAAAGATGATATTTGACTGTGTACAGATGTTAGGACACTTACTAAATGAGTGAAATGTAAGCAGTTTCAATTGCTAACCTTTGAAGAGGTGACTTGGTGGGTAGGTGGATCTGTGTTGGTTTACCAATCTGGTTATTGGCAAAGACCTGTGTCTGAAAGTTTGCAGCTGTTACTGACTTTCAGCATGCCATTTGGTAGGTACTGCTATCCATGGATATGTCTCCACTGCCATTAAAAACCCATGTCTGGCCTGTGCCAGCTGACTCAGGCTTGTGGGACTCAGGGTAAAGGGCTGTTTAACTGCAGTGTAGACATTCAGGCTCTAGGACCCTGCAGGGGCCCAAATGTCTACACAGCATTTGAACAGCCCCTTAGACTGAGCCTTGTGAGCCAGTCAATGGGCATAGGCCAGTCATGAGTGTCTAATTGCAGTGTGGACATATCCAATGACTCCCTTTAGGCTTAGGCTTTGCACCTGAGGTATTTCAGAGCATAGTCTCTAAACTCCTGGATAATATCCAAGCTGACATTCACATCTTTGCTAAGACTCTACCTGAGTATAATGCTGTTCTGGACTGGGTGCTAACCTGACTCCAACAAGCTGGAATAAAATTGAATGTGGCCAAGTTCAATTTTGCAAAAGAAGCTGTGGAGTTTCTAGGGCATTCTCTGTCAGCTGATGGTGTAAAACTGAGCACTGAGGCCTGAATTGCTACAGGTTGTTGCTTTGTTATTGTTACTCTCTGATAGTAATGGTTTATATTTACTCCTTGGCTGAGCTCAATACAAAGATGGTTGTGGTTTGCTGCATTTTAGTATCCTTGCCAAGCTGATGTGCAATTTAACCCAGGGACAGTGGGTTTGGATTAAAGAAACCTGTTTCAAGCTCTCTGTCAAATCCAATCACATGCTTATTTTGTTCCATGGAAGCCAGTAGTGATTCAAACTGATGCATGCAATCAGGATCTGGGAACAGTTCTGCTCCAGGAAGGACGGACAGTTGTGTCCCATACTCTCACCCCAACGAAAGCAAAGTATTCCCAGATTGAGCTAAAGTTCTTGGTGATGGTTTTTACTGTTGTAAGCTTCAAACTTTGCTTACTGGGAAGACATTTCACCTTAAAAATGGATCATTTGCCTGTTCTGGGCCTCTATCATAAGGCCATTGACCCGATTATTCAGTTGCAGCAGTATGACTTTGGTTTGGAAGGAAGATGTAATTTACCTGCTGGTGCTGTTTTGAGAAACTCTACTGGATTGGCATTCTTGTAGGCAGAAACCGCAGAGTACATGATAGACCTTTTTACTGCAAGATATGCCAATTGATTTAGGGTGGATTGCTGATGCCACTCTTCAAGATGCTGAACTATGTGGCCAACTGGGGAAGTTGCACCACAGGAACAGCACCCAGCCCCTGAGCTGAATCAGAGGTATAACCTATAGCCCTGGCATCATCTGCTGCCTCCGGCCAGGAACTGCTGAGCTTTTGGGGAGAAGGGAAGGAAATTGTGATGACTGGTGCGTGTGTGTGTGTTGCCATCTTGCTTCCTGCTCTCAGTTCCAGTTTTGTCTCCTATTCCCTGACCTCAGGATTCCTGTTCCTGTTTAAGGGTGTGCGTGTTTGCACATAGCATTGGGTGTGTGGAGTTACTTGCAGTGCACAGCTACATATCTGCTCTTCAGACTGTTACCATGTTTTGTTCAGACTGTTGCTGACCTAGCTAGTTCATGGTTCTCACATGTTTTGTTTGACAATCTACCTGTGTGTCTTGCTTCCTTTTTGGTGTTTTGGATTGCTATTCTGGGGTGCTTCAGAGAGTAACACGCATCCAGCTTGCTGGAAATTTGCCGTTACAGGTGGATGTTCTTGCTGCTCCACCTGAAGCTGTGCTGCTGGCTGTATTCAGCCCTGATATTTATTAAAACTCTGGTATGCCCTTTGGGCCAACTCACTGCTTGCTGAACTGTTGCCATTTTCACCTGTGGTAATGAACTTTGCACACTACAGCAGAATGCTACTGTTCCATAGAAGGGGAGTAGTAACTTTATTCACTTGAGTTTAGAAGAAATGGGTACAGTGCTTGGTGGGAATTGGAGTGAAGGACTATTGAAGCTTGATACCTGGTGCTCACCCTCTTACCCACATTCACACTGTAAAGTGGCTGAGTAGAGGCCACGCCACAGCTCACCCATGCTCTGATCCACGCCCCTCAGGCAAGCTAGCTAGCGTGGCATCAACTCGCTCATGATATGTGCATCAGAGGTTTCAGTGGGAACTTTGGCACAACTGTGCATCTAGACCTGTCTAGAGTCACCAGTGTAGTCACACAGCCTTTGATCACCGTGGGCCTGATCGTGCCATTTAAGCACAGCCAATAGTAAGGAGCAATGCACAGTTGCCAAGCCCCAAGATCCCTTCAGGAGCTGCCTGGAGTGTAGAGATTACATACTGGCAGCTACAGTATATCCTTTGGGACCATATTGTGATGTGTCCTAATGAGGCTGCACGAGGGGAGTAAGAGCTTAATCCTAAACCCATTCAAATCAATAGAAAACTGCTATTGATTTGAATAGTGCAGGACCATGCCCCAAGTATAGTAAGATGCATGTTATGGCTCTAAGCATTGTTGTTTTGGTTGCAGACAGGTGCATAAGGAGGACTGGGGATATTTGCATGAATCCAGGAATGTTTTTGCTTAGGAGTTTATTCCTACTTGTTGTTTTTCAGTTGAATTCCTAATTCCTCATGACATCCAGCATATCCCCAGCATTACCAATGGGGATTTCATAAACAAAAGATTATTAATTAAAATGAATACATAAAATGAGATTAAGAGATGAACAACAAAGACAATTTTCCTGCAAATATCCTTAGTTATAAGCACAGAAGAGACATACAGAATATATAGGCTATACCAGAAGAATTGTCTCCAAGTAAAATGTTTTCCTGTAAAGAATCAGCAAGTCTTTGAGCTCATGCTTAACTGTAAGATCTTTACAGACTTTCTCCACAGACAACCTTTTATCCCAATGAGATACTATAATAATATTGAAATGACCAATCCCAAACCAACAAAAATCAAAATCACTTCTGACATAAGAAATACATCCATACTGAAAGCTGCTTTTCCCTGTGTTCAGATGAGCTTCCCAGGATTTCAGGTTTATTTCAAAGTGAATGTGATGTGTGAAAAATAACATGTGATAATGAAATGGACCTGTTGGAGTTCATGAACCAGCTGGGCTTAGGTAATTGGACTGATATGGGCAGCCCTGCTGCCTTTGAAAAAAATTATCAAGTTTTTTATTCCCTGCATCTTTGAATAGCAAATTAAACAAATGTCAACATTTGTAACCTTCTCATAGGCCATGTATAATGCTTACCCATAGAAACTTGCCAAGTCCCTTGGCAGATCTAATCAAAAAGCCAAGTACAATAATTTAGTGAACACTTTTTTGAAAATGTTTGCTGTTTTTTTTTATAATTTGACAAAATATTTTGAAAATTTAAAAATTCCAACAAGCGGTATGGCTGGTGACAAACAAGCAAGTGTTGAAATATTTATCAACAATTTTCTATTTTTTTCCCATCCAAATTTCTTTTTTGTCAAAATATCAAAATTTTAATTTTTTTCATCACTTCTACACATCAGACAATTAAATAACTACATTTCCAATGTGTCAGTATTCCCTATAATACGTATAGGGAAGTTTAGGGAACTTAGTGAGACTCAAGGAAACCCCTCATATAAGTAAGTCCCACTCAACTCAAATAATGGTTGCAAAACAGGGTCCTTCAGTAATACAGAAAACTGTATGGGTTAGGATTGTGCAACCCTTACCTTTTCTGGTTAGTGCATGGGAAAACATGGTCCTCGCCCCAAAGAGATTACAATCTAATTTAAGACAAAACACAAAAGTAAATATGCCAAACAGGGAATGTGGGTTAGGAAAAGGATAACAGTAATAAGTTAACGTGGTTATAAACCCTACAATGTTTCCAGAACATATCAGTGTTGTAAATTATATTTGTGAATAACACAGTGTACCGATATATATTTGTGGCATTTTGATTGATCAGGTTTCTATTGATTCTTCCAAGTTTGTGACTAATAATTTCCAAAGAACCTTTCATACTTATATGCTTTCACCAGGGAAAAAGGGAAACGAGATTATAAACATCGAGAAACACAAACCATTTCACCGTATTTAATACTACTTTGATGAAGCACTTACTATTGAATAAGAGATGGACTGTGGTTTGAGGTTTGGAGTTCAATGCATTTTGGTGCTGCATTCTATTTGTACTCAGTGGCTCTTTGTGATTTCAGAAAATGAAATGTGGTTCTTTATCCTGGGAAGGGGGAGGGGAGAAATAATAAAAAGCAATGAATGGCACAATGAAGTAAGAGCATGAGATTCTTTCTGACCACTATCAGAGGGGTAGCCGTGTTAGTCTGGATCTGTAAAAACAGCAAAGAGTCCTGTGGCACCTTATAGACTAACAGACGTTTTTGGAGCATGAGCTTTCGTGGGTGAATACCCACTTCGTCGGATGCAGGACTGACCACTGAGTTCCACCTTCCTGTTATGCTGGTACATTTCTGATTCTATATGTCAGTAGGACTAGTCATTCATGGTATAAGCTGCTACTCAATATGGGGAAGAGCATAAGACTCTAGATCCAACTGTGGAGCCAAAGGAATGTTGAAGAGGTTCTAAGTGACATCCCTGCATCATGATATTTATTATTACTGCAATATTGATATATTCCAAGGCTTGATTGTCAAGTTGTCCTCTACAAATACACAATCAGCCATCAAAACAAGAAGGAGTCTGGTGGCACTTTAAAGACTATCAGATTTATTTGGGCATAAGCTTTTGTGGGTAAAAAACCCACTTCTTCAGATGCATCAGCATTCCCCAACCTCTCTAGAGATAGCCCCAACCAAACTTAATCTTTTGGTAGCAGAAGCCTATCCTCAACATTTTTGCTGGAGGTATTTCTATGTTGCTGGTCAAAAATGGGATTTTTTGGTGAAAATTATCACTAATATATATCTGTTTTTCATCAAAAGATTTCAAAATTTGAAATTTCCTGACTGGCTTTACTTTGCAGGTCAAAAGAACCAGTTTTTAATTTGTGAGAGGTAGAGGGTTCGCAGACCTACTCCCTCTCCTCCAGTCTTATGCTGAATTGAATGGCAAGAACTCAAATGCCAAGAATTCCCCAGTAATCATTGTGTGGCATATGCCACTTCTTGTGACATTTCCTTTTGGTGTTTTGATTGTTACAGATATTGCTTAAACTACTTTCAGATATGGAAGATATTTGCTAGATGATTCTTCAAATCAAAGCTGAAAGAAAAATGCCAGTTATTAATTACTTCTGATGCATGTTTTTTTTTAATGGGGGTAGTGATGATGGTCTAGCTAAAAATAACGAATGTAGGAAAGGTGTGAAAGTACAGAGAACTTTATTATATTAGCTTATTTGTGAAAAAATTGTTGCTTATGGTATTAGAGAAACAACCTCAGGGTTTTCTTTCATTTTGAGCTTGGGAAGTTTTAAAGGTGAATTGTAGTGAAAAATAAAAGTGATAGGTCTGCCCTTGTCATTTACATTTACACCACTCTGGCAGTGTATGTGGGAATTAGGGTGGATGCAAATTACTCCTGGGGAGAAATGGCACCATCAACACACCAGTGTAGATATGGAGAATTCTACTAGCCCATGATTTCCTCCCCACAATTTTTGTTTAAAAATTGGCTTTTACCATTATAAATATCAGGTTTTGAATGCTCTTCCACACTATGAAGGAACAGACAGAAATGGTGACAACACAGTAGGCTGGAGTTCGAGCTGCAGGCTTCCCAAGCCTAAAGGGGGAGGGAAGAGAAATAGCATATTCATTATTATTTTCAAGTACTTTCTACCGTCCCTTGGGTTTCTCCCTGGGAGGAGAGAATGCTGCCCATAATTCCTCATTATATGATAACATAGTACATAACATGCAATTAACTGTATAATACTAAATTAACACCTAATTAGAACTCAGAAAATACATATGTATTTACCTTCAGAGACCAGAGTAAATAAATACATGCTTTAGAATCTTTCATAAAAGCTTAAAAAACACTTTAAGCCATCTTCAGCCCCCCAAATTGATTCAATTTCAATAACTACATACTCATTTTATGCCATGCCATTCATGGCAGACATGAAATGTTTTTTTCTCAGAGCTGCATTTAGGCTATGGACAACCACAAAGACACCTGAAACCTGACATTGCTGATCCGAATATTTGTTTCTGGCAGAGTGTATATGATTTCAGCTAAGGGTGCTCCTGAGAAAAAAGCTGCAGACTCCACAGCTAAAGGAAAAGTGATGTGGTTGCTATAAAGTAGATGATTGCTATAAGGTAGTTTTGCCCTTGTTATATGTCAGACAATAAAAATGTTGTTTTTCAGTTACAGACTCATGATCCTATATGCTGACCAGTCCCATTCTCAAGACACTGCAATGTGACACATAAGGTACTGGAGAAAGATGATGGAAGCCCATTGTATCCTGAAGTGTCATGAGAAGGATTAATAGCAGTTTAAATAATTGAGGTAATATTGTGACATCATTGACTGATCATGAGGAAAAAGGCAAAATCTTTGGTAGCATTCTTTTAAACAAAATAACCTTTATTTTTCACAAGAAATGATATATCAATATATAACCTTTAAGGGATAGCTTAAAACAACTAAAATGGCAATCCTGGTGCTGGTTAGTGTAATCCTGCACTAGGCTCCACCCCCACCCCATGACCATGTGACAAAAGATTACATAAACTATTTTATAAGAATTCTCTTCTTAACCTTTCAGGCTTCCCAGGTTTTAACTTACTGGCTCTCAAACTTTTCAATGAATGTAGTCAAGCTTTTACCAGCATAGCCACTTACCTGCACACACAAATCTCAAAATATATGAAAATCTGGATATTCTTGATGCAGTTCCATGACATCAGTTCAACCTTACATGAGTTACTTAAGGGATGGGGATGTATGGCCTTATCTGACACTCAACTCTACCTGGTATGAATGAGAGTTTAGGGTGTTCAGCCTCCCTCAGCATTTTGTCGGATCAAGCCCATTTTGCCTATATCATCTGACAAAGTAAGTCTTGTTAATGTTACTGAAGTACAGTACCTTTTCCAGTGATGGAGAGTTGTACAGTGTTGTATGTATGCCTGAATAGACAGTAATTCTTGCTTTCACTAGCAGTTTGTTGTGAATTACACAAATCTCATGAGACAGATGATAGTGGCTACAAGGAAGTTGTTCAGGGGCATCTAATAAAGCAATCTTGCACAAATCCAAATTATCATTCACATTTGGATGTTTAAATTATTCCTCTCTTGCTGTTGATTGAGTGTCTTGAGAATGATTGAAGCCATTTGTAGTGTGGGCCATCTATTTTGGTGAGGTCTACTAAGCAGATTGATGGCACCTTGAGATCAATTGTGTCAAAGGCTGCAGACAGGCCAAGTAATATAATGAGGTCATTTAGCAGTCCTGAAAGAGGCCTCTCCATGTCATATCCTGCTCTGAAGCCTGGAGTCAATGGGAGTCCTGTTGTTAGTTTCAGTACTAACAAGGTCATTTTTTGGGTACATTTTTACCTCTGTGGTGCTTTTTTAATGTTACACTTAATGACATAGACCATTTATGAAAATTTATTATGATGACAACTAACCAACCAGTACCAGGGAATTTTAAAGAAAGGACTGACATTCTGTCATTAACACAGGACACTGCACCTATTTTTATTAGCATATGAGTTAGTTTGTGATTAAAATAACTATTTCATAGGGTTAAAAATCAAACCAAATCATGGATCCTTTAAGCCATCTCTTTTTTCTGTGTAGTGTATTTATTTCAAGTTCGCCCTTCAGAAGATTTGTTCCAACATGGCAGGTTTTCTTTTTAAGTTCCATTAAAAATTCATTTGTTTTAGTGGTGCATATAACTGTACTTCATTGATGCTATTTTCTTTGTTCATTATCCAGGCCATTACAATAATTTTCCAGACTAGTCATGGCTGGGTGAATTCAAATATTTGGAGCTGTATTCAGAACTTGGACCCACATAAGAAACACCCTGATAATAGCCTAAAAGTCCTGACTAGTTATTGGAGCTTGAATTGATTTGAAAACCCAGCAGTGTAATAAGGTTCTTCTCCATTTGTGTGTTGCTTTTTCAGTTTTGATTTTGTCGAGACGCTATAACCACTCAGCACATGACAGATGCTAGCCGGCTGGTAATAATACATAGCACCAGCTGCCATGGAGTGATGAGTAAAGCAATTAGATCTTGTACATCATGTGAAAGCTGCTCATGGTATTTTTCAAAGTAGAAAATACTTTTATCAAAAGCACTGTGTGAGCTGGGTAAGATTTTCATATGGAGGAAAAATCCATAGTACTGGTGGGAACTGAGTTCCCTACAGATGGAAAAAAAGCTGTTCTATTTCAAATCAATCCCAGAGAGTGAGGACAAGTTTTACAAATTCATCCACATTTCTTCACCGCTAGCCATCTCTTCCAATGGAATTATATTCTGTTAATGGATACAATTACTCTGATTAATTTAGTGATATAAGCCCCAAAAAGGCAAGAATGCATGTGTGTAACATTCATATTTTAATTCCTGCTTAATGCCACCAATGGTCTAAGCTTGGGGTAGGAGGAAAGGTCTGGTGTACCAAGAACTGAAGTGCAGAAAAATCATGTACTAAAAATATTTTTGATGATCTCTGGTTTCCTTTTCAATCCTGTTTCAGAAAACAAACATAAATGTGGGGTGTGGTAGTGGTCCAACTGATTAGAACTGAACATTTGCAGTTTCATTAATATATTGCAATTTGTTATTCTTTACTCCCATTTGAGAATCTGGCAGGGCACAAGAAGCTATAGAAAAATACACCTTCATTGTCCCATGCCTGCAGTGGCTAGACTGTTTCTACTAGAAAGCAGTAAGTTGTGTCATACATTATGTCATACATTATAAAGAAAACAGTCAACGAAGATTCTATACTTATCCATATGCACCATTATTGTCAAAGTCCTAAAAACAAGTAATTTAATTACAAATGCATATTTTTGATATTTTCAATTTTTTGGTTTTTTTTAAGAACATTAATATCTATATATTTACAGGTGGTACATTGGATTGTTTTCTTTGGATATATTACAATGAATACAAGAAAAAGAGTGAGTGCCCACACCATACAGATAATTTTTACTATTAAGTTATATGCAGAACCCTTACATTTGGATATGGTTCTCTCAGCAAATCATAGGTGCTGGCACTAGGGGTGTTGCTGCATTCTTTGGCTTGAAGTGATTTCTATCATACACAGTGGTTTACAATTTGGTTCAATGGCTCTGAGCATCTCCATTATACAAATTGTTACATTTGCTGCAGGGGTGCTGGAAGTCCCATCCTCCCATGGATGCCTTACTATAGGGTCTTTCGTTTCATGATCACACGTAGGGTGACCAGACAGCAAGCGTGAAAAATTGGGACAGAGGGTGGGGGGTAATAGGAGCCCATACTGAAAAAAAGCCCCAAATATCAGGACTGTCCCTATAAAATCGGGACATCTGGTCACCCTAATCACATGCCAGAGTGGTGGTGATCAGGTGGCTTAGGGGGATAAAGCCCATCCCCCCCAATAATTCAGCAAGAGAGACCATAAGAGGGAAAATAGGACAACAGTACCACTCGCATTCTCTCTCTTCAGTTTGCGTGTCTCTCTTCTTTACTCCAGCTGACTGTTGAACTTGTCCTCTCTTCTGCAGCTACTGTCAGGTAATCAGAATCATCCTTTCTGAACTTGGCCTGGCTGTATGCTTGTCTATTTCACCCAGTGCAGAGTGGCTGGAAGCAGTCCAAGCACAGAGATGGACCCTCAGCTCTCTTCCACCTTTGCATGGCCCTCCTGATTTATTTGTATATAGTTTATTTGAGTAGTTTATGATGCACTCATTACCATGACATCCGGGTGTATCGCACAGAGGAACAGAGTCCCATTATAAACAGAAAAGTGAAGAGAAAGAAAAGGCAGTGTCTTGAATGCAGTCTGTGCTAGCAAAATCAGTTGTCTTCTTCTGAAATATACCAAATTTGCGCTGTGCTAGAAGCCGATCTCGTCAAGATAGGTGTTACATCATCATCAGTCTGCATTATCTATCTATAAGCAGATTGAATGAGCAAGTTCTATAGTTTATATATATATATATACACAAATGAGCAACTTGTATATTAACAAGTTGTTAATATATATATATTAACACTATAGAAGTTGCTCATTTGTGTATATATATAAGTAAATAAAAGACAGCACCATAAGAATTTCTGGAGATCTCAGTGATTGTAAATCCAGTCTCTGACACTACTCTTATGAGTAAGGTTCAGTTCTTGGTGAATAGAAGTGGCAAGAATTGGTCCAAAAAGTCCCCAGCAGTCACAGGATTAAAAAGGGACTTAATGTTACAACACAGAAAAGGAAAGACCAGTTAAATAACAAACAAAGAAGGGCTTTAAAACCCATGTACCTCTTCTACCTTTGTTTGTGAAAATCATAATGTTACCAGAGTTGACTGCATTTCGAATATGGTTTCATTTAAAAGCTCTTAAACAATGCAGGAAAAAAACTGCTACTTAGCTTGACCTTAACTCAGTGGGTTAGCAGTACACATGGTAGGAGGCCTTCTTGTTAATAAAGAGCAGCTGTTACTATCCTCAACATATATTCTACAAAGCTTTTCAGTGGAAATGAATATCCTTTTCTTGCAAAACTTTTAGGACTAAACTGTAGGTACCTCAGCATGCCAGAAGTAGCACCTAGTTTTCCATCTGATGAGGTCACAACACACTATTGAGACACAATGATCACTTACTTTAGGAAACAAGAACCTTGTGAAATATTTGATGGTGAAAGCAACCACACATAGACACTAGCTGCCTAAAGAAGGTCCTATGTTGCAAAATGGATAGCAATTTTACACCTAATCTCCACCTGCTGCTGTGATTTCTCTTTAGTTATATCGCTATCAATTTGTCATTCAAGAACATGTGAAAGTGATCCTGAATCCTGCAGGAACTTTTCAAAAGAAAGTAAGAAATGGAAGGGCAGATCTAAGACAAAATCATTTCCAGACTACACTCCACACTGCTCTTTTGTAGAGAAGGGCATTGATGTTGAAAAATTTGGCAGATCGCTGCTGCTATAATGGCCCTGAAGCTCATACTATATGCTGCTCTTTGACCTTTCACAAATCTGTGTGAAAATTTGATATGAAAAGAGTTAGAAGAGTCACACCTCTGACAGATCTGATCAGTGTTGAACCTTTACTTCTACCATTATAGCATATTTGTGGCAACTATTTATCTTGTTCTGACTGACCCAGTCAAGACCAGACTTCCTAAAAACCCATTTATTCAGCATAATATAAACCTATATAACAACTATGATTGTCATTACATGAAGACTAAACTAACTGTAGCTAAAGCTACAGTTTTAATCAGTACAGCTTAACATAACTGTGAAAGACAATAGAGTCTGGTGTTCAGAAAGCGGTACCCCAAAATGTGGGTAACAGTCAGATATTGCCATCATTACACATATTGAGTATTACCTCACTACACAAATAGTCCCTTTGATTGCAGTGAGCAAGTGTCATAGTATTTTTCTCATAATTTGCATCCGTGATTACCAGAACTGTGCATTATGTGTGCACTGATGACTGATTAGGCATGTAAATGATCACTTGGCATGGAGATACCAGGGGCTAAATCTTCAGCTATGTGCAAACAGAAGTGTGTGTGCACTTTTGCAATTTTTGTCTGTTTGTGTGTACATAGCTGCAATCTCCCATATACAGTGAGTGAAGTGAAAGTGTTATGTGTTGAGTTTTGACAGAAATACGCCACTGAGGAGGCATGAAATACCCAAAGAGCTAGTGTACAACATGCTTTTCAGTTCACGTGGAAGCAAGTCACAGTATGGAATGGAATGGAGTTGTGTAGGAGGTTTTGCACTTTTGGTCACTAGCAGAATGTGAACAGATTTTTAAATATGGAAGCTCCTGGCTGCTAAATATATTATTTACACCAAATTTCTGAGGTACATGGTTCACGTAATAATATTGACACACTGAATTTGCCACAGGAAAAAGGCATCCTAAATAAACTAGGATAAAGTTTTTGAAAATATTTTACTATCATTGAAAAGTATTCTAGAAAAATTCAAAATCAGCAATCAGAAGATGATAGGGGAACACCTGTGGCCAATATATTTGTTGAAAAAGAGCCAAACCCTTGTAGTTCCATTGATGTTCACTGATGTCAGTGGAGTTACATCAGGGTAAATTTGTCCCGCAATATTTATCCAACCATGATTTAAAGAATGAAGTCATACATGGCCCAATTTTCAGAGGTGATGATGAGTACCCCCAGCTTCCATGGAAATCAGTGCAAGAGTTGGGTGCTCAGCTTCTCTAAAAATAAGGCCAACAGGATCATGAACCTTCAAACATTAGTGATTTTGACCAAAACTCTAGTGATTTTACATGATAACACACTCTTCTGGGTTGTTCAAACAAAGAAAAACCTATCACAGAGGAACAAGGTGGATTCTTCAGCAGTATTTCTACTTTTCATAATATAAATAAGGATGGATTTGTAAGTATACCAGTACAAGCAATCTCTAAGCCTACTGCATATCAAAGTTGAGATTATCTGTCTAGTAGAGCACAGTTCAGATGTTCATTGCATGCAATACAAATGAGCCTTCATTTTAGGGTGATCTGGTAATTCACATAAATAGTAGCAAAGGTAGTAAAGGTAAACGCGTTTTGGCGACTGCTTAGTTGAGAGTCAGTTATTGTGGGGGCCACAGTTTACTTGTAGACTGAGTCTGAAATATACTGTGCATTTAAATATCATTTCTTGTTTCTCTATGAATTATAATTAACACAAGATTATGGCTTAAAGGGTTCTTCTTTGCACAGTCATTACCATATAAATATTTTAAATGACCTATCTCTAACACTGAATACAATGGAGTAAATATGAAATGGTTAAAGACAGAGCAATATTTTCTGTTTAATAGTTCTGAGAAAACTGGACGCATATGTCAGAGCTGTGTCTTATTTTTTCTTGATTTCTGTCAAATAAGGATCAGGCCCTATTTAGGTGCAGTAACAGTTAAGAAGTTCTATTTATACACAGGAATTTCTGCTTTAATATTACAACAGTTTATCTAATTACACAGTGAAAAGTGAAGTGAAACCATGAAGTTAGAGCACAACTGTAACAATTCTTCTCTCACCATTTTATACCAGTGCAACTTCAACAGACATACTCTGAATTTATACCAACTTAAGTAAAAGTATCAGACCCAGTGCATTTCACAAAGCATCAAGATGACACATGGAGTTTTAATATTCTTTTTTAAATCCAAAACTTGCTGTGATTTTCAGCAGCTTTTAGAATTAATTCTCATGGGACTTTCCATTAAGCTTCTGTAGAATACAGTATGTCCAGTTGTAAAATTTATGCAATTTTGTAATCATTGTTACAGGTCTTAAGTGCTTTTTCACACATTCTAGTTTTATACAAATAATAGGTGGAATATTATCTTTCACTCTGAATAGCTTTGTTTTTGGATTTTGAGCTTGCTGGGGCATAGACTGTCTTTGTACAGTGGAGCTCTGAGCCCTAGCTTGGGTCCTCAGACACTAATGCAATAGAAATAATAAAATAATAATAATAATAATATAATTAATAATTATGTATAGGTTTCTTTTGAACCCTTAAAGGAAAACTCTTGCTATATTGCTCAACTTGGCAATCTGAGAGCACAGAAAGATAAGTTCTCCTTTCAAGGAACTGTGAAGCATATTTGGGTTGTGAGTGACTTAGCTCTGCACTGGAGGGTTTTGCTGGGGTGAAGGAACCTCTTTTAATGGGTCCTCAACATTTTGGACTAAAATACATGATCATACAAAAAGCCATATTGATAAATATTAGACATTGATTGACCTTTTTCACCGGGTATCTTTGCTCCCAGAAAGGATGCATATAACTGATGCAAATGTCATTGACTTGAGTGCATGTGATCTTGTGGCTGGCCGCAGCTAGGATAAAAACCTGCTACTCACTGATAGCTAACAGAAAAACTCCTTTAGTTTAAGTAGGAGGGAGTTGTGCTTTTCGTGCTGAAAGATCGTTACAAAAACCAGCAATAAATCTGTTAAATATAAAACGAAGATTGGCAACTATATAAAGGTTGTTTAGAACTACCGATTGGTCCAAAGTTCTGGCTGAACCCATTGTGGATATACAAGGTTTTCTTCATCCACAGGATTGCATTATTCATGGTCTCTCTAAGATTGGCTTAGGCAACATAAAGTTAAATATACTGGAGTCACCTTATCTGTAGCTAAGAATTGTATTATACATGCCTGGGAGAAAAGATCGATTCTATCAATAGCTGAATAGATCTGTGCCCTTGATGTGGTTAACCACTTGAAAAGGCTGCCTATAGAGTAAGAGGCTGGCTCCCCTAAGAATGTTGAGAACATATGGAGATTCTTACCATGGGTTTTAATTGCTTACAGTCCATTCATGATTAATATTCATTAGAAGGGGAAATTTTGGCTTTGTAAGATTGTTTAATTTAATGCCTTATTCTTTAGGGAGCTGGGAGGTAGTGGTTTATGCTTGATAACATTTTTGCTAGTGTGTTCCAGGCAAATAACTGTGAAAGAAAATTTCTTTTAGCTCTTGTGGGAAAGAAGTGTGTTTTGTGAATAGAGGATCTTAGGTTCTAGTCTCAATGTTACATGTCGTTTAGCTGCAGTGACCATGGCGGCTGCAAATTTGTTACAGTGGGATTGCAGAGCAAATAGATCAGTTACTCTCAGCCAGTAACTAGTGTGTGGGATGCAGTTTATGGGGGAGTCAGGGGTAACAGAGGAGCTGCGGGAGAGGGAAGGAGCCTGGGAATGAACCTAGAGGGTTGTTGGGTGTGAGGCCTCCCCCATGCAGACCCTGGCTGTACCCCTAGCCTCTCCCATTCAGTCCCATTCTCCCACATCTTTCCCCATCCCCATGTATCCCTGCGCCCCCTACCTCCTGTCCCCATGTGGGTCATGCAGCCCCACTCCCATTCAGTCCCTGGCTCAATACTGTCACCCCACTAGCTCCTGAGCCCATACCCCAGTCTGTCCCCCCACTAGCCCTTCTGAACCCCAGTCTGTGACCTTCCCCCAGCAGCCCCATGTGCCCCGCTCTGTCCTGTGCTTCCTCACCTGGCCCCACTGTGAGGAATTCAGCTTCTCTCTCTCCCTCTCTGCCAGCTGGTTGCCCTCTCTTCTGGTGCCACAATAGCCCCTGGTGGGTGAAAGGTGTAACTGCAGTGCCTCTCCAGCAAAATCTATATTTTGCAGAGAAAAAAAATCTGCAGGAGATATGAATTCTGTGCATGTGCAGTGGCACAGAATTCTCCCAGGAACAATAATTTCTTTTGCATGGATTAACAATGTGTGCAGGCTGAGTCATGGAATGATGCAGTATTAAAGAGATACTGTACTCTGGATGCTATTTGCCATGTATATTCTGTTTTCAAAGAATTTTCTTTGTGGCTATTCAAATTGCTACAAAAGCTTTCTGACTAATAGTTGAGTCTTGTTTAACTTACAAGGTTCTTAGTTTTCATTAGGAAACTTGACTTGCAATAAAGGCCAGTTATTTGAGTAACCAATTCCTAGCATGCAATTTCTCCTTTTCATGTATCAAATGCATACACATTTAATTAACAGAGCCCTTCAGGCTGGGAAAATAAACATTCAGATGAGACCCTTTTCCCCATTGGCTAGCACAGTCCCAAGTTACAGACAAATGAAAACTTGATGAAGGATATATGACAGGACCCACTCCACTCCCTTCCATTGACCTCCATCTATCATGAACACAACTGGCCTGTATCATGGCAAGCAACCTCTATGTCAATAAATCATATAGTCTAAAGTTATGAACTCTCCACAAATGCTGCCATAATTCTTGATGTTCAAGTACTCACATGCTTCAGTCTTGCAGAAGTTTTGAACCAGGTTCACCCCTGTTGGCGTTATGCTCTTACATCAAAAAGAAATGTGTGCCCTTAGTGAGGAAAGAATGGCAGCAAATTTACCAATGCTTCAGTCTCAGGAAAAATGCTTCCTTTGTACTGCTCTCTGTAATATGTTGAGGCATTCACTATCATGAGAAGCACATGACAAACATCTTTCATTCAAATCAGAACAGAAGGTGTTCTGAAAAGACTGGTACTTCTGGTTTCTGTGAAGTAGTTAGGTCATGTAAATAGAAAGTAGTAGATACTACTATACAAGAGAGTCAGGCTGGGGTTTGTTTTTGCACAGGTGGTAAGGTGTATGTGGGAATGGTATTTAACTTAGCTTTATGCCGTTAGAGTGTTCCTGGTTCTGTGTCTTTCTTGTTAAGCACCACACAACAAAGACAATTTTCAGCAGTTGACAGATTTTTCTTTTCCACTATATAGTCATTGGTTTTCTGTGCTCTGAATATAATGGTGAGATGTACCACAATATCAGGTTCATTGCCACCAGTGGAGTTACACCAATACCAATTAGATCAGACTCTGGTCCATAATAATTATAGTCCCAAAGAATCTGCTCCATAATACATTCTACACAGTAATACAAATCTGTACTACTGAGAGATGGAACTGAGTGATTTAGTATGAGGAATCTTGAGTTAGATTGCTCAATCCATTCGTAACAGCAGTTCATTTTGGCACTGCAAGCTCTTTCAATTTTCTGAAGAGGCTGCTCAGATGATGTGGCAACTATTTCTACACTGGGAACTACTGCAGAGCTGCTTGTGATGGTGTCTTGTGCTCTTAAGCTGACCCTCCAGTTCTTACACTGTTACACTCATCACCTTTTGTGGCTCAGTTCTGAAGGAAGACAGCAGGCTTCTCAATGCTATTTTCCCATTCACAGACTGTCACTTTCACCTTTCTTTACCTCCCGCACCGGAAAAGATGCATTGCCTCTGAAAGTAGTACACAAAGCTCCAGGCTCAAACCAAACAGTCCAACCCAATTTAGCTTAGACTAAACAAAACAAATATTTATTGGCATTTCACAGAATAAAGAAAACAACATTTCATTACAAATTAAGAAGATATGTTCAAATGCACAAAGGGCAGGTTAGACACCCAAATTCCAGAAACTTTCAATGGGAGTTGGACACATAGCTGCTCTTTGTAAATCTCCATCTAAATGCATTGACACAGAAACTAGAAAAACATCTGTCTTTTGGCAAACTTAGGGTATGGCTACACTGGCGATTTGCAGCGCTGGAAAGCCTCCACCAGCGCTGCAATTCGTAAGTGGCCACACCTGCAGGGCACTTCCAGCTGCAACTCAGCATGGGGAATAAGGATTCCAGCGCTGGTGCTGCAGCACTGGTCATCAAGTGTGGCCACACACCAGCGCTGTGATTGGCCTCCAGGGTATAAGGATGTATCCCAGAATGCTTTTAACTAAATTACTCTCTTTGTTTTGTTATGCAGCCTCTCTTTGTTTTGTTGTGAATGAGCTCCGCGCGGAGCTCCATTGCCGTTGCCGCTGCTGCTTATCTAAAAAACAAACAGAGCTCCTGTTTGCTGTGATCATCTATACCTGGCTGTAAACAATCAAATGAGATTGCAGGCAGGGAGTGAATGAAACAGCGGGGAGTCGTGTTGGCTGCAGGCTGTTTGCAATTAAGAGTTAAGACTAAGGGGTTGGAAACATGTTCTGATTTTTCAAGGCAGGAAGCTAAACACACAGTGTTGGCTCCAAAAATCCACTCTCTCTCTCTCCCCCCGCTCCCTGTCACACTAGACCCCACTCCACCCCCCTCTTTTGAAAAGCATGTTGCGGCCACTTGAATGCTGGGATAGCTGCCCATAATGCATCACTCCCAACAGCACTGCTAATGCTGCAAATGTAGCCACACACCAGCGCTGGTAGCTGTGAGTGTGGCCACACACCAGCGCTGCTCCTACACAGCTGGATGACCAGCGCTGCAAACCGTAAGTGTAGCCATACCCTTAGGGTGAAATCCTGGCCCCACTGAAGTCAATAGGATATTTTTAGTTACACAGGAGAATAGTTTTTAAAAAAAACAAAGTTAACTGATTGAAAGCTGCTCCCTCAATGTGTCTTTCTGTTCTTGGACAACAGAAAATACCAATCAAATTATAGGACTGAATGCAAATGTGATACAAAGTACTATGCACACTAATGCTAGGTTCAAACTTTCCCTCTTTTTGAAACCAAACTGACATTTTCCTTATTGTCCTGTTACCAACCATCTGTTGGCATCTGATTATAATTAATACCTTTCCAAATGCAGAGTTCAGATTCTGCAAATACGCATGTGATTAGTTTTATGCATGTGACTAGTCCCACAGAAATCAATGGGACTAGTCACATGCTTAAAGTTAAACATGTGTGTAAAATTTGCAGACTCAGGGACTATGCAGAGGTATTTGGCATTGCCTACATGAGGATTTTGCCAAACATTTCCTGCTGCTGCTAACACAGGTCCAGTTCAATCAGTATTGGCAATAGTGCAAACCCTAATGGAAGCAAGACTCAGGAGTCAGCCAGTGCTTTTTAGCATTGTGTTGTTTAGTTTCTGGGAAGAATTAGATTGTTAAAAATGCTGATGGCTTCATGAAGCCATCTTCAACATTAAAACTCCAACTCCTGCAACCGCTGGTGGAGCTATGCCATTGTTAGCAGCAATGGGAAATTTTTGTCCCCAAATCCTACTGCAGAAAAGCCCCATGCGTACCTCAAAGGAATTATCCCTCCCTTTGTCCTGGTACAGCTGGAGAAATAGAAAGAGTTAATTCTAATGTCTCTTGCTACTCAAATCCTTTTCCATATGTCCTAATTAACCCCCTCCTATTCTGGCTAAAGGTTTCTGTTAACACCTCCCTTTTAATATTTCTGGCATGCTGAATAAACAATCGTCATGCATAAAGTTCCATTAACATGCAAATGATGAAGTTACACTTTTTGTTGAACTGCATTAGTATGTAAAGGAAGCAGTTCCCAATGGGAGGTTACTTGGTGACAGCTTAATAACAGCTAGGTGAATACCTCAAAACTTTCCCCTGAATATTTACTCAAGCAGAAAACTGAATTTGCTTGGAATGTGTTTGCACCCTTTTGTGTGAATATTCTAGTGAATGAATTTAGTAGCAGGGATAGTTATTGAAACAGAATTTGTAAAGACTATTTGTAGTTGTATTGAACCCAGAAACCTGATCTTTTACATTACTTTTTATCCAATCAGATAATAAGTAATCATGTGATGTATGTGTCCGGTAAAAATAAATACGGTGCAAATTTCAAAGACTGATTTTTCTAATATTCATAACAAATTGCTAGCAAACAGCCTTCAGACCAATAATATTTGAAGAAGTTATTTCGTGAATAAATATGATACGTGACACATGTTCAAAATATTCTCAGCTGCTAATTTATTAACACAAAAAGAGGCTAGCTTGATCAAAATATTATCAACTATGAATTATTCATTTGGCTCAAATTAATACAGAATATCTACATAAAGAATCTTAAATACTATGACATCAGGTTATAATATTAAAATCAGGTTTGTTTTAACTTGTTACACGTATGCAGTATCTTCCTTGACAATGATAACGAAATAGGTCCTGATTCAGTAAGATACTTAAGTATATGCCTAGCTTTTGAGTAAATAAGAAGTCCCATTTAAGTCAATGGACTACTCACATGCTTTAAATTAGGGATGTGCTTAAATGTGCCTGCTGACTGGGAGCTGTAATCTTTAGCTTCATGAGTAGGGACACAGAATTACAATACTTAAAAAACTCCACCCATCTTATTTTGAAAGTGGAGATAGGTGTGACTGGCCTCCATGGGCTTCTGTGCTGTGTGTGCTAGAGCTGTTAATTCTTGGAGCAAGAACCTTCAGAGAAATGTGCAGGGGAAGATGCTCCTTGCTAACTTGAATGGGCTATCTGAATATCCAGGTTGTGTTGAGGGAAGAGAGCAGCTGCCATGGGGCCTCTCTACCTGTCCTGCATAGGTCAGGAGTGAGTGAGCAGGCACAAGCAGGGAGTGGAGGGAGTCAAGACTCTGCCCTCCGGTCCCCTGATGGGATATGCAGCATAGTTTAGTCATTGCTGAAGGGCAAGCAATGCCATTTTTAGGGGTGGAACAGCTTACTTTCATCCCAGAGCAAAGGAGAAGTAGGGACCAAACTGTGTCTCAGAGGCTGCTCTGACTCACTCTGGAAACAAGCCAGGCATCTGGAAGATCCCATGATCAGGGGAGCATCAAAGATAGCTTACAATCAGCGTTGTACACACCCCCCTCCCTGAGTTATGTGGAGCACAGCTTGGCTGAATCAGAGGGTCTTAGCTGGAGAATACTAGGAAGTACGCCCATTTGGATCACATTAATTTTACCCTATCTTTCCCACCAGATGAAAAGTTTGTTAACCCTGTAGTTAGAGCTGGCTAAATGAGCCAGCACTTCAACAAACTGCAGTGCAAGAATGTTAGAGTTAAAAGACATAAAGGATTCAAATTAGGGCTGTCGATTAATTGAAGTAACTAAAAAAAATTAATCATGTTTAAAAGTATTAATTGTGATTAATTGCAGTTTTAATTGCACTATTAAACAATATAATACCAATTGAAATCTATTAAATATTTTGGATGTTTTTCATCATTTTCAAATATACTGATTCTGCCACATCAGAGCAGAATACAAAGTCTACAGTGCTCACTTTATGTTATTATTTTTATTACAAATATTTGCACTGTAAAATTAATAAACAAAAGAAATAGTATTTTTCAATTCACCTCATACAAGTACTGTAATGCAATCTCTTTATCATGAAAGTGCAATGACAAATGTAGATTTTTTTTTGTTGCATAACTTCACTCAAAAACAATCACTAAGACAAACAAGTTTGTTTACATTTATGGAAGTTAATGCTGCTGGCTTCTTATTTACAATGTCACCTGAAAGTGAGACCAGGCGTTTGCATGGCACTTTCGTAGCCGGCATTGCAAGGTATTTACATGCCAGATATGCTAAACATTTGTGTGCTCCTTCATGCTTTGGCCACCATTCCAGAGGACATGCTTCCATGCTGATTATGCTCGTTAAAAAAATAATGTGTTAATTAAATTTGTGACTGAACTCCTCGGGGGAGAATGGTATGTCTCCTGGTCTGTTTTACCTGTATTCTGCCATATATTTCATGTTATACTAGTCTCAGATGATGACCCAGACCATGTTGTTCGTTTTAAGAACACTTTCACTGCAGATTTGACAAAACGCAAAGAAGGTACCAAAGTGAGATTTCTAAACATAGCTACTGAGCAGGACGAAGTATGGAGCATGCTTTCAGAAGTCTTAAAAGAGCAACACTCCGATTTGGAAACTATAGAACCTGAACCACCAAAAAAGAAAATCAGTTTTCTGCTGGTGGCATCTGATTCAGATATGTAGGTCTGCACTGCTTTGGATCATTATTGAGCAGAACCCCTCATTAGCATGGATGCATGTCCTTTGGAATGGTGGTTGAAGCATAAAGGGACATATGA
Organism: Mauremys mutica; assembly: GCF_020497125.1. Taxonomy (NCBI): domain Eukaryota; kingdom Metazoa; phylum Chordata; order Testudines; family Geoemydidae; genus Mauremys; species Mauremys mutica. Next base: position 49,524,645 of record NC_059077.1, read on the forward strand.
ATCTTTAGCTCATCCGGCACGTAAATATCTTGTGAGGTCGTCTACAACAGTGCCATGTGAATGCTTGTTCTCACTTTCAGGTGACATTGTAAACAAGAAGTGGGCAGCATTATCTCCTGCAAATATAAACAAACTTGTTTGTCTGAGTGACTGCTGAACATGAAATAGGACTGAATGGACTTTTAGGCGCTAAAGTTTTACATCATTTTATTTTTGAATACAGGTTTTTTTGTACATAATTCTACATTTGTAAGTTCAACTTTCATGATAAAAAGATTGCATTTCAGTATTTGTGTGAGGTGAATTGAAAAATATTTCTTGTTTTTTATAGCACAAATATTTGTAATAGAAATAAATATAAAGTGAGCAGAGTACACTTTGTGTTCTGTATTGTAATTGAAATCAATATATTTGACAATGTAGAAAACAACCAAAAATATTTAAAATAAATGGTATTCTATTATTGTTTAACAGCGCCATTAATTGTGCGATTAATTTTTTTCATTGTGTGATTAATCATGACTAATTTTTTTAATCACTTGATAGCCCCAGTTTAAATCTTTGACAATTGTCATTTAAGGATATCTAGAAAGTATGAGATAGAGTCCCATTAAATCTGCAGCTGAGATAGTTAAAAGAAATGCTTGAAGGTTTAGACATTTATAGTCACAGTGAAGACATCCTTACGCAAACATCCTTAACAATGCGCAACCTCTCACAGGACAACCTCAGACACTGCCCATTGATTATAGGGGAATAATGTTAATAATTCTATGTAAAGGACAACTTTGTTTTAAAAGTAGGCACATAAGAATTGCCACATCAGAGCAGGCAACCATATAGGGGCAGATACTCAACTTGTGTACTCTCATAGGTCAGGACTTCAATGAAGCTATGACAATTTAAACCAGCTGAGGTTCTGTTCCTTAGACCAGTATCCTATCTCTGACAGTGGGCACTACCACGTGTTTTAGAAGAAGGTAGAGAATCCTTGTTAAGGACAATCATAGAATAACCTGCCCATCGTGGAATTTTTCTCCCTAAACTAAGTGGTTAGTGGTTGGCTTATACCCTCAATCATGAGGATTTATACACTTTTAAAGCTTTTATGCTTTCTAATACAAATGGGGATGTTCTCATTATCTGTATACATACCCAGTCTTATTTTGAATTGTACTAAGCTTTTGGTCTCAGTAATATCTTGTGGCAATGAGTTCCACAGGCTTACTAGTACTTTATGTAAAAATATTTCTTTTTCTCACAGATTTAAATTTATTGTCATTCAATTTCATTGGCTGTCCTCTTGTTTTTATTTAATGAGAGAGTAAATAAGATTGTCCTCCTCAATCTTTTTTTCTATTTTGTAATATCTCTATCCACCCTAAACTAAACAGTCCTAATCTTTGCAATTTCTTTTCTTACGGAAGTCTTTTCACAGTATTGTAGGCGAGAGTGTAGCTTTGTTTATCTAGTGGCATTACAATATTTTCTGTAATATCTTCCATCAATGTCTTCATACACCCTAATATTTTGTTTGACCATCACTATATATCTCACAGATGTTTGCATTAGCTGCCCATAATGACATCTGGAACTTTTTCCTGAATGGTTTAGTTTATTTAGAATCCAGTAAATTTTATAAGAAGTTCAAGTTATTTCTTGCAATGTGTATCACTTTCTATTTGTCTTTCATCTACCAGTCTGCTGCAGAACTGCCTAGCTTTGAAAGGTTCCTCTGAAATTCTTCACAGTATTCTCTTGTCTTCGCTAACCTAAATAAATTTGTCATCTGCAACTGTCACCTTATTACTCACCCCCTTCTCCAGATCCTTTGGGGGCACCCTGACAGTTCTCCTTTGGAGTTATTCTTGTTAAGACCTTTACTGACAAATGCAATGTATTTTCAGTATAACATCTATTTAACTTAAAATAATTCCTTGACCTTTCCTTGTGCTATCTGACAGCCCAGATCTATATCTGCTGCCTTGTTAAATATACATGAAACAGGAAGCTAAGGATAATGTTTTATCTCCAGTTTTGGATTCTGTATACATAGGGCCCCTCAGGGCCATGTGGCACATGGAACAAAATAATTGTTTTCCAGAAAGTAGGAGAAGGAACCCTCTGAATTCTATATTAAAAAGATGTTAACTTTCCACATTGCCCTAGCTGGTCTTTAAATTGTTAATCTGTATAGGCCCAACTCATATCTTTGCCCTGGTGACTGTATTTGAGAAACACTGTGTTAGACAGAGTATGAAGCAATGAGGAGAGAATGTTCCAGATTAAATATGAATTACAACGGAACATGTGCATTGTGAAATAACTACTTTTATTTGTTACCCAGTTTTATTTTAATAGAAGTCTTTGGGAATCTCTAGCATTTCCAGCGCATTACTGCATGCATTAAGCTAGCCAGTTTAATTTAGCAGAGAAGCTGCTTCCAGAATTAGAACCTAGTGTACATCTTCAATGCCCTTCCCCCGTTGCTGTGCTCCAGACAGCTTGGGCGTCAGTTATATTCTTTTATTTATTTATCTTTTTGTGTTTGTTGTACATACATCCTAAGCGTTCTGATCTGACCTACCCTGTATTTACACTAGTGTAACTCAATCAAGGGCAACGGAATTGCTCCCGAGTTGTACTAGTAGATGTGAGATCAGTGCTCTTAGGGTGCATGTACAATAATGAACACAATATTTATTAACATACATAAAAAGAACAGATTTCTCGTGTTGCGAGGAGCAAAGGGAGACCCAACATGGACACTGCGTGCGTCAGGGGAGAACTTGAGAATGGCCTTGTAACTGGAATGCTTTGTTTTATTAAATCCCCCATTCAAACACGTTAGTCATCCAAGAGCTGGAGGACCCAGAATGCTGAGACAAAAACTTTCCAGTTTTGGGGAGTTTATATTTTTTGACAAAAACCTCACAATTTTTCATGTTAAGCCATAATTTTTGATGAAAAATTTAGTTTAGTAGAAAACCCAATTTTCTGTTGAAAAACAATTTCAGTGGAAATTTTTTGGTCAGGTCTAGTTATCTGGTGTCTAGTATAGAGACAGAACAGAGCCATAAAGACTGAATCTGCTCCAGATCTAAGCTCCCTCAGGGCATGATTCTCATGTACACTAAGGCACCTTTACACTCTGGCAGTCAGTGTAAATAGACCTTAAAAGTGGGTGTCAATGTAATTCACACCCACCTTATTTATGTTTACTGCTAGAGTGTAAAGGAGCCTTAGTGTAAATGAGAATCAGGCCCTCAAAATTCAAGGGTGGGATTAAAATGGTATAAGTGAGAGGAGAAACTGGCCTGTTAAGGTCATTGCAATTACTCAGGACTTACAATGGTGTAACTGAAATCAGAGTTTGGCCTTTTGAATAAATCTGTCATATTTAGAAAAATACCTGGCTCCTCTTCCTTCTATTGCTCAGAACCTGTTTAGCCATACCAGGATTGTAGCCACTGGTGTGCTGAGACCAGTGCCTTTCCTGCTAATCAGTACTGTTTCCGTGTACTCTCCTGTCTTTCGGTCAGGGCTGCCCGGGGTGGGGCAAGTAGGGCCCCCATGAGAGTTTTTCTGGCAGGGTCCTTCACTCGCTCCGGGGGCCTGGAAAACTTTCACGGGGCCTGGGCCCCTGGAGCTTCTTCCGCTCCGGGTCTTCGGTGGCAATTCAGCGGCGGTGGGTCCTTCCGCTCCGGGACCTGCTGCTGAAGTGCCCCGAAGACCTGCAGCGGGGGTCCTTCCACTCTGGGACCCGCCTCCGAAGTGCCCCAAAGACCCGTGGCAAGGGTCCTTCCGCTCTGGGACCCACCGCCGAAGTGCCCCGAAGACCTGGGCAGGGGGGCCTTTCCGCCCCGGGACCTGCTGCCAAAGTGCTGGGTCTTCGACGGCAATTTGGCAGCAGGGGCCCCCCGCCGCCAAAGACCCCAGGCCTCCTGAATCCTCTGGGTGGCCCTGCTTTCGGTATCCATCTGTTGTCTCCTGTCTTATACTTAGATTGTAAGCTCTCTGGGGCAGAGACTGTCGTCTTGTTCTGAGTTTGTACAGCACGTAGCACAATGGGGTCCTGGTCTGTGACTAATGCTTCAAGGTGCTATAGCAATACAAATAAAAAACAATGATAATAATAGGGACTAGGGTTACTAATATGTATTTTCCCCCTAAATTCTAAACTGAGAGGTTTAGGGATTCTAGGCTGAATTCCTACTTTATTTAAACAAAAGAAATACACTCCAAATATTGTCTTCCAAAATCCATTTTACCTGATTTTTAACATTAGTTGCATTTATTATATTTTTAATATTGTGGAAACATTTCATTTTTAATTTTTATAATCAATGATAAGTCATGTATTATATAAATGCTTTGTGTACTGTATGTAATTGAATTTTGAAGCAAATAAATGCAATTACATATATTATACTCTTTAAACTATTATTTTAACTACTAATACAACAAACTAAATATCTCTTGGCAGAAATCTTATCCTGGCTGGGATCTGTCATTTCACTTACAGACGAGTCTTAATTTATTAGCTTTAATCTGTTTTTTAAAAAGACCTTCGTTTGCCAAGTAGTTTTGTTTTCTCATTAAATATTACTCAAAGATATTTTATTCCCTGAAACTTTTCCAAGGGTACATTAAAAAACCTCAGTTTTTAATGGATTTCTTTTAACTATACAATATGGGAGTTTGTATGAATTTCATGCAGCTTAAACTGAAAGAGCGACAAAAACCTTTAGAGGATTATATGGCATTTAATAATAAATTCAATAAAAAAGTATCTGACTTTTGCCCTGCCTAAGCGTGCATACATTCATGGAAACACCCAAACTGGAGCGCAGCTTGCAACATGGACAATGTCACATTCTGATCTCAATTGGGCCGGTGTAAAGCTGGAGTAAGCTCTATGGACTTCAGTAGAATCATTCCACATTTACAAGGCTGAATCTGGACTGCATTCCGGATCTTTTGCTGAATCTGGTCCTGAGTGCTACCCATAGCTCTCTGGTATTGCAGAAGTGTAGCAATGTGCATAATCTGTGTCCACACTTCAGCATTTGCCGAGCTGAACCCAGCCATCTTTGTAGTGGTCTGAGGGGGATCAGCTAGAACCATTTTTTAATTCTGTATGTGTCCAGTACTGACAGGCGTGATATGACTATGGGAAAATCACTTAGGGCTAGATTGTGCTGCACCCTAATTTGGGGGTATTTGGTGGGGAGATGGAGTAAGGGTCTTCCCTGCCCTAGCCCAGTGCATGTAACAATTGCTGTTCCTGTGCTCAGGGGTGGGAGTGGGGGCGCCATAGCTCAGGCCAGTGAAGTGGTGGAGCAGTGTGCATGCTTCTCAGGTGTACTGGGGAGCTTTCAGAGGCAATGTGCTTCTGTGAGGCAGAATGACTCTGATGCCTCCACTGGTGTGGTGCAGCTGTGCACTGTCATCACTACAGGTTTGTGCCTAGATGGCTTGCTCTCTCTCTCTGTGGTTTTGTTCTGCTACCCATCATCATAGTATCGGAGCATCTTCAATGGAAAATAGATCGGCAATAGAGTCTCTAGTGGACTCCATAGCATCTTTGGCTCTTCTCCCTGTCTGGGTTGTAGAAAGCTCTCTTTGGGTACTTTGCTTTTATATAATGAGGGAGGTGATGATTGATATTGTGGATGCTGTTCTGATTATGGTGGGAAAGTATTATCAAATAAGAAGGTCTTGCAGCATTTCCTAAATGTGATTAGATTTGGGATTCATCTGTTTTCCTCTGGAAGTTTATTCCACACCAGATCCCCTGATCCATTTGAAGACTATGACCAACGCCTTAAACAGGCAGTAGAAGCAGATTGAGAACCTTTAGAAGGACCGGCGCACAGGACTGATCTGCTCATGGCTGCCTAAATAGTGGAGGAAGTGGGCAACTGCATTTTGCACTGGTTGGAGACTTTGGAATATTTTCACATTCAGCTTCATATACAGTAAATTACTGTAATCCAGTCTGGAGGTGACAGATGTATGGATCATTGTGGCCAAGTCCTTGTTCAGTAGAAAGGGGCAGAGCTTTTCAAGTGAGTTACCTAGACAGCTGAAAAGCCTTATTTTAGCTGCACAATGGGGCAATATACAATACTTTCCTACTTTCTATTTAGACTGTAAACTTTTGAGGGGCAGGGACAGTGCCTAGCACAATGAGGCCCCATACTTGGCTGGCTCTTAGGCACTACTCTAATAAATATGTTAAATAATAATATTGTATCTCAGAAGGGTCTCGTGAGACTTAATCAAGATTATCACTCAAAATGTGCTACATAAAATTCAAAGTACTGCAGGACTGGGGAGAGTAAAAAAAGCAGCAGCATAATTTTAGCTTGGAACTAGATAAAAGTAATGCCTAGATCTAGAGCAGGTTAATTTATTTGTTTTGAATAATACTAACTGGAAATGTAAACCTTTATCTCAGTTCACGAACTGCTCACAAACAAATCTGATTTCTACAAATGTGTCTTTTATTTAGAGGCATTGGCCAAATTGGACTAACAACATTCAACTTACGGATTGCTGTTAAAGGGTCCCTTTGATTGTTTGTTATTCAGTATTTGTGGTATGTGATTAATAACCTAAGTTACCTGGTATTGTTTCTGCTCCCCAGTTGGGTGACTGAAACTTTAAACAGGAGAATAATGAATGCTGAATAGCAACCAGTAGATAATGTATAATATACTGTTTTACTAAACATTTCAGCGCTTTCAGGATTCACAATCATTTTCCTGTAAGCCCTACAATCATTTGAAAATTCAGCGATAATGCATAATATGATTAAATGAATAGCAGCAGAGTGAACTAAGCCCATTTATTTATGAATATCAGTGTATCACTTTTTTCATTATTCAACCAGTTTTGCATAGCATGAGAAAGGCACAGGTATTTCCTATTGCTGTTGGATATTCATATCTATATCAATGTGCTTTTGAAAGTTTCCATTTTCAGAGTAACTCAAGCCATGCTGTTTCATCACAAGCAGTAACATAGCTAAAACACCCCAATGTACTTTGAAAACATATGCCTTACTGTGACCGGGGTCCTAGTCAGGGCCAGCTATGGTCATTCAATTAGGGTGAACTGCAAAAAATGGAGCAGCCACACCCCCAAAAGCTGGTGGATATTCCAAAACTTAGATTCACAAACCCAGCATAAAACAGCTTCTTTATTACCTTTCTAGTTACTCAGAAGTCCAAACAACACTGTGCCCTTAAAGTGATCCAGCCTCAGGCCTCCATCCAGGTACCCACATCAAATATGATGAAAATTTTTGTAAATCTTTTTTCGTCATATAAAAGAAAAGGTTCTACCAATCTCAAAGGATTGGACACATTACCTCCCAGGTTAATGAATGTTTCAGATTTTACCCAAAGACACGCTACAGCCAATTCTTATTAAGTAAACTAAAATTTATTAAAAAACAAGAGAGAGAGTATGGTTAAAAGAGAAATATACATACAGATATGAGTTCAATTCATTTAGGTGCAGATTCATAGCAGAGATGGTGAGCTTTGTCGTTGCAGAGTTCCTTTATAATTCAGTTTCTTGGTCATAGCCCAATGTCCAAATCTCATATTCAGGATGTACCAGCATAACTGGGACCTCAGTCTTGAGACTCAAACTTCCCCTGATGACGTCTAAACAGATCTGAGATGACAGAATCAGGACCCAAAGATCTTTTATACAATGTAATGTCTTTGACAAGTTGGGAGTTCCTCGGGGAACAAAAGGTAATTAGGATGACTTTGAAGGAGGTCCATCACCGGTACTTAGCTATATGAATTAACATAAGGCCATTTGCTTGTTCCTCCACTATTCCCAGTACATTTCAAAGAGAGATGAATACCGAGATATCCCATGTTTACAATTCATTTTGACCTCTGAATTATCAGAATACAGCATAGATAGGGACTGTTGATTACATTGTCCACCCTACTCATACATATGTAAAAACACAAAAAACACAAACATTATCTCCCTACCTGTCTTTTGAAGGTTATTTATTTTGCAGGATGTTTAACCCTTTCTAGCCATGCATCACACTTACCATTTCAGTTATTGATTAAAGAGTTCTGTCTCATGATCTTATGCTCTATAGCCAAAGCAGTAAGGAAGCATAGTATATGGCAAAATATTGTCTTAGATTCAATGCTTTAGTGAATGTTAAAATTTCAAGTTTGTAGTTTTAGTAGGACTGGTGTTTTGGCGAGTAAAGAAGAGTGATAAGTTTTCCACTTTTATTGTGCTCCGTGGGCCTGTACTCGGTGTTGCAGACTAAGTTCTTTCTCACAGGCTTTCATCCAAGCATCTGTCTAGGGACAATTAGGCAACAATTCATTTTGAGTATACATTATGAGGCAATTAAATAAGAGCTGCTCTCCTCACAGAGGAGGCAAAAGTGAGATCTAGGACATTAATTACTGGGATGTCATGAGAAGCTACAGTGATGCAAATCATCTGGTTCCAGCATAAACTTGCAGCCAAACTGCAAATTTACTGCAACTTTATACCATCAGTGTAGATTCTGTGATGGCTTGTCACTATACAAGCATGTGTGTGTGTTAGAGAGGGGAAGATGGAGAGAATATGTCTTAGGTAAGACTAGAGAACAGAAGCTATATCCTTCTTTAAAAAATCATTAGAGTAGATATGGCAGCTCTTTGTAAGCAAGTGAGGCAGTTCTCATTAATACTTCTATAGTTTTAAAATAAAAAAAATAGATGCTACTGAAATGTCCTTTGGTTTCATTTCTGGTTGAAAGTCTATTTTATCATTGGCCATAAAAATGCTGTTAATAGGTGTGCTGAATGTTCTAAGTTATCTTATGCAGAAGTGAGAAGTTAAGAGATTGGAACCAGACTAAATAAATCCAATGTAAATCCAGAGTAATTCCATTTATATCAGTGGCGTTAGTATGGATTTATCCCCAAGTAGATCAGAATCTAGCTCAGCCCCCTCCCCTTTCTAAATTGACATTTTTCAATTATTGAATGCACGTCTGTTCTCCAAATGTCACTGTTTAAAATACACATCTGAGTGGTGGCATTTATAATGAGCCTGGAAGAATTTGCTGCTGCTATAGAACTTGCTCATTACTGTTGTTTTATAATTAATAATAAATTGTTGATTTCCCTTGTCCCTCAAACAAATCAAAGTTCTAGTTTGAATGTATCCTAGAATTGCAGCTAACTGAGAGCTCAGTTGTCTGCTACTGTTTAGTCAATCAGATCGAATTGCCCATGGTTGGGTTAAGAGGATCAGAATGTAGGTCAAAAACTATGTGATTATTATTTTGATTTCATGGTTTTTAAGATAATTTCATATTTTTAGGGTCTGACTCATGATTTCTGAGCATGTGGGACAAGCAGTATAGTGATAAGATAATAGATCTGATAGACAGGGTAAAGCTGAATGGAGAAGGGCCTTAAAGGCAAAGACAAGGGGTTCATATTTGATGATGGAGAGCAAGGAGAGCCACTGGAGAGAAGGGATCATGTGGTTGGAGCATCAAGTCACAAGGTTTATCATAGCAGCAAAATTTTGAATGGATTTATAGAGGCCAATATGGCTAACTAAGACACTGAAGAAGGGGATATTATAATGGTCAAGGTATGAGATGATGAGGGCTTGAACAAGAACCTGGTAGTCTGTAGAGATAGGAATGGGCGAATCTTAGAAATGTTGTGAAGGTAGAAGTGGCAATACTAGGACATGACCCGGCCATGTGGATCTAGAAAGAGGGATGAATTGAAGATGATGCCTAGATTATAGGCCTGCGTGACTGGGAAGATGATGGTGTTATCCATTGTGTCTAAGTAATCATGAAAAATGAAAAGATTTGAGGGGGAGATCAAAGCTCAGCTCTGGCAATATTGAGCTTAAGCTGCTGGCTGGACATCCACCAGGAGATGCAGTTGGAGAGGTCAGAGGAAAACCATGAAAGGACAGAGTTGCAAATGTCAGTGGAGGACAAGACTTTAAAAAAGAGGGAATGTTTGATAGTGTTAACGGCCAAGGAGAGAACAAGAAGGATGATGATGGAGGCCCTGGCCAGAAAGAGGTAATTGGGGACCTTAGTGAGAACATTTTCAGTGGAGTGGAGAGGGAGGAAGCTGAATTAGAGAGGGTAAAGGATGGAGTTGAAGGAGTTTGTCTATCATGTAAGTATTTTATTTGGTTTGTACTATCATAAATAATAATATAAAACAGTTGTTGCTATACTTTAACCTTTACTGTGCATCAGGAATGTATAAATAGGCAACATATTTCATAAACTTCATGGGTCAGAAAAGCCCAGACTAGCTTTTCCTGAGATGAGTTTCATTGAAAGAAAAATGGTTCTGTTTGTTTTGCTATTGGAACAGGTCTGCTGTTTATTCACTGTAAATTATTGTAAACAGATAACTATTGTAAGAAACATGCTGCAGCCTAAGTTTAAATCAGAACATTTGATAACGTGACTATGCTAGTGGAGCCAACATGTATTATAGAAAGAATCTAAACTCAATCTTTTATTAATAATGACTGGAAGCTGTTTTCTCTAAAACCAGCAGAGTAGCAAGAGAATGAATACATTTAACAGGCTTTCCTCTGAAACTCCATTCCCTTTGTGGGGAGGGATGTGTTCATTACAGCTGGGCAGATTGTTTCTAACTGATGAGGAGGAAGTGAGATCTGTTACTCGTGTTTGGTCTGGGTACATGCAGAAGAGCCTCAGCAAAAAGGAAACTGCAGCTTGACTTGGTCAAATTCTTTGCTAACTTATTCCCCAAGAAGCCTGAATGAAGCCAATGGCCCAGAGGCCCTAGTCCAGCCAAGCTGTGCTTCAAACCAGCTTGATGCTTCCCTGGGTCTCTGATTCAAGTTAAAGCATTCTCAGAGTTGCTCTAATGTATTACATGCAGCTACCCACTGCCCCATGAGACTGTTATGACAGCTGGAGATGACCCGGGTATAGGGCAACCCATCATGTCCTCTTTCTTTTGGGAACACCTTGTTGGGATAAGGGTGGGGGTGGCATAAGAACCACTATGGCAGCTCTAGTCCTCTGGAAATTGTTGGCAGCAAAGAATATTCTCATGAGATTGGATCTACCAGTGGCAGGAAGGAACTGGAAGTGAGGGGAAATGTGAAGTGTCCATAGTCTGAAAGGGGCGTGGAGAAAGAGGCAGTAAACTGGGAGGGATATGCACTGGGGTTATCATGGAGCTGTGCTACCTGCTCTTGGAATGAGGAATAACTTTCTGAATTATTCCACCAGCTCTGTTTTTCAGAAATGTAGACAAGTGATCTCTAAGATGATTTGAAAAATCTTGCAAGTTCACTGCTCAGCTTTCACTCCTGTTAGGTTTGGGATGAAAAACAAGGAATCCTGAACATTGATAAATATTTGTACTTAGAGATTTGGTGGTTTTATCTCAGCATGAAACCAGGGAGGGAGAGGGAATAGCCTGGCAAACACAAAGTAAAATAGCACTTTAAATAGCTATTTCCGCCCCCCCTCTGAAGATTTCTCCATAGTGATTTAATTAAATTAGAGGTGGAACCTGGCTCCACTACCGCTGAGATTTAGTGACTTTAATATTTAGATCTAAGCTTTAGTGCTGGCCCCAACTGTATCGTGGGGCTGAACCAAAATCCTGGGTCTGAACACTGTAACCTTGGTGAAGTTTCGATCGTGAGCTAATCTTTGTGGGTCAGACTCATTCAAATATATTTTTCTTTCTGAATTCTCCATCCAGAAAAGACTGTGGGATGCTTCTGCAAATCATGTTTGTTTAAAGGAGCATAGAAAATGTAGTTACTGAAGAAGCGGTCTTCAAACCAAACCCAGAACAATCCTTCAATGTGACAAGTCCCTGAGTTATTTACATTCTCCCTATATTAGCAAATAGGACTTTATTTTTAAGGGCTTACTACTCACCAAATAAGTTTTTCAGTTCAAGCAGTGTATTGTATATGGCAAAATGTGGTAATCTACTGTCTTCTCTACATTAACCAACAACAGAAAGGGGCAAATAGCTTCACGTGAGACAGGACTGGGATAGATTCAGCCTGGGTTTCTGGCCACAGGCACATATCTCCTGGAAACCCAGACATGGGACCCTGATGTCCCGAGTGAACCAGGGAGAATTCTGTGGCTGCACAAAACATCGGACCTCCCCGCTGCCATGGAATGGGCCAAAAAGGCAGTTAATGTAGCCCATGAAGTGGGCAGCACTGCCAGTAAGGGAATATACTCGGGGGATGTGCTGATTCAGGATACCTTCTAAGCATCTTCCACTGGAAATTAAAGCTGCCTTCTCCCACCATTAGCTCACACTGTAAACTCTTTAACGTAGGGACCATATTATGTTCTGTCTTTGTACAATGCCAAGCATAATGGGGTATGTGCTATGGCAATGCAAATAAATAATAAGGGCAGGAGACACCATTTGACAAAGGAACCAGCTGCAGGAGTAAAAAGAGAATGCAGGAAGAAGTCCAGCAACGGAGTGGGGGCTACTCAGTTTATTGCACCCAATGCAGCATGTATGATTACCTGCCCTTCAGGCAGGTGGCATACGTGTGCATTCGGTGCAAGGAGCTCCTGGTCCTCAGAGACCGTGTACGGGCTTTGGAGGCCAGGGTGGCTGAGCTGGAGGAGCTAAGGGAGACAGAGAGGTACATAGATGAGATTTTCCGGGACAAAGTAGAAGGGCCCCACCCCTGGTCTGATAGCTTCTGTGCTGTTGAGGAGGATGAAAGTCCCAGGGAAGGAGAACATCCAATGGAGCAGAGAGAAACGATCCCATAGTTGGGGCTCTTCTTCCAGATGAGGTTGTGGTATCCTCTCGCACTGAGGATACCTCTCCCATGGAGGGAATTCCAGTTATTAGGAAGAGACAGGTATTAGTATTGGGTGATTCAATCATAAGAAACATAGGTAGCTGGGTTTGCGATGACCAGGAGAACCGCATGGTAACTTGCCTGCCTGGTGCGAAAGGTGCAGATCTCTCGAGACATCTAGATAGGCTTATGTGTCGTGCTGGGGAGGAGCGGGTGGTACAGATAGGTATCAATGACATAGGGAAGGATAGGAGCAGGGCCAACTCCAGGCCAATGGGAAGAGGTGGCACATCTAGGTCTTCGGCGGCAATTCGGCAGTGGGTCCCTCAGTCCCTCTCGGAGTGAGGGACCCGCTGCAAAATTGCCACCAAGGAATATAGCGGTGCGGTTGAGCTGCCACTGAAGTGCCGCTGAACGTGGCTTTTTTATTTTTCCTTTGCCGCTTGAGGCGGCAAAAAAGCCTGAGCCAGCCCTGGATAGGAGAGCGGTCCTGGAGGCCAAATTTAGGTTGCTAGTGTCAAAGTTAGACTCAGGACTCACAGTTTGTCAGACCACTCTGTTTTATTAGCACAGCGCTCTGCTAATAACACCCAGATAATGTGAGCACCATGCAAGACACAAACTATCTTATTTATACAGATAAAAGGGTGAGAACTTAACAAGATAACAAAGGAAGCAGAATCAGATAAGTTTATCTGGGCTAGGCCTGCATATCTTATTTCCTTACTAACTATTACCCATCTTCTGTTAATGTTTCGCCATTAGCACCATTGTTTATGCCTAATGTTTCTTTTCCTGGCACCTGCATTTCAACATTTCTTATTTCTGCTTAAAGGTACATACAACATTTCTTTAAGCCATTCTTATTTTTACAATATAATTCATTCTACTTTCACACTAGGTAAGAGATTGAAGTCCAGGACCTCCATGGTAGCATTCTCTGAAATGCTTCCAGTTCCACGTGCAGGGCCAGTTAGACAGGCGGAACTGCAGGGTCTCAATGCGTGTCTGAGATGATAGTGTAGTGAGGAGGGGTTTAGATTTATTAGGAACTGGGGAAACATTTGGGAAAGGGGGAGCCTACAGAGGAAGGATGGGCTCCACCTAAACCAAAATGGAACCATATTGCTGGTGCTTAAAATTAAAAAGGTTGTAGAGCAGTTTTTAAACTAAGGTCTAGGGGAAAGCCGACAGGTGCAGAGGAGCATGTGCTTCGGACATCCCTTGGGGACGATCTATAAATGGAGATTCCCTATGTCCTAATAAGGAGGAGAGGATGGAAGATGATAAAATACAGGTAGGATCTGATGAGAAACAGTCAAATGAAAAGAAGTCCCATTCAATTACATCATGTAATGGCAGGTAGCTAAAAAGTGAAAAGTTTTTAAAGTGCTTATATACCAATGCTAGAAGTCTAATTAATAAGATGGGTGAACTAGAGTGCCTCATATTAAATGAGAATATTGATATAATAAGCATCACAGAAACCTGGTGGAATGAGGATAATCAATGGGACACAGTAATACCAGGGTACAAAATATATTGGAAGGACAGAACAGGTCATACTGGTTGGGGAGTGGCATATATGTGAAAGAAAGTGTAGAATCAAATGAAGTAACAATCTTAAATGAACCAAACTGTACCATAGAATCTCTATGGATAGTAATTCCATGATTGAATAATAAGAATATAGCAGTACGGGTATATTACAGACCACCTGAACAAGATGGTGATTGTGAAATGCTCAGGGAGATTAAAGAGGCTATTAAAATAAACACTCAATAATAATGGGCAATTTCAACTATCCCCATATTGACTGGGTACATATCACCTCAGGAAGAGATGCAGAGATAAAGTTTCTTGACACCTTAAATGGCTGCTTCTTGGAGTAGCTAGTCCTGGAACTCACAAGGGGAGAGGCAATTCTTGATTTAGTCCTAAGTGCAGCACAGGATCTGGTCCAAGAGGTGAATATAGCTGGACCACTTGTTAATAGTGACCATAATATAACATAATTTAACATCCCTGTGGTGGGGAAAACATCACAGCGACCCAACACTGTAACATTAAATTTCAGAAAGGGGAACGACACAAAAATGAGGAGGTTAGTTAAACAGAAATTAAAAGGTACAGTAAAAAGTAAAATCCGTGCAAGCTGCATGGAAACTTTTGAAAGACACCATAATAGAGGCTCAGCTTAGATGTATACCTCAAATTAAAAAACATGGAGAACCAAAAAAGAGCCACAGTGGCTAAACAACAAAGTAAAAGAAGCAGTGAGAGGCAAAAAGGCATCCTTTAAAAAGGGGAAGTTAAATCCTAATGAGGAACATAGAAAGGAGCATAAACACTGGCAAATGAAGTGTAAAAATATAATTAGGAAAGCCAAAAAAAGAATTTGAAGAACAGCTAGCCAAAGACTCAGAATGTAATAGCAATTTTTTTTAAGTGCATCAGAAGCAGGAAGCCTGCTAAACAACCAGGGGGGCCACTGGACGATCGAAGTGATAAAGGAGCATTCAAGAACGATAAGGCCATTGCGGAAAAACTAAATGAATTCTTTGCATCTGTCTTCATGGTTGAAGATGTGAGGGAGATTCCCAAACCTGAGCCATTCTTTTTAGGTGACAAATCTGAGGAACTGTCTCAGATTGAGGTGTCATTAGAAGTGGTTTTGGAACAAATTGATAAATTAAACAGTAATGTCACCAGGACCAGATGGTATTCACCCAAGAGTTTTGAAAGAACTCAAATGTGAAATTGCAGGACTACTAACTGTCCTCTGTAACCTATAATTTAAATAAGCTTCTATACCAAATGACTGGAGGATAGCTAATGTGATGCCAGTTTTTAAAAAGGGCTCCAGAGGAGACCCGGGGAATTACAGGCCTGTAAGGCTGACTTCAGTACCGGGCAAACTGGTTGAAACTATAGTAAAGAACAAAATTATCAGACACATAGATGAACATAATTTGTTGGGGAATAGTCAACATGGTTTTTGTAAAGAGAAATAATTCCTCACCAATCTATTAGAATTCTTTGAGGGAGTCAACAAGCATATGAACAAGAGGGATCCAGTAGATATAGTGTATTTAGATTTTCAGAAAGCCTTTGACAAGGTCCCTCACCAAAGGCTGTTAAGCAAAGTAAGCAGTCATGGGATAAGAGGGAAGGGTCTCTCATGGATTGATAACTGGTTAAAAGATAGGAAACAAAGGGTAGAAATAAATGGTCAGTTTTCAGAATGGAGGAGAGGTGTCCCCCAGGGATCTTTACTGGGACTAGTCCTATTTAACATATTCATATATGATCTGGAAAAAGGCATCAACAGTGAGGTGGCAAAATCTGCAGATGATACAAAACTGCTCAAGATAGTTAAATCCCAGGCAGACTGTGAAGAGCTACAAAAGGATCTCTCAAAACTGGGTGGCTGGGCAACAGAATGGCAGATGAAATTCAATGTTGATAAATGCAAAGTAATGCACATTGGAAAACATAATCCCAACTATACTATAAAATGATGGGGTCTAAATTAGCTGTTACCACTCAAGAAAGATCTTGGAGTCATTGTGGATAGTTCTCTGAAAACATCCACTCGATGTGCAGAGGCAGTCAAAAAAGCGAACAGAATGTTGGGAATCATTAAAAGGGATAGATAATAAGACAGAAAATATATTGCCTCTATATAAATCCACAGTACACCTACATCTTTAATATTGCGTGCAGATGTGGTTGCCCCATCTCAAAAAATATATATTTGACTTGGAAAAGGTTCAGAAAAGGGCAACAGACATGATTAGACATATGGAATGGCTGTCATAGGAGGAGAGATTAATAAGACTGGGACTTTTTAGCTTGGGAAAGAGACGACTAAGGGGGGGCTATAATAGAGGTCTATAAAATCATGACTCGTGTGGACAGGGCTGTCCCTAGCTATTACCTGTTCTGTTAATTCCCTCTGGGGCCCCTGGCATTGGCCACTGTTGGAAGACAGGATACTGGGCTAGATGGACCTTTGGTCTGACCCAGTATGGCCGTTCTTATGTCCTTTGGGTAAATCACCCCTGGGACACAAGTAGGTCAGCTGGTACAGGTACATGTAAATTACACCTCCCTGTGCTTGCTTGTGCAACTGGCTCACCATAGCTGTCCATTTCCAGTCCATTAGAACCACCCCCAATGCCAAAACCAGAGAGTTGGGTTCAGCTTTTCCAGATTATTGTGATTAATTTAAGTACAATGAAAACTGTCAGCAATATCAAGTTAAAATAAAATCCACTTATAGTTCACAGGTTTACTCAGAATTTTTCTTACAAATCTTGTTAATTACCAGGACAACTGGTGTTTACAAAAGAGCTGGTCACTTGCAGTCCATCTTCTTATCCTGCAGTATATGTGCAAGTCATAGTGGCCAATTCATCTGTCAGAGACATGGGCACAACTGCCATTGACTTTAAATAGAAGATTGCTTTCAGTAGCTATTTCTCTACTGTGTCTGAGGGACGACCTGATCCCATGACACACAGTTTGTGATGTTACAGTTAGTTGCAAAGTAATGCATTGTGACTCCATGAAAATAAAACTGTGGCTTAGCTGGAGTACCAGGCTGAAAGAAAACCAAGGCAATCAATAATACTGGAAAATTCAAATGTCTGTCATGGTCAGGGCATGTGAAAATTCTGAAGCCACTGTCTCTTTCTCTCAAAGTATGCTGGCCTACATTTTCAAAAGTGAAAATGTTGGTTTTCCTTGATTTTAGGATGCCTAACTTGAGACATCCTAAAGGGGTCTGATTTTTCAGAGGGCAGGTAGCTCAGCACTTTCTGAAAATTAGCCCCCTCTAAGGTGTCTGAAGTTGGGCACCCAAAAGCTGAGGCACTCAAACTGCCTAGTTACTTTCCAGCCTAAATTTTTAGAGTACAAGAGGGCTCAAGAAGGTACAAGAGCCTGTTGTGGGCCAGTAGTTATAAGATACAACAGAGCCTTGAAATGAGCCTGTGCCATAAGGAGAAGAGAGACACAAAGTAGAGGAAAATACCCCACAACTTTGATTCCTTTTCTATAACCTTGTAGTTGTAGTCAGACTTCTTGGGAGAAGTGTTTTAACACTATGTCTTGTTACAGGATTCTTTTTCATCTGTTGTCACTCAGGTTCAGCCATTCTCTGCCTTGCTGTTGAACCTGTCCATCAGCTACTCTTCTCCTTTCAACTTCCAGTAACATCTGCTACAACATCCATGTAATAACTTAACTGTTCCCATCTTTAACAACAACATCTACAACATTAAAAGTAGAGCTGGTCAGAAAAGAGGGGAAAAAAACAATTTTTTGTTTCCAATTTTCATCAAATATTCCTTGTTATAAATTTTTCCCAAAGATCTTTAATTAAATGTGCAGCAGCATTAAATGTTTCCCTGTACAAACATGCACAAAAAATTAAGGCAGGTACAGTACTGAGTAAGGCACATAGCTTTTTTATGCTATGTCCTTAACTCGGCATATAGTTTGGGGCACAGACTAGTTCTGGCTGCGAGAAAGAAAACAAATGAAATATAAGTAATACAAGACCCCTCAAAATAATATCCAAGGGGCAAATACTCCTTTCAATAAAACCAGTGATAACATTTCCAGGCAAATATGTTAGAGCTGGTCAAAGAAAAAAACCACAACTAGTTTCACAGAACATTTAAAAATTGTTTTTAAAGGATTTAAAAAAAAATTATTAAAAACATTATAAAAATGGCTATTGAAGTTTTTCATTTACCAACAATCCAATTTTTTATAAATGAAAATGTCAATAGCTATTGTCTTAATGTTTCTGATACAAAATTTCTATGTGTCTCACAACGTGTTTTGTAAAAAATGTTTTGTAAAAAACAAATTTTGGCCATGTTGACATTTTTTATGCAAAATATTCTTTCCCAAAAAAGGTCATTTTTTGACAAAATCCCTTTTGGAAGAGCTCTAGCAAAAATGCTTTTGTTCTAGATTTGTTCTATTGTGAAAGTTGTATTGTTATTTTGTTGAATCCCAGTCCTGCAGATACAAAAAACATACATCTTGATAGAAATGATTGGCAAAAATACTGCAAATATGCCCCCCAACCTCATTTCTGACATTAGAATGAATTTGCTCAGGATTTACCACAAACAGTGGCCAAAGAGGTATCACTCTGCTGAAGATTATGGCTTGATGCAATCCTAAATTAAAGCCGCTTTTGTTGATACCAGCATCATGTATCTGCGGGAGAAGAAAGAATCAAGACCAAGCCATTCTCATGTGGAAGACAGTGAAGTGCACTGGCCAGTGCAAACAAATGAGAAAATAAAACCTGCCACTACACCGACCTAGGCTGCAGTAACTGAAGCCAGTGGCACCACATGAATCCTCTGGCTAATCTTATCTGAAGGATCTGAGACTGAGTTACAAATAAAAACAAAGTCTAATGAGACTATTCAAGGGATTTTGTAACCAAAATAGCTGATGCAAAGGAAAATGTGAACTACATACTACATCAGTCTGTAAGGACACAAATACTAAGGAATTAACTGCACAACAGCTGAGACATTTACGCATCCAGTGTGACTGTTACCTTAACATGGGACCAACCAAAACCACTAAAATTCTGAAAGACAAAAAACAAAGACTACAGAGTGGTGTAAATTGACAGCAGTCTGAAATGCCCTACTGCTTCAAATCCAATCCTCATTTATTATTACCCAAAACGCATCTTCTTATGATTTTTTGTTGACATATGAGGAACATTTTCCTTCAATGAACACTGTGCTGCCAACACTCTGGCACCTCACCCCATCAGAACCCTGATTGCGGCTAGTGGAACAACACTACATGCAATTCTGGCTCATCTTGAAGGCTGGGAATAAGAAATTCCATGGAAAATTAAACCGGTGGAGGTGGGGGGACGAAAGAGGGTCGGAGGCAATGTGTTAAGAAATTCCTAGCAAAATAGTGCTAGGGAGAAAAATAAATGTCAATGAAAATGCCCTTGTGTGACAAACCAGGGACCACCTTATGATGCCAAACACTAACTTCCAGTCAATCTAATGTTCAGTTTTACCATGTCCAGACTGGAAAGGAAATCAAGCTACAGTGTATACTGAAGATATATGACACATTTTTATTCTTTTCTGATTTACACACCAGCTTGCCCATTAAAAAGTCATAAAATCTCAGGGTTGGAAGGGACCTCAGAAGGTCATCTAGTCCAAGCCCCTGCTCAAAGCAGGGCCAATCCCCAGACAGATTTTTGCCCCAGATCCCTATACAGCCCCCTCAAAGATTGAATTCACAACCCTAGGCTTAGCAAGCCAATGCTTAAACCGCTAAGCTATCCCCTCCTAACACTATTGGACAACAGCCCTAGTGGTTGAAGAAAAGTTTTAGCCTATCTGAAGGCTTTGATGGGGAATGAATATGATTAATTATATGGCAAAAAATCCAAAATCAGAACACATAAGGCATGCATTGCACTACTCCAAAGGGATCATAGGTCAGTTGTATGATAACAACAATCCATAGGTCAGTTGTATGATATTTACTCTGTGTGTGTGAGCTCACATTACAGTAAAATACAGAAAGATTTTTGCTTATGTTGCCATTCCAGTGCCTGAGAATTTATAGAAAATACCTGAGCAAACAGTGGCTTCTACATATTGTAGTCAGGAGAATCAATATAATAGGCCATTGTTAGTCTATAAACCGCTTGTTATAGGCCGATGTATTGACATTCCCATATGTATGCAGAAGGTCAGCTTTAGCCAGTTAACATGATTACCCAGTGGAAACATAATCTGGGCTGCACATATCATCAGCTGATTGAAGTCTTTGTCTATTCAGCTCTTGGGGATAATCACTAACTGCACAACTCTTAGGACACAAGGAATCTTGACTTTTCTCCCCATCCCATTCAGCTTTGGGATAACATGGCTCTTTCATGGACTAATGAGCCAAAGCATTATTTTAGAAAAAGTTCTCCTCTTGATGTTAACCCTAGATTTCAGGATACCACACTGAAAGCAAACTGGGACATGTTCCACATCAACTCTCACAAGCTTAAATGGATTGACAGTCCCTTGAATTAGGGTCCTGCTGCATCATATGAATTCTAGTTTCATGCCAAACTGGAAAAAGTGAGTCAGGGATGGATAAGTAACATCTAGCTTTCAGGGCAAAAGGGAGGGTGAAGTTGCTGACACTATTACTGAGCCCACATGGGCGCAAAGCTATTGTTTGTGCATGTACTCTCCTTCTGTATATTGTACAAAAGCCCTTTGATGCAGGGCCGCCTGGGGGGGGAGGAAAGTGGGGCAATTTGCCCCAGGCCCCGGACCCCACAGGGGCCCCGCGAGCCCTGGCCCGGCGGCAGTCCAGGTCTTCAGCGGCATTTCGGCGGCGGGGGGCCCTTCAGTCGCTCCGGGTCTTCGGCCAGCATTTCGGGGGTGGGAAGGCCCTTCAGTGCTGCCGAAGACCCGGAGTGACTGAAGGGTCCCCCGCCGCTGAAATGCCGCCAAAGACCCAGACCGCCGCTGGGTGAGTACAAGCAGTGCAGCTCCCCCGCTTTGCCCCAGGCCCCCGAATCCTCTGGCCGGCCCTGCTTTGATGACCTAAATGGCTACCTGTCCGAGAGAGGGCTTCTCTCCCTGTGAGCTGAGCAAAGGTCCTTGAGCTTGAGCCTCTTGGTATAAACAATAGGGGGCCTTCTCTGTGAGGGCCCTCCTGTGATGGAATTTGTGTCCCCTCCGCATTCAGACGTAGTCCACATCTGGTGACCTTCGGGGCATGTTGCAAAGCTCATCTTTTCCCCCCAGGCATTTGTAAACAGGAGGTGGTGGGGAGAAATTGTAAGTGTAGAGATGGGGAATTGTTCTGAGGGTTGGGGGAATCTGTGCTGGGTTATCAAATTACTGCACTTGTATTTTAGGCTATGCAAAGGGTACCTAGAGCATGTGGATGGGCACCTTTTTAGCACTTCTATAAATCATAAATAAATAAATTAATCTAGCCATAAGCTGCAATGCTGGCTTATATCTTATCCTTCAACCAACCATGTTTACCTGAGCACCCACTTCTCTGTTTTCCATTAGAAAATTGAAGCCTACTCAACGAGAAACAGGAACTAACTCTCAACTGATTTGGCTGAGTGTTATTCACAAACCAGCATTACAACTTGATTTTAAACCTTTATTTTAGCAAAAATATCTAAAATAACCAACTATCCATTGGCAAACCACAAAAATTAAAATTGGCATTTTATGGGGTTGTTGTGTTTTACTTTTTTTTGCACAAATCTGGGATTCATCCTCTTAATTAAAGCTGGCTGAATAATATATTTTTAACATTTATTCACCCAGCTCTGCTCCCAGTGCAAATCCATCTATTTCACCAATGTGCGGTGATTAACCTTCCTTGTCTCCCTGAAATGCCTGATGAGTTCAAATGAACCTCAGATCTATTGGTAGGCAGTAGAATTATTGCAAAAACACTTCCATGGTTGTAGATATGTGTTCTTTTGACTCCCCCACCATCTTACTGAAAAATAAACTACTGTACTTTATGGCTTATTTTGTCTTCATCAAAGAAATGCTCTGCTTCAATCTCAGGAGAATTATACATTAGCAGTTTGATCCTGACCTTTCTACCTCTTCCTTGAATAATATATGAAAAGTGGACAGTGAGAAGTGGCCCATGCTCCATAATTTGTGTCTGAGGCACAATCTAATGACTATCTGCTTCTATTAAAAACAATTGTAGCAGCAAAGGTTAAGGTAAACAGGTTTAGCAAATTACCTCTTAATCAACTCCAGTTATAATTTACTGCTCTCTTGTGAAAGCCTGTGCCTGCTAAACCATTTCTACTTGTTGAGATTTCTCCTCTCTAATAAATATTGTGTGATAAATACATTCTCCTGCAGTGCAACATCATATAAACATCAAACATAAATAAAACATGATCAAATAAACCTACATCTAACCCTATCATAGCAGAATGCCCCAAGCCTCTCTTGTACCAATCACAGAAACCAAAGAACACATCTTTTTCTAAATTTGCGACTCTTTTTGTTAATTTTCTGGAAAAAAATAAGATGGAACCACCAGAGGAAAGAAAAGTAAAATGATTAAGTAGAGACTGACTAGATTTTCAAAGTTAGGCAAAGATTGCATGCATACATGTATGAATGCAAATACCTACCGTGGACATGTAAATCAAGTGTTTGTGCATGCACATGGTCACACATCTGTGGTATTTAACTTTGGAAATATGGCAGGATCTCAGACAAAGCCATACAAGCATAAAAATTCACATGTAATCATGACAGCACACCACAAACTCCCACAATACTCTCTGGCTCATCTTGACTAATATTGCACTGTTGGTGGCTCAAATTTAATTCTGAGATAAATTGAGAGGACAAGGAAGTTCACAATTAAGAATTAAATTTGAGCCACCAACAGTGCAATATTAGTCAAGATGAGCCAGAGAGTATTGTGGGAGTTTGTGGTGTGCTGTCATGATTACATGTGAATTTTTATGCTTGTATGGCTTTGTCTGAGATCCTGCACTGAATGATACAGTAGTGACTCTTGGTATGTGAATTTCCTTCCTTTTAATAAATTTCAGATGGTAATTTTATTCCTATAAATACTGTTATTATGTGAAATGACATCATATGTAATTATGTCACTCACCAGTGCTGTGAAAGCTCTGTGGGCCTGATGGCTCTGCAGTTGCTCTTCCTGAATATAGTCCAGGATGCCAACCTCTGAATGTTTGGTTGCTGCAAAATTCTACATCAGGCTTTCTGAATTTCCCATCCACCAATGCAGATCTGGGATCTTGCTGGCTGACTGATTAGCTCCTTCTGCTGCCTAGACAGGAGAACCATATCCTATGTACAGTTAATGTTCCTCAGAGCAAGGCTATCTAATAGGACTCACTTCTATCCAGTGGCTGAAGCAGGAGATTTGACAGGGAGTATATGAACCCTTAGTCTGGGTGAGCCCCGCTGTGAGCTTTTCACTAAAACTAATTTGGCTGGTGACACCATTGTAAAGATGAAGAACTATCAGGATGTTTCCTTTCCAATCTCTGAGTTCTCCAAAATGATGGGATAAAAAGCTTCTGTCTGGTTAAATTATTGACATTAGTGTGCGCTCGTCCTTAAATTCAGTCCCCTATGAATCACAGTTACTCATCAGCTGGGGAAGGAGATCCTGTCTGAGAGGCTCTCATCCTCCCAAACTGATCCACACCTCTCTGCAGCCTGAAGCCACATAAAAGTAATTATTCCATAAGATACTGCTCAGTGGCTGGCTGGAAACTGCTTGAAATGGAATTCACTTAGCAGTTCAATGTGCTACTCAGTCTCTTGTTTTTACGTAGTCTCTGGACTAAACACGAATAAAATTCACATGACATGAAATCTATGGCCGTTAGCAAACTTATTCACGTAGAAGTGCAAATATTTCTGTTGGCTACTATGGATTGCCAGTTGGCTCAGCAATGCCAGATGGGATACTGGAAGTTTTTATTTAGTCTGAGAAAGAGTTTACTACATCTTCTGTTGTACAAGCTGTCTAACTCACAAAGGGTGAAATTGACCCCTATGCAAATGGTACACATGAGGCCCTATGCCTCTTTAACATACCTTTTGGGCCTGTTCCTGTTCCCATAAAATCAATAAATAACTGCCATTTATTTCAGGTCCTTAATAAAGGGCTTAAAATTCTTCCTGTGCTGTAAGGTGAATCCCATTGAATAACACTGAGTTTCTTTAAAACAGACAGACCATTCCTGCATGACAAAAGGAAATTAAAAGGGCAAGGGTTGTAAGTGTTGCAATAGAATTGTGGAGTTCCTCTGTCCTGTGTTATTCTCAGTATAATGAAATACTTCCTTTCTGAACAAGACAGCTAGGTGCGTCTTTGAAGTATGAAACTTGCTTTAAAGGATTTGAAGGTGGAAGTTCATCATCTGAATCTGAACCTTTTGTTGAGATTCTAAACAGCTATGCACCTGTGCTCCCCGTTGTGTTAACTCTGAACTCTAAACTGTGCACTGTATGCTGTGTTCAGAATTTCCGATGTACAGCAACTAAGTAGTCTGTTTTCACTGACACTACCCATTGTGGTACTATATGATCTTCCACAAGATTCTTAATTTCTGGTGCTAGCAGCTACAGTGAAAACCAACCATTAAAATATTATAATAACATAAAGTTAATAGTAAAGTTACGATAAAGAGGGAAATTTCTAAATAGCTTTTATGATGAAGGAAAATGACTCAGTCTTGGGTATATGGTAATGAACTCAATCACTCAAAGATTTTATTCAGTGTGTTATGTTCAGAACCAGTTCTAGGGGCATACAGTGGTTCATCGCCCAAAAGATAAATAACTCTGGAGTCTTCAGTAGTCCCTCATGCTATCCTTTTAATTGCTGGAAGAAATACTTATAATAGTCCATGCCCCCAAAGGATGGTCATGCTTTTTCTCAAAATATGTAAGACATTCACTGATTAAATTTGGCTAATAACAATAAATGGCTAAAACATATTTAATGTGGGATTTTCAAAAATACCTATAACAGTCCCCATACAGAGGGACTTGTGTTCCTAGGCCATTTGTGACATGTCCACACTGTGCTTTAATTCGCACTAGAGGGGTTTAAATTCTCCTGCCCATCAGGATGTTGTGCACTAAACCTGCTGACATGCACTAAAAGTTCCATAGTGTGCATTAGTTCGTGCAGTTGCCTTCCCTTTTCTATCATCTTTCTTACTGTCAGTAATCAATTATCCAGGAAATAAATGAACCCTTGTCGTTGTTAAGCAGTGTGGATTAAAGCAGTGGGACTACATTGATTTATAAGCACCTGAGGATCTGGATATCTATATTTCAATGAGTTACCATGATCTTTATATTCCAGGTGTGTGGTTTGATGGAACACATATGGTTTGATGGAACACAGAAAAGCTTTAATTTTAGCATATCATATTGGCACACCCATTTCCTTAATGGTCTTTAAGAGATCATGCTTTATTGTATCCAACACTTTTCTAATGATGCTGTCAACTTTAATGGCATGAAAGAATTAAATTAACTAGAACTTTCTGTTCTTTAAAAGTTTGAGTTTGAACTTTCCAACTTTGCATTCTCTCCTGACTCAACTGATTTAGCAAGAAAAACAAACAAAAATCCCTTTGCCTTCACCATCAGCCAATCACAGTGGATAGAACATAACCTGATATATGAACAGAGAACAGTTACTACCTAGTTGTAATTTAAAGTTGCATACGCTGAAGAAACACAAAACTGCCTTTTGAATTTCCATAAATAAATGATTATCTTTTATTTGTAATCACAGAAGAAAGATTTCAAGGAGCATGGAGATCAATACAACATTATAAGTAACTTAGAAGTCAGCACTTGTGTCACTAGCAAAATCTTTTCTATATATAATGAATCTCTGGATTAGTTAAACACTGGTGCAAACTAGAACTTTAGTTGAAACACTATTAATTTGTACTGTCATTTGACAGACACTTATAGGGTATATATACACTGCGATTAAAAAACAGTGTCTGACTTGTGCCAGCTCACTTGGACTCACGGGCTCAGGCTAAGGGCTGTTTAACTGTGGTGTAGACATTTGGGCTTGGGCTGGCACCTGGGCTCTAGGACCCTGTGAGGTGGGAAGGTCCCAGACCTCATGTGAAATGAAGATAGATGAAGGACTTCACAGGAGAAGTGCAGGGATGTCTTCCACCACATTTGTTTGTTCTGCCATTTCATAGAATCATAGAAACATAGGACTGGAAGGAAGCTTGAGGGGTCATCAAGTCCAGTCTCCTTTGTTGAAACAGGACCAAGTGAACCTAGACCTGACAGATGTTTGTCCAACCTGTTCTTAAAAACCTCCAGTGACAGGGATTCCACAACATCCCTTGGAAGCCTATTCCAAAGCTTAACTATTCTTATAGTTAGAAAGCTTTGCTAATATCTAACCTAAAGCTCCCTTTCTACACATTAATCCCCTTACTTCTTGCTCTACCTTCAGCTGACATGGAGAACAATTGATCACTGACCTCTTTATAACAGCCCCTAACATATTTGAAAATGGTTATCACATCCCCATTCATTCTTTTCTCTAGACTTAACATGCCCAGTTTTTTTTTAAAAAACATTTTCTCATAGATCAGGCTTTGTAAACCTTTGTTCATTCTGGTGGCTGTTTTCTGGACTCTCTCTAGTTTGTCCACATCTTTCCTAACATGTGATGCCCAGAATTTACTTCAGCCGAGGCTTCACCATTGTGAGCAGAGTGGGACAATTACCTTCCTTGTCTTACATACAACTCTCCTGTTAATATGCTCCAGAATGATATTAGTCTTTTTCCTAACTGCATCATGTTATTACTAATATTCAATTTGTGATCCACTATGAGCCCTAGATCCTTTTCAGCAGTAGTCCACCTAGCCAGTTATTTCCCATTTTGTAGTTGTGAAATACTTTGCACTTATCTTTATTGAATTTCATCTTGTTGAATTCAGACCAATTCTCTAGTTTTCCAAGGAACAATTCAATCCATCCAACCTCAAAATCCCGTGCTCCTCAAATACTTCTATGATCCCCAGGGCTCATAATATAGCAGGAAATGGGGAACTCCAGCAGAGACAGGTAAATTATATTCCCCTTGAAATTGGTGCCCAGATTTTAACAGCAGGATGCAATGGCTCAACAAGAACCCCCTTCAGCATATCATTGGTCCAGTAGAAGTCAAATAGTTAGGAACAGATCCTCAGCTGATGTAAACTGGTGAAGCTCCGCTGAAGTCAGCTGAGAATCTGGCCCTTAATATTTTCATCATCACCATCCAGTCAGTATATTCCAGTCCTCAGTGTTTGGAAGAAATCAATGGTACGTGTGTCTATTTTAGAGCGCTAGCAATCTCGTTGGGAAAAAAATACACTACACTTCATGACTGGAGAAGAATGTAAAATTACTGAAGAAATAGTAAAGTTTTGTAGGACCCCAGCTGTCAGTTCAAGAGAGGGGAATTTACAGGTAAAAGAATGGGTTGTGTAACTCAGAGTTGCCAGCTGTCTGTAACATTTTGCACAGCTGTTTTATTAACTGCTAGTGACTTTGTGCTCCTCCACCAGGGACTGATTACTGATGACATGATCAGTTGGTGTGCATGCACTCAGAGCAAGGGCTAGTTAAGTACATCACAATGTACAAATAACCCCAATATATCTTATCTTAATATAATGGAATATATCTTAATATAATCTCTTAAACCAGGGCTCTCCTTTCATTGAGCTATAATTGCCTTGAACCATATTTTATATTTTTACTATCACAGTTTTAAAGCTAGATGTGCACAAATGTTTTTGCATGCCTAACTTAGGGATGAACGTGTGTACGGGAGTGTACAAGAGTGAACTCGCTGCTGGACATAGCATGGCTGGCTGTACTCTTCTAGCACCCACTGATGACTTTTCCCATCTTGTGGTGGCCCGTCTCTTGTTTTGACAGCCTTTTGGGGTCCAGTTATGTTTAGTCTCACCCATTCTGAGGTAACAAATTCCAACAAAACAATCTAATGTCCTTACCAAAAGGTACTTGGTCCCAACTCAGGGCCCAGTGGTCCTCATACTCTTCTCTCAGGACTCTCAGCCATCCTTATCTCCTTCTTAGGGGCTTCAGGACACCTTACTAGTGATTGGTAGGGGAATCTGGTTCTGCCTTCTACACTGGGTAGTCCAGGGATCCTAAGACAGGGAATCAAGTGTCACTTCTCGAGATTCTTTGCTACCATCTCCATAGACTTCTTCCTACTTCAGCAGGCCTCTCCCATAGCCCCTCTAAGTTCACCCATCTTTCAAGAGCATGACTCAGAGGGATCCCTCTTGAACTCCCCCAGGAAACCCCAAACCAGCAGCATAAACTTAACCCAACTTCTGCCTTGAATGCCTCCCAGGGCTCTCTCTCTGGAAGTCCAGTTCCTGCCCTATTACCAGGGCTCACCACCAGACCTTCCTCCACCTCCGCATCTCTCCTAGCCTCTTGCCAGACTTTGCTACTCAGGAGAAGATCCTCAGGCTTCATCCAGACCCTCATTGTCTTTCTGATCCCAGAGGAACTGTGCACTTTCTCCCTACAACCCATTATAGCAACCAGGTACTATCTCAGTTGGAACTCATCTTTAATTGGGGCTAATCCACCCTCCAGGTGCAGGCAAGTGGGTTAATTGGCTGCTGGGGCCCACATTAACTCTTTTAAAGCCAGGATGGGGTATATATCTCATTACAGGGAGCAAATTAAGTGTTTGCACATGTACTCAACTGGTTGGGGGCACATCTGGTATTTGTATACATAATCAAGACATGCACAAAGATGTGTGCATCTAACAATGAAAATCTGGCCCTTACTGTGCTATTCAGCTGAATACACATACAGTGCTTTTAATGGCATATGACAAACACATTCTTCCTTGTCTAGATTTCAAACAATACCCTAACACTGCAGAAGCATGTAGTGCTTAATAAAAAGTATGCCTTTAAAAGCTGATTATGGTGTATGGCAGAGTGCCACTCATATTACCTTAGAAAATCACTGCCATGGTAACATATAGTTGCTGGCATTCTAAGACCTCTTCTAGTGTTTCAAGCCAAATCTGTGACTTCAGAAAGCACTAGGGGGCAGGCTAACCTATATTAGTTTTTTTCTAATGAGGAGAAAAGCAAATTATGTTTGATATAACATTTCACTAGAAATGTAATTAGAAAGTGAGAAAACCTCAAACTGCTCCAAAAGTCATTGATAGGAATTAGGCCACTTAATGAGAAATATTTCATTATGTTTTCATTGGAAGGTATTAAAACACAAGCACTAGTGATAAGTGGTTGTGCAACCAACCAGAAATTAAAAATAAATAAAGCTCATTTGTGCCTTTGAGGTACAGCATTGTGTTTCTGGGAACAGTGCAAAGCCTCGGTGCCCCTGAGGGATCATGCATAGGCATGCTTTGCAAACCCATTAGCCTGCCAGAATTCCCAGGAATAAAGGGGGATCATGTTCACTTTGTACCTTTTATAGAGTGCAGAATGGACCCCTGCATTTTGGTCCCACTTTGTTGGCCAGTAGATGATGAGGTTGGGCCACGGCCCTACTTACTCGCTAACTGTCCTGTATTCTTTGAGGTGCTGTGTATCCCTGGGAATCATGCAGAGAGCAGGTTCTGTGCTTTTCTAAGTTCAGGTGCTAAAATTGTGCCTGACCCATACAAGGGCCAATGCAAGAATGGAACATAGCCCCTTGCACCATCTCCACTGCAGTGAGCTAGAGCTAGTCAGAGACTTCTTGAGGAATTGTTTTTTGTTGAAAAATGCCAACTTGTAAAAAACAAAACTTCACAGAACAGGGTCAGGTGTGATGAATTTCCTGCTTCCAAATATGTTAAGAAAAAAATTTCAACATTGTCAAAATATTTCTTTGACATTTTCAAAATGAAAAATTCTAGTCTTCCAGTGCAAAATGACTTTTTGTTTGGATATTTAAGCTCATTAGACTGAAAAGGGTAAAAAAGTGTTCAAATAGAAATGATACCGCTTGAAATGATCAAAACAGAATGTTTAGATTGACCTGAAATGGAAAATTTAGTTTTTTGGATTGCAAATATTTTCAATTTTTAAATTTTTCTTCCTGATTTAAGATTGGAAAAAATGTCAATCTCTCAAAAATATTAATGGGACTGGTAAACCATTTCCCACCCAGCTCTCTGCTCACATGGAAGTGCCAAGTCCCTACTCTAGTTAGCAATAAAAACAGACATTTTGTTTTCCAACGTGGCTGCTAGAGTAAGTCTACTGAATTATTTACTGATAAAAGCCAGACTTTGCAACCATTACTCATTCAGAGTAGTCCCATCAAGCTCAGTGGTACCACTTAGATAAGTAAGTACTTCTACCATGAGTAATCATCATCATCATTAATAATACCTATCTCTTATGTAGTGTAAGCTCTTATACAGAGTACACATGCAGAACTGAGCCCTACATTAGTTTCCACCGAGGGTGACCAGATGTCCTGATTTTATAGGGACAGTCCCAATATTTGGGGCTTTTTCTTATATAGGCTTCTATTACCCCCCACCCTCGTCCTGATTTTTCACACTTGCTGTCTGGTCACCATATTTCCACCACAATAAAAAATTGTAAGTAATAAATACTACAGAACTGTAATTGTACTAAGAGATCACTTTGTCATTCTTAACTGCATGATTTGATTACTTTCTTTTGTAGCAATTTAATGATTGTTAAGCTATTCAGAGGCCCTGTGCTGGTCAGGGTAAAACAGGCTGGATTGATGGCACAGAACCATTGAATGAGATACAATACTGGCATGAATAAATTAGCTGTGAAATTGGAGCTCACATATCAGGCATAGAGTGGTAGGTTTATAGCTCAGTGGTTTGAGCATTGGCTTGCTAAACCCAGGGTTGTGAGTTCAATCCCTGAGGGGGCCATTTAGGGATCTGGGGCAAAAGTCTATCTGGGGATTGATTCTGCTTGCAGCAGTAGGCTAGATAACCTGATATTCTATTATTAGAGACCTAGCTTCTCCTTCAAGTCTTATTGTGCTTTCCCCTGGTTCCAGTTATTCCTTGAGAGTCAAATCACACACAAAGCACTGCCCCTAGCCCAAATAATCTTGGCAACAATAGCCTAAAAATGAAATATGTTGCAAAAACATTTTATGTGCATGCAAAGAAAACCACAAGCATTAGAGATAGAAGAGATCTTGTCATTTTGTCTCTCTCTGTCCGGTGCAGAATTGTTCTTCACAGTGTATCTCCCAGTGCTTTGCCCAGTCCAGTTTCAGAGAACACAAGGGATGGAGCCGATCACCTTTCACTTATGTGTTTCTTCCACAGTTCAGAACATTTGAGGCCAATTTATCCCTGAAGTAAGATCAATATGATCTTCGATCAGCATGGCCTGGTGACAGAGCATTTTACTTGACACATACCTCACATTTTCCTTTATTTAATTTCCTTGTATTACTCTTCATTATACCATGTTGATAATTCCTGCCCCCTGCCTCGTTGT
Source organism: Mauremys mutica (assembly GCF_020497125.1). Classification (NCBI taxonomy): domain Eukaryota; kingdom Metazoa; phylum Chordata; order Testudines; family Geoemydidae; genus Mauremys; species Mauremys mutica. The sequence continues at coordinate 49,556,647 of NC_059077.1, forward strand.
TTACATCCTTCAAACACCTGCACAAAGCAGAGAGAACATGCTTTTGTGTCAAATAATATCTACAGATATGGTTTGTGGCTGATGAGGACAAAATGGCTTGAGATGCCTTTTGAGGGCATATGCTTTCCTCAGCCCTCAATGGCCATTTGCTACGCTCAGTGACGGAATGGGAAACAAGATGGATCATTGGTCTATTCACTTATGGCAATTCCTATGTGTTGTTCTGACTGGACCAGATCCTGAGGTCCTAAAGCCAATGGGAATTTGCCTACGGATTGAGTAAATACTCAGTAAGCACCTTGGGATTTGTCCCTGTCTGAATAGGCAGAGTTGGTGGAATTTTCAAAAGCACTCAGCACTGGGCTATCTCTGCTCTCATTTAAGTCACTGGAAGCTTTACTATTAACTTAAATGGAAGCTGAGTCAGGCCAACACTCATGCATCCGACGAAGTGGGTATTCACCCACGAAAGCTCATGCTCCAATACATCTGTTAGTCTATAAAGTGCGAAAGGACTCTTTGCTGCTTTTACCGGCCAACACTGAGTCCTTTGAAAATCCCACAGCAGGCTTAAGGAGCAATATCCTGAGCCAGAAGGTGAGCAGGTGTAGATCCCACCTAGAGCCATATGGCCCAACTGTATTTGCACCTGAGCAGCACTAGTCAAGTCCAGACTGGAGTGGTCTCTCTTATCAATGGCTGGAGAGCCACTCCATGGCTTCCCAGCCTGCCCCTTGTAGACAGTGTTTGTGATTCTCCTTTCACACTACTATTTTGGCAGTGAGTATCTGGAGAGCAATGGGAGGATGCAGCTCCACCCACAAGGTTGCTGCATAGGGTGTGGTTTCCTTTGCTGACTGATGAATGGGGAGAGGGTCAAGCCCCTCCTCCTCCTCCTTCTAACACAAGGCAGTTGTCAAGGACGAAGAACCTCTCCCCAACTCCCTCAAGACCTTGGAAATGGAAGTGAGGGGGCAACAGAGCATAATGAATTAATGTCATGATCCAAACCCAGTAGAGTCATTGTAAAAGTTCCCACTGACTTTGGCTCAGGCCCCAAATACATCAATGCAATATCCTGTCAGCACTGGTGAATGACATCTGCCAGGGCTTACTGAGCCACACATCCATGATTTGGGGATCAAATGAATTGAAATGATGGGGATATTTTTTTTTCACTTTATTACATGGTTGAAGAGAACAGTAGGAAGAAGAGCCTTGTCAGCCAGCTGCCTTGTGGCTTTTATGGAGCTTGTGGTAGTTTCCCAAAATTTGAACAAACAGAACGAATCTGTATGATTGTATTTGTTTATAACACAGCACACTTTTTTTTGTTTGTTTTTGGTTTTGTTTCAATCAGTAAAGATGCAAGTCTTTTATTTTCATCATATACCACTGCAAAGAATGGTTTGAATCTGCAGAGTGATTCTTGTTTACATTAGGAGGGTTCCTCAATGGGACTTAGAACAGACTTAATTTTTGACATTAAAGGGTCATAGCAATAGGAGGACCAATAGCTGCAGGCTTGACAGTGTCCAAAGGTCAGCCTGAAAATGAGTTTGGTTTCATCATCCTAATTCACATTTTAATCCAGCTCAAAACCACCACACACTTCATCACCATTTTAACTCACTGCTTAAATGAACCAGCATAGGGCTAGAAAGGTTATTGAAGGTCAGGGCCAATGTGTAGTGGCAGATGTAGTGAAGCTAGCAGTGTGCCAGGGTCATATTATTCCTACATTCATTGTGATGAGCCTACATTCATTCAATAACATTTTTAAAGGGTCTACGCTTTTTAATGGCCCAAATCCAGCATAGCATGTAAGCATTTAAGCCCCATTTATCAATGAGATTGAAGCACATGCTTGAAGTTAAGCACATGCTTATATAATTTGCTGAATTGAGGATTAAAGTACCTGCATTATAGCAAAGACTTTGTGTAACACCAAAATAGCCTAGAAGCCCAGTGTTACATTGAATGAGCACAGAACAATTTGTTGTTTTAGTGTATGTTATACATTTATATATATACAAATATACAATTATATATTGTATATTTATTTATGTTTTAATTTGCTGTGATCAAAGCTGTTAACGTACCAGAAACTGTACTTTAAGAAAGGCACTGTTTTATGGCATAATTTTTATATTTATTGTACAAATATACCATAGCATGTTCTACATAGATTATTAAAGAAAAGGAGAAAATGGTTTATACATGTTAGTATATGTGTCATTGTTAGGACTCTATCAAATTCACGGTCCATTTTGGTCAATTTCACGGTCATAGGATTTTAAAAATTGCAAATGTCATGATTTCAGCGGCTTAAATCTGAAATTTCACAGTGTTGCAATTGTAGGGATCCTGACCCAAAAAGGAGTTGCAGGGTGGGTCGCAAAGTTATTGTAGTGGGGGTTGTGGTACTGCTACCCTTATTTCTGTGCTGCTGCTGCTGGTGGCGCTGCCTTCAGAGCTGGGCAGCTGAAGAGCGGCGGCTGCTGGCCAGGAGCCTAGCTCTGAAGGTAGAGCCGCTGCCAGCAGCAGCGCAGAAGTAAGGATTGCATGATATGGTATTGCCACTCTTACTTCTGTGCTCCTGCCTGCAGAGCTGGGCCCTCAGTCATCAGCTGCCACTCTCTGGTTGCCCAGCCCTGAAGGCAGCAGCGCAGGAATAAGGGTGGCATGATATGGTATGGTATTGCCACCCTTAATTTTGTGCTGCTGTTGGTGGGGTGCTGCCTTCAGATCTGGGCACTTGGTCAGCAGCTGCTGCTGTCTGGCCACCCAACTCCGAAGGCAGCACAGAAGTAAGGGTGGTACTACCGCGACTCTCCTAAAATAACCTTGTGACTCCCCCCCGCAACTCTCTTTTGGCTCAGTACCCCCAATTTGAGAAATGCTGGTCTCCCCTGCAGGGCTGCCCAGAGGATTCAGGGGGTCTGGGGCAGGGCCGGGTCTTCGGCGGCAATTCAGCGGTGGGTCCCTCTTGGAAGGAAGGACCCGCTGCTGAATGCAGCCGAAGAATGAAGCGGTGGCGGTAGAGCAGCCTAAGTGCTGCCGATCGGGGCTTTTTTTTTTTCCCCACTTGCGACACTTGTACTCACTGGGCGGCGCTCCGAGGCTTCGGCAGCACTTCAGGGGTGGGTCCTTCACTCACTCTGAGGCCTGGTCTACACTAAGAAGGGGGGTCGAACTAGGGTACGCAAATTCAGCTACGTGAATAGCGTAGCTGAATTCGAAGTACCCTAGTTCGAACTACTCACCCGTCCAGACGCTGCGGGATCGACTCCGCCACTGCCGTTTGCAGTAGTGGAGTTCCGGAGTCGACCGGAGCGCGCGGGGAGTTTGAACTATTGTGTCTAGATTAGACGCGATAGTTCGAACTCCGAGAAGTCGAACTCTCTGCGTCAACCCGGCAGGTAAGTGTAGACTAGCCCTGAGTCTTCCGTTGCACTGAAGGACCCACCGCCGAAGACCTGGAGCGAGTGAAGGACCCGCCGCGAAAGTGCCGCCGAAAACCCAGAGTGGCTTGCGGAGCCCCTGCGGGGCCTGGGGCCCGGGGCAAATTGCCCCTCTGGGCAGCCCTGCTCCCCTGTGAAATCTGTATAGTATAGTGGAAAAACACACAAAAGACCAGATTTCATGGGGGGAGGGACCAGATTTCACAGTCCATGACGCATTTTTCATGGACGTGAATTTGGTAGGGCCCTAGTCATTGTATTCTACAGCGTGGGTCAAATTCAACTTTGATCTCAATCCACTGACAACACTGGGATCAATGTAATTATATCAGGTATGAATTTGGCCCAATATGTTTAAAATCATGTTTGTTGACTTACCCTTTAGATTCATTTTCTAACCTAGAAATGTTCACATAATCTAATTAAATTTAAAGGTTTCACTAAATTAATTTTTTCATTGATTTAAAATATTTAATCAATATTCTTACTCTATTGTTAAAAGGTACAACATGGCAATAAATCAATTAATAGGTGAATGGTCGTGTAGTACTAACCTCCGGGTAGTGTAATACATACATAGTTTTACAATTTCCTGATATTATTTCTCAGGTGGCATAGAATTAGTTTGTGTGAAGAAACATCTCTCATCACATAATGCTAGCATGCAATTTAAAACTGAGAACGCCAATCATATTTGTTATTCAGAGTCTGATTTCTGTTTGTTTTGCCATAGAACTCAGCAAAAGTCTTAGAGAAGTGGATTTCATTAGACTTTCCTGAGCCAACAAGATCCTCCTTTGGGGCCTGATTCTCCTCCCAGAAGTCAATGGGAAATTTGACACTAACTTCAATGAGAGGAGGATTGGGTTCCTCCTGTCGAAAGCAGAGTAGATGTATTTAATCCTTTTAATTAAAAAGATGTTCTTTAAATAATATTTGTACTGAGTAATTTGTTATCATTAAATGTGTTACGTTTCATGAACTTTTTCACTTAGGAAAACCAAATAATATTCTTGGTGCTTGATCCTAAGTCTGAGTACAGATTCTTGTCTTTAGAAACAATAGATGGTTGTATAAATAAATGATCTTACACCCTTATGTTTTGCCCTTTCATTAAATATTCCTTTTGAAATTGTTCTTGAGTTATTTTGCCAACTGTTTTGAACAATAAGTAAATAAAAGGAAAAAACTATGTGAAAATACACCTATGGGTTGAGGGTCTAATCTAAAGCACATTGAAATCATTGAGATTCTTTCTATTGACTTCAGTGGGTTTTTCATCAGGCCTTGAGTGCCTTTAATAGAAGGGGCACATTGTAGTTTTATCCTCTAGAGCTAAGAAAAACTACAATTTGAATTTTCCTTGTTTAACAAATACTTGTAACAAACATCAATCTTTGCAAAAAATTACAAAATGCAAAAAAATCCCAAACTGTACAACACTGCTCAACTTTACTTCATTTCCTTTATGTGGCTCCAGTATTACAAGTATGGAACAAGGTCTTCCCTTGGATACCCTGCTTAGCTGCATCAAAGTCATGTGGGTGTCACAAGAAGTTCCTGGTAGAGCTTGGACCTGTAGGTAAATAAGAGACCTTACATCTCAAATCATACATCAGTTGTATTTAACTCATCATTCTCAGCTCCGCCACAGGCTCCTTATGTGACTTTGGACTAGTCACTCAACCTCTCTGTGCCTCAATCTTCCTGTCTGCAAAATGATAATGAAAATAAAACACTCTTCACGGGGTGTTGGGAGGCTAGTAGCACAATCCTGAGGTTTAACTCATTAATGGTTTATCTCTGGATAAAAAGCACTAGAGAAGTGCAGTATTATCATCATTTCAAGTACCGGTATAAATGGTATCATCACCTCTGTTATTCACTTCAGTGCATTGTCTAGATGAGTGAAGCATCTAAAATATTAGTTTAAAATTAACCTTTGCTGCTTGAAAAGAATATTTGGAAACAGGCATTACAAAGATTCCTAGAAGAAATTCTGTTGAAATTTTTCAATTATTTCTACTGGGTAAAATGTTCAAAATTGCCTAAGCAACTTAGGGCCATTTTACAATGGAGAGAGGCCCCTAAGTGCCCAAGGCTGGGATTCACAAAGGTATTTAGATGCCTAATGGAGTTTAAATACCTAAATAGCTTTGTGATTTCCACCCTGACTTAGGCTTCTAATTTTGAAAACAGAAGTTAGGCTCCTAAGTCACTTAGCTACTTTTGAAAATTTAACCTATTATTTGTATTGCAGTATGTACTTAGATGTCTCAACCAAGATTGTGCTATGAATCATACAAACATTGAGTAAAATCCTGGCCCCACTGAAGTCAATGGTGAAACTCTTACTGACTTCAGTGGGGCCAGGATTTTACCTGTAGCCAGAGACAGTTGTTGCCTAGAAACTCTAGACCTCACAACCAATACACTCTGCTAACTGGTTCAGGACCTCTCGCCAAGTGAAGTCCAGTAGTGGGGGCGGAAGGTTCTCAACAACAGGACTTTTCTGAAACATGAATACATCCCATGGAATGGCCTAAGATCGCTCTGTCTTTCCTCTGAGAGCAGTGCAGGGCCCCCACAGAATTTCTGCTGAGATCTGTAAAGTGCTAAAAATTCATTACTTTCCCTCAGTTGTGCTTTCAGGCAGGGTCAGGGCTTGCTATGTTCCAGTGCACTGTATCAGCAGCATACAGCTAGATAGGCGCAGGCTTCATTTACTGTTGGAAAATGATTCTTGAATGGAGTTTTTTTTTTAGAATGGACTTGAACCAGCACTTCCTACACCTTTCAGCTTCTATTTCAGAAATACCTTTATTGAAGGAGCCTTCCAACCTCAAACTACTCTATACAATCCTCATCTTAGGAGACTGTACATTTTCCAGTGTGTCTTATTTTTAAGCTTGTATAATTCTGCAGAGTGAGTAAACTTGAGGGGGTAGGCTTCACCTTCATGTCCTTTCTCAAAGCTAGAATACAGGACTTTAAGATAGGGCATAAAAAGTTCAAGGTTTGGTAAATGTATTTGTTTCTCTTCAAACAGCCTCCCACACCTCCAAAACCAATTCATTTCAGAGGAAGCAGACTAAATCTACTACCTACATGAAAAGGAGATTGCAGAGTTAATTGCAGCCTTCATCAGAATAAAACTAGCCGGAATAAAGCTAGCAGTAAGTCTGACCACTGCATCAAGAACAGATGACCAAGCTGAAAAGAAGCTATTATACTGTTCAAGATGTTAATTTAAACACCTACACTGTATTTTGCCTATCCATGTATATGCTTTCACTAGATTTCATTCTCACTAATTTCTATGAAAGACAATTGAGAATGGCTAAGAGAACAAATGTCATATTGTTTGCAAAATATGAGTTGATGAAGATTTTATAGCTGTTGACATATCTATTTTATAACATTCAAAAAAGTTTTAGAATTGCAAGTTTTTAAAATAACATTTTAGTGAAGCTTTTTAAACCCTTTTTTCATTCACTTCTTATTAACACTGTTCTGTCATCAGACTTTTTGTTGAATTAAGCTCCTCTTCATATCATTGACATCATTGATTCCATACTTCTAAAACAAAAAAACTGAAAGAAGATTAATATACAAACAAGGAAAAAATTAACTATATAAGTGTCATAAACCTGATTTGTGATTATGAGGGCTGTGAATAATGAGCTGATCCCAAGAAACGCTGTACAATAGCCATGACATCATATTGTGATGTGTCATTCCATATTCTTTATGAAAATATGCTTATGGTATGAATGACATAACTGAGATATACTTTATGCAAGATGGCTCATGTGAGATATCATTGGAAAGGTTATGATTTACTGAATGTAATTATCCTATTGGTATGCATGTATCATTTCTGTATCTGAAATTAGGAATATTGACTATGTATCTATATTTCAACTATGCTACTTTGGGTGCCACTGCCAACACTTCAGGTGAAACAATGGAAAAGCCAGACAGGCCGGATGGCCCATCAGCAAGGAAAATGGACTGTGAAAGAGCTTAGTCTTCCTATGAATGTGTGGGTCAGCCTGGGAAGAATGGCTACAAGGGCCCTACAGAGTCAGGTCATCTTGTCACTATAACATTACCTGGGACTTCTTGTAACTTGCCACTGATATTGAAGGGGGGCGGGTCAAACTAGGAAACAAAGAACTCCCACCTTATTCAAATCCCATTTAAGAGTGCGAGTGAGGTAGTCCAGGTCATCAGTTCTCCCCTGCTGCCCCACCCAAGATGACTGCTGGAAACAACTAAGACTGAACAGGGAGAAAGAATTGGACTCAGGCTGGAAGAGCATCTGTCCTGTGAAGAAGATTATTAAAACCACATTTAGGGTGAGAACTCACATGTAACCAATTTCTTTAGTGTATTAAGCTTAGTTTGCGTGCTCTGTTTTATTTTCATAGTAATCTGCCTTGTTCTGTCTGCTACCTCCTTAACTACTTAAAATATATCTGTTATAGTTAATAAATTTATTTCTGGTTTATAATACAACCCAGTTTATGTGATTTCTAACTGGGGGTGCGAGAAATTGTGCATACCCTCTTCCACATTGAGGGAAGAGGCTAATATAATATATCTGTTGTTCTGTATTCCAAGGGAGGTGGACTGAGTGCTGGAGCAAGTCCCTTAAGCTGAGTCTTCCTAGAGCTGATCTGCAGCTGGGTGTGGCCCTGTCTGTGTGTGTGTGTCAGCAAGACAGGTTAAAGGGGATCCAGGCTGACAGAACAGTTGGACTCAGTGGTAGCTCAGCACATCAGGTGACTTCCCAAGACGTCCAACCCATCACACATATTACATAGAATTAGGGCTGGTCAAGAAAGAGGAATTCATTTTTACTGGTAAAAATGCCCAGCACAGAATTCGTAGCCCAGGCAGGGATCACTGTGGTGGTTTTAAGTCACTTTTGTACCTTCCTATCCTGGACTGAGCTTGGGTCTGATGTAGTCTCTGGCATAACTTTGACAGCCCAAGGGGCCATGTTTAAATTACAGCATCTCCACCCCACTCCCCTGCCCACCCTGTGTGAATCTTCACACTGCTGCAAGCTGTAGCACCACTCCTGATGTGCCCCTCCTACTGCCAGCATCCTGCCTATGCCAGTACATGTGAGGGGGTCCTCAGAAGGAAGACTTATGGCTGTCTTCCACAATTCTTGCACTGGGACAATTTCCCCCAGCCAGAACCAAGACTTTATGCCACTCTGGGTTATGCCCTTTTATACTGCTCCAGCTCTTTTACCTGGCATCAAGAGGCTGGAGTGGGGGTGAGGATCTCACCTATAAAGAGAGCTAGTTTGGCAAAAGGGTAGTAATTTAAAAGGCCAAGTTAAATGAAGACTCCAGGGGGCACTGTGTACCAGGGACTGGAGGAGCAGATCCCTTGAGCTCCAGAACCATCAGCTAATATCCATTTCTGTCTAGAGTCCAGGGCTGCTGACCAATCTCCCCCCTCTGCCCTGCAATAAAGAACAGGTATCCCAAAATCTCTGGAATGTCAGCAGGCTAAGATTTGTTTATTCGGAGCTTATGAGTAGCTGAAAAACAAGGAGAATGGAGGCTCTCCACCACCTGAACAAGATGGCTGCTGCTGAGGGAATTGTGTCTATGATGGTCCTGCTGGGAAAAGTTGCTGTAGATGCAGTAGATATCAAGGCCATAATGGCCACAATACCACTGACTGTTTCCTCAATTAATTCCTCTCTGCAAGCACTGACAGGATGGCTGAATGAAGCAGAAGGGAGAATATCATGGTAGAAGATCAGGTACAAGGGCTCTCTATCCAGGTGCAGAGAAGCCTCACAACTTATCTTCTTTTAAATCTAACAGAGCAGACCTTGAGGGAAGATCTCACCACAATAATTTTGAGAATTATAGGAGTACCTGAAGGAGCAGAGAAGTTCAACCTCCTAGAATTTCCCCCTCCCCTCCCAGCTCCTTCAGAAGTGCTTAGTGTGTCGGATGTTTTTAGATTTGATTTAGAGACAACACATAAGTCCCTGGCTTCTAAGTCAGCCTCAACTGCCAAGCCTTGTACACTGATTGTCAGATTTCTCAGATTTACCGTAAAAAAAATATAATGCAGCTAGCTCGTGGAAAAAAGAACCGGTTTGGGGATGCCACAAAATAAGATAATGATTTTTCAAGGTTTTGCAATAGCTGTGGTTGAACAGAGATCAGCCTTTAGAAGAGCAAAGGAACTTGCCAAGCAGCAAAGGCTTAAATATTTTATAAAGTTTCCAGCTCAGTTTCATGTCAAGGTTGGTGAGAAAGTGAATCTGTTCCAAAAGCAGCAGAACATTTTTACTTTTGGGACATGTAGATCAATTTTCATCAAATGGCTGAATATGAAGTGCCCCAGCTGAGGAGTCAAGGGAACACCTCATCCTGAACTGATCTCAGGGGAGTGTACTGACTGCAGAAAGGATGTATTTAAATTGTGTATTAGCAATATAAAGTGTCTTTGTTCCTGTATTTGTGATGGGGAAATAATGAAACATTTGAAACCATCCCTAAATGGACAGACCAGCATGAACCATTTGTCTGTGATTATATAAGGTCTATGTATTAATTCAGCACTGGCGTACACCTAAATAATCACCATGGGGCTGCACATCTCCTTGTTGCTCTGTAGAAATTCGAGAGCTACAAAACCACTTTTAAAAATGAGCATCAGTGGGAGACCCTGCTGTGTCACCATGCCTTACTGCTGGGGTCCTCAAAGCCTGGCAGCTTGACATCCCAGGTGCTGGAAGCACGAGTGGCAGCTCTCCTCCCTGCAAGGTCTCATGGAAAGCTGCACAGGAACTGAGCAACATAGTTGTACCCCCTATGGACCAACAGAGCAGAGTAGAAGACCAACATGGGTTGCTGAGTTATGTGGACAGTGATTTCTGCCCTCCTATTACCTCCACCTCGCTCCCTCTGACCCTGCCCTTTCCCCTGTCTCCTGCCTTTCTCTCCCTCAATGCCCTCCCTCCACTCCCTACTTCTGCAACCTCCTTCCCCTTGTTGCCCCATCCCCCTTTGTCCTGAACCTTCCCTCAACTTCTTCAGTCCCTTCCCCCACTCTAACACCTTCTTTAAGCTCAACCTCCCATTACATGAATATGAATTATGAAGTTAATATAGAAGAGTCACTTATTCAATTGGATTGTTTGTTGTGTTCCGTGGTACAGCAATTTACAGACTGTGGGAGCAGTTAGCAGATTTCTCCCCTCTTTATTTAATATGGGGAAGGGAAACAATGTTTGATTATAAACTAAAAGGTGGAGGGGCATGTAACCCTGGGAAAGAAATCCCTGCAACATACAACATGTCATTCAGTGCACCAAGCTGCATCACCATGTTTGGTTTGGCAAACTGAAAAGAGTACAAAATAGGGGATAATATACTGGCATATCAGGTTGAGAACTATTACGTTTGTGGAGTGTGGGCTCCCCTTCTATCTCCTTACAATGTAGTTACTACTTTGTGGTATGGAAAAAACAGGATGCCTTTTAAAAAGAATAAATAGATAATGCATACTTGGTGTGATGTTTCACTCCATATTCTTTATGAAAATATGCTTATGATATGAATATGATATAACTGAGATATACTTTATGCAAGATGGCTCATGTGAGATATCATTGGAAAGGTTATGATTTACTGAATGTGATTATCCATTTTATATGCATGTATCATTTCTGTACCTAAAATTAGAAATATGGACTATGTAACAATTACAACTAGGTATATATTCGGAAGACACCCACCAGATGACAGGCCATTAGATTTGATGAACCATCAGGAAGGAAGATCTCTCTCCCTCCTGGGAGGCATCTGGGGATGTAACCGTGACACTACTAGGTCAGGTGGTCTTGTCACCTGATACTAAACATTACCTGGGACTTCTTGTAACTTTCCACTGAGAGGTCAAGTTTGAGAAACAAAGGATTCCTGACTTATGTAAATCCTATTTAAGGGTGGGGAGGAAAGCAAACAGGACTCCTCCTCTCCATGGCCTGTCTTCTCAAGAAGAAAGATCGCTAAAGTCACCTGAAGGGAAGGGGGGTGGGGGAAGGGAGAGTCCAGACTGAGACAGGGGTCCAGTCTGAAAAGAAAGATAACTGGAACTCTGAACCACAGAAACTTTGCAACCTGCCTAAAATAACCTTTAGGGTAAGAAATTACATTTTGTAATACATTTCTTAAGTATATTGAGCTTAGCTTGCGTACTTTGGTTTTATTTGCTCAGTACTGTAATTTGCTTTGTTCTGTTTGTTACCCCCTTTACCACTTAAACTATGCCTTTCATAGTTAATAAACTTATTTCTTGTTTATAATCTAACCAGTTTCTGTACAATTTCTAACTGGGGAGGGGGGAAAGAAGTCATGCACATCTCTCTTCCCATTGAGGAAGAGGGCAGATTTTTATGAGCTTGTGCTGTGCAAATTTTTCTATACAGAGCAAGACAGTATTATTTTGGGTTTATCTCCCCAAAAGGGGTGTGCACGTGAGTGCTGGGGGCGTCCTCTCACACACAGCTGACTTCAGCCTGTGTCTGCAGCGGGGTATGGCCCTACCTGTGCATGTGCGCTGCAAGAGGCTGGAGAGACTAATTCAGCAAAGCCCGGAGATGGAACGCAGGCTGATTGAGCAGGAGAGGCTCAGTGAAATTCCAGTACATCAGGTGGCATCCCAGAATGGGGGTCCAACCCATCACAACTGGGGGAGCCCCAGACCTGGTTGGTGTGTCTCCCCTCTGGCATTATAATTAGTGTAGTTTTGTTCATAGTGTCAAGTGTTTGCTGATTGTTGCATTTTCATTGTGATCTACTATGCTTGGTAATGTTACATTTTTATATATACACATTATGTGTTTTTGCTTTATCTTGTCTTTTTGTACTCTTCCCTCCTGCTACCTGGAGCCCTCTCTTCCTTATTCCCTGGAATTCTGGCAAGTGACAAGCATCTGGCAAGGTAATCCAAAATCTGAGGTATAAGTGTTGGGGTCGTTTCATCCATAGAATTCCCACCTCATGGATTTCTGTGTGGAGAGCAGGATGGGATATAATAGAATAAATGATGCAAACATTCCATCACCTTCGTTTGTAAGACTACACATACAAAAATAATTCTTAACACAGCCAAGTGGTCCTGAATCTTAATTTTATTTCCTGGAATGTTAAGGGTATCAATGCTCCAATTAAAAGAAAAAGGGTATACTCATTATTAAAGAAAGCAAGGGGAGATGTAGTGCTTTTGCAAGAGACAAACTTGGTCACAAATGAGTTCGCTAAATTAAAATGTGACTGGGTAGAATAAACAGTGAATTGCTTTTTCTCATTCAAATCCAGAGGGGTAGCCATCCTGTTTCATAAAGCACGGAGACAATTTCAGATAATCGGGGCAGACCTGAACTAATATTGTTGCTAATATGTATGGGCCTATCCTTGATGATCCTGAAATCTTTCATGGGATTTTTCCTAAATCATATGGCGAATCCCATATACCTACTGTGCTTGCTGGGAATTTTAATGAATAAACCTCAACCTCATGATCATAAACCAGCCAAAACTAGAATGGCTCTGGTGTTGCACGTTAAAGATCTGGAATTACTTGATATCTGGCATCTTACACATCTAATGCATAGGGACTATTCATACTTTTCTCAAGTACGTGGGTCTTATTCCTGAATAGATTTCTTTGTGATCTCCAAGGACTTGATTAATTCTGTAATTGATTCCTCCATAATACAATTGCTGACTCTGATCATGTCCTATAGTTCTTCAAATAGCAACAGACCCAGATGAAAAACAGCTATATAGATGGAGATTGATTTCTTCACTTTTATTAGATCCACATTTCAACTTTTTTATTGAAGAAGAAAAAGGCTTGTTCCTGGAGACAAATGAACCCCCAATATCTTCTAGCAGGCTATTGTGGGAGCCATTCAAGACCTATTCGAGAAGTAGAATTATAAGTTTCGCATCTGCCAAGAAGAGGAAAAGTGGAGAAAATATGATAGCCCTTGTGAGAAAAGTAAGAGAGTTTGATTTGTCTTATGCCTCTACCCCATCTCTGGATTTGCAGCAATCCCTGCTTAACTGTAGATATGAACTCAATAAGCTGTACTTGGCACAGACTGAATTTGCCCTATTTTGACTCAGGCAGGACTTCTGGCAATCAAGTGAAAAAGCTGGCAAGTTGTTGGCATACCACCTAAAACAAAAGACCTCTGCATGTAAGAACATAGCAATACATAATAAAATTGTAAATTATACATAATAAACGCAGTAAATTATGTACATCACCTAAAGATATTAATAAAGATAGCTTTAATTTTGATAAAGATCTATACAAATTAGACAGCTAAACCCTCCACAAATGATTTGGATCACTTTTTCAAAAATATTATATTACCACAAATTACTGCAGCTCAGAGTAGAAACCTTGATATGCCTGTAATGGAGGATGAGTTAATTGAGGTGAGTAAGACTATGAAATTGGAGAAAGCCCCAAGTTTCCTGCCAAATCCTATAGAAACTTCCTTGACCTCCTCTTTGACATGCTTCAAATGTTTAATGAGTCACCCCTAGAGGGCACCCTTCTCCTTAAGCTGAGGGAAGCCTCAATATCAGTTATTCCTAAACTAGGAAGAAATGCCACATGATGTTCTAATTATAGGCCAATTTCACTTAGTGATGTCAAAATATTTGCAAAAGTTCTGGCGATGCGATTGGAGAAGGTTTTGGGTTCTATCATACACCCAAGCAAGTCGGGTTTTTCAGAGGGCATCATAACTCTGATAACCTTCAACAACTCATTGGTATTATAGCAATGAAATATACGACCCTGAACCACAAGCCGGATTAACCTTATATGCAGAAAAGGGTGGGCTGGAGGTATATGTTTTATATTCTACAAAAAATTGGATTGGATACGTATTTAGTTTCTGGATCCAACTGTAACATTCTCACTCAAACTCTGATATCATGATCAACAATGTAACCTTAGATACCTTCAGCCTCCTCCAGGGTTCTAGGCAAGGGTGTAACAATGTATATTCCTCTTGATTTACTTATGCAAATCTTCTTTAGTATTATTCAGGATCAGACGAGTGTATTGAGAGGAGATAGCCCCCATAGTCTATGTCAGCTTTAACTTCAGATCTTTTCTTATTGTTGAGACACAGGACTGCTGGAGAAGGCCATATGGCATACAAAGTTAAAGGTTTAATAAATGAAAAGAAATGTCTATTAGGTTTCAAGAGCAGTTAATTACAGAAGCTTCTGTTCAGAAGAAGTTATTCTCAAAACAATAATGTAACAATAAGAGATGAGAAGTAGACCTGTAAGAACTTGGTTTAGTGTTTTTGAGAGCAATTTTTTTCAAAAGCTGCTGCTCTCTGTTCGCTATAAGTTCAAACTTATCCACAAAAAGTCACTCTTGGCTTTCTTGAAAAAGTTTGTGGATACTCTGCCTAATGGGCTGAAAAGCAAGAGAGCTTGTGATATTTATCTGTCCATTATTTTATCTTAGTGTGAGATCAGTCAGGGAGAGGAAAGAAAGCCCAGCAACAACTTTGTGAGCATTGAACCAAATGAGGCCCATTCAACATTTTGGCACCAGGCCTTCAATTTTTCCAGATGTGTCAAGTCAATGAACAGGCTGGGGAGAGCTGCTAGTGCATAATTAAGCTCTTCCTTTTTTTTTTACTTGGAGATTTCTCGGTTGACTTTAATTACACTCTCCCTCTGCTTGCGAGCTTGGGAAGTTGCTTTTTTTCAGTGAGCTTTCTCACCAAGCAGGTTTATCCAAGTTCTCACAGTTCTACTGATTACTAACAAAACAGATCAGGTTTCAAATACAGAGCCAGATGAGGAGTTATTTAGTGGGGAAGGGGAAGGGTGGGAAAGGTACAACACTGATGTGTTTTGTTTCTATTGCTGTTGGGTTGTCAGTGTCATTTAACTGCTATGTACATCTCTCTGCATAGGTGAGTAAAAGTCCTGGAGAGATGTGATGTGAATGCAGCTGGGGAGTCAATAATAATAATACAAATAATTATTAAACTCTTTGAGGCTGTCTTGTATACTTGTACAGTTTCAAGCACAACAGGACTTTACTCTTGACTGGGGCATTGGGACACTACAGTAGTAAGTAATAATTTAACAGTTTTATCTAATAAAACACAAACAAATTTACAAAACAAAAGCCACATCAAGCTAATCAAGGTGCATTATATAAATCATAAACAACCACATCAACATATTCATGTTACTATTATCTTTTTCCTTCCTCCCCCCCACCTCTTCCTATCTGTTGTTCTAACTTGTTTTGGGGCCAGATCCTCAGTTGATGTAAAATTGTGTCGTTCCACTCATTTCAATGGAGCCATGCCTTACTCCACCTGAGGATATGGATTCTTACATTTAAATGTAGGGTCCAATCCTGAAACACTGATGAATGTGAATAACTGTAGGGTCTCGTGAATAACCCCATTGAATTCAATGTGACTAACTGTGGGAGTAAAGCTGATCACCCATGTCCTGTATTTGCAAGATCCATTGATTGTAAGCTCTTTGGAGTACCTTGTTTTTTAAGTATTCTGTAGAGTGCCTGGCACATTTTGGATGCAAAATGAAGCCTTGATTGTGCGTATTGGGGCTGATCCACACACCCTGAAATCAATGACAAGGCATCCATGTACTTTGGCTCAGACCCTTATGACACAGTCCAAAGATAAGGACAAGAAAAATACTGGGAGCCAGCAGGCCAGAGTGGAGGTGGGGTGGATCATTCCCACCCTCTTTAAGGCAACATTCAACACTTAGGGAGGTAAGGAGGGAGCAGTCCCTGTGCTTTCCTGAATGATGGGGCTGCAATTCTGCATGGCCATAATGCAAGCCATGCAAATGTGTGCAGTGAAGGCTAGTTGTACCTTTTCCCCAACTCACACATACACACTAAATCCCTGTGTAAGGCCAGGAAGAATCTGGCCCTGAGTAAATATCTAATAGTGATTAATAACAACATGTGGGCTTAGTCTGAGTGTGTGGTAGACTGGAGAATCTATTACATCTATATATTATGACCACTTATGCATCCACTCAGAGTGAAAATGTTTATCTTTCCTATGCTGCATAGAACACTAAAAAGAAAAAAAAAAAAAGGTCAGTCATAAGCTAAGTAGTCTTGCTTTGTTGTGGCTCTTGGCCCAAAGTATACGGTGGTTGGAAAAAAGTCAGAGCAATGCTACTTTGGACAGTATTATGTCCCTGGTTGGAGGCTGCTTTGAAGTTTCCCAACTGTACAGATTTTGAAGGTAAATGCTCAACCAGATGTTGAATGAATGACATCTGAGTTCCCGATTCCAAACTTAGATAAATAAATTCCCAGGGATCCAAAGGACAAAGAGCTGCCAATGACTCAGGTTTAATTTTAACATTACAGTTAAACAAAGGCTGAGATTTTCAGAGCTGCCTAAGGGATTTGGACACCCATTTCCCAATAAAGTTAACGATGGTTTTGAAAATCTTGGCCAAAATGTTCTCAAGGCTAGTTGTTTGCTTTGTTTTGTGCATGTACAAAGTATCAGGCAAGAAGCTGTTGGTAGTAATTACTTTTGCTTTTCATTATTATGAGCATGTTTGTTAAACTTGCATCATGAATCTGCAAAGACAAATCAAGTCTATTTAGACAATGAACAAGAGTTCAAGAGGAACGTGTCTCCTGTGGAAGTCTGTGAGGGCAGTTGCCCACCAGAGAAGAATTCCATCTCCCCAGCTGTGATATCATTTAACAATGACAGCTCTCTGGTTTGTAACATGCAGCATGTTTTCAATGCTGTCATTAGTAACTGCTTTCTATAGTGGTGATTTATAGCCAGATTCTGCTTGCCTTTCCTCCTTGTAGTCTCACTGCCTTCAGCAGAACAATTGCTATGAGTAAGGTGAGTAGGATGTGGCCCACCAAGGGGAAACCCTTTATGCTTCAGAGCTTAAACCTATCTCTAGGTTGGAAGCTTAGAGATAAACTTTCCATGTGAATGGATTATTCCATAACTGTTTGCTGCCATCTCTTGCATCTTTCTTTGAAGCATCTGATACTGGCCACTGTTGACGACAAGATACTAGATTAGATGGATCACTGGTGTGATCCAGTATGGTAATTTCTATGTTCAGAACATTTTCCTAAAATATTGCTCTGAAACAGCCTAAAATAGCTTTAATGTTTAATGGAACTGGGAAGGGAAGGGATTGGAGACAGTCTCATCAACTCTGCTACCCAATTTAATATACTCTGAAATGTAAGTCCTAGAAAGGTCAATGCAGGTCAGATGAAAAGTACTAAATATATATACTCCTTCTCTCATGTACAAGTGCTATGTGGCCGGAAGGATCTGTATATGGCTAAAGAAGTGCATTACCTGTCCCAGGAGCAACAAAAATGAAGTTACCGTTACCACACACAATGAAAAATGAAGTGCTGGTCTCAGGCATCTGCAGCATTCACTCCAGTGTTGTTGGTGGGTATTTTTTTTATGTTCTAAAAGTCGGTCCAAATTATTTAGTTTCCAAGGCCTATATTCCTAAAATGTAAGTGCACATTTAGAAAATATTACTGCACATCTGTGCGTAATTTTTTAGGTCCATGATACAGAAGGAACAGGTTAATATGGGACAGGCTGAAATTTAATGCCAACAGCAGGAGATGCAAAGAGGGCTATTGTCTTTGTTAGAAATAAATAAAACCTGGAAGAAATTTTCATTAAATTGGAAACAGAATTATCCAAGGACTTTACAATATTAATTATATTCTGTAGCTCCAAAGCACAACTTTTGCCATGATATAATCTCAATGATTGCTGAGGACCCATGCTGTAGACGGCTGCAAATATATAACACAATGCTTGCCTTTAATACAAGAATACTAGAGAATGTTTTGAACCAAGTCTTCAGTTTTAACAAATATTGAACAAGGGGTTTTATTTCTCACTGGAAATGAAAATGTTTATATTAAAGGCCAGATTTTTGCTATGGGCAAAGTGAGTGACGAAGAAAGATTGGAAATAAAATCCTGTGCTTGGTTTGGGTGAAGAGAACCTCAGGCAATAGGATGATCCATTTCTGGTAGTCATTGTCAGCCATGTTTCTGGAACACTGGAATTGCCATACTGGACCAAACCAGCATCCATATAGTCCAGTATCCCATTTCTGATAGTGGCCAGTACCCCATGGTGGACAGTTATGAATAACCTTCTTTTAGGGGCAGTTTCTTCCTAACTCCACAAGTTAGTGATTGCTGGAGCTGGTCAAAAATTGTAATTTCCATCTTGTGGGAAATTTTGATATTTAGACATTTGTTTTTACCTTTAACTGCGCAAATTCTGAAATTCATAGATGCATTGATTTAAGGCCAGAAGCAGCCAACAGAAATAACAGTTTTTGCATATCAAAGAGTTCTGAAGATTTGATTCAGAAATGTCAAAACCTTTCATTTTGGCATTAAACTGTATTTGCCTCCACCCAATAATCAAACCCACCCGAGCACCTTCTTTTTGTGTCAGCTGATCTCAGCAGAAAAGAACTGCAGCATCTGGGGCAAGGATTTATTAGCTAACTAGGACACTTTTGAAGAATGGCACCACCACTTGGAGGGAGTAAAATTCCTGGTCCAGGTCCTCATGAATTACAGAAACTTGGAGGACCTCTGCGCAATCCAACATCTCAATCAGCGCCAGGTCCAATAGTCCCTGTTCCGTTCTCACTTCAATTTCATTATCACCTACTGCCTTGGAACATGAAATGGGCAAGTGGATGCCTTCTCCCAATTCTGAGGACCAATACTGCACTTCAGGTCCTGAGCCACCATCCTAAGTCTATCAAATTTCATCTGCAGAACAGTGAGCCTGCTATCCTCCATATGGTCCCAACTGCCTTAAGATTCTTCCGCTAATTGTCTTTGGCAAACCCTAAATCTCCCTAACACCCGGGCAGACAACATGTTCCAACTAAGGGATGGGATGCTTTACTAGCAAGGGTGTCTTTACATATTGGAAGGACCTTTCAGGCTCCTTGTTGTGAAATGCTGCCATGAGTCACCACTCGCCGGGTAGTTTGGACAACTCAAGACATCCAGAGTTATTTCTTGTCACTTTTGGTGGCCTGATCTTCACTCTAACATCCAGTGGTATGTGGCCTCTTGTGACCTCTGCTTCCAAATGAAGACCACATGATTGAGGCCACTTGGTTTTATCCAGCCATTCCTGTTCCCACCGCTGGCCATGGACTACTGTCTGTGTCAAGTTCATCATGGAGCTTCCATGCTCTCCAGGCTGCTTGGTCATTCTGGTGTCTGTCAACCTCCTCACAAAGATGGCCCATTTTATCCCATGCCCTTCAATACCTACTGCCTGAGAAACAGATGCCTCTTCTGGGATCATGTGTTTCGTCTGCATGGTCTGCCTAGTGGCAGCATCTCAGACCACTGGCCACAATTTACATGAAGGTTTTAGTGAGCCTTTCTTGAGCTTTTAGGCATAGTCCCTTATCTCCTTTACCTACCACCTGCAGACCAACAGACAAATTGAGAGAGTCAACCTGGATCTGGAGCAATACCTCTACTGCATCATCAATTGTCACCAGGACAACTGAATCACCCTACTTACTATTTCAGAGTTCACATACAACAATGGTATTCATGCCTCACTGCAGCAAAACTCCTTCTTTGTCAATTACAGGTTTCATCCCATTTCCACATGGATTTCCCTGTGGACTTTCCAGTGCCTGCAGTATCAGATTGGGTTAAATACCTAGTACAGGAATAACATGTACTCCAAAGGCACCTGGAAGCCAATAAGGATGTATACAAGCATCAAGCCAATAAGAATCATCAGACATACCCAGTTTTGCTGTACAGGATGAGGTCTGGGTGTCTACCCAAAATTTAAAATCCAGCTGCCCATCAGCAGTTTGATCATCAGTGTATTGTTCCTTTCCCACTCATTAAAAAAGTCAACCATGTGACCTTTAAGTTACAGCTTCCAGAGTCTATGAAAATCCACCACACCTTCCATGCCTCTCTCATGAAACCACACATTGAAGTACAGAAACGGGTTTGTTCTGACCACTATCCTCACCAGTAACTGTCCAGGGCCAGGAAGAATACATAGCGTGGCAGAGCCTGGATTCCAAGCATGTGGAGGACAAGCTATTCTGTCTGGTGGATTATCCAGATGAAAAATCTTAGGAACCTGAGGAGAACATTCATGCCCCAGACCTACTATGGGGTTTCCATTAGGCCTACCCAGTCCAAGGGTTCCTAGATGGTTTCTTGTGGCAAGTGGGATACTACCAGGCACCCACAGCTGAACTCAGACCCAACTTATTGCTCTCGGCTGATTCAGCAACTTTGCCTCCTAATTGGCTGAAGACTCCAGCAGGCACATTCTTAAACCCTGAAGCAGCCCTGGGTCTCTGGCTGCTCAATAGTATTCCACTTTGTTTCCTGCTGTCAGCTCACTCCTGGCCATTGTTCCTGCCTTTGGGTCCTTGTTCCCTGCTCCCGGTCTCCTACTTCTTGCTCCTAATTCATGGTTCTGGGTCCTGCCCCTGCTCTGGCTCATGCTCAGTCTCTTATTCTGATCCTTGGCCTCTGCTGCCTGGTTGTTGGCTCCAGCTCACCCCCTGGACTTGGTATTCAGCTTCTGACCTGGGCTCTGATCTTTGGCGCTTAGTTCCTGGCCACCATCTCCAGCTCACTCTGTGGACTTGATAACTTGGCTCCTGATTTGGGTTCTGGCCACTAGGCTTGATAATCTCTGTTCCAACCATTAGGCCAGCGCCTGTCCTCATCATTAGGCAAGGCCGCCCACAGCCCAGTCCTTAACAGAGTCCCAAACCTCTGTTCTAGGGTATGGCTCTTATCTCAGAGCCTGGTCAAGCAAACAAGTTTCCTTCACAAAGTCTCTCTTATTAGCTTGCCACTGCCCTGTCCAACCTGAGTCCCTTGCGTCTTCTCAGAGTAAGTCTCCTTTCCCCCGATTCCAGAACTGCTTCATCTTCTTATAATGAAGCTGCTGCTTACGGTTCCTTTCCTGCGCCACATGTCTCTGATTGACTCTTTTAGCAAGCCTGCTCCTGCAGGGCTTTCTGTTGCTGTCACAGGAATGCAATAAATAGGATGTACCATACAACAAGTTACCTTCATTATATAACAGTTGACAGATAGGTTGCAACCACAAAACAGGTGGGACATATTCCTTACAGTTCACCCACGATTTACCGTACCCAAATGAGGCAGGAATAAACTGTCATGTGTGAATGGAATTTAGAATTATTATGTGGTTTTCCCTTCCATCTATGTTGTTCAACAGTGGTTAAACCCAGCATTGTGCCCATTTGGCTCCTCACTGCAGTCAGTCTGAATTTGTAAATGATTATGATAAAGTCAAATAATTTCTGTGTTTCTGAATTTCTTTCTTCTGAAAGGTGAAACTCTGGGCATTCTTGACTGCTGGTGTGAGTAATCTGGGTACAATCTCCTATAGTTTTTCATGACACATGGGAACAGAATTACGTCTTTCAAAAGCAGCTAGCACAGTTTCATAGATTCTTGGAAAATATGTCTTGCAGTCTGATATTCTGGATTGCTTATGTTTGCCTGATGATTTTTATAGATCTGTGCATGTGTGTGTATATATGCATTCATCTTTGTATCTGAGGGTTTTATTATGCAGTAATCACTTCACTGAGGGAAGAAATATATTTTCTGCCTTCCTTGACCATCATTACAACATAGTTTGAGACAATCCATATTTGTGATGAGCTAAAAATGCCCTTTGGGGATCAAACTACATTTTCTCTGGGAAAACCTCTGTGCCAATATCGCTGTGGAATGAAGACAACGCAGGCTCCTGCTTGACACATGACAGCATCTGGAACAGCTATATTTGCTGCTTATCTCAGATTCATCATGCAGATTTCATTGAGGGTTTCACCCTGAATCTTTTAACTGTTGACCAGTTTTCAGCCATTTGTGGACATTCTAGTTTAAATATGCAGGGCCAGTCAATGGAGCTATGACAATTTATACCTGCCAAGGAGCTGGTCCTCAGTGACTTTAATTAATTTACTCTAGATTTATCCTTGACTTACTGAGAGCAGTATTTGGCCTCACCACTTAATGGAATTCCCCCTCTTGTTTCCAGTCTTGTAGGGTTTGTCTACGTGGGAGAAAAAAGCCCACAGTACTTACTTTACACTAGCTACTCTTCAAGATCTCCTTGTGTGGACACTCGTACTGTGTACTAAGAGTTCCTTTGGGCACATTAACTTAAAATAATTTAGAAGTGTACTAAACTAAACTGCCTGAGGATATTTTTAATGTGCAATAAGAATGTCCACATGGTGAGTTGGTGCAGAGTAGCTAGAGTGCTTTAAATTCACATCCTCGCTTACTAAGCACTAACTTCCCCATGTAGACAAGTTCACATTATGTTGGACATATACACGAACATAACAAGGCCCTAGCCCAGGATTCTTGTGGCTTGCAAGCAGTGGATATAGTACTAGGTGAGCTAAAAGAGACGAGTTTCACTCCTGGAAACCATGCTAACCTTTTCTCATTCAGAAATGTTTTTTCACCATATGTATTCTTTCTTGGTAGCATCTATTTGTATGAAATGAGCTAGATCACTATATATGGGCTTGTCTTCTCTATCGCGCTACATCGGGGCAGCTACATCAATGCAGCTGTGCCGATGTAGCGCGTTGGGTGAAGACACGCTATGCTGATGGGAGAGTGTTCTCCCAATGGCATAACTACTCCACCTCAAAGAGAGGCGGAAGCTACGGGATGTTGGTGGGAGAGTGACATAGCATGGTGTAGATACCACTTTAAGTTGATCTAATTTATGTTGCTCGTGGGGGAGGCTTTTTCACACCCCTGAGCAATGTAAATTGCATTGATTTAAGCTGTAGTGTAGACAAGCCCATATAGAATACACTAATGCCACATTTTCAGTGATGGTTTAAACTTTGATTGCATTCCCTCTCTAAAAAGTGAAGTAGCATTGTTATAACTGCATGTTTATCTTTCATCTGTCGGCAATTAGCCTGAGAACGTGCTTGTCCCCACAACTTTCTGATCTTGAACCCTGGTGCAAGAGAAAGTCTTTTGTCACAGTGCATTTTGTTACTGATGTTAATCCACTCTCTCTGTTTGATCACTACCCATATGGATTGTTACTAAAATGGGATTATCTACATTGCTGATAGTGGAAGCTAGAGAGAGATCTGGTTTATTTCTGGCTTGTTTCAAAGATGAAAATGGAATGAGTTAGCAGACAGAGGGGTGTGTGTGTGTGTGTGTATGTCTTTGTCAGTGTTCTGCTTGAAGTAGAATCAGACTTTCTGTAAGTGATTAGTATATATGAGTTCAGTGTGTTCACTGTTATGCTTCTAGTTAAGCCATATATTACTATACTAGAAGGGGCCACATAAAGGATGGCATAATTTCTTCTTTTGTTTCTTAAGTGGTCCTCAGTTTACTTGGCTGGGCAGAGAGTTGAGGGGCTAGAGAGGGATTTGAGAAGCAAGGAAAGCTCTAGGCAGACAGTCCATATTTTGAAGACAAAGTGTAGTAAACTGTAACACACTATTGCATGATGTGGACTTTGTTTTAGATTTCTTCTCTCTCTTTTTTAATTTTTAGACCAAGAGGACCATGATAATGACTTCACACCACCATTCACAGTCCCAGACATTGTACTGTATGCTTTACAGTTGCTCTGGAGGCTCCCTGTATGGCATAATTTTAAATCTTTATGAGCCTTAGAACTTCAAGACTTAGAACCATTGATGATCACTCCCTGTGCCTTCAGTGGAAGTGTGGCTTGAGTAGGGAGTGTGGGATCTAACCCTCACTTTACCTCTTGTGAAATCCTGGATGGAGCAAGGTATAATTGTCAAATGGTAGGAAGTGTTTTCATTCAACAGCATAGGAGCTCTTCCCAGCCACTGTTTTAAGCCACCTTTGGGGCATCTCAGTCACTGGGACAGCAACACAAGCAATCCAGAGGCTGGAGGGATTATCCAGAATAAGTAAA
Source organism: Mauremys mutica (assembly GCF_020497125.1). Taxonomy (NCBI): domain Eukaryota; kingdom Metazoa; phylum Chordata; order Testudines; family Geoemydidae; genus Mauremys; species Mauremys mutica. The sequence continues at coordinate 49,581,235 of NC_059077.1, forward strand.
TTAAACATGTGGTGCTACCAATGAAACTGATAACTGTCCATATGGATTGGAAGAAAGCTATTACCAAATCAAAAGGAGCTGTTTATAACATGGGATGTAAGTAGATGTAATAGGATGAAGTTAAGAAAGAAAATTTAGGCTGAATATCAGGAAAAAAAATCCTAATGGTGAGAGGACTTAGACTGTGGATTAGTTTTCCAAGAGAAGAGACAGAAGGCGCATTACTTGAGACAATTAAAACTTGATGGGATGAAGTACATTGTCAAGGAATGAACAAGTTAATTGGTCTTTTCCATCTCTAATATCAATCACCAGAGGAGTGCAAAAAAAGAAATGAATGACAAACTATTACCCTTGCTGTGGTGTATTTGAAGACTGTTAAAGCTGTAAGATCTCACTTTAAATTCTCAGGTGGTTTCCTGGTCCTACTTGCAGGGTTGGTGGATCTGTAGGGAATGTGTGATGAGATTTTAGCAGCAGCCAGTCTGCAAAAGAGCCAGTCTAGAAAAAGTGGGGGTGAAATTGTGCCTCCCTGTTTTATGGAATACCCTGGTTTCTCCCTTTTGTTGTTCTTGTGAGTTAAAGCTCTGGATTTTAAGAAATAAAGTTGTTATGTTGCAACCTTCCTGAAAGAGTATTTTATGTTTATGTCTAACTTCTTGGTCTGCTATGAATATAACACACTGATATTTTTCATACAATGTGGTAAAAATTATTGCAGTTAGACAAATTGGAAACAGGAAGCATAGAAGACTATCCTCACTAGACTGCCCCCTCAGTATTGCTAACCAAAGAGTTTTGGATAGTTTCAGCTAAGGTTCACCTTCTGATGGGCGTTTTGGTTGTTTGCCTGAAGTGAACCTTATGGCATTTATTCAGCTCAGCTCTTCAAGCCAATTATAATTAGTAATTATATCACTATCAGCTGTTTTGCATGTGTTAATGTGAAAATATTCCTTTCTGATTGGCACACCTGTAAGAACAAAGCTGTTTGGCTATTTCATCACTGGAGACTTTCTGATGAGTGTTATACAGTACATCCAATTGCATTCAGTAGTGAGAACATCTGTGTCACTTGCCGCTTTCTTCAGGGGCTTAAAAGGATTTTAAAAAGCAACCTGAAGGGATTCTTGTAAGCAATCTTCTCTCTTCCATGATTAGACAATGCCTTTTGTAGGATGAAATTATACAGCCCCCTTTATATGCAAAGTATACTGAGGTGTTTTATCTGTTGCACATTTAAAGTGAATGAGAGTTGCACACTACACATGCTGCTTTGAAAAGTAACTTGCCTAAGTCTTGCTATTATAAGGGATTTATTAGAACAGAAAATTAGAGAGATAGCTACTGGGCAGACACTGGAAACTCCTAGAAATGCTTCTTTGTCAATTCTCCCCTGTATGCACAGAACTCTCATTATTATCAATGAGAATTATATGCATAGGACAAGGGGAGAATAATATTTTGAATTATGCACCTGGGTGTTTAAAACTTGTTCCACCAGGTGTTTTGATGCTCCAGTAGCCAAAGGTAAAAGCTGTGGGAACATTTTCAATAAACACTGTGCCCAGTGTAGTGTATTTATGTATGCAAGACAGCAGCAGAAAGAAATCTTCTGAGACAATAAACTGAGTGCTAACTCTGCTCTTCCTGTAGAATCTCTTTGAAAGCTACAGCAAGTCTGCTCTTTGATCAGTTTCCATAATAAAAATTATCTGTAAAATTTCTTCTGGAAGGCTTGTGAAAAACACTATTCTTTATGAAGGCACTAGCTGTGATTTGGGTTCTCAGCTGGATTTTTAGCACATGATTACAGTTGAGGAATGACACTAATGATAGAATAAAGTACCATTTTGTCTACATCCCTGTATTCAGATGCTTAGCACTTTCGCAAATAATTATCCTTTAGGCTGAAATGTCTCATGCATGTGCCAAATATAGAGATACTTAAAAAAAAAACTTGCTAAAGTTCTGGTTTGGGCCATTCTGTCCAATTTATTGCTGAAGTGTTTTTCCCTCACTGAGATAACTCAAAATCAGATTGTCTTCAAACTTGCCAGTTTTAATATTGATATTGAAATATCACCTAAAAGCCAAGGCCATCAGACCTCCATTGTACTATGCACTACAAAAACACAGAGGGAAATGACTGTCTCTGCCCCAAAGAGTTTAACTCTCACAGAGGACAGATTTTGAAGACTGTGCACCCCTTAGATAGGCAACCTTCACTAAGGTAAGTAGCAGTTTTGCCCATGAAAGAATTGCAGGATTAGGCTCCAAGAATTGATAATAACCTACTGCTATTAACCTGCTGCTATTTAACTCCACCCCCCCCACCAAATTCTCTCACCCAACAAAATCCACAGAATTACATTATAAAAGTGAATGTGGAAGGGCCAGAGCTGGAGCAGCAGTAAAGAGAATTTACTGGAGGCTCAGGATTAAATCCCAACAACCCTCTCTGAGCCCTCAAGTGTATTTCAGAAGCTCTGGCTTAATCAAACTTGGCAGTAGCCTCTAACTACAGCCCTGCTTTACTAGAACTAAACTACAAGAATATATAAACCCAACAAAACACCTGACTTTTGTTAACTTAGACTCCCTCCCTGTGATACCTTCTAACCAGCCCACCACATACTCTCTTCTCTTAGAGCAACCTGGCCCCTCTACAATGTGCTGATTCTAACTAGGTTCAGCTGCATCTAATTAGCTCTCATGAGGGAGCTCTTCCCTTAGTTGAATCTGAAGCCTGGATGTGAATTAACCCCCGAAATCCCAGACGACTTGTTGGTTCAGCTGGGCTTCCTCCTACTAGTATAAATGGGGTGTGTTATGGCAGAGCTGCAGGGTCTTCACAGGGAGGTTATGGTTGATAGAATGTCAGAAAAGTTTTTAAAAAACTCCATAGCAGAGAGAACGCACCTATTTATGCCTTTTTATTACAAAAGCAAAGCTTGGGTTAGGTTAATTGAGAGTTGCAATCCTGGGAAACCTGGTACTAGAAATTAATATATTTTAAGGACACAAGGGGTCATTATGATATCTAGAGCTGGAAAAAACAATTTACAATTAATAATTTATTCAACCAATTTAATCCCCCTTTAAATGCCCCTTTAAAACTGCTAATCAACTTACAAAGAGACAAATGTTATAGAAATCAGACTAGAAAGCAATGAATCAATTTCCCACTCTCTCTTAAGATTGTCACTGTAATAGAAAAAACTATGGCTTGCCACCTATCGTTTGTTAGTGGAGAACAAATGAGGTTCAAATGACTTGTGCCTATTTTGGTTCACTGTGGTGTTTTAACATGCTGTTTCAGGGCATTTTTCCACCTGTACAATGGCAATTTGTATAACATGGTATGTATTGAAACAAAACAACCAGAGGGGAGTGAGGGAATGAGAGATAGTGAGCATATACACAGACTTAGAGCTAGATCAACAAACATTTGACTACATGGGTGTCACAGCTCAGTGATGGTTAAACCAGAAAACATCTGTCTTAGCCAAGGGGAATGAGTTTCTAAAACAAGCTGTCCTTTGCATTTCTGACTTTAATAAAGATCACACAACAGTCAACATGCTATCTAAGTTACTAGAACAAATAAATATGAATGTATCAATGCTGCAACCAGATTGGCCAGAGGAGTCTAGCTGAGAGACCTCTGTGGCTCCCTCGGTGATTTAAAATGTGGTGTCCATACTGCTCTCAGATCCTGCTGAATAAGGAAAAAAGATTAGACTTGGGAATCAAACCCAGAGCTCTTGCTTAATAATGTGGATTGTGGACTACAAGGCCATTGTGCCAGCCCAGGAACAACACTATTCGTATAGCTCTTCTAGAAGAATCTCCAAAGTGTCCAAATGCTTTAGTCACTCTGTAAAAACTTGTCAAACTTTGGAAGAACTAGAGAAAAACAGTAAAGAATCCTGTGGCACCTTATAGAGTAACAGACGTTTTGGAGCATGAGCTTTCGTGGGTGAATACCCACTTCGTCGGATGCAAGCCGAAGTGGGTATTCACCCATGAAAGCTCATGCTCCAAAACGTCTGTTAGTCTATAAGGTGCCACAGGATTCTTTGCTGCTTTTACAGATCCAGACTAACACGGCTACCCCTCTGATACTAGAGAAAAACAGAAGGTGCCAACTTGATGAAACTCTGATTTGTACATACTGGAAAGTGTGTTCAGCCACAATTAGGCAATTTGTTTGTGAAGTACACAGTACAGTGCCTTGCTTTTAGCTAGGCTGTTCTTTATTTGGGGCTACTTTGAGCATTTGAGATACAGTGTTGGGTAGGGGATAGTGGGTAAGCACATTGCTCCAAGGAGAACACCAGGAGGTATTGTGCCTGCTAGGGCTCCCCGATGGACAGGGGAGACAAACAGTGTGTGACACCCTGTTGAAATGGACTGTTTGTACAGCAATATGGACCTGGGGGACAGAATCTCTGATGGAGCCCCATGCCCCTCTATTGGCCAAAAGCACGATTAGGGAGCTCTGTCATGGCTGCATCATGATTCCCCTGCACAGTGAAGTCTCACATAACCTAGCCCTTTGAAAACAGGATTTTTTGGTTATTTATTTTTCAAAAGTAAAACTGAGTCAGGATTTTCATTTATTGATGTTTTAAAAAATCCCATGAGAAAAAAATTTGCATCCAGGAATCTCCTCCAATCTGATCTGGAGGAAGTACTATACTAGATGGCATTGCTTTGAGAGACCTTGTATAGGCATTTCATTTGGTTCAGTCTAAGTATAGTTTTGGACCCCCAAATACAGCTTTATTTTGGATGGATGCAAACTCACAAGCAAAACTCACATGAGACTGTCAGGTTTATATACACTCTAAAGGTGTATGAACTGTAGCAAAACTTTGGATGATCTTGATCTAAGCTTCAAGTTTGCAACAAAATTTAAACCAAGGCAGGATTCATTCAATAAAGTAGGTGTTTATAGAATAAATAAGTATAAGACCACAACCAGTTAAAGGAATTCTTCTTGTTGAGGAGGAGTATTGATCCAAACAATATGAGTTAAGCACCTACTGGAGAAACAATCTGAGAGCCCAGTGAGACTCCTGGAAATTGGAAGTGCATTCCTCATTCCACTATATTATATTTGTTACGCTTGTAGAGAAGCTAAGATACTGGTATCTGTTTGTGATTACCAAATTAAAATTCAATTAACCAATTCCATGGAACAAACAATGATTTCTTTTAAATTCCTCTTTGAAATGTATAAGTGAAGATGGGTATCGGATTCATATGGTTAGGATGTTTTCACTTATGGAAACTTCCTGTGAAATGCCATTCTGAGCACCACCGAAAATTGGTTTTGCTTAAAAAAAAAAATCGGTAAAACTGAACAAAATTTCTAACTCTATAGTGTCGTAGTGTATAGGTTCTTTGCATAGAACCATTTATATTCCAGTGATTTTTATGGAGCAGATCCTCAGCAGATACTGTCATAGCTCCATTGAAGTCAGTGGCGGATGTATTCCTAAAGATGTATTTTATAAATTACAAGTCAGAAAGGAACACACTTTCAGCAATTTATAAAATACAAACTTGACACCTTCATTTGGAAATATTAAATGAAAACAATATGTTTAATAAAATTTTAAAGTTGCACAGTGGAGCATGCAAAATTTGGGAAATCATAAATTCAGAGAAATGTTGGGCTGAAAGGCATCTGAAGAGGTCATCTAGGCCATCCTCAATGCTGAGACAGGATTAGGTTCAGCTAGACCATCCCTGAGAGGTGATTTTCTAACTTGTTCTTAAAAACATGCCCGGTTTTTTAAATCTTTCCTCACAGATAAAGTTTTTCAAACCTCTTATAATTTTTGTTGCCCTCCTCTGGACTCTCTCCAGTTTGTCCACATCTTTCTTAAAGTGTGGCACCCAGAACTGGACACGGTACTCCAGCTGAGACCTCACCTATGCCAAATAGAACAGGACAATTACCTCCCCGTCTTATATATGGAACTCCTATCAACACACTCAAGAATATTAGCCTTTTTGGAACTGCATCACACTGTTGGCTCTCATTAAATTTGTTATGCACTATAACCCACAGGTGCTTTTCAGCAGAACTACTGCCTAGCAAGTTTTTCTCCATTTTATAGTTGTGCATTTGTTTTTATTCCTAACTGTAATACTTTGCACTGATCTTTACTGAATTTCATCTTGTTGATCTCAGACTAATTCTCCAATTTGTCAAGGTGATTTCGAAGTCTCATCCTGTCCTTCAAAATGCTGGCAACCCGTCCGAGCTTGGCGTCACCAGCAGATTTTATAAGCATGCCATCCCATTATCTAACTCATCAATGAAAATAATGAATAATACTCGAACAAGGACAGACCCTGCGGGACTCGATTAGATATGTCCTCCCAGTCTGACAGCTACCCACTGATAACTACCCACTGATAACTACTCTTTGAGTATTGTTTTTTTGACCAGTCATGCACCCACCTTGTAGTAATTTCATCTAGACAAAATGTCCATAGTTCGCTTATGAAAATGTCATGTGGGACTCTGTCAAAAACCTTACTAAAATCAAGATATATCACAGCTTCCTCCCTATCCATTTGGTCTGTAACCCTGTCAAAGAAGGAAATTAGGTTGGTTTTGCCTGATTTGTTCTTGACAAATTCATGTTGGCTATTACTTAGAAACCCATTATCCTCTTAGTGTTACAAATTGATTGTTTAATAGTTTGTTCCAATATCTTTCCAGGCATTGAAATGAATCTGAACGGTCTATAATTCCCAGAGTCCTCTTTGTTCCCCCTTTTAAAGGTAGGTATGTTTGTCATTCTCCAGTCTTTTGGAACCTCACTTATCCTTCATGAGTTCTCAAAGATAATTGCTAATGGTTCCAAAATTGCTTCAGCTAGTTCAATATCCAAATATCATATGCAGGGCATACCAGCATAACTGGGACCTCAGTCTTGTGACTCAAACTTCCCCTGATGAAGCCTAAGCAGATCTGCAACATGAATGCTGATCCATACCCTATGTATATGTAGGATGGATCTGGCAATGGTTCATTGGTGCCTATTGGTATCACAGTAAACTGCTCACTCAGGGCTTGATCTTTGCCATTGACTTACAGTGAGATACTGAAGAAGCTCAGTCTATTCACCTTATTAAAGAGGAGGGAAAGAGATGTCTTGATTATAATCAATAAGAATCTAAATGTGAAGAAGATTTCTGATAGTAGAGAGCTCTCTAATCTAGCAGGCAAAGGCACAAAAAGATCCAATGGCTGGAAGTTGAAGATTAGGGTAATTAGTCATTGGAACAATTTACCAAGGGTTGCAGTAGATTCTCCATCATGGATAATTTTTAAATCAAGATTGTATGTATTTCTAAATGGCATGCTGTAGGAGTATTTTTGGAGTTTTATGGCCTGCAGGAGGTCAGGGTAGATATTCACAATAGTCCCTTTTGGCCTTGGAATCTGTGAATCTCTGAAGCTAGATAAATTCAAAACACATATTAGGCACATATGTATATCAAGAGAAGAGATGGATTCTCTATTACCTGAAGTCTTTAAGTGAAAACTGGATGCCTTTTTAAAAGACACGCTCTAGATCAATCAGAAGTTATGGGCTTGATACAGGAATTACTGGGTGAAATCCTACGGCCTGTGTTATGCAGGAAGTCAGAGTACATGATCAAAATGATCCCTGCTGGCTTTAAAAGCTATGAATATATTACTTCAATGGGCACAGACTCAGGCCTTTATATGCTTAACTGATGCCAGTGGTATCTCTTTTTACTGAAGGTTAAGCATGCATTTCCATACTGTGTATATAAAGCTGCATCTTACCCTGATAAATGTGCAGATTAAAGAATCTTTTCAGGTAGCAATAAATGCCTCCTGCCCCCTGACCAGCCCCCTTGCTGTTCATTTCAATGTGATTTTTGGAATGTTTTATGAAATTTTCAACAAGTATAAGACTTTAATATAGTATAAGCATCTTAAACTGAGCTAAAGCTTGGTTTGGCTTAAATACATGAAATAATTGCAAGCATCTTAAACCACTCTGGTTTTTCTTAAATAATTAACCTTTGCCTGTAACATAGAAGCAATACTTGAAGTCTCATATCCATAGCATTACAGAGCATCATGCAAAACTGGCAAGCTCTCGAATGCTTGGTGTCACAAGTCCTCTGCCTGCTCTCTTCCTGGGGCTCACTGGTTGCCCCAATAAAGCTCAGAGGGGCTTCTAGTTATGCAGCACCCGTGGCTTTATTTACACAACATTCTCCCACCACCAATGTTATGCTATGTACAGAACTTGTAGGCCTGAGAATCTCCTCTCCTCTCCTCTCCTCTCCTCTCCTAAACAGAGTCTGCCCTCTGCCTGAAAACTGTTCATCCCCTGGCCATTCCCCCTTCTTCTGGCTGACAGCCAGCCTTTATAGCCCTTGAATCCTCAGGCCCACAGGGTGCAGCCAATTCTAAAGGCCAGGCACCAGGCTTCTCCCCAGGCCCTATCTATTTCCCCTGATTGGGGATGGCTGAGCAGGGGTTAATTAGGTGCCTTTGCACCAGCCCCCTGCTATACTTGGACTTTAATTCCTTGTTAGATATCAGAGCAGGAATAATGAGAGAACAGATTTTCAAATATATATGTGAATAAAGCACTAAAATTCATTTTGCAGCTATGCTATGATATTTATTATTTGTAAATATCCTTATGGACACTCATAGTCTTGAAAATGTTCCCAAAGCTCAGAATTTTCTGATGTTTGCACCACAACTTCATTACTTCATCATTTGTTATCTGCTATTTGCCATTCAGTATTTTCATGTTAAAAGTTTCATTTAAGTCAGGACACAGAAAATGAGAGAGAAAAAATTAAAATAAAATAAATGCATAGTCTGTCTGTCTATCTCACCTCTCTAAAAGTTTTTAGATCATGCTTTTCACGATGGTATCTAAATGCCTAATATTTTGAAGAGAACAGTTTATGAACAATTCTTAAATCAATAGTCTGAAAGTTATTCATCCAAACAATTGAGCAGATGCTTATAAATGCCAAATACCTTTGCAGAAATCAGAAATGATTCATGAACCAAACAAAATAAAGAAGCTAAATTCATCAAATTTTTGATGTGATAAATATTAATTCCATAAGCTCTACTAAATACAATATGTGGAAATACAAAAAATGTGCTGCAGGAAAAAGAAAAAAGGAGAATATTAGCAAACATTCAGGGAAGTGGATATACCTGTCTGACCACTTCAATACAGAAACTAGCATAGTGAAGAAATTCTAATGGCTAGATTGTGCCTATTAGGAGGTGTTGTGGAGCTGCATGAGTCCACGGGACAGACTGAACCCCAGGGACATGTGCAGGTTTTACCATCCTTTAGTATTGTACAGTCTGCTCCCCTTGGTGAAACTGAAGTCACCCCTATTTTCCAGGATTAATTTGTACATAGGCCTTGTGCTGCACCTTTGCAAAGGGGTGAACTTCACCCTGGTATGACGGTCTCCCTGCATGGGCTGATGTGGTGGGAGAGGATGGGGCATCATCTTGTCTCCTTTCACACTTCCTCACCCCCTTTGGAATGATACATATCCTTGGAGTGCCCAGAGGGAGTCTTTCCTATGCTCCCCAAGTGTAGGGACTGGGCTCCTCCCTGGTCCTTGAGGGAGATATTTGGCAGAGCACCCTCCCCCTGAGACAATCTAGCCCTAAGAAAACACACTCTGAAATGCAGATCCAGTTTGAATCAACAACACATACAGTGCAATCTAATTTGAATATATGAGAAATGATGCGGGCTTGGATGAAAAGAAAACACAGTTCAGCTGGTCCAGTCGATTTTATTTTAAAAGATGATACTTTACAAACACTCTTTATAGAGATTTAGCCACGTGATTCCCATTGACATTCTGTGGGAGTCAAGCAGACAAATCCACATGAACTACACTGAAAATGTGTGCCAGGGTGCCCAATTCATAGTAATAAAAACAACCCAAACCAGTACGTTTACCAGGGCCGGCTCCAGACCCCAGTGCGCCAAGCACATGCTTGGGGCGGCATTTTGCTGGGAGGGCGGCAGGCGGCTCCGGTGGACCTCCCGCAGACGTGCCTGCGGAGGGTCCGCTGGTCCCGCGGCTCCAGTGGACCTCCCGCAGGCATGCCTGCGGATGCTCCACCGAGCCACGGGTCCAGCGGACCGTCCGCAGGCACATCTGCAGGAGGTCCACCGGAGCCGTGGGACCGGCGACCGCCAGCGCGCCCCCCGCGACGTGCCACCATGCTTGGGGCGACAAAATTCCTAGAGCCGCCCCTGACGTTTACCCACAAGATTTTTACTTACTTGATTCATGAACAGAGCAAAAAACATTTAGTGGTTCATTAAACTTTCTCACTGTATATGAGCGAACACACACACACACACACACACACAGTCTCTCTCTCTTTCTCTCTTTGGTGTGTAATGATTGGAGGTCTCCAATCCTTCCACCAGAAGAGGGGGCACTTATCTAGTAGTGTAATTCATTAATTAGGTATTTTAAAAAAGTAAGGACTGAGATTTTCTGGGAAAAAAAGTTCACTAATGTGAACCCCTTGGTGGTTGTAAAGTATCATCACCTTCCTATGGTGAAATTGTTTAATGAACCTTTCTTTTAGCTTCTGAATTTTCAAGGCTGGCAGTGGGTTACTGAGTGGTTCAAAGAGTTGCCAATTCCTTCATTGTGGGTGCCTTTATCTCTTGCTCTGCTGGCTATTTGGTGGGCTATATGAAATGAATCTGATGGTCTCAGTCCAATTTCCACCAAACAGGTGTCCACATCAAAAGATCCCATTAGGTATGGGACTCAGGTTTGAACTCCTGAGTTTGCTCATCTCTTTTTACAATAATTATTACCCTGCAAATATTTATTATCCTGCAATGAATGTTGTTCTTGTGAAAGGTGCGTTATTGACTACTCTAGGGAGTGGGGCTTTCTGTTTATTCACAGAACAGCTACAGCACTCAGAGAGGCAGTCAAAGATTCTCCATGCTGTACCTCAGCCATGAATTGGACAGACTGCCTGGAGGGTGAAAGGCAGTTCAGACTTCCTAAAGCCGATGACAGCCAATTTGTGCCCATGGTGCTTATTGTAATTGTGGGTTTTTGTGACATGGACACTTGTCTACTGAGAATTGGGTGGGAAGTACCAAGTTCATTACAAGCTAGTATGTCACCAATAACTAGGACTTCCTTAATTCAAGGCACTTATTCTTCTTATTGAGGTACACAGCTGTGAGCTTTATTAGTCATACCAGTGATGTATGAGCATTGCCAGATCCTATCCCGGCATGCTCTAGGCTCCGTGTAAAGCCTAGAATAGATTTGTTGGGAGCAGTCTCATTAGGACACTGGAGAGGATATGCCCAGGATGTTAAACTACCAACCCAGATGAAATACAAACCATTAACTCAGAAGTGAAGGGCTCTCAAAACTACCCAGCTCCCCTCATTATACTCTTTTCAAACATATGTAACCTCAGTAGTGTTGAGATTACTCCCCATTCTGTTGCATTGTTTCAATTACTTTTGAAAAGAGACCCCGTGATTTTCCAAAGTGATTACAATCACAGAGTGGGAGAAATTGAGTCTCAGTTTGAACTAGGGGTACAGCAAAATGATTTACTGCTGTTGATGAACTAGGAGCACCGATGTGTGACTCAGACTGTGCTGCATGTGCCATTCTCATCAGTGCATAGCGTGTGGTCTGAGTCTGATGGCAGAGCTCCAAGTCTGGCTCTCATGTGCAAAGCACTCTAACAATGCTGAGCACAAAGGCAAGGCTAGTCATTTAGAAATTAAAGAATGGCATGATATTTCCCCATAAAATAATCCTATATAGTCCAAGGAAAGCTTGCAAGGGTGGGAGACTCTCCTGTAGAATAGAAAAAAGAAAGCTGGAGTGTCGTGTATTTGACTGTCCCAAAAATAAATCAGCTGAGTCCTACCTGTCTTTGCCATTTCACTAATAAACTCAAGGCACTTCCAGTTTGTTCAACAGTTATGCTGATGGCTCAGGACTGCTTTTCTGCATGGTGATTATGGATCATGCATTGTTGTTTCCTCTAAACCCAGTCTTTGTAACACAGAGAACACAGGACAGCACAATTCCTGTGCATATATTTTGACTATGGCCTTGAAAATTTTTTAACCCTCTAAAATGGAGATGACTATTTCAGATTTATCTGCAGTCAAAATACCCAAAGATCTAAACAAATCACAGCAAATACAAAAGAGACGAAAATATCAGTATTTCATTAGAAGATGCTGTAGTGTTTTTCACTGAAACAAGACTTTGGCCCTGTTCATTTTTATAATTTTTGGTGCCTGTTTTGACCATTCAAAATGTTTCTCTTTTAAGTTCTGCTTTAGGAATCAGGATTAATATTTTGATTTTTCTTGAATAAGCTCTCTACTCTCCTTGTAGGTAACAGGCAAAACAAACCAAAACAACCAACCAAACACTTGATAAATCATTCAAACAGCTACTGATCCTTCAGGGAAAACTGAAACTTTCTGCTTAGAAATAACCAACTTACATGTCAGCGTATGTATTTTCCACCCCTTTTAAAAGTTATCATTGTCTGTTATCATAAAATGTATTTGCATGAAGACGGGTTGTCATCATGGGTGTCAGGAACAGGCCAGTGTTTAAGACCCCCAGTGTGACAAGATGAAGCAACAGTCTGGAAAGGGTCAATCACATGGCTGGATGAGATATATGAGAAAGAGGAGTAGGAAGCTGGATTGAGGAAGCAAAGGTGTATCCTTACTGTCCTTTAAAAGCCTGTGTGGATTGCAGTCAGTATTTGTCAGGTAAATTTTTAAATTTTGTGTTCTTTAGTTTTCAGACTATACATTTGTGCTCTGAAGCAAGGACTTGAAGGGACTTGAATGCTTCCTTCCCCTGGGCTGGTGAAACAGCTCACCTGCTTCTACTGGGTATTCTGAAGGAGCCATACACAAAGGCATGCTCAGCACTAGCTCTGAATGTTGACATTTTCAGGGCCTCCTTGCATTGGACCCCCCCATGGAAAAACCTAGACGCCTTAACTGGAAGTGGAATTTGGGCTTCTCTCCCAGCTAAGAACAACTGAAACAGGTCCATACAGGGCCGGCTCTAGACCCCAGGGCGCCAAGCGTGCGCTTGGGGCGTCCTGCCGCCGGGAGGGCAGCAGGCGGCTCCAGTGGACCTCCCGCAGGCATGCCTGAGGAGGGTCCGCTGGTCCCGCGGCTCGGGTGGACCTCCCGCAGGCGTGCCTGCGGATGCTCCACCGGAGCCGCGGGACCAGCGGACCCTCCGCAGGCATGTCTGCAGGAGGTCCACCGGAGCCACGGGACCAGCGACCGGCAGAGTGCCCCCCGCAGCGTGCCGCCCTGCTTGGGGCAGCGCAATTGCTACAGCCACCCCTGGGTCCACAGTACTGAATGGTTAAGGCATGCAACAGTATATTCCAGCAGGGTTAGTCCAACCCTCACTATTTTCAGACATGCAAGATTCATCTTTTCATTAACACATTCCCAAAGAACTGGAGAAGAAGAAAAATCTAGATGCCTGCTCAGACAGCCAGTGATGACTAAAGCAAAGAGTATGGCAGAAAACTGATGATTCCTTCTGGACAGAGCTTACTGTGTTCTGTAATCCAGGTATTGTCCCTAGACTGTATAGTAGTAATAGGCCCTTTAGAAATGTGGACACACAGATAGATAGATAGAGAGGATTGGGCTGCTGGTCAGCACAGAATTTGACCTCTGCTGTCCTCTCACTGTTTTGTTCTACTTTACATCCAGCAGGTAGCATAAGAGGGAGTGCAGTTCTCCCACTTCTATTAAAAGCAAATAAAGAGCTTTCCTTACAGTGCTCTCTTCAATTTCCCCTCCTCCTTGGCTGCTGTGATGAGAGCTCCCTCTATGGTTTCAATCTACTTTAGCCACTGTGTACTTCTACTTTGTTCTTAAAAAAGAAATCCTGGGAGAAAGTGATTATTTACTTACAGTATTGGTGCTATACATTTTTATAATTGTGTAATTCAGGCTGCCCTCAACAGATGTGAGAAATAAATATGGGGCCAGATCCTCAGCTTGTGCAAACTGATGAAGTTTCATTGACTTTAATGGAACTATGTCAGTTTATCTCAGATGAGGATCTGGTTCATGATGTACAGATTGTACTTTGTTTACAGAGTTTCCCTCCTACGGTTTGGCTGAATTATTCTGTTTCTTTTCTTTTCCTTTCTTTTCTTTGTAGTCTGAATGCTTTATCCCCCTTCCCCCATATATGGCTCCTGCATACAGCTACACTACTAAGAATGCCTTGGATTAGATTAGGGTGATTGTGAATACTATTTAGATGCTCATGAAGCTGAGTTTTTTGCGAGGTTTGGCTTTAATAGCTGCACACACTCAGTAGACTTCACCTCAGCAGGCTCCACACATGTCTTTTCAGAAATAAATTCCTCTCATATGTTATAGCTCTCTCTCCCCTCTCTTTGAGTTCTTACCCAATAAGATGTTTTGTAGAGAGCACATTTTATGGTGATTATTCATAACAATAAACTTACATGGCTGTTTTCTAATTCTCAGTTAAGTATGACCCTAATTCTCCTTGATACATGGAACAAAGCATGGTAGCATCCTAATACCATCAGAAGACCGTCAGAACAACCGCTAAAGGAAATGTGTCACATTTAGTGCTCAGGATTGCTTACAAGAAGCCACCTGTGGACATACAGCCCTCTACCTAGCTGTTCTCAAAACTACAAAAAAAGAATAAACTTAAGGTTAACCTGAAGGTTGGAAGTTTGGAGTGTAAGCAGCTCCTGAGCATATAATAAAGAGAGAGCAAGAACACCACTGGCCATTATAACTCTTCACGGAGAAAGAGCATTTCCTGAGTTTAGCCATTGTCAGATTTATATGGTGAAACTATGAAGTGGGAGATAATTTTCCCCAGGAGGCTGAAAATCCTTTACTAAGGGCCAACTTCTGATGGTGATTTAGGCAGTAGTAAGGTCAGTGTTATTTATTTCTGTGTGAACTGTCTGTGCAAAGTGCCCAACTGATCCTGGGATGGTTGGTACCAGTGTGGAAAGGGGGAGGGGACCTGTATATCTGCCAGGGTGGCTGAGGTACATAGCCACTGGCAATGGGGGCAGAGAGCGGGAAGAGAGGAGCTGAAGAGGGATAGAATTCATACAGATGAGCTCCCTGAGAGGCTCTCCAGAGATCCTGTTCCCCCTTTCTCTTTGTGCTGGGTTCATAGAGATAATGGCAGTAACCTCTGTAAAGCTGTCATGGCGGTTAGAAGGGGACCAGGACATTTGGTTCTCCCAAAAAGTTATTATTTCCTGAGGAGGTTGGAGATGGAGGCTCCAGTGTGAACTGTATCCTTCCCCATATGGCTCATTGTCTTTCCCATTTGACAGATTTTGTCAAAGATTCTCCATTGAGTCAAAGAATTCTTGGCTATAATTGATGTGTTGTGTTGATGGAGAGCAGCATTTGGAGATATGAAAATAATCATTTGGCTGGTGGAAAAATTGGGCAGCTCTGCAAGCATTACAAGACTGACCCTGAGACAGGATTTGAACCTCTGAATACATATATGCACTGGTGGCCGCAGAGACCAGTCAGGCCACACAGGCCCAGCAGAGTGCATTGCACACATACCAGGGGAAATAGAGGTGGTCTTAATTGTGAAAGGAGATTTTGCAGGAACGGTTGTGGTAGCTCCCTGGTAGGTGTTGAGGATACCCTTGAAAAGGAGGTGCTGATTACTGTGGGGGATTTCATTTGGAGTGGCAGACATGTAGCTTCTCATAAGCAGCAGATCTATGGACAAATAGGGAAAGCAATTTTCATTTTAAAACAGTCAGATGTAGCTGATTTTAATTTCTCTCTTGGCAAGAGAAAAACATAACTGTCTAAATTAGAGGAGGTCTGAAGGTTTACTTACAAGAAGAGCTTTCAGTCTGAACTTGATTTCCATGAACCACAGGCAGTTCAAGGTTGTTGCTATTAACATAACAAAGGGAGGTCGGCAGAGAATGAAATTATACCCGAATGGATTGATCAATAGGGGACTGTGAAAGGAGATAGAAGATGGCTTGATTTCCTTTGTTATTTTACTCTGCTGCTTTAGTTGCAGTGTTCATATTGTGGCTGTAAAGACATATACAAGCCATATATTTATGATACAATTTCTGTTTTCAATTTATTTGTTCCACAGATTTAATAAGATTACGCTAATATTTTACAGGGGGAAAAATGCATTTGCAGATTTTATTCCCTTTGGCTTGGCTGGAATGAATTGCATTCCTTGTATTAAGTGACATCATTATGGAAGAAAAGACCCTCAGGCACAATGTGAACGCTCTTTAATTTGTATAAATGTTAGAGCTGCCCTGACCAGTCTTGTCAAATAGCTGCAAAGGTTCTGAAAGGGGACATGAAAGCTGAACAGAACATAAGCAGAATTCAAAACAATGTTTTCATGAGAATAAGCACTTGATATTTATAGAGAATCACTCATCCTGAAGGATCTCCAAGCACCTTACAGACTAGAAACCATTCACTTACCGCTGAAATGTAACCTTTCTTGAAGGTCAATATAGAAGAGGTTTTAGATCAGTAATAATTACACCACAGTTCTTAGAGAAGTTGAAAATATCATCTCATAATGAACACACAGAGGAATTTTTTTGTTAGGCATAATGCATTCAGGACACAGTTTATTCCTCTGAAAAGTTACATGAGGTCTGTGATAGCCATATGTGGTCAAGGCCTCAGTTTTGTGCGCCGTGTGTAAGATGGAACCTCTAACCATATAGTGCCGCCTACCACAGGTCTTGAGTATTAATATAATACTGACCTAGAGTGGAACGTACTGCTGCTGCTGCTCCCTGCAGTGCCTGTCTTTTTCTTGGTTGTGTCTCAGTCACATAATGACCAGGCCAAATTCTGATTCGTTTATTAGATCCTACAGGCTCAGGGTAGGCACAGTCAAAAAACAAAAGTAGAAGGGACTGTACAAACCAGTGTATATTGCCTATAGAACATGCTAGTTCTTTTTCCTTAGCAAATATTTTGATTTAATTTAACAACAGATAATAGAACAATCTAACAGCAAAAGGAGGTCGAATGGTATAATGGTGGATAAGGGAACTTTCAGAGGAATTCCATATTTTGGATGACATTATGTAGCTATTTTTACTGGTTAGATAAATTGCCTCTGGTCTAATCAGGTATCAGGTTTGTGTGGCACTATAGCCTACTGTACTTTTATAACAGCTTGAGTAATTTATCTGTGCTCTTCAAAACAGCGTTTGCTATCAGCATCATTTTACAATTACACCAGGCCTCTATTATAAGAAGCTTTCACAAAGTACTTTAGTTTTAGCAGAAGAAAATGCTTTCATAGATGTTAAGTGGCTTATTTATAGACAAGGAAACTCAAAGAGCGGCAGTAGTTCAAAGCCTATCATTTAGAATTTGAAACCTGAATAGTCGAATATTTTCTTGGCTCCAAACCCCATATTTTGCTTGTAGAATTCTTTAGGCATTGCTTATAAATAGTGATTTAGAAAACCTTTTTGCCATGGTGATATCTTTTGATAAGAAGCTCCTGGAAGAACTGGAAAAACAACCTGTTTGAGGCCTGGTCTACACTAGGACTTTAATTCGAATTTAGCAGCATTAATTCGAATTAACCGTGCACCCGTTCACACCAGGAAGCCATTTAATTCGACATAGAGGGCTCTTTAGTTCGAATTCTGTACTCCTCCCCGACGAGGGGAGTAGCGCTAAATTCGACATGGCTATGTCGAATTAGGCTAGGTGTAGATGCAAATCGAACTTAGTAGCTCCGGGAGCTATCCCACAGTGCACCACTCTGTTGACGCTCTGGACAGCAGTCCGAGCTTGGATGCTCTGACCAGCCACACAGGAAAAGCCCCGGGAAAATTTGAATTCCTTTTCCTGTCCGGACAGTTTGAATCTCATTTCGTGGTTGGACATCGTGGAGAGCTCAGCAGCACCGGCAGCAATGCAGAGCTCTCCAGCAGAGGAGTTCATGTAATCTCTGAATAGAAAGAGGGACCCAGCATAGACTGACCGGGAAGTCTTGGATCTGATCGGTGTGTGGGGCGAGGAGTCTGTGCTTTCGGAGCTGCGCTCCAAAAAACGGAATGCAAAGACCTACGAGAAGGTCTCCAAAGCCATGAGAGACAGAAGATACAGGCGGGATGCAACACAGCGCCGCGTGAAAATCAAGGACCCCAGACAAGGCTACCAAAAAATCAAAGCGGCAAACGGATGCTACGGAGCCTGCCACCACTGCCCCACCAGTGACCGTGGACTCTGACGATGGGACAGTGTCGACGGCCAGTTCCTCGGCGATGTTCGTGGACGGGGAAGATGAGGAAGGGTTTGTGGAGGACAAGGCAGGCGACAGCGCTTATAACGCTGGTTTTCCCGACAGCCAGGATCTCTTCATCACCCTCACGGAGATCCCCTACCAACCCTCCCCAGCCGTTAACCCGGACCCTGAATCAGGGGAAGGAGCAGTCGGTAAGTGCTTTAAACATGTAAACTTTTATTCTTAATATTACAGGAATCTGAAGTATGTGAAAAGGAGGTCTCTATATATATGGGGATAGAACAGAAATCCTCCTGGGAGATCTCCACGAAGCTCTCCAGGAGGGAATCGAAAAGCCTCCACAGGAGGTTCCTGGGGAGAGCTGCCTTATTGGGTGCTCCGTGGTAGCACACTTTTCCGCGCCAGGCTTTCATGAGGTACTCAGGGAGCATTGCCTCCCCGAGCACGGCTGCATAGGCCCCTGGTTTGTGCTGGCTTTCACCCAGCATGCGCTCTCTATCTCCTTCAGTGACCGTCCTCAGGGTGATCTCGCTCGGAGACTCCTGCATCTAATTAGGGGAATTACTGTAATGTTACGCCTGGTCCAAAGTATTTTTAAAAAATCTCCAGACAGACGGCGTAGCAGAGACTCAGCACGCTGCTGCGTGACAAGCATAACGGAAAGCCAAAGAATCAAATGAACGCTCATGGAGGGAGGGGGGACTGAGGACGCAAGGTATCCCACAGTTCCTGCTGTCTCCGAAAAGCATTTGCATTCTTGGCTGAGCTCCAAATGCTTCTAGGGTCAAACACAGTGTCCGCGGTGGGTCAGGGCATAGCTCGGCAATTTACGCACCCCCCGCACCCACCCCCAGAAGTGAAAGGGAAAGCAATCCTCTGTTGACTCTTTTACATGTCACCCTATCTTTACTGAATGCTGCAGATAGATGCGATGCTGCAGCACTCAACACCAATATCCTTGCTCCCCCCCCGCCATGGGTGGCTGACGGTACAATATGACTGATATCCATCGTCATCATCAGCCTATTGGCACATGGGGCAGTGCAAAAGGACTGGTAACCATGCCGACTAGCATCAGTGAGGTCGATCAAGGGCGCCTGCTCCTAATTTTTCCTGGTAGATGGTGCAGTATGGCTGGTAACCGTCCTCATCATAGCAACAGGGGGCTGAGCTCCATCAGCCCCCACCCTTCATGTGTAAAGAAAAGATTCAGTTGCCCCTGGACTAGCAGAGGGATGCTGGGCTCCTCTCCTCCACACTCCTTAATGTCCTGTCTGGACTATCATAGCAGCTGGAGGCTGCCTTCCACTCATTTCTCACTAACAAGTCACTGTGTCTTATTCCTGCATTCTTTATTACTTCATCACACAAGTGGGGGGGCACTGCTACGGTAGCCCAGGAAGGCTGGGGGAAGAACGGAATGAACAGGTGGGGTTGTTGCAGGAGCACCCCCTGTGAATAGCATACAGCTCATAATTTCTGCAGGATCTGACACAGAGCAGCTGTGCTCTCTAGTTCTCTGATACAGTGGTTCTCTAGTACACTTGCCCATATTCTAGGCAGGACTGATTCTATTTTTAGATACCAAAAAGGAGGGATTGACTCAGGGAGTCATTCCCAATTTTGGCTTTTGCGCCCCTGGCTGATCTCAGCCAGGGGCACTTATGACAGCAGCAAATGGTGCAGTGCAAAAGGACTGGTAACCATGATCATCTTATTACCAATTTATGGTATGGTAGATGGTACAGTATGGCTGGTAACCATCTCTGGTGTCATGCAAAAGCAAAAGCATGCTGCTGTGTAGCGCTGCTGGACCGCCTCTGTCAGCGGCATCTAGTACACATATGGTGACAGGCACAAAAGGCAAAACAGGCTCCATGGTTGCCACGCTGTGTCGTCTGCCAGGGCAATCCAGGGAAAACGGGCTCGAAATGATTGTCTGCCATTGCTTTCCCTGAGGAAGGGATGACTGACGACATTTACCCAGAACCACCCGCGAAAATGGTTTTTGCCCCATCAGGCACTGGGATCTCAACCCAGAATTCACAGAGACAGACTAGACTGTGTTCATTGTTCGCAAAAATGTATCTTTGCAAGGAATTCACTCCCTTTTTCCCATCACACAGCTTCGACTGTCTCCAGACCTGCCACAGCATCCCCCTCACAGAGGCTGGCAAAGATTAGGCGGCGAAAGAAAAAGACACGGGACGAGATGTTCGCTGAACTGATGGCCTGCTCCAGAGCCGAGGCGGACCAGCAGAGCCAGTGGAGGGAGACCCTCTCTCTGTACCAGCGCTCACACAGCGAACGGGAGGAGAGGTGGCGTGAGGAAGACAAGCAGGCGACTCAAACGCTGCTTGGACTAATGAGGGAGCAAACGGACATGCTCCGGCGCCTTGTGCATGTTCTGCAGGACCGCAGGCAGGAGGACAGAGCCCCCTGCAGTGTATCTGCAACCACCCTCCCCCGCCACAAAGTCCCATACCCCCCCTCACCCAAAATAACCAGAAGGAGGGGCGCCAGGGGCCGTGAAAACTGTCACTGCACCCCAGCAGAGTGCTCAAGTACCCAAAAGCTCTCATACCCTAAATTTTGAGAAGTCCTTTCCTTCCCGCTTCACCCAAGCCCCCGTCCCAGTTTCATCCCCTAACTGTCTAGTTGATAATAAAAAATACTTTTCTGTTAATTACTGTTTCCGTCATGTTCTTTTAGAGGAGACTGTTTGAAGGGGGGAAGGGGGTTGGTAATTGGACAGGACAATCACCTTTACCAGGGTACAGACACGGGGGCAGGATCAGCAGCAGGTCACACACACAGTGCAGTCAGTAGGCACCCTGGTCGGTATGGGAGGTGGTTTGCAGGTTCTGTGTGGGTGGGGGGGGGATGTAACTTTGTAGCGGGGGAGGGGGGTTACAGATCTCATGCAACGGTCCCTGTCCTGGACCACAGAGCCACGCAGCAGAGGAATCTGTATCCGTCCTCCCCCGCCACAAGGCCACATAGCCCCCGCACACAGAGTCCCAAAAAGGAGGGATGGCAGGCTCCGTTGAAACAACCAGTCCAGCACTGCAGACTGCTCTGGGAGCAGGAGCCTGTCATTCCTCGAGTTTAGAGGCGGTCTTTACATCACCGCACATCCTACCCAGCACAGTCCGCGTCCCAGTTTCAACCCTTTAACGCAAAGTCATCAATAAAGAAACCTTTGTAAAGTTACAGTGGAACATGTATTTTATTTTTAAACATGTGTTGGAAGTGGGGGAAGCGGGGTGGACGGGGTATGTAACTGCAGATGCTAGTCAACAGTAACTTGGTAAAGAAACAGGGGCAGGTTCAGCTTCTCTGTAAAGAAACTGAACAGTCACAGGTCACGCTGCTCGCTGGTACTTGAAGAGTTCCTTGTCGCTGTGCAAGGCGCCTGCACAGAGCTTCACGAGCCAGGGCATTAGCGGGTAGGCTGGGTCCCCGACAATCACTATAGGCATCTGCACATCCCCAAGACTTATTTTGTGGTCCGGGAAGAAACTACCTTCCTGCAGGCGTCTAAACAGAGCAGAGTTCCTGAAAACACGCGCATCATGAACTTTGCCTGGCCACCCGACGTTGATGTTGGTAAAACGTCCCCCATGGTCCACCAGTGCTCGCAGAACCATTGAAAAGTAGCCCTATTTCTCAGCAGCTGACTGTGGAAGAGGTGGACGATAAGGTGCGAGGAGTTGACAACGGCCATAACTGCAGCGGGCTCCGTGCTCGCAGTGCTGTGGCGCCCGCGCTGTCACTGAGCAGAAAAGTGCACGAACAGATTGCCCGCAGGCGCTTTCGGGGAGGGAGGGAGGGAGGGCGTGATTGACGGTTCAATGATGACAGTTACCCAAAACCACCCTCGACACATTTTTTCCCCCAGCATGCATTGGGGGGAAATCCCAGAATTCCAATGGGCAGCGGGGAGTGCGGGAACTGTGGGATAGCTTCCCACAGTGCACCGCTTCCAACGTTGACACTGGCCCCGTTACTGTGGACTCACACAGTCGAATTAGTGTATTTAGTGTGGATACACAACTTCGACTTCATAAGGTCGATTCCACAAATTCGAATTAAGTTGATTCGAAATAGTCTTGTAGTGTAGACATACCCTGACACAACAAATAACAAACCCAATAACACTAATGACTATTGATAAGAAGCGTATGAGTCTAACATATGAAGGCTTTCTTATTTATTCATCTAGTATCAACGAATATTGAAATACATGTTATTGTGTATAGTAGTACTGTGTGTGTATTAAATTGTTTATCCCCCTAGTGAAATTCTAAAACTCCATCTGGTACATTAGGCATCCATTAGGACAGTATTATTATTACTGTACTAATCTTTACAATGCCTAATTTTTTATCTTATTTTCCTTGTTTTTCTCTTTCAGAACAATATGAAGTAATTTAGTGCCTAAGAAAAATGCTGGCTTCATAGCATCAAAGTTGGGGTCCTTCCTTTATCCACAGAGTAGAGACAGCACAAAGGTCAGCAGTAAAAGCTTTCCTACCCACCCTTGTGTCACATTCCTGAACTAAAGAAGGCAGTTGCAGAGCTGAGACGACAGGAACTTATTTGTCAAAACAAATTATTGGTGTAAAATGGGGGGAAATTGTTACATTTTCCTCCCTTTTCTAGCTAGATCTACTGAAACTCATTCCTGCAAGGTGCTGAGTAATTCTACATCAGTTCAGCAAAGCACTTATGCACATGCTTAACTTTAAGCACATGAGTGACTTTTCTGGATCAGGCCCAGAGCACTTAGCACTTCTCAGGAATGATGGAGGTGAGAGGGTAACTCAATGTCCAGGCAAGACAATTTCTTGGTTTGTCTACTCAGACAATACAATAATATAATTAATTATGTCTAAAATTGTAGTAAATTGATTTGGCAAAAATGGTAGATTTTTACTAAAAAGAAGCCATTGAGGCCATAGTCTTTTGAGATAGAAATGTATGTGCTGAATGAAAAGCAGCATGCAGAGAATGGAAAACCTGATGTGTAGAAAAACACCTTATCAGAGGTCTTGGACATATTCAAGTTGTTCTTGAAGTTCTTTTCTGGTCAATAAGCTTACTGTATGTTACAATGAATACTACAATTGCTGCTAAGGTTACAGAGACAAGGCAGCATAGAAAACATAATTGTTGGGCTAGATGCTGGTGTAAACTGAGATGAACTGCTTAAACCACCAGGGGATCTGGCCCATGATTTTTAACCAGGAGATGGCACAACAGCTGCACCCCTGCATTTCTCTTCTCTCCTCAAACTCAACAATTGGAACAGTCCACGAAATGGTTACACAGCAACTACACAGGCATTGATAAGAACTAACAGACTGTTTGTACTTTTAAAATTTCCACTGTAAATGCTCTGAGAATTTGTTATTATGGACCAGATTTCTAGATATAAGAATACAAAAATGTAGATAGAGATTTGTGTGTAACTGATTTAGGTGCACAAATTTGTCAATGAACATGTGCATTTTTGCAGCTGAAATTATGAAATTTTAGTTCTTTATGACCTAAAGACTATACTTAAATATGAACTCTTTGGATCTGTTACCAACAAACTGAAAGACCTCCTGACTAATCCAATGTCCTTTCTAATCCTGTGGGAAGAAACCAACCAGCTCGAGATGCTGCCTGACTAGAAAAAGATGATGTCTGTTCACCTCAGTTAAAGAATCAACAAAAATATCTTCTTGACATAGGGATTCAGTGCCTGGAATGTAATTCTCTAGAATGGCTGTTGTTAGTAAAAGCAGGTAGCTAAGGAGTGTTGAGGGATAAAAACGTTTTATTTTATTTTAAATTAAGATTGATCTTAATTAGAAAAAGAAATATTGGGAAATCTTTCCTTCGCCCTCTGTAGCAGCTATTCTAATGAGCTTACAGGCCTACAAGCCCTATTTGGAATAATCTTTCTTTCCCTCCACCTCCCCGATGATGCCACAGCACAACTGGTTGCTGAGCTCTGTGCCTTAATCCTCACACAACTATTTCAGATTTGATGACAATATATATCTCCAGATCAGTGGCACCGCTATGGGCACCCGCATGGCCCCACAATATGCCAACATTTTTATGGCTGACCTGGAACAACGCTTCCTCAGCTCTCGTCCACTCATGCCCCTTCTCTACCTACGCTACATTGATGACATCTTCATCATCTGAACTCATGGGAAGGAGACTCTGGAAAAATTCCGCCACGATTTCAACAGCTTCCACCCCACCATCAACCTCAGCCTGGACCAATCTACATGGGAGGTCCACTTCCTAGACACCACAGTGCAAATAAATGATGGTCACGTTAACACCACCCTATACCGAAAACCTACCAACTGCTATGCCTACCTTCATGCCTCCAGCTTCCATCCCAGACACACCACACGATCCATTGTCTACAGCCAAGCACTGAGGTACAACCACATCTGCTCCAACCCCTCAGACAGAGACCAACACCTACAAAATCTCCATCAAGCATTCTCAAAACTACAAAACCCGCACAAGGAAACAGATAAGGAAACAGATCAACAGAGCCAGACGTGTACCTAGAAGCCTCCTACTGCAAGACAAACTCAAGAAAGAAACAAACAGAACTCCACTGGCCATCACATACAGTCCCCAGCTAAAACCCCTCCAATGCATCATCAGGGATCTACAACCCATCCTGGACAATGATCCCTCACTTTCACAGGCCTTGGGTGGCAGGCCAGTCCTCGCCCACAGACAACCTGCCAACCTGAAGCATATTCTCACCAGTAACTGCACACCGCACCATAGTAACTCTAACTCAGGAACCAATCCATGCAACAAACCTCGATGCCAACTCTGCCCACATATCTACACCAGCGACACCATCACAGCACCTAACCAGATCAGCCACACCATCGCCGGTTCATTCACCTGCACGTCCACCAATGTAATATATGCCATCGTTTGCCAGCAATGCCCCTTTGCTTTGTACTTCGGCCAAACCTGACAGTCCCTACAGGAAAGAATAAATGGACACAAATCAGATATTAGGAATGGCACTATACAAAAACCTGTAGGAGAACACTTCGATCTCCCTGGACACACAATAGCAGATTTAAAGGTAGCCATCCTGCAGCAAAAAAACTTCAGGACCAGACTTCAAAGAGAAACCGCCGAGCTTCAGTTCATCTGCAAATTTGACACCATCAGCTCAGGATTAAACAAAGACTGTGAATGGCTAGCCAACTACAAAAGCAGTTTCTTCTCCCTTGGTTTTCACACCTCAACTGCTAGAAGAGGGCCTTATCCTCCCTGATTGAACTAACCTCGTTATCTCTAGCCTGCTTCTTGCTTGCATATATATACCTGCCCCTGGAAATTTCCACTACATGCATCCGACGAAGTGGGTATTCACCCACAAAAGCTCATGCTCCAATATGTCTGTTAGTCTATAAGGTGCCACAGGACTCTTTGCCGCTTAATCACCTGTCATTTTTGAAAATTGGGCTTAGGCTCCTAAATCACATAGGGCCAGATATACAAAGGAAATTAGGAACCTAAGGGTGCAGATAGGTGCCCAGTAGGCTTGACAAAAATAACCTGAGAAAGGGCTTTTGTAAATCTGGATTTCTGATTTTCTGAAAATGTTAATAGTTGCCAGTCAGGTAATTAAATATTGATATTCGTCACAATATATATGTCAAATTCACTGATTGGGAAACTGGCTTGATATCTACTTGTTATTTAATTCTAGAGGTATTATACTTGCAGAAATTATTTGGGGTCACAGATTTTGTGAAAGACACTATACAAAATAAAATTATATAGTTTGGTATTATATTGTACAGCTAATTAAATAATACCATTAGTAATATAGCCACATTTTTGTCTTATGCAGAATAGATTTTAGGTATCATTGTAATTTTGAAAAATGAAGATTCATTTCAAATTTGCTATGATCTGCACTGTACTTTCAATTATATCTTTCCATACTCAATTACATAGTGATTTGACTTTCAGCATTTACAGTTATTCACCTGGATAAACCAATATGTCTAGTTTGTATGTGAAATCCTTTTTCTTTTTTAAAACTGCCGATGTGGTTTTCATTAAAAACCAGTTTTTATTGTTGGTGTATATTTCCTGTTTTCCACCTATTTTAATTCCCACACCTCACATAAGGAGTCCCCTAATATGATGGATTTATGGAGAGACCTGTTAACATAGCAATAACCGCAGCTTCCCACTCAGCTACTGCCTGTCAACACCCACACCAAAGTGGTATAAGATTATTCAAATTCTGTTAATTTCTCTCTCTCTCTCCTTGTTTTATCACATAGAAAGACCTTCACATGAGCACAGCTGAGATCTGGCATAAGCTGCATTGGGGGCTGAAACTGGCTATTTGTAGCTGGGATTATAGCTACGCAGTACCAGAAAGCAGCAGATGGTCAATGCAGTAGACCAGATGTATTAGGATGTGATGAAGAGGAAGATGCAAGGATGTGGACAAATTGGAGAGAGTCCAGAAGAGAGCAACAAAAACAATAAAAGATTTAGAAAACATCAGCTATGAGGAAATGTTAAAAAATCTGAGCACATTTAGTCTTGAGAAAAGAGGACTGAGTGGGAACCTGATAACAGTCTTCAAACATGTTAAGGACCGTTATAAAGAGGATGGTGATTAATTGTTCTCTGTGTCCACTGAACATTGGGCAAGAAGTAATGGGCTTAATCTGCAGCAAGGGAGATTTTAGGTTATATATTAGGAAAAACTTTCTAACTATAAGGGTAGTGAAGCTCTGGAATAGGCTTCCCAGGGAGGTTGTGGAATCCCCATCATTGGAAGATTTTAAAAACAGGTTGGACAAACTCCTATCAGGGATGACCATGGTATATATACTTGGTCCTACCACTCTGCAGGGGGCTGGACTTGATGACTTTTTGAGGTCCCTTCCAGCCCTACTTTTCTATGATTCTGTGGCTCTATGAAAATGAACTGAGTTTATTTCTTCCATCAGGAATCCCTGCTTAAGAAATATACTAACAAAAATCACATGAAATAAATAATAATAATAATAATAATAATAAAAAATAATAAAAATCAATAGCTGGCTAACTGAAGATTCTAATCACTGTGCTATACTTAGTATAAAGGATGGGTCAACTTCTTATGCCTTATTCTGAATCCACTTGGATATTGTGGATTTAAATGTACAAATCGAATGCCAGCATCATGGGATTCAGGATCTACCTAGGAGAGACTGAAAAAAGGAGCAGAGACTGCACAGAGGGGAAAAGAATCCAAAGTAAAATATAGGGTGAGAGCGGAGTAGATAGAGTGGAAAACAACATAACAGTGTAAAGAGACTGAAAAGGGGAGCGGAGAAGCAGAGAAAGAAAAATTGTAACGGAAAAATAAATGCAGGCCAAATTCTTTGGTGAAGCTCCATTGATTTCAATGGCATTGACTTTAATGAGCTGTGCTAAAATGCACTAGCAGGAAATCTGGCCCTATATCTATATCTTTTTCACTCTCACACATACACCATATATTGGGTACCTAGCTGTTCCAGGCTATCTTTGGGATGTGTGTTTTTCTAATCTTAATCTACGCAGACTTCTCTTAAACTAGAAGAATACATTGGAACAGATTTTCAGGTAGTGTAAGCTGAGGTAGGTACATTGGCTCATTGACGCCAGAACACAAACTAACCCTATATAATGAATTGCCACCAGGGCAAAACATTGCCACAAAAAATGGCTCAAGGATTAAAAATAGTTTTGCAAATGTGTGTGCACACTCCCATCCAAATAGCATGAGAATTTAAGAACCTCTTGAACTCTAAGGTATGCCTATTCCTCACTCATACACTGCCACAGCTGGCTCCTGATTAATGAGAGCTGTTCATTATTCTGTAAACAAAGAGTATTATTACAAGAGATCTGATGTCCAACTCACTCTTCCCTTTCCTCATTGGTTTTGCCTTTGATAAGGAGGTTAATAATCCATCTGACTATTGTCTGATACTGTGTAATACATAACAAGCCGAGTTACGCATATAATGGAGAATACATAATCATGAAGTACATTGCTGGAGAGGTGTTACTGGAAAAAGCTGCCTACTTTATCACGGACTTTTCGTTCCTTATACTTGTGATATTAATTATTAGATCATTACTGGAATAAAGCTGTTAAAGATGCATTCAAACTTAGTTCAGAAGGTAAATCAATCTTGTCATCAGTTAGAAGTTGGCATTTGTTTTTAAATAACATTTCTAAGGGTATGTCTACACTACAAGAGTAGTTCGATTTAACTTAGGTCGAATTTGTGGATTCGACCTTATGAAGTCCAATTTGTGTATCCACACCAAGGACACTAATTCGACTTTGTGAGTCCACACTAACGGGGCAAGCGTCGACATTGGAAGCGGTGCATTCTGGGCAGCTATCCCACAGTTCCCGCAGTCCCCGCTTCCCATTGGAATGCTGGGTAGAGCCCCCAATGCCTGCTGGGGGAAAAATGTGTCAAGGGTGGTTTTGGGTAACTGTCGTCATTCAACCGTCACTCCCGCCCTCCCTCCCTGAAAGCGCCGGCGGGAAATCTGTTAGCGCACTTTTCTGGTCAGTGACAGCGCGGACGCCACAGCACTGCGAGCATGGAGCCCGCTGCGATCATCGCTGCACTTATGGTCGTTGTCTACTCCTCGCACCTTATCGTCCACCTCTTCCACAGTCAGCTGCTGAGAAATCGGGCGAGGAGGCTCCGGCAGCGCGGTGAGGACATGAAGTGTGAGAGTGGCACAGACCTCTCACAAAGCATGGGATCCCGCGCCGCGGAGATCATGGTGGCAATGGGTCATGTTCATGCTATGGGACGGCGACTCTGGGCCCGGGAAACAAGCACGGACTGGTGGGACCGCATAGTGTTGCAGGTCTGGGATGAATCACAGTGGCTGCGAAACTTCAGGATGCGTAAGGGCACTTTCCTTGAACTGTGTGACTTGCTGGCCCCTGCCCTGAAGTGCCAGGACACCCGGATGCGAGCAGCCCTGAGTGTGCAGAAGCGAGTGGCCATAGCCCTCTGGAAACTTGCAACGCCAGACAGCTACCAGTCAGTAGTGAACCACTTTGGCGTGGGCAAATCTACCGTGGGGGTTGCTGTGATGCAAGTAGCCCACGCAATCGTTGACCTACTGCTCTCAAAGGTAGTGACCCTGGGAAACGTCCAGGTCGTCATAGATGGCTTCGCCGCGATGGGATTCCCAAACTGCGGTGGGGCTATAGATGGCACTCACATCCCTATCCTGGGACCGGCCCACCAGGCCAGCCAGTATATTAACCGAAAGGGCTACTTTTCAATGGTGCTGCAAGCACTGGTGGACCATAGGGGACGTTTTACCAACATCTACGTCGGGTGGCCAGGCAAGGTTCATGACACGCGTGTTTTCAGGAACTCTTGTCTGTTTAGACGCCTGCAGGAAGGTAGTTTCTTCCCGGACCACAAAATAACTGTTGGGGATGTGGAGATGCCTACAGTGATCCTCGGGGACCCAGCCTACCCGCTAATGCCCTGGCTCATGAAGCCCTATACAGGCGCCCTGGACAGTGACAAGGAGCTCTTCAACTACCGGCTGAGCAAGTGCAGAATGGCGGTGGAGTGTGCTTTCGGACGTCTCAAGGGGAGATGAAGGAGCTTACTGACTCGCTCGGATCTCAGCGAAACCAATATCCCCATTGTTATTGCAGCTTGCTGTGTGCTCCACAATCTCTGTGAGAGCAAGGGGGAGACCTTTATGGCGGGATGGGAGGTTGAGGCAAATCGCCTGGCTGCTGATTACGCTCAGCCAGACAGCCATGCGATTAGAAGAGCCCAGCGGGAAGCGCTGTGCATCCGGGAGGCTTTGAAAGCTAGGTTCCTCAGAGAGCAGGGTAACCTATGACTGTCCAGTCTCTTTACAAAGAAGCTGAACCTGCCCCTGTTTCAGTTACTATTGACTTTTTTCAGCGGTTACATACCCCGTTCACCATGTTTTCCCCCTTCCAACAGACGTTTAAAAATAAAGTTATTGGAACATTTTTAATTAACAAAGTTTTCTTTACTAACGAATTCGCGTTAAAGGGTTCAAACAGGGATGCAGACTGTGGTGGGTATGGTGTGCAGTGATGTACAGACCGCTTCTACACTCGAGGACTGACAGGCTCCTGCTCCTACAGCGGTCTCTGGGGGGAGGACGGTTACCGGAGGGTGTGCAGGAAGGGGTGAGGGGTGTGTGGGAAGGGTGAGTAGGTGTAGGGGGATGATGGCTCTGGCTGGGGCTCAGGGCATCGGAGAGGTCCATGGCTAGGGTGGAAGGGCATGGTAAGGGCAGCCTGCCTTGCCATTTGTGGATGCCAGACGCTCGGACCCTGGGGCAGCATACACCTCCCAGACTGACCTGGGGCAGCAGACACCTCCCAGAGTGACCCGGGTGCCTAGTGACTGCACTCTGTGTGTGACCTGCTGTTGATCCTGCCCCCATGTCTGTACCCTGGTAATGGTGGCTGTCCTATGCAATTAACAAACCCCTATCTCCCCTTCACACAAAGTCTTCTGCAAAGAAACATGACGGAAACAGTAATGAACAGCAAACTATTTTTAATACTCAACTACACAGTTGGGGGATGAAACTGGGATTTTGGATCGGGTGAGCCAGGAGGGAAGCAATTCTCATACTTTAGGGAATGAGAGCTGTTTGGTACATGAGCGCTCTGCTGGGGTGGAGTGACAGTTTTCACGGCCCCTAGCGCCTCTCCTTCTTGTGATTTTGGGTGAGGGGGGGACAGGACTTTGTGGCGGGGGAGGGCAGTTGCAGATACAGTTCAGGGGGGCTCTCTGCTCCTGCCTGCGGTCCTGCAGAACATCCACAAGGTGCCGGAGCATGTCCGTTTGCTCCCTCATTAGTCCAAGCAGCGTTTGAGTCGCCTGCTGGTCTTCCTGCCGCCACCTGTCCTCCCGTTCGCTGTGTGAGCGCTGCTGCTGAGAGAGGGTCTCCCTCCACTGGCTCTGCTGGGCCGCCTCGGCTCTGGAGCAGGCCATCAGTTCAGCGAACATCTCCTCCCGAGTCTTTTTCTTTCGCCGCCTAATCTGCGCCAGCCTCTGTGAGGGGGATGCCGGGGCAGGTCGGGAAACAGCCGCAGCTGTGTGATGGGAAAAAGGAAGTGATTTCCTTTCAAAGATACATGTTTGCGAACACTGAACACAGTCTACTCAGTTTCTGTGAACAAGACCATACAGGGCACCTATCTCATGTGCTCTCAGGACAAGTTCGAATTTTCGGCATTCGCTTTCATTGCCTGGGGTCTTGCACTGGAGATCGGACAAGCGGGGCAGGACAGCAGAATCCGTGTAGCAGCCAGGCCTGGTAAGCCGTAAACTTTAGGCTGCTTAACAGTTAATGGATAGCAGTGCCCTCCTGCTGCAGGCAATCTGGAAAGCATAAAGTCTGACCCTGTTCCAGCCCCTTGCGGCTGTCCCCGGGAAAGATCCCTGTATGCTTTCCCTCTGCAGCCTCCACCACGTGGCTGTTAAACGACGGTCATTGTTATGCAAAGGAAAAGTCAAGCATTCACAATAGTAACATTACATTAATTCCCCTAATTAGATGCAGCAGTCGCCGAGCGAGATCACCCTGAGGCGGGTCACTAGGACAGACAGAGAGCGCATGCTGCGTGAATCCCT
Organism: Mauremys mutica; assembly: GCF_020497125.1. NCBI lineage: Eukaryota > Metazoa > Chordata > Testudines > Geoemydidae > Mauremys > Mauremys mutica. The sequence goes on from NC_059077.1 coordinate 49,613,388, forward strand.
GCACAGACCAGGGCTCTATGCTGCCATGCTGGTGGAGGCAATGCTCCCACTGTACCTCAGGATGGCCTGGCGTGGAAGAGTGTGCTTCCACGGAGCACCCAATAAGGCACCTCTCCCCAGGAACCTCCTGCGGAGGCTTTTCGAGTACCTCTACGAGAGCTTCGTGGAAGTGTCCCAAGAGGATTTCTGTTCGATCCCTATATGTATTGACCTTCTTTTCATATAGTTTTTATTCCTGTTTTTAAAAAAATTAATGTTTACATGTTTATAGCACTTACCGACTGATCCTTCCCCTGATTCAGAGTCCGGGTTAACGGCCGGGGAGGGTTGGTAGGGGATCTCTGTGAGGCTGATGAAGAGATCCTGGCTGTCGGGGAAAGCAGTATTGTAAGCGCTGTCGCCTGCCTCGTCCTCCACAAACTCTTCCTCATCTTCCCCATCCGCGAACATCGCCGAGAAACTGCCCCTCGACACTATCCCATCCTCAGAGTCCACGGTCACTGGTGGGGCAGTGGTGGCAGACCCACCGAGAATGGCATGCAGTGCCTCATAGAAGCGGCATGTCTGGGGCTGGGCTCCGGAGCGTCTGTTTGCCGCTTTGATTTTTTGGTAGCCTTGTCTCAGGTCCTTGATTTTCACGCGGCACTGCGTTGCATCCCGGCTGTATCCTCTGAGTGCCATGGCTTTGGAGACCTTCTCGTAGGTCTTTGCATTCCGTTTTTTGGAGCGCAGCTCCGAAAGCACAGACTCATCGCCCCACACAGCGATCAGATCCAAGACTTCCCGGTCAGTCCATGCTGGGGCCCTCTTTCTACAATGAGATTGCATGGACCCCTCTGCTGGAGAGCTCTGCATCGCTGCCGGTGCTGCTGAGCTCACCCCGATGTCCAACCAGGAACTGAGATTCAAAATGGCCAGACAGGAAAAGGAATTAAAATTTTCCTGGGGCTTTTCCTGTATGGCTGATCAGAACATCTGAGCTCGGACTGCTGTCCAGAGCGTCAACACAGTGGTGCACTGTGGGATAGCTCCCGGAGCTACTAAGGTCGATTTCCGTCCACACATAGGCTAACTCAACATAGCCGTGTCGAATTTAGCGCTACTCCCCTCGTCGGGGTGTAGTACCGAATTCGAACTAAAGAGCCCTCTAGTTCGAACTAATTAGCTTCCTGGTGTGGACGGGTGCATGGTTAAATCGAATTAACGCTGCTAAATTCGACATAAACTCCTAGTGTAGACCAGGCCTAAGAGGAGTTTCTGTTTGGAGTCCACGCTGGCTTCAGTTTTCAGAACTGGCTGCTGTAAAACCTCTTATTTTTACTCCTCTGTGATATGACTACATGGGATAGTTTAGACTATCCTGAGAAAGCTGGATCCAGCATAGTGCAACTAGCTTCAGGCAATTAAAAAACATGAAACAGATTGAAGCATGTATTATGGCCACATTACCCCAGAGACATTCTGAGCTCACTATCTGTAAGGGAAATAACATGGACAAGCAACTTGATAACATTTGCAAAGATTAAAGATTGTTTCTATATGGATAACAAACTACTTGTCTGAATTTGTAAATGTGGGGTTTGCCTCCACTACATGCAGGCACAAATATAGAGGGTGTTTCTAAAAATGTGGTCCAGGGTATTTATTTTTTTCATGCTGGATTATGTGATATCTGTGTTTGCATTTTGGATAAGGATCCCCCTGTGCATTTTTGCTTCCAACAGTAGAAATTGGAACTAAAGCTGCACAAACTATTCACAATGAACACATTATTTGTTGAATTAATTCTTTTCTCTAACACAAGCCGATTTGGCCTTCTCTGTTTGAATTTATTTGATAATCAATGAATGTGATGTATGTGAACACATGTAAGTTTATGGACTGCTCAGTCTATTTGCCAGGACAACTAATTTGTGTATTTGCTATTCATAATTTGCTGTTTGTGCTGTGTGATTGTCACTTAAGTCACATGGTATTTGTGGTCCCTGAGTCTGTGATTCCCAAACCCACAAGGAGATTTCAAAATGGTCATGCAAACCCTTTCAGAGAGAATATTCATGTGTATGTGTATTATTTTGTCTTTCTGTGGCTAAAAATGTATTCACACCGCTGTTTGCACAAACCAATTAAAAAGAGTCACAAATACACGTGAAGAAAATTGGTTGTCTTCAAATGAATGGACAAGCATTTATTTATTTTTAAAATTTCACCTAGCCATACTCAGGGTGTTCTTATCTATCAGAAAGCTGTTCTATGAGGCTGTTTCTGTTGGTGTTAGTAATACATCAATTCATTGACAGTATTATGAACAAGGGTAATCTGCTGAGCTGGCTATCTGGGTAGAAATCCATTTTCTTTCCTTCCTTCTTTGAGAACAGCAATTTGTGCCCATCAATGATAGTAACAAGTTATTCCAAGTTTATGTTCTACTATATTAGCCATGTAGGAAACTCTTTGTTGACCTTTGACCCTGACCTGATCTTGGAATTCCTGAGATAGAGGCTTTTGTATTATCATTGATATGATAGGATAAGAATAGATGCTTAGGGGAATGCTATTATCCATTATTTACAGTATTTCTGGAAACAGGCTTTGCTATAAGCATAAAGTTTAGTAAGGCCTGGCAGTTAGCATAAGCACTTATTATACATTAGTCTGAGAGTTAGACCTAGGTTATAAGATTACAGGGGCTTTCTGCAATATGTACCTTTGGGATAAATAAATAAACAGCAAAGGAACAAAACATTTTTTAAATAATGGATTTCTAGGGGATTTGGGGGACTATGTGCTCACAAGGTTAACCGCTTTTATGGATTGGAAATAGTGTGAAAAGGCAAATGTAAATGTATTGACATAAATAGTTTGTGTTAGCAAATGGAACCCAAATATGGTTCTCCGGATTGCCACGCATGGACAGAGGCAACTAAATATGGTCACCAAACACATGCGGGTGTATGTGGGTGAAAGGGTGTAAAATAAGGTGTATGCCTAACCTCTAGTGGGCACATCATTGTGACAATGTGGCGGAACTCATATTCAGGACATGCTAGAAGACTCACTATTCTTCAGGCTCTTCCTGTGTTGCAGAATATCAGGGGATAGGTTGGAAGTTATGAAAATGAGGCCAGGGGGCAAGGTGACCAGAGGGCAAGTGTGAAAAATTGGGACAGGGGGTGGGAGGTAATAGGTTCCTATATAAGAAAAAGCCCCCAAAATCAGGACTGTCCCTATAAAATTGGAACATTTGGTCACCCTATCTTAAAAGGATTCTCTTGTTTTGACTGAAGGTCTATTGATGACATTTTATTAATGTATTTTATCTTTGGTCATGGTAGGTGTTTTTATTCTGTGTACCTAAATTTAAGATAGGCATATATGAAATCCACTTAAATTAATAAAATAAAAAAGATATAATTTGCTCATATTAACATTTGATCCCACCCATTAATGAAGCTGATGGGGGTAAGGTACATACAGTACAAAGTGTGTTGACCAACCTGAACAACCACCTCAATGGCTATGCTTGGATTGGCAAACTTTTCTCTAAACCTTAACAACTAATTAGAATGCATTAAAAATGACAATGCCTGTTGATTGTAGGGCTAAAAACCAGAGATTATAGTGTCACACAACACCACACAATATGTGAGATGGTCGGCCCTTCTGAAAGTTCTTCACATCTGGCTGCTAGTGAATGGACCCACTGTCAAAGCATTTCTGTTGTAGTACCTGGTTCCTTCTGTACTAATTGCAAGTTCTGAACGCAGGAGTTAGGAGCGTCTGGGGACTTGTGGCTGGAGTTCACATGGGCTGGTTAAACAAAGGAAGCCCTGTTCCTCGTTATGTTCCTGCACTTAATTAGGAAGTGAGTTTGTTGATCACTGGCTGCATTAAGAATCACTCATTTATAGCAGAGTACTTGGTGATTTTGTGAAAGTTTATTTAAATGACATCTTACACTTAGGCCATAAGGGATATGTCTCTATTTTATCTGAGTTTAAATATGGTTCTTGTAGTCACTCGGTCTGACAGAAAAAGAAACAGGAGTGTTTTGTTCCATAGGGTAGGCGAGGGGAGGGACAAGGGGAAACATTTCATTGCAGGGCTCCGTTAATTGTTTTGGGATTAACACATTGCTGTGTGAGTGCTGGTAAATGACTTGGAGATATGTGCCTTGAATTAAAAGGGAAGGATCACTTCCAGGGGGGGTGCCATTCTCCCACCTTCTGGCTAGGAGTTCAAGGCAAAACATTTATTGGCCTGACAGTTTATCACACTCAGCTTGGATGTGCAGATCTCACTGGTTTATAAAACTGTGCAACACTTGCCCCACTCTCACTTGCCCCACTCTCACTGAGGCAGAGAAGTAGATCAATGAGACAGAGAAAGAAGCTGAATGTGATCAGTTGACACTAAAGGATGTTTCACCATATAAGAAGTGATTTTTGCAGCAGTCCCTTCAATGTGGCTTGTGTTGGGAGTCAGAGGCTTCTCTTTCCCTATTACAAGAGAAGTCATTAAAATCTAGATTGCAGGAGGAACAATTCTTATTCCTAGAGCTAGCACAGATGAGTGATGGATTGTGTTCCTTGTCCAGAAACAGTGTTCCTGGGTTCAGACACACAGTAGAAAGGAGATCACACGAAAGAAGAGAGGAAATAAATTAGAGGGGGAAGGGGCGATGAGGCAGAGACAGAATGGAAGGGACAGAGCACCTTCAGATTTTCCTTAGTAGCTCCAACCGGAATTAATCAGTTGTTGCTAGAAGGAAATTTGCCATGGTCTTATGCTCAGATTCTGTGCATCATTATTACTTAATTACAGGGATTTATCCAGATGTTGCCTACCCTCCGGAGTGGTTCCTCAAGCATAAAATGTAGCTAATCTCAAAGCTAGCATGTAAATTCTCATAGCCCCATGTCTGCAGGAATATCAGCAAGCACTGATAGGAGGATGTAGGACTATTCCTGTATGTGATTTTAGCTTTAGTACATGTGAAATCAGTTGAACTAGACTGGACAAAACTGTTCAGAGACCGTGACAAGGGAACAATCCTGTGCAGGTAAGGGGATAGCTTAGATAGCCTAAAAGGTCTGTCATGCTCCCATTTCTAATTTCACTGATACTAAATGAAATTAGAGTTACTTGAGTTGTTGTGCAAACTCACCATGCTTTTTTGAACTCACCAAATATGGTGTCAAGGATAGCTGCCTGAAATCCTTCATCGAAATGTTCCTATTGTTGCCCACCCTCGCACCAAAAAAAAAGTTTAATCTAGCTTCAGGATCAGCCAAGGTAGCTGATGGCTGATTCCAAGCTACTGCTCATGTAATACTTGCCAGAGGGGAGAGAGTGAGGTTTTGCTTTGCCTGTAGGAAACCATTCATTTGATCCATAAGCAAAGGGTCTGAACATTATCCAGAAAAATGAGCTGATTCCCTTTTTGTTTTCAGAAGGTACATTACTGCTTAATGAGGTGACTAGGAGAGAAAACAAGATAAAACATGGCAAAGAATGTTAACAATATGATAAGTGGTTAGCATAAAAACTATTCAGGAACACAGTGCTATCCCTCTGGTAAGAAACCAAGCAGGTACTATGGTATTTCAAACCACTACAATTTCAAACTGTTACTACAACCTTTGCGAATTATCATGAGGAATGATATAAATCCATCAGAAGAAATAGTACAGCTGTAATGATGTTACAAAACTCCATCTTACAAAAATGAAGGTAGGCCATGATCCTATAAACAGTTATGCATGTGCTTAACTTTACTGCCTTGGATAGTTCCATTGAAAGCACAGTTAAGCACATAAGTGTTTGCAGGATCAGGGTCTCAGTGCAGAAGGAAATGTTAAATACACAGTCAGCTGAATAAAAAAAAGAAGCAATTAACAGTCTGTAGAGATTAATATCTCAGGGCTAGACCCTCTTCCTGATGAATTTTATAGTCTGAAAAAAATGACTAGAATCTACCACTGGAGGCTAAGCTTGTGTTTTCCCTCTTCATAACTATGCAGTTTCAGTCCTAAATGTATAACCTTTGTTACTGCCTCCATAATCTCTGTCTGTCTTTAACCCTTTCAGATACCACACCACCTGTTTGACCAGATGTAGGTGGTGCTTTCACAGAGCAAATCACCACAATGCTCAAGGGATATGGCATGCCTTCCCCCTCACCCCCCATCCCCATGCAAAGGTTCCTTGTAACCTGCCACTCCCTCTTCACAACACAATGGTAGCATCCAAGATGCTGTTGTATTTCCCTATAGGAAACAACTGTGATTTCTTAGGGTTTGTCTACACTACCACTACCACGCAGGGTCAATCTAAAATACACAACTTCAGCTACATGAATAGCGTAGCTGAAGTCGACGTATTTAGATCTACTTACCACGGTGTCTTCACTGCGGTAAGTCGCCAGCTGATGCTCTCCCATCAACTCCGCTTGCGCTCCTCGTTCTGGTGGAGTACCAGAGTCGAAAGAAGAGCACTCAGCGGTCGATTTATGGCATCCATATTAGATGCAATAAATTGATCCCCACTGGATCTATTGCTGCCCACCAATCTGGCGGGTAGTGTAGACAAGCCCTGAAATGAATCTGAGCAGTTACTGATGTTGACTTTTAATGGTGACCATTGTATATGAACCTAGGACTCAAGCTTTTGGTATAGTGTAGTTTCACTAGAGAGGCTTTTGGCTTTCCATCTGTTTTCTTTGCTGGTCACTCAGTTATTTCAATTTCTAATGTTTCACTGCATTGGTATTACCATACAGCACTATGTCTGCCATAAGTATTATTAAAATGTCTGGGCGTGCAGGTTCTGTAATCCTACAGCTGGCTTCATCTTTCACTGGCTGACTGTAATATTCTGTTCACTGTATTTTTTATTGCTACCGCTGTGATTGTATTACATAGCTCTTGCTCCAGTTCTGGCTTGTTAAATGAATGGAATATATCCTTGTGTCTGTTGCCTCAGTGTCTGGAAGGGATTTGATCCTTTCCCTTAGCATGAATGCTTTACTTGGGCCAAAGTTCTCTAGGTTAAAGACACTACTGCAAGTGTTTGGGAACCCATCTGGAGATGTCTCAGAATTAACCTTATGTAAGCAATTAGTCATTACAAGGGATGCATTGATTCATGCTCCGGGTGTATTTTGAGGCATGGAGGCCAGGCACCCGAGAAGTGCACAAGAACCCAGAAATTCACCCCTTCACTGATGTACCTTATTGCTATAGCTCACTGATTATTACTGTAGCTTTTAATTGTCATATTTTCTAAAACACATATAAAAGCCCTTTTCTGAGGGGACTTTATAGACCATATCACTCCATTATGACACATACTTTATAGTAAAATATTAACAAACAATAGTAAAAAGAAGGAGAACTGCCTGAATTTTGCAAAAAGAATGTTTATTTGAATTCCAACCCACTATTTGGTTCAGCCATGTTCTGGCCTCTGTGTTATTCACCATTCACAAGCTTTCTTACTGAACAGATTTTCTGTTTGCATGAATGTTTGGGGAGGGGCTATTCTTTGTAAAAATGCCCATAGTTATATATAAACAATGGCATGTGTGTGTGAAAATTGTTTGTGCTAAGTGTCCTTTGGCTGCTGTGATTTGCACAAGGGGCCAATGGGGGAGGCCCTCCCCAGTCTCAGGGGAAGCGTAAAGGTGAACTCAGTGCAGTTTATGATTGTTCACAAAAGACACTCATGGGCTGCAAAGCATTTTGGGATATTCTGAATGAACAATAGAATGCTACCTTTCACTATTTGCATAAAATATTCAAAAGATCTCTTTTATCAGACTGCTCCTTCTCCAAGATTCAACATGTGAGTTATTTTTAATTTCTATACATTTTCCTTCCAGTTACGTTCTCTTTTCCCCATACTGTAGCACTTATTTTTATAGATGTTTTGCAGGACATTTAAGCGATTTGGGGATTCTTTTAGCTAGGCTTTTCTAGCTGTGTGTTCCATAGTTTGTTGTTATATGGAATATTAAGAAGGTTACAAATGTTAAAATGTATGAGAAGGAGCTGCACTGACTATAGTGAGGTCATTCCTCAATATGGCAAATACTGTATATTTAAAAAGTCTCAATTACTATACACATTTATCCAATAGTTGGAGCCCATTATGGGTTAATCGTTAATGGGCTAATTCTCTAAACCTTAATTAGGTTGAGTAGAACTTCCTCATGCAAGTTGTTCCATTTTCTTTCGAAACCCTGTTTTATACTTGCAGTTTGATTAACTTGAACTTCCAAGGGGCACCTCCTGCAGGAATGTATTTGCTGAGGAAGGGAAAGCAGCTTGGGTTGTCATGGCACAGCTGCATGAGCACTCTGAACTATGTTTAAGAACATGTTGAGAACATGGGACAAGGTTCAATGTACACAATGAATTTTAAACCCAAGGCTATGACTGAATGGGCTTGAGGTTGATGCTAATATTTTTTTGCACAGCTCCAATGTATAGGCTCACCTTGCGGTTTTCTTTAAATATAATGCAATAATAAATATTAATTTAAATGCCATTATGCTATGTCTATGCTTATACTCGTGGGTTTTGAAAAAAATGTTTCTTTTCACAAGGATGTGAGTTGAGGAAAGTAGGTCCACTTGATTTGAATTTCCTGGATGTAGTGGGCTTAAGTGAAGTGGACTTTTCTGGATTTCCCTAAAGTCACTTTGATACCTTTGATCTTCACTTATCTTCTAGGCAATAAACACTGGGGGCATTCAAAAGACAATTAATGACATTTTCTAATCCTGTAGATCACAGGATTTCAAAAGCTGTGATGGAGGCAATGTTTGATTATTCTCCCAAAATATGTGTTTCTTTTCAAGTAAAAGAACTTCAGTGATCAGTGTTAGCATTCTTCTCTCTACAACTTCATTGAAGTTTAGTTGGATGCCTTCTTTCGAATAGAGTGTATCATTCAATTTTAGATCTACTTTATTCTACTTTCATTCTAAAACAAAATGACCACGGAATGGTCATGTTATTATTGAATAATCATTTGTGGTAGTAAGACTTCTTTACACTTAGAATCTGGATATTGGACTGATGATAAGTTTGAGTCCAGTACTTTTCTTTATGTGACAAATCAGCTTAATAAAACAAGGATTCTTTGGTACAATGTGAAAGGGATCTTGCCTTATAAGGGAGAAAGCAGCACATTAGTATGGCTAATGGATGAAAACATGGAGAAATTGCACCCCTCCTAGAACTTTACCTATGACTTCAATTTTTTATTCTTCGGAAAGCCCCACCAAGAATGATGAATCTAAAATCTGTTTTCAGTTACACGAGTTACTCCAGATTTACATATGTGTAACAGAGAACTGAATTAGATGGACAGAAAGCAGAGTTTAATGAGGTCTTCTAGTCCATCCACTTGGCTGAGTAGACTTGTTTCCTTCAGTGTTTTCTCTTGTGTTATCCTCTGTAACCTTGATGGAGTCCTTTTCTCTCCAATTTCTCAAGACCACATAGGACAGCTACAGTCCTTGAGCTAGAGAACTGGATCCAATTCTCTTCAAAGCCCATCTCTGCAGCTTCTTAATCTAATTAAAGTGACCACAATAGGAGGTTGACTGATAAATGATAATCTCTGCTTTGACTTTTCCATGAAAAAAATATTTTGATTCAGATTTTTTGTCTTTCAATGATAAATTTCACAATGAAATATTTTTAAAAAAAACATAATTTAATTTTGGCAAGAAGAAAAAAAAACACCTTGCAATTTTTTAACCTTTTTCCACTGGAAGAAAATGTGGGGGGGGGGTGGCGAAGGAGCAGGCAGAAAATAGTTCACAAGAGTGCAATACAATTTTTTTAAAGTAATTTCAATTTTTTCATAGAAATACTCAATAAATTCACAGAAAATGTCAAAAAATGAAAAAAAATGAAAAAAATTAATAAAATGTCACCTTTTTTCAATCAACTCTAATAAAGTTATTTGCTTTATTTTTTCCTTGAAATGGAAAATATTCCTCCCACTATGTAAAATTAAACTTATTTAGCTGTCAAATACAAGAGGAATAATATGCATTTTAAAATAGGATTTTTTCAAAAAAAGTTTTGACACTTTAGAAGTCATTTTAGCTCCACAGATTCTGACAAGAAGTGAATTTTTAGTAATTTTTTTGGTGAAAATCTGAATTGAAATATTTCAGTTCAGTGCATCATCCCCAAACTAGCCCCAGGGATCTTATGGCACCACAGACTGAGAACTGTTCTAGAGCCATAATGCCTCCCAATGGTTGACCATGGCCCCTTCTACTGATCCCAGTCAATCCACCCGGTCTGTGAGTGAGCCCCGTGGCATAGTTCTACAATCCCCACATTGACTGATTCTGGCAAAATCTCACTGAGAGAAAACTTCACAGGATTTCCTCCACTTTGGTTCTCTTCCATTGGTTTTGACATAAGAGGCTGCAATTGGGGACTCCATTTTTACTAAGAACTTATTCAAGCAAAACTCCCGTAAGTTTTGCCATACGAAGGACTAAGTAGAAACTGAGTGAGTGAGTGAGAACTTCAAAGTTTTCTCCAGATGGACAACTAATTGCACACTGTGACACTCTCCTGCAATATCCTTGGAAGACTTTGTATGTGTTAAGGAGGGCTTGTATGTAACTTACCTAGAGGGGAGATGTGACAGATGTGAGATCTGACAAGAGTAATTCGGTCAAAAGACTATATAAAAAATGTGCCAGACAAGTGGGGATTTTTGGGACAATAAATGGTAAATGGATTTCCTGGGACATTCCTAGGGAGTGATTAATGCAAATTTTCCAGCTCCAGTTATGCAAAAGCTGCACCCTAAGGAGCAGGTCATTGTCTGCTGATTATAGAAGGCCAAGATCAAAGTCCCAAGTTGTACAAAGAAATGGGTCCGCTGCCCAGCTTTTGTTCTGGTTCTGGAACCAAGATGGATGAATTTGTAAATACAGGGAAAACCCAGTTGAGGGTTTTAAAGGAGTAAAACCTACAACAGCTCTAGTCCTTTCTCAGGCAACTTCCTATTGATTTCTGTGGGATTGTGCTTGAGGAAGGGCTGAGTAAAACACGAAGTATGAATTGAGTGTGCCAAAGACAGCAGAACTGTGGCAATAGCAATTCTGCTCTGCAGAAGGAATGTGGACATTGAGCACAATGGATTCTGCAATGCTGCAGGGGTGTAGTCTCTCTTAGTGCCAGCACTCTGGAACCCAACATATAGGGAAGGTTTAGGGGTAGGATGATGGGGTGGCCAGTCGGAGACCTCACCCTTTTTTGCCTCTGGCAAAGAATAAAACATTAGCATCAAATGCTTTACAATGAATCAAAAGCATTCAGGAAGATGATACGAAGAACAGCCCTAGTTTCTGGGTTGGAGTCTTGTATATAGGCTTGTACGTCTCAGTTCTGCTGGGGTATATCGGAAATAACTCCACTGTGGTCAGTGGGGTTACAGAAATGTAAAACCAGTGTAAGTGACAGAGAATCAGGCCATGTTCATCCAGAGTTATTGACAAATGCATTGCTCATGACATATCTATATTTCTGATGCTGATCAAATATCACCACTCATGCGGAAAACAAAAATCAAGAACAAGATTCTCATTGTAAATTTAATCAGAAATTAGTTCATCAGCTGAAATGGATCTAGAAATGCAAACTCATATCTGGCACACACAGGAGTCCCAAACTAAGGGTTCTATTATCTCCTCTCAAGGCACATGCCCCACTCCCAGTAACCTAATTATGCAGCTTTTCCCCATGCTTTATCCATAAAATGCTATTAATGCCTCAAAAATAACGGAATCCTTAAATCCTGCAGTTTTATGGCTCATAAAGCCAAGTTTACCCATTTTACCAAAAGGGATATACAGCCAAAAAGGAGGACAAAGCCAAATGAAAAAGAAGTGTGTGTTTCTGGCTGGCTCTCTATATGAATTATGACTATTCAAGAGGAAGAAATACTGAATGATTGCCAAAAGAGCCAAGTGTGTAAAGGGGCAGCTGGAGTTTTATTCTAGAGTTTACAATGCATTACTGTTCAATAAAAAAAAAAGCAACTCACACATCACAGGATGCGCAGGCTACCTTTGAATTCAGAGTACCTTCTTCAAAGAAAAAGACATTTTCTATTGAATTAGGTATAAAAGGAACTGTAGATGCTCCACCTAGGAATATGTCACAGTGTAGAAATGATATGATTACCAGGCTTAGAATTTTTTTTTAACGGGGATATATGAGTATGGAGGGTTGGTATATGTCTTTCCATCTCACAGTTTACCTCTCAGCACCTAATCCTCATCTCTGTTCAGGGGTGACAGGATTTAAAACCAAGACCAACACTTTCAAAGCTTTGGCAGGGATAAATAGCTATTTAATGCCCATTTAGTTGAAGCTGAGTCCAAAGGGTAAAATTTCTAGTTATCACGCCCAAGCTGCCGGTGTTTTTAGTGTTTCTAGAGTGCTTTGATACCCAAACAATATTTTCACAAGGCCCTATGAGATAGTCCAGGTGCTCAAAAATTAGTCATGCCAAAAAGTATAACTAAACCAGGAGGGGGCTCAAACAGCAATCCTTCATTAGCGGCTTTGCAACAAGGACAGCAGCAGCGTAAGGATTTCGTGCTCCCACACCCATGAGCTAGAGACACAGAGAGAAACAGGGATGAAGAAAGAGAGACAGAAAGAAAGGCTATGGTAAGGCAAGGATGCGGATGGGCATACACTTTTCTGCCCAGCGAGAAGGTGAGAGAAAAAACACATGACAGTTGTTAATCACTTTGCTTAATGCAATGCTGGAAGGTGCTCAGAAACTACAGTGATGAGAGCAGTATAAGGCCCTGTCTACACTGGTGGCGGCATATAGTGTATGTGTAGCTACGCACTGTGGTGAAAAGCAGGCTGCGTCCACACTGCGGTGTGTAACTACACACAGCAATGGGGGGAGCAGGGGTGGCTCTAGGATTTGTGCCGCCCCAAGCAGGGCGGCACGCCGCGGGGGGGTGCTCTGCTGGTCGCCGGTCCTGCGGCTCCAGTGGACCTCCTGCAGACGTGCCTGCGGAGGGTCCGCTGCTCCCGCGGCTCCGGTGGACCTCCCGCAGGCACGCCTGTGGATGCTCCACCGGAGCCGCAGGACCAGTGGACCCTCCACAGGCACGTCTGCGGGAGGTCCACCGGAGCTGCCTGCCGCCCTCCCGCGGGACGCTGCCCCAAGCGCGTGCTTGGCGCGCTGGGGTCTGGAGCCGACCCTGTGGGGGAGGCAATGATGACAGGCGCTGGCAGTGGGATGCTGCCGGAGCCTTTCCCCACTGCCTCCCCCGGGCTAAAGTCTTTCCCTGATCCCAGAGCCTTTCACTGTGGCTGGGAAATGTTCTGGCAGTGGGACACTATTGGGGGTGGGGAGTGGCATGCAGTATACATAGTCAACATGCCGTGGTAAGTGTAGACATAGCCCAAGAAAGTATATAGACTACAATAGAATCAAATCCAATGGAATAAAATGGTTTTGAAGTATATATCATTAAACTAGTAACAATTTTTGTTCAAAAGTTATTTTTAGATGAAAATTGGCCAGCTAGTTACATTTCTTATGTGTTCACCCAAGGAAAAAGAAAATGAATTAACTAAAACGTTTACATGTTTTGAAATTGGAAATACATATTTTTTTATTTTCAGTTTTTTCATTTATTAGGTTTTCCTACTCCCTTGCCCTGTTTTTTATTCCACAGACAAAATATAAAAAATAAAGAGAAGAGAGAAAGTGGAAAAAGGAGAGATGGAAATAAACCCCCAAACTCCTAAAAAACCAAAAGCTAATATTTTGAAAAATTTTTGAAAAAAGATTGAGAAAACTAATTTTTATGACTTTTTTGTGAAACACTTATAACTTTTTGACCAGCTCTAATAGATAGCCCACTGGTTTTTATTTTTAAATGGAGACGTTCATAGAATAAAAACAGGATGTGGCTCTGAATTTTATTTCACTTACACCAGAGTAAAGCAGGAATAAATAGAGTTATGCTGGTATAAAACTGCTGGATGTGGAGAACCAAACCCTGATGGACCACAGAGTTTACATTATCACTTTATTGCCGTGTTGTCAGCATTACACATTTCAGTCACATTAATCTTTTGTCCTCTTAGGCATCAAGAACTGGGGTTTCCTGATGCTAAACTCGATGCAAAATGTGCCCAGCATTTGTATTATAACCAATTCTCATGATTTTATCACATGGCTCATAATTGTTGATGTTCTTCAGCTACTGGAGTCGTGAATAAGTGAGAATTTCAGCTTTCATTTTCTTTAAAAGGTAGTTATCTAGACCCTCATGATTATAGAGAAAATCTTGAAAAATGTGACCCCCCCTAAACATTCCAACACTAAAAGGCAATGAACAGACCCCAACATTTTATTATTAACTATTATTATTATTATTATTATTATTTTAAGTTAATCTTATGACTTTGGCAGGGTGGCTAGACTCGATTTTTGACACATGCCACACAAAATTGACAATGCCACACTTGAGAAATCCTCTTCCTGGTACCAAATGTGTAAACAGCTTATACACAGAGACTAAATATTATTGTGTTTTTAGAGACTGGTATACATTTTTCCCTAATAAATCCTTTACAATAAAATGCAGTATTAATATTTTGATCATATATCATAGGAAAAAAAAAGAAATAAGGATGGTCATTAGTGCCTTACTTTTCAGCTCATTTTTCTGCTGCAGATGTAAATAAGGAACATAAATAAGAAATAGAAGCAGCAAAGAATCCTGTGGCACCTTATAGACTAACAGAAGTTTTGCAGCATGAGCTTTCGTGGGTGAATACCCACTTCTTCGGATGCAAGCAGTCATAAGAAATAAGAAATATGCACTTTTGGCTTTAGACCCCTTACAACAAGAGAGTAAGGCATTGTTACACACTTCCACTAACCACAGTTAACAAGATCTGTCTTTCTCTGCAAAATACATCTTTTGATCCACATTGAGACTAAACAGGGATTTCTTTGTTTACTTTCAGAAGCACAGAGCACTGAGAAGCTAACACTAGGGGATGAAATATTAAAGAAGCTTTCTTTGTGTTAATGTCCAGCCTCGGTGGAAGACTTTGTCAACAAATCTTGTTGAGATATTGCTATATTACATTAATTCACTGGTGGCAAACATGCATGTGTATACTTTTATCGGAGTTTAACTGTATTTTTAACAAAAGAGAGAAAGTATTGGAAAATATGCATCTGGAAGTATTTCATTTTTATCTGCAGACCACCACAGTCAAGGACACTTGAGTTCTGCATCTCTTGTGTTGGTTATTTCATATCTTGCAAAAGCTTTATTACAGGGTGCAAATAAGTCAAGTTTAGGTAATTATTTTCATGACTCATAGTTTCCATGACAAATGAAAATTTACTGTTGAGTTGAAAAGTTAATCCCATCACAAATGTCCAGTACTGAGGCTGCATCCACCAAGCTAAATAGCTGCATATAAAGAGGAACACATTTTCAAGTAGTGTACCTCTAACATAGACTGATCCTTATTAGAGACCAGAAGAATGATAGCAAATGGGGGGGACTTAAACTGCAGCAAGTGATGCATCTATGTGTCTTTTAATTACTTCCACCCACAGCTAACTCCTACCATAGTTGTAAGAATTAATTGAAGGACCAGTTTCATCTAAACTGTTACATAGTCCCAGGCTGAGAAAAAGAGTCTGACTAATTTTCCACAGGCAGCTAAGATCTGAAATGGTCATCTGACAAGAAAACATGGTTGTCCCAGTTTTTATTGTCTTCTTTTTAATGTGTCTGCTTCTCACTTGGTCTTACATATTTAGTTTTGTTCTCTCTTTAATATAAACTGCACCACCAGTCTGAAATTGTGAGTCAGATCCAAAACTTTTAAGAATTTATTTCACATGCGAGTAAAAATTGTAATACCTAAACAACACTGTGGATACTATTGAAATCTACAACTGATCAGAGAGAGTAACACTAGTCTGTTACTCCACTAGTGCTGTCTGCTGTTGCTGTTGAGAGCTCACTCTGTTTGTGTAGGCAAATATGTTTTGTTCCTGTTCCCCCTTCTGTTCCCCTCCTGTTCTCCCCTAGGCTGATGATACTGGAAAGCATCTAGACTTGGGCCATTCAGTTTTGTCTGAATCAAATCCTGGGGTGTATTTACTACACATAAGTGTGTTGGCTTGTTTGGATTAAATACATTATGGAATACCCACCTTCTATCACTGCACCACTGCAGAAAAATGACTAGCAATATTTCCACCACAAGTAATATATCCTGGTTAAAAGGTCCGTTTAACATTCATGAGACTGTTGTAAACTTTGGGAGTGTACATGTCACACTACACTTACACTTCAAAGCGCTGCCGCGGCTTTCCCAGCGCTGTCCGTACTCCACCTCCCTGTGGGGAATAACGGACAGCGCTGGGAGCTTTGACCACACTGGCGCTTTGCAGCGCCGCAATTTGCAGCGCTGGAGAGGGTGTGTTTTCACACCCTGCTGCAGCGCTGCAAATTTGTAAGTGTAGCCAAGCCCTTAGAGGCAACCACAGATTAAGGGTACTCTGCTCTTCCTCCTCCAGTGCTTGTGTGTTAGGTTTAGCAGATATATTTCCATAATAAAACAATTTTTTTATCACTAGGTCACTGTGTGGAGTCAAAGCATTGAAATACTGTGAATGGTGGCTACTGTCACCTTGTGAATCTGACCCCCATATGTTCAAAGTCATATAGTTCTTAATTTTCCTTCTGCTTTGCCTCTAAAAACTCAGAAATGTTTACCACTGTGTGCTTGTTATCTATAAGGATATATTTTTCTGAAACACAGTTCTAGCAGAGTGCTTTCTAGCTCTTGCAAGGCTTCAAACAAGCAGAGCTTGTTTCCTTGAAAACCAGAAGACTTCAGTCACCATAGTGATTTACTTGAACTCACAAATTTGCCAGTGTTGATCTCTTTAAGGATGCTGCCAACTAAGTCTACATCAGCCCAGGACTCAGTTTGAAATTTGTTCTAAATGTGGGCAGGTTTCCTTCGTGGATGAGGACTGAAAGGTCAGATATAGAGTGACTGCTTTGTGAAAAGTGTTCCCCATGGGTGATATGGTGTTTTGTCTTTTATTATTTTCCTGTGTGAGTTCATTCAAGAGTGTAGTGATTCTCTTGTTTCACGCACATAGTTGCTATTGGGACATTTAGTGGACTGGATGAAGTACATCACATATTGTGACAGGCATGTGTAGGACTCATGGATCTTGAAATCTTTCCTGAACCCCCTCTTTTGCCCTTCAAATAACTGCTCAACCTCTCCAAGCTTATCAGATGCAAGCTCCCCACAGACCAGGACCCACCAACTCAAAGCGACACCAGACCCTGCCAGAACAACAGATGCAAAACCTGTAGACATGTCTTCACTGCTACAATGATCAACATCCTCCACAACACACCATTCAGGATCCAGGGATCCTACACATGCCTATCAGAATATGTGGTGTACCTCATCCAGTGGACACAAGAAAATGGATAAAAGATAGAAGATACAGATAGTAGAAAATAATATACTGAGGAGAATGGCAGGCAAGTGGAGAGTAGACAGCATGTTCATGGAAGAAATTAGGGGGAAAATGACCTTGGAACTCTCAGTGACAGATAGGTTGGATAGAACACATTTGAGGTGGACTGGACATGTCATAAGAATGGGAGAAGAAAGACCAGTGATACAGCTGAGAGAAAGAGGACAGCAAGATAGGCTATGTAAGACTGAGGATATTATAGAAAGATTGTGTAGAGAAACATGAAGAGAAAAGGGCTCGAACTCCAAGACCTATGAACCCGTGCAATGGACCAGAAGGAATGGGGAAGAATTGTGGGTGTCAGAAATCAGGGTCTGCAGAAAAGCCTGTTTAGAAGCAGAGTCTGCAGCAGAGCCAGTCTCCAGAAACTTAACAAGCACAGCTGGCCTGTAGTAGGCTGTCTGATTGGCTGTGCCACCTGATTGGTTGGTAGAGTCAGCAGACTGGCTCTTAAGCCCAGCAGCAGTTTAGCAGCTGCTCAAAGCATTTGCCCATGGCTGTGATAGTGCCTATGTCCACTTGTTCCCAGCCCTGCTCCTGCCTTGCCCCCTGCCTCACATCACTCCAGGTAACCTGGTTCTGCCCCCCTCAGCTCTGATTCCTGGCTTCTGACTCCAGTTCTGACTCTGGGCCCTGGCCTCTCAGGATATGTTGACCCCTGTAGTGGTCCATGTCAGCTGACTTGAGCTTGTGGGATTCAGGATGTGGGACTATACAATTGCAATGTAGACATTTGAGGTTGGGCTGGTGACCAGACCCTGGGACCCTCCCCGCTTGTGGTGTCCCAGAGTCTGGGTGATTTATTGCAGTGTATGGGGGTGAGCTGGGGGAGAGTAGGGGTCTTCTGGGAGAAGAAAAGGCATGACGGATGAATCCTGTTAAAGACCCGATATGGCTGGTAGAACAGTTGCCTGGAAGCAGATCTAAGTGGCATCAATACTGCACCAGCCCTGTGGCTCAGGGAGTTAGTTATGATCCCTCCCTTCTTCTGCACTAAGCATAGCTCTGTGATAGGAGAAAATCTATCCAACCAAGTCTACTATATCAGCAGAGAGAGTACCAGGCATTTAATGGACACCTAATTTTGCTCAGCGTCAGAGCTGTCAGTGGATTAATCAGCAGGCACATTAATACACCTACTTTTCTTTAATTCTGAGACACTTTCCCAAGAGACTTTGCAATTGACCCTATGAAGTCTTTCATTACATGGCTGTTAATATAGTTTGAGCCAAGATTAATGCAAATTTTATCTTGTAAATTGCAGGAGTATTTAATAACCTCAGAAACTGAAACTAAAGTCAAAGACTATGTAATAAGTGTTAAGGTAGGTGGCAAAATTTTGGATCTCCTCAGGTTGCATTTTATGGAGCAATCTAATAATAGGAGTTTCTTGTGGATGAAGTGGCACATGTTCTGCTTCCATGCATTTTGCATTAGCAGCAGAGCAGTCGTGCATATGTAGGGAGTCATTCTAAAGCTCATAAGACCATTGCCCTTTTCAGAAAGCTTCTCCTGCTTTCTGCATTTGCACAAAACATTTTGTCTTACTGACATGAAACACTTGGGTATTTAATTTCCATGAATAATGGAAAGTGCATTTATGTCAAATTTTCTGTATTCCTTAGCATATTCTACTGCACCACGTGCTTTATGCTAACTTGACCTTCAGTATAACCCCCTGCTTATTCAGGGTGAAAGGATACCCTAACTCTTGATACCCTCCTACCCCGCCACTCCACCTCAGCAGTGTGATTTGATGTGTTCCAGTAGTTTTCTAAATATTTTTTCTTAAAATCAACCAAGGGTGTGTATGTATATAGAATGACACAAATGACTTTAAAGCAGTATGTAAATCCAGGCTTGATTAGTAAATTAACTTGTGTGATCCCTGGCACCTGGAGCAGCTAAGTATGAAATGGCAAAAGGTTGTGACAAGGTATTAGAGAAAGACCATCTTGCTGCTAAAACAAAATCAAATGGTTTTTGATAGTTGCAGCAAAGGCTACTGTGGCTTGGCTGGTAAATTAAATGGCCTTTCTGGCAAAAATAACTGCCTACCAATGCCTAAAAAGTTGAGACCCAACCCAACTCAACTGAATCACTTCTGATCAGAGCACTAGCAGAAAGCATATCCAATGGAAACTGAGGTTCAACCTCTGAAATGCTCAGAAGTGCACTTCTTCCAGCTCACACCAACTTCTTTCAAGGCACCGCTTGAATTAGGCCCCTCATTCTCCCTTCAGACTACTTGCTCAGTTCTTCTGCTGTGCTCAGCCCAGCCTCCTCCCACTACCCTGGAGGCAGTTTAGTTCTCTTCATTCTCTTCTCAGCTGAACCCCTGGCAACCCTCCCTGCTGGCTGACAGTCACTCAGTCCGCCCCCAGTTTATCCTCTAGTTCTTATCAGGTTGGCAGGAACTACTTGGCAAGATAGCTCCTCAGCTTGCCTTAGACTTCTGGGGAGTAGGATTTTCCCCAGCCTGCTGCTTCACCTCCCAGCACAAAATGACAAGACAGTTCTGTTCAGGGACATACATGAAAACTCTGGCATCCATGTTGCAAATTGAGTAAAGCCACCTGATAACTTACTTTGTTCCATATGAACACGTATGTTTTTGTTTACAGGAGAGGGAAAAAGATTACAGGCTCTCCTGTGTATTTCATAAGTGAAATTTCTGCAACCCGAAGAGCTCTGTGTAAGCTTGAAAGCTTGTCTCTCTCTCTCACCAACAATAGCTGGTCCAATAAAGGATATTACCTCACCCATCTTGTCTCTCTAATAACTGAACTACAACATTTCTCATATCCTTTAACGTTAAGGAGCTTAAAATATGTGTTGGGGCTTTGCAAACCTGATTTCATTTCATTATGCCTCTCACTGCCATATTTACTTTAAGGAAGAGATGAAATAAGCAAGTTTTGCACTCACATTATTGTTTGGTTTTTGCTTAGAGTGAACAGGAGAAGTACTTACTACTTCTTATATCTTTTGAGAAAGGTCAGGTCAATATATTTGTCACTCTGCTCAGATGAACTTGCTATCACACACAACTACAGTCCAGTACACACTGACACAGAGAATTCATAGCTCCCTATGAATTCAGACAAGTACCGGGATCAGCAAAAACTTGAAAGTGAATATAAGGTTTTATTTATTCTTCTTTCTTTTCTCTAGGGAAGGATGGTTTTTTGGGGGAGGAAGGGGACAGTAAATAAAACAAGAGATTCACGTTTACCTTAGCAAATGGACAGATGTTCCTCTTGTAAAAATAAGCAGCAATGGATGGCTGGATGTGTGGCCGTAATGAGATACATGTATACATCAGATGTGCTCTCAGGCACAATAATGAGAATAAAGGCCTAATTCTGTACTCTATAACCCAGGAGCAAGTCTACTGAAGTCAACAGTGACACACTGGTGGCTCTTCCTGCCATAGTTTTCATCTTTTATATAGAATCGGAATGCCCCTGCCTTCATTCTGCAAATGATGCAACATTTCATTGCCCACTTATAAAATTTTCCAAGTTGGTGTTTTCTCCCATGCCTTCCCTTATGCAGGGAAGGAGCTCCCCATCAATATGCACAAAGCCACCTCTTCCATAGCGTCTTAAAACTATTCGCCTCTCTCATGCATACAAAAAAACTCAACAATGATTAGGCAGCTGGTGTGTTGTGATCACTATTTATCATGCTGATCACTGTCTCATTATTTCCTTGTGTTTCCCCCTTTTGTACTTGTGCTCTCCCTGTCTCTTGTGTCTTATACATAGATTGTAAGCTCTTTGGGGGCAGAGACTATCTCTTTACTACATTTGTGCAGTACCTAACACAATGGGGCTCGGGTTTCTAGGCTCTACTGTAATAACGATAATAACAATTCACTGCTGTTAACTTGGTTTGAGATCAGAATCAGGCCTTAAGTGTGATATTGTTCCCTCTTGCAGGAAAATCCCTGGGTGGCTAAGAGGGAGGAAAATCAAAGAATCATAGAAATGTAGGGCTAGAAGGGACCTTGTGAGGTCATCAAGTTCAGCACCCGGTGCTGAGGAAAGACTGAGTAAACCTACATCATCCCTGACAGGTGCTTGTCCACCCTGCTCTTAAAACCCACCAATGATGGGGATTTCACAACCTCCCCTGGAAGCCTATTCCAGAACTTAACTATCCTTATAGTTAAGGATAGCTTTTCCTAATATCTGAGCTAATTCTCTCTTGCTGCTGATAAACCCATAACTTCCTGTCCTAACTTCAGTGGACATGGAGAACAATTGATCGCCGACCTCTTTATAACAACCCCTAACATATTTGAAGACTGTTACCAGGTTCCTCTTCAATCTTCTTTTCTCAAGACTAAACATGCCCAGTATTTTTAATCTTTCCTCACAGGTCAGGTTTTCCAAACCTTTGTTCATTTTTGTTGCTCTCCTCTCGACTCGCTCCAATTTGTCCACCTCTTTCTTAAAATGTGGTGTCCAGAACCAGACACATAGGCCTCACCAGTGCTGAGTAGAGCAGGACAATTACCTTCTGTGTCTTACATATGACACTCCTGTTTTAACATCCCAGAATGATCTTAGCCTTTTTTGCAACTGCATCATATTGTTGACTCAATATTCACTATGTGATCCACCATAACACCGAGCTTAAAGGGATCCTCCTGTAGAGTTTCCACCCAAATTGTTCCTTTGGAAGGAGGGTGAACACACACTCACACCAAGTCACATGCCCAGCCCCTATAGTCCACTGATTCCAAGGGGACACAGGAGGCCAGGGTCATCTACATGGAGGCATCATCCCTCTGTGATGGCTCTGGTGGTCTCCTCCCACAACCCCTTGATAGCAAGATGTGATTGGAGACAAACTGACAGGCATCTTCCAGCCAGGCCCAGCCCTGAGATATCCCCCAGTGTGCCAGTGTAGTGGGGGACACAGAGAAGTAATTCATTCTGGGAATATATTACATTCCTGTCCTGAACATCGTGGGGCCAATGGGAGGAAAATGCATGAACCCCTGGCTCATATCTAGCATAGCCACTCTTCCTTCCACCTGTGCAAAAAAGCTGGACGCAGGTACCTGGCCCTTTATATAGCCACTTTTTGTTTTGTAAAGTTAAACTTCCACTCTGTACCTCCAGAGTTGATGTCACTATAAAAATAACAGTTCAAACTACTTTTTTTAGCTGGTGAAACTACTGTATTCTTCAAGGCCCAAGGCATTCTCACTGTGCCCTTTATTTGGCAGACAATCAAGTGTCTGAGAATAGTGATTCAAGGTCTAAGACTTGTTGAAGTGTTGCATCAATTTACTCAGAAACATTCTCAGCTGCACTTACTTTACCAAGTTATAGATTCCTTCCTGTATCGTACCCCAGTTTAGGTGTAAGTGGTGGCAATGCCCCCCATTAGCTTGCATGCTATGGCTCAAATCACTAAAGGTTTAAAATATCTTGATCCTGTTATGAGTATAATCTGTGGGTTTTCTTGCTGATGACAGTACCTAATCCTTGCCCCTTAAAACAGTTGCTTTGAAGATCGTAGTCTTCCCACATTTCTGCTCCGTTTGTTTTTAATATGGCCTCTGAGGATACAAAAAGATAAGTTATTCATCATATTCAGTTTTAGGACCTGATCCAGCATGCAACATTTCAATAAAATAAAGGATTAGGTCTGGTGGTTAGCCTCCTCTCATACATTGGAATACAAAAACCTTGTGCTTACAGGATCAAAGCCACAGAACTGAACAAATTAGCCTTATTTCACATTATGTCTCTTCCATTCTTCTCTGTAGTTTGTCCAATTTGGATTGTAAATTCTGTGGGGCAGACATCTGGGGCCTGATTCTGATCCAATAGAATCTGATCCTATTTACATCAGATTCTCACTGATGTGACTCCATTGGAGTTACTGCTGATTTACACTAGCGTAATTATCATCAGAACCAGCCCCCTGTATCTTCTCTCTTACATATCTATAAATTGCCATGTACACCTTACATTTAAAATTTTTTAACTATTAAGTACCTTTTGAGCTTTACCCATCTGTGCATGTTGTGTTCCCCATTCTCCAACTTATTACTTTTTTAAACATGTTCAGATACATTGACTGTGCAACTTGCTAACTAAAACCAAATTCCATTTTTAAATGTACTGCATCAGCAGACATGTCTACCACTCACCTATATCTGTTTCATACCTTATCTCCTCAAAACTTTGTACTTAATCCAGTATTTTATTAATGTCTTTAGGAACTTGACTTCATCAAGGTCTAGTTCAGTGATCTATACAATTTATTAGTTCTTCCTCAGTTCCTTTATTACAGTTTGGGACTATGTTTCTTTCATGATCCTCTTTTGGTATCTTCCTTTCCTGCAACATGCTATTAAATTATCTTACTTATTTAACAAGTAATCTCATCAGCAATCTTCTTTCAGGATTCTAGGATGCTATATATCTGACCTTTGTCCTTGCAATTTAGTTTAGAATACACAAAATATGTCCTGATATGATGCTAATGCTTTTTGTTTTCATCGTATCTTCTTTGAAGATTTCTAGCATCTCCATTTCTAGCATCTAGCATGTAGTCTCTCTAATGATTGCGGATGAGAGCACATATTTTCCAGAACTGCACTTACCCTATTCCTCAGTGATACAGTATCAGGAGTTTCCTCAACAGTAATTAATCCCTTTCTATATGTATAATATATTTAATTGATAGTTAAATCCTGGTTTCAGAGCAGCAGCCATGTTAGTCTGTATCCGCAAAAAGAACAGGAGTACTTGTGGCACCTTAGAGACTAACAAATTTATTTGAGCATAAGCTTTCGTGGGCTACAGCCCACTTCATCAGATGCATAGACTGGAACATACAGCAAGAAGATATTTATACATACAGAGAATATGAAAAGGTGGAAGTAGCCATACCAACTGTAAGAGGCCAATCAATTGAGATGAGCTATCATCAGCAGGAGAAAAAAAACTTTTGAAGTGATAATCGAGATGACCCATAGAAGGTGTGAGGATACTTAACATGGGGAAATAGATTCAATTAGTCTAATGGCCCAACCATTCCCAGTCTCTGTTCAAACCTAAGATAATTGTATCTAATTTGCATATTAATTCAAGTTCAGCAGTCTCTCTTTGGAGTCTGTTTTTGAAGTTTTTTTGTTGCAAAATTGCCACCTTCAAGTCTGTCACTGAGTGGTTAGAGAGGTTGAAGTGTTCTCCCACTGGTTTTTGAATGTTATGATTCCTGATGTCAGATTTGTGTCCATTTATTCTTTTGCGTAGAGACTGTCCAGTTTGGCCAATGTACACGGCAGAGGGGCATTGCTGGCACATGATGGGATATATCACGTTGGTAGATGTGCAGGTGAACAAGCCCCTGATGGCGTGGCTGATGTGATTAGGTCCTATGATGGTATCACTTGAATAGATATGTGGACAGAGTAGGCATTGGGCTTTGTTGAAAGGATAGGTTCCTGGGTTAGTGTTTATGTTGTATGGGGTGCGGTTGCTGGTGAGTATTTGCTTCAGATTGGGGGGCTGTCTGTAAGCAAGGACTGGTCTGTTTCCCAAGATCTGTGAGCGTGAGGGATCATCTTTCAGGATAGGTTGTAGATCTTTGATGATGCGCTGGAGAGGTTTTAGTTGGGGGCTGAAGGTGATGGCTAGTGGCGTTCTGTTATTTTCTTTATTGGGCCTGTCCTGTAGTAGGTGACTTCTGGGTACTCTTCTGGCTCTGTCAAGCTGTTTTTTCACTTCAGCAGGTGGGTATTGTAGTTTTAAGAATGCTTGATAGAGATCTTGTAGGTGTTTGTCTCTGTGTGAGGGATTGGAGCAAATGCGGTTGTATCTTAAAGCTTGGTTGCAGACAATGGATCATGTGGTATGTCCTGGATGGAAGCTGGAGGCATGTAGGTAAGTATAGCGGTCAGTAGGTTTCCAATATAGGGTGGTGTTTATGTGACCATTGCTTATTAGCACAGTAGTGTCTAGGAAATGGACCGCTTCAGTGGATTGGTCTAGGCTGAGGTTGATGGCGGGATGGAAATTGTTAAAATCATGGTATAATTCTTCGAGGGCTTCTTTTCCATGGGTCCAGATGACGAAGATGTCATCAATGTAGCCCAAGTAGAGTAGGGGCGTTAGGGGACGAGAGCTAAGGAGGCGTTATTCTAAGTCAGCCATAAAAATGTTGGCATACTGTGGGGCCATGCGGGTACCCATCGCAGTGCCGCTGTCTTAAAGGTATATATTGTCCTCAAATGTGAAATAGTTGTGGGTGAGGACAAAGTCACAAAGTTCAGCCACCAGGTTTGCCATGATATTATCGGGGATACTATTCCTGATGGCTTGTAGTCCATCTTTGTGTGGAATGTTGGTGTAGAGGGCTTCTACATCCATAGTGGCCAGGATGGTGTTTTCTGGAAGATCACCGATGGATTGTAGTTTCCTCAGGAAGTCAGTGGTGTCTTGAAGATAGCTGGGAGTGCTGGTAGCATAGGGCTTGAGGAGGGAGTCCACATAGCCAGACAATCCTGCTGTTAGGGTGCCAATGCTTGAGATGATGGGGTGTCCAGGATTTCCAGGTTTATGGATCTTGGGTAGCAAATAGAATACCCCTGGTCAGGGTTCTAGGCATGTGTCTGTACAGATCTGTTCCTTTGCTTTTTCAGGGAGTTTCTTGAGCAGGTGGTGTCGTTTCTTTTGGTAATCATCAGTGGGATCAGAGAGTAATGGCCTGTAGAATGTGGAGTTAGAGAGCTGCCTAGCAGCCTATTGTTCATATTCCAACTTATTCATGATGACGACAGTACCTCCTTTGTCAGCCTTTTTTATTATGATGTCAGAGTTGTTCCTGAGTTGATGGCGTTGTGTTCAGCACAGCTGAGGTTATGAGGTAAGTGATGCTGCTTTTCCACACTTTCAACACAAACTTTTCTTCTCTACAAAAGAAAAAGGACACTAAACTGTCAAAACTGCTACATGTCACCAGGAACCACAACAGTAGCTTCCTTAACCCACCCAACAATATTGTTAATCTTTCCAGCTATCCTCTTAGCCTGGCAGAAGAATGTGTCCTATCTCGGGGCCTCTCCTTTTGTCCCTCCAGGCCCACAAACATGATACAGTTCTGTGGTGACCTAGAATCCTACTTTCGCCATCTCCGACTCAAAGAATATTTCCAACACACCTCTGAACAACATACTAACCCACAGATTCCTTCCTACCAACACTACAAAAAGAAGGCTTCTGCGTGGGCTCCTCCTGAAGGTCGAAACAACAGACTGGACTTCTACATAGATTGCTTCCGTCGACGTGCATGGGCTGAAATTGTGGAAAAGCAGCATCACTTGCCCCATAACCTCAGCCGTGCTGAACACAACACCATCAACAGCCTCAGGAACAACTCTGACAGGTCTACCCCTCCCCATCCACATCTCCCAGAACACCATAGGGCAGGGAAGACCCAGCACCACCTCCTGTGAGCAGAGGCTGAGCTGCAGCAGCTGCTACAGAAGCAGGATACTTTCACAGTTGGATGCAGCCTCCCATTTGCTCCCTGATGTCAGGAAACAATACATCCTGAGAACTGTTCTTTTGAGCTGGGACTGGTTGTGTGCAGAAGACACTGGATAATGGCTGGGTACTCTTGTGTGGGTGTGGGGTTTAGAAAAGGATGGGAGAAGGAGATTGTGGCTAGAGAAAACTTTGATCAGGAAAGTCACTAATAAATACAAACAAGCAACAAAAGCCTGTGACGTTATCAAGATGTGCCCATCACCACCCTGATCACAGTGTTTCTCAACGAGCAGTCCATGGCCTGATGCCAGAACCTGAGATCTGCCTGACACAGCTTAAAAAGGCAGCAAGCTGGTCGCTGGTATCAAAAAAGTTGAGAAACACTGGTATAGTGTTTCCATGTCTCACACTCTTTGGTTTTGCTCTTGGACAGTAAACTCTTCAAGGCAGAGACTGTGGTATTCCTAATTCTAATGATAAATGCAGAACTGGGCCAGAATATAGTAAATTAAATTTTAAGCCTCATCTCTATGGTATGTCATCCAGTAGCTGTGTTTTCCCTGATGTAGGTGTGGTATAAAGTGTGTCATTCTGCGAAAAGTGCTTTACAGTTCGTCTTTTTCTTTTAAAGTTAATCCAGTAAAAGGTATCACTTTGCTTTTTAATATGTTGTTTAATGGCTAGCACAACTATCATACCAGGTTGTAAGTTTGGAATATTTTCTGTGACTCCTGCTATCCCTGTGACCACATCTAATGTCCAGGAAAATACATCTCGTTGGAGGCATTTTGTTGTCAGTTCCAAAGCCTACAGTGAGCAGGCTTAATCCAGCTGTTTTCTGGGCACTTAACTATGTAGTCTGATGGCAGTGAAACAGATGCAGTTCTGCAGCACAGTCATATCTGTATGATTCTAATAATTTTACCAGCTGTCATTACTTTACTTTTTTCCAGAGAATAACTGGTTTGAGGGCAAGTCCCAGCATTAGCTGTTTTGCCTTTATAAGCGTGTGAATTTATAGAATGCACCAGGAGCTGCTTTGGATTTATATCAATACTTCCAAGATTTACAGTATATTGTTTCCTCTGCAAATGGATTTCTTAAATACGGTTTGCTTCTGTCAGAAGATCATCAGTTCTCATAGAAGAAGACTTTCAAATTAAGACTGGCTTTGAAGTAGAAATTGAGAGCGGTCAGTTCACATTTCAAGGGTTAGGTTAGAGCCTATGAATGATGATTATTATTTATTATTTGCTAAGCACCAACACTGTGCTCATACCTATGTTCAGTTAACACAATGAAACTTACAGTGAAAAAGGAAATATTCTGCCCAGCATCCTTGCCAAGGGTATTCTAGACCCTAGTATAAATAAAGATTCTGCCATGGGACAAAGCAGCAATAACTACTTCTCCATCAAATGCAATGCATGACCTAAAAACTAGACAGAGCTGTTTAAGGGGGAAGGGGGGTGCAGTGCAGCCAGGGAATGCACTAATTCATTGCAACCTTTTGGCAACATCCATCAGACGGGCTTCTATAAAGCACTAAAAGCAGGACTTGGCTACGATGCTTGCTGGCACACCAAAGCCACAGGGTGGCATGTGTAGCTGGTGACTGTGCATATTGTGGTCAGCAACATGCCCTACTCAGCTTCTATACTGCTCATTATTACATTAAAAGCAGAGTGTGTCCTGTAACCTTGGCCATGTCACCTAGATCCAGATTCTAATCTGACTGGTTTCAGTGTCGCTATGTCATTTATACCAGGATAACAATTCAAGCAAGCACTTCTACATGAGCTTAACAATCAGGAGATTATCTTTAAAAAAGTCATGAGATTTTTTAAAAAATAAAGATGTTAGGTTCTTTTTCTTTGTCTTCTGGTATTTGAGTCTTTTGGATGAACTTTCATATTTCCTTGTTTCTCCCCCGCACCCAACCTTGAGGGCCAGAAGTGTGTTTTCTCTTTTAAAAAACAGCTTAGATTCTCCCATATTCACATGACTTCAAGAACCGGGGCTATAAGAAAAGAACCAATTATCGCAAGATTAAAAAGCAAATCATGAAATGGCAACATTGATAATAGCTAGGAGTCTTGTGAGACATCTTAAAAAGGAATCACCTCAGAAATGGGGTTTTAGGAGGGATTTGAGTGTGGTAAAGGTGGGGGGTTGGGTCTAATTCAGGGATCGGCAACCTTTGGCATGTGGCCTGTCAGGGTAAGCACCCTGGCGGGCCGGGCCAGTTTGTTTACCTGCCGCATCCGCAGGTTTGCCGATCGTGGCTCCCACTGTCTGGGGTTCACCGCTCCAGGCCAAAGGGGGCTGCGGGAAGTGATGCGAGCCGAGGGATGTGCTGGCCCCCGCTTCCTGCAGCCCCCATTGGCCTGGAGTGGTGAACTGCGGCCAGTGTGAGCTGCGATCAGCCAAACCTGTGGACGCGGCAGGTAAATAAACTGGTCCAGCCCGCCAGGGTGCTTATCCTGGAAAGCCGTATGCCAAAGGTTGCCGATCCCTGGTCTAATTCAAAGCCTATTGAAGTCAACTGTGTTGAGAGCAGATGTAAAGAGCTTCACAAAGGGAGTCATTTGTAGTGCGTAACAACTGTCAGTGTTGCCAACTTTCATGAATATATTGAGTCTTGCAATATTTGGTATTATTCTTAAAGCCCTGCCTCCCGAATTCATATGATTATGTAGGAATTGTGACTTTCTTTATTTTGAAAGTAAGTTTCTAGCCCTTGTGGCTATTATTATTGCCGAGAAAAACTTGAAAAATTACCCAATCATTCCCAAAAGGCTCAGAAATCAGAAAACAAATTAAATTAATATAAAATGTATTATATTTTTTAAACATCATGATTTTATGGCAAATCTCATGATTTTTTGATGACTGACTTTTATTTTTGAATGTTTAGGGTTGGCAATACTGTATTAGTGGTCCTACCAAACCAAGGAACTAAGTTATATATTCTACTGGCATCTTATAGATTATCTATTTACATATACACAACTATAGAGCACCCTCAAAACAAATGGCAGTTTTTTCATTGACTTCAGTGGACTGTGGATCAGGACCCAGTTGAATAAGTTTTGGAAGAGATATCATTGCAAGCATAAGGAAAAAAGTGGGAGGAGACACGTAGACGCTTTTGGGAGATACAAGTAATACAGACACTAGTACCACAGGAAAAAAATTGATCAGAAAAAATATATTTCCTCTGGAAAATTTCAGTTTTCAGTGGAAATTCAAAAACTGAAATATTTTGGGCAAAACCCAAAATATTTTCATTTGGAAATTTCATTGTAGTTCCTATGGGAGTTGTAGTTCATGTGTTTCAAGCATCTATTCTCGACTGTAGGCTGGGTTTATTGGTCAGATTACATCTGCGAAGATGCACCATGTTCTTCTCTCTTGGAGAGGGGAGGCAGTGCAACATGGGAATTCCTGGCCATGGTGCATCATGGGAGATGTAGGGTAACGAGGAATCCCAGCCCATATTGGAGAATGGGAACATGAGACAATTGAACTATACCTCCCAAGAGGTACAACAGCAGTGTTTCCAAATTGAAATATTTTAATTTTTGGCTGAAATATTTTGGGTTTGGGGCATTCAATTTTTTGGCAAAAAATCAAATATTTCCACAGGAAGCAGACACTTTTTGCAAAAACGTAAATTTAGTCAAAAACTGCATTTTCTAGTGAAAAACAGTTATGACAAAAAATTTTCAACCAACCCTAGTGGGGAGGAACATGAAGAAACACCAATCAGAGATAGTGGCAGGGGTTATGTGATTTACAAGCAGGGACCAGAAGTTTGAATCAGGAGCTTGGGACAATGGGAAGTCAGTGTAGTGGATGAAAGAGAGAGGTGACAATGACGTGGTTGAAACAATGCATGAGAAGGATGAGTTTGTCAGCAAGGTTTTGGATGTAGTGGAAGAGGGTAATGGATAGTATCAAAAGACCTGAGATTAGAAGAGTAGGAGAAATTGCAGTAGTCAAGGCAGGTCCTCTAAGGTGGTGCAATAGAAAAGAAGGTTCAGATTTTGGAGATGTGTGGAATAAAAAGCAACAGGATTGTATTACATTTAGTATTCTGTGGTAATGCTTTGTATAACTGCACTCAGAAATGTTCACAGAAATCACTCTATACTCTTCAGGGTAGCAGCAACCCTCTAAAACTGACCACTATGTATGTACAACTATTGATGACGCTTTCCTTGGTGTATTCTTAGAAAAACAAACCAATAAAATACCACTAACACAATACGCTGCTGCGGGATAGCTGTGTATTTACAAGCACTGTCCTTGCCCATAGATGTTCAATTAAATCAACTTTTCACTGCAAAATGTACATTTCATTTTTAAATTAATGCACCATTAAAAGTTGAGTTGCCACAGTGTTCATAGTTTTAGCAAAGAAAATGATCTCAGATCAGTGAGCCCAAAGAATATTGGATATTACACATGCTGTGGTTGTATTGTGTTCAAATGTGTTGAATTTTAAACCTTATAAAAACGAATCTGGAAATTTATAGTGCATGTGACTAAGAAGGAAGATGGCTGCAGGATGGCACTTTGTAACTTTTGACAAGTACCATGAGAAAGATGTGTGTATGACAGCCATCTCCTTTTGCTGCTTCTTGCTCATCCCTAAGGTGTTGTTCACTAGAAAAAAAAATCTGCAATACAGAGTTCAGGAGCTGAAGAGTAGATTGTTTCTGCTTTAGTGACCCCTGCTCCTGATTTCCCTTTTACTGCTCCCTTCCTCCATCCACCATTGCTCTTGTTGCTTCAGCTGCTGCCTCATTTTCTTTTCATCTTGCAGATTCCTCTGTCTCCACTGTGGCTTTGAATTCCATTCCCTCTGGGGTTGATGACAGCATTCATGTGGCTTGAATGCACTGCCTAGCTAAAAAGTCCTTAGCATTGTGTATCTCAGAAGAGGCTGCTTCCTTTTGGTGATTCACTCATATACTGACTTTCACTTTCCCCTGTTCTGAAGTGTTATCTTTGCTTTATTGCAGAGGCAGGTCAGATGAGTGCCATCGTCAGATGGATGTTTATTTATCTGGATTTATGCAAATGCTATATTAGAGGAAGTTGTCTCAGAAGGACTGATCTTGCATAGTGCAGGTGTAAAGTGACACACATATACATTCAGCGTAGAAAGCAGCGAGCAGGATACAGAGTCCATTAATGGGGGGTGCAGCTGCATGGACATCTAGTTACTCATGCCTAGTAGGAATAAGGTCAAAGAGGGAGAATATAGTGCCTTAGCTGCATGCTGAGAATCTAATTCAAACCCATGTCTCCTTAGACGTGCTGTTTCTCCACACACCCTGCATCCCTCATTTACTTTACAGTCTAGAGACTTGTAGTAGAGTGAGCTTGTGAAGGGCTTGGCTACACTTGCAATATGTACAGTTTACATATTTCCCCCGGGTTTTTATATTCTTCACTATCAAGGTTCAGTGTAATGCCCTCACTTTTCCAGCCAACAACAACTTGGTCAAAGATCATTTGCAGCCCATCATCAGCAACACACTTTGCAGAGCTCAACGAGTCTCTATGGAACAGCAAAAGGTGAGAGACACTTTCGTCCGCCTGAGGAAGCAGGAATGGGAACTAAACCAGTTCCCCATATGACAGTGCAGAACATTGCGATTAACCACTATATTAACTCATCATATAGACTATTTTCATGGACTAGTGATATATATCCTTTTTATATCACTAGTCCATGAAAATAGTCTATATGATGAGTTAATATAGTGGTTAATAGCAATGTATATCCATAATCAAACTGGTAGATACATCAACTCTTGTGTAAAAAGAACAGGAGTACTTGTGGCACCTTAACAATTCTTGTGTGTTCATATCAGATTCTGATAGTACCCAAGACCTGCAGGTTCATAAAAAGGAAAATCTTCAATTATGCATATACTGTAATCATTTATTATCAATGTAAATAAGATTGTTTGTTATATATTTACAACCCAATGTCATTATGTGTACATTATTGTAAACCAGTTCAGTACACACTTAAATGCTAAAACAATTGGAATATTTTTTTCTTCAGAAAAAGAGAGCAAAACCAAACATCGTTTACTGAAGCTCTTGCTAAGAAAGAAAAGAGAAATAATGTACAGGGATAGAATCGAAATGTGACAGAAATATTAATGGAAAATGTATGAATTCATACAGAAAAATTATACACAAAATTAAGACTATAAACTCCCAGATTCCTAAGACTAACTTGTAACTATCCTTTACATACATGACTGCAGAGCTTTCCAAGCTTACTTTCGGTGCAGATGGAAAAGAATTCTCTTGCTAGGATTTTTGGCAAAGGTACATGAGAGAATTTTGTGTGGGAAACTAAATAATGAAATTGACAAAATAAAAAAGCTAAAGAGAAATAAATATTGCAGGGCCGGGGGAAAAGCAATGAGAATGCTAGCTGTGAATGTGAAATTGCACCTTGAATGAAGTTCCAATTTGTTCTAGTCTGTGATTTATTGAAACAGTCTCTGGGTACTTGTGGTTTATTTAAACAGGAAAAGTAGTTGCTATGTGCACCAGCCTTGCTACTCAGCAACCTGTGGAGCTATTGAGAGCTGTGCTGAACTTATGAAAACAGAGAATTTACCACTGTGCAATTAGTGGCTTCTGGTGATGGCAGTATCTTCTGTAGACAATTCCTAACTCCAGTTCCCCTCTTGATAAGTTTTATGGCCATAAATCAGATCATGTCATTTGGTGAAGGACCTGGGACAATGATTTGTTGTATTGGGGTGAAAAAATCCTTTGCTTTTCTCTCTAAGGAATCAGATGTACAGTTCCTGAATAGCACTGTAATGTGATCTGGGATTTTGGAGGAGAAGAGCTACTGCACTTTTTAAATCAACAGCTATGATCCAATCAGGATAATAAGCCTCATGAATTAATTGGTTTGGTGTCATCTAGACAGAGACTAACTGTTGAACAGACTAGAGATAAGAGCCCTTTCTGCAAAGGGTTAGAAGTCAATGGAACTACTCAAGTGCTTGAGACTTTGCATGACTGAGCCCCAAGACCCAAGTGCCGCAACCACATGTGTATTTGTTCACAGGAGCAGATATACGAGCTTCTATAAATCCTCTTTAATTAGGTGACTCTTCCCATAGATAAGCCTCTTTACTATCTATTTTCCTCGATTCCTTGCAATTTAAACCAATGGGTAAGTAGTGACTGGTGGCAATTGGGGCTCAAACATGGCTTTGCCGTGATCCCCAAGCAAGGGCCAGTGCACTGTAGTGCTAGCCTCAGAGCACACTGGAAGGCACTTTGTGATTGAGTCACAATCTGCCTTCTGGTTCCTCCTTGCTGTGAGGAGGAAGTACCCTGTGCAAGGTGGATACTTAGCACATTCTGGTAGCTGGTATCACTATGTTGGCTAGCACATTTGGGGGAAGGGTGGAGCCAATGCTCTACCCAATCCATGCCCCATTTGATCTACTCCTGCCTACTAGTATGTATGTTAGGATGGGAGAGGGAATGCAGCAGTCTTACGGAAGCTCCTCTCCTCCCCACACTGCTTCTGAACATCCCCTTACTCCTGGGCATGGCTGTGCAAGCTGGGACACAATCTGATCCATAGTTAGCAATGTCTGTTGCAGAACCAATGGGAGTGGCTCTTTTCAGGTTCTGTGGAAATGCATTGATTTGTGATACATTATCTACAGAGTAAGCTTTATAAAATGATGAAAAAAGAAAATTATTTTACACCTCTTGCCCACTTGCAGTCTTATTCCTTTGGAATGTCTTTGTGATTAACAACCAGGCATACTTGTATGCAATACAATGGATGGAAGCATCTCCACAGTGTTTCCATTGACTTCAGAGAACACTGAATCAGGCCATAGTCAAACATAAATAGTTAACTTGGATGGATGATGCAATTAGGACTGTGATAGCTTGTTCCTTGGTTACTCAGAGTAGCCAGCCTATAAACAGGGGCGGCTCCAGGCACCAGCATGCCAAGCGTGTGCCTGGTGCGGCAAGCCACGGGGGGGCGCTCTGACGGTCGCTGCGAGGGCGGCAGGCAGGCTGCCTTCAGCGGCATGCCTGCGGAGGGTCCGCTAGTCCCACAGGTTTGGCGTACCTCCCCGCAGGCGTGCCGCCGAATCTGCGGGACTGGGGACCTCCCACAGGCAAGCCGCCGAAGACAGCCTGCCTTCCGGCTTGGGGCGGCAAAATACCTAGAGCCACCCCTGCCTATATAAGACAGATTTTATTAGCTGATCATTCACCTCCTGTGTAATTTCTTTGGTTAAATGCAGATGCAACAAATAACTTTGCTACTAGCCTTCTGTGATTTTTTTGTGAAAGGACCACTCAGTGCATAAGAAACACATTTTACTTACAGTATTGCAGGCTGGTAATGTTACACTTTAGTCAACTACATAATGAACAGAGAGGAAAAACACACACTCATTAAAAAGGACCTAATGAAGGGGTGGAATATGGCTCCAACTCATTATACTCTGAGTAACCCAGTTAACCCCTTGATGACAACATTCCTATATCTCTCCCTTCTTACTTCACAGCCCAGATGTGGTCTTTTAAACAATTGGTCTCTTCTCTCACACAGGGTAGTGCCTCTCTGTGGCATCTGAGGCCACCTCCGGGGGCAGACACCCAGTCTTCAGGTCAGCAATTCTGTAGATACCTCTGTCTCAGGCATTCCCACCAAAACTGCATTCTCTCCTGGCGTTGGCTCCTCCAGATGTTCAGCACCCAAGGGCAAAGGCTTTGGAGCTTTCATGTCACTCTGCAAGCAGCCATGATCCTGTTTGTCTTCTTATGGCTCAACCATCACTTAAACAGACTTTAAAAGGTGAGGGTCCACTTTGTTCTAAGATAGTACATGGAATCCACATCAGCTAGAGTACTGAAACTTTTGGTATAGACCCGGTCCTTTGGGCTCAACTGTCTGTCTTTAGTATGATAGTCATGGTTTTGGTTTTGAAAAGCTTGCTTCCTTAATCCAACCCAGCATGAAGGGGGAAGTGTGAAGTGCAAATGAATTCTTATCTTTCTGTCCATCAACAGCTGTGCAGGGCTTATACCCCTTATAGTTTGAGAAGGGGTTCTGTATTTCAAAATAAAGTGAGCCAACTTTATTTCCCACTCCAATTAATCATCTTCATCCTTTTAAAAAAATAACTCCTCCCAGGTCTTTCTGCTAGGCCATTGGAAGTTGGATGACATGGGGAAGTTTGAATATGTTTAATCCCATTTTTGCCCAGAGTGTCTTTCTACTCCATGCTTGTAAAATTTGATTCATTGTCCATGACAAATCCTACCACTAGAATCATAGAATATCAGGGTTGGAAGGGACCTCAGGAGGTCATCTAGTCCAATCCCCTGCTCAAAGCAGGACCAATCCCCAACTAAATCATCCCAGCCAGGGCTTTGTCAAGCCTGACCTTAAAAACCTCTAAGGAAGGAGATTCCACCACCTCCCTAGGTAACCCATTCCAGTGCTTCACCACCCTCCTACTAGTCCATGTATGACAAAGGTCCCTCTGAGCTTTTCACAGTTAGCAGTGGAAGTCATGACATGTACTTCTAACCATTTTGAATGTGCATCCACTATGATTAGAAACATTTCCCCCATGTATAGGCCTGCAAAATCTATATATATATGCAGACCCAGGGATGTCCTGGCCATTCCCAGGGGTGAAAAGATATCAGTGCCAGAGTCTGCTAGGGTCGGTGCCTGACATTCATGATACCCCTTCACTACTTCCTACTTTTTCCACGTCCTCATTCATGTCTGGCTACCATATGTACCTCTGAGCCAAATATTTCATGCGTGAAATGCCACAGTGTGCTTTATGTAACTCTGTCAGGACTTTGTCCTGTCCTTGTGGGGGAAATAACTACTCTTTTGCCCCACAATATACATCCATTTTCTATGTTCAGTTCTGTACTCCTGGATGGGCAAAACTCTTCCCCCTCACTCTGATTTGCTAGTCCTGCAGTATGTGCTGCAGTACCCAGGCCAGGATAGGGTTTTGTCTAGCCCATTTCTTATCTGGGAAGCCTTTACTGGTGTCTGACAGAGTTGTTCCATGAGTAACAATCTCTTCTAGAAGCTCCATAGAACCAGACAGTTCTGGTAATGGCAACCAATTGTGGGCATCTGATGCCCCGACTTATAGTCTATCCTATAAGCAGCTAAGGTCAAAGTCTAGTCCTGAAACTGGGCAGCTGCCATGACTGGCATGCTCTTGTTTTCACGGAAAAGTCCCTCAGGTGGGTTGTGAACTGTCAGAATGGTAAAAGGCTCCAGGTATTGATGGATTTATTTTTATTTCAAAAATCATAGGTAGACTTTCTTTTTCTAACTGAGAATATGATGACCAGACATATCCAACTGGTCATTCTCCAACATCCCTCATGCTGTATGATAAAACTACCCCTACCCCATATAGTGAAACATCACATGACAGGATTCTTTGCCCAGGTCAAAATCAGAGGTGCTGACTTTGGGTTTTCCCCGGGGATGCTGGAACCCCGCTCTGCCCCAGGCCCCACCTCCACCCAGCCTCCTCCTGACCCTGTTCTGCCCCAGTCTCTTCTGGCCCCCACTTCTCCCCCTCCCTCCCAGTGCCTCCTGCTGCTGAACAGCTGATTGTGGTGGGTGGGTGGCACTGGGAAGGAGGGGTAGGAGATTATCACAGGGCCATTGGCAGGTGGGAAGCATTGAGGGGTTGGGGAGTAGGAAATCCTCAGGGAACCCACTATTTTTTTCCCGAGGCTGCTCCAGCACCGGAGCACCCACAGATCCGGCTCCTATGGTCAAAATGAACAAGGAGCTCCAAGTGCTTGAGTAGCTTTTTAGACTCCAAGAAAACTCTCTTGTCTCTTTCCCTCATACCAGGGGTGTCTCCTTCCTCAGGAGTTCATGCAAGGGCTCTAAAAGGCTGAAACATTTCGCAGAAACATGATAATTTATCATACCTAAGTATGCTCATAGCTCCATTGTGTTCTGAGTGGCTGGGGTCTGTTTGACTGCCATAGCCTTTTCTGCCACAGGGTTAAGCTCCTGATCATCTGTCCTGTAACCCAAGTACACCACTTCCTGTCTTATAAAGAAGCATTTACTTTCTTTTAGCGAAGTTCTGCTGCCTCCAATCTGTGAAGTATCTTTTTCAGGTTCAGAGACATCCAGCATCACTTCTGCCTGTAATGAGGATGTTGTCACTCCTCACTACAACATGTGGGATACTTTTCAACAAATTTTCCATTACCATCTGGAGAATTCCAGGTGCTGCTGACAGTATTCCATATGGCAATTAATTGTACTCATATATATATATATAAGCTTTTGTGAGTGTTTTATAGCGGCAAATTTCTTACAGTCCTCCAGTCTCATCTGCTGTTACGTCTGTGGCATGTTCAACTCACTACATTTTTGACCCCCACACCTAACACTGCCAACAAGTCTTCTGTCTGTGGAATGGGGATAATTGTCTAACCTGATTCATCATGGCTTTATAATCCCCACAGCTGCATATGGTTTTGTCTGGTTTAAACATGGGCACCATGGGTTTGGCTCATTCAGAAAACTGCACTGGTGAAATGATCCCCTCCTTTTACAGACTGTTTAACTCAGCCACAATCTTTTCTCTGAGAGCATTAGGAAATGGTCTTGCTTTAAAGTATTTTGACTTGACCCTTCTCTGAATACAAATCCTGGACTTTACACCTACCAAGGTCCTTAACTCTTCTTTTAAAATGTGTGGATGGGCATCCAAGACTTCCTGGAGTGCTGGTATTTTGCTAGGGTCTAATTTGAAAATTTCCTCTCAATTCAGTTTTTGTTCTTGCAAGCAATCTCTGCCTAACAGATTATGCCTTTGTCATCGGATCACTAGGACCGGTAACTTTTTCTTTTGGCTTTTATATTTTACAGAGATAAGCACAGAACTATTAGGCTTAGGCCTGCTTTGCACTGCTGATATGGATCATTGATCACAGCAGCGAAAGTCCTTATATCTGTTTCCATTTGTACTGAATGACTGCTTAATTCTACTATTACTTCAAAAGGTCCCACTTTCTCCCCTTTTAGACATTACATACTGTATACCTCCTTCTTCCCCCTCACAGTAAAAAGCCCCCTGCTTTCTTCCTTTTCCTCTGCTCTATCAAGTAGCATATTTGGGCTTGAGATGAGTCATCTTTGCATTTTCTGGCTAAGTGTCCAATCTTGAGGCATTTGAAATTTACAGACTGATACAAAATGAGCTCCTCCACACTGGAAACACCCATCATGAGCCTGACTGCCTTTCAGCTTGCTTTGCCTTTTCTTTATTGAAGCATTTCAATTGTCCCTGCCATTCTAAGCACACATTTTGTAAGTTTTTCACTACTGCTTCCATTGACATCACCAATTCTATTGCACTAGGCCAGGTTAAGTTCCCCTCTGTCAGCAGTTGTCTTTGGAGTCTCTCATTATTAATATTACAAACAAATCTATCCCTCAGCATCTCCTCCAGGAGATTCCCAAATTAGCAATATTGCATTAATCTTTTTTGCTCTGCCACATACACAGCTACAGTTGCACCTTGGCCCCTCAGTATAGTATGAAACGTGAAACTTTCTATAATGGTGTTTGCCTTTGGTGTGTAGTGCTCTGTTATGATCTGTCACAGGTCTTCTAAACTCTTATCTCCTGGTTTCTGAGGTGGTAACAGACTCCTTAGGAAGAAGTAGGTTTGACAGTCACAGACACTGAGGAAAATTGCTTTCTGTTTGTCCTTACCTAGACAATATCTAGGCAAGAAAATAGTGGTCCAGTCTTTTAATATATTGCTGCCTATCTTCATTTTCTGCATAACACCTCAATTTTCCCATTCTCATGTTTTTCCTCATTTCCAGTTTTGTAAGGGAATCACTCAGTCACAAGAAAGCCACTTTAGTTCAGGTTAGGAATGTGCTGCATTATTAAACTACATAACAATCAGATTGGGAGAACACACACTAACTAAACAGGAAGTGGGACAGGAGTGGAACATGGATCCAGCCTATAATACTCTGAATAACCTAGTTAACTCTTGCTGAACACTTTACTACATGACTGGTCACCTAAGTCACATGGTATTGCATCTACTACCATATTTGATTACTGAAGTTTTATAAATAGGGCTAAGCACTTCAGTGTGAAAAGTGAATACATATATTTGAGTGCAAATACCATTGCATAAATATGGCTATTTGCATGGGGAGAAATTCAGTCCCACATAGATAGCCAGCAAATGGCTTATGCGCAACTTCAAAACAGGATTTAATTGGGACTTCAGTGGAATATAGTCCTTGTGAAGGTGTAACAACTGCCATCTTGAAACGCCAGGGATTGTAGAGATACGGTGGGTGAGATAATATCTTTTATTGAACCAATTTCTGTTGGTGAGAGAGACAAATGTGAGCCATACCAAGCTCTTCTTCAGGTCTGGAAAGGTACTTTCAGTATCACAGCTAAATGCAAGGTGGAACAGATTGTTTAGCAGATAGTTAGCATATATTCTATGTGACCATTCAAGGTAGAGTGGGGACCTCTAGAGTTGGAAGCTTGAATCTCTACAGTTTAAGCTAAAGATCTAGGGTCTCATTTCCAACGCTGAGGAAAGTGATTCAGAGAATACTCTTTGTGAAGAACCACAACACAATGAGATAGATATGCTTCTCTATATTTTTGCCTTCCTGTGTTAAAAACTGATGGAAATAAAAGACTGCCAGGTTCACATGCATGTGAATGAATCAGTGGCATTAGTGGTAGAACACCACAGAAAAATTCCTTGTCACTTGAAAAACCAAGATGAAGAAGAACTCTGGAACTCAGCAATACAAGAGATTATTCGGCTGAAATGTAGCCCTTTTACATGGGTCTTATTAAATGTAGTGCTTCCAGAACCCAAAGCACTGGGCACAGGATGAATTGCATGGTTCTGTAACTCCTGAACACAGCAATACAGAGAGAATGCCATATCTCACCAGAGGCATAACTCTTGCACTGAATGATGCCATTGTATTTCTGAAGCTTGATCTCAAAGGATCTCACCAGCTGGATCTAGCTTCTGCATCTTAGCTGCCAAATTTTTCAACACATATTGGTCTAAGATAGTATACAAGGCTAACATCTGGAATATGTTCAGCTACAGAAATATTTCAAGATACTGTGAGAAGTATTATTCGGTATGTTTCCAGTATCAACTACACTGATAACTTCTCAGTATATGGGAAAAAAAACACCTGGAACAAGATGCAACCTATAAAGTTGTTTTCCAGTGTCTTCTTGTACATAACCTCATCCTGCAAAAATAAAAGTATGTCTTAAACAAAGCCATACTTTAGTATTATGGTCATATTTTTTTCACTCAAGTTAATGCTGCCTATCCAGAAGAAGGTCACAGCAATCTAAACAGAAACAGTTCCCAGAAATGCCAATGTGATTCAGTCTTTTCTGAGATGGCTACTATTGTACACTCACTAAAGATTGCTCAACACTGAGTGTCCCTTTTTGGTAACCTATTAAAGTTTGCCCAATTCATGCCACAAAACTTTTAATAAAATCAATTATATTGTGTGGACTTCAAAAGTGTGTTATGGGTTCTAGTGGTATTTCCCACTAAATGTATGTGTAGTATTGCTCAAGCAAGTAAAATCTGAAAAACTGGTACAAATATATTAGTGGTATCCACTGTAATGGACCATGACTGACATAACAAATGGCAGATTTGTTTATGGAACCAGCTGTTGTCAATTCCATAGGGCAAAGAGTCATTCTCACTCAATAGTAGTGGAGAGTTGATACTCCAAGAACTGTTTTATATGAAATCCAAAATATGACATCAGTAGAAAAAAAGGATGTTGTAAAACTGTGAAGGTTCAGAAAAGAGATGACAGGGATAAAAAGGGATAATCATGAGAATGATTTGAGGTCTGGAAAATACGTCTTACAATGAGAGGTTTTAGGAGTTTGGTCAATTTAGCTTATCAAGGAGAAAGTCAAAAGGCAATTATTGATCATGATCAAATTAACTACACATGAAGAAGAAATCTGATACAAGAAGGCTCTCTCCAGGTTTAAACAAAAGTAAATGGCGGATTCTTGAAGTCTTTAAATCATGATTCGAGGACTTCAGTAAGTCAGCTTGAGGTTATGGGTGTATTACAGGAGTGGGTGGGTGAGGATCTGTGGCCTGCAATGAGCCCGAGGTCAGACTAGATGATCACGATGGTCCCTTCTGGCTTTAAAGTCTATGAGTCTAACTCCTGAATGCAGCAGGCAAATGTATAACAAGATCCAATGACTAGAAGATGAAAGTAGAAAAATTCAAACTGGAAATAACATACACAGTTTTAGCAGTGAGGCTAATTATACAAAATTTGTGGAGTATTAACCTCAAGATAGGATGTGCTCCTGAAAGATATTTGTTAAGTTCAACCAGAAGTTACTGTACTTGCTGCAGAAATTGCTGAGAGTAGCTCTATGGTTTGTGTTATGCAGGAGATCAGACTAGATAATCATAATAATCTCTTCTGGCCTTAAAATGTATGAATCTAGGTTAAATAATCATCACTATCTTAAAAAAAACCAACAGCTTAGCTGTGCTATAGACATGTGAGCACTATTATTTATTTGTATGTGGAACACCCATTGCAGAGTTCGTCATAGTGACACATACTTAGCAAAGCTGTATGAGGTGGACCTTGCTTGGGGCACTCCAGTTGGTAGCTGAACCCCTGGAGTTAGTTTAGTGGCAATACAACAGAGTTTTTTTAAGATAGAAAGGTGTTGAAAGGTTAGGGTGGTGAAAGTCTCCTTTACAGGGAGAGTATGCAGTGGGCAGTCAGGAGGGTCTATTAAAGAAACTGGAGCCCCTCTCTAGGGTGACCAGATGTCCCGGTTTTATAGGGACAGTCCCGATTTTTGGGTCTTTTTCTTATATGGGCTCCTATTACCCCCCACTCCCTGTCCTGATTTTTCACACTTTCTGTCTGGTCACCCTACCCTCTGCACAGTTTGTCCACTGCCTCTAAAAATGTGTAAGACCAGCAGTGCAACCTTGAAAACTGTGACTGATCATCAGGGCCAAACATTACCTTTGGTAATGCAAGTGCTAAAATGAATGGATATACAGAAGGCTTGCATTTTAAAAGGTATCACTACAAAAAGACCTAAATCTGCCAAAGAGAATTATCCTACTTATTACGTATCTTGTCACTTACTGAATCTTCTCAATCATCTCATTCTATTGCTGTGAAATATATTACCATTATGGCTGCACGTGCCCAGCACTGTCAATGATGTATAGCATGCCCCACAGAAAGACTGTACTCTCATGGCGCTCACGTTCACCAGATCAGGCAAGTAGAAGGCATTAAATCAAAATCACTTTCCCACTCTGAAACAGATCTAGCAGATCTA
Organism: Mauremys mutica; assembly: GCF_020497125.1. Lineage (NCBI taxonomy): Eukaryota > Metazoa > Chordata > Testudines > Geoemydidae > Mauremys > Mauremys mutica. The sequence continues at coordinate 49,657,014 of NC_059077.1, forward strand.
CAATGCTTTAAAGGGGTGTTGGAACAATTTGTATAGTGGGGGTGCTGAGAGCCATTGAACCAAACTGTAAACCCTGTCTATGATGGAAACCTCTTCAAACCAGGGGGTGTGGCAGCTCCCCCAGCACCTCTAGTTCCAGAACCTATGATGCTTTACACACGTGGAATGGGAACATTCAGCCCTCAACTCTGATATCATCCTGAAGGGTACTTGTTTATGTCCCAATTCTACTGTTCTTGCTCATGTGCAATAGTACCTTACTCTGAGAGTAGTCCTATTAATTTAATTCTGCCCTCCCCTTTCCACCCCCTTCCTAGTGATACATGGAAGGAATTGTTCTTGCACTCCCAAGTGCCAAGGCAGAAGTTGTCCTTTGCTCAGGGCAAAGGAGGGATATAACCCTGCACACCTATAAAATGCTCCTGGACAATCTGACCCAAAAGATTTAGAGCCAATAGAACTTGTGGTCAGTTGAAGACAGGAAATTTGCCTGAATAAACAACAGTGGAGTTGCCCTAAGTCACAAAAAAGAGAATTTTCCTAAAGGCTTTATTGACTTACTTTATTACATATGTGACTGTGGTGAATATAATCCCCAGGTTTACAGTATCATTCATATTTATATGGCTTTCGTGTCAATTAAAATCTTTTCAGCTTCAGAGTCCTGCATCTGTTCTCTCTCCACTCTCTGCTTCTTACATTTTCCCTTAAATTCTTTGCAAAATAGAAATTATAATAAAACATAAGAATTGGAACGTGATAAAATCCTTGTGAGATTCAGCAGGGTAGGCTTTGTTCCAATTTACAGCAGGATGCAGTTTAACCCCATATCTTCCAATATAACTAGGGGGATGAAGTTGCAGTTCAAAAATATTGGGTTTGAATTACATTTCTTCACACCATATCAGGCTACCTGAGGTGCTCCTTTGTCAACAAGTGCCTGTCTGTTCCTTTTTCTTCCTGTGCATGTGGTTTCCAGTTTTTGAGAGGGCATTTAAGGAACATAGGAAACATTAGGATGGAAGGAGTACCAGAAGCTCATCTGGGTCTGTTTTCTCTTAGAAGTTTAATGAGAACTCCAACAAATGTGATTGGCCAGGTAACCTTGAGAGTTAAGTCTGTAAAGACACCTGATATCTGTTGTAAGCACTAACAGTAAAAGCTCTTAGTCCACTCCCAGGGCAATTCAAGCCTAGAAACAGTTGCATCCACTGAGCTGCTCTATGAGTTGACCCTGTAAACAGGCTCTTTTCTTTTCTGTTGTGCTTGTGGTTTTTGTGGTCTTATTTTGTATTTGAAACTGTTAGAACACTTTGAAGTCTAAAGCTCTGTCTTGATACCCAGTTCCTACTGGAAGCATATCAAGTGTACTATTACTGATCTGCTTTGGAGAGAGAATTCAGAGACAGTGTAATATACCAAAGGAAGGTCACATGCCAAATATGCCCTAGAGAAAGAAACAAATCCACAAATTATCAAAGCAAAATAAGAGGGAGAGGAGGGGCTATATATGGTGTGGTTCATGATTTTTTTTCTTCAGATGTGGCACAGATTATGGAAGGTAATCACATAACCACTTTAGACAATGGATCTTTTCTGACTGTCAAAGCCTTTGGTCTCCTAGTTATTAAAGGATCTGAATGTCCAGTGTGCTCGGGGTAACAGGGTCTCTTGTTGACACAGTTGCCACTGCGCTAAGTGGATCTAACTACATTGACTTCACGTAACTGAAGTTGCGTAAGTTAGATCGATTTACCGCAGTAGTATAGACCAGCCCTAAGTAAAAGCTATTTCCTCAGTAATCAGCTTGAAACTCTTGCATGATTTATTCAGTGAAATGGCTACAACAAACAAAAAAAATAAAAGGACAGGAATCTTATACCCTTATTTACATTGAGTAGCACTTAAAAATATTCTAATTGAAATCAATGGGACTATCTGTAGACTTATTCTCCTCAGAATCAATAAAGATACCAGGATCTGGCCCACTGTAAACACCATGATAGCTGTGAAGCTGGCAGGCCAGATGCCAGCCCTTGCCCAGGCTGCAGGAATTTGCTAAGAACTGACAAACTTACAGTTGGAGACCAGACCAGTTCACCTGTATGGTGATTTTGGTCAGAATAGGTATTAGTCTTATAAGAATGCGTTTAGTGTTTAGACTCTATGAAATTCATGTAAATTAGTGCATGCATTAATCTCATTTGCAATGTCCACATTCCATGCTATAAGAAAATCTGTAAGTTTTGCTTTATAACTTTGAAAATGTTTGCTCTGAACTTGTGAACTCAGGTACAGGAATCATCCCCCTGACCCATCCAAAAGGACTATTAAAATCAGATGGGCCATCAAAGATCATTACAATGCAAAGGATTGGCTAATGGCCCTATTGCACCTGGGAAATGCTATGTGCAAGAAAGCTCATCTTATGGGCTTGAAGGCTGAATAAAGGAAATAAAACAAAGCCACTGGAAATTTTTCCATCTTTTTGGGGTGTTTCAACTGTGAAGGGCCAGATACCCTAAACTGAAGCCAAAGATTCCCAGGGGCTGCCTCTTGGGTCTGCTCAGCAAGACACTTTGAATTGACAGATCACTATAACTCTGTCACTCTTAGGACTTAGATGACAACTCATTGGTGTGTGTATGTTTGCTTGCTTTAACCCATAAGCAACTCTCTTCTTTCTTTTTCCTACTTACTAAACCTTTAGATATTTTATTACAGGATTGGCTAAGGCATTGTCTTGGGAGTAAGATCTAGAGTACCAATTGACCTAGGGGTAAGTGACTGGTCTCTTGGGACTAGAAGCAAACTGAATATGGTGTGATTTTTGGTGTAAGTGACCATTTATCAGGATGGCAAGATAGACTGGAGAGTCTAAGGGGACTGTATGCAACTCCATGGTAACACTGTTATAATGATCTCCAGGAGTAAACATTTGTTACTGGCTTGGTGAAATCTAACTATTGAACACACTACCGGTTTGGGGTATCTGCCCTGTTTTTGATAGTCTTCCCTGAGGTAGGCAATCATGGTCATGAGCCACTCCAGACAGCTCCCCACCAGTTGACATATGGAATGGCCTGATTTTGCCAACCAAGTACATCTGCATGTCTTCTTCAACACACTTAGAGCTCAGGTCTGAAACCTGCTGAGCACCTATTGACTTCACTGGGAACCAAAAGCATTCAAGTGCCTACGAGCCTCTTGTATAGATCTGATCCAAAGCCATTTCAAGTCAAAGGGAACTTGGATAAGCTTTGGATCAGGTCTATAATCAAGTTCTTTGAATCGGAATGGGGATAGGCCTAGATCAGTGAGATAGAAACTGACTAGTGTTCCCTATTTGGCAAATGGCAGCATTGCTGAAGCCAAGAGTTCAAAAAACAGCAGGCAAATCAAAGTAAAACCAGGAGATTATTTGCCACAGTCCACAAACCCTCTTTGTCTCAGTTATGCATACACAAGCAGGAGCTTTATGGGGAAATGGGAATTGCCAATGCTGTTCTTCCCATTTAAAATTATTCCCCATTAAAGGCTGGTTGTGTGTGCGTCACCTGGGACCCCTGCAACAAGCGTGTGCTGCGGACCTGCAGCATCGGTCGACGCTGCGCATGGCTCATGAGGCGCCTCATGGTCTCAGACACCATCTGATGGTCCAGGGACATCTACATCAAACACATCACCGGCCACCGACAGTACCAGGAGGCGTGAGCCAGAGTGACATCATTCTTTGACTACGAGAAAGGGACCAAGAGACTTTCTTCGTTGGCGCATATGAACTGGAACCATAAACTTCCTGAACATTAAATCTCACCAAATGAGGGTCAATCCATTCTTATCATCATATCCACTCATTATACTTCACACCCGAACATAGCCACTATATGAACTTCATACCCTCATATCTCAATGGCTGTACTTTGACCCATTAACCCAATTGGGGATATTGCAGATTATATATTTCTTACGACACCCGATCTTAAACCGAATTTGGCACCCCTCAATAATCTGTACATTATTCCCTGATAACCAGAAACTTCTATGCTTAAACTCTGTACCGTTCACTTTTTTTTAAAACATCATCTTAATAAAATTTTTAGCTGTTTGCATTTACATTTTTCAGTCTGAGCATCTCACTCAAAAAGCATTATCCTCTGGTATGAGTGGTTTTAACTGGCTCACTGGATCAACATGCATTCCAACTGGTTACAAACATGTAACAACAAAATTTATTTTTAAACCTGGGAGGAGAGAGAAATACTGGGGTCATTTTTGCATAGTAAGTTCTAGTCACCCAGCAGCATGTGGTTCCTGAGTCATGAAAAGTCAACTGCTGGCACTATGGAGTTACTAGAAGAGCTACATCTTCAGTTTCAGCCATCTTATTGCCATTTGCCAGTAACCTTCTACCTGAGAACTTTGTCAGAACTCTCCATATTTTCTGGTATGTATGCAACCCTTGCAGCTCGCTTTCTGTCTTAATAATGAGTCTGAACACTAAGGATTCACATGAAAAAGAATCAGCTCATGAAAACATTTTGCAGATGTTGAGAGTGTATCTTTTGACCTCCAGCATCCTCTGCCACCTCCTTTTATAACATGTTTTATGTTTTGCTCAGCACAATATATTCTTGCTGGCAATTCTGATTCCAACACAGTGGAAAGGAAATGATCTCTGATTTTACCTGTGTAACTTTTCGCTCATCTTAAATAGTAAATTGGAATATTAATGACAGAAGATGCATCCTAATTACAAAATGAAAGCTTCAATTTACATAGAAACATACTGATAATTTACAATACTGGGAATAGAAAAAGAATGATATTTTAATGGGCTGTTATAATACAAGTATATTACTTTCCCATTTCTTGTAATATGGTAGTAGCATATGGAGAGCACTAAAATAAAATCTGAGCGACAGGGAGAGAAAATATTTTAGATTTTATTAGCCCTCTAAAGATAAGTGAAGCTGTTACTCTTTCTGCATAGACAACTGAAATGTGTTGTTACACAATTAGAATTTTAAAATATATTGCAGCTTTCAGAATTTAGAGATTGTACATTTCCCCAGACTGACTGCTGGAAATCTCTTGTAGCAGTGTTTAGTTCTTCAACACTGCCTCTTGATGAGGTTTTAAATTACAGGATACTGTCTGAAAATCTTCAGCTTGCAATTAATCGAACACGATGCATATTTTATTATTAATAATAATTATTATAATTATTATTTCCACTGTACCACTACTACGCTGGTGCATTGACTTTAGCAGGGCCAGGATTTCACTGAAGCCTGCCCCAAAGATCTTAGATTCTAATTAGACAACACATTGATGAAAGATAAGAAAAAAAGGATTTAACAAAAACCAATGTGGTTGAACTTATCTTGTTCAGGTATGTGACTTTTGTTTAGATATTTTAATTAGATTTGCAGTTGTGTACAGTGGTATGCGGTATTGGTGCTTTGGAAGAAGTACAATTTGAGGTGATAATTGTTCCTAAATTAAGGACCAGATTGCTGAGGTGGCTGCTTTCCTGCTTGCTTGCTTTTTTCCTGCACTCATCATACCACTACCTGCACAACTATCTCAATTACACCTGTGTAAATCTAGAGTTACGCTGTTGATGACAGTTAAGCTATTCCAATTTTTAGCAATGTATCTGAGACAGAATATGGCCCAAAGTACCTGGGGGTTGTTGAACCCTGGAAGATAGACAATTCTTGGAAAGATGAGCTATGGGGTTTTGGGGGTTTTTTTTGGAAGAACTACATGAGATAAAGCTTGTGTCTGTATGCATGTAAATACTCTCCCCACAATTTGAAATGAAGAATAATGATTTTCATTTCACTGATATGAAAATCAGTTGGTAGGAGTCAAAGAGATTAAGCAGACATTATACATAGGTTTCCACAGCCTGGAACTCACAGAGGCAGGGCCAGCTCTGGCTTTTTTGCCGCCTCAAGCAAAAAAATAAACCCTGCGGGGCAGCCAGAGCTAGGGTGCAGGGGTATGCGGGGAGAGAGAGAGAAGAGGGGGCGGCCAGGGCTTCCTTCAGCCGGGGCGCTCGCCATGCGGCCCCTCCTGCTCCCACCTGCAGACAGAGTGCACAGCCCACTCCCAGCAGGGCGCTCCCCTCCTCCACACCGCCGCCCCCTACAGGGCGGCTGGAGTGGCAAACAAAAAATAAATAAACCGTGCAGGGCGGCCGAAGTGGCGAAGCAAAAAAAAATAATAAAAGGATTGGATGGAAGCTGCCCCTTAGAATCTGCCGCTCCAAGCACAAACTTGCTTGGCTAGTGCCTGGAGCCAGCCCTGCACAGAGGTCATACATCTGCCTTCTTTGTCCAATTGAACTACCAGGAAATTATACTGGGCTATAGAAACATTTTTGCAAATTTCCATGGTTGCTTCCTACAGAAATTTGCTCCGGAGCAGAGACATAATTATAATATTGCTTTCCTCCCCAGCCCCGCAGTCCTCATTCAGACAGAAATATGCCTTACATAGGATTGAAAGCTACTTTATTTGGAGATTTAAAAAAAGATTTTAGCTCAGTACACCCCCATACCTTTTATAGCAATTCATCACTCCTAGATGAGAATTTACCTCTTAATAATCATGTATAATGCAGAAACAAACTCTGGGAGGCCTGCAGTCATGTTTAGGAGTTAAGGTGACACGGCATCCCCCAGTATGCTAGTTGCAAGAGGACACTAGTGCCAACCAAAACTAGATCTTCAGCTCATGTAAATCAGCATAACTCTCTGCTGATTGCAATGAAAGAACTCAAAGCTCGGAAGATTCCCATAATCATCCGCAGGTACCTGCCAGATAGAAGCTATGAAGACTGGGGTGTGGATGAGCTAATTATCACAGACTGACCTGCTTCCTGTCATTGTCCCTGGTTCCTCCCTCACCTGCAGATGCTTTTATTTTTGTTTATATTTGTGTAAATAAATAATAACTCAAAGTCATGTTGATTCACCCAGCTGCGTCTCTGGCCCACTAAGCTTAGAAGTCTCACCTTCAGAATCTGTTCTGGAAGACGATTCTAAAACAGAACTATACATTTTATTCTAAGAGCTCATAGCTATTGACACCTGTAGGCATTGCACTTTACCACCAACACAGCGGTATCCTATTGCTTTTTGCCCAAGCCTTTAACTTCTGCTGTACTCAGTTATTTCATTAGTGCTTTAATTCCTTCATGTGCCTGACATTTTTATATCAAGCTCTTTATTTATATTTAATGGATAAAATGATGTTTCATCCTGTTTGGCACTACTCATCAGGAAGAGATTTGTGTAAATTGTGAAATCCAGCTCTGATCAGTAGTAACATATACTTGTTATTCCTAGAAGGCTGTTTGGTGGCTTACCTGAAATGAAGTGGAAGTCTCAATCAAGTTGTGTCCAAGACACAAAAGAGTCCATATCACAGAGAACGAGCAGCACAACCACTGTTTTGGCAGTCTCAATAGGAAGGATAAAGATTGAATGTCCATGAAGATTGAAATCCCCAGTCATGCCACAGGTGGCACCTCCACATGAGGATTTGTTTACATTGCCAGGCCAATGTTGGGCAACTTGTAGCGCTGCCTTCCATGACACTGCTGTTCTGTGGAGAAACAGAAGGTTCTCCAGGGCTGCCAGTCAAAAGAATTAAATTCTAACACAAAATTAAAAAGGGCACTGGCATTTTACTAGCAACCTCTCCTGCACATCACCTGTCCAGTTTGAATCATTACTTGTTGTACCATATATGCCTGAATTAGACTGTAGGCTACAAGTGGGGGCAAGCAGAGAGAGTTAGTTGTTTAATAAAACATGTGACAGCAGGTGGTATTGATTACATACTGGATAGGGTGGGACATATAGTAGTGCTGTGTCTAAATCATCTCCCTAATCCAATTTTGATAAACAGGTACAGTAGTGGATGATGGATAAATCAATTAAATATACATACCATAGACATTTACAGGATACATAATTGGTCCATGGTTAAAAAAGCATCAAGGACATTTTAAGACTAAATCATGAGCAATCAGAATCTCAAGGAAGAATTTGAAATTAAAAGGAATGAAATACACTGCTGCATAGGCCTGAGTGATAGGCTTATGTAGAAATGTAAATGCGCTGCGGAGTTTAAATTCACTTTTCCGCCTAGAACCAGAATGTTAGACTGCAAAACGGACCCTTCCCGTCCCAGGGCTACTGTTCCAGTCTCTGGGCTACAACAATGGCAGTAGCCACTTCACCCCACTTGTGCTGCAGCCAACAGATCCACCTAAATATGGATCCTGTGGTCTCTTCTCTGGTCAGCAGCACAGACTCTTTTTGGAGCACCCAGGGAATGTGCAGACCTCTGTGCAAAGTGGCTACTGTGCACATAGCTCCCCTGTACTGCCTCCAGATCAGGGCTTAAATACTGAGTGTGGTTGACAGCCACATCACTGGTGTATTTCATCCTAATGCATAGCACTGACTGGAAAAAGTATTGCATGTAGAATACAACGAGAAAAACAAAAGGATAAATTGGTAAATTAAACAAAAACTTCAAGTATTTGGAGACCAAATGATAAACCTCTAGCCCTAATAAAATATTCAGAGTACTGATGGAAATAAAGTGTGAATTAAAGTCACAACAGGTCAAACAGAGTTCTGATTTCAGTCATCCGGAGCCAAATTTTATGATCCAAGAAATAGGACCTTGAAGGCTTTTAGCTACATTTTGAAAAGGTAAACAACGTTCCAAGCGCATTTCATCCCTCAAATCCTACATGATGTAATGAAAACAGTCCCTATTAAAATAAATAAAACATTTGAACTATATTGTCATAAACTATATGAACCAAAATATAAGGCTGCAGGGAAAGACTTGGAAAATAAATGTAAACTTCCTCTTAACAGAAGGATAGCAAAAATATCTGGAACAGAACATTATAAAAAAAAAGAGAAATTAAAAGTGCTATTACATTGCTAGCTAAGGATAAGATACCTGAGGGAGATGAGGTAGATGAGGAATGTTGTATTTTTTAATATACAACATCTTGAAGGTTCTTCAAGTATATTCTTTGGGAATATATTACAAGAAACATATTCTCTTGGTAACTATGCCTCTGGGATAGAGCCGGGGGATTATAAACTATAAAACTCACAAAAAGCATCTAACTATACTTTTTAATGTGCTCATCACCAAGAGCTTTTTGCCCATATTGGATAAACACCTGTGGCACGATATTGGAGTCACATCTATATGAATAAAATGGATGGGTAACGTTGGGAGGTGTTTAGACACAGTAAAATATTATTATTGTTGTCTGTTATTTATGTGGTATATTTGATGCACAAGGTACTTGTATTTTACAGTCACAGCTGGAGCAAATAAGAGGCTCCATTGATGTATAAGGCCTGATTCTCATCTATCTCCAAGGGAGTTACTTCCTGAGCTACATCAGTATAAGTGAGAGAAAAATCAGGCTAATAGAAAAGACACCAAAGATATGAACAGACAATTGTCTCAGCAAATGACTAGTATGACTATTTGAAGAAAGTATAGCCACCTTTATTAACTACCCTGACTACTGGATGGTCACCACTACATGGTCAATATTTACCAATAGTTACCAAATAGGGGTAGCTTGTTTAGCATACTTTTCCACTATTCCAAATACAGAAGAAAACTGATATCCCTGATATCACTATGTGGTAACTGATGACTTTCTATTGGCAATTAGAGAATCTCACATATAAAAAAAGGCTTTTTCTCCTTCACTTGAATAGAGGAAATATTCAGGGTGGACCAAGAAAGTGATTAAGAAGGCCAGATATGCATAATAATTAGGACTGGCTGAAAACTTTATAAAGTTTTCAATTTCAATGAATTTTTTCTTCAACATATTGAATTTGATTTAAAAAGTGAGTAAAAATTTTATCCCATTTTTACTAGCTGTAACAATAATGTTCCTTCTTTTATAAGCACATGTGTAAAATTATGTTTCATAATAAAATAACAGCAAAGGTATGGATGAATTTAGCATTCAGAAAGCCTAGGTGATAGCGACTTATGAAAATACAGTAATGATAGTAATCAGCAAAAGCTCTAATTACAGTAAAAATGGAGCTGCTAAGAGTTTCACGAGAAGTAAACCTGATTCACTAGTAATTCCCACACTCTGATTCAAACCTAAAGTATGGGTGAAAACAATCCCACAGAATAAATAGAATCTCTCACTGGAAGAGATGGACTTGATTGTGGATATTTTAATGAGGAGGTCACGCTTTTATACTAGAGATAATAATCCCCTTTCATGGGTGAGACATCTTTTATTTAATCATGAAAGCAATACTTGAGTGTTACATTTGTTCACATTTAGTTATAGGATCTGAATGCAATACAGCTTTGTCACAATCTGAGCTGAGTTTGGATTCACAATGTGAATGTCACACTGTGGATGGGTGATTTGACATTGACAAGTGATTTCTTGGCTTTTAAAAAAAGGCCTTCTCAACATGACAGGTCAATCACACTATGAGGCAATTGTGCTCTATTTTACTGTATGTCTTACATAGTGAAACTCACACACAATAAAATATTGTGTAGAGGCAAGGATGGAAGGAAAAAGGTTTTCCCTTAGAAGCTAATCATTTTTTCTTTCCCCCCTTCCTCCTCTTTGAATTTGATTAATTTAATTGTTCAAATTAGCAGATTTATGAGGGACCTAAAACCAGTTTACCAGTTGTACATTTCCATGTATATTTACAATTCTGTAAGAATAATAAATAGCCTAATATTAATTATTATTTTAATGACTGTGCAAGCTGTCCTAAGCAATTAATGAAGGGCCTGATCCTTAGCTTCAGTTTTGCCAGAAACTGGGAATTGGCGACAGGGGATGGACCACTTGATGATTACCTGTTCTGTTCATTCCCTGTGTAGCACCTGGCACTGGCCACTGTTGGAAGACAGGATACTGGGCTAGATGGACCTTTGGTCTGACCAAGCATTGTCATTCTTATGTTCTTATGATCTGAATCTTACTGAAGCCAATGTAAGACTCCCAATGAATTCAGTGGGCTCTGGATTAGTCTCATAAAACTTGGTCTGCTGCACCCTTGTTAGTCCAGTGCAGGGTGATACTTATTTTAGACTGCTGGTGCTACTGATGAAACCTGATGAACTAATTCATTTCACTTGTGGGCTAACCAAGGTGTGAGCCTGGTTTTGCAGGTCAAAAGCTAATGCATAAACACCCTGTGTCATTGACCCCACCATTCTCAATCCTCTCAGTCCAGTCACAGGGCAGGGCTTATCAGAAGTCAAGATCAACTACTTCAAAGACCAGTCCACTGCCTACCACAATCAGCACTGAAGTTTGATCTCAGTTACAATAGTAATGGCACTATATAAATAGAGAGAAATACTTGTGGCACCTTAGAGACCCACTTTGTGGAGCCCATGAAAGCTTATGCCCAAATAAATGTGTTAGTCTTTAAGGTGCCACAAGTACTCCTCATTGTTTTTGCTGATACAGACTAACACAGTTACCACTCTGAAACCTATATCAATAGAGTGATTCCAGATTTTTTCTGAAGTAATGATGAGGCTTAATTCTCCATGACTGTGCGTTGTGCAGTCATTTACAGCAGTACAAAGTGAGGGCAAAATAGTTGTTAAGTGCTCACTCACATTACTTCATGTAGTAAATAGTAGCATTTCACACCTGCTATGTATGTGTGTGAACGCCAATATGCAAAGTCCAAGGCAGTGAGACTCAGGGCCTAAGAGTAGACTTTGGCCCAGAGTGTGGAACCTTACAGTATCTAGTTTCGCAAAGAAAGAATCCAGCTGGCTCAGAAAACATCCATTTGTTTAATCTCTTTTTCCTGCTTCTGAAACAGGCATTTTTCAGACCAGTGGAGAAAGATAAAGAAAGTCCAACGATAATAGTTCTTCTGTCTGTTTCATTTCTCTTTTCTGGTGAGTGACATCTTGTATAATGTTATAAATAAGCACAGCTTCAGTTTGTATTTGCAATTCAATAAGACACCAGAGCAAAAAGTTGCACTGTTGAGATTAGGTGAGTCAAAGTAATGCAGTCCTCTAGCCTGACACTGAAATATACCATGCCAAATTCAGCCCTACTGTCAGTAGTTGTAATGCCATTGACTTCAGGTCTGAAATTGTTTCTTTTCTAATGCTTAGCCTTGCCTATGGTAGAAAAAGTTGTTAACTATTAGGAGAAACTACAAAACCATAACTGAGTCTGCATCTCACGCATACAGAAAATCCAGATCAGTCCGCAAATCAGAAATCCTAGTAAATTCAGGTATATGTTTTTCCAAGATCCTCTCATATCTTTTCTTACTGCAATCATTTAATCAAGTTAACTGGTGAGAAACATGTCATTGCTTTCCTTCCCATCTGTTAGCTCTCCACAATGTCTACTGGGCCGTAACAGAGAAATGTTTTAGGAACTAAATAGTGTAGTGGGCCTTTTGCCTTCCAGAAGCATTATTCTCCCACTGTGGGATTTGAGTGTCTCTCATTAATTTCATGGCAGATCCTTTTCATGTTCAGAACCTAGATTTTAATGGAAGTTACACATATGCTGTGCTGGGAGAATAGGGTCCAGGGATACTACATTGTCCTGATCAAGAAGGCCAATTAAAATATTTTTCTTAGTTATTATTTTCAAACGTGACTAGTGATTTGGGGTTCCTCAAGTTTTTAGATACTTTAAAGAAGCCTGACTTTCAGAAAGTGCTGTGTGTCTGCCCTCTGAAAAGTAGGCCCTGTAAGTGTTTCCAGATGAGCTCTTAAATTTATTTGTGACTCTTGCTCTGTCATCGTACAGGGGCAGATCGCTTACAAAAATCAATGGGACTGTTGCATGAAGCTAAATCACAAGATATAGTATATAATAGAGCTGGTAGAAATTTTCCATAAAAACTTTGTTTGATGAAAAATGGCCTTTATTCAAAAAAGAACATTTTCAGTTCATTCCAAACAAAAAAAGAGTATTTAACTTATTTTTTGTCATGAAAATATAGTGCAAAATTTCAGTGAACATTTTTCATTTCTTTCATAAATTTTCACCAAAACTATTTACCATTTTTCAGCTAATGTCATTAGTCATTGAAGGCTTTGTCTGAAATATATTTGATAACTTGAACGAAGGGTTTGTTGATAGCTGCACTTACGTCAACAGCTAACAATACTTCAGTAATGCTCTGAATGTATTTAATCAGAATATTTCACAGTACTTTAACCCCCTCCTTCCTGAATGTTTAAATAGGGAATAGGAAATTATTCACAACTGTAAGAGATAAAGGGACTATTGGGAGGAGTCACAGAGGAGGAGATATTCTTGAGTAGCAGGAGGAGACAGAAGGTAGAGGGAAAGGGTGGAGGATGAAAGAGTGTGAAGCCAAAATGTGGGGGCAGCAGGAGTTGAGCACTGGGCTATTCAGGTAGACAGGTATAGAGCAGAAGAGTCAGGGCAGGCAAAGAGTCTGTGGCTGGGGAGGGTAGTATAGGGAAGAGAAGCCAGGAACATCAGGGGAAAATGGGACTACCAGGGAGAAGAAATAGCAAACACAAGTGGAAGGCTGAAGAGAAGAGGCAAGTAGATGAACTGTAGTCATATGAATAGGGGAACCAAACAGGAGGAGCACTGCTTGTAGCAGAAGCTAGGGCGGACCAGTTGATGGGACTGGTTGGGAAAGATCCTTAGCAGCATATGGAGGAAAAGTGTGAAGACTGGTTCACCAAGCAGGAGTGGCAGGAAATAGATGGAGTAGAGAGTCAGCTGAGATGTAGCTGGCTTTCTGATATAAATGTGTCACCATTCTTTCAGAACCTAGAAACTTGAAATGCACCTGGAAAAGCTACCTCTTAATTTGCACTGGCCTCCAGACAGTGCGAAAATTTGAGCCCACCTTTGACGTATTGTTACTGACATGAAAACTTTAATGAAGCACCACACGTTGCAAGGATGAAGCTGTAATGCAGAGCACAGCTCTGGCATACCTGAGAATTCTTCAGTCGATGGGTGCTGCCTAAAATGATATACATCGCCCATGTGCTTACAATGGAACATCCAGAAATATTTGACTGGATGACATACATGACATACAACATGACATACAAACAGGGTTAGAACAACACACTGGGCTAGATTCTGATCTTTACACTGATTTCAGTGATATTTCATGGGTAGCAATGAGGTCAGAATGAAATCCTTTAGGTCAGGACACTTTAAGCAAAATCACCACTTAAAATAAATTGGCTTGCAATGTTATTACTGAGCCACTGGGCCTTTGAATATTTAATAACTGATTAAAGAAATGAATACACCCCCCCAAGCTTTGGAAAAAAGGTCATGTAGATTATTTTTTCATGCTACTGTCTTTAAGATTAATAATGGATTGCACAGCTTGTTGTACTCACAAATGTTCAAGAAAGTTCCACAAGCACATGGACAATCGTGATGTTAACTACAGTGTGATTTCCATTATGGGGAAGGTTTCATCATATGCTTAGGAAAAACTTCCTAGCTTTTCAGAACAGTATTTCCAGCTGCAGAGCAAATAAATAAAAGGTCTCTGTTAGTTGCTGAGAACTGCCATGTATATTTCACAACCTAGTCAAGACTTCAGTAAACAACATAAGTAAATATTCTGAGAACAAGTATGTGTTGAAATTTCTGCCTTCTGTTATTTTCCTGAGCACGTATTTAAAAAAAAACCCAACATAATATGTTTTTAGTCACCATGGTGGGTACAGTAATACCTCATGCATAACACTTAACATGAGAAACCAACAGTCAGTGTAGTGGTCCTCATTTATATGCTGTGCAGTATTTAAATTAGATGCTAAGATTCTCCCATTCTGTATTAGTTCCAGTACTCCAGTTTTTGCATAGATCAGTTCCACTAAGAACAACAGAGTGGTCAAGGGAGTGACATTAAAATGTTTAATGGTGGAATCTGTATTTTCACAAAGGGTTTAATCCATGTCCTTTTGTCTGAAGGCAAAGGTCAGGCCCCTATTTACTTGGATGGCAGTTGGATTGGGTCCTAAAGGAGAATCAAAATCTTGTGGAAAAAAGCTGCTTCTGCTGTTTTTACAGGAAGGTAATTAATAGCAAGGTTTTAGTAAGATCAAAAGCTCATTATGGGTAATTAGAAAAATCAGGAAATTGCTTCCTATAAAACAAAAACCACTACAAAAAGGACAAAATAAAACTGCCTCTTTTCTTCCCAAAGGAAAAATATGTTTCTTATTCATTTTGTAAAAAATTATTTAAGAGAATATAATCTGTTTCTCTTTGCTGCTTTAGTCAGTTAAATAACAAGGATGGTAAAATGCAGTTATGACAATAATAATAGGCAATGACCGTGACTTAGGCTGATGAATGACTGCTTGCTTTTTCATTAGAAAGGCAATAATGGGAGCCCATTTCATCGCAGGTGGAAAATTAGGGTATTAGGTTGATTTTCAGCACTCTCACTTTGACCTCCATGAGGTCCCCATCAGGAGTAGCAGGAAGAGGTGTGCTGGACAGCATGCGGTCTCCAGCTCCAGTAAGTTTCCACTAGGGGAGCACTTTGTTTTGATTGATGTGGATCACAGTTCCCAAAGAGAGACAGTAGCCTTTCTAACACTCCTGAGTACTCTTAAGGTGGGGGAGTCAGTGTAAACAGCTTGCTTTTCAGTGCCTCTACACCAGGGGTGAAAGTAAAATACAGCTCTTACCAGTATGGGTCCCACTCTTCCACCCCGCCCCAGAAGGGGCAGGGCCTCAGACAGAACAGGCACAGCCAGGGTGGAAATAAGTTACATTTCTTACCCCTACAGTCCAAACACAAGCAACCCACCTCTCCTACATACTTCATGGATCCCTCCCATTGCATGACTTAGATATAGAAAATAAAGCTACTATTACTACTACCAGTACTGTCTGTAATAAAACGTTACTGTTGGAATAAGCCTGAAAAACTGAAAACTCACTGTCACATTTTTCTCCTTGTCCTCCCTCCTCCTCCTCCAGCAGGGCTGCCGGACGCAGCTAGGCTCTGCATTCCCCGACCCTCCCACTCAGCAGGGGCTGCAGGGGCTCCCTTCTAGCTCATAGCAAGGGGACTGGCTGAGGGAGAAGCCTCCCCAGGTGGCCTGCTGCCTGCATAGGAACAGTTTAAACTTAGCTGTTCACTCCGCGGTCTGAACCGTGGGATTCGGGGCAATTTCTGGCATCCTTGTTAATTTCACTCACAGTTGATGGGGGTAGGGGGAAGATGACCAAAGCTGGGGCAGTTCTTTTCTGCCCCCTGGATGAGGTGATCTTCAATAATATAATACATAAAAAAATACAATCAAAATCAGGAACCATTTCCACATTCAAATCTATCCCATTGGAATGGTTCCTGATTTTGATTGTATTTTTTGTGTATTATATTATTATATTATTGAAGATTGCCTCATCCAGGGGGCAGAAAAGAACTGCCCCGGCTTTGGTCACGCCCCCTCCCAACAACCGTGAGCGAAATTAACAAGCATGCCAGAAATAGCCCTGAATCCAGCAGAGCCTAGCCACGTTGGGCAGCCTGGCTGGAGGAGGAGAGGGAGAGAAACAACAAACACATGTGACAGTGAGTTTTCCCTTTCCAAACTTTTGTTAGCTTTGAGTTTGAACTTTTTGTTATGCAGCCAGAAGAGGTGAAAGTAAACCAGTACTGAGTGCTCCACTTACTTGCCGATATACTACTGCACCTTTTTTTACCAGTACTCTCTACCGGGCCCTACTGGCTTACTTTCACCTCTGCTCTACACTGAGAATTTGATTAACTTTAGGGTTTGTTTTTTGCCTGGGGCTTCCTGGCTTTCATTTCTTACCAAGCTATATTCCCATTCAAGTTGAGAGGATAAGTATCTGCCAGCAGGATAGATCCCTCCCTTTACAAAATGTCCTTTGATTTTATGATGAATTCCACCCAGCGGCCTGATTTCACTGATGTATACCGCAGATTAGGGTGGGGAAACAATGTGGTGGGACAAAGCACCCACAGCCTCCCCTTCCTCTGGGTCCCACCTATAGCAAATGCTACCCATAAGTTTTGGAGAGAGGACATGGACCAGGCAGCCAGGGATGCACAGATTTCAGCACAACTCACAGTCACCTCACCTTCTTGTCAACTGCTGGGAATGGGCCACATCCACCTTGATTGAATTGGCCTCATTAGTACTGACCACTCCCACTTGGTAAGGTGACTCCCATCTTTTCATGTGCTGTATATTTATACTTGCTTACTGTATTGTCCACTCTATGCATCTGACGAAGTGGGTTATATCCCACGAAAGCTTATGCCCAATAAATTAGTTAGTCTCTATGGTGCCACCAGGACTCCTCGTTGATTTTACTGATACAGACTAACATGGCTACCCCTCGGTGAGCTTGTATCGAGTCCCTGATGGAATTTACAGCTGACCTTCCATAGCAGAAACTCCAGGGTAATTTTGTGCTAGAAACACCGCCTGCCTTCCCCTGGTGTAAATTCCTTTGTAGCACCAGAGGCCTCAAAGGTGCAGGAAAGTGCTATATTCTGACAGTATGGGAAGGGAGTGAATCCAGCACAGTATAACTAAAGCTGATTCTAACTAACAAGCAAGATTTAGGGAAGGAGTACGTACAGCCACATAGATTAGTATGCATTTGGGATTTAGGAAATATTGCAGACGCCATCAGAAACAACCATCCGGCTTTCTAATGGGAACCATACAAAGGGAAATGTTCCAAGGTTTTACTAGAATGCTGAAGCCCAAGTAAAGTTTACTACTTTCCTATCATTCAGTATGCAAATATTGTCAGGAAGTAAGGATCACTCTGCCTTGATCACAGCACATCTAGCTGAAGAGACTCCACACATCTGCTTTCAGCAAGGTAATTGAGAAGCTAAAATAGCCTCTGTAGACTGAATACTATGTTTAGATGTTCTGTTTGCTTATAAACCTGAGACTATGAAGTTACTAAATACAGTTCTTAGAAGAGGGGACAGTTTCAGAGATTATATTGTTAATTTCATTCCTACGCTGATGAAATCTTCACCTCAGACTTCTGACTTTATACATCACTACTGATCTCAGCCATTTGTGTTTTTCATAATGTAAGTGTATCCCTACTTATGACACTGAAGTTCACTTTCTACTGTGATCTCACTAGCTAAGCAGCTGTAAGATTTGATGTTGCTTATTCACTAGGTGGCGCTCTTCCCTCTGGCTCCATCTTGGACCAATGTCCAACCTAGTATTGGCGCACGCACTGCTTTTGGAGGTGCTGTCTTTCATCCAGTCCAGGCACACAGAGTTCAGGCAACTTGCCATAATTTAAAATCCCATTATACTTTCTCTCCTCTCCCCCTGCACCTTAACAATAGGAGTATTAGCTGCAATGATCAAGCCAAGAATTTGATTTGGGTAATATACATGCCACCTAACTAAAATTCTCCCTATGATTTCAAATGGATAAGGCATGCTAAACTTCTGTCATTACCATGTTGTGCAATGCTGCTCTGTTGTTACACAGCTGTTGCCTTTCACCTTGAGATGGCTGCACAGCAGTTGTGGGGAAAGTGATTACTTACACACACACACACACACTCTTGAAATGTGTTGGTAAAGTTTGTAAAGCATGTTGAGTTCTTTCTGGATTAAAAGCAATATATGAATGTAAATTATAATTATCATTATGTGTATCCTCTTCTAAATATGCATTTGTAGATTCATTAGCATTAATGGAAGCGGTGAACATGCATCCAAAAAAAGCCTTAGTTCTCTAGAGACACAATAGCAATGTCAATTAAAGTTGCGGTAACAGCAAATGGTTCTAGTCATGTGTTATCAAAGAAAAGCTTCAACTGTTTGCTCAATACAGCAACCTCAAAGCCTTCTTCATTTATTCACAACCAGCTCAGCAGCACTAAAGATGAACTGAAAGTAAATAGAGAAAGAGAGGTTTCAGAGTAGCAGCCGTGTTAGAAAGTTCTGTTACTTAGGATAGGTTTGACACCACATTTCCCTCTTGCATATGCCCTACATAGGTTCAAGTGTCTGACTGTTGGCCTCCAGTTATGATACTCTTGAAGTGTCTTTGAAGCACTGTACTTGCGCTTATATGCCAGGAGTCACTGAAAAGGATGTTACAGTGGTTTATTTGCAGGACACCAATTTCTAATGGACTTCATATTGTCTGTTTTTTTAAAGGAAATCTGCTCCATCTCACCCCTGGCATGAATTTCTCATCTCCATGTGATTATTGTGATGCAAATTTTATCTTTCTCCCGTCTCCCACTCTGAAACCTGTCTCCCAGGAGGGTATGTGAACCACCACACTTGTTTCAGTAACCCCTCACTTAAAGGTGTCCCGGTTAACATTGTTTCGTTGTTACGTTGCTGATCAGTTAGAGAACATACATGTTTAAAGTCGTGCAATGCTCCCTTGTTTGGCAGCTGCCTGCTTCTGTCCACTGCTTGCAGAAAAAGCAGCCTGTTGGAGCTAGCTGGTGGGGGTTTGGGACCAGGGTGGACTGGCAGCCCCACTATCAGCTCCCCGTTCCCCTAAGTTCCCTGTGTGGCAGCTGCCCAGCAGTCTATCAATTGTCGGCAGTTTAGCTGTCCGTCCCCCCACTGCTGTGTGCTGCTCCTTCCCTCTGTCTTGGAGCTGTTCCTGGGACCCTCCTTCTTGCTGTGCGGTGGGAGGGAGGGAAAGCGAGGGGCTAATGTCAGGGTGTCCCCATCCTCTCTGCTCCTGCCCCCCACTTACTCCATCTCCATAGATAGGGGGGGACACTACAGGGCTCAGGACAGAGGGAGCTTGCTGGCAGCAGCTGCTGTCTCAACTTGCTGATCTACTTAAACAGGCAATATACTTAGAGTGGGGTCTGCAAACTTAAAGGGGCAATGCACATCTCTCTCTCACAGAGTGTGTGTCTCTGTCTCTGTCTGCCATGCTGTCTTCCCTCCCTCCATTTGTGCTGCCTTGTAGAGTGTGAGGCTACATTAACAACAATGTGTTAACCCTTGAGGGCTCAGCTGAGTTCTAGTTCATCATTTAGCAGTACGGCATTCCCTGGGAAATATCCCACCCTCTTACTTCACCACCTCAACCAAGCTTCACAATCATCATTGCTGTGTACAGTATTAAATTGTTTAAAACTTATACTGTGTATATATATAATATAGTCTTTTGTCTGGTGAAAAAATTTCCCTGGAACCTAACCCCCTCATTTACATTAATTCTTCTGGGGAAATTGGATTCGCTTAACATCATTTTGCTTAAAGTTGCATTTTTCAGGAACATAACTACAAAGTTAAGCGAGGAGTTACTGTAGTTGTTTATTCAGGCAACAAAAGCAAAGCACAAACATCAGCCTCAGAATACATGATTTACTATTTTTTTTTAATATCTGCAGAGGGCCAGGCATGGAGCCAAATTCTTTGCAGGTGCAAATGGATGCAGCACAATTGACCTCAATGGCATTTTATCCACTTACACCAGCAGAGGATTTGGTCTGCAATCTGTAATATGATAATAATACTTATTGGGAAGATTAGCTGTAGTTTGATGGTGTCTGGCTCTGTGCAAGTGTGGGGGTGAGGCACTGCAGTTCGTATATCTCCATTGCAAATTAGTGGTAGAACCCAGATTAGACTTCAGGAGTTCCTGATTTCCTGTGCCATGATCATTGCAGTAGACATCCCAAGAAAGCACAGGTTTCAAAATGGTAGCCGTGCTAGTCTTTATAAGCAAAAAGAACGAGGAGTACTTGTGGCACCTTAGAGACTAATCCATCCACTCCCAGTCTTTATTCAAGCCTTATTTAATGGTGTCCAGTTTGCAAATTAATTCCAATTCTGCAGTTTCTCGTTGGAGTCTGTTTATGAGGTTTTTTTGTTGGACAATTGCAACATTCAAAAACCAATCGGAGAACACTTCAACCTCCCTGGTCACTCAATTACAGACCTAAAAGTTGCACTTCTCCAACAAAAAAACTTCAGAAACAGACTCCAATGAGAAACTACAGAATTAGAATTAATTTGCAAACTAGACACCATTAAATTAGGCTTGAATAAAGTCTGGGAGTGGATGAGTCATTACACAAAGTAAAAACTATTTCCCATACTGATTTTTCCCCTACTGTTACTCGCACCTTCTTGGCAACTGTTTGAAATGGGCCATCCTGATTATCACTACAAAAGTTTTTTTTTCTCCTGCTGATAATAGCCCACCTTAATTGATTAGTCTTGTTAGAGTTGGTATGGCAACACTCATTTTTTCATGTTCTTTGTGTATATATATCTTCCTACTATATTTTCCACTGCATGCATCTGATGAAGTGGGTTTTAGCCCACGAAACTTATGGCCAAAGAAAGCACAGAAAATGGAAATGGAACAGACCAGCTAAGTTGTTTAGTCCATGCTGCTGAATGTGCCCTATTGTTCCCTACAGTATATTTTGTGTTCAGGGCACAACTATTAATTGTAACTATGATTTTTTTTAAAAAAAACAACACCATGAATAGCTCTTGAACATTGAAAGGGATATTATTCAGCTAATCCTGCTGCTGGAAGTGACACAGCTACAGCCGTCTTTGCAGCTGTGTGTATGTAACAGAGGCCAGTGGCTCTCTTAGTTGCTTACTGCAAAGCTGAAAGAAGAATGGACATACTATCATGTTACCAGGCTCTTCTTCCAGAAGTAGTTGCTCCTTCTGTTCCAGCAGGATTACCCTCTGCCTTGCAAAATTTGAAAACCTTCATATGAACCTGATATTACAGCTGGCATTTGAATCCTCAGCTGTGCAAAGTGACTGAGCTAGGACAGAGAATGAACTGAACCTATTCAATCAACCAGGAGCACTAATATTCTCCACAGTGCTAATATGCTTCACTCTGGACTCAGTCTGAATACCTTCAGGAAGAATCTTACAAATGAGAAATTTCAGGTAAAAAAAAGTGACCACACATCAGTTGTTCATGTATAGTCACACATATATTATAAATGTGGATTTTTGTCTATGTGGGTAGATAGGATAATGTTGCTTAGATAATGTGTGTTAGAGAAAAAATAATTTGGTAACATACAGTAACAGGAAACAAGTATGGCAATGATCAGGTTGGAAAATTACAGAATCTGTGCAAATACTTATGTTTCTGTCTTGCTTACTCTCCATTATGGGCCAAGGTGAGGAGGGAGGCATAATTTGGCTCTTTGGTAGGGGTTGTAAGTGGAGCTGGTCAAATATCAGTAAACATATTTGTTGAATAAATTATTCCATGAATGAAAATAATATTAATCAAAGATTAGACAACTGCTCTTTGACCAGCTCTTTATTTAAATTACACCAAGTCAGAGCTGCACAAGTCCAACAGCCCCCTAGAACAGAATATAGCGTTTGGCTGCATAACAGCAACATCTCCCTCTTTGGCACATAACCACACCCACCCACTTCCTGCTCATCCATATTCCCAGATGGAGATGTGTTGCAGAAGGGAGAATGCATGTCTCTGTTCTCCTAGCAGCCTGGCACTTGAGCTGAAACTCAAGGACGGTGGTCTTTGAGCACGACAGACCCTTTCACACACAGAAGCTAGAGGCAGCATTAAGTTCTCTGTGATGTTGGTAGAGTAACTATAGACAAAGGTTATGTCTAGACAGCAAAGAAAAACCCGCAGCTGGCCTCTGCCAGCTGACAGGCTTGTGGAACTTGGGTTGTGGGGCTGTGTCATTGCTGTGTAGACTTCCCGGCTGGCTCAGGCTGGACCTCGGCCTCTGGGACCCTCCCACCCTGCAGGGTCCTAAAGCCTGGGCTCCAGCCTGATCCCGGAAGTCTACACAGCAATGAAACAGGCCCACCACCTGAGTCAGCTAGCACAGGCCAGCCACGGGTGACTAGTTGCTGTGTAGACATATCCCAAGTTGCTTTCCTGAAGTCCAATACTGTCATAACCAGCTGTTATTGTTTTGTAAGGTTGTGGAGTGTGGCTGCAGAGACCCAAAGTTTCCTAATTGAAAAGCGGGGTTCTGGACTGCAGGAAGCTGCAGACTGTAGTCAACGCCAGGCTAGAATGTGTTAGGGTAGGTCTACACTTACCTGCCGGGTCGACGGGCGTCGTTCGACTTCTCGGAGTTCGAACTATCGCGTCTAATCTAGACGTGATAGTTCGAACTCCGGACGCGCTCCCGTCGACTCCGGAACTCCACCGGAGTGAGTGGCTGTGGCGGAGTCGACGGGGGAGTCGCGGACTTCATTCCCGCGGCGTCTGGACGGGTGAGTAGCCCGAACTAAGGTACTTCGACTTCAGCTACACTATTCGCGTAGCTGAAGTCGCGTACCTTAGTTCGACCCCCCCCCCCCTCCTTAGTGTAGACCAGGCCTTAGAATCATGTAATGTTTAAACAGAGCTAATTAAATTGTTAAATACAAACTCTCTCTACTTTACTAAGAAGAACAACAGAAAAGTTATGGGGGAAATGCAGGTTTGATTTAAGAGGGTACAGCTCTGCTAAAATATGTGTAGTTGTGCCCACTTACACCTGGTCTGAATTTGGTCCCTTTTAACAACCAATTCCATTCTTCACTGATACATTTACAACTAGACATCCAAATTCTTGAAAATATGCTGAACGGATCCATGCACTGAAAGGAGGATGGACTAGATGACCTAATAGATCATTTACAACCCAAACGTCTATGATTAAAAGACTTCCTTTTATATTACACACCAGCAGAATTAAAAGGTGCAGTATGGGGTAATTAACAATAGAGAAAAACCATTGGGTCCTGACTGCATAGGAAAAAGAGGGAAGAAGAAATCCCAAAGGAATCATAACAGGTAAGACTATCAAAGCTGCCTAGAAGATTTGGAATTGCAGGGAATTGGGCATTTAAATCCTTTAGGCAGATTGGAAAATCACAACCAGAATCTGCTAAAGTGCTGCAGTGGTCTCCCTTGAAACATTAACATTTATCAAAAGATTCCACACATTGTATTACAGAACCACAGTTTCTCACTATACTTAGAATAGGAAATAACTGTGCTAATATATCCCAGCTACTGCTGAGTGATAACTGTTGATAAATGCTGCCTTCTTAATAGCTACCACTATTCTTCAGCCAAGCACTATTCTGTACATTGAAAGTTAATTTCATTTTTAAAAATTTTCAAACAGATTCACATTGAACTTGGACTCATCTGTATGTAAGAGTCTTATTTTAAAGCGTAGTACAAAGAGAGTCATAGAACCATAGAGTTTAAGGCCAGAAGGGAACACAAGATCATCTAGTCTGACTTTCTGCATAGCATAGGCCAAAAGATACTAAAAGAAAGAATTTGATCTTCAGTGTTTTTTTGAACAACTGTTTGTTTTTTGAAAAGTTGCTATTTAAGTTGCCCTATCTGGATTTGTCTGCATAGAGGAGCACTGTTTCTTTGTATGAAGCCAGCTTGGATGATGGCCCATTTCTAAGTAAAAAGGCTAAAATGGATCTTTCAAACTTAAACAAAATTTAAATACTATTTTAGTTGAATAGGAATGAGATCATTTCCTTAGTTAATAACTACCGGAGATGCTGGTTTACATTGTTCATTGGAAAAAAAAGATAAAATTTTCAGACCTCAAAGGGCTGTACTGAATTCTGAGAGAATTTCCCATTTTATGCTGGTGCAATGAAAAAAAATGCAGATTTAAAATTGTGCATATTGTTTTTTCAGGTTTATAGAATTTTCATGAATACTACTAATTTAGCAGGGAGAAGGAGCTCAAATGACATGTCTGCATAGGTAGATATCAAGTCATTGACTGATCTCTTTTCCTCATGTCTCTACATTTACAGCGCAATGCATCCAGGGTTCACAGATTAAAGGCTCTCAGAGCAATAGAAACTGAAGGATAGGAAGATAAGTAGTACACCTCTACCTTGATATAACGCTGTCCTTGGGAGCCAAAAAATCTTACCGTGTTATAGGTGAAACTGTGTTATATTTAACTTGCTTTGATCCACCGGAGTGCGCAGCACCGCCCCCCCCCGGAGCACAGCTTTACCGTGTTATATCCAAATTCATGTTATCGAGGTAGCGGTGTATTAATGTACTGGCTTTTCTATACACTCATAACTGTAGTATCTGAGCACCTCACAAATATTAATGAATTTCTTCTTACATCACTCACAGGACGTAGGGAAGCATATTATCTGCATTTTCAATATGAGGAATTTAAACATAGAGATATTAAGGACCTGAACAGACTACTATTGAAGTCAACAGAATTTTTTTAAATTAGTTTCAATAGAGTTATATCGGGCCCTAAGGGTGTGTCAACACTAATAAAAAAAACAAGGCACCAAGTCTCTCAGCCCGAGTCAGCTGACTTGGGCTTGCAGGCCTTGGAGCTATAAAATTGCAGTGTAGATGTTTGGGCTTGGGCTGGAGCCTGGGCTCTGAGTTTGGGCCTGAACACCAACACTGCAAATGTATAGCTCCACAGCCTGAGCCCAAGGCAGCAGACCCGGGCCAGCTTTGGTTGTCCTGGGGGTCTTTTATTGCAATGTAGACATACCCTAAGTGACTTTTCCCTGGCACCTCCTGTAGGTTGTTGACTTCATCATGAGGGTCTTCAGTGGCCCAGCCTCCTAGCCAAGTCACACGCAGTTAATATGCATGAAAGAACCCTTCCGGGGCTAACAAAGGTCCAATAAAGACTATTGCTTTGCTCTTGTTAGTATCTTCAGCCCTGTCTCTGAGCTCAGTTCTCAGCCCCTTTCTGGGCTAACTTTAAGTCCATCTCTACAGTGTCATAGCACACTGCCTGCAGAGCTTTCCCCCTGGACATTGTGTCTTCACCGGTTCTCACAGTCCCTAAATCTCCAGCTAGGGTCATCTCTTAAGTTCAGTCCCCCTTCTGGGGTAACAATGTTCAATAAATGGTTGATCCTCTCCAGGGTCTTCAGCATCAGCCCAATATCTGGGCCTTTCTCAGGCTTTTAGTAAAGAGTCTTATCCTCTTCTCAGGGCTTAGGCCACTTCCCCAGTGGCTGGTGGGGGGACCGAGACCCACCCACTACAGCAGGTCTCAACCCAGGGACCCTACAAACAGCAGTTGTAGTGCTCTTTTTAACTCAATCAATTTATCTGTTACTGTTTTCCTGGGGCTTCTTCCCACTGAATCTTTTTCTTATTGCCCAGTCCCTTATGGTGTCCATTCTCAGGTCTGTGAGAAATGCAGCCAGAAGTGAAATGCAGCCAGAAGTGACCTGCTCATGTCCTGCAGCACCTTTTATCTGAACCTGATATGCTCTGGTTGGCTGCTTCCATGCAGGACGGGATTAACCTTTTGTGGGCCCAGCACCAAATATATTTGTGGGCTCCCATGTAGTTATTATGGGCCCTTTCTGAGTGTGGGCCTGGTCAGGACCATCCCTAGCCATTTTGGTGCCCTAGGCAGCCCCCCAGCCTCCGCGGGGAGTGGGGGCTGGCCCCAGGCCTCTGCGGGGAGATGCGGGGGTGGCCACTTCCTGTGGGAAGTGGAGTGACCCAGCCCCAGCCTGCACTGCTCCCCTGGCTCCCAGGCTTGGACAGTGGAGTTAACCCATGTATAACCAGTTCCACCCAAAGCCAGTTGAAGTCAGTGGAAGTCTTTTCATTGTCTTTAATGGGCTGTGTATAGAAGTAAAGGAACTAATGCTAGACTCTAGGAGTACAGTGCATTCTAAAGCATTACCTAGTGAATAATCAACACCTCCAGCAGCACTTAACTTTTTCTGAAAGACCTCCCACCCAATTACTAAATGTAAACCTGCTTAGCTTACAAGGTTTGGAATTATCAAGTGGTATGGTTACAAAAGCAAGGCACTTCTGAATTCAGCAGTAATTTGGATGTGCACAGAACGCAGGACTGGTTCCTGCATGGTTACAGAACAGCAGTAAAGTGGAACAATTTTCAGTTTGTGTGATGAGAGGATATCTGGATCCATATTGGAAGACAGTCCCACATAATGAGGAAAAGTTGAGGTGCCTTTGCTGTTCTTTTGTTCCACTCTTAATTTCTGTGGGGAACTTGCCAATGCAATATTACTGGCATCTTCTTTTTAAACAAACAAAACTAAAAAAAACACGGTAATGGTTGTTGAAAATAGCAATTCCAGTTAGCATTCCTAGTTAGCATTGGGAAGATGCCAGCATTTGTTGCTCAATTTTATCCTACTTTTTCTACAGCAAATTACAGTGAATTAATATTTGATTTGGGAGAAATGAAATAACAGAGAGCGGCCCAAATTGAACTTGAGTGCTCTTGAACTTTGAGGGTGTTCAAATCTGAAAAGGAGGTGCTAGATTGCCTTTCGGAATATTAGATAAATCTGGAAAGGAAAAGCCAATTTCTGTTTTTATGTCTTAGAAGTGGAAACTGAGTCACATCCTCCTGTGTGCCTGGTACTGTACCTAAAGCTGCCCAGGTCCTCTAGTAGAGCCTTCCCTCTCTTCCTTATCATTTTACCTTCTCCTGGTAGGGTCCACATACCTCCCTTGCTAGGCTTCAGATAGAGGCACATTGTCCATTCATTCCACCCAATTCCTTCTTTGGCGGTTGCCAGCTGAGGCCACCAGCATCCCTAATCCAGTCTGGGAAAGTCTTCTGAGGGTGATATCTGAGCCAAAGCCTTCTACTCATTGTGCATACATGTTCCCCATTCACAGTAACAATCTCTTCTAGCAGCCAGCTCCCCATTCACAGCAAGCCGGTGCATTGGGTCTCACCAGCCCTGGCAGCTTCCCCTCTCCCTCCCTCTCCCTTTCCTGTTGATAGCAGCCAAGCAAATGCTGGGAAATGTAGTTCCTTCCCTGCTCCAGCGCCAACTCTCCAGGCAGAGAGCTGGCCAAGCTCCTGGGGTCCTTGGGCTCTCGGCTCCCAGGCTGGATCCCTGCAGGCAGAGGATGAGAGTTGGAGCATTGTTGCCTGTCTCTGGGAACGGTGCAGGTGATACAATGTAGCAGGGCCCTGGTACAGTGTACAGTATATCCCGGGAGGGGAGGTGGTTGGAAGTCTGCCCACCACGGGGGCTGGCTGGGCCTGTGGGGGAATAAGTGTTTTCTGGGGCTGAAGGCTGGGCGCCATGGAAACCAGGGTGCTGCTCCTTGCTCTCTCTCGGGGCCTCTCGCAGTGCTTTGGGAGGGGAGGAAGTGGGTGTTAGAGCCCCCTTCTGAGCATGGGCCCAGCGCCATGGAGCCACTGGCACCATAATAAACCCGGTACTGCTTCCATGCAGACCCTCTAGGCAGGCCTGGAGGACCCACCTTCACTGCTTCTTCTTTGGGCAGGAAGTAAGGATGATAAGGCCTCCATCAGGGGACCTCAAAGAACCTGGTACACTCTGTCATACTTAGTCATGTAGTAAGTCTCTGAGAGACCAGGAAACACAACCCAGATTTCCTGAGTCATACAAGACTATCCTTTCTAGATTAGTTTAGGTTAGATTAATAGTCAGACATTGTATGATACAACTGGTAGATTAAAATTGAGGATTTTTATTGCCAACTGCACAATTTTGAAAGTCAAAGCATCAACGCTTTCTTCCACTGTGCCATTTCATTTTAAAGTCTGAATTTTTTTCTCTGTATGAAAATGCTTTTGCTATCCAGAAATAGCTGGTGAGGATAAAACTGTAATCCCACAGTCACACAATACCTTCACCTATATAAATAATATTCAAAGCTTATTTATATGACATATTTTTAAAAAAATTGTTAGTTACAATTTTTCTCCCCATTTTTGCAGCTGGACTCTTGGGTGCTAAGGAAGCCTAGCTTTACTGGAAAAAAGATTTGATAAACAGGATCAACAAAACAGTTTAAAACACTCTAAAAATGTTTTCTATAATATATGTATCATATACAGGACACATGATATGGTATGAAGGTTGCTTATGTGGGACAATATACGTAACTCATTCAGGGCTTCAACACTTGGGAGTAGTGTTAGCATCCCAATTCATGCCAATAAAGCTTAAACACCACCCCATCATCTATCCTCTCCCTATTCCCATTTATAATATAATATAATATAATATATTTGCATTTTGAAGGGAAAATTTAATAGAAGCCAGGAAATAAAATTCTGTCTCTGACTTGCATGTTTGTATGTCACACTTCACTATAGTCACAATTTACCCCTGGCTAGGTTGGTCTGTGAAGTTTGGGTGCTGTTAGAAAGAACTTTGAAGCTAAACTCCTCGCAAATTGGGTAAGTGTTACATTACAGTGGGTTTGCAGCCCCTTAATAGAGCTTTATCGGCTTTGAACTTCAGTAACAGCATCAGAAAGATTAAAATGTCATTAGCAGACAAGTATTCACTTTCCAAAATGGTTCAGCTATGAAAAGGCCTCCGTTTTGAAAGCTGGAACCATGCAATCATAACAAAGTGAGATCCCAGCCCTGCAAACTCTTATTCATGTCAGCAAGCCTTACTAACATGAATAGTTCCATTGATATGAAAATAATTGCCTGTGTGAGTGTGGGTTACTCACTTGAGTAATTGCTTTAAGGATCAGGCCCTTAACTATCCCCTTACACTGATTAAAACAGCTGAAAAATTTTGAAATTGTTTGAGCTATGTATGCCAGCGACTTAAATCTAAAGTTTTTCTTTTCCATAAAAATCACGGGTTTTTCTCCCAGAGCAATAACTACAGATGTAGTTAATCCAGCTCGGACTGTATCAGGAGATAGTTATAATTCATTCTGGCAATTTAGTTTTGCCAGCCATTTATAAACATTGTGAGAAAGAAATCTGCTCTGCTCCGTTCATGTCCTCAGAGAAAGATTTGTCTAGAATGTTAGCCAGGGTAATATAAACGTATCAATATTATACATGCTGTTTGCGGTTTAAAGGAAACAACTGTTTCTAAAACCTTAGCTAACTGGCCTTTAGTGCAGAGAAGTGCTGCGTTGCTTCAGCCACATTAAATGCTGTTTCATATATTTTCTTCACTCTGATATGTTCACAGTCAGTCCTTAACTCAGTGTTATATTCCTGAGGAATTGATGTGCTCTTTGAAGTTTAATATGCATAATTCCATCCATTAATATGCTTAATATTCATGTGTGTCTCTAGCCCTCTTTTTTAATCTCTCTCTCTCTGTATAAATTTAATGTCAGTGAATTGGGCCCAGATTTTTACAGGTATTTAGGCATTGCTGCATTCAGCATTGCTGCACCTAAATGATTTAGGAGCCTAAATCAGTTAAGCATTCAGACGCTGACCATAGGGCTGTCTAAATATCTTTATCATTATCATTATCTTGGTTTAGAACCTACTATAGAGCCTTGGAAACACCTATTTGTGTAAATAGTCCCATTGAAATCAGTGGGACTCTCAATGAATAATAGTCTGGAGGTTGGATCCTGGAGTGAAATCTTGTCTCTATTGAAGTCAATGGGAGCAATTGCCATTAACTTTAATAGTGCTTAATATTGGCTTTATCTGAAGTTAGCATGTGCTAAGTGAGCCCAAAATGACTTTCATATTCTACCCATATTTCTAGTAATTGTTTCCTATGCCTTGTTTGTTGATGCAATAGCTACTCTTGTTTACTGCCTACACTGACCAAGGACTACATCTCAGGCAGATCTTTAAACTCACCTCAACTGCGTTCAAGACATTTCATACTGCTACAACATTCAAAGGGTCCCTGGGACTTGAAAAGTTCTATTTTTATTAGCTGTTAAAGTTCCAGTAAGTGAGAAATGTGTCTGTTCTGAGATAACACAAATATAGCACATTGCTGCATGGTTAACAGGATTTTTACAATACTTGCAAAACCTTGCAGAAAAACCTTTTGCAGTGCTAATGAAATTTGACATAATTCTTTTTTCATAGAGAATGGGCTTGATCTTGCAAGCCCTTTCTGCTGAACATAGATCCTCCTGACCCAACGAAGCGCTTAAGCACATGCTTAATTTAATCACGATAGTACCATGGAAGTCAACAGGATACTCACATGGTTAAAAGAAAGCGTGAGTTTGAATGCTTTGCTGGAACAGGGCCAGAGTGCTCAGGACCGTATAGAATTGAGTTCAATGGGACTCATATACATGCCAGTAAGCACTATGCCCAGTAGCAAGAGTTCAAAGTATCAGGGCCATAAACTAACACCAGTTTTTGTACTCACAATAAGCTAAAAGAATGTGCTGTGGCTGTTTAGTAATCCTTTCTATTTGTTTCCCGATAAAGCAACTGGTTAACACATAAAACACATAACACAGTACATTTCAACAAAATGAAAATTAGGCCTAGATTATGGAACCCTCACTTTGATGGATGGGAGCAATTTAGTCATGCAAGTAGCACCT
The DNA here is from genome assembly GCF_020497125.1 of Mauremys mutica. Classification (NCBI taxonomy): domain Eukaryota; kingdom Metazoa; phylum Chordata; order Testudines; family Geoemydidae; genus Mauremys; species Mauremys mutica. The sequence continues at coordinate 49,688,419 of NC_059077.1, forward strand.
TTGAAAGCAAAGGGTCTATTTGACTGAGCAAGTGCTTACTAGGGTGAGTTAGGACCCCACCAACTTGCCTTAATGAAATGTGAGGATTTGTATTGTGACTTTTGGAGATGAAAATGCACCACTTGGTATCCCAGCATTTACCACATTCTCAGAAGCTATTTTCCAGTTCTGTATTGAAATTACAACTACCATTTCCCCATGGTGTAGACACTAATGCTGAACAATGCTGACGACCCTTTTCTAATACTTTTTTCAACAACATTGGAAACATATTTCTGGGTTACAAGTCAGTGTGTATAATTTCTTGGGGAATAATGGTCAGAGTTTTATGTGATTTCTTGTTAAAGCTGTTTCTAAACAGGAAGGACCACAGGGAAGCTGGCATGAACAGGAAACATTCAGAGACATAATTTGTGATGACAACTGATTCATTCAGTATTTATTTAACGTTTAAAATGTATCTTAATGAAAAAGGAGGCCAAAGACTGACTAGATCCACAACTCCTTCCCAGATGTTCATTCCGCCTTCTTCCATCTAGGTTGAAGAAACCCTAGGATCATGGCAGCCCAGTTGATTCCTGTAAAACTTAAAGAAAACCTATCAATTTGCTTATTGTATTATTAGGTTATATGTGCTTATTCAGAATTCAATACAGATACCAGATTTTGATATGCATTTCCTTTCCCCTAGCAAAATACACAAGGATCACATTTGTTTTCCAAACACTCAATAAATTACATTTTCTAAATAAACAAAACAAAGCATATCATTGTCTTCTGTAAAGAAGTAATGCAGCAAAATTCTGTGCTCCATTAAACTGCAAATAGGAGCCACTTGGCTTGGTGATTCTGTTTAAAACAGGGCACAATGAATACTTAACTCACATCCCCCCCATTGCTATCTTCTTAAAAATCACAGCATGAATAGCCCTGCTAAGTGACTGAGTCTTCTCAGTAGATCAGCTTCATAGTTAGAGGGAGACTATGCATTAAAATGAACTGCTAATCAAAAGAGAAAATGAGTTTAATCACAGATTTTTGTACTGAATTTCCCTACTAAATTGACCGCAGTGGATTTCAGTAGAGAAATAGGATTCAGTTAACCTCTTCAAATTTCTTTTCCCCTCTGTGAAATGTACACAGCACCTCCTGTGTCTCTGAATAAGTCCCAGAATCCATCATTCTGTACCATCACAAATATATATATAGGGTGGATTTCAGTATGACTTGTCAAAAGTGTGATATCACATTATGCAAACAATGATGCTGGAATAATTTTTATAGTGGGGGTGCTGAAGGCGGAAACCATGTATTTGGTTGTTATTACGACTTCAAGCCAGGGGTTGCGGCAGCACCCCCAAAATCACTAGTTCCACCATCTATATATGCAAATGCCAAACAGGATTTCACAAAGAGGTAAAATATAAATGAAAAATACTATATAAAAATGTAAATCTTTGCTGAATATACCCCTAAGACATCACTATAGAAACTCTAAGTTTGAATGGGTACATTTAATAACACTAACATAAATTAAAACCAGAAATAGATTAGAAAACAAACACAAGAAGGATGCATGCAAGGCTAAAGCAAATTCATTTAAAAATGGTACCTAATATTCACACAACATATTTTGCAGAATTTACCCAGATATATAATTCCAGGAAGACTACACTGAATAAATAGTCTTCTTCTTAGGTAGTGGCTGGTATATGTGCCTCAGTGGCACAGATTTCTTACTGATTGTCAATATTTTCCAAAAGCTTTCTGGCCCATGATGACTTCATATGTGATTTCTTTGACCTTGACTTTAAGGCTCATCTATCAATCCGTCAATCCATCTGTATATGTGTCTATCATAGCACCACTCATTGCAAACAGAGATATTGTGTCTTGCTGGTTTATTACTTTTTTCAGATTAATGATCTCAAATGAACATGATGTTTCTACTTTACAGTGAAATACTCAACTAATCTCAGGATTGTTGTAAGCAAATTTGATGAGATGGTGTCATATAAATTTAACATCTATTTTAACTTGTAACAAGCCTTCTGAAAAATAAATCACTTTGAGCTATGGCACATATTGATTTTTTGAATATATGGTTCTGTTTTCCATGTTGTTCACAAGCAGAGGCAGCGAGTTATATGGGCCCATGGTGCTCATGCTCCAGCAATATTTAGGACCCAGGGGCCCGGCTCCACCAATGTTTAGGCTGGGTCTCTCCCCTGGCCCTGCCTGCTTCCCCCGTGTGCCTCCCCCAGGTGTCTCTGCCTGCACCCTGGCAGCAGGCAGCTGCCCCCTGCAGCTCCAAGCTGCTCTGCCGGCTCCCGGCATCAATTGCCTAGCGCCCCCTAACCACTAGTGCCAGGGCAGGCTGAGCCAGGCTCACCCTGACCCTGCCCTTCCACCTCAGATGGATGGACCCTTCTGTTTTCCAGCGGGACCCTCCATCAGCACAGGAGGTACCCACCCGCAGTCACCACTCCTGCCCCACGCTGGGCAAGGGGCAGTCCCATTCCCCGCCCCCAGTGAGGCTACAGTCGGGGAGGAGGCACTAATTAAAAGAGAAAATGAGTTTAATCACAGATTTTTTGTACTGAATTTCCCTACTAAATTGGCTTCAGCCCATGGTGGCAGGCTCAGGTTACAGGCCCCTCTGTGTGGGGCTGAAGTCCTCGGGCTTTGGATTTGGCCCCCCTGCTTGAGGCATTGGGGCTTTGGTGGGCTCAGGCTTCATTCCCCCATCCTGGGGTTCTATAGTAATTTTTGTTATCGGAAGGGAGTCGCGGTGCAGTGAAGTTTGAGAACCCCTGTTCTAAGTTCTCAGTAGAATGACTAGTGGTGGGGAGTTCTCATGTGTGTTCTAGTTATTCCTGAGTCCTTTTCGAGTTCAATCTTCCTTTTCTTTTACTTCTAAATAGATTGCATTAGTTTTTTTTTAAATAGCCGTTATGGAATTTGGTTAAGATTCAGGGTGAAGGGCTAGCCCCATTCAAAACAATGGTAAAACTCCTGTTGGCTTCAGTGGGCCAGGATTTCTCCTTCAGAATATTTTGATATCTGATATAAAGTCACAGAGTGGGCATCAATAGAAAAACGTTGCAAACAATATACTGAATATATATTTATATTCATTATAATTGTGTCTTATACAGCACCATGCACATAACCTAATAATACACAATGATGATAATAGAACATCATGATCTGTCTCTCTCTCTCTCCAGTGTGCATGGTGCTGCAGAAGACAGAAAGATAAAGACAGTCCTTTTATCAATAGTTTAAAATCCAAATGGCAAACACATAGGAAAAGAGTACACTCTGGGAAAACCATAGGAAGAATAGCTTAGAGTTTTGTTTTATATATTTATATAATTATTCTATTATTATGAACAATCAGCCCACTGCTTGTGGGATTCTCAGTGAGGCTTTAGGAGGGGGTTGAATGAACAGAGCAGTGGTGATAAACAGACTGGAGTAGGAAGGCACTCCTTGCATACTAGAAACCAATACTTCTCAGGTTGCTGGAGGCGCTTATCATTCACAACACAATACGAACTGAGCAGGTATCCATTATAGCCACACACATTATCATGTGTTTTTGCTTCCTTGCAGTACAGAATTCATGGCAGCTCTCCAATATCCTCTTAGTCTGTTATTATACTGCTGTATTCCCCCATAACAAAGTGTGAGGTTCTTTTCCCTTTGAAATGATTTCCCATGCCATTCTTAGACCTTGGTCATGTTCCAAGTTTTTCTTAATCAATCTAGCACTGTAAGCTGTCAGATCTCATTTTCTTTCCTATGAGCTTATATGACTATACATTTAGTATTTGTAGCACACAAATCTTCTTTCTGTTCCTTATTCTTGTTTATTAGCTCCTTTGCTCCCTTCGAGATTTTCTTCCCTTCCTTTCTGGCCTCTTACTGAATTATCTCCGGCTTTTACTGATCTGTCCAGTGTAGCTGTGAGAATGTTTACATGTAAAGGAAAACCAGCAAAATGTGTCTCTCTTGATGTTATTTTGTTTACCCCTGAGGTTCTATGGTATCCTCTTAAAACAAAGCACACAACAAAAGTAGTGTTCCAGCAATTTTACTTCTGTACTGCTGCACAGAGGCCAGCACAGGCAGAAACCCAGAGTAAAATAAAACATTTACCAGAGTTCCTCTAGGGAAGGAGACTAACACTTACTATGGGGCTAGCTCATACTTCTAGAATGGTTACTCCCACGTAGGGCCCTGGAGAAGCCACAAGTTTGGAATTGCCATGTTCTCCTAGTTTTCTTCCATTTGGAAACAGTATTTGCTTCCTGTGCAAAAATGGCCAAGGGTTCCACCATCTGGGGGCATCTGCAGCAGTACAGGAGCTTCTCTCAGGAGCTGAATCTTTCCCCTGGGTCCTGGCTCTCAAGGCCAAAGAGAAAGGCCCACACTTGGGAGGTGGAGAGTTACTAATGAATGGAAGAAAAGTGCATGAAAATAGGCTCCCAGCCTCCTGTGCTCCACCAAAATCTAGAGATTGTCCCTTATTCGAAGTGCCACATAGCACAGCAGCTACACCAGGGAATAGCTACCATGTGTAACCCCCAGGGTTTGTTTTTCCCCCATACCCTTCTTTCCAGAGTGCAGTGAGCATTACTTCTTAGTAATGCCTTAGTGTTGTTTTACGGAAGGGTGGCAGTGCCCAGTTAATCAACTTTGTGATTGGTAGACTTTACTGCCCAGTTGACATTGTAAGGCTAGAGTGGAACACTAGTCAGATGGGTTAATTTCATAGAAAGGATCCAACAGCCAGAGAGAGCTTGGTACAGCATGTTCTGTCTGTGGTTCCTTTAAGTTTCTTTCTTGGCTGACTGACATTAGCAAAACCAAATATTTTAATTATTTTGTTTGTTTTCCCCCCCTCCTTTAGTATGTGTAAATGTTTGCAGGCTGCCAGTCTCAGCTCTAAAACTTGAGTTTTCCAAGGAAAAAAGAAGATAATTTGTTTACACAATAGAATATTGCTCTACTATTCTGGACCACACTTTAGTTTCAAAAGTTTTCAGTTATCACGAGAGAGAAATTATTGCACCATCAGCACATATTGAATAATACATTAATCTCAGACCATATGATTTTTTTTAAAAGGTTGCATTCCTTTTGATACTGAGCCAATGTATACTTGCAAGGAATTATAGACAGGAAATGAGTGCAAAGCAAGACAACTGGTCAATAAACACCACCATGCTAAGGTTTCATTCTCTCCCTCCATGCTTGAACTACTACAGAACTGCATCCTGAGTGATATACTGTACCAAAGAGAACACTGATCATGCAACAAGCCATATTCTAAGAAACACTAACATTTTAGGAGAAGGAGATGGAGAATCATGAAGAGATCTATGCCATATGTAAAAGGTGTTTTGCATTAAGCTGTATTCTCCTGACCTATTCCAAAAATAATAGTCACGAGTTTTGTTCACGAGAAATGTGACTGCTGGAAAAGGCTTGGATTAAATGATGAACCTTAATTTTGATCTTTGCACCTAAAGTTTCAATGAGCTCATTTTTCATTATTATGGAGTGGCGTTTGTTTATGACACAGAGGCAATCATGCTGTTGATTGGAAAATTCAGAGGTATCTTGGAAAACTCTTCCAGAACAAGTCACATACTTCTAAATTCAAACTCTACTAAAGCACAGCTGGAAAATTAGGACATGATGGTCTGCTGTGCTGAGATCTGCTCAGTCCATGAGAGATGGGAGGGGCCCCCATCAGAGATCTGGATGCATCTCCCTGGTATTCTGGCCTGATCGGCATTGGCATGGTCCCAATGATATTTAGAGCATCCTAACACCTGTTACAAACTCCATCAGTTGGTAACAATCTCCAAAGAATGGTGCACCATCTGGAGATCTCTGGAGCAAGATACAAACCCTACCACAGTCACACACACACACACTGTCCTTTACATCCCCCTATGCCAGGACCAGGGGAGCATTAAGGAATGGAAATGAAGGAGAATATGTTCAGTATATTCATAAATGATCTGGAAAAGGGGGTGAAAAATTTGCAGATGATACAAAATTACTCAAGATACTTAAGTCCAAAGTTGAGTGAGGAGAGTTACAAAGAGATCTCAGTAAACTGGATGACTGGGCAACAAAATGTCAGATGAAATTCAATGTTGATAAGTGCAAAGTAATGTACATTGGAAAACATAGTTTCAATTATACATATAAAATGATGGGGTCTAAATTAGCTGTTACCATTCAAGAAAGAGATGTTGGAATGTGGAGTGGCAATCAAAGAAGCTAATGGAATTTTAGGAGACATTAGGAAAGCGATAGATAATAAGACAGTAAATATCATAATTCCACTACATGAATCCATGGTATGCCCACACCTTGACTACAGCATGCAGTTCTGGCCGCTCCAGCTCAAAAAAAGATATATTATAATTGGAAAAGGTACAGAGAACGGCAACAGAAATTATTAGGAGTATGGAACCGCTTCCATATGAGGAGAGATTAAAAAGACTGGGACTGCTCATTTTAGAAAAGAGATGACTAAGGGTGTGGGGGGGAGGGGAGGATAAAGGTCTATAAAATCAGGAATGGTGTGGAGAAAATGAACAGGGAAGTGTTATTTACCCCTTCACATAAAACAAGAACTAGGGGTAACACAAAGAAATTAATTGGAAGCAGGTTTAAAACAAACATAAGGAAGTACTTCTTCACACAATGCACAGTTAACCTGTGGAACTCATTGCCAATGGATATTGTGAAGTCCAAAAGTATAACTGGTTTCAAGAAAGAATTAAATACGTTCATGGAGGATTGGTCTATCAATGGCTATTAGAGAAGATGGTCAGGGACAGAACCCCATATTCTGGGTATCCCTAAATGTCTGACTGCTGGGGATGGACAACAGGGGATGGATCAATCAATAACTTCCCTGTTCTGTTCATTCCCTCTGAAGCATCTGGCACTGACCACTATTGGAAGACGGGATACTGGAGTAGGTGGACCATTGGTCTGATCCAGTACAGCCATTTTTATGTTCTTATTTTTTTAGAGCTGCTTGCCCTTGAATTATTTTTACACTGCTTCTTCACTTTGGGTTATAGTGAGAGTCACAGTAAGTTACAGACTATTCTTTTTATTTAAAAAACCCTCTTCATTTTCCCTCATATGGGAATTTCCCCTTAATTTCCTATCTAATTTCTCTTATTCTTCCTACTTTAATCAAGAATCTTAATCTCCTTGTTGTCATCATTGTTTCTAAACATCAGCAACAGTGGGGAGGCAGCAGCAGGGGGCAGTACTTTGGTGGGGCCAGATCCTGCACTTCTAACTCAGTCAGCTCAGATTGATTTCAGTGGAAGATTGGGATGTGCAAGAAATTCCAGATCAGACGCAAAGTCTTCATCAGCTAGCAGACTCATAATGTTGATGGAACAAGCAATCCCTCCTCAGGAGTTCAGTTGAGAACAAACAGCCTCAGCCCCTCCAAGAAATTCTACCATTGATGTTGGTGGGAAGATGCACCTTTGGCCCCAGAAGACTGCACCCAGCCATTAGGTGGGGAAGTTGGGCAGGAGAGAAGCAACTGTCCCAAGGAGAAATCAGCTCCTGAAAGCCATCATTGGATGTCATTACTCCCTACTGGAAGCCAGACCTTTGGTCCTAGCAGAGTCTCATCAACCTTCTGCATCCCCTCAGCTCCACAAAGCTTAGTGCCCTTTTACTCATTTCAGTGAGGATCAGTTCTCAGTTTCTCATCACAGAAGATCCTGTCTTGTGAAGTTCTTGCAACAAAGGGGGCAGAAGGAATCTGATAACTCCACTCCGCATGTATTATGCCCCCATCTAGGCTGGGTCGCTCAGTAGGTTGAATAAAATTAACTACAAAAATGAAGGATTTGGTAGTTCTTTGACAATGGAAACTTGTAAAATTCTGCCATTTCTTGTGCAGATCCACTGTTCAAGCTACTGTAGCTTTTGCTCAGAAACAAACTTGCTCTTTGTGAATAGCTAAGGATGTGCCTCACTGTCTGGAAATCTTTTTTATTTAAAGCCCTAGATGATCTCTTCAAGTGAATCCATTCATTTCTCAATAGTTGCTGCCCCCCGACCCCTATCTGCTTCATTAACTGAAACTGACAGTCTCATTTTTGTGTGCAGTGTAGTTGTAGCCATGTTGGTCCCAGGATATTAGAGAGACAGTTTTGTTCACTAGTGAGGTCATAACTCCTTGCAGGCTCTCATATCTAGCAACAAGTTCTGGGAACATTTCTTTTATTGTGGAGCCTGTCTCAGACTCTGTTACCAGAGACTCAGCTAAGCCTGCCCACTAAAGAGAGAAAAGGATGGTGAAGTCCAAGTATGTGGTGTAGGCTGCAGTGTGAAACAGTTATTTTGTGGACTAAGTGTGAGGCTTTCTTGGGGTGTGCAGAATTGTAGGTCAACTTGTTACGTCTCTGCTTCAGCGAGAGAGAGATTTGCTATTGCTAAACTGTATGTCAGCACCCTGACACTTCAGTCTCTTAGCCATCCCAGCATGCCTCAGGACTCTTCTAGTCCTTTCCTTGCCTTGCAGGTGCCCCAGTTCCTGAACCCCTGGAAGAGCGCTCTGCTGCAGCATCCAGCCCCTGTCATTGGACACTTACAGAAATTCCCGAGTTCACTGTCTTCAAAGAGACAGAACACACACCAACCTGTTGGGTCAGCTGATGATGTACACCTCACTTTAATATAACCACACTCAGATGAATTATAATAAAACAAGAATAAATTATTCATAAAGAACAGAGATTTAAGTGATACTATGCAGAGATAGTAGAAAATAGAAAATGTTTACAAATAAACATGCTTCTAAGAGACCAAATATAACTTCAGCAGGCTCCAAGCTTTGTCTAAGCAATTGTCTCACCTACAGCTACTTCTCAGCATCACCAACCCACGTGGTTGGGGAACCACTGTTTATAGATGCAAAGAGTGCAGACTTCTTTGTTCCTTCAGTGTCCCCTCAATGTCAAAATGTCTTTTTGCTTGTCCTTATATTCCCAAAGTTTATTGTCTTTGTCAACAGAGTTAGGATGAAGCCCTGTGGTTCAAACTCCAGTGTCTTCCCATGCTGATTTCACATCCTCATGTTAATTTGTTTCTCCTGTTTACCACCAGTGCAAATGAACTGCCCATTGTTTCTGGCATCATCATGCTCAATTTACATTAGAGACATTTCATAGTGGGGGCAATGCCATTCCACAGGCATACATGAATGATTGTATTCAACAGACCGAGCATGTGTATAATGTGTTGGTTTTTTCCTCTGAGGAAAGACTTGGTTGTTATTGCTTGGAAGGAGGCAATCTACTTTCCTGGAGACAGTGGTGGCTCCAGGCACCAGCGCTCCAAGTGCTTGCCTGGGGCAGCAAGCCACGGGGGGTGCTCTGCCGGTCCCTGCGAGGGTGGCAGTCAGGCAGCCTTTGGCAGCTTGCCTGCAGGAGGTCCGCCGGTCCCGTGGATTTGGTGGCAATTCAGCGGCAGGTACGCTGAATCCGCGGGACCGGGGACCTCTCGCAGGCAAGCCACCGAAGGCAGCCTGCCTGCCGTGCTTGGGGCAGCAAAAAAGCTAGAGCCGCCCCTGCCTGGAGCCGCATCCCATTGTAAGCAGGCCTCTCTGGAATGGGCCAAACTAAGATTTTCTACTTAGCTTGAACTTTGGCTGAATAGGTTTGCAGAGGATGGAAACATGCTTGGTGCCCTTCTACAGGCCTACACATGTATAAAGGGTGCATATAATTAGGCTTTATAGAGACTTTAGTAATTAGTCAATCTAGAAATAATCTAGTGGCCTTGCTACTCAGCCTTGCTACTCAGAGAGAGCTCGGACACTCCAGAATTTTTTAATCTGATGGGCAACAGAAAGAATAGTACAGTAATAGGAGTTAGAGATGGAGAAGGCCTGCTAGGACATCTATTCTCTCTCTTTGCCAGTGTAAGAGTGTTCTCTGTTTTCTATTGTTTTATCCATTCTAGTTTTAAATGTCCAAAGGGATGAGGTTTCCTTTCCATGTGAGACTATTCCACAGCCCAATAGAGCTCAATGATAGAAAGTATCCCCAGATATTTAGGGCCAGACTCTGATACTCTTATTCACACTGAGTAGTACAGTACTTGATGAGGAGTCTCATTGACTCTAGTGGGACAGCTCATGGAGCAAATACTGTCCAGTAAGAGTCAGAGTATCAGAATTTTGCTCTTGATAATTTAGGGAGAGATGAAAACCTTACTGAAGTTGATTCATTTAATGCTTCATCTTCCATGTGTTTTGGTTTTGGTCTCCATTTTAGACAGTGTTTTAAATATAATAAAGAAATAGTCTTTTATCATCCTAATTACAAAAGTCAGCATTTTAGGCAGACAGTGAGTGAAGTAATGAGAGTGAGACCACATTCTCTACTGATCCTTAACAGTTAAAAATAAAGACAATCAGGGTTCAAAGGTGTTTCTCCTGAGGCAGGATTTAACCTTAGCACAACCCCTGTTTCTAGCTGGAACTAAGCCAACTAATTGGTGTCCTCTTTTTGGAAACATCAATTGTAGCTTAGTAAACTTCTAAAGCATTATGGACTGGAATAGATTATCATTAAAAGCATACAATCCTTTAAACCAGGAAAGAGAACATCTGAAAACTTAAAACAGCCAAACATCATATTTCATTTAATAATTCACATCCTGAAATATATTTTAATTGAAAATGGGAAATATTAATTGCCATTCTACTTGAAACTCAGCCAGAATGAAATGGCATTACTAGAGTATCTCTCTTAAGAACTTACTGCATGGATTACAGACTATATCAATGAACTTTTCATTGATTTTTGTAATATGGGAGTTGTGTTTTGTATAGTAAATATAAACCAGCTTTTCCTGATGTAGGATAGATTTATTTTACTAGTTAGTAAATAACCCTGCTCAGTTTTGTGTGTATTATGATAACCTGGCAATCTTTGAAAGGAAAAGAAATTTACCTAGTTGTGTGTAAATAGAATAAAGTACCAAATGAACTTGTGTACAGCTGGTTTCAGTTAAATTTGTTTCTAGAAAGCCTGTTGCTATAGAGTATGGTTGATAAATAAGCCTGTAGCAACTAGAGGTGGCTTAAGGAGAGTAACTGAAATTTCCTAGAAGGGGAGAACACTTTTGAAAATTATCATTACTTCTAACAGTTATTTGAAAATACTCCTCCACTGTGGAAGTGAAAGCTCTTAAAATCTTTCTCCGGGAAAAATAGTCAGGATGGGTGTTTGGTGCTCAATTAGGTGACGTAGGGGTCAGTTCTTCAGCTCATGCAAATTGTCTTAACTTCATTGAAGCCAATGGAACTTGTATCACTGGCAGATCAGATGCCAGCTCATGCCCAGGCCCCTAGGCCTCAGCTGAACACTGACAAATAAATAGCTAGAAACCAGTCTGATTCACCTGTGTGTTAGTATTGTTAAAATAGGTATTAGGCTTATAAAAATGTGTTTAGTGTTTAGACTTTATGAAATGACTGTAGGATGCTGCAAGTAGTAATCTCACTTAACATTTGTACTCCATGTTATAAGGTTATATTATGTGTTTGCGTTGTAAGCCTCTGTAACTCAAACAGGAAAAAAGCATTAACTAATGTAAAATGCTGTCTCCTACAGCAGGTGTTAGGTCCTGCCCACAAGAAGCCAAATGAGCCATTGTGAAACATCAGAGAATGAAGACTTTGTTAATTGCATTCCTTCCCACCTCCCATGAAGAGGAGATGTGCAGGTAAAATCATCCCAACAGCTTGAACTCTGAATGGAAAGAAAAATCCTCAACAAGAAGAAACTATCTTTATGCTGCTTGGACTCTGAGGAGCAAGGATTACTAAACATAAGCAAAAGATCCCCCGTGTTTGGACTGCATAGACATAAAGGACATATAGGGCTTGCTTATTATAGAAGCTTCTTCCATCTTTTCGAACTTAAGACTGTAACTCTTTTGTGTGTATAACCTTACCTAATTTCACCTTGGAAATAACTCATTTCTTTTTCTTAATTAATAAGTCTTTAGTTCACTTATTATAGGATTGTCTATAAGCGTTGTATGTGGTATAATAGCTAGAGTGCAATTGATCTGGCATAAGTGACCAGTCCTTTGAGTTTGGGACTAACTTGAATAGTGTTGTGATTTTTGGTGTAAGGGACCATCTATCACAAAGGCAGGCTTGCTTGGGTGGCAAAATAGACTGGAGTACCCCAGGGTATGATCTGTGACTCCATGTTAAGACTGTTGTAGTGCCTGAGGAGTTCACACTTGATACTTGGTGAAATCTAAGTATAGAACTCATAAACAATTTTGGGTGTGTGCCATGCTTCTAAACAGTCTGCCCTGAGGTTGGTACTCATGTCCTTGAGCCACTCCAGGCAGCTTGACAGAACGATAACAATTTACACAAGTTGAGTATCTGCCTTGATGTGATTATGAGTAGAAATGCTGATATTACACATGTGAGGGCAAGACACACTGATAATGCTAATTTTCAGGCAGCCTTTGGGCCAGTCACACTGGCTGCTGCTGGGGCAGTCTCGGGTCACCCTGCCCTCCCTCCCCCAGCAGCAGAGGAGTTTGGGTGTGGGAGCGGGCAGGGGGTATGGGGGTGGGGCATGGAACGGGTAAGGACTCTGCAGCACTTACTTCGAGGGGCTCCCTGGAACTGGCGACATCCCCCTCACTCAGCTCCTAGGCAGAGGCGTGGTCAGGAAGCTCTGGGCACTGCCTCCACCTGCAGATACCACCCCTGCAGCTGCCATTGGCTGCAGTTCCTGGCCAGTGGGAGCTGTGGAGCCAGTGCTCTTGGTGGAGGCAGTGCGCAGAGCTGTCTGGCCATACCTCTCAGCCTAGGAGATGAGGGAGGGGGATGTTGCTGCTTCTGGGGAGGAGCAGAGCCAGGTAGGGAGCCTGCCAGCCCTACCAACTGCCCTCCCCCAACTGCCCCTCCAGCACCAGCAAGGTCTCAGGCTGCACGCCCCCGTCTGTCCCCCCAGCACCAGCAGGGGTCCCGGGCTGCCCCTTCAAGCACCCGCAGCACCCCCTGGGCTGCCTCCCTGAGCATCCACGGCACTCCTCAGGCCATCACCTTTTCCCCAAGATTTAGTCAGGGGTATATAGTACGAGTCATGGACAGGTCACGGGCTGTGAATTTTTGTTTACTGGCTGTGACCTGTGACTAAAACACAGCCTTAAGAATACACACTCTGACTAAAATGCTATTTGCTGAGGATATGGAGATGAACTTTTTGACTGTTCTAAGAAGGAATAAGAATAGTATCATGACGAAGACATTAACTGAGTTGTTATTATAATCATTGTTATATTTTATAAAGCATAGATTTGTTTTCTACTGAATTTTGCATTCCCTGCTTTCGTTTTTCTTCCGTTGCAGCTACAGAGACAGGCATGGTATAACTACGCAAGAAAGCTCTGGGCTGGTGACTGTGATTGACAACTCTGCTCCACTGACAAGTGGAATTTTCTACTACAGGAAGAAAGCTAATCTTTGTAGGAGACAACGCTTTCTTGGGTGCTGGTTCCAGACTGTGGAATAAACTCCCCCAGGAACTAAGGACCAGCACAAACCTCACCACCCCGCTCCAACTGCAAGGACACTTCTTCAATCTGCCTTCGCTAACATAAACATGTAGTAGCATTTAAAAAAACAAAGCAAAACAAACCACATAAACCAAGAACAAGCCCAGCCAAAACAAAATCTTGCACTGCACACACAACTCTTACCTGGAGAGAATCTGAGGGAGAAAACAAACTACACGTGTCAGATGTTAGTAATGTCTTAATGCACTACTGGAAGGTATTTGGATACTACAGAGATACAAGAACCTGTAAAGAATACAGAAGAAGAACAGAGTAAACTAGAAATAATAGAACACACTACACCTCTACCCCAATATAATGAGGTCCTCGGGAGACAAAAAATCTCACCGCGTTATAGGTGAGACCGCATTATATCGAACTTTGGCCCTCCCTGTTCCTTGTTCCCTGACTGCCCCCTCCAGAGACCCCTGTCCCTAATCATCCCCAGGACCTCACCCTCTACCCACCCTCCCGCTCCCTGTCCCCTGACTGCTCTGACCCCTATCCACGCCCCCCACCCTCTGACAGGCACTCACTGGCAGCGGTGGGAAGCGGAGCAGCCCAGCCCCAGCCCGCTCCACTTTCCTTGACCCAGACCCAGCCATGTCGCTGGGGCGGGAATAGGCTGGGGAAAGGTCCTACACTCACCGGCGGCGGGAAGTGGAGCGCCACGGCTGGTAGGTGGCAGAGTGGAGTGGGCTGAGGCCAGGCTGCTCTGCTTCTGCTGCTGCCGGTGAGTGTGGGGGGGATTCCTTCCTTCAGGCCTCCTCTCCCGAGTGACAGCTGGGGCTGGGGCCAGGGAAGCAGAGTGGGCTGCTCCTGGCCCCCTGCTAATCCCCAGAGCCACTCTGGGACTGCGAGCCCCCCAAAAGTGCCCCCCACACCTCCTGCCTCTCCGGCCCTGGGGGAGGGGGAGCCCCTGACTGCCCCCAAGACCCTCTGCCCCTTATTCAGCACCTTGGCCCTGGCATGGCCCGGCACCCTTAACACGCTGCTCAGAGCAGCGTGACAGAGCTTTACCGTGTTGTATGCGAATCCGCTTTATATCGGGTCGCATTATAATGGGGTAGAGGTATATATGGTGTTATACTCTCTATTTGTGTACCATTCCCAATAGACAACATAATCTGCTAGTCCTGGGACAACACTAAGACTTCTGGAATAGTATGGATGAACCATGTTTGAATGACTCTTTCTGAATAATTTAGCATGACTAAAGTTAGAAACTTTGTTCTGCCACAAAGGTCACTGATAAAATTCCACAACAATGGAAAATATTAGTTGTAAAATATTCTTGTTTTGCACAAGGGAAAAAGCAAGGGACCAAAATAGCAATCCAAAGTAGCAATCTTTTTCAGGAAAAGCAGATTAATAACTGGAGCTATAAACATTGTGAGGAACTAAAAATAGTTGACTCTTGGTTGTCAAAGTTCATCACATAAATAAATTCCAAATCTACAAAATGAATAAAAATAGCACTGAAACAAGCTGTAGTTCCCAAATATCAGTCCAAACCCACTAACCCTAACTCCTAGGAGTAGTCCTTCAAGTCAATGGGTCTATATGTGAAACAGGATCAGGTCCAATAGCACCAGGGATGAAGCTATTGTCAGACATTGGGGGTGGCAACTTTTTTAGACACATTAATTTTTCCTTCTCTCCATGGTCTTTCTTTTTCATCCATAATATTACCAACCTAGCTGAAGCTGCTGTTCTTTAAATCTAGGTACAGTATAGTCCAAATAATTGTGCTGACTGTGTGCATTATTGCAACAGGAAGATAGTATTAAATTGCAGTTCATTGTGAAGAGTAGCTTTACAGTTTCTGGTGGCTATGTAGTTAGGACCAGATAGTGACGGAGAAACCCACACAAGGGCCAAGAACAATCACTGACTATATGCCCAGGGGAATGCAAAGACTGGTCCCTCCAGGAACCCTCCAGAGCACACATTACCCCAAAGGAAATGGGGGCATGACTGCGGATGAGATGAAGTTATAGTCTAAATGATAATGCAACCTGCAACTGTCAGTGCTCATATTCTTGCCAGTTACCCTCAGGATGGTGCAACCCCAAACCAAGCCTAATTCAGGGCTGTAATGTAAAGGCATTTTCCAACTCCAAGTTTTCAATCATCTCCAATTTTCATCAAGTTTTGTTACCTATTATCCTGTTTGTTCTTACTCCCCATTATCTACCCTGTTTTATTCAATATCATAAATGCAAATATTTCATAGTCAGCAGGAAATCTGTAATCCTTCTCCAGTGTCTGCAGGCTATTGCTATGACTCCATGCATCATCTAGTCCTTCATGTTATCCCTTGGAATATCCTGTATTACAAGCTGCTCCATCTTCCTTTCCAAGCTTAGCTTTAGCTTTATGAAAATAACAGTATTCCACCCTAGCAGCCTTACACACTACAAATAGCGTTACTACAGTCATGTGGATTTTACTGTAAAATAGGTACTATATGGAAGCAAGACAGTATGCATCAATAAATCCCTTAGATAAAGTACAATACAGTTGTATTTATAGTGATTAGTGTAACATTCAATCATTCATAATTGTCTTACTGCCAGCTCAGTTACACTTGAAGAGTATAAAAATGGCTACTCTACTCTGCTATTCCCGAGTTCCTGGAAAATTGTGCTTAGAATAGTATTAGGACAAAGTTGGCAAGTCTTTTGTATCTCTAACATTACACAGCAGGTTAAAGGCCAGATGACTATTTCATTTCTTATTTTAGTCATTAATAGCTTGGGCACATATATTCTTTCTGGGCTGAATTTCTCTGCCATCCACCTGGGACTAAATCTGAAAAATGTTGGTCCAGTTGACTTTGTGCCAAAAAGCAGGAATCACTTGGGCTATCTTAAAATATATTATTTAAAAAGTTACCCAGCAGTATGTTAGACTGTCCTATATTAATTGGTAATAAGATACTCTATCAGTTACCATTGCCATGGGAACCTTTACTCTGAGTATCCTTATATTTTTTTATGGGCCAAATTTGTTTTAAGAAAGGAGGCCTATGATTGTTGCATAAAAATGCTTCCGAATTACACACTTGCATTTAAATTCTCAGCTATTGTGACTAGCTATACAAACTGAGACTTTGCAAGTATAAATGAAAAGTGCTGAAAGGTAGGAGACAGAGCTTTCTTGCAGGCTGACCGAAGGCTGTGGAATGAATTCCCACAGGAACTAAGGACCATCACAAATTTCACTGCGTTCCACTCCAACTACAAGGCACATTTCTTTGACCTTCTCTTACGTAATACAAATCCATAGTAAAACACACACACACACACATTATATAAATGTGTAAATAAAATAAATAAATAAATAAATAAATAAAAGCAAGACATTCCACTGCCCACCCTTCTCTCCTGGAGAAAGGATGGGAGAACAAACACATGACAAATGTTAGTCACACTGCTTAATACACTACTGGAAGGGACTCAGGTATGAGAGTGGTATAAGAACCTATATAAAACAGATCAGGTTACACAAATGTACCCACTCACACTGTTCAGGGATAGTAGAGGAAGCGTCTTGTCTAAAAGACTATCAAATATAGGCCAAAGCAGTAGAGCCAAATACCTTAATAAACCCTGTATAAAGTAAGTTTTAATGCACTAGCTTTCTGAGTTTATCTAGGCTGTTATTCAACATAAATTACAATATTATTTAACCGTATACTGTATTCAATTATTTGGAAAAGACTTCAAGTTGTTCTGTTGGCTTGTCTGAGGTTTTTGTTTCACTTTCTGGATCAGTTTCTTGCTTATTGGAATCTGCTATCATAATACTTTTTTGGTTTTTCTCCAGAAGACTGCAAAAAGCTTATCAGTGATGAAGATGACAACCAAAGTCATAGGTTGATGGAAGAGGTCTTGTAAGCTGGCTCTGAATTTCACACAATCGTGAATACCTTTCTCTCAGTTCTACAGATCATATATATATATATATATATTTAATGAAGTGCACATGCAGGTCAATGAAGAAAATAATGTTTCAAAGGGATTCATGAACAAACAATTACTTTGGAGAAGAGCTCTAACTCTTGTCCTCCCTGCCTCTGCCCTGCCTCCCTCTCCCCCTCCTCACCAATATCTTATCACATACCCTGTAGGAAATAAATCCAGACAAAAACTTCCAGCTGGGATTATCACATTCTTTCCCTATGTGTTTTTGATTTCAAGATACAACAAATGGTGATCAGCTGATAGAAATATAGAAGTAGATCAAGTAAATGAAAAGACGTGTTACAGATGCGAGTGTCCCTGGCCCATATGAAACCCAGTAAATGTAAAGATCTTAAAATCCATCTCATTCATCTGCAGACTTCTCTCAGGGATGTGTGAATGATTGTGCAAGAATCGATAAAGGGTCATCAAGAAACTAAGCTGTAATTAAGCTAGAGGTGAAGAGACATTTGAAAGAAAATAGCAAATTACAGGCTTTTCCAGTTATGACACCACCTTGTGTGGATCAGATAGGAAAAACCTTTGAGCCAGTGTTGTTCATTAAAAAAAAAATTAGAAATATACAGTTTTAAAATATAAGTATTAACCATTTTCAGTAACAGTAATTAAACTATTTGGCTAAACATGTCTTCCTTACAAAAGCTATTGCTGCGGTGAAAAGGATAAAGATATTAATTGGAAAGGTGTCTTGTGTCTAACATACCTTTCAGCTTCTTTCCTAAAATATTTGTATACCACATAGTAGTAGTAGTATCTGAAGTTATATTATTGTAGATATTGATGATATAATCTGGTTTTGTAATCAAATGATTATGTGCCATTGTGAGACACAGAACCCCAGAAGTGGTGGGTAAACATTTTTCAATAGGTCCTGCAATTTTCTCAGTTCAACATGTATTCATTAATTAAAGCCACTTTTGCAAGTGCCTATGAGTGCAATGCTGTGGCTGGCAGGCTGTTCAGTGAAGTATTCCTTCTTCTTTGATCTCCCTTTTGGAAGAATCTAAACTAAAAGTTCTGGAACACATGGAGCAATGCCCCTTCATGGACAGAATTGTGACTTGTTTTATATGGTAGCACAGGAGAGTAAGGGGGCCTAAAGATCACAGAATCATAGAATATCAGGGTTGGAAGGAACCTCAGGAGGTCATCTACTCCAACCCCCCTGCTCAAAGCAGGACCAATCCCCAACTAAATCATCCCAGCCAGGGCTTTGTCAAGCCTGACCTTAAAAACCTCTAAGGAAGGAGATTCCACCAACTCCCTAGGTAACCCATTCCAGGGCTTCACCACCCTCCTAAAAGTTTTTCCTAATATCCAACCTAAACCTCCCCCCCTGCAACTTGAGACCATTACTCCTTGTTCTGTCATCTGCTACCACTGAGAACAGTCTAGATCCATCCTCTTTGGAACCCCCTTTCAGGTAGTTGAAAGCAGCTATCAAATCCCCCCTAATTCTTCTCTTCTGCAGATTAAACAATCCCAGTTCCCTCAGCATCTCCTCATAAGTCATGTGCTCCAGCCTCCATATCATTTTTGTTGCCCTTCGCTGGACTCTTTCCAATTTTTCCACATCCTTCTTGTAGTGTGGGGCCCAAAACTGGACACAATACTCAAGATGAGGCCTCACCAATGCCGAATAGAGGAAAAGATCACGTCCCTTGATCTGCTGGCAATGCCCCTACTTATACAGCCCAAAATGCTGTTAGCCTTCTTGGCAACAAGGGCACATTGTTGACTGATATACAGCTTCTCATCCACTGTAACCCCTAGGTCCTTTTCTGCAGAACTGCTGCCTAGCCACTCAGTCCCTAGTCTGTAGCACTGTATGGGATTCTTCCGTCCTAAGTGCAGGACTCTGCACTTGTCCTTGTTGAACCTCATCAGATTTCTTTTGACCCAATCCTCTAATTTGTCTAGGTCCCTCTGCATCCTATCACTACCCTCCAGCACATCTACCACTCCTCCCAGTTTAGTGTCATCTGCAAACTTGCTGAGGGTGCAATCCATGCCATCCTCCAGATCATTAATGAAGATATTGAACAAAACTGGCCCAAGGACCGACCCTTGGGGCACTCCACTTGATACCGGCTGCCAACTATACAGGGAGCCATTGATCACTACCCTTTGAGTCTGACGATCTAGCCAGCTTTCTATCCACCTTATAGTCCATTCATCCAGCCCATACATCTTTAACTTGCCGGCAAGAATACTGTAGGAGACTGTATCAAAAGCTTTGCTAAAGTCAAGGAATAACACATCCACTGCTTTCCCCTCATCCACAGAGCCAGTTATCTCCTCATAGTAGTCAATTAGGTTAGTCAGGCATGACTTGCCCTTGGTGAATCCATGCTGTTCTGTTCCTGATCACTTTCCTCTCCTCTAAGTGCATCAGAATTGATTCCTTGAGGACCTGCTCCATGATTTTTTCAGGGACTAAGGTGAGGCTGACTGGCCTGTAGTTCCCTGGATCCTCCTTCTTCTCTTTTTTAAAGATGGGCACTACATTCGCCTTTTTCCAGTTATCCAGGACCTCCCCCGATCGCCATGAATTTCAAAGATAATGGCCAATAGCTCTGCAATCACATCCGCTAACTCCTTTAGCACCCTTGGATGCAGCACATCTGGCCCCATGGACTTGTGCTCGTCCAGCTTTTCTAAATAGTCCTGAACCACTTCCTCCACAGAGGGCTGGTCACTCGCTCCCCATGCAGTGCAGTAGTCTGGGAGCTGACCTTGTTTGTAAAGACAGAGGCAAAAAAAATATTGAGTACATTAGCTTTTTCCACATCCTCTGTCACTAGGTTGCCTCCCCCATTCAGTAAGGGGCCCACACTTTCCCTGACCTTCTTCTTGTTGCTAACATACCTGTAGAAACCCTTCTTGTTACTCTTAACATCTCTTGCTAGCTGCAACTCCAATTGTAATTTGGCCTTCCTGATTTCACTCCTGCATGCCTGAGCAATATTTTTATACTCCTCCCTGGTCATTTGTCCAATCTTCCTCTTCTTGTAAGCTTTTTTTTGTGTTTAAGATCAACAAGGATTTCACTGTCCCTTTAGTACCCTGTATAGCATCATCAGTTTGCAGATGTGGTGTTATGAGAGCGTTCTGTGTCTGTATACCTGAAAATAGTTAGTTGACAAGATGCCAGTAGTTGAGTTTCAAGAATATGTAACATAGTTCCTAGGACCAGTAAAACTTGTTGTGCAGTGTGCCTGGCTTTTCTTTGCATAGCTCTTAACATCAGCTCTTAATATGTGGGAGAGCTTGACTGCTACTTCCCACTTCTCCCATAAACAGGAAGTGGCTGGGAAGTAAAGAGAATGGAACAGAATCCCCCAACCAATCCCCCTCTACCTAACATGCGGGGGGTTGATGGCATGGAAAGGAAGGAATCTGCTACTGGTAGAGGCCAGTAGAAGGTTATTTCCTCCATGAAGCAAGGAAAGAAACCAAGGAAAGAATCATGACTAACTTAGACAAATGTAGAATATTAAGATAAACATAGGAAGGGTTAGGAGAGAGAAAGTTAAATCAAAATAAAATACTGAGTAGCATGTAGCAAGCAAATTATAAATTGCAATTGAATTAAAATTATGCAACATCTTAGTTAACTAGGCAACACAGATTTGTGCTGCTATAATATTCTGTTCACACATTTGTGTACAGAAAGCACAAAAACTGTAAGAGCTTAAAAATATGAATTAACTTAATGTTCTTCAGGAGTAAGTGCTTCCAAATGCACCATGGAAAGACTTAACACAGCAGCACATAGCACTGCCAAGACACTGTGCAATGCTCCTCAGCATATTGATGAGTTTTATTAGTTTACAGTATCTAGCTGTGGTTTTTATTATTTGTGTTGATGAATAGTATTTAAGCTAAACTATAACATAACAAAATACTGCTGTTCTTTCTCTTTGCTTTCCAGCCATAATTTCTTAGATGTTCAGTCACTGGTAATAGTTCTGTCTGTTTTCTATGGGTTTTTACCCCAGTTTCTTGGCCAGTGCTTCTCATCTGCATGAGAGAAGAGGAATAATAAATGGGGTCTCTCACTGTAATGTTAGTGATGGACAAAATTCAAAAGTTTCAGAGGTTTGGATAAGCTTAGATAGGTACCCATGAGTATGGGTGCTGATCCAGTTTGTATCTGAATTTTCCAAACTGTAGGAGGCTCTTCTGACCATCTCTTCAGCAGCCTCCTCTTCTTCCGGCAGCATTTTAACAGTGGGATCCAGGGGCAATCTCCTCCAGGAACCTCACTGGACCTTCTACTGGTGTCAGCTACATTCCTTCCTATAGCATTAGTGCAGGTTGGGTTTGAAAGATGGTTAGTGGGCTTCAGGCAGTTCTGTTTCAGATTCATGATTCTGGGTATTTAAGCAGAGTTAGATGGTCATTACTCAGCCTTTACTGTTCCAATACATTCCCAAGAAAAGGGCAACTGAAAACTAGGACTAAATACAATTATGCTAGTTTCAAACAGTTACCTGGCATAACCTGGAAAAAATTAAAATGTTGTCCTTTAGTGTACAAGCAATAACATCACAGTAGGTTATATTTTGCATTACAAAATCCATTTGACTGTCTCACTGCTATTTTAGGTTCAATGCATTTTTTTTTAAATTAAGTCCCATGGTAGGACAAAGTACTTTCAGGAACACACTGTGGGAATAAATTTTTTCCTGTTTGTATTTTCCTTAAAAAATTATAATGGTAAAGAAGCTCTGGACCATTGATTATTATGACTACATGCCAACCTCTGTTAAAAACACTGAAGACCTCATATCAGTTTAGCTCCCTTTAACTATGAGATGGTTTGAACACTTTTGCTCCTTATTTGACAAACTTTCTGTGGTCTCCAGAAAGGAGGACAAGAAGCTGGAAACAATAATAACATATATACTAAAGACAATGTTTTCCTCTACTCTCTTCCCAAGATCAGAAAAAATAACTAGGTCTTGATAAAATCCTCTTGAGCTATATTTTTTCAGAAGCCATGGATTGTTTTCCTGCTAGCATATATTAATGCTTCTCATTGAGCTTTTGGCAGGACTACAGAAATCCGCCTCATTGACCAGATAAAGATTCAAAGCTGACTGGAATTTCTCTCATATAATTGCCCCATCCTGAAGGTGTTAGAGAATGAGTTAGTAGTCCACTGTAACTATTAATTACTAGCATTGAACTTATTGACTATGTAATTGTCATTGGAATTCTTGACCAGGAAATACCAAAACAAACACATGCACACACTTGAGACTCTTAAATAAAAACGTTCTCCAAAGAAACTAGTATTGTGAGTTTTTTGGTAGAAGTTTGTTGAGTTTAGAGGTATAGGCTGAAGGCATATATATGCTGAAGGCAATACTTTTATTGTATATTTTTCCATATGGCATTTCAACCTCATTGATGTTGTTTAAACATTATTTGTTACCTATTCAGAAGAGAATCTAACAGCATGAACAAATGCAATACAATCAATATATCCTCACTATTATCCACATTCTCTCTACTTTCCTGTTCTAATTCACTTCCTTTTTTGCATCCTTTGGTGGACACACAGTTGGAAACTCAGATTCTCCTTTCTGAAAAAAAGGCGCCTATATATAAAATATGACTGGAAAAGAAAGCCCATATCAAAAAGCTCTCTGATGTCAGCAGTCAACTGACATTCAAAAACAATTTTATGCACTCAGATGAAGAGTCTGGTTTTTCCTCTTGCAACAAGTTCCAACTATTTTCTCATTGAAATAATTCAGGGGTACGTCAGAGCTAGATTAGCATAGAAATGGTAGAGTAATGGGCTGCAGACTCATCCAGCATTATAGATGCATCTGCAATTGGGAAGACAGAAGGAACGTGCACTCTCAAATCACTGGCTGACAAGAAAACACAGAAGCGTAAATTCTAAATGTAAGTTGTGATATCATTTTATAGATATCTGTAGATCACTTGAAAGCATTTTTAGGCTCACGCTCAGCCTAAGAACCAGAGATTGAGTTGTCTCAAGGTATCTTTTTCATTCAAAAAGCAACTGCCACCTCTTGGAAAACTTGAAAAACTTCTAATTAGTACTAATTCTTCCTATCAATACTATCAAGTATATGCAAACAGGGCTTTTGTCTTTAAGAGCTAATCTGCCCTTTCTGCTCATTGCACAACTGGACTTTCTCATTGCATGCTATGCAAGGATCAAACACAAAACTACTGCGCGCCATTGTAAGGGCTTGATCCAATCCCTTTGAAGTCAATGGAAAGACTCCCAGAGACATCAGTCACAACTGGCTCAGGCCTCAAGTGATATTGGATGCTACACGTGGTTTTATATGGAGTTAAACTGTGGAAGTAGTTCTCTGCACTGGAGAGAAACAAATCCCATGCCCCTTGCGTGCCCACCTATTACTCGCCAAAATATGAGACAAAAAGGTGTTGGTATATGGGCTGAGAAGGGGTATTTTTAAGGAAACATGGGCTCAAGCATGATCCTCAGCAGGCTAGTGAGAAATTGAACTCTGAGCTATTAACTCCCCTCTTTGGCCTTACTTCTGATGATAGCTCTGGGTGACTTGGCCACATAATCACATTCTCACTAATGCAGGCTCATGTTTCCCTGCACTCATCCATTTTTACCTTGCTCTTCTACATTTCATACTCCACACCTGCACTGTGCAGGAGTCTCAATTCTCTAAGCTCCTAACCATTGCCACAGCAACCAACCGTGATGTTACAGACTCGGAATTATGATGAGTCTCCTGGTGGGGCTAAACAGCTGGAGCAGATGAGATCTTAACAAAGATCATCTCAAATAGGCATAAAAATGTGGGAAGAGAAACAGGGAACATTTATGATCACTTTATTTGAAAGGTTGTTAGCTGGAACAGAGGGGAAGGCCCAGCCATATTCTGGCTCCGTACCTACATCCAATATAGAGAGACATATTTTTGAGGACAAGGTCCATGTGCAATTGTGTAATTGGAATTCCTGTGACCATGCACACAACTGAGGTGTTTAGACATGGAAATTGCTTGTTAGGCATCCAGCTATCCATCTGTTAGTGCAGTCACCTGATTGCATGCTTAATTGTAGTACTGTAACTATTATGCAAATATGGGCATACAGTTATGCCAACAGAGCTGGTAAATTAAAAAAAAACAACCAGAAAGTGCAGCAGTATATTAACATAACCATTTAACAGACTAAATCTCATTATTTTTCGATGAACTCCAATACATTTATAATATGTAGCAACATACAGTATATGTATGCAGCCTTCTTTCAAATGTCGGACTAATGTGTTTTAAAACAGCTTAATGACATTAATGGCTCAAAGGGCCCCACTAGTTTGTTCTGGCACATGGCTACTGTGAACACAAAAACTTTCCTATAAGGAGAAGTGCTTTTAAATGGCTTTTTTCAAAGCTTTCCATGAGGCAATGGTGTGTCTTTAATGTCTGACATCAAAGTCTGAAGGCAAAATAGATCCATCCTTTGTCTTGATCCACTCCCATACGAAAGACACCACACCTCTGAATGAGACATTATATTCTTAACTGTGGGTTCCCTACATCTGTGTTTGACTGAATAATTAATCTTTCTCATGACAAAGATTGCAAACAGAACCCTGCTCTGGAAAGGGCTGCTTCCCCATTGAGAATCTTAAAAGTTTGGAGCAAATATTCAGCATTGGGAATGGATTCAATATTTCTCTTTTATTGATACAGCATGTGCTGGCTACCATGGGAAGTGACAATGTATCAGTACGTGAGTACAGCCATTAAGCAGAGCTAGAGTAAATGTTCAATGTCATTTTACTTGTAATCATATGAAGGCATTATGGCCTGTAGCTTCTAACAGCTGGCCCCATTATAATTAGAATTTGTTAACACAGTTGGTGGTATGCTGTCTATTTTTACACCATTGGATTTCCTGCTGGAATGTCTAAAAGGTGTTAGCATGTTGTACTGATCCATCAGCACCTCGTGAAGGTGAGGCGTTGATGGATCATAAGCCGGGTGCCAGTCTTATAATAGGAATCATATGGTTTGGGAGACTTAAGGCCACTGCTGGGGGAAAAAGATGGAGATTAGATGAGCATGGACCATTTGGAGTAGTAAAAGAATAAAGGAATCATTTACAGGAAATATTTAAAGTCTGTTAATTGCTTGGCATTCGGCAGGAGACTTCCATTCGATTGCATATTTGCACTGCTTCAAGGCACACATTGTTTTGGTATCTTTGGTTCCCAGTAGAGACCCATTGATGTTCTAATGTGTAAAGTGTTGGTTTATTAACTCGCACACTTTACATTTTCACTGAAAATGGAGTAAGCCTGAGATGAAGAGAGCTATTTTGCCTCCTGTGAACCTGAGCCTCTCTGAAGAGGGGGTGGAGGCAAGCAACACTAAATGAGGTGGGCTTATGGTCTTAGAAAGGCCATATGGCCCACTGGGTGCTGGCAGCAACATACTTGGAATCAATCCTTATTCCATCTGTTTAAAAAAGCAGCATTACACATACATTTATTTAATTGAAATTTAACAAGATATAGCTATTCAAACTGTGGCCAATTAGGAAGCTAATTCCAGCTTTGCTACTAATGTGCTGTATGACACTGGGCAAGTCACTTGACCTCATAGGGACCTCACTATGTGTTCTATCCTAAGTACTTCTTTAATTCAAATAAAACATTATTGTGGAGCATGATTACTACAGAGCTTTCCTGATTCAATATATACTATGTGCAGACTTCCATGCATAGAAACCCACAGAGCTTCAGCTAAATCACCTGTGGAAGCTTTGATATACATTCTATTGAATTGGGAATGCAAGGGTCACTAAACTGTGAGAGAGAAATATTGAAGAGATGGCAGGTACTGAAGCTGTAGGTCAGAAAGTTAGCTAGAAGCTTGATAACTGAAGATTTTGCAAGTTTAATTGATAATATTTTAATGATTATGCATGTATAAAATTCTTTTGAGGGGCAGTCAACTTTGTTATACATTTGGAGATTTGTTTCTTAATTCAGTCGACACGGTAGATGAAATCTCTTCAACTTCCATTTGATTAAATCATTACTGAGGATTGTAGGAGCTTGAATTATACCACTGTGTAGTTACATTCCATGAAGTATTGTAGTACAAATACATATGTAATATCTGTGTGTCTTCGTACATTGTTTTGAAATTATCCTGGCCAGTGGGCTAGTAGAAAAGCACACACTTCTATTCACTACAAAAACAACTATTAAATATGTTTCATGGCTTTTTTTTCTTTGAAGATATAGTTAATTTTTTCAAATGAAACACTGCCATGAAACTTGGATGGAATCAGATGTAAAATATTGATCCACAACTGTTCCAGTACAGTACTGCTCTTTGCTTTGGCTGGATTTAAGTAGTTGAATTTTAAAGAGACAGTACACTGTTTTCTCTCCCTTGTTGGTAATAAAACAAATGAACAAATCCATCAAATGCAAAGTAAACCAAATCTGTTTGTAGAGAACAAATTCATTGCATAGAAATCAACCATTTATGTTTGCCCTCTCCCCCTCAGTCAGTAATACCACAATGTGGTAGATCCTTTATCAACAGTTAATCGTTTACCCTGGAAAACCAACCAAGGCATTTCCTTGTTGGCAGGGATGCTCTTGCCAAGTGGAATTCTTAGGTCTGGTCTCCTGCCAGAGTTTACTCCCAGACTTCATTATATAACCATTTCTTTATGTAAAGCTAGATTGTCATTAAGTAAAGTTGGCACAAATTACCAAGCCTACTCTTGTGCATGCATTTCCTACAACTGTGGGAACAAATCAGGGACCTGTGTGTACACAGTGGGATATTTAGATAAGATCCCAGTTTTCCCTGTACAACTGAGTTAATAGCACATGCAAATATAAGCATGGAAATGCATGTGTAAAAAGGATCTCAGGACTCACCTTAAGAAAATCTGGATTTTAAAGTTATTTTCTTAACCACCAAACACCTAATGAAAAGGTGGCTCTGTCATTTGAAACCATGTTGGCCAACGGGTCCCCATTCCCTACACAGTATGATGTATGTAGACAGACAAAACAATTTCTTGCTGTCTCGAATGCTTAAAACAAGTTGCCTTTTGAAGAACCCAGAGGTCTACAGCACACAGTCAAAACATTATTCTGGTAATGTTGATGCACTGCAGAAATCTCATAAAACTGCCATGTTGAGCAGCACTCTGTTTTGTGGTCTTCACTGTAAAGGTTATGTAAGCGCTGGAGGGCACATGGCTTATCACAATACTGAGTAAATGAAAGTTGCTATAATCTCAAAGGAATCCTTTATAGTTATAAATTGACAGAAAGGATGAAAAACTTTGACAGAAGGAACACATCAGTCATCAGATGAATTTGACAAATGATTGTGCATTAAAAACACAAACACCTACTAGAGACATCGTCAAGATGGAGATATAGAACTCAGAGGCAACCAATGATTTCCCTACCTTTCTCCACACACCACTGACCTTTACAGATCAAACTAAAGCAAAGGCTCTACATGGAAAATGGAAGAAAGAGTGATCCATTTTCCCCCAGGTTGTTTATTGAGCTGCTAGATCCTCTGCATTGTTTGTATTTTTGTCCTTCTCCCTTACTGAAATGGCTTCTCCAAAGCAACTCTTCATCTTTCCAAGAGGGTTGGGCACAGCCTCAGCTGCTTCAATATGGAAGCAAGAATTCCCACAGCTGTTGCAAGTACTGAAGCAGTGAGGTAATGGTTGCAGCAATGGGACTGTTGACAATGTATCTGAATTCATATTCAATTGTTGAGGCCTAGAAAGGATAATACTCTGGCACTCTTGTAATCAAATAATGCACTGAGACTGGGCTTGCCAGTAGTCTGTGGTCAAGTGAGGTCTCAAGCCAAGCATGCTGGGTGCTTTGCAAAGAATACATTGAAAACAGGTTCCTCGCCCCAAAAGCTCACAACATAAATGATGGACTTGACAGAGAAGTAAGGATATGTCTGTCCACTCCCTTCCTAGTATAACAAATATAAGATTAGCAGTAACTCATTTGAGGCATCCATTCATCTTAGGAGTCCAAATGTGGTGGGTGTTTTGTTTTTGTAGTTTAAATGTAAACATGCTCTTTTTGTGTAGGGAAGGGAAAGAAGCAGGTTTCTAGCAGTGATTCAAAAGAGGCAAGTCTGAGGTTTGATAAACGGCATTCCAAGGGCAAAGGACAGCAGGGAAAGGAAGGCACCGAGACAAGTACTGTGGGCCAACCCACTGGGAGTGAAGATGCTGGGCTAGGGTCCAGTTCCTCCTCTGCACTAGCCCCTGGAGGTGACAGAGTTCCAAGGAGAGCACACTCACCATCTTTTGAAATGTGGCACTGTAGAACTGCACCCTGAGAGCTCTGTGGGACTATGATGGAGTGTTCACCCCCCCACACACACATACACATACTTGCCCTGAAAGATTGAGAAAGGCTAATTAACCCAACAGGCCACAGTTGAGGGGAATCAGGTGGCTAAGTAATCCTCTGACTGAGTGAGGGAGCCTGGCTGAGGAGGAACGAGCTGGGTTGGACTTATAAAGCTAGGAAATTGGCAGCTAAGCTGGTGGCTGGGAAAGTCTGCAGTCACTCACTGAGAAAAGGGTTTGGAGGCTGCAGAGATAGGTAGCCACAGTTACTCCCTGGGAGGAGGGAGTTGGGAGGCTGGCAAACGCAGAGAGGGGCAGTCGCAGATGGTGAGGAAAGGGCTCAAGGAAAGGCAGTAAGATTTAGAAGGGAACAAACCTTGTCTGATGACTAGAGGGTTCCTGAGCTGAAAGCTGGAGTAGAAGGTGGGCCTGCGTTTCCCGGCCAGCCACTGAGGCCATGGCACCATGAGGCAGTGAGTGGGAAGACTGCCTAAGACTGATGAAGTGGCAAAAAGGCAGTGAATGGGAAGACTGTCTAAGATTGCTGAAGAAAGGCTTTGATACCCTGGAAGTGGGGGTAGGTGTGCATATAATGACCTGGCTGGAGGGCTGAGTCACAAAGAGGCAGCAGTAGCAAGAGAGGGACTGTGGAGCAAGGCAGAGAGATGGTGTGCAACCGCAGGAAGGGGCTCTTGTGAAGCAAAATCACCAGAAGGAGGCACCATCCAGCAGTGAGTAGATCACCCCATCCCAGGGACAAAATGCATCCCAGAGATCTTGCTGGTGCAGTTCTCCTCTGCCTGGGCTTTCAAACCACCATGGTTCTTTAGATTTCTGGATGAGCTATGTTAGCACTAAGGGGGAAATAGCGCCTTCCAAATTAGTCCCATCCCTTCAGGAAACAAATGAGCCATTTTAAGAAGGGTTTTTTAAAAGGAACATTTTAAAAGAAGTAAAAGGGAAGAGCTGAGAAAGATGCACAGTGGTCTGAGCACAGGATTGGGAGCTAGGAATTCCTGAGTTCTCAGTTTGGCTCTAAACCTCTGGGGCCTGTGACAAATGACAGTTTCCCACCTTCAGGCTCCCTGGTACTTTGAAGATGGAAATCACTATATAAAATATATATTATTACCTAAGGACTCATTTAGCCTCACAGAGGCAAGACTATTATTGAATGTTTGCTTTCCTTGTTTAATTTTAGAATATAATGCTTGCTGCAGCCCCCAGGTTTTCAGGGCTTCAATGAGATGATCTGTCTGGCAATCTGCTGTCTGATAAGAGAGGTGTTCACACATGTGCAAGCAGCCAGGCCTGATAAGCAACAATGCAGCAAAAGAATGAAGAAATAAGTCCCCACTGCTGAATACACCTATTGTGAATCACTGAAGCAGCACAGAGGAGGAAAAATTGGAAGTTGGAGATTTCCTGAGACTCTATTGTTTGGTTTTTCCCCTGCTGTGAATGAACCCAGTCTCTTGAGAATGCTGATCCTGTCTAAGTCTCTCAGTCACTTAGGGGCAAATATCTAAATTGTAGGCAAGGATTTAACCACAAAGTCAACTTTTTAAAAGTGCATGATAAATTATGACAAGCCAGGTCCTGCCACAACACAATATAACATAATAGTCAGGCGCCTTAGGTTCAGTAGCAAGGATGAAGGAGATGTGGGACACAATTCTGCAGACTTAGCACCTGTGATGTTAGTAGAAAGTTGAAATCTAACTTTACTGTTTCCCTCAAACCACCATATGTCATTTAAATAAATGAATCCCTGCTGTAAGCTATAGTCGTATTTACTCATAGCTGCCTGCTTCTTTAAAATAGGATATAAAAGACTTTCAGGGAGGTATGGGGTTGAAAGTGCCTATTTGCCTCCAATCTCTTTCCTGGTGGAGATGCAGAGGAAACAGGGTTAGAGGGACTCAAGCCAGCTGACCAGTGTTAGGGAACCCTGGGCTTGAGCATCTATGTTGTAAGACGTTTCTACCCATGCTGGTACCTAGGGCACTGGCATCCACACTGCAGGGTGCAGACCTGACTCAAGTAACCATACGCCAGAGCCCCTAGTCCCGCTCCCCCACCCCATGACTGCTTTAGCCCTAGGACCATGGTGCACTGTGGGTAAATGTTACTGTCCACCCCACACATTACAGGAAGTTTGAACAGCCCACCAACACAGCCTGCTGAGCAGGGCTGGATTTCCAATCAGGCACAGTAGGCCCATGCCGAGGGGCCCCGACATTCTAGGGGCGCCTTACCTCTCTAAAACTGTGTGCAACACGAAGGTCAATTGTAGGCAGGGGGCGCTGAAGATGCTGTGCCTAGAGGTGAGTAAGGTGTAAATCTGGCCCTGCTGCTGAGCAGTCATTTTGGTCTGTGTATTCCCAGCTACTGGAGCCAGCAACATTGAGAGGTGCATTTTGATGGATGTCTCTTGTGAGGTGCTGGTGGATGTTTCCCCACCAAAGGTACCTGATAGCTTTCCTGATGGAACTGCAGGAGGAGGAAAGGAGGAATGCACTGGCAGATACTGCTCAGTATAATTGGTATAGCCACTGATGTCCCCTATGTAGGCTGCTGCTTTTGGCGCAGAGCCACAAGCATAGACTGGTGGAACTACATTGTCCTGCAGACCTGGGATGACCAAAGAGGCCCAGAACTTTTGCATGAAGAAAGACACATTTCTGGAGCTTTGTGAGCAGCTTGCCACCACCTTCCAGTGTAAAGAGACAGACCTGAGGTCACCCCGGCTGGTCCAGAAGCACTTTGCTATAACCGTCTGGGGTCGCCAGCTGCTACAGGGCCATTGACAACCAGTTTGGGTTTGGAAAGTTAACTGTGGGTAAAGAGGTGGCGGAGGTAACTGAGGCACTCAGGCATGTGGGTTACTTCAAGGTGGCCTTAAAGATATTCCAGAGCTGATTGCTGGATTTGAGGAAAATAGGGTTTCCTAACTGTGCTGGGGCCATTGATGGGACTCCTGTGCCCATAGTTTGCCCTCCTCATATATAGACTGCAAAGGGCACTACCCCATTGTTATGCGGGCACTAGTGGGCCACAATGGCAGATTTATGAATGTCAATATGGGCTATACTGGAAGAGTTCACACTGCCAGAGTTTTCTGATGTGTGGTTATCTACATTCATGGATGGTCTTGGATACTATTCCCACCAAATGGCATTGACATAAATGGTGTTACTGTCCCCATTGCTATTCTGGAGGACCCCCACATATCCCTTTTGTCTTATGAAACCATACTCTGATTTCAGATGCCCTAGCAAAAGAAGGTTTAGTTAATAACCTCTCAATAGGTATAGAATGGTTGTTGAATATGATTTTGGCACATTAAAATCGCACTGGGGGTCTGTCTACAAACCCATTTGGATGCCAATGTCATCAATGCTGCCCGCATTACTGTGGTTTGCTGTGTTCTTCACAGCCTTTGTGAAGCCAGAGGTGAGCTATTTCCCCTTGAACGGACCTATGACAGTGAAGGGATGCTGGATTGGTACACACAGCCAGAACGTGCACCTACCACTGTGGGAAGCCAGCAGAAGTCAGGGATGCTTTGTGTTCTCACATTATGGACTTGCATGGCCCAATGGAAAAGGCCTTTCATATTTTGGAAGACACAACTGTTCTTATGGTGCCCTATCGGTAGAGGGAGATGTTATTCCAAGCTGCTAGAGAGAGTGTATGCAGCTGAAGTATTCAAAAGTATAGTGACCAAACAGCACATATGTGGGTGGAATGGACTAGTCAGCTATACAGGGGGGGCCTGGAAAATATGCCATTCCCCACAATGTGACTAACTATCTGGAGTTCCTCCTTCAGGAAAAGTTTGCAGCTATCTGCAGCCAGGATTTGGTCAGAATGCATGAGGGAATAAACACGATGCTGTGTTAGCTCACATGTGGCTTATCCTGTTATTTGCTGCATGACACACTGAACCCTTCAGCTATCCTCTACCCTTCACCCGCCACAGTTCTGGGGCGGGGGGGGGGGGGGAAATGACACTTTCATCATACTTTGTGGAAATGATTTTGTGACCTGCAGACTGTTACCTGAAATGGACTAAATTTGGAAACTGCTTCCCAAATACACACACCCAGTTTACACACACACTCAGTTTACAGGCAGCTTCAGGGCCACCCAGAGGATTCAGGGGGCCTGAGGCAAAGCGGGGGAGCGGACATAAAAAAAGGCGCCACCTGCTGCGGCGCTTGTATTCACCGGGTGGCACTCTGAGTCTGCAGCGGCGGCGGGTCCTTCACTCGCTCCGAGTCTTCAGCAGCAGCAGCAGCGGGTCCTTCACTTGCTCTGCGTCTTCGGCAGGACTGAAGGACCCGCCACCAAAGTGCCGCCAAAGAGTGAAATGCCTGCCACCGAAGACCCAGACCACCACTGGGTGAGTAGCCAGGGAAGGGGCCTGGGACAAATTGCCCCACTTGCCCCCACCTCTGGGTGGCCCTGGGCAGCTTCAGAGAGCCAGGAGGAGTGATTACAGTGACAAATTTCCTTTTACCGAAAGGAAAACATGAATGACCCCAGCAAACCTCTGTGACTTAACAGTTAAAATAACCTTTTCAGCTGTTTGTGAATGTTTGAAATTCCAAGTTGCCATTTAGAACTCCACATGGCGTGGGGGACACGAAGGCGCTGTGATACAATCTGCCATTAGTGGTCACACTGGTTGCTGGGGCTTATTTTTGCATTGTTTTTTACAGCAGAAATTCCTCCCATTACTGTAATAATCTGTAAATTTGAGTCAGACACTTACTAGCCTCTGGGGTGGCTTCAGTTTCCACCGGGTTTGCTGCAGGCTGTGCAGTGGGCTGTTCCTTGAGAGGGGTGGGCAGAGAATCAAACAACTTTTCCAAGTGGAGACTGAGAATTTGCTGTTGATCCTAATCCACAGCCTGCTCTGGGACAACTTTCATTGAAAGAGTCACTTCATGCTCCTTGTTGGGAGCCTGCGGATGGCTCCCATTAGTCCCACTGCTGGATTCAGGGGGCAACAGTGCACCATGCCACTGACCAGGTTGTCATGAAGCACAGTTGGCTCTGTGCTGGGTGTAGCTCCCGGGACCCAGTCACAGTCACCATAAAATGGACGTCTCATTGGTGAGTTGCCCAAGGTGTGGTTCTTGTCCCTGGTCTTCTGGTACTTGCTCTTCTGTCTCTTAATTCACTCCCTTCGCTGATCCTGTCCAGAAAATCTGCAGAGCTGCCAGCTTTTTAGCTATCTGCTTGTATACATGACCATTCCTGGTGCTTTTGCTGAATTCCACCGTTTTACTGGCCTCACACCAGAGATTCACCACAATCTATCTGTTCTCCCATGACCATAAAGCAGCTTACTGTGCAGAAGGCTTGATTGGTTCTCTCTCCACTGCAAACAGAGGAGGCTCTCTGATAGTGTGCTTGCAGATCAGTGATCAAAAGAGGATGGGTTAACACTGACCTGAGTTGCTGCTGTTTGCCCAGGGAAGATGGGTTTCCATTTCAATAGAGAGGATTGCAGATTGTTGGGGACAGAGAGTACTAAGGTAAGGAAGTGTCACATGGAATTGTGGATACTTCTGGTGGACTACTGGAACATGAGTCAAGCAGGGCTATGTCTACACTGCAAAGCAATAGGGCTCAGACCTTGGGTCCTGGCTTGACTCGTGCTCAGACCTTTCAGCCGTGCAAGGATCTTGGACCCTGGGTCTGAGCCCTGGGTTAGTGCAATTGCGGTGTAGACACAAGTGGGGTTAGGCTTGAGCCCAAGCTCAAGCACAGTCTTATGTTGCAGTGTAGATATAACTTTGAAGCAATCATTATTGTTAAAGGAGAGGAGGCCTTCTCTTCATCTTCCTTTCCATTTAATCTCTCCTGTAGCTTGCTGCTGCCTCAGCTGTAAACTGCAGGGAACACAGGAAAAACAGCAGCTGTTTCTCCATGGAGTTTCTGTTCCATCAAAAGAGACTATCAATCTGTTCCCAGCTGTGGGTTGGAAGAGATTGTACTCTACATACTTACCATTCTGAGTTTTCCTCTGCCTTTAAGAAGAGAGAGTGAGAAAATAACTTTTCATTTTAAACCAGTAAGGAAATTATGTATCCCCTACTTTAAGTGAATAGCCTTGTAAGTCATAGGGCACAAGACCTCAAGAACTGTCCTGTGGCTTCCTGAACCACGTTCTCCCTCTGTCTTCAATGTCATTTTCACAGTCAGTGTCTGTGTATGTGGCATCCACAACCACAGATCCTCCAAGGGTCCAGCCACCAAAGGAAATCCACTAAAACCTGAGGTTAGGCAGAAGTGCAATCTCTCATGGAAAGCATAGTGGGGTCAGACAGACAGTGTGGCACAAATTTTCAAAAGTGGCCTCTAATTTGGCACACTTCCATTTTTGTGTGCCCAACTTTCAATATCTTGGGCCTGATTTTCTGAGGTGCTGGCTACCCAACATCTTTCACTGGCTTCAAGTGGGCAGCACAAAATTAAAATCCATTTTTTAAAGACTTGAGCCTGTATGACCATCACTACAGCATTCAACAAAATTAATTTATTTGACTATAGAAATATTCTGCACATAAAGCATCAGCTTTCTTTTCTTTGCCTATTCCATGAGAGAAAGCTTCCTAATTCTTCATCATTTGTTTCACTAGCCCCTTTAAATACATATGTTGCCTTATATTCACTGTGCCACGAGGTCGGTGCATATAACAGTGAAGCTTGCAGATTAAGGCAGTTTGCTATTATCCGCTCACTGAAAAGAGGAATAACTTTATGCTGTGATTATGACAATGGTCTTGTCCAAGCCAATTTCATTAATTTTTCAAGTAAGATTTTGTGAGATACAGTATTCAAATAGTTCCATAAAATCAAAGTGCAGTCTATTATAATCCAATAATTTAGTAATAATAATTTGAGACATACCTATCTCATAGAGCTGGAAGGGACCCTGAAAGGTTATTGAGTCCAGCCCCCTACCTTCACTAGCAGGACCAAGTATTAACTTTGCCCTAGATCCCTAAGTGAGCCCCTCAAGGATTGAACTCAGAACTCTAGGTTTAACAGGTTAATGCTCAAACCACTGAGCTATCCTTCCCCCAATAGCACAGTAATAATACAGTATCAACAAAGTAATCAAATGTGTCTGCAACGGTCTGTGGCCTAATCATGGCGCTAAGGCAATTTACAATGGCTCTTTATAAACTCATTTTACCTATTGCTAGTTGTTCCAATATCCTCTGAGTTTTTAAAATTCATAACCCTAAGAAAAATAAGCTGAACTTTTTCTCCTTTATTTATGAAGTTATAAATACAGACCAGAACAAATGTTTAGGCAAGCTGTAGAAAAATGGGGTTTGAACTACACAGAGAATAAATAGAAAAAGGAACATGACAAAAAAAGATATTTTCAATGGGATTCCCAGAGTATTTGTTTACTTTTTTGTTAGTTATATGCTGTTAGTGATTTAAGTGCTCATAAAATTAACATGAAGCATTTGTAGTCCTCGCTAAGGTCAAGCACAGTGTGTGATGCTGAAACCTCAAGGCTGGTGTCTGGATGGAAGATTTGGTCCTCTATAGGTTATATGGTTTAGCTTGAATTGCTAGCTAAAAGTAGTTGTATATTAATCAATCTCTTCTATATTGCCTTTTGGAAGTTGCTTCTCCTTAAGTCATTTCCCAGGAAGACTTAGAAATACTTATGAAGTATTCTTGTTTGTCAGAGTTGTCTATCTATTATTTTGAAGAACTCAAAGTTTAGTAGCATATGGGAGGAAAGGTTGATTTGAATGAGTTTGATATTCTAAATGTCTAGGATACATACTGACCCCCAAACAAAAATGTAACATTTATTATTTGTCTGCAACCTGTCAATGAGCTAGGGCTTATCCTGTGATTGAGACAGAGAATCAGTTCCTAATAAACCTGACAATATGTTTGAAGCAAAACTAAGTTTCATTTGATTTAGACCAAAAGAAGATAACCAGCCCAAAGAAGTTTGCACAACTTAGGAAGTATGGGAAACTTACTGATCTGGACTTAGCCTTTATACATCTGCCAGTGCTGACCTCAAAACTACGGCTGTGCCAAACTCGGGCACAAGCAGCTTGCCATGCCACACTGCACATTGGTTTTGTAAAGTGGACACATGTGAGAGGGTTAAGGACAAGTGGATATATCTGTGCTCCTTTTAACCTTGATTTCTACAAAAGGCCTGAAAGAGTGTTTTTATTTTCCTGCTACTTTTTTACTTTAGAAATTCAGGTCTTGTCTATCTTGGAGGAATGCAAGACACTGAATATGGGGCTAGGACTCTAACACCACCACAGTTACCAAGGAAGTGAAACCTGATCATCAGAAATGGGAAGTGATTTTTATTAGAATTTAAAATTTTGGGTTTTGCTTGTTTTTGTTAACACCTGTTTAAAATCAGTTGTCCTATAAACAACTGGTTTTTAACAAGTCCTTGTTAAAGATATAGCATCACAAACTCTTCATTTAAGGATGGAAAAACCTAAATATGGTTAAAATTGGGCTCCATTTGATCTCCTAGATAGGATGGTCCGTAGGTGGAGTACTGCATCTGAGAGTCTTATTCTGGGCCAGTCTAGCTGGAACATCTGCATCGATCTTAACTCTTGCACCAATTTGTTCAACAGAGTCAGTGCCCGAAGGGACCATTGTGGTCATCTAGTCCGACCTCCTGCATAACATAGGCCATAGAACTTTCCCAA
This sequence comes from Mauremys mutica, assembly GCF_020497125.1. Taxonomy (NCBI): domain Eukaryota; kingdom Metazoa; phylum Chordata; order Testudines; family Geoemydidae; genus Mauremys; species Mauremys mutica. The sequence continues at coordinate 49,726,220 of NC_059077.1, forward strand.
AATAATTTCTAGAGCAGATCTTTTAGTAAAACATCCAAACTTGATTTAAAAATGGTCAATGACGGAGAATCCACCACAACACTTGGTAAATTGTTTCAATGGTTAATTGCTCAAAGGTTCCTAAAAAACTTTATCAATATCTAATAATAAGGATAAATTTGTCTGTTGATCAGTTTAGTGATTGTAAAATCAGCACAATGCAGCTTTTAACATATAAATTCTATTTTTCCTGACTGTAGCATCCTAGCTTATTTGTCTCCTTGGAATGGGTTATCAGTGTATCTCTCTGATTGGACAACAGAAAAACAGAAGCTTAATATTCTGGTAATAACTGATCACCTCAGTGGCTATCATCTTTGGCCACAGAGAAGGGGAAAAGATGAAAGGCCATCCATCATACTCTACAGCAAGAAAAGGGACCAGATTTCCAAAGCAATTCCTCAAGAGGCAAAAAGCTTCTGAAAGGCTAGTGGGAAATGGCAGGGATAAAAAAAAATGTGTGCAATTCTCCAAACTGGAAATTCCCTGCTTGGTCGGCACCTGTCCCACTGTTACTGCAATGACTGCTGAAAGCTGTGGGCAGCTGCGTAAAAACCTCAAAGGCTAGAAACAAAGTGAAATGTATAAGCCAGAAAGGGAATGTCTAATTTTCTAGGGTGGGGGGCGGTAGATTAGATGTTTCACTTTATTTACTCAGGCTATCTCCCACCAACAGTTACAACAGCAGATCTGCCAGAGATGCTCAGTGAGCACCCTGCAGGATGGGGACCCAGGTATGCAGTTCAACAGTTGGTCTATGATATAGTTTGACCATTTAAACCTGTGCTGATTTAGCAGCATAAGCCTGTGCTGGAGGCAATTTTTAAGCTTTTTAATCTTAAAATGCATGATTTCTTAGACACAGGAAGAACTGCTGTTTGAAGGTGAGCCAAGGAGGGGGAGGAGGTAGGACCTGGCAGATGTCAATGTGAGTCCTGGTAATAACCTCCTTTCAACAATCTTACCCATCAGACTAATAGTTACAATTATTCAGTCTGATCTTGAGAAGCATCTTATATTTTATTTCTCTTCGGTTCCCCTTGAGATAAGATTTTTGCTCATAAAGAAAAAATAGTGCAACACTGAACAGAATATAAATTTATAGGCAAATGTCTGTGATCTCAACCTATGGAAAACAAAGAAGTGAAGCCAAGCTAGGAGTCTATGGCCCCGATTCTTGTTTACACAAATGCCCTTTTACAAATGTCATTTACACTGAGGCCTTGTCTACACTGGCGGCGGGGTGTAGACTAGCGTACACATAGCTATATGCAGGAATGCTAAGCAGGCTGTGTCCTCATGGCGGTGTGTAGCTACACCGGGCAGAGACAGGCTGTTGCAGGGGGAGAGTTTTTCACTTCAGCAGGGAAAGGCTCCCTGAGGTGGGGAAAGGCTTCAGAGGGACACTGCACAGCTAAAAATAGTGTAGGAGGGGAAGGCACTGCTTGGGCATGTAGAGAGCTGAGAAAGGTACATACCGTAAGGTCCTGGTGTCTTCACTCTACTCACCTAAGCTGTGCCTCTCCACCTACACTGCTATTTATACTCTTGCTAGGGAGGTGTGCAGTGCATGTACTCTACACACTGCCATTAGTGTGGGCGTAGCCTTATTTTAAGCCCCTTTACCCTGCCAGAGTGGAGTAAAGTGGTCTAACTGTAAATGAGAATCAAGGGCTACAAGTCTATTGTGATTTTTAACCAGAGATGCATGCAGTTCTGCCCAGCAGTAACACTTTGGGATATAAAAGCCCCCATGCATTCGAAAAGCCTGGCTCTGAACAATGCCTTAGTGGTTGCGTATCAGAGGGGAAGCCGTGTTAGTCTGGATCTGTAAAAGCAGCAAAAAGTCTTTGTGGCACCTTATAGACTAACAGACGTTTTGGAGCATGAGCTTTCGTGGGTGAATACCCACTTCGTCGATTGCGATAATACCTGACAGAAAGGAGTCAGTGACCAGCAATAGATGCAATAAATATTTTAAGATAATGAATGTTTCAACAGGAAGCCATATCATACAGGATAGATATAGTCATTTTTTAAAATGGAGGTAACGGGCTAGGTGCAAAACTTTTTGCCAAAGAGCAGTCATTTAGTCAAAATCTGGTCTCACGCATGCAACCCCAAATCAGTGTGGTTGTACATGTGCTGCTGAGAGCAGAGTTTGGCTCCCTGTTTGCTGAGTTGTACTAGGATCCTACACTATTTTATTGCTTTATATTTCAGTGTAGTGTTTTAGTGTTCAGTGCTTTTAAATACTTAGATTGTCACTTAGAGCAGGTTACACTATAGCTGGGATTGAAGCTCTGAGATCGATCCATGGTGCTTGATGTAGCGGGTCTAGTGAAGACCCACCAAATTGACAGCAGATTGCTCTCCAGTACAGGCACCCTGTACTCTCCCCCGGATGAGAAGAGTAAGGTAAGTCGGCGGGAGAGTTTCTCCCATCGATCCCCCACAGTGTAAACCCCACAGTAACTCAACCTAAGGTACGTCGACTCTAGCTATGTTATTCACGTATCTGGAGTTGCATAGTGTAGGTTGACTTACTGCGGTAGTGTAGACATAGCCTTAGTCTTGTAAAGATGTGCAATAGGAGAAAGAGATAGTGCCAAAAAATAATCCATGCACATCTCAAATTCAAGGGTGAAATTCTGGCCGTACTGAAGTCAAATGGGAATTTGCATTGACTTTAATGGGGCCAGTATTTCACCTCAAGTCTTTAGGTTCAGAGGGTAGGTATATGATTGTTCCAGCCTAAACTCTAAAATGACACTGTTCTTCCCAGACAGAGAGGGAACAAGGAACCACATGGCAAAACTAAGCGCCTACTCCCTTCCTGTACCAGCTAGAGGACTGGGAAGTTCATGCTTTCAAAGCAAAGCAACTGTGTCCCCCACTCTCCCAATCAAGCACAATGGGAGTTCCTGCTTGGGTGATCTATCTTCCCACCTAATGAGGGTTTTACCCCATTTACTCCTTAATGGAAAAGATGTCCAGGCACATCTGGCAGTTCCTATACCTCTGAGAATGCGGATGGCCTTGTGGTCTATAGGTATAACAATTGGTAAGCTACAATATACCTGTCATAATTAAATACCTTTCAAGGCAATATCACAGCTATTTCATTTAAGTGTGTTTTTGTTGGCTTTTATCGTGACAGATATTTCAAAAGGCTCATCTAATAATTTCTTTTAAAATAGAGAGTACCTTTGAACTCTGGAGACTTCTCACATCTACTTTAAGTCAAAAGGGGTCTGAATGGGTAATTGTCTAAAAATAGTCCTTAGAGGCTACATATTCCAGAATTCACCTATATCATCTGAAAATGCTGAGGACAGGCCAGGGGACTGAATAGCAAGGCTGTGGTAGACTGGGGGTGAAGCATTCCCACCCTGATCCTAATTCTATCCAGAGCTATTGTGTTATAAAGCCACAGAGGAAAGCCAGACATTCTCTATTGAATAGCACAGTAAATGGGATGGCAGAGCCATGCAACATACTTGACAGTAAGTCATTGCTGTCTTGGAGCAAAGTTCATTTTACACACATAGCTTGTGTTTTAAATCCAGGAATGCACCATTTTAAAAAATCTGACTCCAACCCTCTAGTTTTGAAGTTCTGTGCCCCTAAGGCATGTCATTTTCTGGTGTTCACTTACACTAAAGGGTGGGGGAGGGAAGGTGAACAAAGTGTGGTAAAACCTGGTATCAGAGTGCATTCTTCTCATCTCTTCTTTTACAAAGGCAGCAACATTAATAACCCAAAGATCTTTATTATATTTTTGACTCAGAGAATGTCCCCCCATTGGCAAAGTTCTCCATGTGTATAGCAACACTGGCCGTAACTAGGGGAAAATGCACATGCCAGAGGGCTTTGGGAAAATAATACTATAAAACTACAGTATAGTGCTGCACATGTATAGATATGAGCTTTCATAAAGCAGGCATCATATGGTTTGACAGACCCACAGCACGACTTGAATTTTAACTCACAAAAACTAGAAACATCTCACCCTGCCAGTAATTCATTTATACTAGAAGCAAAGTGATTTCAGATATTGCTTTCACCCACTAGCAGAGAGTGCAATTTATTTGTGTGTTTGATTTTATACATTTAAAAAACCCCACAGAAACAAAACAACCTTTTCAACTCTTTCTATACAAGAAGAACTGGTGTTAAGCTAATGCTGTAGCTGTTTTGGCCAAGGAATGAATTTCCTATTTGTACTGGAGCCAAATTAATTCAGTTATATTTTCACTAACGCCACAATCTTTTGAAGATGTTGCACTTAGACTTCCACACTGCCAAATTCTTCTAAATTACAACATGTACATCCATGAGAAACTGGACAAAGATTTATTAGAACAAGGTGCTAGAGTTTTTCACTCTCCCTCTGGGCTGGTGCCAGTGGTAATGTCAACATGTAAAAAGACACTCAATTCATTTTTATAGGGATTTTTTTTCACATTTTCCATTGTTCGGATTAACCTTTGAAAATAACTTGAAAATAAAATGCTGTTCCTTACTGATCACAGCTCCCTCCACTGGCTCTTATTACTGGATTTCAAACATATAATTTACCTCCATCCTATGCAGTTCTGTCCTTCTCATACTTTTTATGGTTACACTATTGCAGACATTCCCAAACTTTAACAACCCGCTAACCGCTTTCACAAAAATATCAAATCTCGTGAACCTCCTCCTAAAAATAAATATTTCCAGGGAAATCGTATTACTGGACAAAGGTACTACGTCAATTCTTTTTGCAGCCTTTTCTCTGAGCATGCAGTAAACTATGTCTAGACTATGAACTACGTCTTTTATACATGGGCCAATCAAGCACTCTGCTATGGTATGGGCTTCTGAGGCTTTTGCTACTCGGTAGCTCACTTGGTACGACATTTCAAATGTATTTTCGTTATCAGTACTTGCTTTAGATACAAAACTGGTAATGTCACTTTTCCAGTTGGCTAACTTTTGCTTGAAAAAATCAACAGGCTTGTCGAGTTGTTCTGGGTGCCTAGTTTCTAAGTGGCGCCAAAGTAGAGAAGGTTTGAGGCTGCTGTTTGCTAGAACATCACCACAAATTACGCACTGTGATTTTGGACACTCTTGATCACCAATGCATGTAAAGCCATATTTTATATAATCGTCGTCATATTTTCTTTTCTTCATAAGCAACTTTCCAGGACCATCATGATCATTGACTTAGATTTTCCACATTTTGGACCCGATGAAACACTAGCTGATGTCATGCGTTTGTTTTCTCATGTCTTTACACTTTCTGTTTTCAGCCAATTGTCCATAATGGGTGTACAGCAGTTCAAATAAAAATAACACACTGAGGATGCTAACAAACAAACAAATTAGTAAATGAAAAGATTCACTCACGTCTCATTGGAGCAAAACAGCACACTACAGAGAATGACTGAGTATGGACTAACTGAGGGTCGTTACCATCATATTGGCTACAATGACCTTGGTGCCAGCTGATTTGGCATGCAAACATTTTTTCTTCTGCCATCAGGGGGATGTTGAACCAGGGACAAATTAGCCTGGACGGCCCCCCAGGTACAGCACTTCTCCCCATCCCACTCTGCCCCTCATGCCGCCCAACTTCCTCTATCTGCCAGAGACAGGGTCCCAGCTGCCACCTGCACTCCCAGAGTCCTGGTTGCCAGCCCCACACTCCACGGGGCTCGAGCTGCCCACGCCACTGGCTCCGGGGCTCCAGCTGCAGCCCCGCACTCCTAGATCCCAGTTGCTGTCCCCTCCACCCCCCCACAACCAGGGTCCCTAGGGACAGCTCTGCCCACCATTATAGAATTTTTTCTGAGAACCCCCCGATACATTTCGCGAACCCCCAAAGGTTCATGAATTCCAGTTTGGGAACCGCTGCACTATTGACATCAGAAATATCTGAAAAAGATGCATTGTAAAATATTATTTATAAGTTCATATGACAAAGTTATTAACTGGGGATTTGGTATTAACTAAATAGATTAGGCAAAATATTGAAATGAAGCTTGACTCTTTTTTAATCAGATTAAAAACAACACTGCAAATAATTCAGAATCTAAGGCCTGAGGTGTCCAAAGGGAGACACTTAGGCTTGGTCTACACGGGGGGGTGGGAGGATTGATCTAAGTTAACTAACTTCAGCTACATGAATAATGTAGCTGAAGTCGACGTACTTAGATCTACTCACCGCGGTATCTTCACTGTGGTGAGCCAACTGCTGACACTCCCCCGTCAACTCCGTCTGCGCCTCTTACCCTGGTGGAGTCACAGAGTCGACGGGGGGGGGGCGCTCGGGGGTCGATTTATCATATCTAAACTAGACGTGATAAATCGACCCCCACTGGATCGATTGCTGCCTGTCAATCTGGCGGGTAGTATAAACATACCCTTAGGTGTCTGAAGATGGGCATCCAAAATCAGTGAGCACTTTTGAAAATGTAGACCCTTGCCTCTTTCCTGTTTAGAATGAGGCCCAGAGTGTGCTGCCTACAGGCCTTTGAGCTTAGATCCTGTCATCTCCCACAGCCCTATTTATCTTGGAAGTGGGGGCCAAAGAAGGCTGGCAGCCTTTCTTCTGAGGCCTGATGCTGCTCTTTCGGTTTCTCTGCCTGCTGTGCTTGCCTCATTGATTTATGCCCTGGGATGATTCTCAGGGATCAATCCTGCACACACTCTACCTCAGACCCAGCTAAGCCCATGTGCACATGATTAAAGTAAGCATATGAGTAGTCCCGCTGAAGTCATCTTGAAGGCTGCACCCTAATCTTGCATGATTTGCAGCTTCCAACATACATTCTGCAAACTTCAGCTTTATAACTAAAGCAGAAGACTTAAACCAGGACACAATGTACAAGAAATATCAATGAGGCTCAGCAGAGATAGTGCAGCCCTCCCACCCCCCATCGGGTTAATCTCTACCTGCAGAGGCATAGGCCCCAAAAAGAAGTGCCACTGAGGATCCTGCCTCTGTAAACCCACTCGGAAGAAATGGGAGGGATCCTTATGGGTACCATCAAATATCCCCTTACCATCAGATCATCCAAGGTAGGACTGCATATAGTGTGGAGCTGGCAAAGGAAAGGACTTGAATGGGGTTGTTTTGGAATGTCCAGTAGGAGGCCTCAAAAGGTACAGATAAGCATCCTGCCTTCTGAATATCACCTCCACTCATGGTATCAAAATTCATCATCCTGGCTGTAGCTGTGATCTCATCAACAATATATACAGGGACATTGCTGGATGAATGGAACAGGAGGTACACGCTAATTTAAGAGTAAAATATTTTACTAACAGACACTGAACCTGAAATCACTACTACTGCCACTCCCTGCACCCTTGCAGAATCCATTGATCTGAATATTTTGCCCCCTGGTTGTAACTCAAACCAATGAGCACCATCACCACTTTGGTTTTCATTATCACTACAGCTAATACCAGGAATGACATCAAGGTATTAGACTATGTCAACAGACTAATTCTGTAATGGGAATCTCAGCTTGTTTTGGAGAAAGATTTTTTTGTTGTTTAGGGGTTTTTTTGGTCCATTTCCTCTATAAAGTTATTTCTGAGGATAACTCAACAAAATCATTCTGACCCAATTTTAAATGTTTCATAAAACATCACAATGACATGATCACTGGACAAACTCTATTAAAGATTCCATGTTTGTCAACAATTGCCATTTCACAGTGAAATCTCAGATAACTTATTTTTCCATATACATGGAACTATTTCAGACAACACTGTGATAATTGTAGGTAAATGTTGAATTATTATGGTGACCACTGTACTTAAAAGAACCTTATCATTTTAATAGAAATTTAATTTTCTTTCTATTGAGCAATGTTAAGCTTCATATGTGGGAAGCTCCAGCAAGAAAAGAAAAAAAAATCAGTCACTGAGCATAATATAGAAAGTATTCAGGTTCTCAAATGGGTCATAAGCTAGGAAAAATTTAGGATCTCTGTTGTGAGTGATTCATGCAGTTTCTCTTTAAGGCACAGTGGCAGCACAAACTGGAACCTTCCTAGAGAGAACACAGAAGATTATTTGAAAAGCTTGACTTGTTAAACATTTATTACTAATATACCAAATGACTTCACCAATATCCATAAACACAAATTGTGATTATCCTCTTTAGTCATACTAGGGCTTCATGATTTAATGAAATTTGGTTATTTTAAAGTGTGAGGATTGAGTTGCTCCGCAGAATGTCAGATAAAAAAAAATCTATCCAGGAAATCTAACAATTACTACTTTTCTCTCTTGCTCTGTCTAGTTGTGAGAGGCAGTTTTGACACTGGGTGGGGTGAACTCAGGGTGAGCATGTATAGACCTGAGCTTCTTGTTACCACAAGGTCAAGTAATTTTACTTTGAAACATTCAAAAAGGGAGGGGGGAAGGAGTACAAATGTGTATGGATGAAATACTTGCCTCACTGAAGTCAATAGGAGTTTTGCCATTGACTTCATTAGAGCCAGGGTTTCACACTAGCTGTTCCATGACAGCAAACTATGTTGAAGCTCTGTAATAGGTTTTTTGCACCTCCTTAAACATTTTCTTTTGGTACATTCATTTTGTGCTTCTTGTTCTGGAAGTGCAGAGGGAATCTTCTAGATGAGTAGTTGATTACAATTCTTAAGTGGCAGGAAACAGCCAGTTTTCACCCTGAGTGAAAGTACCTCAAGGATTAATTTGAGTCAGTTATTCTTAACAGCAAGTAAGGCAACTGAAGTTTGATGGAGCATGAATTGCGATGTAACAATTGTCTGCTTATACTACTAAAAAGGAGGAGGACAATTTCAGGACCTTGTTGTTACTGTCCCCCAATAGGTGCAAAATAAAAATATTTTGCACCAAAGGGTCTCCAAATTCTTTTATTCTGTATAAAAGTGGGTAAAACATATTAATCCTCATTTTACAGATGGGGAAACTCAGGCACAAAACGGCTTGCCCTAGGTCACGTACTGAAACAGTGACAGAACCTGAGAACAGAATCCAAGTATCACTGACCCTATGCACTGAACCATGCTTCCTCTCAAATAGTGTTGTTTTTCAGCCATGTTATGGCCATCTAAGGAATATCCACACAACACTCATGCAGCTGTTTGTGCCAAGTACATGAGTAATCCCAGTAGAGGAGCATGCATGATGTACATAAAGCACACCCTGTCCCAGGACTCATCCCAGAACATCTCTCCACCATGGAGATCCTTCAAAGTGTGAACTTCGTGGTTTGTGAAAGTTGATAAGGCACTTATGCATAGCTGGGGCATGAGTCTGGCTCAAAGAGAGTCTTCAGAAAGATCAAGAGACAGCCTCACAAATAGGGTTATTAGTTCAGGTCTTATATCCAGGAAGAATTTTCAGGAAATTGACACGGGAACAGTAGCAAGGCCTGTAGTTTTAAATGCCTAAGAAAGATATTGGGAGAGGAAGCCTGAAGGAGCAGAGAGCATTCAGACTGAGAACATCTGGAGAAAAGTGGACAGCCTTTCTCTCACTCAGACTTCTGAAACTGTGTTCCGGCCACCTTCTCTATCAATTAAAATCACATCAGCTAAAATGCCCATGCTCTGTCTTCTGCTCTGAGCTCTGCAAAACACTAACTTTTTCAAAAATATTTTGAAATAGCCAGTGAATTTATATACTGGATTTTTTATAATTAGGTGTTAATTTTATCACTATGGCTCTGCTGGAGCTGACTGCAAAATAAAAAACATTGCATTGCTGAATAGAAATTAACATTGACATCTTGAAAGAACAATTCAATTTTTAAAATATAATGGTAATAGAAAGCTATGTTTTTGCAGTGAATGTTTTTGCCCTTTAGTCAGCTACATTTTTAGCCAGAATTTTTCACTACTAAGCAACTACTCAGATTTTTCCTGTAGGCTGTTTTCTTTTTATGGAGAGATCACATTTTAAAAGAAGATACATTCTGAAAGCAGTGACAGCTTAGCTGTCTATAATTCATTAGTATTTACAGGGTTGGTTCCCATTAATGACGGGATTACTTCACTGCTAGGGAGTCCCTTGTTTACTCACTTGGCGTGAATGGGTTTTCCATGCAAATTCTAGAGGGGCCTGAGCTGCAAAATGTAGACGTGGATTTGAAATCCACCAACATTTGGGGGTGTTTGGATAAAAGACTTTGGTTTGAGCCCATCTAGAACAAACAGATAGGCGTCATTTTTTCCCATATGGTAAACAATCAGAGATATAATAGTTGTAATGAATGCTACGCTGCTGAATTTTTTTAATTAAGCACTAACTAGTTAATTTTCAAAATAGTGAGTTAACAATAGTTTCAGGTACTACACCTGTCCTTTGGTTCCTTTGCCAATTTTTGTACTTTTGGAAATATATGGAAGATGCCAACAAAAGAAGATACTGACTAAGGGCTTTCTACATTACCCACTGGCTGGACAGGCAGCGATCAAGCCAGCGGGGGTCGATTTATCACGTCTAGTCTATAGACCGCTGAGCGCTCTCCTGTCGACTCCGGTACTCCACCAAGGTGAGAGGCACGGTCAGAGTCGACGGGAGAGCATCAGCAGTCGACTTACCACAGTGAAAACACCACGGTAAATAGATCTAAGTACGTCGACTTCAGCTACTTTATTCATGTAGCTGAAGTTGCATAACTTAGATTGATCCCCCCCCCAGTGTAGACGAGGCCTAAGTCTCCAAGGGAAACAGAGCCCTAGTTAGCTCAGCAGTGAAGACAAGCCCTAAGAGATGCAGCACAGAACTCTCAGCCTGAGGCGATAGGGAAGTAATGGTGCCTTTCAACCATTTTTTTAATCCTTCTGCCACTGTTTTGCTCTGGGTGCTGGAGTGGCCTCTGGTGTAATGTAGACAGTTCTGGGGGCCTGTCTAAGGTAGGACAGCCTCTTCAGTCTGCTCTCTGCAGTACTGCATGCTGCCGCCCTGCCCCAACACATCTCTCCCACCACCAGCCCACCCCGTGGCATGCCTACTACACCAGGCTTTTTGAGGGGATCCTTGAAAGGCAGTCTCACCACTAGAAGCAGCAAAGAATCCTGTGGCACCTTATAGACTAACAGACGTTTTGCAGCATGAGCTTTCGTGGGTGAATACCCACTTCTTCGGATGCAAGAGTCTCACCACTGTCCTCTCCGGTGCCAGCAGAAAGGGACCTTTTAGAGCTCCTTTATGCCCCTCTGACCCCTGTACTTGGTATACCAGGGTGAAAGCAGGTATGAGAGATTTCACCCAGGGCTGATGGGCAGCTTCTCTAACCATTCTTAATCTGGTTTGTGATCTAAACACATGTAACCCAAAATATTTTTTGGGTTGTGTGTCACAAACATTCATCTGAAAACCACAAACTTCTTTTGCAATCCTAAGCGTGGGTGAATGACCTGGCATCAAATTTGGCTTAAAACAACAAGGACAAATAAGTTGTATCAGTACACAATGGAAACAACCAGTGTTTCTAAGGGAAACATTGACAATTTTTTAACTGCAGTAGGGGAAATAGCAACTTTTAGGGCAAACCTTTACTGTAGACTGGTCAATAGAAGCCTAATAGTAAAGCTACTACTAGCAGCATCTCTCCAAACAGTATGTCTGATGGCACAATGTGGTGCTGAGCTGAAGCTGGAATGATAATTACCATTTGTTTGTGATTTATTTGGCCATACAAAATAAAGATTCACTTTGGAAGAAAACCTAGATGAAAGATACTAGGGCCAACATTTTCAAACATGAATGCCTGAATCTAAGCACCTAAATCCATACTTAGATACCTAAATGAGTGAACCAATCTTCAGAGGTGCTGAAATCAATGGGAAGTCTAGGTGCCCAGGGCCTTTTAAAAAATCAGTCCAAGTAGACTGCTCATTGACCCCACTTGCCTCTCCAGCTATCACCGTATCTCTCTTCCCCCTTTCATCTCTAAATTCATTGAATGCACTGTTTACCATCACTGTCTGGAGTTCCTTTCCTCCTCTTCCATCCTAGACCTTCTCCAATCAGACTACCAACTCTTGCACTCATTTGCTCTCACCAAAGTCTCTAATGAGCTCTTCTTAGCCTAATCTCAGGACCAGTACTCCACCCTCATCCTCCTTCACCTGCCAGCCACCTTTAACATAATCAACCATGATCTTTTTGAAATCTTATCTTCCCACCTATGGCCCGGGGTTCCGGCCGCTGCTGCAGTAGTGGCGGTAGCAGCCGGGAGCCCCAGGCCCTTTTAAATCACCAGGCCCCAGGGCAGCTACCCCTTTTGCCCCCCACCCCCCCACCGTCGGTGGCCCTTGGTGAGGTGCAAAAGTGGCAGTATTGTTAAAGTGCTGCTGTGACTGTGCTTTAAGGAGACTCCTTAAAGCGTTGCCGCAGCAGCACTGTAATGTTGGCTGTATACGGCTGGTACCAATAGCCACTTCTTATGGTATGCCGTACTGGCCCACTTTCACCTTTGACAGGAGGTCAGACTGGATGATTACCATGGCCCCTCTGGCTTTGGAATCTATGAATCTATGATCCTGCCTGTCATTCAGACCCCTAATATAGATGTCATCTTCAACTCAGACCTCTCTCTAGTCCTCATTTCCAGGCTATATTTAAGCCTTGCAGATTCTTTCTCTATAACATCTCTAAGATATGGCCTTTCCTATCCATTCACTTAGCTAAAACTCAGCTAGGCTCTCATCATCTCATGTTTTGATTGCTACAAACTTCCTTTTCTCAGGTCTTGACAAATGCAGTCTTGCTCCACTGATAGCCATTCAGAATTCTGCTGCAAAGGTCATTTTCCTAGTTTGTTCCTTTGACCATTTCATCCCTCTCTTTGCATTACTCCCCCCGGCTCCCACTTCTCTATCGTATAAAACACAAGCTACTGGTTTTCATTTTCAAGATCTTTCCTGACCTATCCCTACGGTGACCAGATGTCCCAATTTTATAGGGACAGTCCCAATATTCAGAGCTTTGTCTGATATAGGTGCCTACTGCCCCCGCCACATCCCACACACACCCTGTCCCGATTTTTCACACTTGGTATCTGGTCACCCTACCTAGCCCCATCCTACTCATCATCTCTCATTCAGTGTCAAAAAGTTCACTCCCACCTCTGGCTGGCCCAAGTCAGCCTCCATTACCCCTTTGTCAACTTTTTAAACAAGCACTTTCATGTTTTCTTACATGCCGTCCCTCAGGATTGGGTGGAACTCCCTATATACATCCTCCAAATTAATTCACTGTTGCCCTTCAAAAACCTCCTTCAAAGCCTCCTTTGCTATGAAGCCTACAAAAAACTTGACAATAGTTAGGCTGCTGGTGTGCTGAGACTACGCCTATCATGCTGACCAATACTGTCTCACTGTTTCCTTGTACTCTCCTGTTGGTCTGTCTGTGGTCATCTGTTGTCTCTTTTCATACATATAGATTGGCAACTCTTTGGGGCAGGGACTGTCTTTTTGTTCTGAGTTTGTACAGCACCTAGCACAATGGGATCTGGTCCATGACAGAGGGATAAATATCAGGTAGGCAAAGGAATTATTTAAGCTTAGTACCAATGTGGACACAAGAACAAATGGATATAAACTGGACACTAGGAAATTTAGACTTTAAATTAGATGAAGATTTCTAACTATTAGAGGAGTGAAATTCTGGAACAGCCTTCCAAGGGGAGCAGTGGAGGCAAAAGACATATCTGGCTTCAAGACTAAGCTTGATAAGTTTATGGAGGGGATGGTATGATGGGATAGCCTAATTTTGGCAATTAATTTGGCAATTGATCTTTGATTATTAGCAGGTAAATATGCCCAGTGGTCTGTGATGGGATGTTAGATGGGCTGGGATCTGAGTTACTACAGAGAATTCTTTCCTGGGTGCTGGCTGGTGAGTCTTGCCCACATGCTCAGGGTTTAACTGATCATCATATCTATGATGGGGGCTCCTAGGTGCTATGGTAATAAAAATAGCTACAAAAATACTAATAGATGCTCTAATATGGATTTGAGCGTCTAACTTTAGGTACCCATTGTGGCAGACTGACAATATCCTGCCTTATCATGGACAAACCTTATGAATTAAGATTAACTTTATTGAATTAAGTTAAACCTTATTGATTTAGGTTTAGTACCCTTGGAGTACATTCTATTAAAAATGCAATTGTGTATTTGTTGTGGAATTGTATGTAACTCCTTTAGTTGGGGGTGGAGTGGGGAGAGAGATGGGGATGTTAATGTAATTCCTCTGGTTATCAACCCCTTTGAAGCCAACCCACAGGAGAGGTTCATATATACTAGTTCAGACTAGATTCTTCAGGGACCAACAGATAGGATTTTTGGATAAATAGCCTGGTTTTAAACAGGCTCAGGTTCTGCTTCGTGGTCTAGAAAACAAAGAGGACCCCTGTACCACAGAGGGCCTCAGTCCTTAGGGAATGTTTGGAAGAACTGAGGCTCCTAAGGCCCCATAAGACTGGATACTTGTTTTGAGCTGAAGCTGTGATGAACTTGAAACCACAAGGAAGCCCTTTGGGTGGGGTGTTGATAGACTGCTCCTGCCAGAGCCCACATTAGGTTTACGATGATCTCTGGTAAGCTTATTAGCATATGTAGGTTCTTTATTGTTTTTAAGGCAGTGCTTTTACCTTAAGAATAAAATAGGCTTTCATAAAAAGATCTGTGTGGTACCTATAATTGCTGACAATAACTCTGATCAGTCTCTGAAAAGAAAGCGAGCAGATGTCGTGGGCAGCCTGTCTCTACTGAGAATGACACAGTGAAGGCAGGGGACTGTGCAGCATGGAAATACCCCAGTCAGAAGAGAGCAAGACGTGGGTTCCATCCAAGAAAGGCAATGGCTGGGGAGCTGGAAGCTGGAGAGGTGATGCGCTTGGTGGACCACTGAGGGGAAATGCAGGTGCAGCTGCCTTAAATGGTGACATCCTCATTTTAAAGTGTTGGCCTAGACTAGTGAACAGTTGCAGGCCAAATCAACTGTAGTGTAAGTACCCTGACTTACTGGAGGTACCAGGAGGAGAAATTTTACACAATGTGTCAAATTTGCCCATTTCACATATAGACGACTCCACTGAGTTGCACTCACTTATATACAGGAGGTACTAGGTCCACAGGTTATACTGGGTTAAATTAATACCAATATACCAAGCACATTTTTAGTACTATATACATAATCATTCCTGATATAACTCTATCAATTTCACAAGAGATGAATTTGGTTTTAAACTCTGCTCTCAGATACACATATGCCCCTACCACTGATTTTGCACATATCTGTCTGGAGGCAGAAATTAACACTTTAAATTAAAGTTTCTCAACTTTTATAAAAATACATTCTCATGAATCATTAACAGTTCTTTGGGATTGACAGCATTCTCCACTTGTAGATTAAACTAGTTTATCTGGCCCATAATTCCACTCATATTTTAAACTATTTTCCCTTTGCAGTCTTAATAAAAATGTAGAAGCAGCAAAGAATCCTGTGGCACCTTATAGACTAACAGATGTTTTGCACTTTTGCACTTGCATCCGAAGAAGTGGGTATTCACCCACGAAAGCTCATGCTGCAAAACGTCTGTTAGTCTATAAGGTGCCACAGGATTCTTTGCTGCTTCTACAGAACCAGACTAACACGGCTACCCCTCTGATAATAAAAATGTAGTAGCTTTCTTCTCCAGATGAATATCCATCAAAGAGCCCACTGTCAGTTTGACGTTGGTGTTTTATCTCCGTTAGGGATGTTCTATTCTGCCCATCCCCATAGTATTTGTATATCTCCTCTCACATTGAACAAATTGCGAACAATGAAGGGAAAGTCCACACAACACCATACTTATAGTTAATAAATATTGCAGTCTGTTGTGTAAGAATTAATAGATACACAATGAAAATTGTTATTCTGTTATAAATCAAATTATATGTGACTCAAGAAAGGGCCACTTTCACTTTAAGTTAAGGTGTCCCTCACTTTTACAGATTACAATCAAGGCTACTGGGCTCTGGTGGCAGAGGGTATGTGGCTGGTTTGGGGTTACCATTTAAGTCATCCATCTAAAGTATGACCTTGCTACTCCTGTACACGGCAAATAAGGCCTCTGCACCAGTCCTACATAGGATAGTATGGGAAAGCAATGGGAACCATGACTGCAGAGATCTAATAGACCTAGCAGATACCACAAAGGATGCAGCAGGACTGAAACTGTTACTCCACATAGCAAACTGTCAAGGAGGAAAGATTCAAGGTCTGAGCTACAAGTCCATTCCTTATTGTCTCTGTGTGAATTGAACCTCCTCCACCCAAAGCCTTATTATCTCCATTTTTCAGGTAGGGAAGCTGAGGCACAGAAACACCATGACTTGTCCAATATATCACACATGAAGACTGTTGCAGAGCAGGGAATTGAACCAAAGTCCCAGGTTAGTGCCCTAACTGCCAGACCATCCTTCCTGACTCCCAGTTCTGTGCTTTAACCACATAACATGACCTCTCCCCTGGTTGGCCTGTATCAATTGCCTGGATCCACCAAGGCAGCTGTAGCATAAACATCCCCTGCTGAAGGGCAGGAAAAGGATCTCAATGTGTTTGTGTGACCACAAAGAACTGAGTCATGTAGCAATTCCTAATGGGATTCCACTTGGCCCTGAAAACATCCTGAGAGAGTGCTCCTGTTTTCCTCTGGCATGCAAGACATAGGGAGCAACAGCATAAGGGCTCATTTCAATTGCACACATGTATTTCTGCTTTCCCCTTACTAGGCAAACAGTAGCTGTCACCTAATACCTGTATGTGAAATTGGTAGTGAAATGTAGCATGACTGAACCACTCATTACATACAGTTATATAGTTGCACATCATAATACATGTATTGGAAAGACAGAATACACCCCTGAAGCCATTGAAGAGATATCCATATAAATGAATACTTCCCTCAGCATGAGATGCAGGTGGAATGGTGAACAGGCCTGAAGAGTGAAAAGAAACATCTGGTTTTGATGATCTAAAATGTCTGCTCCAAATCTGTATATTTTTGGTTTTGGCAGATGGGACTCTTTCTGCACAGCTTTTAATACTTCATATTCTGCTGCAGCGTTTCTTTAAGATGATGAAACTCTAAGAAACCTGAAAATTAGCCAAGGCAGCTCCAGACTGTAAACCTTTTTCTGTTTCTTGGGAGCAAAGCCTGTGTACTAAGCATCACTGTGGCTGTCTGGACCATATGTAAGATAAGCAGATTCACCTTTCAGTGGACTGGACTCTAGAGAAAGAGCGAACAGACAAGCTGCTGGCTCTCTGCCCTGTGTGGTTGTAACTGAATGTAGTATTTCCTGTTCATGTTACAGTTCCAGGCGCTGGAATAGACATAGCTCTGACTACTTTGCTATGGAGAGCACATTCAAGCAATGCAACCTAATAAAACACTGGCTCAAACCCATATTTTTTTAATCATAAAGCTATGGTTAAATTACAGTTAATGCAGTAAAATTCTAGCAACTATACAGATGTTATCATACGAGTTTAGTTTATTAAGTGAAAACTACAGTAAATCTGTCATGACTACAGGAACACTAGATTCAAATTCTAGGTATTGTAGTAATAATGTGGTAAAACATGCTGAAGTGTAGTTTTAGGCTGGTATCTGCCTACATTTATTATAGTTCAAAAATAATGCAGTCACCAGGAGAGTTTTACTCTAACAGGCTATATTTCTAAATTGGTTAGCAGAATTCTCAGAACATAATCTGGTAGAACTATAGCTGTCATTTACTGAGTTGGGGGCTAACATGTGTAAGATGTAGAGGTTGAAGGTATGTAGGTATGCAACACCACATATTTTGTACTATTAGTTACTGCACATACTTGTTCAAGGACATTCACTGTTTCTACAAGATAGGAAGCAATGGACACCTTTGTATCAAAGGTTAGGATAGAGCCCTTAGTTCAGTGATACTGTCTCCACATCTCTTCATAGCTTTGCCTGTGACTCTTTTCTCTGGCTTGAGTAAACTGTCACCTGACAACTTAATATTCATCATGTGGCTGCCCAGGAAAAAGTGGTAGTTTTAGAGAAAAACTGCAGAGAAATGGGTAGACAGATTATTCAAGCCTTGCACACTCACACAGAGGTCCTGACTTTCAATGCCGAAGATTTGTTTTCTTCCATGTTGACTCTGACACAGGGAACACCTTCTCTGACCTAAGCCTTATAGCCTCTACCTTACTCTCCTACAAAACCTCAGCATGACCCACTTCTACTGTGACAAAGCCAAGAAATTAGCCAACTAATCATGGCCCTGAAGAGGGGCAGTTGATCATAGCTGACATTTATTAAGAAAAAACAGTGTGTATACACACTTGATGGATGTTTTATCCCTCTCCACAACCCCTCATAAGTGGGAGACGTCTGAGTACATAAATTGTATAATAATAATAATAATAATAATAATAATAATAATAATGAATGGCTTTACACGTGCAAAACTTAGCTGGATGATTAAACACCTACTTCAGTGTGCTATTACACATTTTGTGCATGTTAATGTGGGTTGCATGTGGCAGGTCTGTGTGCATTTCTACAGGTACAATTTAAGTGCCTGCATTTGCAATGCTGGCCCAAACACAGACATTGACACAGATTAATTAAACACGACTTTGCACTGGTAGCCAAAAAAGGCAACTGAAAATTTCTCCTTTGATATGGAAGCTTTAGAAGAGTGGCTATAACAAAGGGCACTAATGGTGCAGGAACTAAAATTAGGAGTGGAATTATCATTGAGCTCAAAATAATGCTGTTCACTTTATACCATTTATTTAGGGATTGCAAGGAATTAGTTTGGTGGTATTGCAGAGTGTGTTGGTGGAAGCTTTAACTTTAATGTTTTAATTGCCAATGTAAAGGTCTTTTGGTCTGAACCAACGCTTCTCATTCATTCCCTGCTTGCTCTGTATTCTCCCTCACAGACTGCTCCAAAGCTTCAGGAAAAACCTATTCCTGTATTTGGTGGTCCATATTCACAGCTTAGGGGAGTCTGTATATAAGAGCATAGTTGTGAGAAGAACAAACCTACTCCGCAGCCAATGGGAGCTGCGGGGGAGCACCTGCAGACAGGGCAGCATGTAGAGTTGCCTGGCCGCGCCACCGCATAAGAGCTGGAGTGGGGACATACCGCTGCTTCCAGGAGCTGCTTGAGGTAAGTGCCTCTGGGAGCCTGCACCCCTGACCCCCTCCCAGGCCCCAACCCCCTGCCCCAGCCCCAGCCCTTATCCTCCTCCAGCCCTCCAAACCCATCGGTCCCAGCCCACAGCACTGTCCTGTACCCCAAACCCCTCATCTCCTGTCCCACCCCAGAGCCTGCACCCCCAGCTGGAGCCCTCACTCCCCCCCCACACACTCCAACCCCCTGCCCCAGCCCTGATCCTGCCCTCTGAACCCTCAGTTCCAGCCTGGATCACCCTCCTGCACCCAAACCCCGCATCCTTGGCCCTATCCCAGAGCCTGCACTCCAAACCCTTCATACTTGGCCTCAACCCATAGCCCACACTTCGAGCCAGAGCCCTCATGCCCCCCCACAACTCCTAGCATGGTGAACGTGAGTGAGGGTGGGGGAGAGTGAGCGAGGGAGAGAGAGGGGATGGAGTGAGTGATGGGAGTGGCCTCAGAGAAAGGGCAAGCATGGGTGGGGCTTTGGGGAAGGGGTGGGGCATGGGGTAGGGCAGGGGTGTTCGGTTTTGTGCTATTAGGAAGTTGGCAACCCTATCAGCATACTGTCTCTTTAAGTTCAGACAGCAGCCTGAATAACCAATCCTGGGGGAGGGCACACCCTTCACATCAGCCCCCAGCTCTGCACAGCACAGCAATCTCTCCCCCCCTTTACCCCTCGAGCAGCAGCCCACTCTGCCTGCCTGTCTGTGGTTCTGTGAGTCCCTCCGAGTTCTCCCACAGCCTCCTCAGCTACCAGAGCATCCTGAGCAGCTCTGTGAGCTCTCCAGGCTGAGGAATGTCAAAGCTTGCTGGAGCTTTAAAAGGGGAAGGATGCATGCCTGCAGGGCAGCCGAGTTCAAAACAGTGAGCAGAGGGATCATGGCAGGCATTGTGGGATACTGGGGGGGCCAGTTATGTCAACATAACAAATGGCAGTATCTACACTAGCACTTAGTCGACAAAACTTTTGGGCAAAAAGCCACAT
This sequence comes from Mauremys mutica, assembly GCF_020497125.1. Taxonomy (NCBI): domain Eukaryota; kingdom Metazoa; phylum Chordata; order Testudines; family Geoemydidae; genus Mauremys; species Mauremys mutica. The sequence continues at coordinate 49,746,466 of NC_059077.1, forward strand.
GTCTCTCATTGAGGTGGTTTTATTTTGCTGCCAAAACTTAAGAGTTTTGCCACCAAAAGCTGTCTTTTGCTGACAAAACTCTGCAGTGTAGACAAGGCCTTAAAGAGGAGAATTTTCCTTACTATTTCATCTTTGAATCTATGATTTTTCTATTAAATAAACTTTATTTTTACCTTAAGCAGATTTCTGTTGTGCAAACCATGTGGAGTGTGTGCCAAAATGAACTGATAACTGGGGGCATGTTTCATGCCTGTGACGGTGATAAGCCAGAGGGGAAGTCTGAGTGTTCGGTAGTTAAGAACTCGGGAGATGGATTTGGAGGACTCAGGACTAGAGTCGATTGTTGAGGTCACCCTTCAAGAAGTAACTAGGCTGGTGGCAGCAAGGAAGGGATCTTATGCTTGTAGATCGGCTACTGGTGTCAGATTAGTGAACTATAGCAGCATATCATTAAGACACCCAAAGTTACAAGGCATGTGATGACACCCTTATTACTTCTGGATGATCCCCAAAACATTATAGTACATAATACAAAAATTTAAAATTAGTACGCATTTGAAAGCATATGTTTACACACTACAGGAGAATGAAATGTATGGTTTAAGCATAGGCAGGAACTTGTATGAAACAATTAGCTGCTTTCACAGAACTGGGGAAGAAGACAGGGTTAGTGAGGCATCAACCTGGCAGTAGAATAGATCCAGATCACTAATAGCCCACCATGGTTATCACATATGAGCGGGGATTGCCTCAGTCCCCCATCCCCAGCCAAACCATCATCACTGAATGTAATACATACTGAGTGAAGTTCTGACATAACCCCTTCATTCACCTTTCCCTCACACAAGGGATAAGGGCCAATGCAAGGGCTGCTCCAGTCTATACTCAACCTTGAAGCACTCTTCCCCTATGTGAATTAAAACTGCAGGCCCCAGACAAATACTCTTATCTCTGTCTTAGAATTGGGATAGATAATGGACTGGCATTCCTACCATTACCTCATTGTTTTGCCATATTGTCATTGTTCAAAACCGCCCCCACAACATGCATGCAACATCCTGTTCCTCATCAGATGGCTGCTGCCTTCGACTCCAGAGATGATGTCAATATCTAAGGCCCTTGCAAATGCTTACATAGCTTCTAGTTCCCTTCTTTAAATAAAAGTCCATCTTTCCTTTCCAGTAAACCTAAACCTCTAGGGTTCATGAATTCTGTAGCTTCTGAAACAGGTGTGTGACTGAGTCAAACAAACAGCTTGACAGCCCCCTAGTTTTTTCAAACATTTTAGAAAAAAATAACAATGTGAAATGTTTCATCTTACTGACATTCTACAGGTATAACTTTAAAATTACAGAACAAATTTTCTTGAATATTGACTTGTAATATTGATTTCAATGGTACTTAAAAAAATCAAGCGAAGTCTGAATAATGTAGGTGGGATTTTCAAAAGTGCTCATTGTTGGATTCAGTCAGTAGGAGTTTAACCGCTGACTTAAACAGAAGCAGAGTTAGGCCACAGCTTTTTCATATCACTCCTTGTATATCTGCACTGTACTTTCACTATCTGCAAAGCTGTATGAGAAATTCTAGCTTATTTTATTGTATGTTACCATGGATTATTTGCCAGTTAATGCAATATAGAGACATCACTTTTACAAAGCAAACCTGAAGGGTTGTTACCTAGCAGCTCTGTGTACTTGGGGAACCAGGGCGCAATACCCAGCCTGTCTGACTCACAAAAGACCTTCACCACCACCAGCCTCTGCTTGAACCAAAAGTGCATCAGAAGAAAGACTTACAAAAAGCAATGAAAAGGCAGTGGGAGACGCACCTAAACCCCTGGGATAAAGATGACAGAATTAAGGAAACTCCCCTAGCCTCATTTGCATCGAAGGCATCTCCATTAGCATACAGAATGGAGAACAGAGATTCCAAGGCAAGAACCACATGGAACTCTGGGACCAGAAAAGCAGGGAAGCACTGCATGATGGGGGATCGCTGCTCTAGATGTTAATGAACCCAGGCCTGCACACGCCCAGCTCAGTAGTTATCAGACCAATTCTAGTAATAAATCCTTTTTTAGTATCCAAAATAGTGAAGCTCCCTAATTGCATTGTGGGCTCCCTCCAAGGAACTCCGCCCATAGCCAGAAATGATCAGATCCCATTGTCTAGCCTGAACAAAACAACTTTGGTATACTCCCTTGAGCCATCAGTGTACCCATAAACAAATCTAGTGTTCTCCCTTGAATCATTGTTGTTTCTCTACAAAAACCTCTATCTACGCTCAAGTCAGTGTTCTGATGCCTGGATCCAAAATCTGCATCAGTTCCATTGGGACTTCATCTTCTCCTGATTGATCATGCTGTGGGCCCAGAGCCCTTTAAAACTTGCCCGCGGCTCCGGCGGCCGGGCTGGGGCTGGGGCTGGGATTTAAAGGGCTCAGAGCTCACCACCACTTCGGGCAGCCCACAGCCCTTTGAATCCCGGCCGCATCTCCGGCAGCTGGGCTGGGGCTGGATTTAAAGGGCTCGGGGTTTCCCGCGGCTGCAGGCAGCCCAGAGCCCTTTAAATCCCTGCCGCCAGGCTGGGATTTAAAGGGCTCAGAGCTCCTCGCCACTGCGGGCAGCTGAGAGCCCTTTACATTCTGGCCGTGGCTCCGGCGGCCAGGCTGGGGCCGGGATTTAAGGGCTCAGAGCTCCCGTGGCTGTTGGCAGCCCAGATCCCTTTAAATCCTGGCCGTGGCTCCGGTGGCCGGGCTGGGGCCGGGATTTAAAGGGCTCGGGGCTGCCCCCACCCGGTAAAGCTCAGGGTTCCCCATGGCAGCCGGAGCCCCAGGCCCTTTAATTTGCCTCTGAGCCCCGGGGGGGCTCCCAGCCACCTCTTCAGCTGGGAGCCCCTGGTTGATATAAAGGCCCTGGGGCTCCCAGCCACAGCCGGTGCCCCAGGGCCTTTAAATCTTGAGAGACCACGCCTCTTCTGCTTGAGGCCACGCCCCCTCAGGGCTCCGGCAGTACCGGTAAGTCCTGTAAGTTACTTTCACCCCTGTATGTAGCTAAGCTAAAAGATCCATGCAGCGCCCCAAAATAATGTGGGGGTATGCTCATCAAGGGGGTTACTACCAGAACAGTTGTAATGTGAAAGTGGGGATAGAGCTGTGCTGAACCTGGGACATATGAGGGTTGCAGCTTGGAAGTGCTGTTCAACCCAGTCTGCTGAGTCCAGTGACATATGAGGGTGACAGATTAAAAGTGCTGCTCAACCCAGCCTGCTCAGGCGTACTCTATTCCAGTGCAGTGCCCATGGCATATGAGGGTGACAGTGTGGAGGTGCTGTTTGACCTAGGCTGCTGAATCCAAGGGCCTATGAGAGTGATAGCTTGGAAATGTTGCTCGACCTGGACTGAGTCCAGTGACATATAAGGGGTCAGCTTGGGAGTGCTGATTAACCCAGTCCTCTCAGAGGCGCTGTGTAAATGTGTGTGTGTGTGTGTGTGTGTGCGCGCACGCGCGCGCTTCAGGGGCTGGAAGAACCCAGCTCTGGGGAACCTAGGTCCTGCAGGATAGCTCTGTTGGGAGGGAACTTGCATCAGGGAGAAGTAGAGCTCCGTATGACAAAAGCAGTACATTGATAGAAGTACAGGACGACCCCCCTCCTCTGAAGAGTTACCCTAATAATTGAGCATACCCCAAAGTAACAGGCAAAGCTGGTAACAGAGAGCAGACTTAAGTTGATATTTCTAACCTAATTCTGCATATCCTTAACATTTTCTGACTTTTGTGTGCTAGATTTCTCCATCTTAGCCCTGAAGCTACATTTTAGAAGAGTGAAATAAAGTATATCCACATGCATCATATAATACTTCACAAAAGAAATAGGAATGTATTGCATTTGAATTGTACTTTTTGTTTTAAAAATAAAGCATTTCAATCCTGCTTATTATCCTTATTATTCACCCTGTGTGAGTGTTGTGGGAATTATGCCATGGCTTGTTAGGGCTGAGCATTTGGTAGTTCAAGGATTCCCATGAACTCTAATGATGAGAAGTCAGACAGATTGTAATTTGGCCTTTTTGTTGTGGCAGCTGAATTCTACCGCAGGGTGTAACACAGACTGATTCAAGTTCTCCTTTCAGTTACACCCATGCAACGCTATACACATGATGTCACTGGAGTTGCAGGGATGTAACTGAGAACTGAAACTGGTATGTAATATCACAAATTCCTTTCAGAGACAGCAGGTTAACTGGCCCAAGATAGCAAGCAAAGGACAGTGTCAGGGAGTCAAAGAGAGGTTCAACCTAACTTTGAATTGCCATACTTGTTAATTTGTTTTACAGCCTTAAGGTTATTCAAGGAGCTTCTGACAATTTATTAAGAAATATTTCTCCTTCTGTATCATGAATTTCTGTATCTTTTCACTTCTTTGGCATTTACTAAGTTTCTGTTTCTGCTTCTTATTCACCCAAAATCATAGGATGATGTCAGGAATGATTAGGACATTACATTCATGGAGGATTAGTTTATCAGGAGAACAGAAATTTTCCAGCACAAGAAGATTATGTGTGAGAACTAAATTGTTTATGGACACCATGATTTCCAGTACTTCTGCTATCTGTAAAACAGCTGAAAAAAACCCTTATTGCTTCTCTATGAATGCATGTGTCTTCTCACAAATTTGTGATGCTTACTGTGGGCAGAACAAAGGCATTAAAACACACTTATAATTTATTGTGAGAAATTCTGTGCTCCCATCTGCACTTTCTTCTACCATGAATTATCACAGATGGAACTCTATCTTCAATCTAGTGATGATGAAGAAGACATAACAACTTCACTCCTATCTAGTCCAGCCTCATCTCCTCCAGGCAGAGGTCAGAACTTTCCTACCCTATTGCCCAGAAGATGCATGGACTGTTGATCTTCCCCAGAAACTTGGAATCCATAGAGATTCCAGAATTCCCTGATGCAAGACTAATGCACAAATGGACTGGTAAATCACTATTGCCATCTACTGTGCACTGCCACTGATGGAATGGTACTTAAATGCTTCCCTCTCCCTCATTGCCTTGATAGATCACTTTGCTTCACTGACCATGTATGTCAGTTTAATATGAGAGCAACAGATTAGAACATCTACGGCATTACTAAAAATGTACCATGGTGCACCATAAGAACATAAGAACATAAGAACGACTGTACCAGGTCAGACCAAAGGTCCATCTAGCCCAGTATCCTGTCTACTGACTGTGGCCAATGCCAGGTGCCCCAGAGGGAGTGAACCTAACAGGCAACAATCAAGTGATCTCTCTCCTGCCATCCATCTCCATCCTCTGACAAACAGAGGCTAGGGACACCATTCCTTACCCATCCTGGCTAATAGCCATTTATGGACTTAACCACCATGAATTTATCCAGTTCTCTTTTAAACGCTGCCATAGTCCTAGCCTTCACAACCTCCTCAGGCAAGGAGTTCCACAAGTTGACTGTGCGCTGTGTGAAGAAGAGCTTCCTTTTATTTGTTTTAAACCTGCTGCCTATTAATTTCATTTGGTGACCCCTAGTTCTTGTATTATGGGAATAAGTAAATAACTTTTCCTTATCCACTTTCTCCACATCACTCATGATTTTATATACCTCTATCATATCTCCCCTTAGTCTCCTCTTTTCCAAGCTGAAGAGTCCTAGCCTCTTTAATCTCTCCTCATATGGGACCCTCTCCAAACCCCTAATCATTTTAGTTGCCCTTTTCTGAACCTTTTCTAGTGCCAGTATATCTTTTTTGAGGTGAGGAGACCACATCTGTACGCAGTATTCGAGATGTGGGCGTACCATCGATTTATATAAGGGAAATAAGATATTCTCAGTCTTATTCTCTATCCCCTTTTTAATGATTCCTAACATCCAGTTTGCTTTTTTGACCGCCTCTGCACACTGCGTGGACATCTTCAGAGAACTATCCACAATGACTCCAAGATCTCTTTCCTGACTCGTTGTAGCTAAATTAGCCCCCATCATATTGTATGTATAGTTGGGGTTATTTTTTCCAATGTTTTTCCATCACTTTAAATCTATCCACATTAAATTTCATTTGCCATCTATCACCGAAGTTATAGAATTTTTGCAGTTGACTTTAAGTGGGATCGGGTTTTGACCCCTGAAGTGTGTAGAACTACTTTTGCCACCTTGCTCAGCCCCTCAACTCAAGGAGAACATTTCTGTTAGTTTCTCTGAACCAGAGCCAGATTAAGGCAGGGGCTTTAGGGACTGCAGTCCAGGGCCCTGGCTCAAGGGGGGCCCTGCAAAAATAAATCACAGGCAACGATCTCCAACTATGGGCCACTAAAAGTCCTCTGGTGTAGTGAGGCACTCAGGCTGCCTGCCTGCCTGCCATAGCCCCATGCTGTTCCCAGAAGTGGCTGGCTACTAGCACGTCTTTGCAGCCCCTGGCATGGGGGGAGGCGGCTCCGCATGTTGCCCCCGCTCCCAGTACTGTCCCTGCAGGTCCCATTGGCCAGTTCCAGGAGCCACAGAGATGTCCTAGCAGCCGGCCGCTTCCTGGAGCAGTGTGGGGCTATTGCAGACAGGCAGGTAGGCAGCCTGCCTGAGCCCTGCTGCGCTGCTGGCCGGGAGCCACCTGTGGTAAGTGCCTCCCAGCCAGAGCCTGCACCTCGCACCCCCTTCTCCACCTCAACCCCCTGCCCCAGATCAGAAGTCACTTTTCTCCACCCAAACTCCCTCCCAGACCCCACACCTCCTCCTGCACCCCAATCCCCTGCCCGAGCCCCAGCCCCCTCCTGCACCAAACACCTTCCCAGGAAAAAGACTTGTCTACAGGAGCCTCACAAAATCTAATAACCCCAGGCCCACAGGAGAGTTAATCCAGCCCTTCTCTGTACTAGTTTGTATCAGTGGTGATTGGTTTATCAAATACAATTGTATAGTGAAAAAACTCAAGATCAGATGAACTTCCAAATAATAAGTCAAGCAAATCAACTCAGGTGTTAGGTAACCCCTTCATTCCAGAGTTCAAGCATAGGTACAGTGAAACCTACAAAGGCTGCATCTTCTAACAAACTCCTCATCCTAAGCAATCTTTTCAGTTCTTCTCTGAAAGCTTATAGTATAAAAAATGGCACTGTGACTTCCCTATTTATTATCCTTCCGTGATTTGCATATTAAGTGTGCTAATTTGCATGTAAAAAGCTGGGTTTTTTTCTGTTTGTGAGCCCTGCAAACACAATCTGAATTTCAGAGTCAAGCTGGATTTTTCTTTCCCATTCACCATCACTCAACAATAGGTGAAGTTCCGCAGACAATTCAGGCCCTCAGTTCATCAATACAACTCCTATGTCTTTAAAATATATCACTGTAACTGATTGGAGCTTGGAGCTGAAACATAGCACAATGAAAAACTCCCACTTACTTCAGTGAGGTTTGGACAAGTCCTTGATGAACATGTAATCTGTTGATGGTGCAAAAAAGTAGAAGTTGTGGAATTCTGCTCAGTTTCTCTTAGCTGTGTGGTCTCCTGCAGAACTAAAAGGAGTTAAAATAGTAACAAATATGTTTTGGCACTAAAGTAATCAGATATGACTCTGAATACACACAGAGGGCAGATTTGTTGAATAAGATGACATTTTCCCAGAGTCACGTGTCAGAGTAGAACCATACCTTAAAGTATCCCCAAGCTTCCCTGTAAAAATGTGTTGGATCTTTAGTTAAACGCATTGCCTCCATTAGCGAATAGGGCTTTGATTATTCCCATGTTTTAACATTTAAGACAGGCTTCACGATATTTTCAATCTATTCTGTTTGTGAAATTTAAGGAGTCTTCTCAGAGGTTTGTTGGATATTATCATTTACCACACTCAGAAGGCATCACAATCCCCAGGACTGAGGAAATAAAGGGAAGCCAGTCAAGCATGCTATTGTCAGAAGGGTTTTTAGCCAGATTTGTTATAGAGTCTTAACGGAATGTGTTGAAGATTTTGAGCTTAACTTTCAGTTTCCTTCTTTCCATTTTTAGCCATTCTGGATTAGGAGATGCAGTTCACAATAGAGAGCCTTGTATCTTTGTTCAATGGATACTACACATTTGCCGCTACTGCTGTTTCATTTCAGCATCTGCTACAGAGCATCTTGATCAAGGAGATTTGACCCATGTACTAAATTCCCACTTATATCAATGGTATTTCTATGCTCAGATGAAGGATAACAGGTGAAAGCTTGGCCCCAGTGAAGTCAATGGATGTTTTGCCATTGATTTCAGTGAACCAGGAATTCATTCAATATATTTACTGGATATTTATAATAGACTTTGAGTTTTCCTACTTTTTCCTTAGTAACCTTTCCAAATTCATTATATTTCCTTACCTAAAAAACCCACCAATTTAATCCCCCACAATAAATAAATCTATTTAGAAGATAAAAGTGGCAGTGAGACTATTTGTGACCCTCTAAGTAATAATTGTTATGTTATTTAATATTATTTAAATTACATTATTTAATAAGTATGAAAGTCCTACAGTATTTAATAGACCATATTAACTTTTCTATAGCTTTTTTCCTAATCATCCCATAGAACTTAGAGAATTTTAACCATGCCCATCAAATTCTATAGGTGGTTCAAAAGTAGAAAAGTTAGTATTTTTATAAGAATCTATAGATGTTCAGTGTAATATTTATAGAACCCTATTGGTTTAATCCCTGTGAAGTTCAACATGATTTTTCATAAGATATGAAAAATCTTGTAGCAGCACTGAAGTTAATATGGCCTGGTTAGTTTGTAGAATTGGTCATGGAGCTCAAGTACTCTGCCAAAGTTATTTACTCTAATCAGTGTCAGCGGTTCTCGCCTGTGGCCAAAAGGTCAAGACCTAAAATCCTACTAGCATCAATCTCAGCTTTTTTAGTCTCTAATAGATATGGTACTGGAAGGGTTGAGGGCATGAGGAACTTCACATCAGAATTCATGGGAGCTGGCTTCCTCCACGCCACTATACCCTCTCTTTCTGAGGTGATACCAGTAACCTAATTGGCCTCTCAGCCCCTCTTTAACCCTACCAGGCTAGTATGGGGTGTACACCCCATCACAGATAGCTTTTCCTGCTTCCCAAGGGGTAAATAGACTCTTAATACAATAATCTTCATCCACTTCTCCACTGCTCTGGTGCATCCATTTGCACCTGCTGAGAGAAGAAATAAGGAGAAGCTAAAGCTAGAGAGCTATGACTAGTTCTCTTTCCTTGCACAGCTGCTTTAAAAACACGCTGCTATTCCCTCCTCTATGCTTTAGGACTAGTTTACAGGCCAGAGACCCAGCGGATGTACCTCAGTGGAGCTTCATTGGGTCCTGTGTTTCTAATGACACCTTCCTGTTATATTTACATAAGAATGAAAAATATAGTGTTGTCCCTTTTTACCTGATAAGCTAGCCAAAAATTTGAGGTATAGTAGGTTGTTCCAGTTAGGAGGTGAAATTAATGATAGGTATTTCTTTGTTGCAGTTTTGTTTATTTACAAAGACAGTACAAAGTCCTACATCTCTGAATAAAGAAGGAATCAAATAGCAGCAAAAAGCTTTGTTTGCTCACAGCACCAAGAGTAGTCTTTTCAGCCTGCAGCCCTGACCCAAACACTCTCCAGAGCAGGGCAGGCTTTAGGCCAATTAGCCCGATTCCCTGGAATCGGGCCCTGTGCCAGGGGCCCCGCGCTTTAGGCACCTTTTGAATTTTTTTTTTACTCACCCAGCAGCGGTCCGCTCTGGGGGTCTTTGGCGGCATTTCGGCGGCGGGGGGTCCTTCGGTGCTGCGGAAGACCTGGAGCGGACCGCTGCCAGGTATTCGAATTGGGCCTTGCAATTAATAAAGCCGGCCCTGCTCCACAGGTTACATCCATGGTCATACACCATGCTTTCAGCGGCCCCTTCAGGTTGCCTGTTTGTTTCCCTGATCCTCTGTGTTCTGCCTTGGTGGAGTCAGAGAACCTTTTTATCTTAGATGGAGACTTGTGATTAACTTATTCTTACAGTTATGCTACTTAAAGTGTGAGTTCACACTCATCGGTCTCAGTGAGGTTTTAACTCAGTCCATTTTAAGATTTCACCCAGCTCATAGCAATATTTTTAAAGACTCAACTGTCATGTCATAAACCCTATAGACAGGGTTAGGCAAATTCATCATTTCCATAGAAACAAAATCTTTCCAGGCCAAGGGAGCTACAGTATATTCAGGAGAAAAAAGGGTGGCATCTCCACAGGGATTTTACAATGGGTTCAAATGTGTCTCATGTTTAAGTAGCTGAATCATAAAAATTTGAATCAAACCCAGGGACAGACAGTTCTGCCAAAGTGCTTTATCTGAAACCCACAGAACAACACTCTACATTTAGACCTCGAAAGGTTCAAAGACTAGTGAATAGTTAGCGTGATATATGGGGCTGGTAACCCCGCCTATTCTTGAGGTTGCCTGACACTCCTCATTGTAAGATTCTGTTTTCAGTTGCTTATTACTCTGCCAAATTTTAATCATTCAAGCTGAAATTTTCCATGCCAGGTGTCCGCCCCAGGCTGATTTTTTTATTAGTATTTTAATTGGGGGGGGGGGCGGATTTCAGCTTATACATTTTTGCCTTTTCCAAGAAAAAGGCTAGGTAAAAAGATTCCTCCCCTGCTTAAATTCTGGCAAACTTTTCTTTGAAAACCTCTAGTGTTCTATGCTTTGGACAAGGGACTTGACATTTGGCAGGAGGTGGGGAATTGGCCTTTGTGTCAAGAATGTGCCCTTTGCTGTCCCCATGCAAATCTGCCCAAATTTTGCATAGAGGTAAACCTTTGAAACATCAACATTTGTAGATGCTCAGTAGGGACTTGCTAATGCATCACAGGTGAAGTCCTTGGAGATTCTAGCTACACTAAGAATCCTCCAGCCTGGGGCTGAGCAGGACTTTCCCTGCAACTGCAGTTATGAGCTTCTGCAGGCTGGGTCAGGGCTGACAACTGGAACTGAAAGCAGGAAGCCTGTCTCTCAATGACCTGTCCCACTGCTGGGCACAGGCAGCATGGAGCAGGAGGTGGACAAGAACTGGAGTCAGGAATTGAGGGGACAGGCAGAGTAGATTTGGACAGAGCCTGGAGGTGAAGATTGGAATTAGAGGCTGGTGAGGTGGGGAAGGGAAGCTGGAACTGGGAGCTGAAGAGACTGGGATTGGCTGTAAAAGGAAAGTGGAACTGGGATTCAGGATAGAGGCTGGGAGAGGCAGCTGAGGGAGGAGACTGGGACTGGCTTGCAAGGAGACTGGGAGTCAGGGAACAAGTGGGAGACAGTGAGTGGGAGAGGGAGATTGAGATTGAATGAGGAACTGGGGATAGAGGCTGGGACAGGCTGGGGAAGTCAACTGGGAATCAGTGGGGCATGGGAAGGGAGGAGAGACAGATTTTTCAAGGAGATGGAGTGCAGGAGGAGAACTGGGATTGCCTGAGCAATGAGACCTGGACACAGAGATGGGAGAGCACTGAGAGTGGACATTAGAATAGAGAGGGAGTCAGTGGCGATGAGGCATGGAGGGCAGGCAACTGGAGTCAGGGGGAGGGAGACAGACAGATCAGCTGAGCTGGGAGTTGGTGAACTGGGCCTCACTGGGCAAGGAGTTTGGGGACAAGTGGGGAGAGAGCCTGGGATGGGGAGTCTGGAGAGGAAACATTAGGATTTGCTGGGGAAGGAACCTGGGACTGACTAGGTGAAGAGAATGGGTCTGGGGTAGGGAACAGACAGAACGGGGACAGAGACAGGCTGGAGGGATAGGACAGAAGGTGTCAAGTTTAGGGGTAATAGGCAGAAGGATCTGTGCCCACTAGAACACATTCCCATCCAGAGTCTCGAATGGAATCCTAAATTTGCTGGTGTCACCATTCTAGGTTGTCAGCAAATAGCTGTGAAACCCACTGGCAAAGTGTTCCATGGAGAACTGGATTCTATCCCTGCCTCTGCTACAGAGTTCCTATGTGATAACAGGCATGTCACTTACACCAAACTTTTCACAGGTGTGACTAATGGTATGTTCCTAGTTTTCTGGGTGCCTACTTGAGAACCTGAGGTCAGATTTGTGAGAGTGCTGAGCTCTCAGAGCTGCAATTAAATCAATGGGAACTGTGCTCTGATGCTATATAATGGTAAGAACTTTGAAAAATCCTAAGGCTCTCAAGCTGAGCACCAATAATTATTGGATACTTTTTACTTTAATATCTCTGTGCCTCAGCTTTCCATGTGTAAAATGGAGATAATACTCTATCATCTAACAGAGATGTTATGAAAATAAATTTATTATTTGTGAAGAACTCAGTGATGGGCTCCATAGAAAAGCCCATGAGGAAATAATTCTGTCTTCAGAGCAGGATTTTAACAGCATGCAGTGAATTTTTCACAGGGCCACAAATTGAACAAGAAGAAAACAAAATATTGAATTGCTGTTTATTAAGGGAGTACCATCCGTCCTGTCCATTGAATGAGATTCTGTGGAAAAAAATAGTATGTGATCATATAATGAAAGACTGTATCACAATGTATATGCACAAGGTGGGGGGGAAATTAAGGTTCCACAGGCATCCTTTATTCTGGTATTTCCTACTTTTTGAGTGATTGACTTCATAACCTCAATAATGTTCTTTTTGTGTTTAATATGCTGATGACCGGATGCTTGCTGAACTTTGGTTAAAATGTCCCCCATGACAACCTCTGCATCAGAATGCCATAATGCCTTTTCTAACCATTTTTACAAGGTATATTTTGGCAAGTTTGTGAGTACTATTATGGAAGGTAAAAGGGGAGAGAAGCAGCTTATTTTGATGAACTGACAGGAGCTGACAGGGTGGCAACGTTCAGTTATGGTCTGATCGTGAATGAAGTCTAAGCCATTTAGACTAGCATTTAAAATAAATATTAAGAGAGGAAGAGGGGAAGGCAATAATGGTGGAAAGGGATTTGTATAAACAACCTCCTCTATAACTATTTGTATTATTATTACATTTCATCTGAACAATAGATATAATCCAGGTTTTCCCTAAGAAACCAGATGAGTTCAAGGCAAAACATAAATCATGCTTATTTACTTCTACAGTGACAGTTTATAGTTAAACAATGCAGTTTTGTTTTCCTTTCAAAGATTTATTGTAGTGGACAACTGTTACTGACTCACAGAAGCCATTCAGAGAGACAGATACATAGTCTAAATTCAATGCAAAAAGTCGGATTCTGCACTGATATCATGCACAACAGGAATAATTACATGGACGTCAATGGAGCCCCATCAGTGTATGTAAGAGAAGAATCAGGCCCAATAAAGATACAGTATTAGTAGACAGTATCCGAGAAGTTGTTTCCTGAACTGAAACCTACTTTATCGGTCAGTGTCCCATCAAGGTAGATATAATCAGCCTATTATTCACAGTATATTTAAGTATTGTTGCAAGTACTTATCTTTCTGCAGTCACTTACCATATAGGATCCAAATCCCTTGATTCTACCCATTAAGCTGCAACTAAGATTCTTTGATTTAAAGAGAAAAAGATGATGACATATAATTGTGCTATTACCACCAAAAACATTTTAAGGTGAGACCTGATCCCTTGTGACTAGAATAAGCCTGACAAGCCTGTCAAATGATGATGTATCTTGTATTCTCGTCTTCCCTATAAGCACCCAACATTGTCAACAGCTGCAGAGGGGGAAAAGAGCATGAAAACGATTTTCACAGAGCAAGAGATTAGCAGCAAAGATAATGCCCTTAGCCTGCAAAGTGAGACTATCAATTTGATCCTTCAGCTGCTCTAGGGAATTATTCAGCCTTCACAGGCGTGTACTTTGTCCTAGGGGACATGCCTTTTCCCTTAGATATTGCAGCGAGAGGCTGGTGCATGATAGAGGGGGTGCATCCTTTCTTTAAATTACAGGGAACCCATTAATACTGGTTTAGGGATTAAGAACTAGCAGTTTATCAAAATTCCATATTCTTTCAACATCCGGGATATAGCCAGCTTGTTAGTGTTGCAGTTCTGTCATCAGTTCAAACAATGAACAAGAGGAGAAAAATGACTTCTCAGCTTCATCTCCATGGCAATAGGCTGACATTTTTTCCTTGTGCACACACAGAGTTTTGTCAGTTCAAGCCAAAGCCACTTTTAACATATGATTTCATAGTTTAACAGCTTTACCAAGTCTCATTCATTTAGTCAAAACAGAATAATTCACATTATTAGCTGGAGTATACTAGAAGGGGCTTCCTAGTTGATGGATCAACTAATATTCTTTATCTGGTTTGCAAATCCAGTTCAGACACTGTGAACCCAAAATAAAGTGAATGGTTTTGGTGTTTTAAAAAAGGAGCAAATTTCTGAGAATTAGTGTGCTGTGTTGCAAAAGTCTTGCTGATCAAACTCACACAAGAAACTGCAAACATTTATTGTGCAATCTGGATTTAGCTTCAATTAGGCAAGCACTGGGATGGCCCTACTGAAGTCATTCCAGAATGAGATGTCTCCAAGGGACCATAAATTCCATACTTTCCTAGGAAAGATGCTTTTATTCTAGGGCAAGAATTCTGCTGAGCACCTCCCATGGAGCTATAGATTGACTTAAAAAGCATAATGACTGCATTTCAGATAAGACAGTGATGAACTATGTGTCTTCAAAGAATGAGAAGGAAACTTTCTTTCCTTCTGTTGACATCAGAAACAAATCCTTAGCCCACAGGACATTTGAAAGTGGGTTTTCTGTTTTCAAAGGAGACAATACTCCCTATATAACAAAATGCCTCTGGCTAGCTTATTTTGAACTTCCCTTTTATTTTCAGAGGTTTTTGTTAGAGGCAAGTTAATTTTTTTATTACTCAAATTTTAAGATAGTTGTAATACTTCACACAGCACTTAAAACTTTTGTGTTAACCCTATATATCATTTAAATGTGCAGTGGTTTGTGTTTCCTTCTTACACAATAAAATAGCCCTGTCCTGCTGGATCAGTTCCTGTTGTCACACAAATAATAGTTTGTTTAAGTGCAAGACCTGCAAGATTTCTGATAGGAAAATGTTCCATCAGAATTATATTTTTCCATTTAAGGTTTAAACCAACTGTTTCAGGAAGAGAAATAGCCCAAATACTACTGGAATCTAAATAAATATGTAGTGAAGAAAACAATTCTGGTTTTACATCTTCTTACAAAATATATCTATATTCTCCAGTACCCTGAATCACATATAGTCATTTCCACCTGTACAAAGTGGCAGTAAAATGCAACCAGATCAAAATGGTGATGTTTTAAACCCAACTTGAATTGCCAATTTTGGTTGGACATATTCCTGGAAGTTTCTTTACATGACATAATCTTTATTTAAAGACTAATCCCTAATTCCTGGAGATCCAGGGCAATTCTGGAGGATTGGCAACCCTTCTGTGCACTCACTTTGCAATGGTTTAAATGACTATATATGGCACAGAACAATTAATTTAAAGTTGTACAAGCAAAGCAAAACCTTTCAAAGATGATGTAAAATTAGAATATTACTGGTTTATTCTGCTTTGTTGGTAAAACTTTAACTTCTGCCAGTTCTCTTTCTCCTCTCCTCAGCCCTCATTCTCTGAGTTAAATTGTAATACCCTTACCATTCTGTGTAGTATCTTACTCCATTACTAATTATTAATTATTATTATTATTATTCACCATTTATATTGCAAGAACACCTAGGCCAGGTTCCCATTGTCCTAAGCACTGTATAAACATATAACAAATTACACTAATTGTCCTTTTGAAATACACAGTAAAAAGCACTACTCAGTGTGAGTAAGGATGGCAACATCTGTCCCTCTAAATAATGGTACCAATGCATTTACTGAAAGTCGTTATAAAGATTGGTGTTTGGATGCTGCTCTATAGAGAAATATTTATTTGAAGTATGAGGAGGAAAGCTTTTTAATCTTTTTAATTTGCATGTCCTCTCTATTTATAAGCGTAGCCAAATAATGAAGGCAGGAAAATATTCTTTTAATGCTGTACCTATTGTCCTAGTATAATTAAAGAAAGAACCTGAAATGCAATCAAATCTCTTGCAGAAGGATTCACGGTGGAAAATTAACAAAGGGTTTTGTAACCTAAAATACTTATAAAACAATGGAATAGGCAACGGATCTTATTGGTTAGTAAGGCTATAACCCTAGGAGTATTTGGCCTTAATTTTCCCTTAATCACACAGGCTGATAAATGTTATCACACTCCCTTGTATGCTAGCCCTACTAAACTTTTATTGCTTCCTGTTCTTATACAGTGAATTGTTTGGACTCAAGGCTGGGTCTCCTCCTGATATTAATCTGGTTTAGAGCTTTTTGATGGTTATTAGATGTCACAGCTAGAATTTTTAGTCTTTTTTATTAATCTGAAGAGACTTTCTTTGTCTCTTTTTAAGGTTTCACTGTGGAATTTGTAGTCGCTCCTCTCAGTAATGAAGATTTGGGCCATCCAAATCACATTCCCTAGATGTTTGTTTTCCCTGGCTCTTTGTTTTTCATCTGTTCTATCTGGTAGCCTGATTAATCACATTGAACAATGTTAGGGACTTGCCTGATATTCCTTCTGGGCTGAGGCTGTAACATGCTGAGCACCCACAACTCCCACTGAACTCCATGGGAGAGGAGGGTGCTATCAACACTTCCCAGGAGGCTCTGTGAATACCTTTGCAAGTTCAGGACCTCTAGAACGGTGGCAGCTGTGGAAACTTAAGGTAACAGTGTCTTTCCTCCTGAAAAGCTCATTCCATTTCATCTGACACTGTGTCTCAAAGAGTTGAGGATAGGCACAAAAGAGGTACAGCTTTGTTTCCCTATCAACATGAAGCTACCAAGCTGAAGTAACAAGGTCTAAAATTGTGCTGGCTTTATTGCAGCGGATTAGACTGTGATTTTGAATGGACTAAGACCCAGATCCTCAAAGGTATTTAGGCTCCTAACTTCCACTGAAAGTCTAAACATCTTCGAGGATCTGGGCCTAAGTACCTGCACAAGGGCATGAGGGGTGAGAAGCTCACTGAAACCTGTGGGAGCTATGAGACCTTCAGTCCAAAAGCATGGGAAAAAAGGGTGCTGCACACCCACTTATACCCCTTTTGGCCAGGTGGGTAGGGTGTGGACAAGGCAGAGGTGAGAAATGGGTAGAACCACTCCCTTAACTGCTGGCCAGCACATCTGAACCAGTGTGTGAAAGTCATAATTTGACGCTGGCTCATTCCAGAGCAAGGAGTAAGTAGAGGAGGAATTGTGACTCAGAGGGGTGTCTCCTGTGGTTACTCCTGGAATGGTGAAGCTTATGCACCACCCCTTGCTTGACATCATCGTCTAGACCATCTAATGCAGCAGTGAAACCCTCCAAAGATTTTTCTTCATTTTCTTCTGGAATTTTCCCAATTGCTCTAAATGTTGTGTCAGTTTTTGCTGTGCATTGAACAGCACACCCACAGCAGATTGTGCAAGTACATTTAAAAAACAAAATATGTTCCATCTGTTTGTGCAGTAATGTTAATGAGATCTACAGTACAGGTTTCTTACTTTAATCCTTCCAATTTATTCTGCTTGTTTTTATATTTCAAGTGGCAGTAGCTTTGGGACTCGATAATTTGTAGTAGTCTACAAAGATCAGCAAATTTACAACAAATTGTTTTGCAGTGGTTCACGCAATCCAAGAATGCACAGAATTAAACCTCTCTTAAATCACAGCGCATTAAAGACACCCAACTTTAAAAGCCATGCGGCCCAATTCTGTCCCCACGTACATACACAGGTCTCTGGTTTAAATCAATGGGAGTGAGATGTGCTTGTGAAGGCAGAATTTAGCCCATATCTTTATATTGTTGTGCCTCTCATGTTGTCGGGGTTTCTCTTGCTGTAGTAATTCACCTTAATGTCACCGCTTAGATCTATATCTACTCTTATTTAGGACCTGATTTTGCTACCCTTATTTACAAGGACTACTATCTTAACTCTATGAGTAGTCCCATTGATTACTACACATGGGATTGCTTATTGAGTTTCATTATACTACTTATAGGTCCAATTCTGCCAACTTTATCTACACTGATTATTTTTATTTATTTTGTTTCATATACTCCTTCAATAAAAAGGAGCATCTATCCTTTGCTATAGATGCTCCATGACACATTTTAAAATTACAGTAATAAACATAGACTCCCTCCTTCAACCAATAATGAACATATACAATAAACCAGCACCCAGAAAGCTATTTAAAAGTCTTTACAATCTCTCAGGTTAGAACAGTACTGTACTACCACTGAAGTAAATGGGATTCCACCTGTAGTGAGGTATAAACTCAGCTTCAGTAAGGGTGACAAAATCTAGCCCAGGATAACATTTACAGTAAAACAGCATTATTCTCTTAAAGAAGCCAAAGATAATGTACTGAAAATCAAAGGATCCAATGGTGTAAACCGTTACTAATATGAGGGACTTCAGCAAAACTACTTATATAGGACTTGAGCCAAGACTGCGTGGAGCACCCTCCTATTCCATTGAAATCCAGTGTTGGAAGCTCAGGACTGAGCCCTGTTGTGTGAGTGAGGCTGACTTACACGCATGCCACTTTTCAGGATCATGCTCTTATTCATTTTGCCAGAAGAAGCACATTGCAGGAGCACCTATGAATCAACCTCTAAGCTTGCTAATGTCATAATGTTAATGGAAATAATTGTATAATCACCGCAAAACATTTTTATTTAAAAAGTGGGCAGAAGATAGAACATTTGCATTGTGTTTTCTTGAACAATATTATATTGATTAGGAATAAATTGGCCCCATTCCTGGACTAAAGGTTATTTATTTTTTTCAAGCCTAGAAAACTGTTTTTCATTCCAGCACAATTAGCTGCAGGTGGTGGTGCTCACAGCGCTTCAGAAATGCCTCCACAGAGACTTAATGCAAACAGAGTAAGCAGGAAATCTGTGTGCTGAAGAGCCGTGTTCCATACAAGTCTTTAAAATATATTAGTTTTAAATTTTATATATGAAAGTGGGACGTTGTAACAATTTTTTCCTTCTCAGTTGCAAAAAAATCAACAAAACACTTCCCAGATTGCTTAGTTCTAAATTGCATAATAATTCTACTATGCGGGGATTTTTGCTTAGTTTAGAATGTCTATTGGCAAATGTCAGCTCTCATGCTGTCATCAATAGATAGGCTGTTGAAAATTAAATGGATTAGCCAAAGTCAGTTGATTTTCGCCAATGGGGGATTTGATGTGCTTTCCCACTCGATTGTTAGCAGTCAGTACGAGGAGGCAGAGCTAGAGGGGAAAAGGAGAAATGTGCAACAAGAGACTATGATCAAAAAGTGAAGGGAGAGGAAATTGCTGGTGGTCTGTAGAATTTGCTTTGAACCATGCTTAGCCCTGGGGGCAATAGGTCAACTGTTATGCCCTGGTGCTGAAGAGCAAATCAGCAGAATAGCAGGGAGCCACTTATTACTTTCAGGAATGTTTCTCAGTTATGCACAGAGGGGTAAGGACAGAGTAAGGACAGTACCAGGTGGAGATTTAGGGAGCAGCCTGTATCAAAGAAAGTGAGGAGCCACATCTCCCCCGTCCCCCTGTGGGGAGCACCAAGAGTCAGAACACTTCTCATGTCCTGGGTGCAGAGGCTTCTCAGAGCTTCTATCTAGGGTATAACTTATAACTCTTCATGCATCTGAGCAGCTCCTGTGTGCATGTGTGTGCAGGTATGTTTGGGAGTGGGGAGGAAATGGGGAAAGAGAGCCAGAGCTATAGTCCTATATTTCTCTTGTGGCACAGGTGCTGCATGCCCCTTGCTGAGTAGGGTCTACAGTTCTGCCTGGCCCTTACGTGAGTCACTCCAGGTGGGCAAAGGCTTCTTTCACCTTCCACCTTTGAGGGCGGGTCAGAATCACCATCTCATTTGCTCCTGATTCAGTTATTTCTATTCTGCGAAAGTTTCCCATGTTGCCACCGGTGTGACTATTTAATTAAGAAGACTTGTGTAGTGGGGCAGCTGCTCTACTCCTGGAAAACAAGGGTTAAAAGCAGCCCAGGAGAGGGCTGCAGCTGTGAAAGGCAGGCTGACTGGGGAAGCAGCCACAGCTGTGGCCAGCTCAATCAAGGCCCAACTGGCCCTTATAAGAGGGCTGTGGGCCAGAAGCTGGGAGAGCCTCACTTTAGCCCTGGAGTGGGAAGGGCTAGCTGCCTGGGAGTAAGGTACCTGAGGTGGAGCAGTGCTGGGGAAGGGCAACGGGAGCTGGGGAGCTCTAATCTGGTAAACTCCCAGGCTGCAGGCCTTGTTGAAGGCCTATGAAGGTACTGGGGCTGCAGAGGGGCAGCCTGGCAATAGGCAAAGGCAGCAGGTCCTACCTCCTTACCGATGATGAGTGGCCATTACAGACTGCAGTCTGTCCCAGCGAAAGGGGGCTGGATGATGACTGGTAGTAGCCACTGAGGCAAGGTGGGTTTAGAAGGTTGGGGGTTCCCCTGGGAGGGGAGACCCAGAGTGTTGGGTACTTCTGGGGCAGAACCCTGAGGTAAAGGGCACTGGGGTCCGGGAGGGACACGGGGCCTGAGGCAGGTGAGACATCAGCTGGCAGAGGGTGCTCTGGAGGTGGAAAAGAGCTAATTCCCCGGATGACTAGCAGGAGGTGCTGCTGCGGTGAGTCTCACAGACTCACTTTGCTGCAACTTGAACAATGGCCCTTTGCCTATAGGGATGCTTTCATATAAAGTTGCTGTTTAAAACAGATAGTGAATGTCATTAAACCAGAGGTTGGCAACCTATGGCACGTGTGCCAATTTTTAATGGCACGCTGGAGCCTGTCCGGACTCCAGCATGCCATTAAAAATCCTGCCCAGCCTCGCCCGCTCTCCTCTGCCCTCTGCTCCCCCGCAGGAGCAGGGAGCAGAAGCATAGCTGTGCGCACGGGGTGGGCCAATGGCCCCACTCTTCGGGCACGGCAGGCCGCAGGGTCCGCGCTCCGGGGCCGGAGCGCCGGCCGAGCACAGCAAGCTGCCGACCCCTCTCCTAGAGCCCTGCCGCCGCTTGCAGCGCTCTGGCGGTTGGGGCAGCACGCTCCCGCAGGCAGCGTTTGGCTCCGCAGGGAGGCAGACATGCTCCCTGCTCACCCGGAGCTCTACCACCGCCGCGCGCAGCGCTCTGAGGGCCGGGGCTGTGCTCTCCAGCGGGGCCACATGTCTGGCTCTGCGTGGAGCCTCAAGGTAAAGGGCCCAGGGCTGGGGGGTTGGATAAGGGGTGGGGGCAGTCAGGAGACAGGGAGCAGGGTGGGTTGGATGGGGAGGTGGGGTCCCGGGGGGGGGGGTTGGGGTGGGGGTCTCTGGAGGGGGCAGTCAGGGAGCAGGGGGGGTTGGATGGGGCATGGGAGTCCTGGGGTTTGTGAGGTCAGGGGGTGGATAGGGGTCAGGGCACTCAGGGGACCAGGAGCAAGGAGGGTCCTGGGGGGGCAGTTAGGGTGGGGGGTCTCTGGAGGGGGTGGTCAGGGGACAAGGAGTTGCGGGGGTTGTATGAGTTGGGAGTTCTGGGGGTCCTGTCAGGAGGCAGGAGTGTGGAGAGGTGTTGGCATAGGCAGGGAGTCGGGGGGGGGGTTGGATGGGTTGGGAGTTCTGGGGGTCCTGTCTGGGGCGGGGAGTGGTTGGATAGGCACGGGAGTCCCGGGGGTCTGGCTGGGGACTGGGGTGTGGATAAAGGTCGGGGCAGTCAGGGGACAGGTAGGGGGTAGAGTCCAGTCTGGGGACAAGGAACAGGGAGGCTTAGATAGGGGGTGGGGTCCTGGGGGGCAGTTGGGGGCAGGGGTCCCAGGACAGGGTAGTCAGGGGACAAGGAGCAGCGGGGTTGGGAGTTCTTAGGGGGTCAGTCACCCAGCCCTCTCCCCTGAGCCCTGACCCCCACACATACACCATGCCCTCTGCCCTGAGCCCTGCACACCCCCCAGGCCCCTGCCCTGTACTCCCTCATACACACCCAGCCCTCTGCTTGACTCCTTCATTCCCCCCCCCAACCTTAGCCCTGACACCGGCACCCCCACGCATACCCAGGCCCCCCTCTGCCCTGACACCTACACCCCCCCCACATACCTAGCCCCCAGCCCTGACTCCAGCCCTCTTCCCCCAGCCCTCTGGGTCCCGGCCCAGCACAGCCTGCTGCTGGTCTTGGGTTCTGGCTGACGGATCCTTGCCAGCCGGGGTCCCAGCCACAGGTCTCGCTCAGCCCACTGCCGGCCTAGGTGAACAGAACCCCAGACCAGCAGCGGGCTGAGCGGGCCGGCAGTGTAAGATCAACATTTTAATTTCATTTTAAATGAAGTTTCTCAAACATTTTGAAAACCTTGTTTATTTTACAATACAACACTAGTTTAGTTATATAATATATAGACTTATAGAGCAAGACCGTCTAAAAAACATTAAAATGTATTACCGGCACCCGAAACCATAAATTAGAGTGAATAAATGAAGACTCGGCACACCGCTTCTGAAAGGTTGCCGACCCCTACATTAAACTATGCTACGTTTTTATAAAAATATTGCTATATGTGTGTGAAGTCAAGGTGTGTGAAGTTAGTGTGTGTGAAGTTAAGGTCATAACGGGGAGAACATTTAAAACATGAAAAGGAATCTGGAGATTAACAGTATGATAAGGTGACTCAATTTATTTGTGCAACTTACTGTATTCCCCTGAATACTGAAAACACTTGTGTTTTCATAAACATTTTCATGGTCAAAGAATATAGACACTTCTACATCTTTTGCCAAAATGACATAAGATGAGATGATCCAAAAACATTTCTCTGGAAGTATATGGAATCCTGGCAATTAATGGAGTTGCATTGCTGTAACTGTCAGCAGTCAGCCCCGTGCCTTCAGCACATCTGAAGAACTGCCACCCAGTGAAAACAAACAAGTTCTGGGCCCTCTTAAGCTCACTTTGTGCTGCTGGATTAGTCCTTCTGAGGTTGGCATTATTATCATCTAAAAGAGATGAGGAAACTGAGGCAGATTGGTTAAGGCCCACATTTTTATATTTTGAGCGAAAAGTTAGGCACTTTAACCCATGGATTGGAAATTAAAGAAACTGCCTAATTTTCAAAGATGCTGAGCACCTCCAGCTTCCATGGCTGAATATGAATTCTGAATTACTAGCTTAAAGAACTCAAGTCTAAAAGTGTTGACATAACTGATTTGCCAAATATGGTGAAGCCAGGTTAGAATACAGGGGGTCTTGGCTTCTGTGTTCCATTCAGTAGACCAATGGTTCTCAACCAGGGGAACATGTACTCCTCTGGGAGTACGCAGAGCTCTTCCAGCAGGTACATCAACTCATTCAGATATTTGCTTAGTTTTACAACAGGCTACATAAAAAAGCATTAGTGAAGTCAGTAAAAACAAAAATTTCATACAGATAATGACTTGTTTATACTACTCGATATACTATACACTGAAATGTAAGTACAATATTTATATTTCAATTGATTTATAATGAGAGTCATTTTTCACTAATAGTGTGCTGTGACACTTTTGTATTTTTATGTCTGATTTTTGTAAGCAAGTAGTTTTTTAAGTGAGGTGTAACTTGGGGGTACGCAAGACACATCCAGCTCCTGAAAGGGGTACAGTAGTCTGGAAAGGTTGACAGGCACTGCAGTAGAACACATTGCTTTTTCAAGGATTCAGTTTGAAAACCCTTACTCACATGAGCATTTCTTCATCACATGAGCAGTGCCACTAACTTCAGTGAGACTTCTTTTGCATGTGTAAGGAATACTTACTTGAGTGTAGCTATACGATTTGAGTTCACTACAAAAGCAAGTTCAAGGCCAACTCAGCCATCAACGATGATTAGCATAAGTGGCAGGACCAGTAATGCAAAAAAGATCAGTTTAAGTTTGAATATTATAGCTGAAGGATTTTTGCAGTTCAAGTGTCTTTTGCAAGAAGCATTTAATAGGAGATATTTGTTTGGCTATAAATGGTAACTAATTTTATAAGTGTTTTTAATATGTTATTTTAAGACATTCAAGAGGTCATTCTGTGATTAGAGAGTTTGTTTTGCTTACAGACTTCCACTTCAGTTGAATATTTGATAAAGAGAAGGGTGTAAATAATAAAAGATGCTTCTTATTTGATTCAGCTATTTCTCTTATGAAGCTACAATTAAATAATACTGGTAGATCTGCATATAACCTTTCTATGATGACAAAATTAAATGCATTTTATATGCATTTGTATACATTCTTATACAATGCCTTGCAAGATAAGACTCATTCATTGAGCATCTTTACAGGTCAGGGAATGATGAAAACATTAATGAGCCCATGCTCCCCTTTACTTCCACAAATGGAGGGAAACCCAAACCCATAGATCTGGGCTAGGGAGGTATGGAAGGAGATCAGGAGTCCCAGCCATACATCCTCCTTTTCTCCATGTTTTAGAATGTAGAAGCCTATTTTTGTGGAACCAGATCTATGGATGGAGGGATGTGATGTTGTCTGATTAAAATATAATTATGCAAACCATTGTTGGTAACACTGCTATATAACTGCAGCAAATCTTATACAAAATATAACTCATGGCCAGAAAGGGTTAAACAGCTTGCAGGCTGAATGACCCAAAGCCAACCTTTAAAGTCATGTTAGAAAGGTATGCGAATGGTAATTGGGCCATACATGGTAGATAGACTAGAACTTTGAAATGCAAACCTATGTTGTTAGAAGTTAGAATTGATTATAATTTTATATGTGTGTTTACAAATGTTAGTCATGTAAACAGTTCCTGTCTGTCACTATAGCTAGCAATTTGGAGATCAAAAGGAAATATTAACATTTAGATTAATTTGGGGAGCAATAATGTCGTTCTCTATATGTCCCTTTAAAGTTTGCAATAAACTGCCTAATGCATTAATTGTCCTATGTTAATTTGTGTAACTAATTACTGGTGGTGTTTAGGAAGCAGAAGGTTACATCAAAAGCCTATTGTTTACCCAAGACTGTATGGTCAAGCAAAACTGTATAAAAGATCCTTGGGTCCTGATCCTGTCATCTCAGATCTGCTTAAGCTTCATCAGGGGAAGTTTGAGTCACAAGATGAGATCCCTGTTAAGCTGGTACATCCTGAATATTGGACATTGGACTATAATCTATGGACTATCTAAAAGAACTCTTTGCAACTACAAAGCTCACCATCTCTGCTATAAATCTGAACCTCATGAATTGAACTCGTGTCTGTATGTATATTGATCTTTTAACCATACTCTTTTCTTTTCTTTAATTTTAGTTTAGTTAATAAGAATTGGCTGTAAGCGTGTATTTGGGTAAGATCTGGAATATTCATTAACCTGGGAGGTAATGTGTTTGATCCTCTGGGATTGGTAGAACCTTTTTCTTTTATATGATGAAATAAGATTTTCATTAATCTTTATCATTCTTGACTTGGGTATCTGGATGGAGGCCTGAGGCTGGGTTACTTTAAGGGAACTGTGTTTTGGACTTCTGAGTAACCAATGAGGTATAACAGAGCTGTTTAGTTCTGGCTTGGTAAATCTAAGTATTGAAATATCCACCAACTTTGGGGATTGTCTGCCCCATTCTTTGCAGTTCATCTTAATTGAGTGACCTTAGCTGGCTCCCCCAGACCTCCAGTCACAAGGGGGAAGAGAGTAAGGGCAGGAAAGGGTAGGGAGAGAAGCTGTATTGCAGGCTCTTCTTACCAAACCTGCAGAGCAAAGTGGCACAAGTAGAGATGGTCAAAGAAAGGTGTGAGTCACACAAAGATTAGGGAGGGAAGGAAGATTTTTCCATTTCATGTGAGATTTCACAGAATTATTCAAAATGTTTGTTGGTTTGGTTTTTTTGGTGGAAAAAACTCCCACTTTTTCTTTTTAAAATCTTTTTTTTTATTTTTTCCATTGGAAAAAAGAAAGGGGAGCTTTAAAAAATGAGAGAAAGCAGATGACAAAACATTTTCTCTCACCTTTAATTATTCCCATGGGAAAATAATGGAGGGAGGGGTATTTTCTCTTCCATTTCAAAAAAAATTAAATTTTTATTAATAAAAACATCATCGTGAAAATTTAATTGTCATCAAACCCCCATTTCTGATCACAAAGAGAAGCAAAATTTCAACCAGCTGTAGGCACAAATTACTGCTGATATAATCTAACCAAAATATCTGTAGCAATTTGCCTAGGATGTGTGCATTCTGTGGGCATCAGTTAAGAAAGTACTAAGCAACAGAATTTCTTTGGAGCCATGTTAACAAGTGTCTGCATCTGCAGAGAGCCATTAGGGTCAGGGAGCAGTGCAGTGCACAGGTCCTCTTTGCAGACAGTGCTTCCAGATCCCCCACACAGCAGCCCAGATCAGGTTATGGGGATCCATACATTCAGAGGACCTTTTTTTTTCTTTTTCTTTTTTTCATGTAAGGGGATAAACTCCTTCCCTAAAAGAAGAATGGACAAGAAATGCCACAATTTGAAACCTACTGAGCTTCCACCTCCCTCTAGGAAGCATGGGATCCAAACACTCTTTCATCCTAACATTCCCTTTGGCAATCCTTCCCTGATGGGGTGCTTTGGGACTCCATAATTGGGAAAGCTAGACTAGCGATTCAAAATATCCTTTTCTTAGATAAGGATTTTATAAAAAACAATGATGAAAATAGTCCACATTTCTCTATTGGCAGCTAAAATATGTTATGGAATATTTTAAAAAGTAAAATTACTGAATATTTGAAATGATTCCAGTTCATTTTTATTTCTCATAACTATGCTCTGGTTACTTTTAGAGTTGCACTATATAATACAAATTTAAGATTTTAGAAAATATTAGATGAATGCAACCCATTAATTAACCAGAGTTTACATCCATCCCCCTTATCTGAAGCAAAAATTATTTTTAGATGTGGATCAATTCAAATAAGCAACCTGCATGGCATAGGCGGAATAGGGTACTATCCCTCTAAATAATTTGTGAGCCCTCCAGTGGTGCTCACCATGTTCTGTGTTCTAGCAGTTGCCAGAGCAACCGTGTGTATATGTAGCTAGGACTTGTATGTTGTTTGGAGCTAGTAAACATAGTTATTTAGACCCTGTTGGTATGCATACTTCCACCTTTTCATGTTCTCTGTATGTATAAATATCCCCTGTCTGTGTGTTCCATTCTATGCATCCAAAGAAGTGAGCTGCAGCTCATGAAAGCTCATGCTAAAATAAATTTGTTAGTCTTTAAGGTGCCACAAGTACTCCTGTTCTTTTTGCGGATACAGACTAACACGGCTGCTACTCTGAAACCTGTGCCCATATAGTGTTTTCATACTATCAGTGTTGTGTAAAGGTCAAAAGACAAACACGTACCAAACAAATCTCCTGTTCATTTCCTCACTTGCCCACTTTACCTTTCAAGATGTGGCATGGGGGCTAAGGTCATATAAATAACACTACCAGTCTCTCTGCTGGGCTCTGTTTCTGCTTTGTTTTAAAGATGGCATAACTCTTCAGCTTGGACCTGTCCTCCAGAGTGTATGCTGTACCTCTGAGAAGCTTCAGATCGTGCAAGTTTCCTGCTGCCCCATTAGGTTAGTGGCTCTACACAGAAAGCGCTATCTAGTACCTGCTCATGCTTCCCAGAGTGCACCATGGACTTCTGGGGGAGCATCACAAACAGAAACTTCAGAGTAGCACCAAATTTTAAATAAAAGAGCAGAGTCCTAGAAAGGCAGGTGGGCTGCACCATCACATCATAAAAGGTATGAGGCACTCAGTGAGAGCCAGAGGAAAATTAGGAGTGACCAATCAGTGCAGTGCCTGCTTGATGAAGCAACTCAGTAACAACATTTGATGAGTGACTGAGCCAACCAGTGCCCTGCTGGAGATGGTGGAGCCAGGGCACTATTTGGGGTGAGAGAAGTCCAAATGTCTATGCAAACTTTTGGATGCTTAGCAGAAACAAAGCCTCCGTAACGTTTGGGTTTTGCCAGTCATGAGAAATTAGATGCACACTTTCCATGAAGCCAGATTGTGCCCATGGATTGCATGTAAGTTATTGCATTAACCTTTCACCTCCCAAAACCTGAGTTCAATTTCTCCTGGGTCCATTCACAAGTAAAAATGAGTGTGGGGAGTCTCTAATCCTTGTGTATTGTCTTCAGAAGCTACCATGTAGATAGGCTGCTAATTGTGCCAATCTGCTGAAAAGGGACACAGAACTAGAAGGGGAGAGTGTTGAAATTTAGGATTCAGAAAGATTAGCAGAGGTATGCTGGGAAACCTACACAGGCCTTGCCTGTACTATGCCTGAATCTAGCTAGTTCTTTCCTTTTGATAAGTACAGATGGGCTCATACTGTGAAATTAGGGTATTGATCCAGATTTCAACTCCCCCGGAAGTACAGAGGTGTTCAGATTTAGGGGTTTTGTTTGGCCTATTACAAAGATACCATTTGGAAAAAAAATGCAGATAAGGATTGGGGTTTTGATTTCAAACTGTCCCAAAGTTAAGGAACATTTGAGTCTGGGGTTTTGGTTGGATCCCATCTTCATTAATAAGCATGAACTTCACTCTCAAAAAAAATATATATGAAAAGCTGTAGTCAAATGAGAAACAGATTTTATGTTGTTAGTTCACATAAAATCCAAAGGATATGAGTGCAAGCCAGAAAATACTATCATATCATGTGAGAAAAATGTGTATTTCCAATTGAAGATAACACTGAGAGTCACTACACAGTGCCAAGGTTCTAATAATGTTCCTTCCTGCAGCATACTATTGAGAGTTTGCAACATATTAACTCTTCCCACTCCATGCCTCTATTCTATGGATCATTGAGCCATTTGCAAGAAACAAGAATCTTTTGATTCCACACAGAGCTCTTCTTTGTGTCTGGGGAAGGAAATCAGCGTGTCTGAGCTAAGTACAAGTTGGGACAGACTGTTAAGCACAAGGAGAAACATGTAGGTGATCACTTGAAATGAAGTGGGCAGTTAGGGTGACCAGACAGCAAAAGTGAAAAATCGGGACAGGGGGTGGGAGGGTAATAGGAGCCTATATAAGAGAGACCCAAAAATCGGGACTGTCCCTATAAAATCAGGACATCTGGTCACTCTATGGGCAGTTGAGGGCTAGAGCTAACAATTTTATTCTCAACAGTCTGTCTCAACTTGTATTTATCTCAGACACTCTAATTTCCTTCCCCAGACCTGAAGAGATTTGTGTAGCTTGAAAGCTTGTACCTTCCACCAATAGAAGCTGATCCTATAAAAGATATTACCTCACCTACCTTGACTCTCTCAATTTACAAGAGAATAATTAAGTGAATAGATGCTTAGATTAAAAAACAGAACAAAAGCCACAATTGTGTACATGCAAAACTGGGAGAAGAAACAAAGGGCCAACCAGCACAGTGTGGGAGAAAATCACTGCAGTTCTCACAAGAAGACCTCTGAGCTATACCATTTGCAGTGCTTCTAATCACTGAGCATCAATACAAAAGCCTACGTTTTTAAAACATACTGGTCCCCTCTCCAATCCCTCTGTGCTGCTCTGGCCACAGCCAGTGTAAAGGTGATGGAAAGATGGCTTTAAGAGTAGCCAGGGATTCCCCCTAAAACCACATAGCCAGCTGCCTGGCACTTGTTCTTCCCCTTTCTCCCCAGAGCATAGGCATATTCTGGGCATAGGTTGGGGATAGGAGACGGGATGGCTGGAACAGTTGGGTCCAATGGAATGACAATTAGGAGGCCTTGGAACTGACATAAGTTAGAGCAACCCTAAAACTGCTTGAACTTGCTGTGGGCTGAATCAGTCCCCAACTGCCCCAAGACTCAGGGGTGGGGCAAGATGACAAAAAGTTACCTGTGCCCCACCCTCTCAAGTGCACCAAGCTCATTTCAAGCACACTGGATATGATTCTAATTTTCTATCTTTTTGCTTTCTCTGGGGTAGGGACCATGGTATTTAAGCCGCCTCTTCATCAACCCTATTATTCTGTCTTACTCTGTTCAGTACACACACACATTTTCCATTTTATCTCTGTATTCATTTTCCAGTTTGCCTTCATGCTGTCAGCTACAGAGTGCTATTCCACTTACTTCAGCTCTTCCCTTCCTCAGTAACCAACCACAATCCATATGTGCAATGTCTTTGAAAGCAAAAAAAACAACCTATAAATCCCTAATTTTCCATCTAGACCCTATATATCTTTTCCAGTTTTCTGGCAGGGGCTATAATTTTCAAATCATTAGTTTCAGAGGTGCAGTGCATTCCCTTCTGTCCTTATTCAATAACCTACCAACCTATTCTTCACTGTCAAATAGTATCTTAAACTATGCATCGACCACCAGATTATCCAGTCTGCCAACTTCACTTTATGCCATTGAATGGGGCTGGAGATTGCCCCTGAAGGATTACCATTGTGTAAGAGGAATTTTCCATTCCACTGGTGGCAGAGATGGCTCCACCTCTTCGTTCACTGGAATCCCTTTCTTTGTGTAAGGAGGGAGTGGGATATTAGGGTGGAGTGTGATACTACTAAGTTTGATTCTCCACTGGTGCAAGATTCCTCAAGTTAAAGTTGTTCCCTTGCTGCTTTAACTTATGTCAGAGTCTGGTAGCCGAGAACCAGGGAGTTGCAACCAGTTCCCTCTCATTCTTCCCACTCCATTGTGCTTGATTGGAGAGTCAAACACAAAGTGTAATTTAAGGGCCATGGTTCATCTCATCTGAACTAGGGCATCCTCTGCTTTTACTCTTCCCTTCTGCACAATCCTTTCATTCCTAATGTGACAACATAAGATTTTAAGAAAGTTGTCCCTCATAGACTCATAGACTTTAAGGTCAAAAGGGACCATCATGACTCATAGACTTTAAGGTCAAAAGGGACCATCCTGATCATCTAGTCTGACCTCCTGCTCATTGCAGGCCACAGAACCTCATCCACCCACTCCTGAAATAGATCCATAACCTCTGGCTAAGTTACTGAAGTCCTTAAATCATGAATTAAATACTTCATATTATAGAGAAGCACTCGCCTCATGTAGGAAAGACAGGAAAGTGAAATGGTGAATAAATAAGTTGATTGGCATTTGAAATGAATAAGGCTATGTCTACACTGCAGAGTTTTGTCACCAAAAGTTATGCCTCTTTAAGTAAAGCGCTTTAATTAAACCACTATTGCATGTTCACACTATGTTCCTTGGGTCAGCAGCATAGGCAGTGGCAGATTAGCCACTGGACTAACGGGGCCCCTGGAAAAATAGGCGCCCCTGCGTCCTAACCCGCTCCACCTGCCCAGTGCTCTTGCCAGGGAGCAGAGCTGCAGCATGGGGGTTTGCCCCGCTCCCCCCAGCACTTCTCCTGGGGAATGGGGTTGGGAGATGGAGGCTTGGCCCGGCAGGTGGAACGGGGAAAGCCCCCTGTGCCCCGATCCTACTCCCTGGCAGGAGCACCTGCCAAGCGGGGCGGGGCAAGCCCCTGCACCCTGACCCTGCTCCCCAGCAGGAATGCTGGGTGGGCAGGGGAAGCCCCCCATGCACCCCAACCCCCTCCCCAGCAGATGCACCAGGGGCGATGGCAGATGGGGAACTGCAGGCAGGAGGAGTGGGGAGGGGACCCCACTTGCGCTGGCCCAGGGCCCCACAACCTCCTAATCTGCCTCTGAGCAGAGGGGGGGAAAAAAGCAAATACACTACAGTACTACGTTAAATGTAAACTGCTAAAAAAAAAAGGGGAGGAGAAAGCAGCATTTTTTTTCTGCATAGTAAAGTTTCAAAGTTGTATTAAGCCAATGTTCAGTTGTAAACTTTTGAAAGAACAACCATAATTGTTTTGTTCAGAGTTACAAACATTTCAGAGTTATGAACAATCTCCATTCCCAAGGTGTTCAGAACTCTGAGATTCTACTGTATAAGACGGTAAATGTGTTTTGTATTCAGAGACACAAAACATTTTTAGATTCATGCCCCTGAGCTGGTGGCCTGTCAACAGCATGCAGTGAGCGCTCAGATGTGACAACTCTCTTAATTCTGCCCTGCCCCTGCTTGTAAAGAATGGACATGTCACAGAGAAACTATGTTCAGGTCCTGGCGTAAGAGGACAAACTACATCTGTTTGTAAATATCCCCTATTGTCCAGCTCAAAGAGTGCATTAGTGCAGTGCCAGAAAGGGCTGTGCATCCCACCCCACCTGCAAGAAATCAATATGGGTTACATTTTTCATTATATAAAGAGCAACCACTAACTTTCAGCCAGAATGACCTTTATCTTTTATATTATGAGAACAAAGAAGGAATACCAAAAGTAAGGGCCTCATTCGAGAGCACACTTGGTGTGTATCTTCTCTGTGACAGTCTGCACTGTACTGGATACAAAGTGCCTGCTTGTATGGGCAGACAGTAGAGTCTTTAAGAATTTAAGGGTACTGTGCACAGAAAACAAAGGCAATAATATGTAGTTAAATACGCTGACTTGGATGAAACACAAATCATCCCCAAATCTCTGGCCAAAGTCCAAACCAATTTTTTTCTGCAGTTCAAAAGTTTGGTTCACTTGTTTATTTAAATGATTTTTTATTTCCGCACACCTCTGCACTTCCTGATTCTGGATGAGATCAGAGGCAAAGTGTCACAAAAAAGCTATTCTCAGAGTTTATTTAGCAAAACCAGAAGCTGAAAGACTGCTATTGTTATATACCAGCCCAAATATGCAGACTAAAAAACTGTGGATACTTGGATATTTGGGTTAATTTTGGCTAAGCAACAAAACTTTGGGTGCTTGTCCAAGCTGAATTAGCATACCTGTTGTGGTTTTCCTATCTCTAAGGGTAATGTGATCAAACAGATTGGGAGAAAACAGATTTAAATGATCTCAGACAGAAAGAAGGAGGAAAAGCCAAGGATCTTGTCTGGACTGGTTTCTGGAGTAGGGCTGGAGGCAGAAAGGAAATACACACCAGTGATACAGTAAACACATCTGGACTGAATCAAACTATCAAGGTGGAGAGGGCAAAATATTTAAACAAGAGTCTTTCACCAAAGATTACATGTTTGGCTGCTTTTTCAAACAATATGCTTGTACCAAAGATCCTGTTATATTTTCAATTAGTTTAAAAGCTTTTCCATAAATTACTCATTTTGGCCTGGATTGTGGCTGCTTCTCACATGAGTGTGCGAAGGCAGAAGCTTTCTCTTATTTTTGTACAACCCAGGTGAGAACCCACAGTCCTTGTACTTGCAATTGCAGTCCCGGCATTTGGGGGAGCACGGTGATTGCTCCCAACACACTCCATGGGGGCGGAAAGGAATATCACACCATACAGGGCTGGAGAGGTGCAATCAGAAAGTGGATTTGTGGCCTCACCACCCCTTTTGCACCCAGCACATTGCAGGGAGCAGGCTGGAATGTTACAAGGGATAAAACAGCCTGTGCGGTTGCTCTGTACAACAGGCCAGTTAGGAAAGGGTTAACAATACTACAGAATTAGCACTGTCTCACCTGTAGCTCTGAAAGTGCCTTGCAGAAGGGGCTAAATAGCAGCAACAGCATTTTACAGATGGAGAAACTGAGCTAAAGCCAGGCTAAGTGATTTGCCCAAGGTTACAGCCTGTCTGTGTCCAAAAATGGAATAGAGCCCACGACTCATGACTCTTGTTCCTATGCCTGACCTACTGAAGTAACTTGCCTCCCTTTTTCTGTAAGTTTAAATATTTCTGTGCTTATTTTTACATCATCGGCATAGCACATTCACAGCCTAATGCCTAAATATGTTCTGAGGCAAAACTCCCAATTAACAGAATGAGAAGGTGTCTCTACTTTGTACAAGAAGGTAGCTGAGAGGACGGATAGTCTAGACCCTGGCCTGGGACCAGGACACTTGGGATCAGCTCTTTTTCTTTGCGACAGACTTCCTGTTTGACCTTGGATGGGTCACTTAATCTCACTGAGCGTCATTTCCCCATCTATAAAATGAGGATAATAATGACACACTACCTCACAGAGCTGTTGATAGGATTAATATGTTAATGATTGTGAGCAGTGACACTGTGGTGATGGGCTATGTGAGTGCAGGAATGTGGGAGCTCATAGAGCAAGAAATATTATTCACTAGGAAGTGTTGACTGGAAAAGAAATGAGAGGCGCAGAAAGACCAGCAGTGGTAAAAACCAAAGCAACAATCTATAAGAGTGAGACACAGCGCATAGGTTAGGAAATAATTTGTGTGTCCACCTTCTTGATCTGGTTGATGCTGACACCCATGGTGATTGAGTACAGATCTGCAAGAAAATCTGCCCACTGGCATGGAGGCCAAACACAAACATCAGAGATGAGACAGAAGTAAATAAACCTAGTTCAGCCATAGGAACATAGAACAGGAAGGGGCCACATGCAGCCCAGAGGGTTTTTTAAACCAATACAAAGTTGCAAAAGAAGAGATGTAACAAGAATGAATGAATGTGATCCCCAAGGGCCATCCTTACACCCAATAAACCAGCAAAACAAACCACTGGTGGCACATTTGGGCTTGAGCAGTATCAGCTGTGACATGCAACAAAACACAGCATTATCTTTCCAGGCATCACAGAGCATATCAAAGACATTAGTGATACAAATACATTCATGAATACACAGACAACAAGAATAAGAGGAATTTACAATGGCAAGGAAAAAATGTGCCATTGCTGCTGCTTTATTGTCCTAGATTGTTTGGGGATTCAAGAAACACACATTCTATTCCCAGCTTTGCCACTGACTGGCTGCGTCACCTCAGAAAAGACACCTCACCTCTTTGTTTCCCTCCTAATCTATTTAGACTGTAAATTCCTCAGCACTAGGACTGCCTCACACTTGTGTTTGTACAGTACTAATGTAAGGCCCCACAGGTCTAGAACCCAGGGCCTGTTTACTAGGCAACTGATGCCTCTAGGCTGCCACCCAGCAGCAACTGTAACTACCTTGTGCTCCAGTTCCCATGTGAACACAGATCATGGGATGTTCCACCTCAAGGACATGACATACAGCAGCCTCATAGCTCCTGATTGGCTTCCCTGACCTATATAAACCAAAGGAGGCATTCCACAAGGTGCTCACGTAACAGTGTAGATTTTCTGTAGCTACGGTGATTGCTCTTGAATTCCTGGCTTGACCTTGGCTTGATTTGGACTTTGCCTCCTAACTAGGACCCTGAAACTTGACTTGGATTCTGACCATTGGCATTGACCCTGTCCTGGACCTGACTATGAATTTATCTGCTAATCCCAGCCTCAGGTTTGCCCTTGCTCTGACCCTTGACCCTGACTGCCCTTGTTGGGATCCTGACAGCCTAACACAATGGGGTGCCAATCAGAGCTGCTACTGAAATAAATAATGATAATCTCTTAGAAGGGTGCTTTGTCTTCTTTCCTTAGTCATCTCTTTTTAACCTGTTCCTCCATTGATCAGCATATTGTGCTTGCCTTTTTCTCTTTCTTTTAGGAGATTAGAAATGCTCTTCTTCCCCTAAAGTCTCTTGGACTTCCCTTCCCTCACAATCACAAACAGTTGAAGGACAGTTATTGGGTGTTCTATCTAGGGCCTGTTACACAGGAGGTCAGACAAGGTGATCACAATGGTCCCTTCTGGCCTTGGACTCTATGAAGAATAAACACCCCACTTTATTCTTCTCTTTACGGATAACTCAGGTATACTGATAAGTGATACAGAACAGGCAATTGTCATATTTTTAGCAAAATGTTTATAAATATTCTCAAAGCTGCACAATGAAATAGCAGGGGATTTATTGACATATTCTACTTTTGCAGAATATTTATGCAGTTCTTTGCTTCTTGTCGTCTCCTCCTTCTTACCTGGACCCCAGTGTATAATTTATATATCATCTAAACAGACACAGGACAGGATAGGAAACAGAGCCGTGAAATGATGTGCCGTGTAAGGTTGGGTAAATTAGTGGCAGAGCTGAGAATAGCTATTCTAGTGCTTTGCCCACTGGATCACGCTGCCTCTGTAGCACCGAATCCGATAACAGTTCAGAGAGGGCACAAAGAGTGCTGGTTTGAATGTTGACTGACAGCGCTGCTGACGCTGAACACGAAAGCTTTTAATATGTTACATAAGGGAAATAGTGCAAATGCGACTTTGTGTTCTGATTTAGACTGGACACTTATAACAGAGAGGGTAATTAGGCATTGGAATGATTGATCAAGGATTGTGGTGGAGTTTCCATCACTGACCATTTTAAAATTAAGATGTGCTCTAGGAATTATTTTTATCTAGGGCCTGTTACACAGGTGGTCAGACTAGGTGATCACAATGGTCCCTTCTGGCCTTGGAATCTATGAGGAATAAACACTCCACTTTATTAAGCGACACTTTTAATCAACTGGGATGTTGGTGGCTCAGTAAATGGAACTTTTTCCTCTTGGCAAGTACTGAATCTAGAGTTGGCCTTGTGAACAGAACAGGTAATCATCAAGTGATCCATCCCCTGTCACCCATTTTAACTCCATTGTAGTATATAGTTTTTAACTACACTGAAGTTTAAAATCCATTATGGCTGTGTTACATTTAAACTCAAATGTACTGAACCTCCACAAGCAGAGTACAAAGTGGCTGTTAAACAGACCATTATAGTAGTAGCTAGTGTCCTGTAGGTACACACTTCTGTGTATTGTTAGTCTGACCCAGTAATGACAATCAATTGTTTGTAATGCTCAGAAGGGAAACTTGGAGCCTTCAGAGTGAAGAGATCTTTTAAGAGGTAAGTCTGTTTTATTAAGCATCCAATCATCTTTTTCCTGGTATCTTTGTAGTCGAAAGAGCTAATCAGCAGTTGAAGTTCCATCCTCAGCATTCAGATCTGAAAGCAGGCCAGAAGCAACTCCCTTTTAAGAGAAAGTCTGTGCAAGTAATGACTCCTCACTAGGCTTTTGTGAAAGTCTTCCCTTTTCTCCCCAGATGCTATGAAATAACAAAAATATATAAGCAGTGTGTGTGTGTGTGTGTGTGTGTGTGTGAGAGAGAGAGAGAGAGAGAGAGAGAGAACATTGCATTACCATCCCTAAGGTATAGTTCATTCAGAAGGGTTAACTTCAACTTCTTTGTAGAGATTAAGTTAAGAATACACATAGGAGGGTTAAGTGCTACCTGGGATTAGCTCAGTATGGAGCTGTGATGGCACAAGGAGTCTTCCCTTTGTGTACCTGCCCCAGGGCTAGTCACAACCAAAGTCCTCACGTTCCATAGAGCTGATTCTGCAGTGCTGAGAATGTGGGACTCCCATTCATTTCTATGGGAAATGAGGGCACTCAGAACCTGTGAGCACAGTGATCCGGCCCTGGGAGCACAAGGACAGCTGGAGGCTAGAGCTGTCAGCAGTACATCTTCCCCAAAGGGTAGGAATAAAAGAGGAGAGAGCCATGACCTTTCCCATTACCTCCCCTGCATACTCAGCACAAGTAGCCTTCTCTGGGCAGAGTATATGCTTCACCATTTCAAAAAGCGTAGCAGGAGTCATCCTGGTCCATGCTCCTACATCAGACACACACAGTCTCTAGGAGTTGCCCTAATCCCACAAAGGGCTGTGGTTTACAGCCATAATTTAACCCTATTGCAAATCCCCTTTTGACCACCATAGGAATCCTTGGCAATGTTACAGATATGAAATCTGCCTCAATATTTGGTAATAACCATGATGAGGTGCCGAAACAGAAGCTGAAACGCCTGCGTTATTGTTTTGTAGTTGAGTAGTCTTGCAGGAAAATGTAACTTCAAAACAACATCTGGTATTGGATTGGGAAATTAGGACCAGATATGGCTCTTCATCTGCTAGATCGGTTCACATGATTTGATTGCCAAAAATGGGGGAGGCTAATTCAATTCCATTTGTGCTTGTTTGAATAAATTACAGATTAATCTCTATAGAGAGAGATCTATTTGTTATAACAAACACTTTTCTTTGTCTGAGGTGTGCAACCTGTCCCTCAATGTATTCCATGAGAGACTCTATTTCCTATGCTAAACATGGCCTAAATGCTTATGTGGATTTCACAGTTAATCTCTTTTGCAGATATGCTTGGCTTTAGACAGCTAACATTTATAGGACTCTCATCCAGGCTTCTTGTTCCTTTGTGTATTAACAGCTAGAAATGGGAAAGGAGACACAGATTGCTTTATAAGCTGGTTTTGCAAATACTGCTGAGTCATGGGTTTGCTGTCTCTAATAAGTATAAATGTTTCCTATTAACATTTCCTAAAGGAAAGAGAACAAATATGGTTCAATCTTTGCTACATTGCAACTTTAAAGTGGATAATTAGAATACTTCATTATATTGGTTATTCTAAATTAAAGTATGGAGACTAAGGCTTCCTTCAATAAATCCAGTGCTGCTCTGTCAGGGAGCTTTTTACTAGCTAGGAAAGATCAGTTGTGCACTAGAGGAAACTGATGCTTGGTGTGCTCATATGTGCTGGGGCATATACCCCACATTGGCAGAGAGAGTGAAGTGGAGCCAGATAGCAATTAGTATACCTAGGTGTACCTGGAGCATTAACCATGCCCAATTTAGGATTCAGGCCAGCTGGAAAGGAGCTTGGTGGCTGAATGACATATGTCTCAGCTGTGAGGAGTGCAGAATGACTTCAGGACAGTCAAAGGGAGGCAGAGAGCCCAGAAGGAGAATTGGCCTAGGGGTCTCCGTCTGAGAAAGGAATGCTGATAAAGGGCTAGGAGACCCTAAGAAACTGCAGGTGGAGTGAGCTCCTCTGATGAGCCTTGATTAAAAGAGCAAGATCTCATTGAGGTAACTTGTGGGTGAGTCTCCAAAGGAAAAAGATAGATAGCTAGGAACTGGGGGGAGCCCTGGGAGGTGTTGGTTGGTTGGTACAAGAGCTGGAAAGAACTCTGTAGCACTTAGGATGGGGTGAAATGTCTGTGGAGGAGGGAGCCCAGAGAAGGGCTGAGGAAAAGGGCTTAGAGGCAGGCTGAGGTAGGAAGTGCTCCAGGGAGGCAGTAAGAAACCTGATTAATTAGACCTTAAATGTTCGCAACAGGGTCCCTGGCCAGGGTTCCTCTGCTTGGGCCTAGAGTTAGGGCTGAAGATTTGGTCGAAGGTCATGGGACAACTGTTTGTGGGATTCTCCCTTCACCTGGAAAGGTTGAGACTGAACATGACCTGGCCAGAGGGTGAGTTACAAAAGAAGCAAACTGCTGAATGGCTGGAGCAGCTGTCAACAGGGATGCCTGAAGAAGAGAGCCTGCCTATGCTATGCCAAACCATGAGGGGAGGCATGCTGGCTGGTGAGTCACCCTTCTGCATCCTATTATCATTACTGAATTATTTAACACTTGTAGGCTGTCAAGTGTTATGGGTGCATGAAGCTTGTGTGTCAAGACCTTGTCATGAGAC
Source organism: Mauremys mutica (assembly GCF_020497125.1). NCBI lineage: Eukaryota > Metazoa > Chordata > Testudines > Geoemydidae > Mauremys > Mauremys mutica. The sequence goes on from NC_059077.1 coordinate 49,785,910, forward strand.
AAGGGTAAATAGTCACTTTCTTCTAACCCTGAACAAGAAATGTTGTTAGTATAAGAAGATTATCACAGTATTATTCCTAAAGCTGCTCTGTCTCTCTGCTTCACTGTTGTTTTTTCCTTGAACCTTTCCCAGACCCTCTTCTGCCTGGATCCTTATTACAGAGTAAATAAAAGAAGCAGTATGTACATCCTTCCATACTAGCATGCTGTTCCTTCCATCTCACTGCTATTCAGAATAGTACTGTACTGTGAAGTGCAGCCAACCTACAGAGAAGTCTTCCTGGTACGTCTAGTGAGAGACATACGAAACCTTTGTACAGCCATAATTTTAAAAAAGCAAGAATATGGTGTGGTAATTATTCCATTTGCAGATATTCTGCTAACAAACATCCTCTTACAAATGCATGCTTATATCTTCTGATCTAGAAGATACACTCATTTTCAAACCCTAATGAGCACCGTGAAGGCCAAATTCTCTCTAGGTGTCAACTTGCAGACACTATAGCATACTTGTGTTCTGCAGATTTGTATACAATGAACAGATAATGACACTAGAGTCCTTAGATAAATAAGTGGAGTGGCAATCCCATCAATGCTTAATCTAGTCCAGTAAACCTAAGCATAGTGTTTTGCATGAACAGTTCATCTATCATGGTAGCAGAACCAGACAAATATTGCAAACACTTTTTTTTTTTGGTTGTTGTTTTGTTTTAAAAAGACTGCTTCACCCATGATCCCACCCCTCTGGTTTGTGCTCTGGGCTTTTGTGTCACTGAAACTTAGTAATACAAATGTTCATGAATAACTGAATTCACTTTTTGTAGAAACTAAATTCTCAATCTGTACTCGAATATTGAAAGCTTGAGCACTGATCCAGTCAGAACAAACAATCCCATGTGAGTTCTGACCAAGCACAATTAACCAGATTGTTTCACATAGGAAACACCCATGCTCAAAGAGCTGTTTTCTAGTCAACCCATACATATAAAAAGATATGGGGGAGCAGAACTTCACTGAAGGATTTCAAACAATAAATTACCTCTGAAAACTGAGACATTGACAAGTATTATGCATTTGAGTATTGCCATTGACTTCAGTAGGGCCAGGATTTCACCCTTTCTGAAGTTATGATTTGCACTTCATACAAGGTGAGACGGTCCAATCATGCTTGAATGCTCAGAATATCTGCTGGCCAAACAGGGAGAAAACAGGTAATCAATGGCTACTATCATGGTTTCTGAAAAGGTAGGCTAAATTTTGCTGGCTGGCCACCGAATCTGGCAAAATTCTGCCTTTACACAAATGTGTACCACGTCTTAGACCAGAATCTGGTCCTTCAACAGTGGGGCTCAGTGATTCATCAGAATTCATGAATGTACATTTAAAACTGGATGTGAAGAGCACTTTTTGTTACAGACTAGCTAAGTAGTTTGTTCATGGTACAATAATTCGTATTTGTTCAGCCAACATGAATCAGGTCCTCAGTGCACCACGAAGATGTGGATACATAGATGGGATTTTCATGGCCTACAGAGTTAACATGACCAAACCCCCCTGCATTATTGGGATTTCGGTATCTAGCTCCTCTTTGATTTGGATTTTCAGATGACAAGGTTAGAACCACTTAACATTTTTCTTTATTATCCATCTTAAAACACTCATCAATTCAAAGTGTATGTTCCATTGACATATAGATAAGAAAACAAATTAACAGAGCATGGAAGGACAGGCTTATTTCTGCAATATTCACATAATTAGTTCAGGTATCACTTTGCTGAGACAGAAGGAAGAAATGGAGGCAATGATTACAAAAATTCATTACTAACAAGAAAGACATTTCTAAGCCATTTGAGTCAAAACTTGCAGTTCCTACTAAAGCAAATCTCACACTGCAAGTTCTGGTATATAGTGTTAGGAGCAAGACTGGGGGCAGGAGCAGGGCAGCAGAGTCTTCCCAAAAGTGAGAGGGCAGGGGTTCCCTCCTCTTCTAAGGCCCCACCCCCTTCCAAGCTGGAAGCCAGAGATGGCTGAAAGCTGCAGATCCTCCATTTGCCCAGGTTGGAGGAGCTGAGAGCAGCCCCCTGCCTGCATCCCTGCCCTGTGGGCCCCCCACTGTGGGCAGGAGGGTCCACAGCTGCCTGTGTGGCTCTTATCTTGACCCAGGTCTGGCTTGGGGGGCCACAGCCTGGATATGGTAAGAACTGCACAGACACCTGTGGGGAGCTGTGGACCCTCCACCTGCACTGAGCAGGGGCCCATGGAGCAGGGACATAGGTTGGGGGCTGCTCTGGGCCCCCCATGCTGGCCAGGTGGAGGGTCCACTGCGTGGCTCCCTGGCCAGACTCAGTCTAACTTTGATAACTCCCCAGGTCATCTTTGTTCCCATTTTTCAAGACAGGTACTGTTTGCCTTTCTCCAGTCCTCTGGGATCTCACCTGTCCTCCATGAGTTCTCAAACATAACTGCTAACCATTCTGAGATTGCTTCAGCTAGTTTAAGTACTCAAGGATGAATTTCATCACGCCCTGCTGACTTGAGTACATTCAACTTGTCTATATTCTTTAACAACATCTTTTCCTGTCTTTGTTAATAGTGTGATGGATATTTGTTCACAGTTAATCTTTTCAGTGACAACTGGAGCAAAGTATGAATCAAACACCGCAGCCTTCTTGATCTGTTAGCTCTCTTACCCACTAAGTAGAGGACCTACACTTTACATTAAGAGCAAGAGACAAAGAATTTATAGAATCATCTTATAGCCTTTTATGTCCCTTGTTAGGTGTGACTTATGTTGTGCCTTTGCCTTTTTAATTTTTGTCCCTACGTGCTTGTGCTATTTTTTTTCTATACTCCTCCTTTGCAATCTGTGCATGTTTCCACTACTTTTGGGATTCTATTTTGATTTTTCAGGTCATTAAATAGCTCCTGATTGCCTCTTGCTATTCTTCCTATCTTTCCTTTGCATTGGGATAGTTTGCAATTATGCCTTTTAATAGAGTCTCTTAAACTGCTAACTCTCCTGAACTCTTTTATCCCTTAGATATTTTTCTTCCCATGGGACCTTATCAATCAGTTCTGAATCTTAGTCTACTTTTTTAGTACATCATCCTTATTTTGCTGCTCTTATTTCCTGCCTTCCTTAGAATCATGAAAACTATCACTTCATAATTACTTTCATCCAAATTGCCTTCTGCCTTCAACAGGAAGGAATTGGTAGCAAAGCTAGCCAGAATGAAGTCTAAAATGGCTGTTCCTCTGGCTACTCCCTTCACTTTTTGAAACACAAAGTTGCCCCTATACATTCCAAGAACCTATTGAACACTTGTTTGTCATCTAACTTTTCCAACAGATATCTGGATAGCTAAAGTCCCCCATTATTTCCAGGTCTTTGTGGGTTTTTTTCCAGATATTTCAGTATTTTAGGATATGTAGGTCATATGTTGAATACTGTATAGCCATAGTCTTAAACTCTAATCTCTTTTTTTCCTCAATACAGAAGATATCAGTAGATGCGTTGTTACATTTGCAGAATCCCTGCCAGAGATAGAACAGTAGACACCTCTAGGGAATCTTCTAATAGAAGCCTGAACACACAAGGTCTTATTCTAGCCAGACTTATACACACGTTTAGATGAAAAGTTGTCATAATTCTGTTAATTTATGTAAACTTTTTATTCAGCCAGCTGGATTTCTTTTGCTGTACATTTATAATGCTTGCTGAGAACGTGAGCAAGGGCCTATAATGGGGGTGGGGGAAGTTGACCCAAATGAGCTATCTAGATAGCTTCTGTAGTTGGGTGAGGATCAAGTTAAAGCTGCTCCATGATAACACAAACACAGTAACCCCCAAAAAATGATGGTCACTGTGAATGTATTTGTAAGCATTCACTTCAGTTTAGAGATGATGCCCACACTATTAATGAGTCTCTTACTGAGTAAGAGATACAATTAACTTGGAGCCCAGGCACAGTGGGAAGGATCTTATGAAGGGTCTGGGGAGGTGGAAGGGATGGTGCTATGGAGGCACCCAAAATCTTCTTCCATATGGAGGAGGGAAGATCCATGTATGTAGAATCCTTTCACTCCTGTGTATAATGGGGTTGGACATGATCTGGACCTTAGAACCTAGAGTAGTTCAAATTATGGATTCCAGCATATCTTATGTCCTGTTGAGAAGGCCCCGACACGTGTAGGACAGCAAAGAGCTAGGCATTATTATCAGTCTTCTCTAGTTTTGACTAACCTAAATATGTGTATTATCTGCAAATATTGCCACACCACTATTCTAGCAAAGAGCATTTGGGACCCCCATTATTAACCTTTTGCTTTGTGCCTATTCTTACTACTTTCTGTGTCTGTCAGTTTGATATGACAGTTTCCTTTAACCCAGGGGTAGGCAACCTATGGCACGCGTGCCAAAGGCGGCACATGAGCTGCTTTTCCGTGATACTCACGCTGCCCGGGTCCTGGCCACTAGTCCGTGGGGCTCTGCATTTTAATTTAATTTTAAATGAAGTTTCTTAAACATTTTAAAAACCTTATTTACTTTACATACAACAAAGTTTAGTTATATATTATACACTTATAGAAAGAGACCTTCTAAAAACATTAAAATGTATTACTGGCATGCGAAACCTTACATTAGAGTGAATAAATGAAGACTCGGCACCACTTCTGAAAGGTTGTCGACCCCTGCTTTAACCTCTCAAATTATTACTTACGCTTGTTAATAGCCTCCTGTGATGACCTTTTGAAAGTGCATATTGTCAGCTGGTTCTTCTAGGCACTATTTTGTAGGCACACTTCTACTAGAGAGAGTAGCGGGGCACTCTCCTCCTCCACAGAAGACATTCTGATCTGTTCCTATCATATCACATACATGTGTGTATTTGGAACTTTTTTAAAATAGCATTATCAATTTGATAGCTAGCAAAAAGGTCAGTCTTTGCTGTACTTGTTTGCAGTTGTCTCTTTTACAACAGCAAAATTTGTAAAACCTATAAAATGTATCAAGGGACTGTATGCATTTCAGTAGACCTAGCAATTAATTAAGGTAGTAGAGGTATCCTAACATTCCACCCCATATAGCCTCCACACTTGACAATCCTGTCTAAGGTATTAAACCTCTGGGTTGTTTTTTTTTCTGATTTAAGAATATTTCCCCTCATACAATTGACCAGACTGCCACAGTAATAATGCAACCGGCTGAGACCCTTACCGCAGGCCAGATGTCAAAGTGTAAATCATCCATTTGGAAAACATTCAATAAAGAATATGGTGCTAATTGTTTCCATCAATACCATATCATAAATTACTAAAAAAGCTTAATAGATGACTAACAAAGCTGTGTCTCTGCTGAGAAAATAGCATACTTCCTCATGGCTCTCCCTGTTAACATTTAGGGTTATATTGTGTTCAGTACAGGCCTGCCAATTTGAATACACTACATGTGGCCTGTCAAACTCTGAGCATTCATAGTCACCTAAAGAGAGAACACCCCCATGCCTAAAACTATATTAAAAAGGAAATTTGATGGACTCAGGATTAGTGAGTAAAGAATTTAAGCCCATATTAATATGAAACTGTTATGCAAACAATAGCATTGAAGTCAGGTAATTGGCTGTGCTTTTAGATTCCTTCTTACAGGGAGGGGCCAGCTTTGTATTTAGATATTTATTCTTAAGAATATTTTTCTTAGCGCAATTGGTAACATCCAACTATAGACATGTTTGCACTTAGGATTCATTTTTTGATGTAGCCCATGGGAATACTCAGACCAATTTATAGATGCAGCATGTCTGCACAATACCAACAGTTGCTTATAGAAACAAATATTGCAATTTTTTGAAAGACTAGATTAAAAAACGCCTTGTTATTTGTAAAGCACAAGTGCCAAAAAGACAGAAATGGCACTTATGAATCCCACTTCATTCAAAAGACTAAAATACCTGAAGTGTGTAGTGTGGTGGTGGGCTGCTTTTTTTTTCAAATGGTCCAGTGAATAGCTGTGTGGCTTGAATTTATACTGGATAAATGAGGGAGGTGGGATGTGTGTAGAGAAAGTGCTTATAAACACTTTCCATTTGCTAGGTCTAGGTTATAACTGTACCATAAAGTCCTCCAGGATGTGTAGACTCATGTCCTGTACACTCTGGTTTCCTGTGACCCATACTTCCTGCTAGGGCAGAAACAAAGCATCTCAGAATGTGGCAGTTACAGGCTGCAGCTACAGAAAGTAGTAGGAAGCTTTGTTACCTCACTCCATATATAGTTGCTGTTCATGATAAAGGGTTTCTCTTGTCGTCATGGTATGATCATCAATGAGATATTATCGGGTCCCAGAACTGGGGCACAGCATGTTGGAAGATCCTGTGAAAGAGGTAACATTGCAATGGTGGCTACAGATTGCAGTTGCACAGGCTAACTCTTCCCCGCCCCACCCCCTCCCCCAGGCCTTGAGAATAAGAGGAAAATGCTGAATGTGTCCAGAAAAGTTTCAAACAGCAAATTGAACTGTGTATGAAAGCCCTAGTGGCAAACAGACTGAAAGATGAGCAAAAGATTGTTCTGCTCTTCCCAGTGGAGGGTAGTGGAAACCCTAGATGTCTACAATGCATGCTAAAAGAACAGGAGTACTTGTGGCACCTTAGACTAACAAATTTATTTGAGCATAAGCTTTTGTGGGCTATGGCCCACTTCATCAGATGTATAGAATCTGCATGCATGCTGTACAGCTGGGGTTAGGGGAGAGAAGAGAGGTGGGAGAACTTTGCAACAATGAAAATGTTTGAGGATCTCTTTTGAAAGATGCTTAGGAGCAGAATACAGAATGAAGGGGGAACAGAGGAGTCTGTCTGTCATACTTACAACAAGTCAGTCTTCTGAATCAGAATATTAAGACCCTCTCTCATAATGACCTGGTTACTAAGGGAGATTAGTATATGCCAATTAACAAACACAAAGCCTAGAGAGGCACAGGATACATGACTGAGCACTATAGCTAAACCAGCAAGGGAAAAATTCATAGAAATTATGAAACCAGGGATGCCATTTCAGGGGGTAAGAGGGGATCCTGTCCCCCCTGCCCCTCCCCCAAGTTTCATACAGGTGGTGTGCTCTCAGGTGGAGCTCTTAACTGCAGCACAGCATTAGTGTGGAATGGGAGTTCTGCAGAGAAGAGGTGCTGCTTCCAGCATGTGCCCCTGGGGCAGGGAGTCAGTATTTTGTTTACAAACAGGGGCAGGGTGATTAAGATAAAGGGCTGGTAATTAAATTAAGGATCTGGAAGTCAGATGAGCCTATAAAACAGGAATCCCAGGGGATGAGGGGCATTGAAGAGAATTCAGGGGATTCAGAAGAAATACAGCTAAGCCCTATGAGCCAAGGTTACATTCTGAAAAGAAGGGACTAAAACCCAGGAAAAGGCTAGTAATGATATAGAGAAGTTTCCATTCTACTTATGGTACTTATGTGGCCCCATCACCATAGTATCTGAGTGCCTCACAATGTGCAACTTATTTCTCCTTACAGCCCCTCTGAGGTAGATCAGTGCTGTTATACCCATTGTACAGATGGGGCACTGAAAATCTGGCCCTTAATCTCTCTGCCTCAAAGGTATTTAAGTACCTAGTGGGATTTTCAAAAGCACCTAGAAGGTTAGGTGCTTTGTAAACCCCACTTAGATGCCTAGCTGTATCTTTGGGTGCCTAAAAACCTTTGAAACTCTCCCTAAGGCACTGGCCTGAGATCATGGGGGAAGTAGAATCCAGGGCTCTCATGGCCACTGGACTAGCTTCTCTCTGCTGTACAGGGATGCGGGGGAGGGAGACTGATAGACCAGTTCTGAGACTCTAGCAAGTAGTCTGAGGGGATTGGGAAGGATGTCATGATTGACCTCATGAAAAGCAGCACAGAGGTCAGGAAGGAGAGAGGGAGAGAATGAGTATCAGATGAGAGGAGCATTGCCAGCAGATCGAGGGAAGTGATTCCCCTGTATTCGGCACTGGTGAGGCCACATCTATAATATTGTGTCCAGTTTTGGGCCCCCCAAAACAGAAAGGACAAATTAGAGCATCCAGCAGAGGGCAATGAAAATGACTAGGAGACTGGGGCACATGACTTACAAGAAGAGGCTGAGGGAAATGGACTTATTTAGTCTGCAGAAGAGAAGAGTGAGGGGGGAGTTGATAGCAACCTTCAACTACCTGAAAGGGGGGTTCCAAAGAGGATGGAGCTAGGCTGTTCTCAGTGGTGACAGATGACAGAACAAGGAGCAATGGTCTCCAGTTGCAGTGGGGAGGTCTAGGTTGGATATTAGGAAAAACTATTTCACTAGGAGGGTGGTGAAGCACTGGAATGGGTTATCTAGGGAGGAGGTGGAATCTCCTTCCTTAGAGGTTTTTAAGGCTTGACTTGCCAAAGCCCTAGCTAGGATGATTTAGTTGTTTTGTTCTGAGTTCAAGAAAAGGAAGGAATGAGTATCAGATGTGTTTATGCCTCATTCTTAAGGTTTCAGCTATAACAAGGCCTATTTCAAAACAAAACGAATTGCATCCAAAGAGTCCATAAAGTCAACAATTATTGTCATGATTTGTATTATTCACTGGGCACCATCTGTGTGCTCAGCACTGTTCAGAAAATGCAGTTCCTGAGCCAATGTGTATAAGATGTATAGCCTTAGATAAGATGGCTCAGATAGTTAAGTATGAAGTACATACACCTCTACCGCAATATAACACTGTCCCCGGGAGCCAAAAAATCTTACCGCATTATAGATGAAACCGCATTATATTGAACTTGCTTTGATCCACCGGAGTGCGCAGCCCCGCCGCTCCGGAGCACTGCTTTACCACGTTATATCCAAATTTGTGTTATATCGGGTTGCGTTATATTGGGGTAGAAGTGTAGTTATTAAGCACATTATATCTATGAGTGGAGATGCTGATGGCAATAGAAATTTTATTTTATTAAGGACTAAGAGATTTAACCCTTCAACTTTTTTCCAAGAGGAAGAGTTGCCCAGAGCCCCTGTGCCTTTTTTTCTTCTTTTCTGCCTACAGTAGCCCTGATAGATATCAGAAGTCTCAATTTTTTTCTCAACTTTAAAATATGGAAGTTTCTTGGTGTTTGGTTTTAAATATTCCCTCTAAGAACTGAACCACAATCACTGTAGTGTTGTATTTAAGAGCCTTCTGGAAAGTAAGTAGCCTTTAAACAGAAGTGAAACTTTTGCAGTGTTGCCAACTCTCATGATGATGATTTTCCTTAAAGCCCAGCTCCTGGAGTCAAGTGGATATGATGATTTCAGCCTTTATTAAAGAAAAATGAATTTTTTAGCCCTTGTGGCTATGGTGAAAGCTTCAAAATGTGACCGCAGTGCACCCTAAAGGCTCAAAGCAGAAGGGAAACACCAAATCATGATTATGTGTAAAATTTTAGTAAGCCTGTTTTTTTAAATTTGGGGTTGGCCATACTATGAAAGTGACTTGAAAGTGTCAGTTTCCCTCCTGTTTTAAGGTCAGTGTCTAGTCTAACACCCTTAGAAGCCCAGGCAGATGCAGTATAACTCTTGAATATAATTGAAACAACTAGAAAATAATCTAGATTTTTTTTCTACATCACTTTTTTTTGGGGGTCAGTTCACCAAGCTTGTTAATGTTTGGAAACATCGTACTAGGGCAAGGACCTGTGAGTTTAAAGTAAGAATATACATTAATTTTAAACCTAACCCGTGTCCCTTAAGTGACTTGACACAAGTTATCTGTATTAAAGAAAAAAGCATAAACCCCACACTAGTTTTCAGGTGCCTAAGTAACCCCTGGAATCATGGTTAAAAGTTCCCCTCACTTTCCTCTTCACCTCCTCTCCCCCTCCAAAAAAAATCTGAACTGGTGCCCCTGTCAGAAACATGGTACACCGTCAGCCATGAGGCAACCAACATGCGTACACAATGTGCAGCATTCTGGCAATTAGAAGCTATAATAAACCTACCTTTTATGCTAAACTGAGCACAGAAAGTGGGAAGGTTCATGTAATAAGCCCGCAAAAGGACTCCTCACCTGAAGAGCTATTTTAAGCACAATGATAGAGGATGAAAAATCATGATTGGTTAATTAAAATGTACACATGGCATTTGTGAAACGCCGACAGTGGGCCACAGGTAAATATAGTAACAAACTGAAATGTAAGGAGCACTTAAAGGTTGACAAGACAAGTGTCAGAGGCTATGTCTATGCTACACACTGGTAGTGGTGGCATGTTACAGTATTTGTAGCTATATACTGCAATGGAGAACAGGCACTGTCTGTCCGCACTAGAGTGCGTAGCTACAAATGTCAGTGAAAGAGTCTGGAAGGAAAGAGACAGCAGGTAAAAGCTTCAGAACATCAAGAATGACTGAGGAGAGTATTGGAAATTGCAAGAGCTAATAACTTTGAACTGAACAAGGCCAAATGTCAAATTTTAAAAAATGGAAATAAGTTTTATGAGAGACTGGCCCCCAAAGGAATCTTTCCCAATGAATCAAAGATTCAGGAAATACTAAATATACCAAGATCTGAAGATAAAGGGAATTAAAAGGCTGCTAGGCAGCTATAAACATACTGTCATCATTCAACATGACTACACTGCTCACCCAACTCACCTAAGACCTCTCCTCTACAAGGACACTGAATGGGCCTGGATGCGAGAACATGAAAGAGTTCAATGATTTAAAGCATTTTCCAACATTTGCTCCAGACCTGCAATATTTTGACTCCCAGCCTTGAAGGGCTGGGAGTCGCACTGTTTGGACAGCATGAACTAAGTGATTGCCAGTCTCATACAGAAAAGATGTATGCACAAATTGAAAAAGACACATTGTCTGTCTGGCACATGGATATTCATGACTAATGTTTTTCTCTATGGCTGTAGCTTCAAAGCAGAAACTAATCACAAATCACTGCTCCTAAAATAGGATTTGGAGAAGCACCAGTAAGGACAAAGTGACTACTCTTCAGAATATAGAAGTATGATGTGATCCTGGAGTTCCAACCTCTCAAAAGCAAATTCTCAATCTGTCCATACACAATGTGATCTGGAACAGGTAGAAATCATACCTCTGAACATAATTAGGGCTGTCCCACAATTAAACAAATTAAGCGTGTGATTAAACAATAGAATACCATTTAAATACTTTGGATGTTTTCAATATTTTCAAATATTGATTTCAATTATAACAAAGAATACAAAGTGTATAGTGCTCACTTTATTTTTAATTACAAGTATTTGCACTGTACAAAAACAAAAGAAATATTTTTCAATTCACCTAATAAAAATGTTGCAGTACAATCTCTTTATCGTGAAAGTTGAACTTACAAATGTAGAATTATATACAAAAACCTGCATTCAAAAATAAAACAATCAATCTAAAACTTCAGAGCCTGCAAGTCTACTCAGTCCTACTTCTTGTTTAGCCAATCACTCAAACAAGTTTTGTTTATATTTGCTGGAGTTAATGCTGTCCGCTTCTTGTTTATAATGTCACCTGAAAGTGAAAACAGGTATTTTCATAGCACCATCGCAAGATATTTATATGCCAGATGCACTAAAGATTCATATGTTCCCTTCATGCTTCAACTACCATTCCAAGGGACATGCGTCCATGCTGATAGCAGGTTCTGATTGATAACAGTCCAAAGCAGTGCAGACCAATGCATGTTGTTTTCATTATCTTAGTCAGATGCCATCAGCAGAAGGTTGATTTTCTTTTTTGGTGGTTAGGGTTCTGTAGTTTCTACAACGGAATGTTGCTCTTCTAAGACTTACAAAGGATGCTCCGCACCTTGTCCCTCTCAGATTTTGGAAGGCATTTCAGATTCTTAAACCTTGGGTCGAGTGCTGTAGCTATCTTTAGAAATCTCACATTGGTACCTTCTTTGCGTTTTGTCAAATCTGCAGTGAAAGTGTTCTTAACATGAACAAAATGTGCTGGGTCATCATCTGAGACTGCTATAACATGAAATATATGGTAGAATGCAGGTAAAACAGCAGGGGACATACAGTTCTCCCCCCAAGGAGTTGAAGCATAAATTTAAATGTTAAAAAAGAGCATTTAAAGTGTTATCAGCATGGAAGCATATCCTCTGGAATGAAGGCGCATATGAATATTTAGCATATCTGGCACGTAAATACTTTACAATGCTAGCTACAAAAGTGCCATGTGAATGTCTGTTCTCACTTTCAGGTAACATTGTAAATAAGCGAGCAGCATTATCTCCTGTAAATGTAAACAAACTTGTTTGTCTTAACAATTGGCTGAACAAGAAGTAAGACTGAAGGTACGTCTACACTACGGGATTATTCCGATTTTACATAAACCGGTTTAGCAAAACAGATTGTATAAAATCGAGTGCGCGTGGCCACACTAAACACATTAAATCGGTGGTGTGCGTCCACGGTCCGAGGCTAGCGTCGACTTCTGGAGCGTTGCACTGTGGGTAGCTATTCCGTAGCTATCCCATAGTTCCCGCAGCCTCCCCCGCCCCTTGGAATTTCCGGGTTGAGATCCCAGTGCCTGATGGGGCAAAAATATTGTCGCGGGTGGTTCTGGGTACAGCCTCATCCCTCCCTCCCTGAAAGCAGCAGACAACTGTTTCGCGCCTTTTTTGCTTTGTGAACTGTGCAGACGCCATAACACAGCAAGCATGGACCCTGCTCAGCTCAATACCGCAATCGTACATGTTTTAAACACCTCGCGCACTCTCGTGCAGTATATGGTGAACCAGGACCTTCAAACCGAGGCGAGGAGGAGACGGATATGGCAGCACGGCGATGACAGTGATGAGGACATAGACACAGAATTCTCTCAAACCGCGGGCCCCTGCGCTTTGGAGATCCTGATGGTAATGGGGCAGATTCTATCCATTGAATGCCGATTTTGGGCCCGGGAAACAAGCACTGACTGGTGGGACCGCATTGTGTTGCAGGTGTGGGACAATTCCCAGTGGCTGCGAAACTTTCGCATGCGTAAGGGCACTTTCATGGAACTTTGTGACTTGCTTGCCCCTGCCCTGAAATGCCATAATACCAAGATGAGAGCAGCCCTCACAGTAGAGAAGCGAGTGGCGATAGCCCTGTGGAAGCTTGCAACGCCAGACAGCTACCGGTCAGTCGGGAATCAATTTGGAGTTGGAAAATCTACTGTGGGGGCTGCTGTGATGCAAGTAGCCAAAGCAATCACTAAGCTGCTGCTACGAAAGGTTGTGACTCTGGGAAACGTGCAGGCCATAGTGGATGGCTTTGCTGCACTGGGATTCCCTAACTGTAGGGGGGCGATAGATGGAACCCATATCCCTATCTTGGCACCGGAGTGCCAGGGCACCCAGTACGTAAACCGGAAGGGGTACTTTTCAATGGTGCTGCAAGCACTGGTGGATCACAAGGGACGTTTCACCAACATCCACGTGGGATGGCCAGGGAGGGTTCATGACGCTCGCGTATTCAGAAGCACTACTCTGTTTAAACAGCTGCAGCAAGGGAATTACTTCCCAGACCAGAAAATAACAGTTGGAGATGTTGAAATGCCTGTCGTTATCCTGGGGTCCCAGCCTACCCCTTGATGCCATGGCTCATGAAGCCATACACAGGCAGCCTGGACAGTGGTCAGGATCTGTTCAATTACAGGCTGAGCAAGTGCAGAATGGTGGTGGAATGTGCATTTGGCCGTTTAAAGGCGCGCTGGCGCACATTACTGACTCACTCAGACCTCAGCTAAACCAATGTCCCCTATGTTATTGCTGCTTTCTGTATTCTCCACAATCTCTGTGAGAGTAAGGGGGAGACCTTTATGGTGGGGTGGGAGGCTGAGGCAAATCACCTGGCCGCTGATTACGCGCAGCCAGACACCAGGGAGATTAGAAGAGCACACCAGGAAGCGGTGCGCATCAGAGAAGCTTTGAAAACGAGCTTCATCAATGGCCAGGGTACAGTGTGACTGCTGTGTTTGTTGATGAACACCCACCCCCCTTGACTGACTCATTCCCTGTAAGCAACTCCCCCTCCCCCTTCGAGTACAGCTTACTTATGCAAATAAAGTCACTATAGTATAAAAATCATGAATTCTTTATTAATTCATTATAAAAAGAGGGAGAGAAGTAAGGGTGTGGTTTGGGAGGAGGATAGGAGGGATGGAGAAGGCCATTAAAAAAATTTCACAGTAATGACAGCCTTCTGGTTGGGCTGTCCACGGGGATGGAGTGGGCGGGTGCACGGAGCCTCCCCCCATGCATTCTTACACGTCTGAGTGAGGAGGATGTGGAACATGGTGAGGGTTGAGGGTGGTTATACAGGGGCTGCAGCGGCACTCTGTGATCCTGCTGCCGTTCCTGAAGCTCCACCAGACGCCGGAGCATGTCAGTTTGATCACGCAGCAGCCCCAGAGTTGCATCCCGCCACCTCTGATTTTCCTGCCGGTCTTCCTGCCGCCACCTCTCATCTTGGGTGTCCCTCCTGTCCTCACGTTCACTGGCATCTTTCCTGTAATTTGATACCACGTCCTTCCACTCATTCAGATGAGCTCTTTCATTGCGTGTAACTTCCATAATATCCGAGAACATTTCATCTCGCGTCTTCTTTTTCCTCCGTCTTATCTGTGCTAGCCTTTGGGATGGAGGAGGGCTTGAAAAATTTGCAGCTGCATGAGGGAGAGAAATATTTAAAAAGATACATTTTACAGAACAATGGTTATACTCTTTCACAGTGAACAGCACTGTTCACCTTACATAGCACATGTGATTTCCCTACAAGGTCGCATTTTTCATCTTAATACTGAGTGCCTGCAGCTCTGGAGTTACAGATCTCACAGACACAGGTCCGGGCATCAGAATTCAGCTTGCATGCGGCCATGGTAAGCCACTGTCTTTCGGCTTCTGTAGTGATTTAGCCCTCCCCCCAACGCATGGCTAATACCACGCTAGCTCCCTGCTAATCAACACCCTTCCCATCCCCACCCCCCACTGCGTGGCTGGTAGCTTGGGGAAGCCCCGCTGACCAAACACAAAAAAGATCATCGGCATTTCACTCCTCCCCTCCCCCCGCTTGGCTACGTGCAGGAAAGGATTTTTTTTAAGCTGCTGCAGTCCATGAACCCAGTAGGAAAATGGCCCTCTTACTTAAATTCCTGATTTTTAACCAGGTTATCCTGAACGATATCACTTTGCTGAGGATAACACAGCGAGATAAAGAACGGATGCTTCTTGAATGCCAGCAATCACCGGGACCATACGCTGCTATGCTTTGCCATGCAATGATACCTGATTACTTGCTACATGCATGGCGTGGTAAAGTGTCCTACCATGGTGGGCGGAACAAGGCTACCTTGCCCAGAAACCTTCTGCAAAGGCTTCTGGAGTACCTACAGGAGCGCTTCATCGAGAAGTCCCGGAGGATTTCCTCTCAATCCCCGGACATGTTAACAAACTTTTCTAAGTAACTATACTGTCTGCGAATGCATCCCAAGTCCTCAGGGCAAATCAATCATTTAAAAAACGCTTGCTTAAAAAACAATGTTTGCTATTTGCAAAGGTACACTCACCAGAGGTCCCTTCCATGGCGTCATTGTCTGGGATAGTTGCTTGGGAGGGCTGGGAGGAGGGTAATTCCGTCAGGGTGATAAAAAGCTCCTGGCTGCTGGGGTTCACGGAGTGCTGTGTGCTCTCTGCTAGGTCGTCCTCCTCTTCTTCATCTTCATCTTCCCCGTCTGCATAATCCTCAGCCATGGCAGAGATTACAACCCCCACCTCGGAATCCACGGTCAGGGGTGGGGTACTTGTGGCGCAGCCCCCTAAAATTGCATGCAGCTCAGCATAGAAGCGGCATGTTTTTCGACCTGCCCCGGACCTTCCGTTTGCTTCTTTGGTTTTCTGGTAGGCTTGTCTGAGCTCCTTAACTTTCACTCTGCACTGCACTGAGTCCCTGCTGTGGCCTTTATCCGTCATAGCCTTAGAAATTCTTTCAAATACTTTTTCATTTTGTCTTTTGGAACGCAGTTTTGTTAGCACTGAATCCTCTCCCCATATAGCGATCAGATCCAGTATCTCCCGTGCAGTCCATGCTGGGGCTCTTTTTCGATTCTCAGGAGACTGCATTGTTACCTGTGCTGATGAGCTGTGCGTGGTCACCTGTGCTGATGAGCTCTGCACGCTGGGGAAGCAGGAAATGAATTTCAAAAGTTCGCAGGGCTTTTCCTGTCTACCTGGCCAGTGCATCCGAGTTCAGAATGCTGTCCAGAGCGGTCACAGTGGTGCACTGTGGGATACCGCCCGGAGGCCAATACCGTCGATTTGCGGCCACACTAACCCTATTCCGATATGTTAATCCCGATATTAGCGCTACTCCTCTCGTCGGGGAGGAGTACAGAAACCGATTTAAAGAGCCATTAAAATTGATATAAGGTGCCTCCTAGTGTGGACGGGTGTGGCGTTAAATCGGTTTTACGCTCCTAAAACCGGTTTAAACGCCTAGTGTAGACCAGGCTTGAGTGAACTTGTAGGCTCTGAAGTTTTACATTCTTTTGTTTTTGAGTGCAATTATGTAACAATCTACATTTTAAAGTTGCACTTTCACACCAAAGATTGCACTACAGTACTTGTATGAGGTGAATTGAAAAATACTATTTATCATTTTTGCAGTGCAAATATTTGCAATAAAAATACAGACTGATTTCAATTACAACACAGAATACAATATAAATATGAAAAATTTAATTTCAATTGGTATTCTATTGTTTAACAGTGTGATTAAAATTGATTAATCACAATTAATTTTTGAGTTAACTGCAATTAATTGACAGCCCTAATGATGATGTCTTCAATCATCCCATATGTCTCCAGATACCGTATGTGACAAACAGCTAAAGATGAAATGCTGGAATCAGTAATACAAGCTATAAGTAAAGGAAGAGAGAATAAGCACTTTCTATCTTCATGTTCCCAGTAGAAAAATGAGCTTTCAGTGATTTCAGGTGTGCTCTTGCAGGGAATACTGATCCTGCTGAGGAAGGAGAATATTGGAACAATTCCACAAAAGGAGTCTGGGAGTGATCATATCAAAGAGATCTAGAGAAGCTGTATTCTGGACACATGAATTTGACATCAAAGAAATTTGTGAGCAGGAGTAGACTCAGAGGTACAAAGAACTGGGAACAATTGCAAGCACTTTAGAGGACAGCATTAGAATTCAACATTATGAAATTAAATAGACACATGGACAATACAATGCCTAGGAAGAACAAAGTCCTGCAAAACAGAATAACTGGCTAGGCAGTAGTACAGGGGAGGGGGAAGGAGAGTAGTGTGGTTCACAGATGTGGTGCAGTTGCAAAAAGGCTAATCATTCTGGGGTGTACTAAGAAGTGTTGTAGGTAGGACACGAGAAGCAATGGTACCACTCTACTCTGGATAGGTGAGGCGTCAGTTGGAGTAGTGTCCAGTTTTGGGCACCCCACTTTAAGAAAGATATGGACAAATTGGAGAGATTCCAGAACAACAAAAAAGATTGGAAAGCCTGACCTATGAGGAAACTGAGATAATTGCATGTTTACATTTGAGGAGGAACCCAATAAGTTTTCAAATATGTTAAGAGCTGTTATGGAGAGGATGGTGATCAATTGTTCTCTAATCACTGAAAGTGATCCGCAAAAGAGGAGATATTAGTGAAAACTTTCCAACTATAAGGATTAGTTAAATACTGGAATAGGCTTCCATGGGAGGTTGTGGAATCCTTCTCACTAGAGGTTTTAAAAACAGGTTGCACACATTCATGTTAGGACCAAACATACTCAGACCATCCCTGCCTCCATGCAGGGAGTGGACTAGATATCTCAAGGTCCCTTCCAGCCCTAATTAGTGTTCCATGATGATTCCCAGTAGAAAGAACCATTGATACTGCAAGAACTGGCAATTCCATGTGACAAAGTTGGAAATAATTTGTCATCCAAGACTGAACATATGACCTGGTTTATGATAAACTGGTAAAGTAGTTCTCCAGAAGTATTGACACTTGAAGATACCATAGCAGTAACAGTTGTTGCAGACACACACACACACACACACCCACGTCTTCTCTTTTCAAGACTAAATATGCCCCCACCCCTGTTTTTAAAAATCTTTCCTCATAGGTCAGATTGCTCTCCTCTCAACCCTCCAGTTTGTCCACATCTTTCTTAAAATGCAGTGCCCAGACCTGGATACAGTATTCCAGCTGAGGCCTCACTGGTGTTGAGCAGAGTGGCACTACCACCTCTCATATCCCCTATACAACTTTCTTCTTAATATACACTGGAATATTAGCCTTCTTTTGTGCTAATGCATAACATTTTTAGCTCAATCAATTTGCGAGCCACTGTAACCCCCCCACCCCCAATATGGCACTTTCATGAAGTGCTGATGCTTAGCCAGTTATACCCTGTTTTGTGTCTGCATTTGTTTCACACACACCCCCACCTTCATAGGTGTAGTGCTTTGTACTTTTCCCTATTGAATTTCATCTTGTTAAATTGGAGAATTGATCTAACAAGGATTTTCTCCACCTCATTTCCCAGTCATTAATGAAAATACTGACTAGTAGTAGACTCTGGAAGGTCCCACTTGAGCTGTCCTCCCAGTTTGACAGTGAGCAATTGATAACTATTCCTTGACTACTTCCCTTCCCCCCCGCCAGCTGCACACACAACTTCATTTAGGCTACATTACCCTAGTTTGCTTATGATCATGGCAGGTAACCAGTCTAGTGTGCAATTCTACTTCTAGTGTGTAGGGGCTTTAAGAAAGCATCTTCTCAAATACCTCCTCAATCAGTGGCAGATGCTAACTGGGCTTTCTTGTGAACCATGCTGAAGATTCACCCACGAAAGCTCATGCTGCAAAACGTCTGTTAGTCTATAAGGTGCCACAGGATTCTTTGCTGCTTATGCTGAAGATTTCTATCTTACTATAACTGAGGGAATGCCTACACTATGAAATTAGGTCGATTTTATTGAAGACAATCTTTAGTAAGCGATTTATACAATTGATCGTGCATGTCTCCACTAAGCGCATTAGGTCGGCAGAGTGCGTCCTCAATACCGTGGCTAGCATTGACTCTCTGAGTGGGACACTGTAAGTAGCTATCCCACAGTCCCCCCCACGCCCATTGAAATTCTGGGTTAAGCTCCCAATGCCTGATGGGGGCAAAAACATTGTCACGTGATTTTGGGTACATGTCGTCAGTCTCCCCTCCCTCCTTGAAAGCAGTGGCAAACAATTTTTTCGTGCCTTTTTTTCCTGGGTTGTCTGTGCAAATGCCATAGCACAGCGAGCATGGAGCCACCTTGCCAAACAGTACATAAACTACAAGGGGTACTTTTCAATGGTGTTGCAAGCACTGGTGGATCACAAGGGCTATTTCACTGACATCAACATGGGATGGTTGGGAAAGGTGCATGACGCTTACATCTTGCGGAACTCCAGACTTTGAAAAGCTGGCAAGAAGAGACTTTCTTCCCAGACCAGAAAATTAATGTTGGGGATGTTGAAATGCCAATAGCTATCCTTGGGGACCCAGCCTCCCGCTTGCTCCCATGGCTCATGAAGCCATACACAGGCCACCTGGACAGCAGTAAGGAGCAGTTCAACTATAGGTTGAACAAGTGCAGAATGGTGGTAGAATGTGCCTTTGGCCATTTAAAAGCCCTCTGGCGCTCTTTGCTGACTAGGTTAAACCCTAGCAAAAGCAATATTCCCATTGTTATTGCTGCTTGCTGTGTGCTCCATAATATCTGAGAGAGTTGGGGGAGACATTTATGGTGGGGTGGGAGGTTGAGGCAAATCACCTAGTGACCAATTTTGAACAGCCAGACAGCAGGGCAATTAAAAGAGTGCACCAAGGTGTGCTGCACATCAGAGAGGCTTTGAAAAACAGTTTCATAACTGACCAGGCTACAGTGTGACAGTTGTGTGTGTTTGTCCTTGATGCAAAGCTGCCCCCTTTGGTGAATGTACTTCCCTGTAAGCCAATTACCCCACCCCCCTTCGATCACAGCTGGCACAGGAAATAAAGTCCCTATTGTTCTGAATCCATTCATTCTTTATTAATAAAAACTTGAGATAACGCTGACTAGTAAAAGGTAGGCCCGCTGGGGTGGGGGAGGAGGGAAGGACAAGGCCACATTGCTTATTGTAGCCACACTACAAATCAAATCTGTTTGAGTGACAGCCTTCTGTTGCTTGGGCCATCCCAAGTGGCTGGGTGCCTGGAGCCTCCCCAACCCCACATTCTTGGGCATCTGGGTGAGGAGGATATGGAACTTGGCAAGGAGGGCAGGTAGTTACACAATGGATACAGGGGGGAGGAGGGGTCTGTACTCTAGTTGCCCTTTCTGCAGCTCCACTAGATGCCTGATCATGTCCATTTGCTCCCCCATTAGTCTCAGCATCTCCTCCTGCGTGTTCCGATCATGCTCACTGTATGCTTTTTCTAGCCTCTGCCACCGAATGCCTCCATGCATTCAGCTGTGTCCTATCAGTGCGGGAGGACTGCATGAGCTCTGAAAACATGTCGTCATGAGTGCATTTTTTTCACCTTCTAATCTGCGATATCAACTCCGTCCCTGGGTTATGGAAGCATAGAAACAGTTGCAGTTGCAGGGGGGGGAAAAGGGAGAGTCGAATTTAAGAAGATACATTTCTGAGAACAAAAGGGAGACCCTTTCACAGAGAATCAAGCAATTCACAGCAGATAGCACATGTGTTTTAGGAACAAGGTTGCATTTTGCCTTTTATATTGAGTGCCTGCCGGTATGGTGACACATCATACACGACTGGGCAATAGAATTCGGTTGCTAAAGAGTATGTGGGGTTGGCTTCTTCCGTGTTCAGAACATGTGGATGGTTTCAAACTGTAGCCCCCTTCTTTCCCATAGCAACCAGTGCCAGTTGGGTTAGCCATTTAAATATTTGCAGCAGTCAGGCTTACGTTGCAAACATCTGATCCTTAATGCTCCATGTCTCAGATGATTTCAATGTTTGCTACTATCTTTGGTTCTCAGTCTCATTGCTATACACACCAGTACAACATCAGGCTTGTCTTGTATGCACCAAACCCAGCCTCCCCCCTCCCCCACAGAAAGGGCATTATGGTAAACTGATACCAGTCTTGCTTTCTTTTAAGTCAGGAGTGACTTGCTGGAGTTATGCTCGTCTATAATCAGCATACATGAGCTCAGAATCAGACCTGAGTTTCCATGGTAAAAATAGGCATTTGGACCTCAGCTGCTTTCTATACTTAAAATTTACCACCACTGCATCGTGTAATCCTTATTCTCAATGGCAGCTTTCAGTTGAGAAACTATTGATTTTAGCCAATTCAGCAGCTGAAATTTCCTACCAATTCCGTGTTTCAATTGGGATAGGGACTTGGGTTCATTCTTTAATGAAAGGTCTTTTGTGCAAACTACTAATTAGGAGGGATAGTCTTCAGCATTGGTCCATCATGGAGCAATGCACTAATTTATGCCACCTTGAGGAACGGATATCACTAGCCTTTATTCTGCCTTTTCCCCATTCTGTTCCTTAGAAAAAACCCTGTCTCGCTCTATGAATTTTAATAGGGATCATAGATCAGTCCCTAATTTCCCCTAATGTCCCTATTAGTTGACTTCAGATATTTGCATCTATGAAAAAAAATTTAATGGTGTAACAGGTTCCTGTGAGCTCCTTGTATTAATATACACTAATGGCCTACAATGGGGAATCAGTGCCTTCAGCTGCTGTGTGGGCCAATGGAAATGAGGTATATTTGGCACTTCGCAGGACTGGGTTCCAAAAAGCCACCATGGTAGAGATTTTCAAAATCTGCTAGAGGATTGAGCCACACAGCTCCCACTGAAATGAATAGCAGTTGTGTGGCTGAATCCACTAGTCCAGTTTTGTAAATCTCAACTAGTACTTACAATATAACAATTTTGACAAGCATGTCTATGCTGTACAGAGGTCTACAGAGTCCTGACCAACTCCTAAAGTGGTGTTCAAGCATTCTCTGAGCCCACTGGAAAGACAACTTTGAGGGTGGGATCTTTCTTGCTTGCTCCCAAATTCTGGACAGGGCTAGAAAAGGGATCTATCCAGGATACTACAAGGTTTAAAAAAAAAAAACCAGTATGTATACTTATATTGCTAACATTCCCAATTGCATGTTAACTGTATCTTGAAAAATCACTAGTGTCCTAGGCTTCAGCACCAGATGTCACACTTTCTTTACACTCAACACTGGGGTCCTCTCTCCCAGCACCTGCTGGTTACTATATAACTTTCCTTGTGTTTAAACAAATAAAAAGAGACAAAGGATTAATTACAGTGGTCAAGCTGGTGGTGACTACACCAGTTCAGATTGCGAATGCTTTTCATTAAAATTCCTTTTAACATGTTCATAACTCTGAAATATTCACCATTGTGGTTGAGATTTCCTGTCCTTGGTCAGTCTCTTTCCAAGGGAGAGCTCTTTTTGGAATGTTTTTGAGCAAAATTCCTTCAACTATTTGAGTTATGAGACAGTGGGAAATATTTGTTGTTTAACATATCCTAGCCTCATATATTTAGATGTTTTTGACAAAGTTTGAAAGTTGAAACTCAAGCTTTGAATGTTCTCTACTGATGACTGGATTGAAAGAAAATTGGTTTTAATTTTAGAATTTTATGAGCATTTGCTACTTGTATATTGTGCATTCAGACTAAATTTTTAGTCACTAGAGCCTGGCTCCACAAAAGTACTTAAACATCTAACTCCTTGTTTTAGGAGCCACTACGTTCCATGAAACTACTGCTTGGCTACCACCTAGCCCTGTAGCCACCTAAACTCACTCATTGCCTAAATGTCCACTGCAAAAGTTCCCCAAGAGCTAATTTTCTGCATCTGGGCATGCACACTGCTTTCTTACTCTGGGTATCTATACCCCATCTCCTTCCTAAGCCCCAGTGCAATCCACCAGAGGAATATGCATCTAGTAGGTGGCTCTGAGCATGCCTACTAGACTGAGTCCCATCAGGGCCGGCTCCAGACCCCAGCGCGCCAAGCGTGTGCTTGGGGCAGCATTTTGCCGGCAGGGCGGCAGGCGGCTCCGGCGGACCTTCCGCAGTCATGCCTGCGAGAGGTCTATCGGAGCCGCGGGACCGGTGGACCTGCCGCAGGCATGACTGCAGAGGGTCCGCTGGTTCCGCGGCTCCGGTGGAGCTCCCGCAGACATGCCTGCGGATGCTCCACCGGAGCCGCGGAACCAGCGGATGCTCCGCAGGCACGTCTGCAAGAGGTCCCCCGGAGCCGCGGGACTGGAGTGCTTGGGGCGGCCAAATTCCTAGAGCCGCCCCTGAGTCCCATACAAAATCTAGGAGGATGTAGTGGTAGTGGCACTGTCCACCTTCTAATTTCCATCCCAGGGGTTAAAGCACTCACTGGAATGTGAGACTGGGGTTCAGGTCACCCAGGGGCGGCTCTACAACTTTGGCCGCCCGAAGCAGTCATGCCCAGGAGGCGCCCCCGAGCTGCGGGAGCAGCGGACCTCCCGCGGGCATGACTGCAGAGGGTCCGCTGGTCGCACGGCTCGGCAGGCCCTCCCGCAGCTGCGGGCGGTTCGCTGGTCCGGCGGCTCCGGTTGAGCTGCCGCAGTCATGCCTGCGGGAGGTCCAGCCGAGCCGCGGGACCAGCGAACCGTCCGCAGTCATGCCTGCGGGAGGTCCACTGGAGCCGCCGGCCGAGCGTCCCCTCCGCAGTCATGCCTGCGGCAGGTCCGCTGCTCCCGGGGCTCCGGTGCACCTCCCGCAGGCATGACTGCGGCAGGTCCGCCGGCCCAGCCTGCCGCCCCCCCGGGAAAGGGCCGCCCCAGGCGGGTGCTTGCCCCGCTGGGCTCTGGAGCCGGCCCTGAGGTCACCCCTCCTGCCTGCTGTGGGACAGAGGCTTTGAATAGCGGTCTTCCACTTTTCTCCCTATCAGGCAGAGAGGGAAATTGAACCTGGGTGTTCCATGTTCCAGGCAAGCACTCTAATGACCGGGCTAAAAGTTTTAAAGTGAGCATGGCCTCATCCTCATGCCATTTTGTGTGGAGTGAGGCAGGCGCTTAAGTCTTTCTAACAAGTAAAGACTTTGGTGCCTGAGCCACCGGACTGCATGAGAGGGGCTCCTAGTTGTGCATCACAAGCAGAGATAGATGCCTGCCTGCTGCCTGAATTTAGGGACTTAGGACACACTGCTTTCCTCAACATCTCCCATTTAGTAGCATAGGCAGCTCCCTTCCTAGTGTGCTGACTTTAGTGGATGGCATTCTAAGGCACCAACCTCTCCCCATTCATCGTACAGGAAGCCTCGGGACCTAACTCAGGCTTTGTGGATCCCATTGTTGTTCCAGTGGTTTCATAGGTGCCTAAAAGTGGGATCTTGCAATGCTCAGCATCAGAGCACTTAAGTTCCTCTGTGGATCCAGGCCCAAATTCTGCTTTGCTGAAGGCAATTGGAATTTTGCCATTGACTTCAAAGGGAGCAGGATCCAGACCCAAATCATAAGGTGAACAGGTAAAGAAAGATATAGTAGCTGACTTTCTTTGTTCGCTGTGTAAGGGGGCATTATAAAGGGACCATAAAGGGGGAATAAATTCCATTCCCACCCACATGAAGACCCCTTAAAGCCCCCACCTCACTGATTTGGGAGTACATGTAAATGTGAACCAGGCCCATGCTATAGAGAAATGAAACTTGAAGCATGTTCTCTTTTCAAAACTCACCAGAAGGCAGCAGTTGTGCTTAGCTCAGCTGCTGCAGCATAACTAGAGCTGATCATAAATTTTCCAGTGGAACAGTTTTCTGTTGGAAAATGCTGATTTGGTGGAATTGAAACATTCTGCAGGAATGTGTCAATTCTGTCAAGTTTCAACAGGGGGCCCTATTGGCAGACAGGTAGGCAGGCTGCCTGGTTCCCTGTCTCGCTGGGCAGCTGGCTCCCTGCTCAGAATCTTTTTTTTTTTAAATTCCATCCCACGGAAAATTTTGCATTTGACTTTTTGTTCCAATTCAGGACAAAACTATTGTGGAAATGCACCATTTTCCATGGGACAAACATTTCAGTTCCTTTACAGCTTTAATCAGCACCTGCATTCTGTCAGACCATGGCCAGCCTTCCTGGTATCTTGTTAACTCAAATTATTTCTGCAGCAGTGTCTAACGCAGCTGAAATTGATCTAAAGCTGGAAATCTGCTTTAGATACCTACGACTGATATAAGGCCTTGGGACAACTAAATTTGACAAAAAAAATCCTTAACCACAAAGAGATGAGGAGGACAATGAGGGTCCTGAATGGCAAGTGGGGGGATAGTCCAAGGGAGACTTGAGCATCCTTAAGATTTCTTAAACTGCACACTGATATGGTTGGGCTCAATACAGAACTGAGTGAAATTTTATATAGCCTCTGACCAGAAAGTCATACTAAATTATCATCTCTTCTACCCTTAAAATATCTATATCTATAAAAGGTATACATGTGCAGAGACTGAAATGCATATCTGTAACTCATAGGTATGTAGGTGCTTTTGCAAATCCCACTATTAGCCTACAGTACTAGTAGATGCTTGGGCTCTGTGTGATACCGGCCATACCTGGGATTGAATGGGACCTCCAGAGCTAAAAGCATAAACTGTTGCAACATAAGCTAAAAAACCCAAACTCCTCTAGCTATGGCGGTAATACACATTCACTGGTAGGTTCAATCTGCACTAGGGAATTTTAGAAAAGAATTCTCACTGATGCTGCCGTTGAATCATTGACTGGGGGTAGCACCAGGGAGAGCTCAATATACACAACTCTAGCTGCTTCTGGCACTTAAAAATGCTAGTTAAAGCTGTTGAGCAGCAGGTTTAATTGACATGGTGGTAGAAATGGCTTTGGCCACAGGAACCTTAGCTACACTAAGCTCCCATTGGTGCGAATACCAGTTCAGCTGAACCCGAGATAGCACTATGGGGATGTTTTCCTAAAATTCCGTATAGCATAGACAGGGCCTGGGAGCCTTTAATTATGGTGTCGCAAATGGTGCTGAAAGCAATTATTTCTCATCTATGCTTACAATTCTAGTCTCAACACACCTGTTACTGACACCAATTCTCAGCTATGCGTAATTTTTCCTGGTGTATGGCGTACTCTGGTTTTGGCTGGGTGCTTCCCTTGGCTTGAACTCTTTTCAGCTTTAATTATTACACTCAAAGCTGACAATGAGAATTCCCTGACTCTAATTTTCTTTAGGACTCTAAGCTCAGAGGCTCTGATTCTATTGTCAGGTATGCTAGTATGAATTGGAAGTAATTTAACAAGTTAGTGGAGTTACAGTAGTGTAAAACTGGTGTGAAATCAAACTCAGGCTTAGTGATCTGAGGTGAAATTATTACCCGGCTGAAGTCCATGGGAGTTTTGCCATTGTCTTCAGTGGGGTCATGACTTCACTGCTAATCCAGACAAGGCTTCAATGTTTTGCATATCCTCACTTTAGCATTGAGAAGTCTTTGACTTATTCCTGATCTGCTCCCGTAGGCAGTTACCACTAGTCCAAATTTACATGTATGTTCCATGATCAATACTGGCTTCTATTTCTAGGAGCAACTTGAGATATTGGTTTTAACCTATAAAGCTCTAAATAGTTTAGGCCCTGTGTACCTCAGGCATATTGTATGTTCTATTTTTGCACCATTGCCAAGATCTCCAGGTGAGTGTATTTTAAAGTAAATAAAAAATGGAATAAAATTAAATACAATTGTATGTGCTCTCAACTTGCAGTTAATGGCGCAACAATGATTAAGCACACATCAGTCTCTGACAAAATTAAAATATAAACATTTGACTAGGCATTATTCAAACTGTCAGCTTAATTATGATGGCATGGAATTTTAAACCAGCGCTTGGATCTGGTTCTCTTAGAGCACTGTTTCTACATTCACATAAAGACTAAAAGTTTCTTACAGCTTACATGTAAATATTACTGCAGTATATACCTATATACATATGTTTTCAGTGAGACAGTTGAAAAGAGTGTTTTGGTTTTTCTGAAGTTGTGCTGGTGATAGACACTGTTAAACAGTACTCTGTGTTGTTTTGCTATTCTGCTGGAAATGATGAAAGCTTATAAAGACAAATAGAAACTTCTTGTAATTTTAGAGTGTTTTAAGCACAAAAATATAAAAGGGAGGCACAATATTCCAAAAAGCCCAGGAGACAAAATACAAAAATATTAAAAGCCCATTTGGATTTTATATGAAACCAAAGTTATTACAAACAGCAAAGATGATTCAGAAGGAAACTTGATACTATGTGAATTTTGATTAGAAACAAACCTAGAACATAAAATTAACACCGCATGCATTAAAATGGACTAAACTGGCTAATTGATCTCAAGATATGATTGTAAATGGGGAATCATCATTGACCGGGTGTGTTTCCAGTACCACCCTGCAAGGATTGGTTTTTAGCCCTATTCTATTTAGCACTTTTATCAATCACCCAATTTTGGTTATAAGTGGTAAATAACAAAGAGGACAGGTCACTGATTCAGAGTGATCTGGATCACTTGGTAAACTGCACTCAAGCAAACACTATGCATTTTAATATGGCTAAAAGTAAATGTATAGATTTAGGAACAATGAATGTAGGCCATACTTACAGAATTGCGGACTCCATCCCCAGAAAGCAGTGACTCTGAAAAATCTGGGGTGGGCAATCAGCTCAAATGTGAGCTCCTGGTGTGATGCTGTGGCCAAAAGAGCTAATGTGATCCTGGGATACACAAATAGGAGAATATCAAGTAGGAACAGTGGTAATATTACCTCTGTATTTGGCACTGGTGCAATTTTTATTGCTGGAATACCATATCCAGTTCTGGTGCCCATAACTCAGCAAGAGTGTTGATAAATTGGTGGGGTTCAGAGAGAGCAATGAGAATGATTAAAGAATTAGAAAATATGTCTTATGGTAATTAGGATCAAAGAGCTCAATCCATTTAGCTGAACCAAAAGAAAGTTACAGGGTAACATGATTATAGCCTATACATATAGATATGGGGAACTAATTTCATAATATTTAATAATGGTCTTCAGTCTAGCAGAGAAAGGTATAACATGATCCAATGACTGGAAGTTGAAGCAATGGGGGCAAGGTAGCTTCTTTCTATTCCTGCTGCTGCAGGACAGGGAGAAAGCAAGCCAAGATACCTCCATGTAAATGTGGATGAACAGTAGTTCTGCCTTTCTGCCCCTAACAACGCACGCAGTGATACTGGCAGCCAACTTGCTACCCTGTAAAGAGTTGAGGAAGATGGAAAACGGCATTCCATGAAGAGGTTGGACGAGAATGGGTACATTTATGGGCCTGCCTCCTCAATCCCAGAAGTAACATCAACTAAACTAGGATGGGAATTAGGAATATTGGTTAGCGTTGGCTAGAAAGGCCCTTCATTCCCATTTTTCCCCTCCCCCTCACTTACTGGTTTTTATCATGGGAGAATGAAATAGTTCCTCTACACCCTTCCCTCTGAGATGGAAAGCAGGAAGATAAGGTGTATAAACTCAAGAGAAACTTGATCTAATCCTTGACATAGCTGGCTGATTGTCAGCAGGGGGTGTCTTGTTTTCTCCTGCAAGCAGCTCCTGAACAGGGATGGACAAATATTTCCTATCTCACTTTATTTCTTTTCTTTTTTTTTTTTTTTGATCATTTGCTTCACCAAGAAGCAAAAATATTTGTGCATCTTGGAAACAACTTTATTGTTGCAATTTCCCCCATCCCTAAGCATAAACAAAAGTCTCATTCTTTAACGGGGAAGATTTCCCTCTTTCATCTCCCTTTTCATGCCTGCTTAGAAATAAACATGATGAAATTTTCTACCAGGGGAGAAATGGGGAGAAATATTGTCCCCTTATTAGCTGGTGGCAGTTTCTTATTTTCCAGCCTCTACAAACACAGAACTGGTTAACCTCTGAAGAATTCATTGCTGTTGAATGTAATGAATTCTGACACTTCACTCATCTGAGTCATTAGGAATGTAAAGGACTGGAGGAAGGAACGGCTTTCATTTACTGTTTGTGTCATTTGTAATTATGCCATTTATTTCCCTAATGGCCTCACAGTTTTCACGGAATCTCTCTTGAAGGCTGTTCATAGAAAGGGGCCCACCACGTAGGAAACAAAAGAGTGAGACAAACACAAGTACATCCTCGGAAACTGAAGCCAATGTCTTTCCTGCAAGCAATCAGCACTAGCAAAACAGCATTGATTTATATTAGTGACTTCTTTGACAGTCAGAAAATGAGACCATTTATTTATGTGCCTCAGTATGGATTTAGGTGCCTAAGTTTAAGCACCCATGTTCGAAAAAATCTTGGTCTCATTGTCTTGCTCGAGGGAACACAGGTCTGAGTCTCCTCTCATAGCTTGGGCGATAGAGGATCCCATTTTAAGATCCAAAAGTCCCAGGTTAGATCCTTGCTGTTAATGACCCACTCAGGGATACAGGATTATCAGGGGGACAGAGAGCTACACTGAGTGGGTCTGGATTACACAGTCCCCTTGGCTGGGTAAGCTCCTCCTGAGCTTCATCCATCCATGCAGCTCAAATTCCTATTCAGGCTGCCACTTGTTAAGCTCTGCTCCTGGGTGGGTTGTTGGCAGCAGGGATCTTAAAACCATGAGCCTCTACTGTTTGAGTGAAAAGATCCACTCAACCAAGGCTGCAGTAGGCTCATCAACTATATGTGACCCAGCCACCCATGGAGGTGGGGCAGAGCACCAGATTGAATGGGGGTGTGTTACCTCAGCAATAGATTCAAGGAAAACAATACCTTAAATATAACCTGTCTAAAAATCATGGGTCCCTTTTTATTTTAAGGCCTTTTATAAATTATTTGGAAGGAGCAACACCATAGCCCGGCAGTTGTGCTTTGTGCCACTAGGCTCCTGCATCCTGCTTTTGACATGAGAAGACTTGCTACATTTTGGCCCGGTCCTCATTGCTCTTACAAACAGGATCATTGTTTCCATATTAGGCTGAAATGCTCTTGGTGTGTGAGATAAAATAAGAGGAAAATGGTGGGCCAAATCTACTGATAGGTTATCAAGTTCTGTAAAAATGCCATGGACACTTGGATCTAGGCCAACCTACAATATACGAGTTGCCCCTTAGGAAGGGGACAGCAGCTTTATAGTCAAATACCTGAGAACAAAGAAATGCCAGCTAGGAAAATGGAACTGAGGGTGAAGAGATGGGTTTCCCCCCCCCTCAAAAAAATAGAAATAATGGGGTGTTGGTCTCACAAACTAGTCTGGTCTGTGTAAATGGTTTCACTAAATAGAACAGGTAAGATCTGCAGCAGGTCTAAATCTGCCCATCTCTGACTTCAATGGAGAAATTTACAACAGTGGAGGATCTAGCCAAACAGCTGTGACTCAAAGCAAAACTACTTGGGTCTTGTACAGACTGATGATATATGACCAGTAATAAAACTTCAAATATCAAAAGTTGCTGCTAACTCCATTCTCACAAGAAGAGAACATGCTTCATATACTTGCCACAAGATAGTCAGAAAATCTTAAAATGCAAACAAAATTAAAACTCCAGAGGATTAGAGACTCCA
The DNA here is from genome assembly GCF_020497125.1 of Mauremys mutica. NCBI lineage: Eukaryota > Metazoa > Chordata > Testudines > Geoemydidae > Mauremys > Mauremys mutica. The sequence continues at coordinate 49,816,575 of NC_059077.1, forward strand.
ACTCTAATTATGTGTCTTACATTTGCATACAAAATGTTCCTGCCAACGTTCTTGGCTGATAAAAGCGTGTTTTTCCTGGTGCAAGTTCCATGCTATTAAAGATTCAATGCATACATAAGTTCCTGTGTGGAGCTATGATCTGTCTCCTTCATACACAGGAGCACAGGGCAATAAACCTACTATTAAAACAGTTGTAAATCACAAGAACAGTTAAGATTAGTTAGCACCTTTGGAGAAAAATAAAGTATTCAGTTGGGTATTCTTTTAGTGCACTTCCTCATGTGTGTTCTGTGGTAACATAGGACACGTTTGTGAAAGGCAATTTTTAAGGACATAAATTTTTGCAAGAGAATCATCACTCTTTAAGGCTACCAACAATGAAAGTGGGTTTTTTTTCCCCCAAAGTGTTTTTCAGGGATTTTTGTGTGGAAAGAATCTCTTTATTGAGGCAGTAATTCTGTTGAATCAGTCCACTAGTGACCAATACAAGTCCTGTGTAATGAGCCAAAGATACTACATTCAGGGTCAAGTCCTCAAAAGTATATGCACAAAATTGCCCTCAGGTATAAATGGTTGATTTTTAACTTGTTTTGATTCAGTATATTGCTAAATATTTGGAAATTAAATCAGTGTTGCTTTCTCCCACAAAAATTGATCATTTAAACACTTATTTTGAGTGAAGAAACAGGTAATTACTTATTAAATTCTCTATTAATAACACTGTATTAGCCATTCAAAGCAAGACACAGTAATTGTCCCAGTCAGATATGCATCCAGCCTGCCCAGGAATTCCCTAATGCCTGATGGTGGCAGAGAAGAGTAAGTGGATGATGTGAAGCCAGCTATGGTAACTTTACATCATCCAAGGATTTTTACCTTTATGTGGGGATTCCCCAGGTGACTTGTTGGAGCTACTCTGCTCTTTGAACAGCCAGAGTCTGGCCCACAGTGTGGAAAGCATTTGAACATGATGTAGCCCACAGATTGGGTGTTAGGTAAACATAATATCAATGCAGCAACACATGAGATCTATAGGCCTAGACCTAAAAGAACAGCTTTTGTTCTTGTAAGACACAGTTAGCATAAGTGCAAGGCCTTATAGCCTGAGTAGAAGTGGTTGTTTACTAAGTCATCATAAGTAAACAAACTAACAATGACCTTAAGTCACAAGATGGCATCAGACTTTATTTTGTAATAATCACAAGTGCTGGAATTAAAGAAAACTGAAGACAGGTAACCACAAGAAGGCAGCTTGTACCAGCGTAGTGCGTTTTTGGAGGGGAAGATTAGCAGATGTCTAGCTGCAGGTAACCATAGTAATGTGATTGATGTATATGCAAATAAGCTTAATCTAATTAATATACTAACCTATAGGATAAGGACACCCCAACATCATGAGGATGAGGAAGTTAAGATATGGCATAGGAGGGAGGAGCTATTCATACATATGCTTAAGGATCATCAAGGCCTATAAAACATCTGGCCTTGGATAAAGCCGCTGGAGTTCGTCAGCATGCTGGAAGTAGACTAGGATCTGTCTCAGCCTTTCGAGCTCTCCTAAAGGAGGGGGTGCGTGTCCACATGTAATGGTGCAGGATATATTAACAGGGTTGTATTAGCTCACTTTACTTGTGTGGGGTGTTAGGACTAATCATGGTCATAATAAAACTTTTGCAATTATAAAAAAAAAAAAAAAATCTTCCCAGAGTGTGTGTGGTGTGGCCATCCCCCACAGAGCTCCCAAAGCAATAATCCTGATAAAACTGGGCTTGATCTTGGGACAAGCACCTACCAAACTGCAGTGTGCTAAATGGGGAAAGTAAATCAGTAAGATAATCCACGTACCACCAATAGCTCAGACAACAATGTAAGGTGCCATGGTAAGGTAACTTATTACTAACTGTTACGGTTATTTCCCTTTTTAAGATTGCAAGGTTAAGTGGCACAGAGCAGAAACATAGTTACCTTGTTTATCTTAAACATTGGCTGTTTAACACTTGTCATTTACATGAGTACCTGACCCAGCACCTGATATAAGAGGTACTTCTTTCTTAGTGCACATCTCTACCATTTTCCAATTTACCACTAATGATTGTCTTAGTATATATTTCTAATATATCCATTGTGCTTCCTACTTCTCACTTTCAGCTACTGTGCTGATTGGTATTTAGTCTAATATCCAGTAACTTATGCAAAAGCTAATATTAAAAATTTCAGCTGAAATGCCCATGGCTATTGGTTAGCGTTTTAGTACTAGTTGTTTATAGCCCAAATTGTACTCCTTTTGTGTAAAGGTTGTGATAGGCTGATTCATTTCTAACACAAATGCAGCTGCAGTGCTGCTTACTATTAATTGCTGGTTGGGTTATCAAGGCTGTGCAAGACAAAAGGACGGCACAGCTCCTTGTCTGAAGAGCTGACCATCACAATAATATTTTGCATTTCTACAAGACCGTCCATACCAGGAGGTCACAGTGCTTTCCAGACACTAATGAATCAAGCTTCAGAACAACCATGTGAAGTAGGAGAGCATTATTATCATCCCACTTTTACACATGGGGAAGTTGAGCAAGAGAGAGATTAAAGGCCAGATTTTAAAAAGAATTTAGGGCCTACGGATGCCCTAGATTCAACTGCAATTTTAAAAATCCCACTAGGGCCCAGATCCTCTAGTTATTTAGGTGCCTAACCTATATTGAAAACAGTGGGATTTAAATACAAAAATAGCTGTCTATACCTGTCTGCACCTTTAGGAACCTAAAGACCTTTGAAAATCTGGCCCTGAGAGACTTGTGCAAGGTGACAGCAGAGCGGGAATAAAACACTGACATTCTGATTTCTGTTCTGTAATTTAGCCACAAGATCAAAATTACCATTCCCAGGTATTGGAGGAATATAGCCAGTGATTAGAGCACTAGTTTGGGAATCAGACAAGTTTGTGTTTATTCCCCATCTTTGCCACAATGTGTTGTGTGACTTGGGGCAAACCATTCAACCTCTCTGTGCCTCAACTTCCCAGTCTGTAAAACTGAGCTAATACCTATTAAACAGGCATGTTTTGAGGTTTACTGAATGTTCTTAAAGTGTTTTATTTACCTGATAAGAAAGTAAGATCCTACTCCAATATGATATTAAGAATAACCTAATAGAAACTGTGCACTCACTTGCACAATTCAAATCAAATGTTGCAATGTGATGTCCAGAATTGGACTCGTTGGGCTGTTTCCCTGTTATCCCAGCAAGTCTGTTGCTAAACTACAGTACTATAAACATTGAATCTTAGTCAAACTAATACTGTCTGATCAGACTCCACTTACCATTACCTGAGGTCTAGAAATGCAGGTTCTCACAAACACTGGCAAACAAAACTTCAATTGATGTTATCTGGCTCAGAAGCTGTTCACACAGATATATATTGGCCATTATTTCACTTAAACCAGAGGCTTAGGCTTATTTTGTTGCTCTTTTGACCAGGAGATCAACTGTGGACGTTCTGTTACTGGTTTGGTGACATTAGTCGACTGTCGACCTCTCAGTCAAAAGAGCAACAGAATAAGCCTGCTTTCTCAGCGCCAACGTACTAGGCAGATCAGTCCTGGGGTAAAGATCTGACAATTGAATGTTGAAGGGCTTGCACAGTTCAAGTGTGACTTACTGGAGAAAATGCTGAATACGACTAACATTGATGTCACTAGAGACCCATGTCACAAATGAAGAAAAAGCCCTTTGCTACAAAATCAATAGCTACAACCTCACAGCCAGCAATTACCAGCCAAAACATGGGCTGGCAATTTACATAAAGCAGGAGATCAACAAATTTGGTTCTAGCTCCTATAGCACACAAAGAAACAACTACAATCTCTGCGCATCAGAAAGCTAACCATCATTAAAGTATATAAACCATTTGGTGCACAGGGACCTCAACCAGCTCTGCAGAACACACAGAACCCTGCTGTATTTGTGGGAGACCAATTGTCACCACACACAGTGGGGCTATACAGCAAACAACATTGCAGGTGAAGAACTGACACACTTGGCATCAGCAAATAATATACACCCCCTTTTTGATGGAAAACAGCATTTCACTTTCCATTCTGCCCTGGACTGATGTTCATCTGTAAAGATGATACAGGTACACAGATACCTACATCACAAATAGTCCTTGATAACTTCCCAAACAGCCAGCACTGACCAGTACTGATCCATATTGGCATTCAAATCCTAGTTCTCTACTCAAAACCTGAGCCAGGCTAAAACTTCAGAAAAGCCTTCAACAGTCTCCAAAATGCCCCCAACATCAAAGATTTGTGACTATTTTACTGCCCTCCTAATCAGCAACACAAAGAAGAATATCCCCTGGGGACACAGGTCATTGTATACTCCCTGCTGGACTGCAGAGAGCCAAGAGCTCCTCCATAGATATGAGTGTAGAAACCCAGAAATTGGAAAAGCCTTCCTGGCATCACTGCAGCAAGGTGGAAACAGTAGCTTGAATGCATAGAAGGTCTAACCTTCACACCTCGAGCAGATGTGCCTGGAACCTGCTAAGACACCTGAGGGCTGCAAATCCCACACATGCCTCTAGGTCACAAATAGAAGTCAATGCTAAACTTTTGTGGACATCAAAACAGCCAGCGGACAAATTGAAGACAAGTCAAACATCAACTTCAGCAGGTGATGTCCACATGCACTCCAGTGTACGAATGGTCTGGACCTTTCACAAGTAAGGAGATTGATATAACCATGAAATTGGGAAAAGCAACAGGAAAAGATGGCATCTATCCTGATATCCTATATAACTTTGTCCACTGGCAAAGAAATGGATGATGCAGATTTTCACCAACATCCTTAAAACTGGTGAAATCCCCCATGTGTGGAGAGAAGCCAAGGTCATTGTACTCCTGAGCACACCAGGGCCTAAGCTTTATGGTAACCTATTATTCAAGAGGGAGCTAACTGGAAGGATGATCTGCAGGTTTTAGTGGGTCTTCACTAGACCCACTAAATCGACACCTGCTGCATCAACTGCAGCAGCGTCAATCTCCTCGGTTGTCAATTTGGACCCTTTGAGCATATGTTATGTTTTTAATCACATGATCATGTACTGTATTTTCCACATGATCCTGCCTCATTCAGTGCACAGAATGGACAAGCTTTGGGGTGAATCAGGGTTATGTAGTAAAAAGACTGTCATCCATAGGACTCTGCCTCAGTTGTTGCAGAAGTTGGAAGGCGTGTAGTGAATGAGGAAGGGGTTGCAGGAAGAGAAAGCATGGTCTCCTGGCTAAGGCTACATCCACACTAGAAGCTAGGGGTGTGATTCCCCTGCTTGTGTACACACATGCATGCTACCGCATGTATAAACAGTAGTGTAGTCACGGTAGCAATGGTAGTGGCAATAGAAGCCCAGCTGAGGCAAGTATAAACCTGCCTGAAAGCTCAGCTGGGCTTCTGCTGCCACTACACTGCTAGCGTGACTATACATACACAAGCAGGTTTGTATTTTCACAGGTGGTTCTCTAATTGTGTATTCCTCATTTTCTGAGTACCCAGCTTGAGCCCCTGAGGTCTGATTTGCAGGAGTGCTGAGCACTCACAGCTACAGCTGAAGTCAAAGGGAACAGTGCTTTAAACATAAAAAGTTCTATATAATGCCAAGTACTCTGAAAAAAATCAGGGCCTAGGTGTTTTGAATTAGGCACCCAAAATTAGTGGACTCCCTTGATCTTAATTTTTCTGTACCTCATTTCCCATCTGTACAATGAGATAACATCACTCCCTCCCTTCGCAGGTGAGTTGTGAAAATAAATGTATTAGTGTTTCTGAAGAACAAAGATACTACAGTGATGAGTGTGCTAGAGAATCCCCCCAGGAAATTAATAATTGTGAAACTGGAAAAGGGCTTGAAGAGTGGCAGTGAATAAGGCTGAGGACAGCACATTGAATAATTCAGATAAAACAAATATTGAATAGTTACTCATTAAGTCAGTATAATCCATCTTGTGCACTGAATGAGGCAGGAATCCTGTGGAAAAGTAATGTGATCAAGTAACTAAATAATGCATACACAAAAGGGGGCCAAATTAAGATTGCACAGGCCACTTTAATTCTGGAATTTCCTAATGTTTGAGTGTTTGACTTAATAAATTTAATGTTCTTTTAACTTAACTTTTGTATGTGATATATTCAGATACTGAATGGACCTGGGACTCTCCAGCAAGAATTTCCCCTTGTTTTGGGCAGTTCCAAGTTATTAAACTGGTTTTATAGCCTCTTTACATGATGAAACTGCACAAATGGCCCATACTGAGGGCCAGGAGCTAGCCCACACATTTTGCTTGCTTTCGGACTGTTCCTCACACGATTTTTCATTGGGGGGTTTCTCTCTGCCCCATTTCTGCTCCTTTTTTCAAACTCTCTGAGATGAACAAACACCATTATTAATATTCAATAATCTTGAGGGGGGGGAGGGGTACTAAAGTTGGGAAAGTCTCTAGCCTCATCAAACAAATAACAAGGTCAATCTTTTTGTGAGACAAGGACCACAGCAGACATGTATTATACAGTCAGATGTTACTAGTTGATGGGGTTAACACTAGACTTAAAAGACTCTTTGTATTTCTGCTTCTCCATCTGGAGTCTGAACCTAGAGGCTGATAAAGGGCAGGTGCTGCTTTTGGGCTTGTTAAGACACAGGCTGCTAGCTCAGCAAGGAGTTGATGAATGATCCTCCAAGAATAGTGAATTACTTGGTAATGGAATCAGGGAGTACCATGCTTCTATTCCTAGTACATAGGTCACAGAATTGGAACACTGGGCTGGGTATTACATTGTACGTTATTATGACAGGAAGAGATGAGGTCTGTTTGTATACACTCAATGCAGAGCCTCACCAAGGCATACTAAATAAATATAATACACTTGTCAGAGGCAGCACTTTTGTGGTGTGTGACCTGCTTTCCTTTTCAAATATACGTTCCAAGTGTGAGGTGAGTAGACTGAATGAGGTCAAGGAATAGTCTGTTCTGCTAAGATTTCTGTGAACACCTATTGAATCATTCTACCAAATTGCAAGGTTTGCAAGCCAGCCAGGTCGTTACTCCACGATATGAAGGGGAATAAACATGGAAAAGCAAGACATGCTTCATTTTCAGTGGATTACAGTGGTCATTACATGCTGGGGTAGGAAGCAGCTGCACAAGTGTGGCAGTCTTGGATCCAAACAAGTAAAAGAGACATAGAAAAGAAACTGGGGGGGGGGGTAAGGAAAAAAACCTAAGGGCCTAAACTTTCATTTCATCATCCTCATGTAATGTTCTTCTCTCTCTCCATCCTCTGTTGGTGCACACTCTTCCCTGCCAGGGCTGGGCAGATGGTCAGCACAGGTATTGGCAGTATGTAGCTCTATATTTAATTGAGAGACTGCTGCATGTGAGTAATAGTAACTATTCTGGTGCTTGAGGATAGAGATTACCTGCCAGGTGGCTTGCTGGCTGCACAAAGCATTTCTGGTTGATAACTTTCCATCTGGGCTTATGCTAACCTCCACTTCCATAATCAAAAAAGACTGAAGAGATCCCTGAATTATGTTGTTAGGCTTGTGAGGAGAGTCTCAAGCACATTTGGCTGTAAGCAGCTTCTAGCCACAGAAACTTATTGAATGTTGTACTAAGAGCTTGTCTACATGGTGGGATAAAGTGCTTTATTGGGGTGTGATTTCTAAAATACACTAACGTGATGTACATTAATTGGCCCCTGTAGACCCTGCTGGTGAGCACTAGAAGTTCCCTAGTGTGCTTTAACATAGTACTGTTTCAAACAGTGCTACATTATAACATGCCAGCAGGGTGCACAATTACTGCCATACAGCACATTACTCTACCATATAGAGGTGCCTTAAAATTGACAAGCCATGAGAATGAAATGGGGGAGAAAAGCAGCATAAAAACAAAAAGAATAATGAAAATCACAGTCAGCTCTCATAAGAGCATAAGAATGGCCTTGCTGCATCAAACTAATGGTCCACCTAGCCCCGTATCATGTCTTTCAACAGCAGCCAGTGCTAGGTGCTTCAGAAGAAATGAACAGAATAAGGTAATTTTGAGTGATCCATCCCCTGTCATCCAGTCCAAGCTTCTGGCAGTCAGAGGTTTAGGGAAATCTGGAACATAAGGTTGCGTCCCTGCCCATCTTGGCTAAAAGCCATTTGTGGGTCTATCGTCCACAAATGTATCTAATTCTTTTTTAAATCCAGTTATAATTTTGGCCTCCATAACATCCCTTGGCAATGAGTTCCACAGGTTAACGATGCATTGTGTGAAGAACTTCCTTATATTTGTTTTAAACCAGCTGCCTATTAATCCCTTAATTTCTGTTGTATTTACTCTCAATTTATAGTGTGATAGCACCCAAAGGTCCCACCCAGGTTCAGAGACCCACAGTGCTTAGACACTAAGTAAACACACAGGAAGAGTTTACTGCCAAATGTGAAACAAGATGCAATGAAGGAGTGTGACAAAGAGCAGAAAGCAAGAGTTACTGAATAAGATCACATGGGTACAGAGGTTAACTGGGATAGCTCCAAATAATTCAAAAGCTTTTCCACACTGTTTTGTGAATAAATCAAATCTGTCTTTCCCGGACTACCATTCAGTCATCCATCACTGGTTAGCTTATTTCCTGTAGGTGTCATTTCATGAGTAGGTTTTAACAATGAATTTGAGGGAATAGAGAGAGATCAGTTCAGTAAGAGCATTTCATGCATGGGGGGAAAAGCACAGAGATGTTTAGTGGGAGAAGCAGGCAAATTGACATTCAAGTCTGGCATAATTGGTGGAGATGAATGAGTGGGAGCGGCTGAGTATACAAGGGCACAGTTGTGAACAGCCTTTAAAGTAAGAAGTAGTATTTGAGGTAGGGGAAAGTAAGAAACTAGTAGCAGGATTTGAAGGGGAGAGCAATGTGGTCAGACTATTGATTTGCCACAGATGCATTTTGAATGAATTGTGGAGGTGAGAATGGCATGGCCGTTGGGAAGTTGGAGAGAAGGAGAGGGTTACGTTAATCAAGATGTGAAATGATGGGACCCAAGGGCAGACCGAAGGAAAAGATCAGATTTTGGAAGAAGTGGCAGGATTTGGAAGGGAATTACAGAAAAGAGGATTTCTTGGAAAGTTATATACCCATGGGCACAAAGGTAGCTGTGTCAGGAGATCTTGCGCTTGTGTTTCTTTCCTTCATTCCTTTTTTTTTTTTGGAGGTGGAGGAGTGGAGGGAAAAGACAGGCTGCATTACTGCCATGACAAAATAGCAAGGTCTTTTCCTGAACTCAGGTCTAATGAACAATAATAGACTTTGACCAATCCATCCAAAAATATTCCTCCTCAGGACTGAAAGATTCAAGTTCTGTGTGAGGAAGGGTTTCAGGGAAGAGGGCACAGCACAGCAGGAGGCAGAAGGACAGTGTTCAGTGTTCGTGAACCCTTGCTTGGATTCCATTGCAAGGATTGTCTGCATTTTGTGCTTTGTAACACCCCACTGGTGTTAGCCAATGACAATATGAATAATAATAGTTCTAAATGCCATCTTGGCTATTGATATTTTGTCTGTAATAAATTATGCATAGTTCAATACCAAAAATGGTACATTACTATAAAAGGCTATCTCCTACCTCTCCCAAAAGTCCCACCAGTCTGAGTAAACTGATGGGACTTCCGGTAGAACTCAGATCAAGTGCATTCCCTTGTCTACTTTACTAATTAAAAGGGTGGTTGGGAGGAAAAGCAGTATGTGGTCTTAATAGGAAGTAAAACATTAAGAGAATCTGACTTGTTAATGCACCTGTCTAGTCTGGCTTATTCAGGGCAGTGATACATATTTAAAATATGCTAGTGGTACTACATATGTAGAAGAGCATCTTGCCAGTACTTTTAAATTACTATTTATTTCCTTATAACTCCACTGGGGATGATGCTTGTGGTGTCCAAACTCATTTATCATTTTACTGGACATTTCTTCAGCCCTGATGCACCACTGGAAGGTTATTTATGTGCGTGTTGTATGTGGGAAAGCCCATCTGTGAAGACTTTAGAATGAAAAGGAATATTTCTACATTGGGGCCTGATTTTTGTTTTAAAAAAAAATCTTCTATTTTTAGAAACAGAAGGATTTGGGGGGGTTGTTTTTTGGTATTTTTTTTTAAATGCAATAGGACATTTGGTCATTAAAATCATGTTCACTCTAACTCTTTCTTCAAGTGTTCTTTTAGATGAGCATCGTATATACTAGTAATTGTACATGCTGAAGAGAAAAATATAAGCATTTCACATGTTGTAGTGATTTGGTAGCATTTTTCGCTCACTTTGCAGCGGAGGAAATGCCAACAAAAGGTACAGAATAATGAGAAATCAGGCACACTAAGTTTCAATTTTGAATTAGTTTCTAGATCAAGCTAGAAGCCAGTGGAGTTGTCCTGCTGGATCTGAATTAGGCCCCAAACAATGAGCTACCCAGATATGGGGGGAATTTGCTGAAGTCAGTATGTAGCTGCAAGGTATACATAGTGACTTATATCTGACAGAAGCTTTGCAGAGCTCCAACTGACTCATTTGGATTTGAGGGGGAAGAAGTTCCCTTGCCACTCACCTGGTAGAACTATGGCCTCTGGCCTCCAAAACTCCTCATGCAAGTATCAAATTAGAGCTGGGCAAAAGTTTTTGGACAACATTTTTTTTGGTGAATAATTAAGATTTTATGACACCAAAACATGTAATGAATGTCAGTTTTTCCAGTTTTTTTTAAAGGGAAAAGCTTTGTTTTAGACAGTTTCTAACTGACTTTTTTCATTTTAAAATTTCCTTTAATTTTAAATTAAGAAATACGAAGCTCAAAAATCAAAACAAAAAACTTTTTTCATTTTAGGTCAAGTAAAATGTTTTTATTCTACTTACACTTTTTTAAATGACTTTTTGATTTGGTAAAAACTTGGAAAAAGTTTGGTTTGACCTAAAACAAAAAACAAGTTTTGGAATTGCCAGCAAATCTAAATATCCATTATCTACACAGCTCTGTCAGATACTGTAATATGTAAGATGCATCACAGAGTTTTGCATTGAATAAGGGACCCCATTAAATGGTTGTTTTCTGTGGTTTCTTGCCACAAAGTTGACTAAGAGTAGTGATATAAAAAAAATTAACCCATTTAAAGGGAAAGGTCTTTCAGATTAAACTTGATTAATTGATAGTTTTCATACAAAACTACTGCTAATTTATGGGTGGTAATGGGTCTTTTTGAGCATCTGATGGGTGGGTGCTCATTACATTTAATTAATATTTTATCTGAAGCAGTTTGCCCATCTCTAAATATCAAATAACAGAATACAGTAGTATACTGAACTGTTTAGAGGAGATTAAAGCAATGGATTATTTCTTGGCGATTACATTCTTATACTAGCCAAACAAATGTGAGAACCTATTATAAAACTCACTCAAATTATTTTCAAACAGCTAAACATTATAGGCTACACTTTCAATATGTCAGTTCTATTGCCTAGGTGTTCCTGCCATGCCCATAACCAGTATCTAAATTTCTACAAATGCACAAGAGAAAAAAGTGTTTTTTCCTCATTTGGTAGAGCACATATGTAACAAATAATACTTAAGTCAAACACACAAACAGAACTGTATGAAACATACTGCGTGTAGGTCTGTGGCAGGGTGAAGTCCTGCTCCTGTCTTCTTCCCTGTTGACACAGATTCTGAGACCTTCAGTTGTTAAACACCCCAGTGCAAATTTATTTACATTTGCTCTTCCCACCACCTTACTGAGCCATACACCATAGTTTTTCACAGCTTCAGTTTCACATGCTATTCAGTCACTGAAGTGCACTATAAAGTGTATACATTCCTTTAAGATCCAGCCACTTTATTTTTATTGTTAATGGGAGCGGTGGGGGAAAACACTGATCATCACACTGAAAAAATAACTGTAAAAGTCCTTGCCAAATTTTAAATAGGATTTTAATTGCAAAGGAGATTAGGGAAAAATATTCATCAGAGTTTAGCTACAGCACATATTAACAACTGAGTTTTGAAATGCTAGAAAAAAAGATTTTGAACAGAAACTTCAACAGAAGCATAACTCAAGTGGAGTTTCCAGGGGCTTTGCTGTAATTTGTTTTACAAGGAGTACTGCAGGTTGCTTCTGTGTAGAGGAAACATGTCATGCCAGGACACTCTGAGCCAGGACAACATCTTGAAGTGGCAACAGATTACATCCTTGCTGTCAATGTCCACAGAGGATTTCCCATTCTATAGCCTCCTCCTTGAAGAGCCAGCCTAACGGATCGCCATCTATTGACAAATCAAGTCTTTTGGCCAGTGTTATTACTCAGTCCTGAATTACCTTCAGACTTAATTTCTGAAGATGAAACATCTCCATTTTCATAATACTGGAGAATGTATCTGACACAAATGTACTGTCCAATAGTAATTGGAATTAAATACAGTACTGTACCTCTCAGAACTTCAGTCTCCCTGGATTTACGCAATTTGTGAACGGTTTGGAAAAGTAAATACTTTACAGTACTAACAATAAGAGTAATTGTTTCCTCTACCATACTGTAATTTCACCTCTTGGCTACAACATAACTCCATTTGCTCACACTCGTTCTAGTTAATAATGTAGTAAGTGCATTCACAGAACTGTAACTTTGTTCCAAGGCCAGAAATCTTGGATCATTCTTAGTCACAAACTTGACATTTTCCTCCTGCATCTCCCTTGTCTGCATATTTGCTTATCAGTCTCTCCAGAACATTGTCAGACTAAATCCTTATCTTGACCCTGTCTCTGATGAAATTCTTATTCATGCCTTACTCATTTCCCAGCTTGACTCTTGCAATTTCCTCTTTCACAACCTTCCTAAATCACTATTTTGAATTTGAAGTGTAGCTGTGCACAAAAGTTAATATTTGTATGTTTTGGATTTGGGGAAGGACGCAAAGACTTTTGCTTATCCAAAAAACTCCACGTCATCTGTCAGGATTTTACCTATGAGATGAAATCTTTGCATGATATCACAAGTGTATTGCACCACTAAGCACTGAGTTTAAACTGAAATATAGAAACAGCATTATCGTGTCTAGTCCAGCTTCCAAGTTTGAGACACACTCACCTTTCTGCATTATGTTGAGAAGGGTGATGGGATTGTAAAAGAATAAATCTGGGTTTCAATCTCATTTGTCACAGAATTCCTCTGACGTACTGGTTGAATTACATAACCTCTGTGTGCCTCAGTTTCGCTATGTGCAAAATGCCTAAAATCACACACGAGATCTAAGGCAGAGCTGATGATTGAACCCAGATCTGAGTCAACCACAACATCACGTTTCCTACCTTAATCCCTCTGCTCATGTTACACTTGTCTCCTCTTCTTCCCTTGAGTGTAGGTTTGTCATAGGTGGTGAAGAATTTCTCCTTTGCAGCATGAAATGCTAATCTGGAAGAATTTACCTGTATTTCTCTGACTATTTGATCCTCCATTTCAAACTCACCTTAAAAACATTTCTCTCTCTTCCCAGACAATACTTCTTTCAAAAAGAAAGCCCACAGCATCTGAGAAAAATTAACTCTGCAACAGCCTTGTTCAAGGGGGGAGGGATAGCTCAGTGGTTTGAGCATTGGCCTGCTAAACCCAGGGTTGTGTGTTCAATCCTTGAGGGGACCATTTAGGGAACTGGGGTATATATCTGTCTGGGGATTGGCCCTGCTTTGAGCAGGGGGTTGGACTAGATGACCTCCTGAGGTCCCTTCCCACTCTGATATTCTTTGATAGGGTAAAACTGTCAAAAGCACCTAAGTGATTTACGTTACCAAGTCCCATTGACTCCTCCCAATGAGAATCAATGAGGCTTAGGAGTCTAGAGCTAGATTCACAAATGTTGCACTGTTACATAGTTGAATTCTCAGTGCCAAGGTTCCCCAAATAAATAAGTTCCTAAGAAAAGGGATTCTTAGAAGCCAGCAAGCAGTGCAGGGACCCACCTAAGTTAGTCAGGAGTGAAATGCAGAGTTTAGGGCCCATATTTACAAAGGCACTTAGGTATCTAACTCCCATTGATCTGGGTATCAGGTGCCAAATGGATAAGCTAGAGATAGGCACTTCCCTCTTCATGAGACTCTGAGCCATGAACCTTCTCCTGGAGTTTGGGGCCTAAGCCAGATGAGCCCTTCCTTGTGGAAAAAGCAGATAAACCCACTCCAGAATACCACGTAGCCTGGTGGTTAGGATGCTTGCTTGGATGTGGGAGACCTGGCCTCAAGTCCCTGCTCCAAATAGGGAACAGAAGGGAGTCAAACTTGGGTATCCTAAATCTTAGGTGAGTGCCTGAGCCACTGGGCTATTGGGACACCTGCATCTTTCCTCTAACCCCAACTGTCTTTTATGCAGGGCCTAACCCTACAGGCATGCTGACAATTGGGGCAGGTCTACATGGGGGGTTACGTTGTCTTAACTACATCTCTCAGGAGTATGGATTTTTTCACAATCCTGAGAGAGGTAGCTAAGCCAATGTAACTTATCAGTGTAGACCAGCCCAAAATTGTCAGCAGATTCTCAGTTTGGCTTCATATCCTTAACCAAGCTCACACCATGGGCTAAGTTTTACCATGAAGAAATAATGAAGGAAATAAGTTGCCTTATTGCAATATGTTGCTTTTTTATCCGAATTTAAATATGCATTTAATCACAAATGGACTTTCTATGGTTGATGTAATTCAAACAAAATTGCCTAGTGATTAAAAACTGCTTTCATTCTGCTGCCTGAATGGAATTAATCTCATGACCAGGTGAACGTCTTCCACTACAGATGTGGTCCTATCTCCTTCATTGCCACCACCCTTTTTGTCAAATAGTGCTACTTTTCTACTCACCTTCACAGAATACAACCATGCCCAAGCTCAGTCATCTAGTCGTCATCTTGGCCTTCACCTGCTGCACATGCCTCCATCCCCTCACAGTATTTTATTGACTTTTTCAGAGTTAACAAGACATGACATGACCTCCCACCTCGCCTGTCCTTCCGCGCCTACTTTTACCAATATTGATTATTCTTGTCTGCTCTCCTCCTATTAGCTCCTCCATCTACTCTAGTGAGACCAACCATTCCCTTATCTCCACTCTCAGCCCCTCTTTATTTCTTCCCTTCACAGTATAAGCATATGCTGATCTGACTCACCCCTTAAAAAAAAAGTCCATACTTGACCCCACTTGCCTCCTAAGCTACCATATCATCTTCCGTTGTCCCTTCACATCTAGACATACATCACCTACAGCCATTGATTTAAGTTCCTCTTCTCTAATTCCACTCCGGATTCCCTATGGCAGGCTTTCATCATCTCCATTCTTCTAAACTTCTCACACAGATGTTGTGTGGCCAAAATTCAGAGCTTCTCTTTCATCCTCATCTTCCCTGACTTTCCTATTGTTTTTGACACAGTCTGTCATACCCTCTTTGAAATCTTGTCCTCCCTTGGTATTATTAACTCCAGCCTCTTATGGTTCTCCTGCCTCTCATAGACTCCAAGGTCAGAAGGGACCACTACGATCTAGTCTGAGCTCCTGCACAATGCAGGTCACAGAATCTCACCTACCCTGTAACAAACCCCGGACCTATATCTGAGCTACTAAAGTCCTCAACTTGTGGTTTAAAGACTTCAAGGTGCAGAGAATCCTCCAGCAAGTGACCCGTGCCCCATGCTGCAGAGGAAGGCAGCATTTTTTGCATTTTCTTCTGTAGGTCCACGTATTTCCATCCTCCCCTGACTCACAGATTCTGTCCTGGCCTTACTCCTTTGTTCTCTACATCCTTTCTGTAGGTGATCTTATTGGCTATCCTGGCTTCACTTACCATCTTCATGCTAATTCCATACACATCTGCCTCTCCAGTCCTGACCTGTCTCTGTCTATCCAAACCTACATATCTCATCTTGTTTCTCTGACAGTTCCTGGATGCCTTGTTGCCAGCTTAATATAGCTAAAACTGAACTCCTGACCTTTCCTCCCAAACCTCTCCACTCCCCTCACTCTTTATCACTGTGTGACATCTTTAACTCTTCCCTCTTCTCCCCCATACGTTTTGCATGCTTAGGAACCACTGAATGTTTTCAGTGTATGTACTGAAAACATGTGAATGCATCTGACTACACAGAGCCTCTCCAACATGGTTACTTTAAGGCCAATTACCTGATGAAACAACTCAAGCAGACTTCATTTGGCAGAGACAATTAGAACAAATACCAAAACATTTTTTGTTGGTTTGCAATTTCCGAGTTATTTCTAATCTGGACCTTTTCAGTGAACATTGTTTTCTTTTTCAAAAGCACCACAGTTCAACAACCACAGTATTTCTATCAGCAATAAGTATAGAAAGCATAGCCTGGTGTATGTCAGGAATAGACTGTTTCTCCATGTCTTTCAATAGCTATGTGGCAACAGCAATTGTTCACCTAATATGGTGGTAATAGAAAGATTGGCATGCATATTTAACATGTATTGTCATTTTTGAAAAAAAGTTTGTTGTGACGAGTTGGTGGCTCTTCTTTGCTTCTGTGACCATCCCAGCACGAGGTGACCGCCACCATCTGCTTCACAAATCATTTTGGATATTGCTAAAATAAACACTGCAAAGAATTTGAATGCTGCATTAGGCCTTTCATTTAAAAAAAAAAAAAGTAAACTTTAATTTTGTTTCTGGTGCTTAGTCCCACACAAGTGCTTTGGAAATAGCTCTCTGATGCATCGTCCTACCCATCAAATATAAGGGACTATTAACAATAAGAGGTTAGCAATCCCATTGCATAACAGAATACTGAGAAGAAAGTAGCTTCTAAAAAAAGCAATCATTTCTCTTTGGAAATCTGTAGCAAAACTAGTTTCTTGACAGGAATCTCTGGTGCATCCTAACTTACACCATTCCTCTCCCTTCAATCTTCCAAAATGAGGAGAAAATGTTCACATCTGCATCCCATGGTTGGACAGAGAATCAGAGGAAAGGCTCAGAAATGTGAGTCTTTACCATCAAATAATGTTTTAGTCTAAAAGGAAAAAAGTGTTGATTGGTAATGGGATAGTCTTTCACCCTTAAAAGGCAACTACTAAACCAATTTAGCTCAGTAATGAACAGTGTAGGTTATCATCTAAGAGCACTTTGGTGGCCTATGTGAAATTTATTTGGTTTAAATCCTGTTCCCAGTAGACAATGTCATTTTACCTATATTGACACAAATGCTCTCATGAGTCTGAGAGAGCTCGGCCAAAGATAACATGGGCTTGAAGAAAACACTTTTACCTGACAAGGCAGTTAGTCTAGTTTAAAGAAGGAGTGTATTGGTAGGGCAAACACTACAATTTTCAGTGCTTCATGTAACCTACTGCTAAAGAGTCCCAGTCTCTTTAGGGTTCATGCTCCAGGCCCATTAATCTGGGGCTTTTCAGAAGTGCTAATGTCACTTGTAAACAATGTTTTTGTTATGGGTTGAGCAAAATCACCACCCTTCATGTAAGAAGCCAGAGCTGGTCAAATCCTGTGCACTGAATGGGGTCTTATAGGGGAAAAAATGGTTATGTGATCAATAATTAAAGACTGTAGCACAGGGGGGAGGGATAGCTCAGTGGTTTGAGCATTGGCCTGCTAAACCCAGCATTGTGAGTTCAATCCTTGAGGGGGCCACTTAGGGATCTGGGGCAAAAATCAGTACTTGGTCCTGCTAGTGAAGGCAGGGGGCTGGACTCAATGACCTTTCAAGGTCCCTTCCAGTTCTAGGAGATTGGTATATCTCCAATTATTATTATTTAATACATATGCACAAGAGGTCCAAATAAATGTTTACAGGCGACCTTAGCAGGCATTTCCTAACTCCAGTACTCACCACACACTCCAGCCAGAAGTTCTCTCTCTCGATCAGTGTCTTTGCCCAATTAGTCCCTGTTCTGCCCCCAAAATCCAGCTTGTCAGATCATTTCCCCCCCACCTGCTCATCTCCCCTCTCAGTAGTTCCTAGTCCTCCCATTCCCTAGCTCTCAGTTGTGGTCTACTTCCCTAGCCACTCTCAAGTCTCTCCCTCCACCACCTCCATGCCCAAAACTACTCTTTCCCCTCTGCATTTGAGTCAAGATCCTTTCTCCCACATGTTGCCTAATGGGGGAAGGGTGGGGCTTCAGAGCACAGGACAGACCAGGAAGCATCTCACCAAAATGTCTATTTTCTTTAAAACAAAACAAAACAAAAAACACTGTAAAACAACATTTTCTGCTATCCTTGTTCTATGAGAGAGCTGAACTGTTTTGGCTGAAAAACTTTCCCCAGAAAATCAGCCTGCTAGAGCACATTTCAACCTCAATAGTTAAAGTCTGGCAAAGTTAAAAGGAACTGGAAACAAGGTCTTACAATGAGAAGAAATGGCCAACCTTAAGAATAGGTGGCACTGTTCACTGCATAGCACAACAGACTGTGCTATGTGGATCCCCTACTGGTTCTTAATATGTACATTGTTAGCAACTGGTTAGACATTAATTCAATTTCTCTGGTTTTGCTGCAGAAGCAGAACTGCTCAGCCAACATGCAGCTAGCATAGGAACAATGTCCCATAAATGACATCTGATTTCAGTGGTCCTTCCTATAAAACACTGAGGGAACCAATGTCAAGAATTTGCAGATGGATATAAGCACAGTTAATATGTAGAAGTATTTTGTACAGCAAGAATGTTAATTAGATTTGTAGGTATCAGAGGGGTAGCCGTGTTAGTTTGGATCTGTAAAAGCAGCAAAGAGTCCTGTGGCACCTTATAGACTAACAGAAGTATTGAAGCATGAGCTTTCGTGGGTGAATACCCACTTCGTCAGATGCATGTCAATTTGTAGGCATTAGATTTGTAGGCATAAAGTATCAAACATTTTAAAATGAAGCAATACAATGCATAGTCCAAGAAAGTTTTTATTTCTGAATTTGTTGGCCAGTAACATTAACTGTTTTGAAAGGAAAAATAAAAAGACATTTTCCCAGAGAGCTCTTTTGAAGTACAGTATTAGTTTGCTATGTTTCTGGATACTCAAGCATGAAAAAAACAAACATTGTTTGGATTGCTTCACCATCTGGTTAAAACTGTGGCTTGGAATAGTAGGGAATATTAGGAACTAGTATGTTTAAATGGGTAGTTCCATAGATGAGGTGGGGCTGTACAAGAATATCATTGTTATATCAAACATTTAAAAAAAAAGTTTGGAATTCTGTAAAAACAACAGATTAAATGTGAATCTCTTAACATAAGGAGACATGCAGTAGTTTTATCAAATAATTCTTTAATTGTTGGGATGCATAATTTACATGTGACAGAGGCAACAGAAGGGTTTTTATTTGTTTCTAAAAATCTTCTGGAAAAGAAAACCTGTAACCACATAACTTAAACTGCTTTTTGGAGCTCAAATTTAAACATATGACCACATTTTGGGGACCAGAGACAAAACACACACAGCACAGGTCAGGGCATGTGAAATGGTCACAAAGTTCACCTTTGTAATCTTCTGATCTTGGATTGCTGCATACCAAACCAATTGCTTGGCATAGGTTAGAGCAAATGGCAGCCAAAAATGTGACCCATTCTCAACTGCTCAGTCTTACTTATATTTGTATTTTGTAGCTAGAAAAATGAATCTAAGCATTCAGAACTGCATGATAGCATCAGCTTGGCTATACCTATGGCCTGCTTGTATAACAGTTAACTGGTGTCAAATAGTCACTTCTTCTCTGAGACACAGAGCAATTTGCATTCAGTGCAACTTAGGCATCTGTAGCCACTGAAAGGTATTTTTCTAACAAGAATTCAGTGACTTCTGTACATCTTCCAGTTTCTGTTATTGCCACCTTGCTCATTCTGATTACGCAGCTTAGCTTTTCAAAATGCCTATACTGATGGTGACAACTCTCAAATGCTGGCAAAAAATTTTATGTCACTAAGTATAAATATGCCTTTCAGGCATGCTATCAAAATAAGTTACTAGATAGTTTTTTAAAGACTAAAGCTTGCAGAAATATGGAATAAACCCAAAATGCAAGCATTAATATGCAGCAGTTAATTTAATGACAGTAGCTCTTCTTACCCTTTAGAACATTGGCACTTACAAGGCTGCTCAAACAGTTAAATGAATGGCTAGATTACATAAAATCTTCAGTTTAGAAAGGGTTTATGCACTAAACAGCTCATTAACAAATACTCATCTGTACAGCCATTAGAATTCCTTTGTGGCACAGTATTGAAAATATTTGGAGAACTTCACCTTCTAAAAATTCCCATGTAGTTTATACATACTGGTTTGAGCTCACAACACCCAACTTTGTGTATTCTAATCAGGTAGTTAGATACAAAGCTACATGATTTGCAATGATGATGACCCTTAATTGTAGAAATAGTTTATTTTTAAATTTGATAAGACCTGCATCGATTATTACTGCATATTTGTATAAGAAGTTTTTTTAAAAAGTATTAAAATTGCAGATGTAATTTAAACCAGTAGTAGTATGATTAGTGTACATAAATGTGTTGGCCATGAAATACACAGGAATTTATTAAATGAATTAATAGTGAAGTGAATGCATTTCTGTAATCATTCTATGATGTGGATTTTTTTTTATTCCTATCAGAGTTCGTCTTCCTTTTCTAGTAATGTCTTTTTAAGCACACAGAAAGAGACCTCTCAAACTGATGTATATTTATTAACTTTGTTTTCAATTGCATGGCTTAAAAATAACCACTTTGAAATCCAATATACAATGCACGTAAATGACCTTTGCAGAATTTATAACATCAGTGTCAATACTACTAACTTAACATTACGTAATCAAAATATAGGTCTTCAATTCCAGAATTACATGTTGTTAAACTGTACACCATGGTCCACTAACAGACAAAAAAAAAAGGAAACGCTTGCCAAAAGTTTGGCCCATCCAATACATGCAACAGAGAGACAGAGGGGTCATGCTTTTCATCTTTTTTGCTGCCCAAAGTTCGTTAAGCCATTAACTTGATAGCAAGATATTCTTGACATTCTTCAAATTGCTACTGTGCGAACAGAATGCTGAAGGCCATCACTATACAGCACACAGCCACATATGGACTCTTCCGTTCACCTGGGGGAAAGAATTAAAGTGAATTACTGACCAGATGTCACCACAGGAGCAGGCAGACATTATATCTAACTAATTCTGGCTTAATATAATGTATTATATAATGACTACAATCCTGTTTAAATTAGTAAAATAGAAAATTATGTTCAGTAGTTACTCTTGAAAGTATTGTAAGAATGTGAATGCAGCTACTTTAGGATGTTGAAGGAAGGTGCAAGAGAGGGTGGAGAAGGGGAATATTGTAAGTGAAAGATATAGAGGCAGATTTGCTGTTGCATCCAAGGTCCCCTTGGCAAAAGAGGGAGGAGAGAGGAGGGCATCAAGAAGCCAGTTATGGTTTCCCAAATCTCTGCTTAGCTCTGTCTCAGCACAGTTGAGCTTAAAGCAGCTCCCCAGCTGCTCTATATCCGGTGAGAACAGATGTAGCTCATCAGTGCTTGGCCATGCTCCCTCCCATTACACCCTCTACACCAGTGTTTCTCAATCTGTGGGTCAGGACCCAAAATTGGGTCACCAGACTGTTTCAAAGGGCCATGTGGCAGCGCCTATCGCACAGGGCTGGCTGGGCTTACCTCCCTGCTCCAGGCACTGCAACCTCTGGTGTCCCAGCACCACTCAGGTTTGGCCCAGTCATCATGATGCAAGGAATCTGGGTAGGCCAAATCTGAGTGAGTGACACTGCAACCTCATGAACCAGGTCACAACTCTACTTTCACACATTTGGTCCAGTCCGGGGGTCAAGGCCAAAACTGAGCGGTGCAGCAACCCTAGAGGTTGCAATGCCCACAGCAGAGAGCCAAGCCCAGCCAGCCCCATAGCACAAGAACTGCAGAAGCTGCCCCTGTGGGGTGAATGATGGGCAGGACTCAACCCCCTCCCCCCCCGGAGGGGGGCAGGATCTGACTAAACCACCCCCACGGTATGCTGTAACCAGAGCAGGGCGAGTGCAGCAGGGCTCAGGACAGTGACGCCAGGCGGTGTGGGACAGCGGGGTTCGGGGAGGGTGCACCACCTACACCCCCGACTCACCTCAGCAGGCTGTTGAGTCTGTCTGGGTTGGGGGGGTGGCAACCAAAAAATCTGGAGACGCATGTGACCCCAGGTGCCTCTCCCTCCCATGCATTGCCTCTGGTAGGGGGCTCAAATATCCTTGCTTTCCCCAGGTACCAAAATGCCTAGTTACGGCTCTGCCCCGGGGCCTCCACCTGCAGACTAATTACAGGGTTGCGACAGGCCATAAACATTTACAAATGGGTCCTGAGCCAAGGTTGGGAACTGTTCTGCACCCAGGCTAGGAGTGGTGTAGGAGCCAGCTCTCAGAGGACGTTTGCAGCTAACTCGATATGCCCAGATTCCAGCTCCTTTGTGCTGCTAGAAAGGCATAATATAGCCAGAAGGTGGAGAGAATCTGGCCCACACATTTTTAGTTCAAAATGATGAACACAATTAAAAATACAAAGAGTGACCAGAGATATCTATTGCAGAAACATTTCTTCCAACTATTGCTACTGTTCTAATTATGTCAAAGGTTTCTATAACCCTGAACTATTTGTTTGCACTACTTCAAATAAACAACAATCACAGCTCTATATGAAGTTACATTCATTCAATGAACAAATTTCTTTGTGGTTTCATTGCGGTGTAGATCAAGGAAGACTTTTCTTCCCCCTCTGATCCAGAATTAAGTTATGGAATCTCCATCACTGGAGAGTTTTAAGAACAGGTTAGACAGAAATCAGTCAGGAATGGTCTAGTTATTACTTAGTCCTGCCTTAAGTGCAGGGGACTGGACTAGATGACCTACTTAGGTCTCTTCCGGTCCTACACTTCTTTGATTTTATGTCATTGGGGCCTCTCAAAGCATGAGAAAGTTGGATATGAAAAAAAGAGTGGAATATGAACAGGCAAAGGATCACTATATACTTTAGCCACACCCCAACCTTTTATAGGGTGGTTATATTTATATCCTCCAACAAAGGGAGCAGTGGTGCATTTGTTTTCTGCTCTTCATCCACTCAGCACCACCCCATCTAGCTCATTGACAGTTCTCTCTCTGCTATCTGCTGAAAAAGAGCTTCCTACATGAGAGTGCGTGGTCAAACTAGAGAGAGAGAGGACTCTGGGAATACAGTAACAAAACAAGAATGATCTTTGAGAGAAGATTGTCATTTTTAATCATTTTGGAGTGTAAAGGCACAGAGTTGACACTGTTTGTTGTTAATGGAGCCCAATTAAATTTCCTTTGCTATTAAGGACATTATTGAAAGTGAAGGTGATGTCCCACCTTCGTGCAGCCACTGAGTGGCCTGTGCTCCCCACTGCCATGCTGGAGCCTCTGCATTTATTTATTGACAAATAAAACTTGCAGAATTTTAAAATATTGTGCACAGAATTTTTTGGCACAGAATGCCCTCAGGAGTATCATATACAGATCCTCCAATTTTGAGTAACACATCTTGCCATTGCAAAAGAAAAATAAAATACTCAGTGACACCTCCAATAAGTAATGGGGGCTACCACAATGGCATTACAAGACTTCATCATCATCTGGCACTCAATAACTGAGTGAATTAATGTCTGGACTTTCATGTGTTTAAAATTCATTTATGAGGAAGTACACTTTCTCCAGGTCAGAGTATTACAATTTTTATATGAGTTTTACTTTCCTGCTCTTAATTTTCTTGAAAGAGAGATCACCATGTGGCATGTTTAAACAGCTTTTAGCACAACTTTGTAAATACGTAACCACTTGCCTGTTTTCAAGGCTTTTATATATATGAATATGAAAAGGTTGCTTACACCTACTCTGCAAGTTAGTTAAAAGGGGAATGCACACTAGATTTGTTCAAGCCTACGTTTTGGTGGAAGTATTTGTGCATATCTTCTAACATTTTATTTGATAATAGTTCATAAACATCTCCAAAGCCATTTTCCTACACTGAGTATGTCATGACATCATGTTGGGGGGGGGGGGGGAGGAGGGAGAAGAGGGGAAGAACAGCGGAAATGCCAAGATGCAACCTACCATGCCAGGAAACAATCCACGGGAAGGAAATCAAACCAAACCACACAGTGAACTTGCTGAAATGTTTTAATAACTTATTTTTCTCAGACAAAAGAAATATAAAATCTTGTATGAGACCAAAAAACCAATGTCTGAGCCCACACTGGTACATACAGATAGATGCACATCTGTATCATAACCCCATACTTTATCTTTCATGTGCTCTGGGGAGTGGTCCCACATCTTTAGTATGAAGGTGTGAAAACTTCTGATGGGTGATTATGTTGATGAAGTGATCCCTATGCACAACATCAGGAGTCCCTTGCAGTTGGAGGCATAGTGTATGATAAGCTCTGTAGCTTTGGCACAAGAAAATAAATTCTTGGATAGAATCAGAGAACTTTTCTTGGCACTGAAGATGAAGCTGTGTGCATGGAGAAGATTCAGTCTCGGAGACATGGCCCTGTGTGCTGCTGACTGCAATGGAGCACTGATCAGGATGTCATCTAGGAAAGGATACGGGTGAGTTCTGTGAAACCTGAGTCTGGCTGTTATCACCACCAAACTCTTTGTAAAAAAAACCTGAGGGCTGTGTGGGGCCAAACAAGAATGTCCAGTACTGATAATATTTCCTGCTGCAGGCAAGCCTCAGAAGTCTGTGATTGCACAGTCTGCTGAGGATATGGAGATATGCGTCTGCTAGATCTACTGAAATGAAGAAGTCCTCCTGAGATAGGGATGTCTCAATAGAGGTCAAAGTCTCCATCCAAAATTTAATTTTCTTCATCTACTTATTGAGCCCTTTGAGGTTGAGAATACCTCCTGATATCCCTCATGCACTTCTGTACAATGAAGATGATGGAGTAGAACTCGAAGAAACTTTCTTCTGAGAGTACACTCACTATATCTCTTCCATATGTGGAAGATGAGATATTTTGTTCTGGATCAGACTGTGTTTTAGGGGTTGTTGGAAATAGGTGACTGGATAACAAATGAATGAGGTGGTGACTCAGTCTGAAGGGATATCCCCTGGCTCATTATTTCCCTAACCCACTTGTCTGTGGTCAATGAAAACCATTTCTCTGGGAAATGGGAAATCCTGCCTTGCTTCAGCATAAGGCAGAAGCCTATGTGACCTTTGTCATAAAGTGGATTAGGGTGGCAGATCCCTCTGGACTTTCCCTTTGGATCTTGATTCTACTGTTTTTTCCTTGGGGAATCTGTTGTCCCTTTTCTGGTACCTCTGGAGGAAGAGGAGCGAAAAGAGAGCTTCTCTCTGAAGCACTGTCTATATTCTAGTCTGAGGGTCCTTAGTGGGGAAGGGAGACACTGTTTGGATTTTGCTGCATTGTCAGTCAACACCTTATCCAGCTTTTCACCAAAAAGGAGGAAGCCTGTAAACGTGGCCAACCACCATATCTACTTAGAACGAGTATCTACCTTCCAGGGACACAGCCATTGGTGATGCCTGGCTACTGCAGTGAAAGCCATGTCTTGGTCTAAGAACCTCACTGCACCTATTGAGGCATCAACTTCAAATGCTGTTACTAGGGAGACTTTCTTTAAAGTGGAGTCAAAGTCAGGATGATCTCTCTCATTAAGGGCTTTGAGATCTTCCAGCCAGGAAATAGATGCTCCTGCAAAGCAAGTAACTGCCAGGGAGGCTCGGAGGGTGGAGGAGGAGGCGGCTTCAGAACCCTTTTTTGAGAGTGGATTCCATCTTTCTATCCGTGGGTTCTGTAGGGTAAGATTCCTCTTCTGAGGGGATAACCGTATCCCTAGTGAGGGATGCTACAGTAGCATCAACCTTCGGAGTTTCAGCAATAGAGCCCTTTGGTTCTTGAATGTTATAGAGTCTGAGGTCACTTTTGTTTGCCCTAAACTTGCCATTATCAGGGTTATTCCACTCATTCTTAATCACTTCCTCGAAGGAAGACTGAAGAGGTATTGCAGCCTCAAGGGAGGAATTTACTGAGGCTTATCATCAGCGGCCTGTTCAGGTATCAGACCCAGACAGCTCACCTTCATCAGAGGAGGGGAGGGAGAATTTTAACCTTTTACATTTTAAAAAAAGGTTTTTAGCACACTTTGGGAGCGCAGAAGCTCCGCTGTAGCTTTAATGAGGGCTTTCACAGTTAGTGACCTCTCAAGAGGTATGTCTCAAAATCCTCCCCCACTGGGTCCCATTCCCCCAGCAAGTCAGGAATTTGTTGTCAGAGCCCTCCTGATCGGCTTGGGAGGGAGAGAGACTGATGAAAAGCTCTGTTTCTTTGTCCAGGGCACTCAAGATCCACTATAAGACTTGAAGAAAGGGAGGGAACTGGTGGCCCCCCCAAACCTAACTTCTTTGTACTGCAGGGGACCTTTAGGAGTTACTCCTTGAACTGAGTGGTCCAGATCCATCTTGCTTCTGGAGCCTCTCCCTGCTTTGTTCTGCAGTTCCTAGTCCATTTTTGTTTCGCTGGAGTTGTGGCTGCCCTGGTGGGTAGGAGACTCCACCTGCCTGTCTGACTCGGAGCCCCATGACCTAACGGAGTTAAGGATGAAGGCCAGGTACAGGCTGAGCACAACTCACCATTTGCTGAGCATGGAAAAGCTGCCTCATATATACAGCAATGTTTGGATTTGACCTGGTAATTTCTTGGCTGTTCTGCCATGCCTATAAGGTGAAGAAGAGCCTGCAGGTAGATGTTGCAGTGGGGGCTCAGAAAGGGTTATACCCCAACGGGTTAACCGACCCAGGCAAAAGGAATGTCGAGGTGGGAGAACACTGCTCCCCATTGCCCAAAAAACTGGGCAGAGAAGTTAAAATAGGAGTAAGGGTGAGAGCAAAAAGAAATCACCACTGTCCAGTACCAGGTTTACCATGGCGCCAGTGATGCCATGCCCAGAGTCAGAAGGGGACCCGGCTAGCCCAATCCCCTGGTGGGCTGCTGCCTCTGCCTCTTCCCCAAAGCTCCAGCCCCTGCTCTGCCCCCACCCCACCTCTTCCCACCCCAGCCCCGTCCCTGCTCACCAGGAACCGCTCTGCACCTCTTGGGCTGGTGGCCATCATGGCATCCACCTGTAGGGTTTCAGGCTCCACTCCGGCCACAGCAGCCATCAAGTGGCTGTTTAGGGGGAGGAACAAGCCCTGACCCAGGGAGGAGATGCGGCGCTGAAGCCCCTAGCTGCACTACTGGCAGAAGCTGCAGGGCTGAATCCCTGAAGCTGGCCTGAGTCCCTCTCTCTCCCGTTCCCCCCCTATGTGGAGCTGACTCTCACTCTCAGGCTGTGGAGAAATTCAGCCCAAATCTCCCAAGCTTGGTATGGTCATTTCCCCCCATCGTGACACAGCCATGACTGGATTTAGCCTAGGAGGCAGGGTCAGCATTAGCCGCATTTGGCAGGTCAGATCTAGGGCACCCAGAGGTAAAGTGACTTTCCCAAGACTAAGCAGGGAGTCTGTGACAGAGCAGAGACCCAAACCCAGAACACCTGGCCCCCAGGCCTGTCCCTTAACCACTAGGCAACCCTTCCTACCCCAAGGAGGGGGAGCCTCCTCTGCACTTTGAGTGCATGGGTGGGCCAGGCATCAGACCGAGCCACCAGGAGGGGGAGTAGAGGGAGAGATGGGAAAAAGGACATAGGTGGGAAGCAAGAACGGGGAAATATCAGGAAAAGGAGCAAGGACTTAAAGAAGAAACAAGAGAGGGGGAAAGGGGCAGGGAGAGGGGAAAGACTCTTCACTGCTTGTCCCTTGCAGCTGCCACCTTTCCACTGCCCTCTGTGGCCTGCAGCTCCCAAAGAAGCCCCAAGCAGGTGTGAAGCAGAGTGAATGTAATGACTTTAAATTGGGCTGTTAGTAAAGAGAGTTTGTAGCTGAGTGTAATTTTAATACACTAATTCATGATAATGTAATTATGTAGTTCATGACTATTTAAATGACGACATTAAGATACCAACGATAGACACACAATCAATAAGTAGAATATGAAAAGTGCATAAATATGCTGAAAATTGCCAGTTGGAGGAAGCTGAGCCCCCCTCCCCTCCAACACACACACACCTTGCCCTTAAGGCAGGAGGGGGCAGAAAGGAGTGAGTAGGAGGCCCTCAGGGGAGGAGACCTAGGGGGAGGGGGCAGAGCGGGGGCAGGAAGGGGTGGGGTGGAGTGGGGCTGGGGCCTTGGGAAGGAGGGTGGAGCCGGGATGGGGCACCCACTGGCAAACCCAAAAGTCAGCATCTATGATGGGATGGGGGAAGCAGGGCCCCAGCATGTGGATCCCCTTGGCAGCAGCTGGGGTTCCCCCGTTAAGCAGGCTCATCAAACCCTCAGCCTGACAAGCCCCACCTCCCCTGCATCTGTACCACCCTAATGAGCCCCCCCAGACACCCTCCTCACTGAGCCCCAACCACCTACACACACAACCCCCTGCTGAGCTCCAACCACTTTCACTTGGTCCCCCATGCAGACTCCCATTGCCCCTGCACCTGGAACCTCCCTGTGCATCCAGATCCCCCACTGAGCTGCCTGCACCCAGACTGCCCCACACAGAACCCTCTTACCCCCATCTGTATTCCCCCCCCCACTAAGTCCCTCTGCACTTGGATCCTGCTGCCAGGCTGAGCCTCCCAGCCCACATCTGGTGTGCCTGGCGCAAAAGGAGCGGGGCCCCAGGGTGTTTCTGTGGCAGGCATGGCTCTTGTGCTGTGTCAGGTTCAGCCTCACTGTCAAGTCCCTGTCCCAGGGGGGTGGGGGAGGCTGCAGGGAATTCTCCCACCTCAGTGGCCTGTGCTCCTCACTGCCATGGTGGAGCTTCCACATTTATTTATTGTAAAAAAAAAAAAAAAGTGCAGAATTTTAAAATATTATGCACAGAATTTGATGCAGAATTCCCTCAGGAATATGGGGCGCTGTGCAGCTGTGATGGTGGGACTGTGAAGGGGGTGCTGGACAGTAGGAGACCTGTGGGCAGGGGAGCTGTGCAGGGGGTATGATGTGCAGGGTGCTGTGCAGTTGTGGTGGGAGGTCAGCAGGAGGGACCTCTGGGTGAGGGGGTGCTGGGCATAAGGGCAGGGCACTGGGCAGGAGGGCAGTATGGAAGGGGCACGCTGGCAGCCCGGGGAATGTGCGGGCCAGTGTGAGTCTAGCAGTTGTGGGTTTGTAAACAGTGCCCTTGTGCTGGGCTGAGTGTGGCCACTCTCCCTGCACTGCGCCTCATTGCCCCCAACTGGCCCCTGGCTCTGCGGACCCCATCACATGCTCTATTTCCCCAATGGGGGCCCACAGATATGTTTGGCGCCGGGCCCACAAAAAGTTAATCTGGCCCTGCCACTGTCTGCTGCTGTGGAGGCAGAGAAACTGCAGAAACTAGGAGCAAAGTGGGTGTGGCCAGACTGTTCCACCTCCATGAGCTGCAGAGAGAGGAGAGCAATCCACAGGTTCAGAATTGTGGGAAACACTGGGCTACAGAAAAATATTTCAGCTAAATATTTTAATGATTCAAGTTTTGATTGCAAGTGTTCCACTGTGTTGAATTAGAAAAGAAAATTGTTTGCAGTCTCCTACACTGAGTTTCCTGATGTCAGTGTCACATATGACCTCTCATTTGGGCAAGATAGACAACACCAGCACTTTGTTTATAGTGAGAAATACTTCTTACCATTTAAATAACTAGACCGAGAAAAATTGAAACAATTAGTTTTCATTTAAACTTGAGGTGGCAACTAGCAAGAGCTACACAAATAAGTATATGTTGGCTATACATATATTGTACAATCTAAACTATAGCATTTCATGTTTCTTTTAAATATTTTATTCACAGAAGAAAAGTATACCTGATTGTTCTTTACTTGTCACACCCACACAGAACTGCCACTGAGCTGTATCATTTCCCCAAAAGATATTTGAAATATAAAGTTAACCACAACTGGCATCATGGAAGGCTAAATTAATTATGACTTCAATTAAAGTGAAAATTCCCCTCTAGGTCACAGCTCACCAACCTCTTTATACTTGCCATTTGGCACCAATGGCTTTTCAAGAATAGCTGAAAAGGGTAGAGAAGCTAACCAAGGACAATGGAAAGGTTATTTATGATGAAATAGAACTTTACTACATGAAAAATTCCAGGTCCCTTTATTATTATTGAGAAATTACTCCCCAAAGCCAGACTTTACACTTAGAATTTCTAATGGGCAATAACTCTTAACATAGGTAATTTTTGCACACATTTATTATAAATCAAAAGAAATAATATGTAATAATGTAATATAAAGAATTAATAAGGCCTAGTCCAAAAGATTTTGTAAATTTAACAATGTAGATATTAATAAGCACTGTGAAGGGGGTGCTGGACAGCAACAAGTCCACTTAGCACTACAGAAACCTGCAATCACAAAACCAGTCCTCCAAAATCCTACAGGATCTCATACCATCCTGCATTTTAAGTTGATATGCGAGTATAAATTTTTCATGTCTATACACAGACATATAATCACTGAAATAATATTGTGCATTATGGAAAGAGTTTGAGCTAGCTATCAGAGCCAAGGAGAAAAAACACACTTACCAATCCTGGCACACTTCCAGAATATTCCCAATAATCTGTATAGATATATAGAAAGTTGTTAAAGTTCTACATTTAATATATGATAATTTAAAAATAATTTAAATGATCTTTGATGCATGATTCACTATTCAAATTTTTTCTCCGTACTGAAGCAGTGTATTAGAGCACTAACTTTTCACCTCTGAAGACTTGATCAAATTAAAACATTTGAACTCATTCTTTTCTTGCCCTCCCAAAACACCAACACAAATGGTAATCTCTGCCAACAAAGGGCTAGGGCAGAAATAGCGCTCTGCCAACCTGTTAGGGGAAACTTACAGTATTTGCTCACATGCCCATCTCCTAATGGTTTTTTTATATCTATTTTTTTTCCAATGTTTATGTTCTTTACTCTGCATTCCTCTCATTTAGGCAATAAAAGTAGAGAAAGTATCTTTCTGAGGTGCATAAATAACAATGCTACACCTTTTGTGTTGCAAACACAAGAGAAGAAAGTTTACATTTAACCAAATCTGTTTTCGTTGGAAATTAATTGATCATGGAAACATTACTATTGATGTCATGTTTTCCAAAAAACTTATTTGAAAATCTAGATATGGGGCCAAATTTTACCTTGACAGAGTTCCTTCAAGTTAAGCCTTTTTCAGGCTTTTCCTTTACGAAACTGATTTAACAATATGTCCAGATGCATGTTCAGAAGAATGGCAGAGTATCGGTGACACACAATTTAAAAGCTTTGGCACCCCAAGAAAGATAGATATCACTTGAAACTGATGAGAGGAAGAATGTACTGTACTCAGTTGAAATGATAGTTATTTGTTACTAAAAAGTTTGCAGATGAAAACAAATTGCTTCATTTTTAGAGGCGTAAAAATCCTGAAGTGGGTGATGGGATGGAATCTTTTCCATCCCATCATCCCAAATGGTATCAGAAAGACCACTGTACAGGAAGGATACAGCACATGGGATTACTCAAGATACTTCTGAGTAAGAAAAGGTTATTAAAAGTTTGTTTTGCTGCATTAGCTAGGTACAGTTCAATACTATTTTGGCAAAGAGAAAATCCAGCAGCAAATACGAGGGGCCTCTTACAGGCTACGGGGGTATATCATATCACTTTGCTGTATCATCTCTCATACATCAAAGACGAGATTGTCTTTAAAGTAACAGTGACTCAACAGATCCAAATTTTCTTTCTTAGTACAGAAATGTAGCTAATAAATAATACTGCTGATCATTTCTCAAGAGCAGTGAACAGGAAATAGTAATATTTTGCTGGTCCTAATTTGGAGCAGGCATAATGAGGTACATACTTTTCTGTGGTAAGATGAAATATCACTAGAATTCATTTTATCCAGTATGTCTAGACATTCCCAACTAAGCTTGGAATATTCTAGCACAAAGGGACAGGGGTTTTACAGTATGTTGAGTTTTTGTAAATATCTAACTTTCAGGAAACTAAGTGTTGGCCTGGAAGCAATGAAATTTCATTTTCTGGTACAAAGTATTCAATATATATAACAAAAATAAAATGGCACTTCCAACATCTATGTAAATACAAACCTACAGATCAAACGCTTAAGTCATCCACTGTGACAGCACCCTTTGAAAACATTTCTGGTGTATAAGGCAGTTCTATTGTACTTGAGAGAGATTTGCTTCAAGAGTAAACATAGTAGCTCCAGATTAAAGGAAGTATTACATGCCAAAAACAGCACTAGAATTTTAATCAGTAAAATAAATATTCTAACTTCTTACTGTGTACACTCTGTGTAAGACTATTGTCTTATCCTCCATTAGCAGAAACTTAGATAAAAAAAATCTTTCAGTAAATCTTCATGTCTTTCCTTCTTTATTAATGTCAAGAAAAATCCCTCATGACAATGGTAATGGTATGATTTTGTGTAAGGACAGACAAATGTTTTCATACTAGTTTTCCAAATGGAAAAGGCTAATGTATCTTCTTATATAGACATTCAAGTACAAGTT
Organism: Mauremys mutica; assembly: GCF_020497125.1. Classification (NCBI taxonomy): domain Eukaryota; kingdom Metazoa; phylum Chordata; order Testudines; family Geoemydidae; genus Mauremys; species Mauremys mutica. The sequence continues at coordinate 49,849,300 of NC_059077.1, forward strand.
AAAAGAAAACCCCAGTGTGATAAGAGCTATTCTAGCCACATCACAGAGTAAATCATTCTTAAGGATTTTACAAATGCAATCCTCTTAGTAAGAAATTATTTAAAAATTGGTCCGTTCTGAAAAGTAAATGTAGAAACAGCAGGATAATATATATTTATTGTTCTTAATGGCTTCCAGATCAAATTGGCTGTATTTTCAAGCAAAAAGATGGTATTTTAAATGACAGGCTGCAAACTCAACATGGGATCTGAATATCAAACTCTATTCTTCCTGGCTCAAACACCATTGATGAATGGGTTGCATATGTGTAAACGAGTGCTCAATTTAGCCCAGCAATTGGTACCTCATTTACCATTCTGTTGAGAAGCAACTGGAACAGAATCCAGCTCAGTGTCCCACAACAGTTGGCCCAGCAATATTAACAGAAATAAGTAATAAATACGAATAGAAATACTGAAATGACTTGGAGTACACAGATGGAGAAAATTTGTTAAATAGGTTAGTGCCCTTTTCAAACTGTCATTTTTCAGAATAGAACCAGACTTTAAGACTCAAAGTGGATAATACATGTTGGCTGCCTAATGAGGCAACGGAGGACAACAATAGCAAAATCCAATTAAAACAACAAGAATCCATTTGTATGTTTGGAGAGTAGAAAATTTCCAGAGTTGTTCTAAGCAATGTTCCCTCTAATTTATTCCATCCAGGTGTGGAATGAATTTGTTACGTGCACCAATATTGAGGTAATGTGCAGAGTGCACCACCAGTAGAAACAAAAAACCTAGATCTAATTTATTTATTTATTTATTTATTTAAAGATACCATAGGGATAATTGCTCCAGCCAGGACAGGTTAGGCATTTTAAAACTCACTACTCAAAGAATTAAATTTAAGCATAAGAGATAAATAAAATGATGAAATGCATAGACCAGTCAAAAAACTAAAATAACAGCACTTTGCAAGAATAAAACTACAGAGAATGTGTGTGTATTGCAGGAAGTACCAAAAAGTAACAGCAACACCACCACAAGTTTGTGTTGGAAGGTGTGTATGTGAGACTGTGTGTGTGTGTGTTTGTGTGTGAGAGTGAGTGACAGAGAGAGACAGAGAGCGTGTGTGTGAGCGCAAGACAGTATGTGTGCACGTGCATGCAAGACAGAGACTGCGTGTGTGAGAGAGACAGAGTGTGTGTGCGCTAGGTGCTGGAGAAGTGCATGAAAGACCATGCACTGTCTCTTTAAGCACAGGCGCACTCACCAGTCTGAAGGCTCATTCAGACTGCAGCGGCTTCAAGCAGCTGTAACTCCCAAGCCCTGTCCTCCCACTCCTGTTCTGCGGAGATGGGGTACATGGGTTGGGGAGGGGGACACCCTGATGTCAGTGCCCCTTCCCCCCCCCCACTGTGCACAGCACCAGGAGGGTCCTGGGAGCAGCTGGCCAAGGGCTCCAAGGCAGAGGGCAGGAGCAGTGTGGCAGCACAGCAGCATGGGGAGGGGCACCTGAACACAAGTCGCCGGACGTGCGCGGCTCTACTAATCAAGTGTGTGGCATTTGACTGACTCTTGTACAGCCATGCAGGTGTGCAGCTTAGAGGCAACACTAGTTCTAAGGCAAGTTCCTTATCTTTGAAAGATTAAAACAGCATCATGAGAGTCTATTCACTTCTATGGAGATAATAAGGCTTTGTTCGATATTTCTAAAAATATTTAGAAAATTCATTTTAATCTGAATTCCTAGTTAACTGTTTAACTCTCTGTGGTACTATTTTCCTTCACACTTGTACTCTCAAGGACTTAATTTAATAGAACTATAATAAAAAGGTTCCCCCCCTTTCTTTCCATCCCCACCTTAAACACACAGACATTGTACATGCACATCTGTGAGAATAAATGGAAGTAGAAAAATTGGTAGATGACCAAATAAGTCTTTTTCTATAGCTCAGTTGTTAGAGTTTAAGTTAATAAGCACCTGTTTAGGTCGAAAGTTAAAAATCTACAGAATAGCTCTACAGGCAAGATTTGCTAGGGTTTGTTTATATATATATATATATATATATATATATACACATACACACACACACACACAGACACACACACACACACACACAGAGAGAGAGAAATCTTGACTATAAAATTCCATGGTCACTTGCAAATGCCATTTTATCCTCTTCATTTTATGAGATGCCCATTTATGTCAGCAGCATTTTTAATTGTAAGATGAGAAAAATCTTCTGTAAGGATGAACAAACTACAACACTGTTGACTTATATTCTGAAGTATGTAAAGATGATGTAAAATGCTTAGTACCAAAATTTCAATCTATCTTAAACAACTTGTGTGAATACACAAATGATATACACAGTTTGTTACAAAGTGAGCAATCTATAAATTTTTTTTTTAAAAGCAACTAGACTTATTAACATACCCAGTTTTATTTTTGTCCAGTAAGCTGGGAGCCAAGGATCTGATATAAGCACAGGTACATATGAGCAGCAAGACTACTGTCAGTAGGCTCTGAAAGTTGAAGATTGCAGACTAAAAAAGAAAGTTAAAAAAAATTACACTTTTGCATTACAAGCCATTTCAAAGTCTCCCACTGCCCCTTCTAAACACACGCACAACAGAGAGCAAGTAGACAATACTCATTTAAAAATGGGTGCTCTTCTAAACAAGGCTGGTTCACTGGGGTTGTGTCAGCCATATGCAATGTACAATGCCTAAGTGATCTCAAGATTTTTAGTTTCTAACTCAGCATTTATTCACACATTTGGTATGGAGGGTGGAAGGGTGTACCTTACTTCTTTGCTCCAACACCTGGTCCCGAGCTGATTCAGAGAAACCCCTAAATCGCATCCTCAGATTTAAAGAATACAGATACTGTCTTGTCTCAGCCAAAAAGTAAATGAAACTGTGATTTGCATCAGTAGGTGATGAACGAGGGGAAAAAGACTGACTGACAAAGCAGTCATAGCCCCAGAATAAAAGGCACAAATTATGTGGAGGGGCGTCAAAAAGAGGATTTGCCACTAAGAAAAACAGAACCATTCAGCCATTCAAATTTTCATATATTATTTTATCAAGATCAGCAGTCTACATAAAAAAGATCTTCTGCAGAATAGATACAATTCATTTACATTAATCCGATCATTTAAAAAAACATACACAATCCAAAAGCATTACTCAGTTGTCTTTTAATGTCATATCAGTGTTAAACAGTTACCATTTTCAAATGATCTTTTAATCTCAAACTCAAAGGTGGCGTTAATATAAATAACATTTCTCAAGGTATTAATTGTATAGTAAATATTGCACAAATAAGGCACAGTATTTTAATTAAGATACTGGGATGTAAAAATCTAACACTTGGTCAGGATTTTAATTAACTGCCTAAAGGGCATAAGAACCTGCAATGATTCTTGAGAATCTGTTCTTGTCTCTGGGAAATATTTATTTAAAAACCATTTACTATAGGTTAAAAAAATAAACAAACAATGAAATATAAAATTACCAAGTTTATTAGTCTGACTTACATTGATAAAACACAGCAAATTCATCTTATGCACTTAATTTTTCAGTATGTTGTCTGGACATTGTGTTATCTATTCACAAACCAGAGACTGGGATTACCATTGCCGGCATGAGAAATATAGCACCCTTTCTGAAACTGCAGATGTTATAGAGGAGAGCGAACCTTCACTTATGACTTTCTATATTTCCATAAGCAAGTACATTATCTATACTGATGTGAATTTGCTCTTAGTGCCAAGCCACTATGTTTCAATTAATAAAACACTAGCAACCTCTGTGGTGCATTTTTCTTTGTAGTGGGCTCACTAGGAAGTTACGTTTTCTAACAAGACATTTGTCAGCCTCTTGCTTGTGATTCATAGTGTCATAGATTCAAATTATTTAATTTGATTCTTTTTACTATGTGCAAATGTTTCAGCTATCTAAGACTGTAGTTTTATTGCTTCTTACTTAATATTGCTCAGCTAGTATTTGGATTAACTCAACAGCATATGCTGTTACACTGAAGATAATTGTGGGAAGTATATTAGACAACTGCTTATTGCTAACTGCTTTATTTTCTCTATGCTTTAACTTCTTACTTATTCTCAACTCCAGAAAGGACAAAACAAGTAGAGAATTAAGTTTTTCCTTCCTTCTGGGGTTTTAGGTTCCTGAAAGATTGCTGTCTGAATACCTGTTTTTCCCTCCTGTTAGACCCAGGAGGCTTCATTATAAAAGACTAGTTAATACTGTGTACACTAGTTTCAATTATTTTGGCAATTTATTTCAAAATACCCATTAGTAAGTATGTCTGTAACAATACAGACAACAGAAATGGGTTTTTTTGACAAACAGATTCCTTACAAGGCATATTTAATACAGAACTTTAACAGAAATGTATTTCCAGCACTACTTGGAAGCAGTGCAAAGGCTTGAGGGAGTCAGGGGTAAAGGAGGAGTTGAGGGAGAGGGAAGTAACTGCTGGGCGGAGCCTGGGAGTGAACCTGGAGGGTTGCTGGGTACGGATTGGAAGAGTATAGAACGGTGGGGTGCGGGGGAGGGTGGTTGGCGGGGTTGGCAGTGCAAGGATTGTTAGGGAGTTGGTGAGTCTTCTCATGCAGACCCTGGCTGACCCCAGCCTCTCCATCCAGTCAGGCACATCTGCCCCTTTCCCCCATCCCCATGTTTCCCTGCACCCCCACACCGATTCAGCCCTTGGTTCAATCTTGTCCTCCACTAGCTCCTGTGCCCCCAACCCAGTCTGCCCCCCCACTAGCCCTTCTGAACCCCAGTCTGTGGGACTCCCATCAACTACATGTATCCCATTCTGTCCATCCCTCCCCCACATATCTCATGCCTCCTCACCTGATCCTACAGGCAGGGCACTGTGAGGAAGGCAGCCTCTTCCCTTCCCTTCCCTCTCCCTGGCTGGCTGCCCCAGCCCTGAACTGGCTGCCCTCTCTTCTGGTGCCACATCAGCCCCTGGTGGGCGTAAGTTGTAATTGCAGTGCCTCCCCAGCAGAATGTATTATTCTGTGGGGGGGGGGGGCGGGAGGGAAATCTGCGAGAGACATTAATTCTGTGCATGCGCAGAATTCCCCCAGGAGTATACAAAGACATACATGTTCTACCTCTGCTCAATTCTCATCTCTGCCAGGCTAAGGGAGAAAGATCAGGAATCAAACCCTTCTGAACTAAGTGGAATGAAAAAAATGTTCATGTTGTACAATAACAACGAGGAGTCCGGTGGCATCTTAAAGACTAACATTTATTTGGGCATAAACTCCTCGTTTTTGTGGATTTAGATTAACACTGCTACCCATCTGACTTAGCTAGAGAGCAAGGCAGGGGTGCTTTAGTTACAAATGAAATGATTCAAAAGGTCAATAACCTTTTATGATAATTTTTTGAGGTTTTAGGTATTATCAGTAGATAGGCATTTGACAGTATCTATAGAATTTGTACAAATGACAAGAGGAAAAACTTACCACACCCAAAAAAGAAGACAAGGCTGAAACATGAATTAGAAGTTCAGAATGAAAACTATGTTGAGAGACCCATTTTAAAAATGTAGAGTAGAAGAAATCTTGTCCAAAAAAAAATTTTTTTTTATTAAATTCTGAAACTTGACATTTTTGCCATTCATCACTACCCCCAACCATGATAAACATTTAAGTCCTTGCTGTTGTCCGTAGCTACCAGTATGGTGCTCCGCTTTTGTTCAATGATGATAAGTCGGCTGCGTGCGACTCTGTGTGCTGTCCCGGCTCTGCGCAGATAGCTGACATAGCAAATCCCGAGACACCCCCCAAAGACCACAGACTCTAATAAGGTACAAAGGAACCTGAGCCAGGTTTATTGTCAAACGAAGCACAGTAATAGTTTCCTGTAGACTCTACAAGACATACTACTAATTTGTGCCCCCTGGCAATGGACTGGCTCAGTCAGTGGCGGGACTTTCCACTGCCCCCTAGGCCAGACAAAGATGTGCACTCTGGGACCTACTTTTATATAGTTAGAGGACAGATTACCCATCCCTAATGACATATTGAAGTACAGCCCCTTGGCTCATTAGGGTTCTGTCTCCTTCTTTGATCATATTGTTTCAAACAGATCTATCCATCATGCTGTCCTTTTGACCCTGTCTTTAAGATGCACCTGCCTGTTCCTTGTTATGTCTGTGGAGTGTCCTCCTTTCGGCATGTCCAGGTGCCATCTTGGCACAAGTTCCTCTTATTAGCACTTATATGTGAATGCTCCTGCTTCTAACAACCCTCTTCTTGCCAACTTCTGTGAGTGGGGCCCGCCTCTGGCTCACAGCCCAGCTTTTGCTTAGCAATGCCTGGAGGTTAACTTTGGTTCAGGCTTCAGGCCTCAGACTGGGACTCTGACACAAGAGTTTATGTTTCAGGGCCTCATCTTACTACACTTGCTACAAACTCTATTATTATTATTAAGGTTACCACAAATGAACACTAAGGCTAATCCTGACCCTGCAAGAGTAGAAGGACCTGGATTCAGCAGAAAGCAAAAATCTGAAAGCCAAGGCACAGAGCTGTGTGAGGTTACCTGTGATTCTCCACAGAATAGCTTTTAGGTCAAGCTAGGTGCATCCTCAGGTACGTACTAATCATTCACATGTTTAGAGGAGAGATACCAGGACTGGGGTAGATTGGAAAGGGGCCATTCCAGCAGGGTGGATCGGTTGATGCTCTACAGTTTGGAAGGAGGATTCCTTTCTGCAGTCCCTGCGGAATCCCTATGCATCAAGCCCAGGTATTCAGATTTGGTTCATTGTCCACAATTTATCCTAGTTTACATTTATATTGCTCATAACATTTTAATTGCCATAATCAATGAAGAGGTGCAGTAGCTCATATTGAGGCCTCAGATGTGGAACTTTTAAATTGTTCCCCATGTTAATAGCTTAAGGCACCAATATGATTAAATACTACAAAAATTCCATTTTAAAAAAGGCTTTGAGTTATAAATACATACATGGCTTAAAATGATAAATACCTACATTTTAAAAACATTATTGTACAATTTAAAAGTCGTAACTCTTCTTAAAAACTGAAAATGAAAATTCATCCCTGGACTGAGGCGAAGGTTCAGGTTTCAGCTCTGAAGGAATTTTTATGGCTAAGACAAAATAATAGAAAAGGGAATTTTAAATCCAAGTGCTGACACTGGTATAATTAAAAGCTACTATAACAAAACACGACTTGGGATTCCTTTTGCAAAAAGCTTAACTATATATTTTTAATATTGCGCTTATTACATACATTGGAATTATTAAATCTAATTGGCTGAATTGGGGTCACGTGACCTAAATACTGCCCTACCTTTAAAACTTCACATGCAAGTAACTGGCTTATATAGGGTCACATGAGCCTGTGTCCTATTATAAAGAAAGCTCAGAAGGGAAGAAAGGGTGCTGTAATATTACTCCTAGGCCTTGTCTACAACGCAGGATTGAGGGCACACTCTTACCTGATGGCGAGCCATGGATATAGCTGCATTGGCAGACAAGGAATTTGCTTTGGTAGAGCTTATCCTGATTTTAAACAAGGAAAAGCTCAACCAGTGCACATTGTGGCTTTCCTTGTCTGTGCTCCGGTTTTATACATCTGTGGCTGGTAAGCATTTACAGGAATTGGAGCAAATTCACAATACAGAGAGGGCCCCACTATCTATATTCCCATGTACTACGCTAAATTATTCCCCTCTCCTTGTGGTTGTCTATAAATATTTGTGGACTGTTCTCACATCATCTAGGGCAGGGGTCGGCAACCTTTCAGGAGTGGTGCCGAGTCTTAATTTATTCACTCTGATTTAAGGTTTTGCGTGCCAGTAATACATTTTAATGTTTTCAGAAGGTCTCTTTCTACAAGTCTATAATATATAACTAAACTATTGTTGTATATAAAGTAAATAAGGTTTTTTAAACATTTAAGAAGCTTCATTTAAAATTAAATTAAAATGCAGAGCCCCCCGGATCGGTGGCCAGGACCCAGGCAGTGTGAGTGCCACTGAAAGTCTTCACGTGCCATAGGTTGCCTACCCATGATCTAGGGCAATGACGCTGTTAACGCTTTGGGTGAAATTTGCAAGAGCAAGGCTTTTTCCAGTGGCTAGCCCACAGCTGTAGAATGCTTTCCTTGGAAATCAAAATGATCAAAAATCTTAACCTTTTATGAGCTACATGCAAGACAGCTGTCTTTGGAGTAACTTTCTCAAAACAACAGCCTGAAAAATGGCCTAGCATTACTTCCCTGAACATATAAGTAATACAATAATAGTTAAGAAATCCATAGCATACCCCACAAGGAAAACATACAGAAAGAAATTCTTTCAAACTGATTGTCTGCTTTAGGCAAATCTGTTTGTACTCAGGTGCTACAGTACTGAGTGAGACATCAGAGATAACTATTGTATATATTCATCTGGGTAAGATAAAATACATTGTAATTAAATGTTTCAAATATATTCATATCAGAGTCCTTATCTAAACACCATGGCAGCCAGCCCTGAGGACACTGGGGCACACCAAAGCCCCAAGACAGAACAAGGGATCCTGATGCACATAAGAGTCTCCAAAGGACCAGCTGCCTCAGCTGAACTAGAAAAAGCTCCCACTGGCCGGAAATGGCAGCCACTGGGAGCTGCGGGCAGCTGTGCAAATGTAAACAAACGGTTTAGTGGCCTGCCAGCGGATTACCCTGAAAGGCTGCAGGTTGCCCACCGCTGCACTAAGGGAAGGCGTACGTCAAGTTAGGTGAGATGGTGTTATCTGCTGGGTGCCCCATCTACTCTAATGTGCCAATTATTGTAACCTATGGTGAAGCTGAACCAGTTGCCTTCCAGACCTCCCCAGATACCAAAACCTCCTAATTCCCCTGACTTTTACAATGTAGTTGTGCATTATCAATACCAAATGGCGTATAAAAAACTGAAAAGGTGGAGATATTAAATTCTGATTTTTGCACTAGCAAAGTAAACAACACGGGGGTACTCTGTGGATGCAATTACTCAATTTCGTATTTAATTTAATGAAAATCTAATTTTTATAAATTTTTTGGAAGTTGATGAAAAATTTCCACCAGAATGCTGAAGAATCAAAGGATCTTATTGGAAAATTTAGATTCAGACCAGCTTAACACAGAACACCTTAGGCCTCAATAATAACACAGACATTCTTTTGCTGTAACTTGCTGTGAATGCTTCTCCACTGTAAGCAGCACCCTAATGGGTAAAGTAACAATATTATTTCAAGAAAACGTTCAATGTCCACTCTTTGGAAATAGGGGTGAAATCTGTCCCTACTGAAGTCAATGGGAGTCATGTAATTGATTTCAGTGGGGCCAGGCTTTTACCCTATGAGTTAGGGGGTCAGTCTCACAGTTAGGTCCTCTGTCAAAGACAGGCCACTGCAGTGCCATCAAGCCAATTTTCCCAAAAATCACTATGACTTGCCAAACTACCAACAATTTGTTAAACAGACATAACTACAAAAATGGATTGTTGCATAGAAATTTTATAAGACCATTTTTGTAATAAAAAGACAGAGTTAAGGCTTATGCCTAAATGACAAAGGGTACAAAGAAAACCTTGTGTGTGTGTTGGATCACTTTCTATGATACTATTATTTTATCTTGAGAAAAGCTAAAAGGGAAGGATGATAGTGATGGTTTGAACAAAACTGATAAATCCCAGTTTCTGTATGAGTGATTAGACCTTATATTGGATGTTTTTCCTGGCCAATATTAGCTATCTAATCAAACAGCAGCTGTTAAAATGTACACACAAGTCCTAAAAAATCCACATTAAAATGTGTATGACTCAGAAGTACAATTCACAGTCCCAATCGTATAAAAAGGTGAAATCAACCCACATAAAATTTTAATAAACAGAACCCTTTGTGAAAGGGCTGAAAAAGGATCCATGTTATTCAGAGCTCTCCATTGGGAAGAGGGACTTTCTGAAAGGGGAAAAAAAGTAGTCAGTTTTAAAAATAACAGTAAACTTCCAATGTTCTACTCCTAAAACTGTAATAGGAAATGAATATATAGAAACTATTCCCATTATGAGAATAAAGAAAAATTATTAAAATCACTGCTAGAAATAATGAATAAATATGTGCACAGAATTCTACATTTCTCTAATCTACTCTGAAAAACATGTGGGAGGAACTTTTTTTCCCTTTCCCATACAGCAGCTTTTTCACAAAGATGAATAACAAATATCTATATCTATACACAGATGCATTTGTGTGTGAAACGACCCAAATATCAATAATACAAGGGGAATTCAATTCAACTAATTTCAAATTGATTTTTTTCTCCACCTGAGCTCCCGCAAAGTTACATCAGTAAGGTCTACTTTCACATAATAATGCATTGTTAGAGGTCATGTTACAGCTATTGAACAATGTCTCCAGCGGGACTATAGACCCAGCACATATTATAGCACGATGCTATTTTGCTAATTGATTTAAAATATTTATATTCATTGGGTATATGATGCATTCAGAGAAGGAATGGAGACAGATTGGACAGTGTGATTTTTTGGGGAGCAGAAATTAATAAATTTGAAGAGTTATTAATGTTCTGAATACCCTTGCTTTCGGAATATTTTACTCCCAAAGATAATTTTCCGAATTTGTTTAAAAATAGGATTCCTCTTTAAGTGACCATTTCATTTTGAATGCCTATTGGAAAGCATGCTACTGCAGAACAGAAAATAATAATGAAGAAGGGATTAATATATTTCAAGTAGGGAAGTATTCAGAGAAAAGTCCTCTTCTAAGAAATTGGGGTCAATGGGTTAACATATAAGCTTTGTATTCTGGTTACTCATGTAAATTTTATGTGGGCAGGTCTACACTATGGGGCTAACTTGACCTAAGTTACGGAACTCGAGCCGCGATCGGCCGAACCTGCGGACGCGGCAGGTAAACAAACCGGCCCAGCCTGCCAGGGGCTTTCCATGCACAAGCAGCGGAACAAGTTTGGGAACCACTGATGTAAAGAGATCTTTCTTCCAATTGCACCAACACACAGCCTAACTATTAAGCCAAAAGTAATTTTAGGTGCGCTTCACATTTTTTAAGGGAAAAAATGATTTACATGCCTCAAGAATTAGGTTAAGAAACTTTCAATTTTAATTAAGGATGAATATATTGACCTTGCATTATGGCATCTAGTTCTTCTTAAATATTAAAGACATTTCCTTTAACATGTGAAACATGAAAATAATAAAATGTTCTTGTCAGGATGCACCATACTGGTCCAAGAAGTTATGAAAAAAAAAATTGGATCCAGTGATTGTGTAAAATAGAGAGTTCCAAAGAATTGTCAGTATTTTCCAAAACTACTGCTACTTTTGAATTCATCACAAGTTGCATAAATATTAAATACACCCCAATTTCAGAAATACACACCATTTTTATGACCACAGGCAAATAATGATGACTTTCACACTTGCCACTGAAAAACCTTCTCACTACATCCCTGGAGGAAGGGGGATCTTCCCAGAATTAAAGACTACAATGTGTACCAAGTGCCACAGACAAAGCCTCACCCATTCTGTGTTAAGGCCCTTGATTTTTAAACCAGAGTTGTGCAGAATTCTGTGGCAAACTGGACATTTTGTAGCAGTTTAAAGTAAATTTTAAAAACGTGAAGTATTTATTGAACATATGAAAATGAGCAAGTTCAGTATTTCCATGAAAACAAGGAGTACAGAATTCCTTGGACTTGATCCTGCCTGTATCCCCACCTGATCTGCACAGCACCATCAGCACAAAGCAGATTCAACATCTGGTTAGGGATTCCCGTGGCATAAGGGAACTCCTATGAAGTACTACTGGGGACATGGCCTAACTGTGCTGTGTTTTGACAATTCTTGGAATAGCCCTATGGAACCACTGTATGTGTGTGTAATTTAGAGCAGCCCCGAGGATCCTCTAAAACAGGCCGAGGGCCAGAATGGCCTCTAGCAGCCCTGAGGATTAGGGGAGCATAAAGGTGTCTCAAAATACCTGCATTATCCTGATCCCAAGAGCACCAAGGATCACTCTGGCATGACTGAGAAGCTGGAGCCTTGTGTTATTTATTCTGATATTGCATTGATTCTACACTGCATCCAAACAGAGGTTTTCAGTTTACAACAGTTTTTTGTATCAACAATATATGGCTGCAATGCAGAAGTTGTCAGGGAGAAGCACTGGAAAGATTTGGTGGTTTGGATATTTAGCACCTTGGAGGCAGGTGAGACATCTGGCAATGGAATAGGACGCCCCTCTTCTTTCACGCCCCTGTTGTGAACAGGGTAGAAATTTGAAATTTTTTGGTGGGTTTGAACCCCAAGATTCCCACATCAGCAACTCAAGTCAGTAGCCGACCCGTGGCCCCTCCACATCTACGTTTATTACTGCAGCTAATAACAATGATCAAGCACATTAACTGACTGCTTTTGCTAAAACGTTAAATAGTGAAATTGTTAATATTGGCATTTAAAAGGCAATAATTAATAAGACTTAAAAGTCAATAGTCCTACTTAGATGGATGGGAGCAGTTCCCACTCACAGAACTACTGTTTAAAGCTATCTGCAGTTTCAGGAAGACCATAATGAATTAAGTTTACACTCAAATCATATTTGGAATGTCCTTTCCCCCACAATCACAAAAGTTAGAAACTTGATGTTTGGCTTTTACTGACATCCTTGTTTCTAGGCTGTGGAGTTTTGTGGCAAAATTTGACAGAATTGTAGAATGTAAGTGGTCCTGACCATCCTACTCTCCCCAGTTCGCACTAAGGGTATGTCTATACTGCACATTACTTACGGCAGTGGGTAATGTATGTGCACTTCTCACACCTGTAGCATGGGCATAAATAGCGGTGTAGACCATGAGGCACGGCTTAGGTGAGTAAAGACACGCCTGAACCCTTAATGTATGTACCGTACATGGCTCTCTACACACACAAGCAGTAGGGAAAGGCTGCAGCTGTGGGGAAAAGCTCCAGCACCTCCCCACTATGGAAGTCTTTCACCACAGCAATGAAAGACTCTGCTCATCACACTAACATTAAACATGGCCCATTTCTTCTAGCTCTACAGGATGATCTTCACAGATGAGCAACAGGCAATAGCATAGTTCTTCACAGTCATGCTACCAGAGGTAAGCACCACAGAAGGGCCAGCTTCCTGTTTCATAGTCCTAGGATCTGCCATAACAGAGCCTGGTTTCCCTTCAGAGCCTAAGGCTCCCTGTGATTTGCAGTTCTCATCACCTGCCTGAACTGCCCCCAATCCCTTCCCTTTGTTGCGAAGCATGAGGAAATCACAAAGTCCATCCCCCAATTTCCTTTAGGCTTCTTGGAACACATAGCTCAACTTTTTCAGAGCAGTATGTTTCAGTGGTCAGAACAAGATTTTTCTAGGTAGTTGCTCTATGCAGAACACGCCCTTACTTGGACTTCTACTACTTTTACAGAAAAATTAATCTCAGGGTAGACATAGATCCCAGATTTTTTCTTCAGTTTTGCACTTAAAGAGCCAAATTTAGCTAATTAAATGACCCCTTAAATCAATGTGGTTATCTTAGCTTATGTTTTAGGGCAGGAGTTTTCAATTTTTTCCTTTCTATGATCCAACATCCTCAAATCCTTCAAAGTGCCATTGGAAAAGTCTTAAAGATGCTAAAGTTCGATAGCTCTCCCAGGCTTCTGGCGAAAAGGGAAAACTTCACTTATGCTTATCCTCCATAGTGTCCATATATTTTCAGAGACCACGTCAGGCAGATAACTGCTTTGTCTGACACTTTACTCACTCTGCCTACAAGACACAGCACATCAGAAAGATCTGCCAAGGAATGCTTACACAAGCAACTCCTAGTGACTCTTTTTTGGGGTCATGATCCACAGGCTGGAAACCCTCTTTAGGTCTTTCACCCCCTTTTTTCAAGCAGGATACAAGTTCTGTTGAACCATAAGGCAGGGCTGTGGACAGAAAGTGATACCTTATCACTGTCAGGAACTACAGCCTGACAAAAACTCACCAAGATGAGACTAGTCAACTTGTACTTCACTAACTCAGAAGGTATCATAAGCATGATGATTTATTTTAATGAATGACATTCTTACTTAACTCACATTAACATCAAACACTTAAAAGCAAGGGAAGTAGTAATTACATCAATAATTTTACACTGTTCACAAGCATCTTATCCATATCCAGCACAGAAATGCATATTTTATCAAACTGTAACAACCTTAATTCTGACCCCAAAATAAATACTATTCCTTGACCCCCTATTCTCACACTGTAAAAACAAAAAAATCCTTCAGAACCAGAAGTCATTAATAATACTTATTGATTAGCTTCAGGTGCAAGTCCACATATATAATCACTTTTCTAACTACCCACATTATTTTAAAGAAACATCAGTCACCGGTGTGTTACCGAGAATCCACTTGCCAGCTGACAAATGGGAAATGTGGGCTAAGTATATTTAGCCCTTTAAAGAAATGAAGCCAAGATACAAATGTCAAAGCCCCAAGGCCAGAGTAGAGGCTGTTGGGTGATAACCAAATAAGCGGATACCCATCACGTGCTAGTTCTGGGGGCCAGTGAGAGATTGCTCCCGCCTGGGTTGCTGAGTGACGTCACAAGCACGCTCTTAGCTAGTTTTTCAAACCAGGCGCTGGTGACCGAACCGGGACAGGCTCGCGGGCTGCCTGAGCCCGAAATGGAGCCGCCGGGTCGGGGGGGGGTCCGCGCGCAGAACAGGAGCAGCCGCGCCGCCCCGGACACGAGACTGAGCCTCCAGCTCGGCTGCTGAAGTGGGAGGGGGGCCTGGGCAGGCGCCGCAAGCCACGCGCGTCACTCACAGAGACGGGTCGGAGCCCCTCACAGCTTGGGGGAGAGGGACAGGCAGGGAAGGGGCTCAGCCGCGCGGCCGGCGAGGCAGACAAGCACCCTCCGTGCTTACCATAGCGCCCCGCTTCCAGCCACATCACACTTCCGCGAGCGAGGGGGCGGAACCGGAAGGGACGGTGCTTAGCTTTCTCCTGGTTGGTCGGGGAAGTGCCGCTCCGTGACTGACAGACGTCATCGGAGCCGCTGCGCGTCCTGATTGGAGGCGGCTGTCAGAGGGCGTGGGGCTGGGAGGTGCAAGACTGTATTTGCGCGCGGCAGCCGGCGGTTTTGATTGGCTGCAATAAGGCCCCGCCTCTTCGGGGCTCGGGAAGGCGGAAGCGGGCTGGGGCAGTGAGGTAGGGAGTGAGGCGCGCACGGGCCGGCAGGGGCTGGGTTCTGTCCGCGGGAGCCGGGGGGAGGCTGTGCTGACGCTCCGTCTGAGCCTGCGGGCAGGCGGCCCGGGCCTGCCCTCGGCCCGGGTCGCGTCCTGCCCTCGTCGTGGTGCTGGCGGCGCCCGCCGGGGCAGCGGAGAAACAGAAGCAGCCGGCTCACTGCGTCCGGGCTGCCGCCTTGTCTGGCAGGCGGGGCGGGGGAGGATATAACTGAAGCAGGGGAAGGGCAGGGGCCTCCCAGGGGCTACCAGAGCTGTGGGGTAACGGGCACCTTTCCCACCACCAGCGACGGGGGGATTTCTGAGGGTGGGAGCAGAGACAGAGGGAGGGGAGTGCCCGAGGCCTCGCCTCTCTGACCCCGTCTGAGCAGGGTCTACGGGCAGCAGCAGCATGGGGGCAATCCCAGAAGCATTGCTTGGGTTGGGGGGCAGCGTCTGGGATGCTGTGCTGCCCCCCCCCCCTGCTCTAGCAGGCCTGTGCGTGGTAGCATTTCAAGCCCTGGTACCTATTGGGTTTCCGGGGAATGAGAGGCTGTATCTATGGGGTTTCTGGGAAACTGGGCAGGCAGAAGCCCGCCCAGTGCTAAAGGATCCCCCCCAGCCTAAGGGGAGGATCTACAGGACCTCAGAAACCCACTAATTTCGGGGGACAACTAATAAAAGAACAGGGACAGGAGTGCGGTCAAAGGGTCATAAGAAGGGAGCCTGATGGGGACACTGAGCGGAGAACCCTGGACAGCGCCCACTGCTCCTCGAAGGCGTCAAGGGAGCCAGTGGACGCTGCCCAGAGGAACTCTGCCCGGATACGTGAATGGACTAAGGACCGGAAACAAGCCCCACAGTCGCAGGAGCCTCCATTGGCCAACCGCCTCTCCCTGGTTGTGTAGATGGCCATTTTAGCCAGGGCGAGGAGGAGGTTGACCAGGAGGTCCCGTGACTTTGTGGGGCTAGGGTTTTTTCTTCCCTAGCCTCTGGACTGGCCCATACTGGGAACTTGCATTGGCATAGATCCAGGGGTGTGAAATATCCACATCCTTGAATGACATCGTTAGGCTGACCTAACCTCTGGTGTAGACAGTACTAGGTTGATGGAAGAATTTTTTGCCTCTCTAGGAGGTGGATTAACTACAGTAATGGGAGAACCCCCTCCTGCCAGCATAAGTAATGTCTACACTGAAGCGCTACAGTTGGTAGCCCTGCTCGGTTCATTGGCTCAGATGTCTGCTTTTACATTAATGGTATGGGTGCACTTTGTGCACATGCATCAGACTTGGCTTCCTTTTGCCCTTTTAGGATAAAAGCTGCTGAGATGAAGAATGAATCTCTCATTTTGATTGTAGCTGAGTACCTGCAAATGAAGAGTTCTTGCTGTTCAATGCTGGGCAAAGTGTTTCTAAAGTTAACAAGCAAAGATTCATATATACAGATGCAGATCTTTACTGGCAAATGATATTCCATTTCGTTTAACAGCTGTAAACTACCATCGTAATGGAATATTTGTCATCTTTTTGTCCTAATCTGTAGGACTATATATCACCAGCTCCCATTTGCTAAATAAATATCTACTTTTTTTTCATACATGAGAAACCTATCCTAGAACATCTTGTTGCTTCACTTCAAACTGAACAAGTTATAGATACAAAATCCAAGAACTGTAATTGGCAGTCATGTGATTAAAACCCTGCCTGGCTCTTTGAAAAGATAGGGGCAGCTCTAATATATTTTTGTGGACATTTCTGATTTAAAGGATGCATCTGATTTTTCCCTTGACTTGTTTTTTAACTCATAGTAGAACTGCTTGGTATCCTGTAGTAGACAAGGGAACCTTTAAAGATTTAGTTTATCGTGCTTTGCGCCATGGCCATGATACAGTATTTGTGAACTCTTGCATGGTTATTTCTTGTGTGAAGTGCATAAAGTTAAATCATTTCATTGTAAGTGTGACTCAGAAATGTAGAACTACAGTGCTGAGGTAACATCTTCTACTTGTTTTATTCAGAGTATGTGTATACTGCCCACATTACAGTGC
Source organism: Mauremys mutica (assembly GCF_020497125.1). Lineage (NCBI taxonomy): Eukaryota > Metazoa > Chordata > Testudines > Geoemydidae > Mauremys > Mauremys mutica. The sequence continues at coordinate 49,866,651 of NC_059077.1, forward strand.
GGCCATGGCAGCGCTGTGACATGGGCAGTGTAGTCATGCTTTATTGCTGGGGAGAACTCTCCTGGCGATAAAAAATAAACACCGTGAACCACGGGTGGTAGCTTTATTGATTAAAACACTGTCTATACTGGCACTTTAAGTGCTAAAACTTTTGTCACTCGGGGTGGGTTTTTTTTTTTTTCAAACCCCTGAATGACTAAAGTTTTAGTGCTGAAAGTGGCAGTGTAGACACAGCCTCAGTGAATTCATCAACAGTGGGACTTGCATTTTTATTGTAAAATGTGATGAATCGAGGAATAAAAAGTCCATTGTTTTAATGAAGCACAAAAAAGGGTATTTTAAGAACTGGTTTCGTTTTGCAAGTAAATTTAGAATGATTCTCGTTGTCACTGCTGGAAGCATATGAGACAGCAGAGTAGACTTAGAAAGAAGCAGATTCATCGGTCAGTCTCCCCTGCTCAGGTCTTACTGCAGCTCCTGTGTGCTTGCTCATTTCATTATCCTCCTTTTCTTTATGGAAATATTACCTTGGTGGGGGTTTTTAAGTTTATGCGCCAGACTTGATGGTGATGCCAACTTGGAAATGCTTGAATAAAGATAATATTTGTGTGTCAGGGCTACAACACATTTACTCACAACTAACTATTAAAAGGCACAAATTAATTAAAACATCTTAATTTTTTTAATTGCCCAGGGTGCTATTTTACGTTGTTGGCTCACTGAAATCATTACATGCATTAGGAAGCCTGTTAGATTATGAAATCCATAGTGACTCTTTCATCCGGCACCTAATTTTGAAGAGGGCCTATAGGTTCAATGCAGATTTGAAGAGTGCCACTTATGAACTACCAACACCACATCCTGCAGCAGTTTTCCTCAAAGTTTTCCCATCCAAATATTAACTGTGTCTAGCTTAGGGTGGAGACATCTGGTGAGATCGCATTCTTTGATCCAAATGCAGGCATAAAAGATACCAGTTGCCTGTTTTGTTTTTTGTTGTTTTTTTAAAGAGTGAAATAAACCAGTTTTAATGAGTGGTGTTTGGTTTCTGTTTTGTAATAAAAAAAAAAATCAACAGAAACTCCTCTGTTAGCTGTACTGTCAAATACAGCTGAAAGTGAAAAGATTGTTTTGTGTTCCATTTGAATTGTTTAAGCAATAGAGCATATCAAAGAATTTGCTGAAAAGTGTCTATAGAGAGAATAAGGTTTTAAGTTGCTGTAAAATGCACACACAATCCTGAGTAACACGTGTCAAGTTGTACATGATGTAGTTTTTTCGCCCCTAGCATTTTCTTCTACTTTCATAAAGGCTAACAGGATCTTGAGAGGGAGAAGAGCTGTTTTAGATTAATAGTAATTAAAATGAAACTCAAGTGAAAAATACCATGGGCTTTTGACATGACAGATACATATGTATGTGCAATTGTTTTCTAGAGCATATGTACAAGGGCAGAACAATCATTTTGCATACTGAGAAAGCAGTACGTCCTGAGACATGGTGTGAAACTCTGCAAGTTTTACATGAGCAGGTCTAAAGCTGGGAATAAGGGTGTGATTTATGTAAATCGGTTCATATTTTTATACCACATCCATCACTAGTTTTTATTGCCTTAAAATAAGTCATGAAATGCATAAAAAACATGTTCATGTAGCTTGCTGCAACTTCAAATTATAAATCAATGAATAGCGTATAGGCCACAATTTATTCTGAGCCAGAAAAAACATACTTCTGCTATAGGAATACACATGGGGGCTGTGTAAGCCTAGTAGTATGACTACACACCTGATTAGAACTGCTTGCTTCAGACTGTGTCACTCAGATTTATGACCAGGAGTCATGTATATAACATTGAATTTTTCCCCCTTACAACTGCTTATTTTGTTGAATGACAAGGTGGGTGAGGTAATATCTTTTATTGGACCAACTTCTGTTGGTAAGAGAGAGACAAGCTTACACAGAGCTCTTCTTCAGGTCTGAGAAACATAATCAGAGTGTTCCACATTGTATTTAGCTGTGATAGATTGTTTAGTGTCAGTGGCAGGCAGGTGCGACCACAAGTGGCATCATTCCTTCATGAAAATTTAATAGTGAGCTCGCAACAGTTAAGGACATCACAGATGGCGTCAGAAGAAGGCAGCTGTGCTGAGGCCCTTCATAAGGTTTACTGCAAAAACAGCTAGATGTTTCCTACCTAGTTTAGTCAACAAATTGTTGAACCCAGGACAGCTAGAAGAACAAAAATTTGCAATGACTTATGGCAAGTACATTGTAAGTTGATATACCATAAGAGAGAGAGATGTAGACAATAGCTATGCATCAGCATCACAGCAGTGCAGCAATATGTATTGCAGTGTTGACTCCTGGGCACAATACTATACCGCCGCATATATAGGGGCACAGAGCTATATGTCAGAGAATGTTGCAATGACATGTTTAATGGCTGTATGAATGATGCTGTTTGGAACAGCAGGTGTCATATTCCTTATACCATTAGGTAGGCCCTTTCCCAACAGAAAATGCAATTCAAATATGTCTGAGACTTTCTAGCACATGTGCACACAGGTAGTAACCAGACTGCTGACTGGGTTGGATATGCTATACATCAGTTTGTGCAATTTCCAAAGGGCTATGATATATAGTATGTATGCTTCTAGTGTACCCCTCATTGTAGTATTTCAGTACCTAGCATAAAGTGTCAAAGGGCTGGATTTCTCAGTTGTTTAGGTGCCTAAAGATGAAGATAGGTGCTCAGTGAGCTTCTGAAAATGTAACAGGTACCTGTGCTATCTTTAGATGTCTAAATACCTTGAAAAACCTGGCCCAAAGACATTATATTGCTTCATACCTCATAATATGAACAAAGCACCTAGACTGTTGGACATTGTTTAACAGAGGATTGTACAAGAGTGATGTCTTACCTCTTAAATGAACAACCTTGACCACTGCGTTTCATTTTATTCCATTGTACCCACTACTGTGCTATATCTGTGTATCCATGATGTGAGTCTCACTGGATGCCTTGTCATAGCACACATTTGTCTTTCTGTGCCATTTGGATGTGACTGACTTTTGATGGTTGTATTTGCATCTGTTCTGGGGTGCATATTCTAAGTACGATGTTAGCTAAAATGTACTCCTTAACCTATATTTTGTGGGTATTGAACCTCATAAGTCTAATCTGTCAAACTAGTAAAGAAATTTCAATTTAAATTTCTTTCTTCAAAGGATTTTTCTGGCATGTGGGAAATAGATGCCAGATCTTGTTATTGGCCAATGAGAGTTTTGCATGAGTAAGGGGAATAAGATTTAGCCAGATTCAAGGATGTCCTACTTCTGGAAAGGTAGGTAAAATCAGCTAAGTTTATGCCCAAATTCTATCTTGAGCTGGTATGAATATCTGTCTGGGTAATAAGGTTCAGTTGACTTCCTCAGCTGTATCCTCGCAAGGAATGGGCCATGGTGGTTGTAGTTACTAAGAAAAAGATAGAAGAAGAAAATAATGCACATAAATAAGTACTAATCATGCTCTAGACTATGTCCCACTACACAACTAAGTTAGAAGGTTATTTCTAAAATAGACAATAATGGTATCACAAGCCACATATTTAAACAGCTTCAGCATGCTCTTTGAAGTCCAGTGCAGACCATCCCAAAGAGCAGCATTCTACAAGAAAGAAAATAGAGTAAAGCAATTTAGCAGAAAGGCACATTAGTTTTTGAAAATTCCAAATATTTTGTTAATTATCTTTTCAATTTGTTTTTGCCTTTTAGGAAAAAAGGTTAAAATTATCTGAAAAGGTAGAAAATTTTGCACTAAAAAGTTCTGTTCCTTACTCTGATACTGACTTGTGTGGCCTTGTGCAAGTCACTTAGCTTCTCTGTGCTTCTTCCTTCCCCTCCCCGCCCCAACTCTGCAATTGAGATATGTAGTTTTGTAAAGTGTTTTTTTGGATTCCTTGGAGGAAAGGCTCTGCGAGTGCAAAGATTATTACTAGAAATAAATGTTAAAGCTGTTACCATGATATAGGCCTTTTTTCCTTCTGTCATAAGTGAGATACTTACTGGATTATTTATGACAGCAAATTGACGTGAGCTTAGGAGACATTCAAAAACAAATTATTAAAAAGTTACTGTAGTTTGCTAATATAACGCAATAGGTTCTAATGAATATTAACTCAGTATAAGGAGAGAACTTCTGACTTACACAATAAAGTATTTTCATCGAATAAGCAGAGACCACCACAGTTACTCCCTTCAGAGACATCCTAGTAACCTTACAAAAGATTGTTTGATAAAAGGTACTGAGGGATTGAAAGTTTTGGGAATTATCTCATTGGAATAATACAAACAATCCTACATCTGCTACACAGACTTGTAGATGAGTTTTCAGTCTAGCATTGTGTGAATGGGAGTCCTAAAACAGACCAGATGGATAGATCAGAGATGGCCCAAAAAAAAAAAAAAAAGGTCTGATCTTTAGCTATAATTGGTTCACTCACACAGTGACAGAGGGAATGAGAACTTTGCATAAGGACAAAAATTTAGCCAAATTATTTGTTTATATCAGAAGAAAAAAATTAATGCAAGAGAAAAGTGAGGCTGTCTATCCTATCACAAGCTGCATTTGTTTTTACAAATAAGGCAAATGATTATGAAAGGGATTGTTTGTTTATAGGTCTACAAAAGGATCTTACAGGCCACTGTTTTCAACCTAGTAACTGGACAGGAAAGAGGGAGCACAGGGCTTTCTATATGCAGTCAGCTGTGTTCAGCTTATGGAGGAAGTTTTTCAATTAATCTTTCCTCAGGTTTTTGTATCTGAACAAATTAGAATATCTTAGAATGTTGCTAGAATCAAATTGTGTGGATTTATATTAAATTTCACTACATGAAAATTAATCTTGAGATAAAAGTAATACAGGGAGTATAACTTAAAATGCCTATGGATGCAATTGGGGACTGCCTGGGCTGAAGAATTAAATTTCAATGGGAGACATGGATGCACATCAGAGAGCAAAATTTGTCCCTTGCCTCTTTCCCTCCCCCCGCTCTGCCCCGCCCAATATACATATGTAATCAATAGTTTTTTCACTGGAGTACCACTAGGATAGATGGCAAAGGAAATTCTCAAGATATGAGACTCTGTTTTGGTAGCCTCTTGAATGCACCATTAGAGAGAACAAGAGAACTTGTTTTCCCTTATCCTTTGTCAAGAAAATACATTTCTTCATACACAGATAAAAATATATATCTATTTTAAATTTAGGAAATACCTTTCTTAGATCTTGTCTACACTAAGGATATCAGTATCACCAACCCCAAGTGTTATAAAAGCATGACCCAGGCCTCCAAAATGATTTGATAGATTGAATCATTTGATTCAAATAATGATTGATTTTTGGGCCTTTATGTTACACTTGAGTCATATCTTCAAGTTTTTTTCTGCAAACATGATGGCTAGAAACTTACTTTTTTGGGGTAAATGCAAACTGAGCTGTTCATATAATCAGAGGACTCGTGGAGCTGCTGCTTTAAATACCATGAGACTAGTGATAAAATCTTGACAACTGGCAATACTGGACTTTTTTCTAAGGCTTTCCCACCATGGCTTACAACATACATTATTTTAGTTGGAGTTTTATCATGATTTCGTCTGCTTGATGCAAACCAAATAAAAGTTGATTTTAGCTTTATGTGAACATGCTTAAAAATGCAGTGGGCGATGCATAACACTAGAGAGCTATATAGTATTAATAACATTTGAAACTTCACGATAGGGTAATGTAACTGCAAACTAAACAGGAATTAATTGCACAGATTGAAAAATTGTTTTTTCTGTGTATGGAATATTTAGTACTTAAGTGACGAATACACTGAAAATTAAGGACCCAGTCTTGAAAACACTGAGGCGTTGTCTAGGCTATGATTTAAGGTGTGATGTTAGCATGTTAGTTAACTAACCCAATAATATCACACCTTAAATTCTAGCCTAGATGAAGCTTACATGATCATTACCATGAATGTTCCCATTGAAGAGAATGGCCCTACTTGCTCAAGAATGGGCCCTAATACTGTTAAAAAAGTGAAGATTGCTGAGAATAAAGCGATGTAGGTGGTAGCTGTTAAACAGATTTTTTTAAAGGGATTATACTATCTATGTAGTGGTAGGGTACGTCTACACTACGGGATTATTCCAAATTTACATAAACCGGTTTAGCAAAACAGATTGTATAAAATCGATTGCGCACGGCCACACTAAACACATTAAATCGGTGGTGTGCGTCCACGGTCCGAGGCTAGCGTCGATTTCTGGAGCGTTGCACTGTGGGTAGCTATCCCGTAGCTATCCCATAGTTCCCGCAGCCTCCCCCGCCCCTTGGAATTTCCGGGTTGAGATCCCAGTGCCTGATGGGGCAAAAATCATTGTCGCGGGTGGTTCTGGGTACAGCCTCACCCCTCCCTCCCTGAAAGCAGCAGACAACCGTTTTGTGCCTTTTTTGCTTGGTGAACTGTGCAGACGCCATAGCACAGCAAGCATGGACCCTGCTCAGCTCAATACCGCAATCGTGGATGTTTTAAACACCTCGCGCACTCTCGTGCAGTATATGTTTAACCAGGACCTTCAAACCGAGGCGAGGAGGAGGCGGATACGGCAGCGCGGCGATGACAGTGATGAGGACATAGACACAGAATTCTCTCAAACCGCGGGCCCTTGCGCTTTGGAGATCCTGATGGTAATGGGGCAGATTCTATCCATTGAACGCCGATTTTGGGCCTGGGAAACAAGCACTGACTGGTGGGACCGCATTGTGTTGCAGGTGTGGGACGATTCCCAGTGGCTGCGAAACTTTCACATGCGTAAGGGCACTTTCATGGAACTTTGTGACTTGCTTGCCCCTGCCCTGAAACGCCATAATACCAAGATGAGAGCAGCCCTCACAGTTGAGAAGCGAGTGGCGATAGCCCTGTGGAAGCTTGCAACGCCAGACCGCTACCGGTCAGTCGGGAATCAATTTGGAGTTGGAAAATCTACTGTGGGGGCTGCTGTGATGCAAGTAGCCAAAGCAATCACTAAGCTGCTGCTACGAAAGGTTGTGACTCTGGGAAACGTGCAGGCCATAGTGGATGGCTTTGCTGCACTGGGATTCCCTAACTGTAGGGGGGCGGTAGATGGAACCCATATCCCTATCTTGGCACCGGAGCACCAGGGCACCCAGTACGTAAACCGGAAGGGGTACTTTTCAATGGTGCTGCAAGCACTGGTGGATCACAAGGGACGTTTCACCAACATCCACGTGGGATGGCCAGGGAGGGTTCATGACGCTCGCGTATTCAGAAGCACTACTCTGTTTAAACGGCTGCAGCAAGGGAATTACTTCCCAGACCAGAAAATAACAGTTGGGGATGTTGAAATGCCTGTCGTTATCCTGGGGGACCCAGCCTACCCCTTGATGCCATGGCTCATGAAGCCATACACAGGCAGCCTGGACAGTGGTCAGGATCTGTTCAATTACAGGCTGAGCAAGTGCAGAATGGTGGTGGAATGTGCATTTGGCTGTTTAAAGGCGCGCTGGCACACATTACTGACACGCTCAGACCTCAGCTAAACCAATGTCCCCTATGTTATTGCTGCTTGCTGTATTCTCCACAATCTCTGTGAGAGTAAGGGGGAGACCTTTATGGCAGGGTGGGAGGCTGAGGCAAATCAGCTGGCTGCTGATTACGCGCAGCCAGACACCAGGGAGATTAGAAGAGCACACCAGGAAGCGGTGCGCATCAGAGAAGCTTTGAAAACGAGCTTCATCAATGGCCAGGGTACAGTGTGACTGCTGTGTTTGTTGATGAACACCATCCCCTCCTTGATTGACTCATTCCCTGTTAGCAACTCACCCTCCCCCTTCGAGTACAGCTTACTTATGCAAATAAAGTCACTCTCGTTTAAAAATCATGAATTCTTTATTAATTCATTATAAAAAGAGGGAGAGAAGTAAGGGTGTGGTTTGGGAGGAGGATAGGAGGGATGGAGAAGGCCATTAAAAAAATTTCACAGTAATGACAGCCTTCTGGTTGGGCTGTCCACGGGGGTGGAGTGCGCGGGTGCACGGAGCCTCCCCCCACGCGTTCTTACACGTCTGGGTGAGGAGGATGTGGAACATGGTGAGGGTTGAGGGTGGTTATACAGGGGCTGCAGCGGCACTCTGTGATCCTGCTGCCGTTCCTGAAGCTCCACCAGACGCCGGAGCATGTCAGTTTGATCACGCAGCAGCCCCAGAGTTGCATCCCGCCACCGCTGATCTTCCTGCCGCCACCTCTCATCTCGGGTATCCCTCCTGTCCTCACGTTCACTGGCATCTTTCCTGTAATTTGATACCACGTCCTTCCACTCATTCAGATGAGCTCTTTCATTGCGTGTAACTTCCATAATATCCGAGAACATTTCATCTCGCGTCTTCTTTTTCCTCCGCCTTATCTGTGCTAGCCTTTGGGATGGAGGAGGGACGCTTGAAAAATTTGCAGCTGCATGAGGGAGAGAAATATTTAAAAAGATACATTTTACAGAACAATGGTTATACTCTTTCACAGTGAACAGCACTATTCACCTTACATAGCACATGTGATTTTCCTACAAGGTCGCATTTTTCATCTTAATACTGAGTGCCTGCAGCTCTGGAGTTACAGATCTCACAGACACAGGTCCGGGCATCAGAATTCAGCTTGCATGCGGCCATGGTAAGCCACTGTCTTTCGGCTTCTGTAGTGATTTACCCCTCCCCCCAACGCATGGCTAATACCACGCTAGCTCCCTGCTAATCAACACACTTCCCATCCCCACCCCCCACTGCGTGGCTGGTAGCTTGGGGAAGCCCCGCTGACCAAACACAAAAAAGATCATTGGCATTTCACTCCTCCCCTCCCCCCGCTTGGCTACGTGCAGGAAAGGATTTTTTTTAAGCTGCTGCAGTCCACGAACCCAGTAGGAAAATGGCTATCTCCCTTACTTAAATTCCTGATTTTTAACCAGGTTATCCTGAACGATATCACTTTGCTGAGGATAACACAGCGAGATAAAGAACGGATGCTTCTTGAATGCCAGCAATCACCGGGACCATACGCTGCTATGCTTTGCCATGCAATGATACCTGATTACTTGCTACATGCATGGCGTGGTAAAGTGTCCTACCATGGTGGGCGGAACAAGGCTACCTTGCCCAGAAACCTTCTGGAAAGGCTTCTGGAGTACCTACAGGAGCGCTTCATCGAGAAGTCCCGGAGGATTTCCTCTCAATCCCCGGACATGTTAACAAACTTTTCTAAGTAACTATACTGTCTGCGAATGCATCCCAAGTCCTCAGGGCAAATCAATCATTAAAAAACGCTTGCTTAAAAAACAATGTTTGCTATTTGCAAAGGTACACTCACCAGAGGTCCCTTCCATGGCGTCATTGTCTGGGATAGTTGCTTGGGAGGGCTGGGAGGAGGGTAATTCCGTCAGGGTGATAAAAAGCTCCTGGCTGCTGGGGTTCACGGAGTGCTGTGTGCTCTCTGCTAGGTCGTCCTCCTCTTCTTCATCTTCATCTTCCCCGTCTGCATAATCCTCAGCCATGGCAGAGATTACAACCCCCACCTCGGAATCCACGGTCAGGGGTGGGGTACTTGTGGCGCAGCCCCCTAAAATTGCATGCAGCTCAGCATAGAAGCGGCATGTTTTTCGACCTGCCCCGGACCTTCCGTTTGCTTCTTTGGTTTTCTGGTAGGCTTGTCTGAGCTCCTTAACTTTCACTCTGCACTGCACTGAGTCCCTGCTGTGGCCTTTATCCGTCATAGCCTTAGAAATTCTTTCAAATACTTTTTCATTTCGTCTTTTGGAACGCAGTTCTGTTAGCACTGAATCCTCTCCCCATATAGCGATCAGATCCAGTATCTCCTGTGCAGTCCATGCTGGGGCTCTTTTTCGATTCTCAGGAGACTGCATTGTTACCTGTGCTGATGAGCTGTGCGTGGTCACCTGTGCTGATGAGCTCTGCATGCTGGGGAAGCAGGAAATGAATTTCAAAAGTTCGCAGGGCTTTTCCTGTCTACCTGGCCAGTGCATCCGAGTTCAGAATGCTGTCCAGAGCGGTCACAGTGGTGCACTGTGGGATACCGCCCGGAGGCCAATACCGTCGATTTGCGGCCACACTAACCCTATTCCGATATGTTAATCCCGATATTAGCGCTACTCCTCTCGTCGGGGAGGAGTACAGAAACCGATTTAAAGAGCCATTAAAATCGATATAAGGTGCCTCCTAGTGTGGACGGGTGTGGCGTTAAATCGGTTTTACGCTCCTAAAACCGGTTTAAACGCCTAGTGTAGACCAGTCTTTGGTTCAGGTTTCAAATTAGTTTAGTTTCAAACATTCCATGGTTGGTTGCTATTTTGAATTATTTTACTTTTTTCATAAAATGCCTAGAAGGCCTGACCAAGATCAGAGCTCTGCTGCATAGACTTTCTACAGATACACTGGTATGTTCCCTGCCCTAAAGAGTTTACAGTCCAAGGCTCCAGTTCTGCAGATGTTTAACTGCATGCAGTATGAAAAGTTCAGTTGAAAACAATGGGGCTATTCACAGTGTCTAAAGTTAAGCATATTCACAAGGTTTGCAGGATCAGGGCCTAAAATAATCTGTTGTGTTTAGGTCTCAAATTACATAGGATAATATATTTTTTCCCTCCCATAGTTCATGGCTGTAGGGTGAGTAGGAGTAGGTTTGTAACTACTATTTTTTAATTAAAATGCATTTTTTCACATTAACAAATTTTCCCAAAACCCTTCAGCCTTTCGCTTTCCTTGGGTAACTGGGAAAGTGTTCAAGAGTCAAATATTTAAATCCAAGATCAAAGTATTAACCATCTTGTTGTTTCCTATCTATTGGTTTAACTCAACTCACTATCTTAAATGACACACATTCTGTTGTCTTCTTCAGGTATCTTTATTGATTTACTGAACTGGACTCTTAAAAGTAGTTAACATTCAAAGAATTAGTACTTTTGTTTTAACAGGATAGACTTTCTGGTCTTTGAATAAACTAAGGGTACGTCCATACTTACGGCCGGGTCGACGGGTAGCGTTTGACTTCTCGGAGTTCGAACTCCAAACGCGTTCCCGTCGACTCCGGAACTCCACCACCGCGAACGGCGGTGGCGGAGTCGATGGGGGAGCCGCGGACTTCGATCCCGCGGCGTCTGGACAGGTAAGAAGTTCGAACTAAGGTAGTTCGACTTCAGCTACGCTATTCGCGTAGCTGAAGTCGCGTACCTTAGTTCGACCCCCCACCCTAGTGTAGACCAGGCCCAAGTGTATCAGACCTCACTTCTAAACAAGACAGGTTAACAGTTACGTTATTACAGATTCATTAATTTAAAATCAGAAACACAGCTGAAGAATATTGAATTATCACCATAGCTAGGTTAGTTACTTACTGACTTGCAACTCAAATATAAACATAAAATCAATATTATAGACGTTTTCCCCTCTCCATCCTTAATACTATCATTAGTTGGAGCAGTGGAAAAAGAGACTACATTGTCTTTCTGCAGTTTTATCTATTTTACAGAATCTAAACTTTTCTTCGCTTTTTTAAAATACCCATTCCTAATAATTACTTGTTGTGGAAAGAGTCTTTTGTACATGAGATTTTTGCTAGGCTAATATAATACAATGTAATGGAAAAAGTCTCTCCATAAAAACTGAAACAGCAGGAAAAGTATGAAGTAGATCACCTATTCAGTTCAGTCAGGTGTTAAAGTCTAGCTAATGCTATTTAAAGTCTAGCTAGAACCATTTAAATGTACAGCAGTCTGAGAAAATAAACCTGAGTTGAAGAAGTTAAAAAAACCAAACACATCCTTCACTGCTGTTAGATCATATCCCATTCCATCTTTATTCTGTCTTTTGTCTTGCTTTCTCACCCTCCCCCAGACTCTTCCAGACAGTCTCAGGGTATGTCTGTACAACAAAGGTGTGATTGTAAGGCATACCTGCACTGCTTTAAAGCTAACCAGCACAGGTAATGAGTATTGAAGAGGTGGTTGCACAGGTTCTGCAGCTATTAATCCCAGTACAAACCTGCCAGAGACTCTTGGTATGAACGTGGATTGCTAGCTTATACTGAAGTCATTAGCCAGATTAAAGATAGCATGGGTATACCTACCCACACTACAACCACACTTTTGTTTTATTGTACAGATATATCCCTAGTTCTTTGTCTCACCTCCCCCCAGATTAAGGACTTGGCTACATTAGTTTTTGCACTAGGGTAGCTACACAGTACAAACTCTAGTGTAGATTCACTGCTTCAGTCTTTAAAAGAAAAAAAAAACAACCACCAAAAAACTTGCACCAGTGTCTGTCTAGATGACAAAAAATGTTTTAAAACCAGGGTCAGCTGTACCATCGCAAGTCAATTTTTACACCAGTGTAGTGTGTGTACACTAGGGATTTGCACCGGTTTAGCTATGCCAGTGCACAAAACCCAATGCAGACAAGGCCTTACAGACAGGCTTCCTTTTTTCACCCCGTGTCTTGGCACAATCCAGTGCTTATTTCTGATGAGAGGAGATAAGAGTGCTGTTGTAATTTACTAGTGCCTCTGGTGATTCATCAGTGGTAGCCTTTTAAGTTCTGTTTAAGGGCTTGCCTATATAGGTATGTTCAGGCCACACTGCTTCTGAAAGAGAACATTTACACAGGGTATATACTTTCAATTACTTGTCTAAATTTCACAGCTTTAGTTATTTTGTCTTAATTCTCCTGTGTGTTGCTGTGTAGAAAAGCCCTAAGAGTAGGTATAGCAGTTATATCTTGGAGAAATGTGTATGGTTAATTGTGGTGCAGTTATTTTTAGAAACCAATCCTTCATCAATAAATGCAATTGACTGCCTCAATCAATCATCTGACTGCCTTCTTATCTACTGTCTATGCCCAAATAAATTTGTTAAGTCTATAAGTGCCCCAAGTACTCCTAATTGTTTTTGCTGATACAGACTAACACGGCTGCTACTCTGAAACGTGTTTATGGTTTATAATCATGCAAGAAACAAAATCATTTCATGGTGTTAAAACATTACTGGGCTCAGGCTGGGTTATTGTCTGCACACGATTGTGATGTAGTTATGAGCCTTCAAGCAGTTCAACTTTCAGGACAGCCCAGAGTCTGACTCCACTTGTATTTGATTATATGCAGCATAGGGGAAGCTTTTGAAGTCTTATCTGGAGGTGGGATTAGGGTTGCCAGGCATCCGGTTTTTGACTGGAACGCCTGGTCGAAAAAGGACTCTGGTGCTCTGGTCAGCACCGCTGGTCTGGTCGGCGGTTTAGCAGGGCTAAGGCAGTCTCCCTGCCTGCCCTGGCTCCACATGGCTCCTGGAAGTGGCTGGCATGTCCCTGTGGCCTCTAGGTGCAGGGGCGATCAGGGAAGCTTAGAGCACCGGCTCCACAGTTCCTATTGGCCAGGAACCACAGGTGCAGAGCTGCCTGGCCGCCCTTGCGCCTAGGAGCCATACACACTGGTTGCTTCTGGGTGTCGCGCAGAGCCAGGGTAGGCAGGGAGCCTGCATTAGCCACACTGTGCTGCCAAATGGGAACCCCCTAAGATAAGTGCTGCTCGGTTGGAGCCTGCAACCTGAACCCTCTCCTACACCTCAACCCCCGGCCCCAGATTGGAACCCCCTCCACACCCTAACTCCCTCCCAGAGCCCACACCCCAACCCCCTGCCTGAGCCCTCTCCCTCACCCAGACTACCTCCTGGACCCTGCAACTCCTCCCGCACCCCAGCATTGAGCCCCCTCTTGCACCCCAAACCTCTCATTCCCCTGTCCCACCCCAGAACCTGCACCACCAGCTGGAGCCCTTACCCCCTCCTACATCCCTACCCCAGTCCAGTGAGTGAGGGTGGGGGAGAGCGAGCGACCGAGGGAGGGGGGATGGAGTGAGTGGGGGCGGGGCCTCAGAAAGGATGGGGCCTCGGGGCAGGGGGCAGGGCAAGGATGTTCGGTTTTGTGCGTAGAAAGTTGGCAACCTTAGGTGATCACCAGAAGGCCTTGCTAGTAGGGAAAGGGCTAGGACATAGCACCAGGTCTATTGAAACTGTTTCCTTTAGACACACATGCTGTAAGCCAGCATGCTGATAGCTTTACTGGCACAGGCCTTGTCTACGCCACAATTTTGTCAGCAAAAGGCAGCATTTGCTCACAGAATAGTGGAGATGTACACACTGCAATGCTACTTTTGTTGGCAAAATAAAACCACCTTGACAAGGCATAAAGCTTTTTGTGGCAAAGTTAAAACAACAAAGTGTCAGTGTAGATGCTGCCGTTCATTATGTCACTATAACTGGCCTCCCCCACTATACCACAATGCCTGCCATGACTGCTTTCCTCACTGTTTTGAATTTTGCTGCTGATTTTATAGGGACAATCCTGATTTTTGGGTCTTTTTCTTATATAGGCTCCTATTGCCCCCCACCCCCTGTCCTGATTTTTCACATCTGCTGTCTGGTCACCTTACCCTGCATGCACCCCTCCCCTTTCAAAGCTCTTGGAAGTTTGGACAGCTGAGTATGTCACTCCACTCTGTCAGCAAAAAGCAAATCATTAATGTTCAATCCTGCTCTGTCTGGCACTAGGAACACATAGCAGGCAAGCTGCTGCTGCGGGGGTGGGGGACCCTGTGATGTGCAAAGACAGGGAGTGAAGTGGTGGCTGGTGTTGGGGTGGTGGTCCTCTCTTCCCCCTGCCTCAGGACTGGTTGCTTCCAACTGCTGTCTGAACTTAGAGAGAGCATGCTGACACACTCGCTCTCCCCCAACACCAGTGTGACATTGCACTCTATATGATTTTATGAAAATATGCTAATGTGACTGGAATATGCTTCATGCAAAAGGTGTCTTGTAAGGTATTATTACAAAACGTATCTACTGAGTGTTATCATCCTATTTGTATAAATGAACCACTCTTGTATCCGAAACTAGAAATATGAAATATAACTCTGAGGGCCTATTGTAATTATGCAAAGTGTGGGCTATTAATAGTGGTTTGGAATCTTGATGACTCCCATTAACCAGGACAATTGACTGCAGATGGCTCTGTTTTACCAGTAAGTCTTCCTGTATATGTGTGTGTTGGCAAGTGGGTAATGAAATCTTTCAGTGACGTGATCATGTCACCTGAACTGGAATCCATCTTTAACCTGGTGTCTTTCCATTGAGAAGGAGGGGGTGGGAACCCAGAGAGGGACAAAGGATTCCCGCCTTATGCAAAAAATATATAAATGGGTGAAACATAACAAAGGAGGAGAGCCATCATGAGGAATCCCCTAGCTACCACCTGAGCTGGAACAAGGGCAGTACCAGGGGAAAGGACTGTGCCCAGAGTAGGAAGGCATCCAGTCTGTGAAAGAGAGTTATTGAAACATCTCTCAGGGTGAGATTTGTACCTGTACTCAGTTGTATTACTGCATTAGGCTTAGATTTGTGTTTTAGTTTATATCACTTGGTAATTCACTTTGTTTTGTCTGTTACTACTTGGAACCACTTAAATCCTACTTTCTGTATTTAATAAAATCACTTTTTACTTATTAATTAACCCAGAGTATGTGTTAATACCTGGGGGGGGGGCAAACAACTGTGCATCTCTCTCTATCAGTGTTATAGAGGGTGAACAATTTATGAGTTTACCCTGTATAAGCTTTATACTGGGTAAAATGGATTTATTTGGGGTTTAGACCCCACTGAGAGTTGGGCATCTGAGCGTTAAAGACAAGAACACCTCTGTAAGCTGCTTTCATTTAAGTCTGCAGCTTTGGGGCAAGTAATTCAGACCCTGGGTCTGTGTTGGAGCAGATGGGCGTGTCTGGCTCAGCAAGACAGGGTGCTGGGGTCCCAAACTGGCAGGGAAAGCAGGGGCAGAGGCAGTCTTGTAACATCAGGTGGCAGCTCCCAAGGGGAGTTCTGTGATTCAACCTGTCACAACCAACACTTCCTTAACACATACTGTCTGTCACATACACACTCCTACACTCACACACATTCCCTGTCACACATACTCCTCCACATACTTCAGTTGAAAAATGGCTGGCAATCTAGTAGAATGACCATAGAAAGATGGGATTGAGAAACCAGCATCATGTGACACTGTATCTGCTACATGAGGCATTGCAAACCCTTCCCAAAGCACCCTGCAGCCAGTTGCACAGTGGGATGGCTACCCACAGTGCGCTGCTCTCTGTGTCGATGCAAGAGCTGCTAGTGTGGATGCGCTCTGCCGACACAAGGAGCTAGCGTGGACATGCAACCACGGTTTTAAGTAGAGCGCTTTAATTACTGATAAAACTCTGTAGTGTAGACAAGGCCTCAGTCAGCTAGTGTCAGCAGGGGTTTACAAAAACTGGAACAAAAAGCTTTTTGGTAATGCTGAATGCACTGCAAACATTTAACTAATGTCCAGGAAGAACAATATCTGCACTTTACTCTTCAAGACTCAATAAATATCCTTTCTGTGTCCAGTAGTTTAAGGTTAGTGATATATTGAATAGTTCAGTTTTAGGGCAAAAATCACAGAAAAGTTAATCAACTTTTTGCATTTTTTCATTTTTCTTTATTCAGTACATGCATAGTAAAAGCACATATAAAAGAACTGTGCACTAATGACTGCAAGGCCCTTTTCTAAATAAGTAGTTTGCTAACAGTCAAATACTATAAAGAGATACTGATAAGATTTTGCTTGACAAAACATACTTTACAGTAATATCCAATAAATTTAGCGACAGAGCTGCATGCTATTTGGTTTTAGAAAGACAAGTTAAGTAGTTGCTACTCTAACATGATTTTACTTGTATAATATATGAGGTCTCTAAAATGTTATGGAAAAGTGGCAAAATTGCCTTTTTAAAAAGAAAAATGCAAACTAACAAAAATCTCTCCCAATTTTCTCCTCCTTTTCTGCTCAATTTTCTATGCTATCATCTCTTAACTGGTCACATAGTATACATGAAAACAATGACCTTGACACTAAACACTTTCAGAACTAGATGCTAGTGCTCAATATAATTGCCTTGTTGGAAAGGATAAATTATCACTCATAGCTGATAGAATATTGAAGCAATCTTGTGCTATACTTTCCTAATAAGTACCTCACTACCCTCTCTGTTCAAGCCAAATAGCAGTTTTCCTTTAATATGCCCCTGCTGTGTCTTTGATACAATTGTTGGACTGCAACTTTCTTTTCACTGAGGTGCAATCAAACATTCGTTAATGCTTGTGAAGAAAAACTAATATTGAAGAGCCAGCTTCCTTAAATACTACCCCTTGCTTGGTATCCAGTGTCTGGGGGGGATTACGTTTTTGTAAGATTAAGTTTCTTGGGGTGTTTTTTTTTAAGCTTTGAAAGTGTCAGAAAAATTTATCAGCAAAACAGTGAGCTGACATTTACTGAAAAACCCTGAGTTGCATGCAGAACTTTAACAAAGATTGAAAATTTATACACATATTTTATTTTTCCTGAAGACCCTCTTCTCTCCCCTCTTCATCCTCTTTCCTTCCCCCCCTTCCCAGTACGCACAATAAGTAGACATCAAGTTGACCAGATCTGAGGTACCAGCAGTATGGCACAGGAATAGACAGTTCCCTTTGGCTGTTTTAACTGATTCTGTAGGGGCCTGATCCAATACCCACTGAAGTGAATGATACTCTGGTATAAGGCCCCATTCCTGCACTGTGCACCACAAGGGCAGACCCCTGTATGTACACAGAGCCCCACTGAAATCAGTGCTCATTGCAGAATTGGGGCATAAATGTTCTATTGGCCCCAAACCTTGCTGATTAATGTATTAGGTGACAAACCAGGCAAACTTCTGCGAGCCCTAAAATTCTTAATTTCATTTTTATCATACGTAATTCTATCATGTTTGTTGCCATTTTGCGGTGTTTCCAAGCTTGTGCTTGAGGGTCCACACTGCATTGTAAACTCAATCTTACTGCTAGCCTCAGGTCTCTCAGCTGTGCTAATGTGTCCATACCGCACTATGCAACATGGGTGTCGACTTTTCAAACTGCTGGAGGTGCTTGACCCTTGGCTCTGCCCCTGGACCCACCCCCACTCCACCCCTTCCCCCAAGGTCCTACCCCTGCCTGCCTCTTCCCACCCCTGCTCTGCCCCGTCCTGCGTCTTCCCACCCAGTTTCCTCCCCCTTTCCCGAGTGTACCGCATCCACACTTCTCCCCCCTTCCTCCCTGCATGTAGTGACACAGCTGATTGCGGCGGGCAGGAGGCGGGGGGAGAGAGGGAGGGAGGAGGTGCTGATACATAGGGCTGCTGGTGGGCAGGAGGTGCTGGAGGAGTCGGGGGGGAGCTGATAGAGGAGCTGCCTGTGGGTGCTCAGCACCCACCATTTTTTCCCTGTGGATGCTCCAGTCCCAGAGCACCCACGGAGTCGGTGCCTATGCTATGCAGACCTTCTGACTTGGGTCTGCTGCTTGGACCTGAGTCAAAGCAGGACTCATGCTCTGACCCATCCTCTACCAGGCTGCTAGGACCTGGATCCTTAGTGTTTTCTGACCTGAGTCAGACTGAGTTGTGTCTCGATTGAAGGGGGGGGGGGGTTGGGCTCAAGTCTGAGTCAGAGCTTGGGCTTAGTGTGCAGTGTAGACGTACCCTTTGAGTTCTAAGGTCCATTGAAAGTCAGGCTCTTTAGGTGCTTTTGTACATGTTATTCTTTATGGCTGTCTTTGAAACAGCTGGCTTCTCCTGAATTTGATGTCTGGCAGATGAAGAATGCCATGTGCAATCAGCCAGCACCATGCTTGACAATGGTATTAGAACCTAATAGATTCCACTAGATTCAATACCTTTTCTCCTCCCCTCTTTTTATGTGTTTTCTTCTTCCTCTAGCCTTTCCCAACATCTAAATCTCTCTTCCTTTTTCTCCTTTTATGTACCACTCTCCTGCTACCTCTTAGGGCTTATCACACATACTTAGTCCTGTAAAGATGAGATTTTTATTGGTAAATATTGGTTTCTACACACACACAAATTGATGAAAAAATATTTCCAATGATAACTGAAGTTTACAGATAGACAAAGTAAGAAAAATGCTGCTTAGAACTTACTAGTTTTCATGTAAGGATATTTACTTTGTATATTTTTGACATTTGATGTTGACAGTTTGTGTTTTAAAAGTTTTATGAAACTTTAACTTTTTGAATCTCAACATCTACTGTCATTCAATAATTGTCTGACCCCCTCATCCCCAGAATTTTGCAAAACTGTGAACATTTAAATTGACAAAAAAAATGCTTAACAATAGACATTATTATTCATCAAAATCATATCTGAATTCTACCAAGCCTACACACAAGCACTTGATCAGGGCTGACAATAACATTTCATCCAGTAGAAAGCTGTATTTGGGAAGCCAAATAAAACTTGGCATACTATTAATACATAATTAGTACTTTTTAATTGTCCAAAGTCTGTTCAATTTTTTAATCTTTATAGCACCTCTTTGGGCATGGGGAAATTGAGGAGTGTTCCAGTGCCATAGGAAGATTGTCAGAAATGTGACTAGATCTCAGGAATTCCTGGCCTTGGCCCTGGCCTTTCTGAATCTATGCTGTATGTAGGCTTAATAGAGCTGTATGACAGAGCTTCCCCTTTACTTTTCCTGTTGATACAATACAGCACTGTTTCCTTTTCTTTTTTCCAATTCCTAAAAATCATCCTTTCACATTTTGTCTTTTTAGGAGTATTATAGGGGAATAATCACTCTTTTTAAGCTTGTAAGGCAGCCAAATTGTTCTCTAATGAAGTAACTGCTTTTTTTTCCCATCTGCAAAGATTTCAGTTGTATGAATTGACTTAATTTTACTCTGTGTCCAGGTAGTCAGAATTACTTAACATATTCTATTTCTCTCAAGGAAATCTCAGATTTCTGGGACAAACTTCCGAAATTTGTGTTTTAAGTGATACCCGCAAGTGTACCAGTGCAGCTATGCTGCTGTAAGATCGCTCGTGTAGCCGCTCTATGCCGATAGACGAGAGCTCTCCCATCAACATAATAAAACCACGGGGCATCGGTAGCTATGTCAGTGGGAGAAGCTCCCCTGCTGACATAGTGCTGTGAACACTACTACTTTTGCCAGCCAAATTTATGTCACTTAGCGCAGTGTTTTTTTTCACACCCTTGAGCAACATACATTTTGCCGAGATAAGGTAGCGTGATCATGGCCTTAGATTTGCGTATAAATTTGTCTGGGCTAATTTAGGATACAGCTGCTGGCAATTGGGCAATCCTGTCTAAAAATACCTTGTATTCATATTCCCTGTTCCTCACTCAGTCATCAGGGCACTTCCCTGAGCCATTTAGCTGCTACTAGGGACCAGCTGGCTGGGCACTGAATCTACTATGTGCTTCCTGTTCCTGTAGTGCCTTCCTGGCAGATCTCTTTCCCACTGGAGAATGCAATCTGGGAAGGGTGCTTTCAAGGGCTTCTCCTTCTGGGAGTGTGGGAAGAAGGGCTTGTCTACATAGGAGTAATACCCTTATAATTAAACCACTATAGTTATATTGGTGTAATTTCACCATGTGGACCCTTTCTGGAGTAAGAATGTCTTTTTTGGTTTAGCTTGAGCTGCTTCCAAAATGCCTAAAGTAAATTTTTAAAAAAACCTTCTCCTATATTGGAAGACGTGTCCACAAGGAGAGTTATACAAGTCTGACTGTAGTTCTTTAAGTTCTTATGCTTGTATAACTTCTTTGTTTAGACAAGCCCTAAGAGAGGAATTGGGCACATTGAGCCAATTGTTTGACTCCCACCTATCTATCCAGCAGTATCTGAGTGGGATGGACCTGATGCTTCAAAGCTAAGAGAGAAGTAGCAGGATGACCTTGCCTCCAGGCTGCAGGGATGATCAAAGCCTGGGTGATAAAGTTCCCATTGGCTGGAGTGCTGGGCTGGCTGTGGTTCTCGCTGTTTCCCCCTGTTTTATCTTCCCCTGGTGACTGCAACGTTCTGTTTCTGAGGAGAGAAGGTTGCTTTAGTTTTTTGCAGCATCTGCTGTGATACAAAATGGCTGTATGCGGTCTACCTCAAGGGTGGGAAACACTGATCCTTCCTTAATCCCCTGTATTAACACGAGGAATGGGGTTGCTTGATCTTTCCCCAGTGCCTCTGCTGGCTGCGTGGCGGGGGTGGGGGGGAAGAATTGATCCTGTTCCCCTTTCCCTACAGCAGCTAAAAAGCTTCACATTCCACAGCTGGGTTAACTTTTGCTGTCTTTCCCTCAGATTATGTCGGAGAGCTTGTCTACACTTACAACGCTGCAGTAGTGCACCTATGCTGCTGTAGTGTTTAGTGAACACTGCATATGCTGATAGGAGAGATTCTCCTGTTAGCGAGGGTACTCCACCTTCCCAAGAGGTGATAATTATGTTGATGAGAGAAGCCCTCCCATCTAGCCTTGGTCAGGGCGACATAGTTATACCAACATAAGTTTGTAGTGTAGACCAGGGCTGAGAAGGAGCTCTCTTGAGGCAGAGGAGGGGCTCCCTAGTAGCCCCTCAAAAGCCCTGAAAATATTTGTTTTAAATAGACCCATTTTAGGCTGTAACTAACATTGACTCTCCTTTGTTTACAGAGTGTGGGTCAGTGTTATAGAAACACTTGTACAAAGATTGTGGGATGATGAGTATTCCAGATTTTCAAGAAGTTTTCTATTTTGTAACTGACCTTATCTGACTCTTAAACCCATCATCAATCCCACACTTCTCCCAGATGACTAGGACCATTGCACTACACAGGCATGCTCTCACTATTCCTACCTAAAGAGAGGAGGAACAACAAAACTGCAGAGACAATACAATCTTGATCAGGGTTACTGAACCGGTATTTAGGGGAAATTGCTATTTAGAAAATTACAAATCTGGTGTAGGAAATTTTGCACATCAAGTTGGCTCATGAAGTCTGATATTTTGGCTTTGGCTTATGCCTCATGTTTCAGGGGAAGGCAAACAAACCAAAATACTTTACCTTGAAAGTTGTGCAAAACTGTGCGTGTGTTTATGATCTGTCAGTGACCTCTCTGATACTCAGCTGGTACTATCTAAGGCCAGTGGCAGATTAGTCACTGGGCCAATGGGCCTATGCCCAGGGGCCCCGGCCAATTGAGAGGCCCTGAAAAAATGGGCACCCCTGCACCCCGACTTGCTCCACCCGAGTGGGAAATGGAGTCAGGGCTCAGGGGCTTGCCCCTGCCCCTCCCCCCATCTGGTGCTCCTGGGGGAAGTAGGGTCGGGGTGTGGGGGCTTGCACAACCCTGCTCCCTGCCAGGAATACTGGGTGGGGAGGGGCAGGGCAAGCCCCCATGACCTGACCCCATTTTCCTGGCAGCAGTGTGGCAGGGGGAATGGGGCAGGACTGAAGGGGTAGGGAGGGGCCTCCCACTTGCTCTGGCCCAGGACCCCACAAATCCCTAGTCCACCTGTGTCTAAAGCTTCCATCCTGCAGTTGCATCCAGGTAGGCAGACTCTTGGGCTTGCACAGAACACATTAACGTAATTCTGTTGATACAGATTAATTTGCAGGATCAAAGCCTTAGATGGTAGCAATAAAATCTTCTGCTAGGTTAGTAAATCATTCAGCCAACTTTTTATCTCTAGCTGTACTGTTTGACTCTTACTCCTTTCATTTGTAGGGGCATTTTAAATTATTGATTAATCAAGAAACCCTTTGCACTTTTAATATGGAACAGTGTAAAAATGAGGGACTGTTCGGTTCTAAGTTCAGTATAATTTGAAATCTATCAGTTAAGTCCTCCCTAACTCTTTTCATCTAAAGAATAAATAATCCTGGCATTTGAAATCTTTCTTCTTTGGTTGTGAAAAGTATGTTTAAATTCCACTTGAAGGTCTGTAACTGGAGCTGAAGGGAGTTTCAGACAGAACCAATATCCTGCCTGAAAGCATGGAGGGCTTGTTTTGTGAGAGATGATACTTCAAGAATGCTCTACTCTTATTGACACTTATAGGCCCAGCCACTTTACATGAAGTAAGAATTTCCTCTTGCTTTAGGCTAATATCTTAAACTATTTGCTAATGACTAGGGGAAGTTTTGTAAATCAATTGAGATATTGTAGTTACAGAATTTTTGTTATACCTTTGTTCTATTTCTCCATTTAAAACCTTAGATTCTATTCATCACCTTTAGTTTAAAATGGAAACTTTGATTAAAAGCAATAGAAATACTTGTGCTGCAAAATCAGAAGACCAGGCATAACACAAATAAATGATTACTGAAAGCAATCTACGTGCTTTTCTTTCCTGGTTTAAATGTCTGAGTGTATTTATAAATGTATGTTATATTCCCTTTATCGGGGCTTCTCTTCCTCTCTTAAACCACAAAAGAGTTTCTCACCTCCCGCATTTCAGATCCAGACTCTCATTTTCTACCATGGTCAAACTGAACTGTGACACCAGGGATCAAACTGAATTCAATAGCAGTGTGCTCTGTGTGCTAATCTTTTATTCTGAAATCACTTCAGATAGTGGCCTATTTTTCTTAACAAGAAAGCACTTAAGTTAATTGCTCCATTAGAAATGTACAGTAGCTCTTTCTAATCTGTAGGTAGGTTTCCATGCATAGCTGCTGCAGTTCAAAACACCTGCAGCAAAAGCAATTTGGGGGATTGGGGGAAGCCCTGGCTCTGTATAAATTAAAATAAAAAGCTCAAAGTTCAAAATGTTATCAGTGACACTGTTGTAGATAGCTGGAACAGACCTAGGGGAGTTGGCTTCTGCTCTATGCCCTACTGCTATCCAAAACATCGTACAAAATTCTTTGTAAACTAATTTAAAAAGTGTCTTGTTTATTCAGAAGCAACTGTGTACAGTGTTTGTTCAAAAAGTAGACCCCAATCCAATTGCAAACCAGCCAATGGCTGATTTTTTTCCCTTAGAAAGAAACATTGCCTAATATAGATCATAGAAGCCAAACACCAAAGACACAAAGTGCTAAAGATAAACAGCTCAATCCTCAACTGTTCTGGCCTCAATAAAACTACTGATTTACACATTTGGGGTGGGACTCAACTGTCCCCACCTGCAGGCTTGTCTCAGCTCCTTGGCTATTACATGGTGAGGTGCTGAGATGTAGTGCGACCTTCTGTGCCCTTAGGAACAAAACACTGGCTTTCTTATAGCCCTAATCAATCAGTTCTTCTGAAGCTTTTCTTTATAGCAATCAGGGGAGGAAAAGAAGACTGACTGTTCTCATTTTACAGAGCTGGTGAATTCAGAGACTACAGGAGCAATGTTATTGAATCTTTAAAGGCATTCCAAGATACTCCATTCGGGCTGTAATTATCTCATAGATGTTTATTATACTGCATAGTAAAGGGCTGATTTCAGTAACTTAAACTGAAGTGGCATGGTAAAATAGTATATTTCCATGAAACCATTTCTGAGAAGCTTCAATGGATATTACAATATCAAGCTGTGAAGGTAGAGAAGTTCACTATTCAGCTGACCAGTGTGTCAGGAATACTAAGCATTCGAAACAGTATTATTATCTCTCTGTATATATGAAGAACTGAAAGGTGAAACTGGTTTTAACAGTTCAGTTCTCACTACGCTACCTCTTAAAATTTTGAAATCATTCTCCCCAAAGTGTTTATTTAGGTATTAAAATATAGGTGACACATATATAATTAACATTTTTAATTATTAATTGAATTGCTAAGACCTTGTTCTTACAAACACTTAAGCATTTGCTTACATTTGCTCATGTGAATAGTTTCATGGAAGTCATAGGGAGAGATCCTCAGCTGTTGCAAATCACTCTGCCCCACTGAAGTCAGTGGATCTATGATTATTTGCACCGGCTGAGTGTCTGGTCCACCATGTGGTGGTATATGTGATCTCATAATTGCTACAGACTCTTATTATGAGGCACAATTAGCATCAAAGTTAGTTACAGCCAGAAATGAGGAGTACCTTGGAATACCTTTAAGGACTACTTATGTATCTGAAGTGACTATATGCATAAAGTTAAAGACACGGGTAAGTGTTTGCAGGACTGGGGCCTATAATGTTTTTTCTATTGTACAATGAAAAAGTAACAAACTACAAAATAATTTAGTTACAGTGGAGAGTTATGGTAGGAGTAACATGATTTTTGAAAGATTCTTAAAGAGAGCCTGAGTCTGGCAGTTAATGGCTGAGTCTTGTAATGGTTATTAACTTATATTGTTGAGTTAGATATTTTCAAAACACTTAGAAGATGGAAAAGCACTAATTAATAGCAGTAGAATGTTGTTTAGGAATAGCCGGATGATACTAAAAAAACTGTTAAGCAGAACAACAGGGGAAAGCTTCCTGATACTGAGATCTACTGGATCTCTTCAGGATAGTCTCCAGGCAAAAAAATGGGTATCCCATCACTTGGGACACTTAAACAGAACCTGTGAAACTGAAAATCACATTTCCATCTGAATATTTTGAACCCATCATTGTTACAAGTAACCCCTAAGATGATTTGATTTGTAATATTTTTTTTTCCTGTTTGTTTGTGTGCATTGGACAGCCATGTTTGTTTGGTTGGTCATTAGCATCCTTTTCATGTGCTGTTCTGCATCACCCCCCTTCTCTTGGCTCTAAAAGAAAATGTTTAACAGTAAGAGTAGCAACAAATCTGAAAGTGCAACTGAAGAGACAGTAGGCAGGCGTGTTTCTAGGGAGAAAGGAGAGGGGCAAGAAGGGGTGGGACTAAGCGTGTTTTGGGTTTGTTGTTCACGGACACTTTTAAACACTGCTAGGAAGTAGAAAAACTTTAATTTTGAAATGATTTTTTTTAAAATAAAGAATGCTTTAAAAAAGAATATCCCTCCTCCCCAAATTAAAAAAGAAAATAAATCAGTACCCAGGATCTCTTCATAACTGGGAAAGGGATCTGGTGGGAAAGGAGCTGCAATTTTTTTTTTCCTTTTTCTGGCTGAGCTAAAAATCTGAGGTTTAAAAAATCATTTTGAGTTTAAAAAAACTATTTTGTTTAACCAAAAACAAAATGTTGGTTTTCTTAGTTTTGAGGTTTTTAAACTTTTTCTTTAAAAAAAAAATGAAGTAAAATTCAAAACAAAAACTCATTTTAAACTGAAACACTTCAGTTTGAAAATGTCTAAATGAAATGTTCTGATTGTTTTCAGCAAATGGGACACATGGTTTGATTGATCTGAATGTGCATATTCAAAATTAAAAAAAAGTTTGGCGAAAAAATGTCACCCACCTCTAATTATAAATCATAGGAAATTGTCTTCTGACTGAATGATTTCAGCAAGATTAGTGCTAACCAAAGCACTATTTTTTTTAAATAAACCATTCTCCTATATTTGCTGCACTTATGGCAATGGAAGGTAATAATAATGGAAAAATTAGTGCACCGTGGCCCCAATCCTACGTTTCCATGCAGGTGCAGGGGTTTGACTACATGAAGATGATTGCAGGCTCAAAATCTATGTCAACACAAAACAAGGAAATGTGATTGCCTGTTTTTTACCTTTGAAGCAAGCACAGTAACTTGCAGTTAAACTGAAATATTTACAGCCCTTTTATTTTAATCAGTTAAAATAAGGATATCCTTAAGAGAATCTTCCCTTCTCGGAGCCCCAGACCTCAGTAACATACCCTGCCTTCACCCACTGATACCCATTGGGCAGAAGCTCTAGCAAGGATTGGTAGATACGTCCTTCAGATTAGAACATAGTTCTGTGCAGTGCGACCTAGGCTTGCTACGTGGAACGATGTTAGGTGATGAGGGAATATAGTAAGGAGATAAAGAGATTGGGGTTAAGAGATATTTTGTCTAGGAAGGGGGATTTTAAAAGTAAAAAGGGGCTTCGCATTGTTTTAGGGTTGTCAAGGAGACAGTTCTGTGGCCCTGTGAGTATCTAGCTAATTCATAAGATTCAGACAGTTAGGGCTTGGCTACACTTGCAGGTGTGCAGCGCTGGGAGTTACAGCTCTGTAGGGAAAGCGCTGGTGTGTGGCCACACTCACAGCTACCAGCGCTGCAGTGTGGCCACATTTGCAGCGCTGTTGGGAGCGGTGCATTATGAGCAGCTATCCCAGCGTTCAAGTGGCAGCAACGAGCTTTTCAAAAGAGGGGGGTGGGGTGTGACAGGGAGCGGGGGAGAGAGAGAGTGTGGATTTTTGGAGCCGACACTGTGTGTCAGCTCCGTGCCTTGCAAATTCTGTGTCAGCTCCCTGCCTTGCAAAATCTGAAAATTTCCTCGACCCCTCATTTACTCTTAACTGCAAATAGCCTGCAGACCAGATAAGCAGCTGCTCCAACAGACTCCCTTTCTCCCCGTTCCCCCCCACCACCCGTTTCTCTCCTCAAGCAAACACTCATCCCCCTGCCTGCCTCATTCATAGCAAGGTAGTGGGTTATCTCAATTGATTGTTCACAGTCAGTTACAGATTGATCACAGCAAACAAGAGCTGTGTACCAAATTCGAACTAAATTCGAACCAAATTTGTTTTTAGATAAGCAGCTCCCGGAGCCCCAAGTTCACAACAAAACAAAGAGAGGCATCATAACAAAACAAAGAGAGTAATTTAGTTAAAAGCATTGTGGGATATCTCCTAATACCCTGGAGGCCAATAACAGTGCCGGTGTGTGGCCACACTTGACGAGCAGCGCTGCATCACCAGCGCTCCACTCGTTATACCCCAAGCAGACCAGGTGTACAGCCAGCGCTGCAGCCAGGGAGTTGCAGCGCTGGATGTGCCTTGCAGGTGTGGACAGTTACTAAGCTGCAGCGCTGTAAAGCCTCCACCAGCGCTGCAACTCTCCAGTGTAGCCAAGCCCTCAGGTACACAGCTGCAGACTTTTGAAGCTTCCTCTCCCTGAATTATTGGTTCCAATAAGTTAGTTTTATAGGTCAGCTGAGGTAGTATACAATTGTCTGTGTGCTTGGCTCAAAGGAAAGGAAAGAGAAAGAAAGATAGAATATTCTGGCAAACCTAGTTTTTTGTCTGTTTTTCTCTTTATGGTTATGATCATTGTTAGTAACTGGATGATTAGATGTTGATAGTCATTCAATGTGTGCCATATATTCATATTCTTTACCTACTAATGTGCAAAAATGAATCTAATTAATTGTCACTTTACTAATGTGCAAACCTAATTCTAACTAACTCATTGCAGTTGTTTTCCACTTTGCAGCAAATCTGTAATAGCAAAATGCTGGTAATTAGGTCTCATGTTAAAACTTAATTATTTTTACAAAATCTACCACAGTGCATTAGCTAGAGTACAATACATTGTATTAATACCAGTATTCTACATGTGTGAAAAGAAAAGTGGGGGAAAATATTCTCTGCAATGCAGCCTTAATTTCTTTTCTCATCTGCTCATAGATCCCAGTCATTCAATGGGCAGACCCTTGCTCTTGTAGTAGGGCTTCATGTGGGCACACTTTCATCCACATGGAGCTCCATGCAAGACTGGTGCTTTGCTCCTTTGCAAAGTTAAGCAATCTGCAATGGTAATCTCAGATACATAGGGTATGGACTACTCTTGCTATAAAATAAAGAGCCACAACATTTACTTTGATTTTTAACTCTGTAGTGGTGAATATACTATATAGCTCAAGCTTATTGGCCTTTGTGGGAAGGAATCAATCTTCTCAGAAATAGTGGCAGGGCGAATGGGGGTTAAAGAGAATGGAAATTGGCCTTTGATTTATATAGAGTCAAGAAATTGTCTTATCTAATTATTATTAATTGTATTTCAATAGTGCTTGGAGGCCCCAGCCAAGATCAGGGCCACTCAAAGGCTGGGAGAAAAGAAATAGTCTTGTCCTCACTTTATTACAGATAGAGAACTCGGGCAAAGACACATTAAGTGATTTGCTCAAAGTCACTCAATGTAATTTGTGACAGAATCAGAAGTTGTATCTGGATCTTCTAAATTCCAGTGTGGTTAATGAACCACTAGACTGTCCCTCCTCCCCAAATCACCACTCTTCCTAAGTGAACACTCTTATGTTGTTTGTTTTTGTTTGTTCTTTGAGGAAATATTTTGGCAGAAGGCAGATAAACACTGCGGTAGCTTCCTCACTATTTTGCAAGTGTACCTCAGTTCTTACTGTAGTAACAGGTTCTCTTGACCAGTCTATAACATAAATACCAAAACTCACTGTGCTTTCATCCATCAATGACTAAAGTCTGCCCACTGATTTATTTTTCCCACTCGTGATCTGTGTGGATCTGCATAGGAAATCTCGTGGCTGAAAATATGCATGATTCATTGTAAACCTTATCAATCGTCTTTGAATGCAAATTATTGCAACAACTAATATTCTAAATTTAGTTGCTCACTATATTAGCATGGTGGAATTTTCAAAATGAGGAATTGTGAAACAGCAATTGGATTGCTAAATGGGTAACCGTTTTTGATTTAAATATAAAATATGTTTACCTTAAGAAGGCCAGAGCAATGAATGGGTACCATTCAGATCTTTTACCAGCAGGTGTAACCCCGATGGAAATCTCTAGGCCACATTAAATAACGATGTAAATGGTAGTGTAATAATCTGGTGTAAGAACATAAAAACAGTTATATTGGGTCAGAGCAAAGGTCCATCTAGCCCAGTATCCTGTCTTCCGACAGCGGCCAATGCCAGCTGCCCCAGACAGAATGGACAGAACAGGCAATGACCAAGTGATCCATCCCCTGCTGCCCACTCCAGCCTCTGGCAAACTAGTAATGTTAAGGAGGGCTCTGAAGAGACAACTTTTTTAGCTCTGGGACATGCAACGAGGGAAATGCACACTGCCTCATCAGGGACTTGAACTCTGGAACCTTGGAATAAAAGTCTGATGCTCTACTGACTGAGCTAGCCAGGTGATCTGTAAGTGATATACTGGTGCCATTTAAGTCAGTGGGAGTTTTGCTATTAACTTTAGTTGTATTTCTATTGGGCTTATCTCTGTGGCACACTGAGAGAAAGGGGGATGTGGAAGGAAAAGTAAAAGATGGCTGAGTTGCTGGGGAAGGGCAGAGGGTCTTCAGTGGTTTATATCAGAGGGCACATTTTCCGCCCACACTTGTTTTTACAGTCAGAATTAACCACATCTTCCTCATCTGACTCTACCCAGATTATATAATTCATCACCACTGTTCATTACAAGGATTTTCTTAGTAACACTACATTGTTTCAAGGTTTTTGCTTGGTAATTAATCATATTAAATAAATTGCCCACACAGTTATTCAGCTAGAGTTTTCCTGAGGGCTATAGGACTTAAGATCAGAGTTCAGGCTATCTTTTTGTATAAAAAGCTCCAGGCATGTCTATTCACCTCTTTATGCCGCTGATCAACATAGCTCTGACAGCAGACATCTGTGGTGTGGATCTGGCCCCAGTCTCTAGCTTTGCCACCATTATCAGGGCATGTCTACACGTACAGCATGTCCGGTGAAGACACTCTATGCTGACAGGAGAGAGCTCTCCCGTCGGCATAATGAAACCACCTCTGCGAGCGGCAGAAGCTATATTGGCGGGAGAATGTCTCCCTCTGACATAGCACTGTCCACACTGGCCTTTATGTCAGTGTAACTTATGTTGCTCAGGGGGGTGGTTTGTTCACATAAATTCTGCTGGCATAAGCTGTAGTGTAGACATAACCTAGGAAACTCCAAATTGAAAGGAAGGTGTGCAGTGTCAATAGTTTTTACTGACCCGCATGTTTGCTTATGGAGCAACAATCAAAAATGCAAACAACAAAAGGTATCTATTAATGCATATTTCAATATGTTGTACAACTTCTCTCTCTAGGTTTTAACAATCAGCCTTTTAATTAACCTTTCATCATCAGAGGAACTAAAGAGCTCCCAAATTCCGAAGTTCTCTCAAAGGTACAGTGTCCTTTTAAATCTCTCTTACTCCGTGGCAGGAAGCATTCTTGGTAAAAGATTTGCAGGTTTCTGGGTCACTCTAGGACAACCAGAAAAACAAAAGGAAAAATCTGTGGCAGCAAAAGTTGGGGGGAGCAGGGGAGGGAAAAGGGGAGGAATCCCATTCGTTCATATACATCCCACACATTGACCAGTATTTCCTGTCACATGCTTTTTGTTGCACCCTATCTTGGCAGATATTGGATCACACATACTTAAAACAAGAAGTTCCGCCATAAGCCAGTCATTTCAAGTGACTTGCTACAGACCTCCATGCCCTACCTTTTTGTTTTTTGCTGCTTGGTGTGTTGGGGGTGGTGGGGAGAGTAGAATGTATTATAGGTTTTTGTACACTTTCAGGAGTGAAATATTGATCTTTTAAAATCTGGAATGGAATATAAAAGAATCTGGTTTAGACTGATCAATTCAGCTGTGATTTATACTATCAGTTTTAAGTAACCTCTCTGCCCTCAGCATTCTTTCAGTGTGAATTGAGCTTCGGGCTTCTATGTACCTTTCACAGTATAGCCATTTATAGTAATACAAGTAGTGGTAGTTTACAGCTGAAGATGGTAATGACCTTGTCATTGTTTGTTGAAAATGAAGAGAATTTATGGCATCTAGTGTGTATAAATTTGCTTATTCCTCTCAGCCTAGTCACAGTGTTGACATTTCTAGGCTATTTATAAATAGGATAATCATATTTTCCCAAAAGGAAAATGGAACACTGTATGGGGCCGGCTGGTGGTGTCTCCCCTCGCTTCCCCGCTGTGCGAGCACCACCTCCCTCTGCCCACCTACACATGGGGCCAGCCCAAAGCTCACGTCTTCCCCCTGCGCATGGCTGTCAAAGCCCAAGCTACTCTCCCTAGTCCTCCCTCCTACGCAGGGCAGGTGTTGCCACTTCCCCTCCCCCAACATGTTCCTCCACACCCCGCTAGGGGTTACACCCCACTTTTTTGGGGGCAAAACTGGGCATTTGTCCCATTTTTCTCTTGCCAACTGATCATCAGTTGGCAAGAGAATATGGGACAAATGCCCAGTTTTGCCCCAAAAAAAGAGTTGGGATGGACCTGGACAGGGCTTAAAAAAGGGACTGTCCCGGCCAAAACAGGACGTATGGTCACCCTATTTATAAGTTCTGGTTTTGAATTTTTCTTTATTCCTGTATTTGCCAAAGCAGAGAAACACCTCTGTAGCTTGCTAAGGACATATGTTTACATTTTAAACTGAAGAAAATAAACTCAGCTCATTGTATGTATGAGATATTCAAAAAGATATTCACTTACCAGCTATTCAGAGTATTGTCAGAAATGATAAACAATTGTAGGCTTTCAACCAAAATTCAACAAGGAATTCGTATCAGTGCTGTACAAAACATTTTTACAGTGTATTGTCTTATTGCTGTGTAGAGAAAATATAAACAACTGAATTTAATATTTAATTGATTTAGCTAAGTATCTGTGTATGTATCATAGTTTGATTAGCTCTTGGAACTTATTTGGTATTGAAATTAATGAGTTAAGGACTCTGAAGATCAACTACTCAGTCTTAGCAGGTATGGAAAGGTACGTTATCACCAAGGTATTAGCAAGGTACCTTACTGGCAAGGGAATTGTTTTCTAGGTATTAATACTTGTTTATGCACCAGTAATGAATCTAAGATTCCTGTGTTTCATTTTTCTATGAATACTTTACACTTGTTAGGACAAGGGAATGGCATTTCTAGCTGCTTTAAGACACATACTTGAACAAAGGTCAGATACAGTGCAGGCAACTGGAGTTAAAACTACCTCTTACTTCCTGTCAGATCATCCTTCTGCAGAGTTAGAGCAGTGATTAAATCTCAGTTCAAACTTAGTCTTTGATCAGAGGTTCAGACCTATCCCACATCTTTTGTTGGGTTTCTAATGTAGAATACAGTCCCCTGGGGGACTAAGCTGAAATCAGCCACAATAACTTCTTGTATCACCTAAAACTGAAGGCTTGATAGAGCATTGTAGCACGTGATGTCTCTGTTGCAGGCGTTCCGCATCCCATGCAGACTACTCCCATTTCTTGCAAGTATAATTTGTTTTGTGGGGGTAGGCTCTACATCAGTGGTTCTCAACCTATTTACCATTCTGAGCCACATCCAATACTATCTGTATGGCCCTGAGGATGTCATATGGGCCACAGGTTGAGAACCATTGCTCTACATAGTGCCACTGCCTTGTCACATGGCTTTTGCAATGTTAATGAATGTCTATATAATCACAAAATCAGTAAGACCTGAGTCTACTCTGTGGTAGGAAAGTATATGTAGCAAGCCTAAATACTATACTTAATATACCGGGCAGCTGAGAATTAATAAAGACCCGTATTTCAATGATATATAAATAAATGTGAATTTTAAAAGGTCTCAAGTAAAGTGCAGACTACTAGGTTGTTTTTGTTTTGGGCTGTAAAACCCACCACAGTATCATAAAGTCCGTTTCCTGAAGCTGCAGCTTCAGCCTCCAGTTTCATTTTTAAATTCCCTTTGCTGTTGCTGCTATCCACTGTAACTTCTGTTTTGCAGCGGAGCTTGATAGCATTCTTTTAAATGGCAATATTCCATCCAATAGAACACTGGCTCTTCAGTGATCATATTCCAGATGATGTACATTTGGGTGATGGTGAATGTTCAGTTATTATATGGCAGTGGGGAATTGCCTATATTTCTTAACTGTGCATTTCCAGACTTTTTGACACTTAAGGTTTTTTTTTTTTTATGGTAGGAAGATTTAAATGTTTTTGGTTGTATGTTGGTTGTAGTAAATCTTAGCATCCTTTCAACTTTAATTATTTTAAACAAGTTTTCTCTGGAAATTTCATAGGTTTTAAATACGAGGGGCTCTGAAAGGTAAAATAAAGTTGGCACAAAAAACTTTATTGGCTAGCTGCATCCATGTTTAGAAAACTTTAAAACTAAATTATATGTGACCAAGATTTCATGGCTACCTTTGGCAGATTTCTCTGGCATCAGATGTAGGGTTGCCAACTGTCTACTCGCACAAAACTGAACACCCTTGCCCCACCCCTTCTCCAAGGCTCCGCACCCCGCTCACTCCATTCCCCCTCCCTCTGTTGCTTGTTCTCCCCACCCTCACTCACTCATTCATTTTCACCAGACTGACTTGGGCTGGGATCCAGGAGAGAGTGACGGCTCCAGCTGGGGGTGTGGGCTCCGGGGTGGGCCAGAAATGAGGAGTTCAGAGTGCAGGACGGGGATTAGGGCTGGGGCACAGGGTGGGGGATTGAGGGTTCGGGGTGCAGGCTCTAGGGTGGGGCTGGGGATGAGGGGTTTGGGTTGCAGGACGGTGCTGTGGGCTGGGACTGAGGGGTTTGGAGGGGAGATCAGGGAGGGGGATCAGGGCTGGGGGAGGTGGTTAGGGTCTGGGAGGGGGTCAGGAGTGCAGGCTCTGGGCAGCACTTACCTCAAGCAGCTCCCGGAAGCGGCGGCATGTCCCCCCTCTGGCTCCTATGCCACGTGGCTCTGCGCGCTGCCCTATCCGCAGGTGCCACCCCCGCAACTCCCATTGGCTGTGGTTCCCAGCCAATGGGAATTGCGGGGGTGGTGCTTGGGGTGGAGGCAGCGTGCAGAGTCCCCTGGCTGCCCCTACACGTAGGAGCCTAAGGGAGGACATGCCGGCTGCTTCCCGGGAGTCGTGCAGCGCAGAGGCTAGCAGGGAGCCTGCCAGCCCCACTGCATGGCACCACCAACCGGACAGTCAACGACCCAGTCAGTGGTGTTGACCAGAGTCACCAGGATCCCTTTTCGACCAGGTGTTCCGGTTGAAAACTGGAGACCTGGTCACCCTAATCAGTTAGGCTGTGCAAATGCAGATGGCTTGTTTTGGGGTATGTTAGGTTAGTGGCTGGTGATAATGGACCTGAGGGGCCGAAGGAGCATAAGGGAAAAGTCTGGATCCAAAGAAAAGAACCCTTCGCGGTGAGGTACCAAACTGAACTTGGGGTTGGTCTAGAGTTTTGTGGTTTTATTTTACTGGGAACAATGGGGACCAAGGAGAAATGGACTTGAGGTCTATTCTTGGAGGCACTTTCTAATCTTGTCTCCTTTGCTTTGGCACCTTGTCCTCTAACCCACTGCTACACTTTTACTGCTCCCTGCATGCTGTCCTCCATGTCCAAGCCTTCCCTGGCAACAGAGACCCGAATCCAAAGCAAACACTCATCTGGAACCTCATGTGCCCTTAAACTTTAAAGGCCAATTCCTCAACCCTACTAAATTTCCTTTGTGCTATTCTGGTGGTGCAAGGGGCCTTCAATGGGCAGCTGGGAATTCATCTGTTGTGAAATGGAATAAACACAATATTACTTTCTTTTGTTTCCAAAACAGGTGACTAAAGAATGGAGAAAAAAGTGAGCAGAATTTATCCAGTTTCTGAGCCAAGCACAATATATTTTCTACAAGTCACTTGGGAAAAAGACCTAGGCAGTGGCTTTATTATAACACTTAGCGATGGTCAGTCAGCATGGACTGGGACAGGTAATATTGAAAACAAAAGATGAAAAGATGTTTGTTTTTTTTAATTATACACTCTTTTCCATTGGGTTTTGAGCAGTGATTCTTAACTTCTTCTGTGACCACATGTTATATCAGAAGAAAGCTTCCAGATTCCCCCTCTATCTAGTCAGGAAGGAAGGAGGGTCATGGGATTTGTTCAAATCTATCTTTGAAATCTATGTAAAGACTCAACTGTCAAAACAAATACTAATTAATTTAACACATGGCTATACAATAGTTGTTTATATTTTTCCCAGTAATATAATTTCTTGTGACATTACCCCAGGACAAGGCAACTTCTCAATCTCTTTGAACAACTGTGACAAGCTAATTTCATCCGAAGAAGTGGGTATTCATCCACGAAAGCTCATGCTGCAAAACGTCTGTTAGTCTATAAGGTGCCACAGGATTCTTTGCTGCTTCTACAGAACCAGACTAACACGGCTACCCCTCTGATACTTGTGAATTACAGTAACTCCTCACTTAAAGTCGTCCCGGTTAATGTTGTTTCATTGTTACATTGCTGATCAATTAGGGAACGTGCTCATTTAAAGCTGTGCAACGCTCCACTATGATGTTGTTTGGCTGCCTGCTTTCTCCACAGCTGGCAGACCCCGCAGATCAGCGCCTTATTTATATTACAAGCTCCACTGGTTACACCAGTTGAGCTTATCATCCCTTTGCTCTAGAATGAGTTGTTTTGTGTAGCTATGAATGTGGCTGTGTTATCCTTATTCCAAAGCTAAGCTGTTTGCTGCAGAAACAAGCAACAACATGCCTTGTTTTGAGACTTTTAAACCTCTCAAGATTTCAGTGTTCTTTTGCTTCAGGAGTTGATCTTGAAACTTCCCTTAACTAACTAGCACAGTCAACTGCATGTGCACGACCTCACCCTTTATGTGCACAGCTAACAGTGTAAGATTTTCTACTGCATGTGCTTAGTCTTAC
Organism: Mauremys mutica; assembly: GCF_020497125.1. NCBI lineage: Eukaryota > Metazoa > Chordata > Testudines > Geoemydidae > Mauremys > Mauremys mutica. Next base: position 49,903,137 of record NC_059077.1, read on the forward strand.
ATTTTCAGAAATTAATAACTGTTTAAGACCATCTTTCGAAGTGAGTGAAGCATATTCAAGACTATTCACATCTCAACTTCTAAGTTTCAGATTTCAGCTGTTTTGGAGCTATTTGCTTGAGGGAGAGAGCAGTGGTCACTTTTTTTTTTTTTTTTAACAGTGGGAAATCCCTTCAGTTTCTCATGTTGTGGGATATTGTGCTTGGCAAGCCAGGTCAGGAAATGAGTAAGAGTTGCTGAAGGATTGGTCTTTTCTAGTTCTTACGGATCTAGTGTGATGATGAAAAGTGGTGGAAGCCTCACTGGTTAAGAAATGTAAAACCATAGAGAAACTTGACAAAAGTCCTACAAAATATACTGTATGACCCAATATTGTATTGACTTGAAGGTGGACTAAAGGATCGATAGCAGTGGTTCTCAAACTATGGGGTGGGCCTCCCAACTGTGAACTGTGTGCTTTTTTTACAAGCGCTCTGGTTGTCAGCCTTGGGTGGCTGGGGCTTGTGCAGAAAATGTGCATACCCAGGAGTTGGGGGGGATGGGATAAAGGGGACAGCCGGAGCCCCGCCACCCTGGGGCTAACAGCCAGAGCCCCGCTGCTTGGACTCTACATCCTTCACCCTCCTCAGTCCATCACCTGGAGGCAGCAGCGGGACTCCAGCTGTCAGCCCTTGGTTGGCAGCAGCAGTAGCGCAGAAGTAAGGATAGCAATGGGGTGTTAAATCTGCTATGAAAAGTGGTATTAACAAATATTTCACATTGCCGCCATTACTGCTGTGCTGCTGCTGGCATGGTGCTGCCTTCAGAGTTGGATGCCCACTAGCAGCTGCTGCTCTTTGCTCTGCCTTCGGAGCTGGGCGGTGGTATATGTGTTTGGGGCGAGGGGAATAAGCAACTACAGACACAAAAAAGAGGGTCGCAATCAAATAAATTTGAGAACCATTGATCTATAGAGACTTTCCATTTATAACTTACATTTCTCTGAAAAAAACTCAAGATTTCCTGTTGCTTTTACAGCTCTGATATACAAATCTAGCATGTTCAACATACATAATTGAACATCTACAAAAGAAAATCCCATTGATCCTTTTATTATAGCCCACAAATAATGATTGTATGTTCTTGGTGATGACTCATTCCTCAATAATACTGTAACTTGTTTCCTCAATCTTCAAATCATTATTTTAAATAATCACTTTAAAGTTGAAAACAAAATTTCTTTACCTATTTTTTTTTCTTGCCACTCTCTGCTTATCCCACTTGTCTCTTGTGGCATCACTCCCCCTGCACACTCTGCCAATGGTGACAAGCACTTGGCCTCTGTTTCTGATGTCCAGACCTCCTTCCATACTGTCCCTTGTCCATCCTGAACAAACATGTGAGGCCACTACACTCTCCTCCTTTAAATTCCTCATCAAGATCTACTTCCACTGCAATATTTATAAGAAAGCAGCCAGCTAATAATGGCTAGGCTGTGGGCTGTTGGGTACAATTTAAAACTTAAGAAAAACATTTTTGGATTGTAAATTTTATCCCTTTCCCTCATCCTTTATTTGTTATTTGTATTTGATTGTGAGCTTTGTAGGGTGAAGACTGTCTTGCTATATATCCCTGATCCTACAAAAACTTACACATGTGCTTTAATGTAATGCATGAGTAGTTCTATTGACTTCAGTAGGACTGCCCACATGTGCAAGGTTAGTCACTGTAGGATTGGGTCTTAGTTTGTATAATGCCTAGCATATTGTGACTGCTACCTTAATATAAAACAGGATTTTGAAAAAAATTTAGAACAGTTGAAAAAGAGGGTTGTTATAGAATTTCATATATAAACTAACTATAGCAGTTGCTACTATGAACATTTAGAAATGGTGTTTACGTTGTGCAAAGTGTAAGAATTTGTTTGGGGAAAAAAGCAACTGTTAAAATATTTCCTGGTTCATAGTGACTGTATAATTATGTTCTCAATGTGGTTAAAACGTGCTTTTAAAAAATCTGGAAAAAACACTTTCAATTCATTATCCAGGATACAAAGCTGGTTCCTTTAGGTCTCCAGTGGAACATGGAGGTGGGTAGTTTGCAGGCAAGACAAGAAAGTATTGGAGGCATATCCAGTGTACTGCGTGGATCCACTGGACTATCACTGTGGGTACTGGGTTGCACTGGCTATGGCCACCTGTGCAGTTGCAAAAAATTGTGCCCCTGAATTGGGAGGATTTTGTCCCCCTTTTTTCCCAGCTTTTCTGTCTGTGTGTGTCTCTCTTTTTCTCTCTCAAATGTACTGTGGCACACAAAGGCCTTTTTTTATTCTAACTTTGTATATGGCACCATGATTTGGCTTTTTCTGTACGTTAAAGTCTCTATCAATAGGTTGTAAAACAAACAAAAAATAATTTTGTTGTTGTTGTTACAAAAAATATAAACCAAGTAAAACAAATAAAAAAAAATGGTGTTCCCAGAAGGTCTTGTATGCTGAGCTACAAATACAGATCTTGTAACTTTTACAGCAGAGTATTTTATTTTAATTTGGCTCAGCTAAGAGGTTAAATGAAAAAATTTGTCAACTTCATCATGTCTTATTAGCTGTTAATTGTGCTTTAATAAGCAACAGTACACAATATCCATCACAGGAATTATTGATTAATCAAATTTATTTTATTGTGCGTTAAAATCTGCAGGGATGTTGAGCTATATTCTGTTTAATTCTGTTTTCTTTCTTTTTGCTTTATTTCATATCTAGAATATCTAAGCTTGTCTTCCTTTTTTAATTCACCAAAACTGAATTTAAAAGTTTAACTTTTCTTTTATTTTACACCCAGTTCTTTGCCATACATGGTTCACAGCATTGCTTTGCTTATTTATAGACATACCTATAGTATTCATCATTGTTGTATATGATTGTGTTTCCTGTAGTGCTGCAATACTTATAAAATACTATAATCTGCCATTGTCCTTTACTGTAAGTGAAGATGGTGTATATGATATCTGTATGGAATTCTTTAAAGATACCATCACTTAAGGATTCTCAGTTTTGAGTCTTGTTTCTCCAGTGTAAGAGAGAGGGAAACTCCTATCATGCTAAGGTGAGTAGTGTAATGCCAGAAGACCAGGGGCGGCTCCAGGCACCAGCGCTCCAAGCGCGTGCCTGGGACGGCAAGCCGCGGGGGGCGCTCGGCTGGTTGCCGCTAGGGCGGCAGGCAGGGTGCCTTCGGTGGCTTGCCTGCAGAGGGTCCGCTGGTCCCGCGGCTTCGGTGGACCTCCTGCAGGCATGCCTGCGGGATGTCCGCTGAAGCCGCGGGACCAGCGGACCCTCTGTGGTTGGGGCGGCAAAATAACTAGAGCCACCCCTGCAGAAGACCCACCTGGAGCTCTTTAAATGCCTCCATAAGCATTATTTGGCTACCTTCTTATTTGTTTTACTTGAGATTAATTTCATCCCTGTTTATTTGGTAGTGTCAAGGTTCCTCCCCCACTCTGAACTTTAGGGTACAGATGTGGCAACCTGCATAAACACTTCTAAGCTTAACTACCAGCTTAGATCTGGGTTCGCTGCCACCATCCAGATTCCTCAGTGTCTGGAACACCTCCTTCCCCTCCCTGGGTAGCCTTGAGAGGCTTTTTCACCAAGTTCCTGGTGAACACCGATCCAACCCCTTGGATCTTAACACAAGGAGAATTTAACCATCCCTCCTCCTTTCCCCCACCAATTCCTGGTGAGTCCAGATCCAATCCCCTTGGATCTTAAAACAAGGAAAAATCAATCAGGTTCTTAAAAAGAAAGCTTTTAATTAAAGAAAGAAAGGTAAAAATCATCTCTGTAAAATCAGGATGGAAAATACTTTACAGGATAATCAGATTCATATAGCCCAGAGGAACCCCCTCTAGCCTTAGGTTCAAAGTTACAGCAAACAGAGGTAAAATCCTCTCAGCAAAAAGTAACATTTACAAGTTGAGAAAACAAAAATAAGACTAACACACCTTGCCTGGCTGGTACTTACAAGTTTGAAACATGAGAGACTGATTCAGAAAGATTTGGAGAGCCTGGATTGATGTCTGGTCACTCTTAGACCCAAGAGTGAACAACTCCCAAAACAAGGAGCACAAACAAAAGACTTCCCCCCCACCAAGATTTGAAAGTATCTTGTCCCCTTATTGGTCCTTTGGGTCAGGTGTCAGCCAGGTTTCCTGAGCTTCTTAACCCTTTACAGGTAAAAAGGATTTTGGTGTCTCTGGCCATGAGGGATTTTATAGTAGTGTACACAGGAGGGCTGTTCCCTTCCCTTTATAGTTATGACAAGTAGCTATTTTATTTTATGAACCAGTGATACCTTGGTACTAAAGGATATTTAATATGATCCCGGCTAGCCTGATGAAGAGTATTATTGACCAGTTGTATACCTGTGAGCTCAAGCTTCCTACAGAACAGATAACTTTTCCTTGTGCAGGGGACTTCAGCTGGTAAAGAGAGTTAGCTTCATGTCACAGGTACAACCACCAGTGGGAATAAGGATATGTTCCCTTTCCTTTTTCCCCACTACTTTTATGTCCTATTCAGTGCAGCTATAGCACTAATGCATTCTCAATCCTGGTTCCCCATCCCTCCACTATTTTTGTGTGTCCCTCAGATTGCACCATGGATTTTGGCTTTAATGGCTGACCTGCCTTATACCAGATTTTACGAGCATAAAATGGTGCTATAGACTTATATTAGATGTTTTCCTAAAATGCTGGGCAAACTCAACCTTATTGAGACTACCGTGATATCAGTTATTCCCCATGCCTGCATGATCATCCTGGTGAGGTTCCTTTCTATAAACTTAGTGTTGAAAGGTCCTTGTGTTTTTACCTGGATCTTACTAAAAGTGTAAATTCTGTAATTTCTCAAGTATGTTTTGTTCAGGTCATACTGAGCAGAACAGAACGTAGGCAGTCCCTCCTCTGCTATCTCTGAACTACTTACTTTGATGTGTTTTAACTTCCTTTTCCTGTCTCCAAGCAGAATTTACAAATTCACTCTGTTTAAACAGATAGTAGCTTCTGTAGGGCATGGAGTTAACCCATTACAAGTGCAAAAGAAAGAAACACATTACTGTTATTAATCATTGTGAGTTTTGCTAATGCTTCTTTTTTCAAAGCTTGCAAATATTTTGGATCTGATTTTCAATCAGAAAATTCCTTTATTTGTGCAAATATTCATGACCAAATGTATATGCATGCAAAAATGATTGATTTGCACGTCTGGCAAATAGGTCCCTATCTAGCTTTCTTGTGTGGAAATCTCCAGTTAATGCATGCATACCTGTGAAAATGCATTACTACTCTCTGTTTGAAAACCTGATCCCCTTGTGTGACTTAAAATTTTTTAAAATGTATAGTGTCTACATATTTTCCATACTCTGTCAAAGCTCATGAATAGGTATAGTTACCACCTTTACAAGGAAGGCGTGTGTGTGTGTGTGTATGTGTGTGTGTTTAAAAAAAACACAGAAAATATTGAAACTAGCTGTGAAGGATGTGAACTCGTGTTTATCAATGCTGATGATGTGCAAAACTGCTTAAAAATAATTGTGGGGGAAGATATGTCTACCTCTGTGTAGCAAATAATTGCCCATTCACCCCACTGTTATACATTTGGATGACTGATGATTTGACGAGTAGTGCTTCCATTGCCCAATACCAGATAACCTATGTTGTCAATAATATAAATAAGAGAAGAATGAGGCTATTTCAACATGGTTTCTTTGCTTGGAAAGCTCTTCTGTTTTCATCTGCATGATCAGGATATGTATGCAAGTGTATCTCTTGAGGTGAAACAGTCATCAAGACGAGATTTGTGGAAGGAAGAAATACAGCTAACTAAAGTACTACATGAGATATTTTTCAGTTGGGGGTTCACTTCGGTGTTAAGAACTTATTTCAGTCTGACACAAGCTATCACTCTTCTTTCCCCCCTCACGGTCTCAAATATTGGGTAGTCCTTCAGTCCCAAATGGAGAAAAATGACTGTCTATCATGTTCTGCAGAAGATTGGTGCTGTTACTGGAAAGTGAAATACTTGTGAACCCAATAAAGAGCATAGAGCATTGATAGCCTAAAGAATAAGGCTAGATCTGACCCAGGTGGAATACTTTTTTAAAAAAGTGTGGTGCATTTTTTTTCTCTCCTCCATTTGAGTCCTTATACATCCTTATACAATAGAGTACAGAGAAATCTGGCTCAACAATAGATCTTGCACGCCAAGAAAAATTAGACTATTAGAACTCAAACCAGACTCTTACTATTTGATTAAATTAGTCTGCAAAACATTTTTGAATAGAATGATAAAATCTGAATTATTTTCATATGAACTGCAGAGAGGCTTGAATCCCACTATTACTGATGCTGAAGGTAGATGCTAACAAGTGAGAAATGGGAAACTAAGAGAAAACAGATGCATATTTTATGAAGACAGATAGATTTTTGTTTCAAGAGAAATTCTAAACACCCGTAATAACTTCATGACAACTGGAGCAGAGGTCTGTGCATATTCCTTCTCTGCTGGCAGCAGGACTCTGGGGAGAGGTTCCCATTGTGGAGAGTCAGTTACACTCACATTGCAAATAATTACTGTAAATCTCATTGCTATATTTTTAAAACCCCAAAATATTTGTGCCTGAAATCTCATACGAGGCGCATCATGTTCAATGCCTCCATAATCCTTTGTCACATTTTAGCATGGAATGAAATTGGGGTGGTTAAAGCTCAAGGGTGTGAGGGAATTCACTGTGGGAAGTGCTTGAGCCCAATAGAGAGTTAACTGCAGCCTGCAATGGATTTTGAAGACAGAAGAGGAGAATAAGCAGAAGCTAGGGTGGTCAGATTCTGGTAGGAGTGAATGTGCTTGGGTAATCTTAGCAGGAGGAAGGGATGAAGCCTGGTGACCTGGTCTTTCAGTTTATGGGGCAAGGGTAGGGAGGGAGGAAGGAGGCAGGAAAGAAGTACATAGGAACTCATGTCTAGCCTGAACAGGAAAGGAGTTGCTGGCTTCAGTCCTCTGAGAGGGATTTCTCCTTTATTGAACCTTTGTAGGCCCCAAGTGTTTTAGAAAAAGGAAATAGTATTTTCACAAGAGGCTTCATCCAAAGCACGTTGAGACCAATAGAAATTCTGCCGTTTGATTTCAGCTGGTTTGGATTTGACCCAATAAGAATTGGTTCACCTGTCTCTAGTGATACCCCTTTATTTTGAATTGAGAGACATTAGATTGGTAATAACTGCAAAGTTTAAATTTGGAGAAGGTGATAAGGAACATGTGAGGGTAGAAAATAAGTGTAGTGAAGGCCACCACCTCTTAGGAGTTTGGAAGAACTTTCCCCCTCCCCCAAGGAAAATTGTGGGATACAAGACAACATATAAAGTTATTCGGCGCTCTCTTTTGCTGTTGAAAAGTTAATCTATCATTGCTCTAGCTAAGCAAAAGGGTTGGGATAAAGTGGTGGTAAACCACATTCAGAGATGTTAGTTTTAATTAAAAATAGTAATTTGATTTACCTTTTTAAATAGTTTTTAATAATAACTTCCTTTTAATATTAGTATATATTTCCAGAATTAAAGTGTATTTTTTTTTAGACTTCTCCAATTTCCTCCTCCTCCCCCAGTGTCTGAAGCTGAGATTTCTAAGGAGGCCGATGACATGGAAATGGAAAGGGAGAAGTATGTTGAAGAACTGAGGAAAGCACTAGTATTGGGAGCAGGCCCAGCCAATATGTACAACTTTGATGTTTCTAAAGATGAAGAAAATGTGGAAAGCTGTGATTTCTCATATGAAAAAAATCTCAAAGATGTTTCCGTAAGTATTTCTGTAACACTACATGTTGTAAAAAGTCATATCTGGTGCAATACATATGAAAAAAGGCCTTTTGCTGAGCACATCACTCAGTTTAATAAAATTATCTCTTTAAAAACATGGCCAGTACTTTTGATAAGTTGTAACAAAAACCTTGAGTTAAATAGCAACAAAGAGTCCTGTGGCACCTTATAGACTAACAGATGTATTGGAACATAAGCTTGTCTGACAAAGTGGGTATTCACCCACGGAAGCTTATGCTCCAATACATCTGTTAGTCTATAAGGTGCCACAGGACTCTCTTTCTTGCTTTTTACAGATCCAGACTAACACGGCTACTCCTCAGATACTTGAGTTAAATAGATACTGTCAACTCCAGTATGGTGCAAAATATTGAGATTTTATAAAAATAAGTTTTCACAAAACCGAACAACAGAAATATTTCCAGGACCTTTTTAAATTCCTTTTGGAAAAGGCCTGGAGCCTTGAGGTTGATGTGGTGGCCTCTCCCTTCTTGGAAGTCCCATTGGTCGCAATTTGAGTCTTGTATCAGAGGGGTAGCTTGTTAGTCTGGATCTGTAAAAGTGGCAAAGGGTTCTGTGGCACCTTATCGAGTAACAAACATATTGGAACATGAGTTTCATGGGTGAATACCCACTTTGTCGGATGCATGTAGTGGAAATTTCCAGAGGCAGGTATAAATATGCAAGCAAGAATCAGGTATCTCTAGCCTGATAAGGTGCCACAGAACTCTTTGCCAATTTGAGTCTTGAGTATGTAACAGCTGTAGCATCAAAACCCTATTTTGTCAATATGATTGCTGTTTCCTTTGTGTGTGTTCCTCTAATAACTTGTTCTAAAAGTTTAGTAATTGTATGTTTTCCAGGCACAGGATAGGTTCAGATTGGTGTTGCAGTCTGGTCTTGTACTGAAACAATATATATGCTTTATTTATTTTAACATAAGAAGAGGTTGAGGGTTACGTTCCTTTTTCTATGGTACCCCTGTGGTAGTTTGTGTTTGGAACTTATTGCCGTGTCTCAGTATTGTAATTACTGTGAAATGGGTATTTATATGTCTTTATTCCCTCTAAAAAGATTGTGTATGTACATCTGCTATGCAGTAGAACCTCAGAGGTATGAACACCAGAGTTAAGAACTGACCAGTCAACCATACACCTCATTTAAAACTAGAAGTATGCAATCAGGCAGCAGCAGAGGAATAAAAAAAGCAAATACTGTACAGTACTATGTTAAATGTAAACTATTAAAAAATAAAAGGAAAGCAGCATTTTTCTTCTGCATAGTAAAGTTTCAAAGCTGTATAAAGTCAATGTTCTGTTGTGAATTTTTGAAAGAACATCCATAACGTTTTGTTCAGAGTTACGAACAACCTCTATTCCAAAGGTGTTCGTAATTTGAAAGTTCCACTGTATATATTGAAATCTTTCTTATCATTTCCACCTTTTGGGAGATCAGTTCTTTGACGTGTAATAAAAGTATTACATAGTTCTTTAGTTAAATGTATTCCTTTCAGCCAAAGAGAGACTTTTGGCATGGCTGTTTTTATTTTAAAATATAGGTTCTGTTAAAGGAAGTGATGAGTTCCAATAATTACAATGCTACATTGTATGCTTTGTGTAAATCCACTGCTTCTAAAGCTCCCATTCCCCATTATGTAATCAATCATCACCATTTGAGAAAAATCCACTAAATTACTAAGAACAATTATAGGATTACTTTTATTAATTCAATACAGTTTTACGATTTGATGAGTAGCAAAATCATTACAGAAACATGCCTAAACATTAAGATGTTTTTTCTTTGGTACTTGGCTGTCAAATTTGCTTTATTTTCCTAGAGAAGTGTGGTAATGATTGCTTTGTTACACAAACTTGGAAAAAGGAGTTGGTACTTGCATCTTTTTTCTTTATAAATTATGGTGGGATTTTCTTGGCTTAACTCCCATTGACTTCTGGGGCACCAGAATTAAGCCAATGCTGAGTGCTTTGAAAGCCCTATCCTAAAGCATTAAATAGGGGCAAGATTACTCAGAGTTTTCATTAAATTGAAAATGCTGAAGAGCAGACTTCAGCTAAATCCATCAGCTTCAACATACAGGCCAGAAATGTTTATTTTTTCCTTTTTGTTTTTGGAAGATGTGACTACACATAGAGTATTACTTTAGCCAAATTAAAAACAACCATGTTAGTCATCTCACTTGTATGTTTTATGTATGAATGTGAGTTACCAGACAGAATACAGTCTTTAAGAGGTATAAAATGGGTACTTAGGTACACAGGTACCTAGTTTGCTCATGCAAATACAAGTTCTGGTCACACCTGCATGTCTAACATACCTTGCCTATTCTATCTACATTGAAGGTGCAGCCTTTCTGCAAGTAGTGTAAATACTATTGTAATGGGGCTCAGGTGCTTTTCCCATTGTTTCATGAAAACTTGCTCAGACCTTGGATATATATTTTTCTGACATCAGTATAGCCCAAATGAAAATCAGTTGTGGGCAGTGAAGAGTGACAAACTGGTTAAAACAGAACTTAATTGAAGCACTAATAGTATTGTTACAGTATTTTACTTTTCTGCTTTCATTCTTTCATGCTGTGTGTTGCTTGTGACCATAGAGAGATGACTTTTTTTTTTTAATACAGTAAGCAATAGAGGCATGGATGGTGCTCATCAGAATGGAGTGCTTTTCTAAGAATGCTTTTGTAATGATCAACATTCACTTTTTTTATTTAAACATTTCTTCTCTGTCATTACTTAGAAAAATCCATGCTTTTAAATTTTTGAGTGTATTTTTGATTGCTGAAGTGTCTCCATTGACTTCCTTCAGGAATAGAAGGGGCGGCCCTAGACTAGCTGCCAAACCCCGAGGGCAGAACGAGGCTGAAGTTTTTTGCCCCTTTTTTCCTTTTTAATGTTTTTTAAGCTTTTTTTTTTTTTTTTTTTTTTTTAAACAGAGGCTTAATTATTCGGTTTATTCGTCTCTCCAACCAATGTTTCTGAGATCAGATAGAATAGAGACACAAATTTTTCAGAATAGATTTGTACATGACAGCTAGATGATATTTCAGTCTGATTTAAAATAAAAATGCATTAAAATTTTAATTATAATTTTTATTATTCCAAATCCAAAATCATCCGTTATGCTATCCTGCTTTAACTGCCATTACCACCACATCCAATTTAGAAAGAAATAAGAAAACTCTTCAATGAACTTTAACCTGTATTTACAAAACACTCTGAATAAAAAACTCTCTGTGCTCTTAAAACATGACTTTTCTTGTTTTAAGTTTGGAAAATTCTAGCTATTTCGTGCTCTATTGACATTATGGCAAGTCCAACAAGTCTCTCTTGCACCATTGTTGAATGCAGATATGTTTTTATCAATTTTAACTTTGAGAAACTACGTTCCCCACTAGCTACGGAAACTGGCAAAGTTAAAAGAATGCGTAGAGCTATAAAAATCTTTGGAAAACTGTCTGTGGGTTTATTTTCACAAACAAACTTCAGTACTTCTTCAGGAGTGGAATGTTTCTTAAATCGTCTTGAAAAAGCCTGAAGCTCACTACACAAATCTGTAGCATTACTGTCTTTTGAATTTTCATGAGTCAATGCCGACTCCAGTTTTATACAAAAATTTCTTATCTGTTTTGCTGTTTACTTTTGCATGCTGTGGATATCATATAGAAAGCCAAATAGTGACTCTAGCTGCTGCATCTGTTGAAATCTTTCATCAACCGAGTGAATAGCAGTATCAAGGACTACGAAGTAGAAATTCATTTTGAACCTTTGTTTTGGATTCTGAATGGGTGTGTCTCATCCTTCATATGAAAACTGCTGTTTCTTTTGCCAAATGTAAACTGTCTCTAGTTCAAATTCTGTCGGAAAGTCTATTTCTTCAGCAAGCTCGAGAGAATCTACCAGTGTTCTTTTGAACCCTTCATCACTTCTGAATTCCTCCAGAATATTTTTAGTTTCCTGCAGTTTTTGAATAGCAGAATGTATGTTCAAGTTCTTTTCCTGAAGCTGCTTACTAGTGAGGCTAATCTCGAAAAGGATATTATGCTCATTTTGTGGTAAAGTCACAAATTTGAACTTGGAAAGGCCATTTGCAAGAGCTTCTGCATCTGAACGTGCCGTATTGCCAGATGATCCAATAAAGGTAGTATCATCAGAAATTTCAATTAGGGCATCATAAATGTTTCCAAGTTCATAGTGAAGAGGCTTCAAAGCATCAATGTGACTCTCCCATCTTGTCTGACTAAGTGGTTTCACAGTTAGAGAATTCACATGGCGAGTCAGAATCTCCCAACGGTGTGTTGGGCCTGAGAAAAACACATAAACACATTGCACCAGGTCAAAGAAACTGCTTGCCTCCAAACAGAATCTAGCAGCATCATTGACAATGAAATTCAGAGAATGCGCACTGCAAGGAATGAAAAAGGCCCTAAGATTGATTTCCATCATTCTCCTTTGCACACCATTGTCTTTACCCTTCGTATTACTCCCCTTACCATAGCTTTGGCCATGTAAGTTTTCAACAGATAATGACATTGCTTTAAGCTCTTGTAGAATAGTTTTAGTCATAAATGCTCCTGTCATCTCCTTCAGTGTACAAATCCCTAAAATGTTCCTTTATGAGCACTTCAACATTATCTTCATCTGCAGACTTTTCTATATCCCCAAAACGAATGACTGTCATTTGTTCAACATGACACACCTCTGGTGTACAGTCCAGTATTATTGAAAAGTATTTTGCAGAATGGACAGCTTCTACAATTTTTCTTTTTAATGGCATTTGCTAGGATATGAATCAGTTCATTCTGCATATTTTTTCCAAGGTAATGAACCTGTCTTTCATGATCAGTAGATGCTCCTTCATGACTGGATCAAACAAAGCTAGGGTGACCAGATGTCCCGATTTTATAGGGACAGTCCTGATTTTTTGGGTCTTTTTCTTATATAGGCGCCTATTACCTTCCCACCCCCGTCCTGATTTTTCACACTTGCTCTCTGGTCACCCTAAACAAAGCTAGATATTCAACAAATTTAAAAAAGTTTCCATTACCTGGAGTATATAACTTTTCATTTCTACCACGGCCGCAGAATGCTAAATTTTGCCCACCGAGAACTCTCACTAAAGCAATCAGAAGCTCTAATATTTGTTGCCAATATTCTTCTTTTTCCTTGATCACACATACATTTTCTTCATTGATAGTTTTTCCTTTTTTTTCCATCATAATTCAAGTTCTTTCCAATTTTGAAACCATTCCAAATGTTCTGTACTACTTTCATGTGAAGAGAGAATTGAAGATATGTTTTTCCAGTCCTTCAAACCATTTTCAGTAAGTGATGTATCAATTGCTTGATTTCTAAACAACTTGCAGCAAAAGCAAAACACTGAGTCCTTCGACACTGAATATTGTAACCAGTTTCTTCTTCATTAATGAGTTTCCTTTTTGTAATGCTGAGCAGAGAATTTTCTTTTATTTCCATCCTTAGGGAAGGGAAATTCATGAACTTGTTCAGGTCTATGTTCCACAAGAATTTGCCGCACAGTGTCATCGCTTCTGGGCCATGAAGCTGGGACCCCATACTGTAACTTGTTTGTAACTTCCTCATCCTTTTTTCCTTCTACTTCATTTACTTCAATTTCTGCATGTGCCTCTGAAGGTGAATAATTTTTCTCCACTTCCATATCAGTTTGATGCTGTGAGCTGCCTTCATCTAGAAATAAGTTTCCATCACCTTGAGTTTCCAAACTGCTTTTTTGTGGATGTGAGCTACCCTCATCTCGAAGTAAAATACCTTCATCTTGATGTTACAAGCTACTTCCATGCAGATGTGAGCTAGCCTCCTCTGCAAGTAAAATTCCTTCATCTGGATGCTGTAAACTGCTTCCATCTATATTTGGATTAAAGAGAAGATATTTCAGGAACGATCCCTGCTGTTTTTCTTGGTCCTTTCCTTCTCAGCCTTTCGTTTACGATACTTAGCTCCTGAGGGTTTTCTTTTTCCTCTTTCTGCCATGGGGCATTTGAATATTGTTATGTACTGTGCTACCGACTGTAAGCATTATAGTGTTAAGGATGGCTGACACACCACATGGTTGGTGATTTTTAACCCACATTGCAGCCATCCCAACACATCTTTTCACTGCTTAAAGGTTCAATGATTAGTAACATATGCTCATTTACCTATTAAAACTGTTAGTTACAGCATTTACACAGAAACAAAATGACCTTTTTCGACGTTATAACACGACACCGGTTGTTTGGAAAGTAATCCCCTTTCTCACGGTTACCCGCTTGGAATGTGATGTCGTCACTTTCGTAATCTATTAAGCGTTAACACTGTTACTTTTCTTTTATGGACCTTATTTATTACAGGTAAACCAGTTATTACAAAGAAAAGTTCATAATTATACAGCCCGATAATAACGTTAAGGTTTAATAATGCTTAAAGATACTAACATTTCGATTTATAATGCTGAAAGACTTTATTCTTTGGCACCAAGAAACACAATTTTTCACAGTATTAGCTCGATTCTTATCTATCTGTGATGTGTGTTAAAATGACCGTTTGACATGTATTGATTCACAATATCTCCGCTCTTCATGAATTTCTGGCTATGCAACCTTGATGTATATTCGAGTTAGGTGTCACTAACATTGAAGCTCTTGCCGCTGGTGGATTTGTTTAATTGTGGCTGAGTTATTGCTCATCAGAATTGTGGAGTGGGTCATCTTGACCCTATGTCGCAAATTGAAAAAAAAATTCTCTAAAATACTATTTATTTTTGCAGTAAATAAAACATTTTACATATTAATACATTCTCAGCAGTGTAGAGAAATGAATTATAATTCATTCCCTCTATGTGCACAGGAATTGAAATAATGACATCTTCATTATTTTATTTGTTTTTTCCCCCTCTTTTTCATTTTTTTTAATTTGATTTTTTTCCTCGAATTTGGTGCCCCATTTAAGTTGGTACCCTAGGCGACCACCTGATTAGCCTATATGGAATAAAATTACATTTTTGAATTAACAGTAGATGATGATGATAGTACCCTGATTGCTTTCTTTATTGACCTAAGTGCTTACCCATACAGGAAAATTGGCCAACCGAACTATAAAGGAGTAACTGTACTGCTATAGCTATGTCAATATAACTATCCTGTGGACACCCTTGTGTAGAATTTAAGTGGCTTTTTGTCGTATCTTATTGACCTATTTTTTTCTGTGTAATATTATTTATTTGTATTACTGTAGCACCTAGGAGCACTAGTCATTGACCCCACTGCGCTAGGTGCTGTACAACCACATCCCTTCCCCAAAGAGCTTGCAGTCTAAATTGACAAGCCCTTAAGCCCCAATTCTGTAAACATTTATGCACTTGTCTAACATTATGTACATGAGAAGTCTCATTGCATGCAGAATTGGGTCTTTAATGAACTGTCTTATTTAACATAAATAATATAAGCCATTCACTTGGGTCTTTTTCACCCCTCCCCTCCACACACACACATAAAGGACAAGGCAAACACAGTTTCAATGCCAAAAGAACTGAATATTGACTTTTAAGAATAAAATGATCCAGGTGTATTTTCTAAAATTGTTGACCATATTCTGACTGCTTTTACTGTAAATTAAATGTTAGCTTCAGTATCAACACCATTTGGTTTCTAGTTGTTAGGGGGTGGTTTCTGTTAGTGAATATTCATAGGTTAAAAAGAGTTTGAAAATGCTATTACTCGTTTTCAAGAGTTTCTGTGGTGTTCTGTTTGAAAGTTTGTACATTTGGTGCCCAATGCTATGCCCAGTGACATCAGTGGGAGTGTTGTTATTGCCTTCTATGAGAGTAGCATAATGGAACTGGAGCAGAAAGAATGCATTCTCATCTACTATTGGAGTGGTGGTTAAGACTAGTGATTTAATAAAAAAAACAAACTTGAAAGCATGTGGATTCTATAGCCACAAGCAAAACCGAGATTCCTAAGAGTGTGTTCTGAAGTATTTTAATGGCAATATTTACCTTTTAAAATCTTGCTAAGGAAACCCTGGTTAATATAATTAACTAAAATGTATCCTATGCCAAATAATGATTGGTGTAGAATGGTCCAGAGAAGTACATTCAGAAATAATGGGATGAACTTAAGAAAAGGAAAATAGAAGCTCATTATTAGTAAACATTTTCTAATGGTGAAAACTATTTGATTGTGGAAGTGTGTGTTTTGCTGAGGGAAATGGTGGTAACCCCATTGCCTGAGTCATTTAAACTGGACCGGACAAAGCAATTGAAAATACACTGGAGTGAACAATTCTGCATTGGTAGTGGGGTACACTAGCTGACCTAATAGGTGTTTTCCATCTCAAAAGTCTGATTCTCTGGTTGCCTATATAGAACATCTTTGACATAAAAGTCCTCTAGATAGCAATGCATTGATTATCCTAAACTTTTCTAGGGAAGTAATATCCACACCCTAAAGCCCCACATAGAAATCTGGAAAGTGGTAGAAAGGTTAATATAGGTTTTGCAAGTCACCGCATGAAAATAGGATTGCCCTTTCCTTTTAGATGCCCTAGGTTGTTTGTTCAGGGCTTATGTTGCCTTTTGGTGTCTAGATGGAATGTTTGACAGTGGTAAATCTGACAGATGAGTCTCCACGTCTACTTAAAAAAAAAAATCAGTCAGAATTGTAAACATCCTCTGGCCAAGGGGAAGTAAAAAAACAAGCTGTTTTAGATCAGCTTGGTTTGCATTTTCTAACTGATAGGGAAGAATAATCCCACTGGTCCTTGATTTGTGTATGGGAGTAAACTTTAAATAAATTCAAATAAATTTAAATAAATCTGGACAGAGATTAATTTTTAAAACAATTGATTTGTCAGACGATCATTAGAAATGTTACACTTTTCAACCTGTATTTTATCTTTTTATATCAAATCACTATTTGTGATTTGTAGTTCAACACTATTTAGGTACAGCTCTCCCTTGAAGACTGTGAGGGAGCCAACTCAACCCAGAGAGAGTGCAGGAAGGCATTCTGCTCCTAGATATGTAGACAGTAAACCCAGTGTGACACTACTGCAGGCAACATGGAGGGATTGAGGGGGTGGGTTTGGTTTGACCCTGCTTCTTCATTGTAAGGTAGTAGGTTTTCCTAGGGGCTGTGCCACTTGTATCTTAATTTTTTATATGCAGGGGGGGAAAGCTTCTAGTTGTCCCAAATATTTCATATCAAAGTCTTAGGAAATACTTCTATTATAGACACAGTCATGTTATAATTTCATAGTAGCATATGATTGAAAGCAGTTTTCTAAATAAGGAATATAATTTATTTAGACACAAGGAAAAACCGTAAAAGGTCTGTTGTACAGAACTATTACTGTGTTCTTTGTTGTTAGTCTTTTGAAACAGTGATCAAAGAAGATATTTGTCTCAAAATATTGGAAATCTTTGTCTTAGCTGCATCTCAGCCTGATAATTGTGCCAGTTAATTTAAATTATACAATTTATTTTCTTTATGACAGGTGGCTTTGCCACAGGGTATTGAACACACTGTTCTTAGGAGCTGTTTTTAGGGTGGTAAGGGCAAAGGAGACTGTTAAGAGTCACATTAAAATAACAATAGGTTTGGTATACAGTGGGACTTGTGTGTCAAGCCAGCTGCAATGCAAAATGGGCCACACACACACAGCTCAGTAAGGAGCCATTGAGACTTGGCCAGCTAAACTGCTGCCACCTAAACAAACATCATCACAGAGTCAGTGATTTAGTGCTTGATCTAAGTAGGTGACCACTTGCAAGTAAATCTTTCCAAGTACTTTAGCTAGTAACTCCACATATGATAAATAATGGAATTCCTGCAAGATTCTCTTTTTGAAGCTGGCAATTAAATTGATTAAATAGCCTTTGATAAACAACATTGGAGGGCTAGCAAACTTTTTCACATTAATGTGGCAGGTATTAGATTTGTTCCTTGCTTATTAGGAAAATTAGTAAATAGGCAAGACGTTAACCTAAGAAGTTCCAGCACTAGGTACAAAACTCCATTACTAATTGGGCTGATGAAAGAAATGCTATTATTTGTTTCTCTAGTTTTCCATGGCAACATTTCTACAGTGGGTTCTAAAATATAGTTCAGGGAATCTGAGATCATTGTAATTTCATTATGGTTAAAGTACCTTGATATATGTGCATTAAATTTAACTTATCATAATGTGTTGAGTGAATTAAGCAGAATTGGAATGGTTCTAAAAATTTCCCAAATGTTGAAGTCCTGATCCAAGGTTTGAATAGGTGCTTAGCTCTAAAGGTTGAAGATGCATTGTTTGGGTAACAAAGGTCATTCAGAGTTCAGATAGTTTCCCAGGCAATTTAACTAATTACTCAATTAAAAATGGAAAGGGAAAAGAAGAAATATTGCACAAAGACAAGATGATGAACTGGTAAGTCAGTGTAAAGGTAATTTACTGTATGTTACTCTTAACTACATCCTTCTGAGGATAAGAGAACATATCTGAATGATTTTTTCTAAGACATCTGGTCCAGGAATATTTTACTACTGTACTGTTAGACATTGCTTGCCTGCTGAAAGACTTCTGTGCAGTACAGGGTTCTTCCCTCCCCCCTCTGTTCCCCAACGCATACTTTATGAAGTTTAAAGTATTCCTGCATGATGTGAATATAAAGGTAAGTCATCTTTCCAGACCTGAATTATAAAAGCTTTATTTTGGTTTGATTTTTAAGTTTTAAGAGTCCTTTTTGCTGTATTTGAAAGCACGCAAAAATTTCTTATTTCACAGAGGGTGACATTTTCTTTTTTTAACTGTTGTCATGTAATTTATGTTTTTGCTTTCATGAAGGAGATTTTAAATACTGATAAAATAAGTTTTTGAAAAAGGTGAGGCTGCACAGAAAAAGGGAAAAAAAGGTTGGTATTAATACATTCTCCTCCACCCTCTCCCTACTTGTCATGGCTGCTGTGCTAGAGTGAGGAAAAAAAAATTCTCAACACTGATTACACCTGATGTGCTCAAACTGTACAATATTTTTAGTGATTATAATTTCTGGATAATTCTTTCCATCGATGTCAAATGGGTCTAATTATTAGAAAAGCATAGCACTTTTAAATATACATTAAGAACAGTAAAATATATAAAACTCTCAAATCAGCATTATCTCTTGCCTGTGGTCCTTTCCTCACTGGTAATATTAATTGTATTGTCTGTGAAATTATTATTATTTATTTTATTTATTATTGCATTTCAGATTTTCCCATTTTGGAATATGTGCTGTGCCTTTCTTTGTATAGAAATCAAGGTTTACTTTTACTTGTACTGCTGAGTTAGAATCACTTTCCTTTGAAGAGGCAAAACTTTAAATCATTGTCTATTGAAAGTCTTGGTTTCCCTAGAAAAATATTGGAGACAGTAGATGTTCTGCAAAAGAGATTACTCAGTGGGTTGTGTGGTGTGTCTGTGGGGTTTTTTTTTTTAACTCTGCTACAAAAATTTATTCCCATATTCTTCATAAGGAAGCATAACAGTCTAAACTTGCAGAACAGCAAGTACCTTATCTACATTTCTCTTCTGCAAGAATTTCACAGCTCTAGGGGAGGTATTTATGTCTCAATAGATGCAGGAACCCCCTAAAGCTCAAAATAATGTGCTGTTAACTTTTGCTTTCACTAAAGTAAAGTCTGTACTAGTTTTAAATTCTCAGTTGACATGTTTTAGCTCTATACAAGTTTTATGAATGATTTTTTTTTTAGGTTAATGCAATTTGTGGCAGTTATACTATACTTGTATACCTGAAGATTTCCTGAGATGTTGTAGGGTTTGACATTTAAAAGAAAACTTGCCTATCCCCATGGCATGTAATTTTAAAAGCAATTATAAAATACTTGACTTGCATACCCAATTATTGTTGTGCATGTTTTGTGTAACTTAGTACAAATATTTTTATATTTTGAATAACTCTGATATACCTTTGCTTAAAAAATGGGGAAAAAAATCCTTTAGATTTCATTTTAAAGGTCTTGCACACTTAACAGACAGATGTTTAGTGATAACAGCGTTATTCAGTTCTGTGCATTTTTGGAATATCAAGCTTCTAAGGTGCTTAAATAACAATAAATGAGATAATGTAAAATAATGCTCCTACCAGAACATTAACTTGCCATGTTGTACATATTTATATTTCTTTTTCTCTATAGAAATGCTATTTAATATATTTTTGTTTATAATTAGATAAATAGATGGCGTGTTTAAAAAGATAAACAGGGATAGAAATATGTGCAACATGGCCAAGTTAATGTTGTCGTAGAACCCTTACTTTTAAAATAATAGAAGTGAGAGAGTTAGGATTGTTTTGTATAAATAAATCATGTGAATGAGGCGAAGGGTGAGGACTGGGTGAGGTGCCATAATGGCCGCACAACGAACTGGCCCTCCACAGTGGAAACTGGCTCTGGGGACATGGAACATTACTTTGCTGGTGGGGAAGGAGCCAGAGTTGGTGGAAGAAGATATAGTTGGCTTCACCTCCACACATAGCATTGGCTCTGGAAACAAACTTCTTGAGTGGCCCTGCATGAGAGGCCCTGGACAGGTGTGGGGATACTAACAAGCGTCTGGTTCGGAGCTGAGCAGTTGGAGTTTTTTCCAGTAGATGAGAGTGTTGCCTCAATGAGACTTTGGGTCTCAGAGAGGTAAACCCCGACTGTTGTTTGTGCCTAGGCACCTTATAGCAGTTCAGAATACTTGGCCTTTCTAGAGACAGTGGGATCAGTGCTCAATAAAGTGCCACTTACTGACTCTGTAGTTCTATTGGGGAACTCCAGTGCTCACATGGGGAATGATGGAGATACCTGGAGGGGAATGATTGAGAGGAATGGCCTCCCTGGTCTGGACTGTAGAGGTGAATTATTATTGAACTTCTATGCTAGTCATGGATTGTCCATAATGAATACCATGTTCGAACACAAGGTTACTCATAAATGTACTTGGTCCCAGAGCACCTTGAACTGAAGATTGATGATTGACTTCATAGTTGTTGTCAGACCTAAGGCCGTATGTTCTGGCCATTCGAGTTGAGAGTTGCCGAGCTGGCAACTGATCACCACTTAGTGCTGAGTTGGATCCAACGTACAGGACGCAGGCCAGATAGATACGGGAGGCCCAAATAATCAGTGTGAGTCACCTGGAAACCTTGTGCAGAAATACTTCAATTCCCATCTCTAGAAGAACTTCTCCTGCATTCTGGGTGAGGTCTTGGACACTGAGTGTGAATGGACCATGTTCAGGGCCTCAATTGTTGAAACAGCCATGAGAAGCTATGGCCTGAAGGTGGTTGGTATCTGTCATGGTGGCAACCCTAGGACCCGCTGGTAGACTCCAGTGGTGAGAAAAGCTGTGAAGTTGAAGAAGGAGGCCTTCCAAGAAATATTCACTAACTGGACTCCTGAGACAGCTGAGAGGTACCAGCTGGCTAAGAGGCCTTGGCTGTAGCAGTCGCTGAAGCAAAAGCTCAGGCTTCAGAGGAATTTGGAGGGACCATGGAGAATAACTACCATATGGCCTCAAAAGTGTTCTGGTAAACCATTCACTACCTTAGGAGGGGTCAGCATTACATTGCCCAGGCTGTACTCAGTAAGGGTGGTGAAACGCTTACCTCAACTGAGGAGATCGTTGAGAGATGGAAGGAGCATTTTGAGCAATTCTTCAACTCCAACTCTGTTTCAGGAGGCAGCACCGGAAACCTACAGTGAGATTGGATCTATTTCTGATGCTGGGGTCGATATAGCGGTAAAGTACTTTCATAGTGGTAAGGCAGCAGGGATGGACAAGGCATTGGACTATGTTGGGGTGTCATGGTTAATGTACCTCTTCAATGTTGTGTGGAAGGCAGGTGCAGTACCTCTGGACTGGCAAACCAGGGTGGTGGTCCCAGTCTTTCAGAAAGGAGACCAGAGGTAGTGTTCCAATTATAAGGGGATCATGCTCCTCAGCCTCCCTGGCAAAGATGCTGGAGAGGAGGTTACACCCATTAGTTGAACCTTCGATTTAGGAGAAACAATGCAGGATTCCATCCCAGCCATGCTCTCTCACAGATACTCATGGGGTCGTGGGAGTTTGTAGATCTAGAGGAGGCATATGACCATGTTCCCTGAGATGTCTTGTGGGAAGTGCTGTGGGGTATGAGGTGCCAGTGCTGCTTTTGCATGCCATCCGGTTCCTCTATTCTCAGAGTGAGAGTTGTGTTTGTATTCTTGGCATTAAGTTGAGTTCATTCAAAATCTTATCCCCACTTCTGTTCATGATTTTCATAGACAGGATACCAAGGCGCAGCTGAGCTGCGGAGTGCATCTGGTACGTGGACTCAGAGGTGGCATCTCTGCTGTTTGTTTGCAGATGATGTTCTTCTTGCTTCTTCAGACTGCGATCTCCGACGCATGTTTGAATGTTTCAGTGTTGAGCATGAAGCATCTGGGATGAGAATCAGCACATCCAAATCAGAAGTCCTGGTCCTCTCATGGAAGAAAGTGGACTTCTGTCTGCAGGTGATGAGGGAGCAGCTACCTCTAGTGGAAAAGTTCAAGTATCTAGGGGTCTTGTTCCTGAGTGTTGGCTAGCGGGAACATGAGATCAACTGGCGAATTGGTGAGGTGGTGGCAGTGATGTGGGCACTGTACTGATCCATGGTGGTAAAGCGGGAGCTAAGTTCTTGGACGAAGCTCTCTGTGTACAGGTCACTCTACGTCCCCATCCTCACCTATGGTCATGAACTTTGGGTAAGGCCACAGGTAGAAGCGGCTGAAATGAGGTTTTTGTGGTCAATAGAAGGAAGTATAAAGTAATATTGTTGATATAAGCCTAATCACAATGAAGGATATGCTCCCTAAACATTAGGGGCAGTGGACAGAGACTGAAATCAGTTTAAAGATCTGATGTTGAAAGATGAGTTTTAATCTGAAAAGTGGGGGTGCAGTGGGGGAGGAGCAGACAAGGAATTGCAGTTCTCATAGACTTTAAGATCAGAATCTCACCCATCCACTCCTGAAATAAACTCCTAACCTCTTGCTGAATTATTAAAGTCCTCAAATCATGGTTAAAAGACTTCAAGTTTCCAATTCACCATGTACACTAGTTTAAACCTGCAAGTGCCGTATGCTGCCAATCTGAGCTGGGGGAAAATTCCTTCCAGACCCCAAATATGGTGATCAGTTGGACCCTGGGCAAGACCCACCAGGCAGATACCAAGGAAAGAATTATCTGTAGTAACTCAGAGCACTCCCCTTCTAGTGTCTTGTCTCCAGCCATTGGGAATTTTTGCTACTGTCAGTCACAGCTGGATCACCAGGGCCGGCTCTAGCACCAGCATCCCAAGCATGTGTTTGGGGCAGCACTTTTCAAGGGGCAGCATTCTGGCCCTTTGGGGTGGCACCCCGGCCCTCTTTTTTTTTCTTTTTTTGCGGCAGCACTCTGGCTTTTTTTTTTTTTTTTGCTTGGGGCGGCAAAAAACCTGGAGCCAACCCTGTGGGTCACATGCCATTGTAGGCAGTCCAATCATACCATCCCCTCCTTCCATAAATTTATCAAGCTCAGTCTTGAAGCCAGTTAGTTTTTTTGCCCCCACTGCTCCCCTTGGAAGGCTGTTGCAGAACTTCACTCCTCTGATAGTTAGAAACTCTAAATAACTCATCGACTCTAAATGAAATTTTCAGAAAAATGTCAAAACTTGTACCTACACCATATCAAGAAACAGTAGTTGAAGATGTCTAAGTACTGAAAAACTAATGAAATAACCCAGAGCTAGAAAAACAGAGAAAAATATACCAT
Organism: Mauremys mutica; assembly: GCF_020497125.1. NCBI lineage: Eukaryota > Metazoa > Chordata > Testudines > Geoemydidae > Mauremys > Mauremys mutica. The sequence goes on from NC_059077.1 coordinate 49,926,829, forward strand.
ACTTCTTTAATGTTCAGTCTGTAGCTCAAGGCCTGCTAGAGAGAATGTGTTGATAATTTATAACTTTTTAAAAAAAGTCAGGGGTTCAAAATAAATGTTTAGTAAGGTTATAGACTAGTCAATAAGAACAGTAAAGCTGTACAATATGTTTCAAAATTAAATTAGGATTGTCTTTAATTATTTGTAAAATGTTTATTGAAACAGATGAGAAAACAAGGTGACAAATACAGACTTTGAGCAGTCTTCATTAGTTGCTATCCAGGGAATGAAACTGCTAGCTTTGTAGTTAACTGTCAATTGTTTAGTTTATTATTTGCATTGGAGTAGTACTTAGAAGCCCCATCTGGGAATTAGTGCCACTCACACACCCCACACACAATGAAAAAACAGTCTCTGCCTCAAATAGCTTACAATCACTAAGTCCCCTATCCTGCAAAAACTTATTAATGTGCCAATTTTGTATTGACTTCATGGGATCATTCATGCGTAAAGTAAAGCAGGTGCATAAGTCTTTGTTGATTGGCAGCTTTAGGTGGCCTGTATACACCGGAAAATTTAACTGTCCCTGACATATTCAGTGGCCTATATATACTAGAAAATTTTTACTCTGCTTGACATATATACAGTAGCATATGATACAAACACACGTGTAACATTTTTTAGTAGGTTTAATTCTACTTCCAATGATGTCAGAGGCAAAATTCTGTGACTTCAGTGGGAGCAGGCCCAAAGATTGTAGAAATTATTTTTATACAATATTGTGGAAGTTAGTAAGTATTATGTGATCATTATAGGTGGCACAGGTAGCTATGTCTGTAGTGAAGGTTGCCCAATGATTCCCATTATAAGACCTAGTTTTCAGTTGATTATTACTTTCCCAAACTTTAACCATTCAGGCTAAAATTTTCCACGCTGGGTGTCTCCTTCAGACTAGTTTTATTTATTTATATTTTAATGTTTCTGTACAAATGTTTCATTCATTTCTGAGAATGAGATTCGGGTAAAATACGTTGTTTTGCCAGTATTAACAAATTGGTTGTAGGACTATTCTTTAGAAGTTTTAGTGACTCCATGCTTTGGAGCGGAGGCTTGAAATTTTGCAGGGGGTAACAATGATATTATTTTCTTATTCCCATGAAAGAAATTTCCCAAATTTGGCCAAGTTATAAACCTTTGTGAAAATCTCGATTCATACATGTTTGGTAGCTTTGGTAGTCTTGCAATTTAATTCTTTGAAGATTCCATCTGCACTGAGCATACACCAACTAGTCACAGCTCCTACATTTAGACTAGGCCAGATTGTGCATATACCATCTCCAGAGAGTGACTGAGCATATGCCATTCTGGGGCTAAGCAGGACTTTCCCTGAAAATTCTGCTCTGGACCACTGTGGTGCTGGGTACCAGAACTGAAAGCAGGCAATCGTAAATCTGGCATTTCTTAACTTTTGAGTGCTTGATTTTGCAATGTTAATGTTTTTAATATATAAGTTTATGGAGGGGATGGTATGATGGGATAGCCTAATTTTGGCAATTAATTGATCTTTGATTGTTAGCAGATAAATAGGCCCAGTGGTCTGTGATGGGATCTGAGTTCCTACAGAGAATTCTTTCCTGGGTGCTGGCTGGTGAGTCTTGCCCACATGCTCAGGGTTTAACTGATCACCATATTTGGGTTCGGGAAGGAATTTTCCTCTAGGGAAGATTGGCAGAGGCCCTAGATGTTTTTTGCCTTCCTCTGCAGTGTGGAGGATGGGTCACTTGCTGGAGGATTCTCTGCACCTTGAGGTCTTTAAACCACGATTTGAGGACTTCAGTAACTCAGATATAGGTTAGGGGTTTGTTACAGGAGTGGGTGGGTGAGATTCTATGGCCTGCATTGTGCAGGAGGTCAGACTAGATGATCATAATGGTCCCTTCTCACCTTAAAGTCTATGAGTCTTTATATTTTCCTGTAATAGGATATAAAAGTTGTACCATATATCTGCACAAAGTGCAGACTTAAGGGCATGGATGCAATATATATTTGAATATTTTATCACTTGAGAGGTTGACCATGCATCCTTAATTTTCTATTAATATAGAAATAGATTGTGCCATCCTTACTCACCAGATCAAAATCAATAAGCAGTCCCATTGAAATCACATAAACGCATACTGTTTTTTAACCACTGCACTGTAATATAGTTTCAAAAACAGTTTCTACAATCTCTGTATTCAATTGTCTAGTTTTTAAAAAGAGTAAGTTTGGGGATACAAGGGAAAAATAGCTTCACTATCCAAGATTTAGAAATTTGTTGGCTTGCAAAAAACTTGCAAACAGCAAGTATAAATTTTAAAAGCTAGAAATACCAACATCAACAAAACTTCCTGATATTACACTCCTGGTCAGCAGTATGGAGCTCCTCTTCTTTGAATCATAGAAGTTCATCAGCTGTACTTTGGATCTTCACCAGCAGCATAGTTGGGGAATGTGTCCAAGTGGGGCTCAGGCCCCCTTTTGTGCATTTTAGTGGGATGCAGGATGGAGTAGCTATTTTTCATTCTTTAGGAGCTTGAAAATGCACCTGCTGTGTCCTGTGCAGAGCAGTCAGAAAGGGAGTTTCTGTGGAGCTAGAAAGACACTTTAGTAAATTTAAAGTTGAAATTTGAAGGAGTGGATTGTTTTAAAGTCTAATCAAATTTAAGGGGCCTGATTTTTCCATTTACATGACGGCACAGGAAGTGAGGCAGTGGACAAATCAGGTCCCTTAAATTTGATTAGATGCACCAGTTTTCATCTACTGGCTCTGCACCATATGCCTTCACGCTCTGTGGCAAGGACTGGTGCTTGAAATTTGGATTTCTTTAGCCACTCTTTACGCTGCAACATGACACATAGTAATAACTGCTTTGGTTCTCATGCCCTTGTCTTTTTAGATGTATGGTTACCATCAAATTGGGAATAAAATGCTACATGTGATTATTTTGTTTTAAGCCTCAACTCCTGGAGTCTTGTTATGTGAGAAACTTTGCTTTCATTTAAAAAATAGATACACTTCTAGACTTAATGTTGCAGTGCAAAGTTGGAAAATGTGAGTCCTAAAGTCTCAAAAAACATAAGACAAATTTTAAACAAGCCCTAAATATATTACTTAAAAAAAATCTTATCTTGTTTAAAACAGTCCTCTTAAAACAGCCTGATTTTTTTTTTCAGCATTTGAGGATGGCAATACTGTAGTTGAGTAAATGGTAGCATTTTACACTCTCTTTCTGTGCATTTATTTAATGGTTACACAAGTTGGAAGACTGTGGAAAATCACTTTAGTGCCCTGTGCATGCATGTTTGTTGCGACTCACTTATAGCTGGATTGAGAGGAGACTCTGAGCCCCAAGTATAAGGTAGTACTTATCTGTGCCACCCCAGGAGCAACATATGGATAGAATTGTGATTTCTTCTAAACTGTGAATCTGTCTTGGATATGGATTAAGTTACAGCAATTTAAGGGTTCAGACGATGGGGTCTGAATAGCAGGGTGGGCCAAAGTGCTGCGCTGTAACTCCCCCATGTGGATGCTGCAAGCACAAAAAGGTTCCTAGTTTGTGTTAATGTAGTCTGGTTTGAAGAAGACTGTTAATGCAAACCATGAATTTTTTAATTTGTGCCCACAGCGTCCACGTAGGGGAGTTACGGCGCAGCATTTTGGTGTGCTCTCCTATATTCCCTCCTCCTCCGGTCTGAACTTTGGGGCAATATAGACATAGCCTTTGATTGCTTTATTCCTGAATGAAAGCATCCACACTGGGGGCTGGGAGGGTTAATTTATATTAATTAATGCCACACCATTAACTAATTTGCCTTAATTTTCCTGAGTGTCCTCCTGTAGACAAGCTCTGAATCATGGCCAGGAAAAAAGTTTGTGGAGTGTCTAGTTTAGCATTCACAGCCTTGTTAGCTGATTTAGTTGGTAGTCAATTGACTCGAGTTACAACAGTACCAAAATCTCTAGTCTACAAAAGGTCTTAGGGTCTAACCCTTAAATAGTTTGTAGACTTTTACTGAAGACTCTCAACCTATATTTGGGGAAAAATCCATGAGATAATCTGGCCTTTTGAAAATATAAATATTATTCTATGGCTCAGAACTGAAAATATTTAAGTCAAATAAAAATAATATTAAACTAACATTTAAAATAGAAATAAATATATCCCATGGGCCAGTCTGAATCCGTGAGTAATCTTGCATTGTAAGAAAATATTTTCTGAATGTTTCCTTTTTTAATTACCCATAGACGTCTGATTCTTTTTAAAGGTTTTCCTGCTTAGCAATTAAAGAAGTGAATTGTTTTCATATCACTCTTTCCCAGACCCACCTAAGTAGTTGGAACAGTGTTATCTTGACACCTGTTTGAAGGATTTGTCATCTAAGCATAAAGACATTCACTGTTGTGTTGCTCCCCTTTTATATTGGTGTTTATTCCACTGACTTCAGCGTAAAATGTGAGTAATGTGAATCAGGCTTAGAAATCATTAGTAGGGCCCTACCAAATTCACAGCCACTAAAAATGTGTCACGGAATGTGAAATCTGGTCTTTTGTGTGCTTTTACACTATACTATACGGCTCTCACCGGGGAGACCAGCATTTCTCAAATTGGGGGTTCTGACCCAAAAAAGGAGTTGCAGGGGGTTGGGGATTGCAAAGTTATTCACGATATTACCACCCTTACTTCTATGCTGCCTTCAGAGCTGGTGACCAGAGAGCAGTGGCTGTTGGCCAGGCGTCCAGCTCTGAAGGCAGCACTCTGCCAGCAGCAGCTCAAAAGTAAGAGTGGCAATACCATACCATGCCATCCTTATTTCTGCACTGCTGCCTTCAGAGCTGGGTGGCCGGAGAGTGGCAGCTGCTGACTGAGGGCCCAGCTGTGCAGGCAGCAGCTCAGAAATAAAGGTGGCAATACGATACCATGCCATCCTTCTGCACTGCTGCTGGTGGCAGCTCTGCCTTCAGAGGTGGGCTCCCGGCCAGCAGCCACTGCTCTCCAGCTGCCCAGCTCTGAAGGCAACGCCGCCAGCAGCAGCACAGAAGTAAGGGTAGCAGTACCACAACACCCCCGCGCACACACAATAACCTTGCGACGTCCCCCCCCAACTCCTTTTTGGGACAGGATCCCTACAGTTATAACACCATGAAATTTCAGATTTAAATAGCTGAAATAATGAAATTAACAATTTTTTTTAATCCTGTGATTGTGAAATTGACCAAAATGAACCGTGAATTTGGTAGGGCCCTAATCATGAGTAAAATATGCTTTAGAAAATGATATCTTAAAAGTGGGAAAGTTTTTAAATAAAGGGAGAGAGAGAATGAATAATGGCAAAATTATATATGGAAGCATGTTTAAAACTAAATGTCTGACAGTCATTTCACAAACTAAGGGTAAAATGCTGACCCCATCGAGTCAATGACAGAACTTCCATTGACTTCAGTGAGGCCAGGATGTCAGCCTAACTTTTTATACATAACACACACAACTCTAATAGGACCCTCTTCATTTGTAGAGGCACCCTGTCATTTTGCATCAGTTATTTGCAAATATAGCTTGAAATTCACAGTAACTAGAGCCAGGCAAACTATTTGTAATTGTTTAACTGAAGGAATTTTGCATTTTTAAAATTTTCTACCGACCTTCATTTGACTATTTTTGTTAGCTGTTACGATGACTGTCATTTGACACACGTGTGACAAATGTGTTACTATTTAAAATTTGAATTGGGTTGGTTTGTTAGGATATGGGGGTTTAGGTTGGTTAGTTGTGATTGGTTTTGGTCAGGAGGGTCAGTAGAAGCTATTTTAACTCATTTTCTCATGGGACATAACTGCTGTATTCGCTTTCTATAAACAAGTTATAGTTGGTTTGAAAAAAACAACAGCACCCGATGTGAGAGAAGCTGTGTGCAGAGAAGCTGATTTTTTCCCCCCTCCATCCCTGAACATTGGACAGGGCCAGTGACATCTCTGTCTCATCCTGCTCTCTTGACAACACCAGTAGAAGGGCAACCCATTTAGCAAAGGAGTGTGGGTAGGTGAGAATTAATAGACCACTGGTGGTTCTCTGCAAGATGACAACACCATGGGGGAGACAATACTGAAGAACAAAAGGATCTCATAGTAGCAGGACCATACAGGAACACTACTGATGTTTATAGCAGAGCAGATTCCTATGTCAACTGACTCTGCTCTCATGGACATCCCAGCCACTTGCATTATGAGCTGCAGGACATCTGTCTCTGGCTACACAGTGGGAGGATAGACCTGTTCCTCCTGCTAAGCAGTCAGAACTCTGAGGGCTGGTCTACACTGGGGGGGGGGGGGGAAGAAGGGGGATGTCGATGTAAGATATGTTGACGTCAGCTACGCTATTCTTGTAGCTGAAGTTGCGTATCTTATTTAGACTTACCTCCTGTCCTCACGGCATGGGATCGATTGCCGTGGCTCCCCCGTCGACTCTGCTTCTGCCTCTCGCCCTGGTGGAGTTCTGGAGTCGACGGGGAGTGTGGCGGGGATCGATTTATCGCGTCTAGTTGAGACGTGATAAATCAATCCTCGATAGATCGATCGCTACCTGCTGATCCGGCGGGTAGTGTGGACGTACCCTAAGTATCCCACGACCTGCTCCTTGTCAGTTAGTATGTAGCGATGTGAATGTGAGCAGCCACTTCCACCAGGGCCACCACCCACTCTGTCAATCACTAGAGAGAGATTCAAATCTTCAGTTGGAGCCAAAGAGCCTGTGTCCCTGGCTATTTCCATCCCTGTTTGATGTGGTGTGTCCATTTCTGTATTAATAACCTATTGTAAGTGAATATGTGTGTTGTGGTTTGTGGTATTCTATTCCTCCCTACCTTCTCTCCAAAAATCAGAATGGCCAGAAATGGTTGCCATGGTACATTCTGATGAAATTTTGAATGCACAAGATTTAAAGCTCAGTATTTCAAGGCAATAGTGCATTTTGCAAGAGAGTCTTTGAAAATGTTTTAACTGTTTTTTGCAATTAAAAAGATGAACAATTTGAAACAGTCTGAAATGTTTTGGCTTAAAAAACAATTGTGAAATTTTCACAAATTTGTCCAGGCCTGACAATAACCTGCCTTTTATATATGTTTAATGTAACACATATACCTGAACTGGTATCAGTAATGACACATCCTTGACAGTTTAGGATTGATTGATATAAATATATTTTTGAGTACTTTGTCCTGTTCAATTTCAGGTGACTTCAGCAATGGGGATATTATTCCACAGTTTAACAGTTCTCATTGTTGTTAAATATTTTGTTTGGTTCAGTTTCAGGCTCCACTTTTAGTTACTCTCCTTAGATGACCAAACAATTCCTTTCCATCCTTGCTGTTTATATTTGTCTTGCTAGAATCCATTCTTTGGTGTGTGGATCAAAATTCCTCCAGGGAGTGACACAAATTGAGATAGTGTTCCTCAATGGTAGTTTTTTGCATCTGGAATTCTGATTTAGCTGACAGATGTGAAACATGCACATTTGGTCAGACAGTTCCTTAGTGACTTAGCAGTGTGTGCTAAACAGTGCAAATGTATTCCGACTAAAGTTGTCCTTAATTTATAAAAAATTATTCCCACCAGATGCTTTTTTCTGAAGGTATTCTATGAATTATTGTTCTGATAATACCTAGCTTGATAAAGGGTTCTAAAACAAATGCAAGATGTATGGACTTGCAGGAGATCCATGGACTTGACTGTAAGAGAATACCAAGTTAGGTGAACGCTTGGTGTAGTGACTGCAATGAGCTCCTTACGTAAATTGTCAGATTTTAGACTCTGTTGGTGTCCTTAGCCCATATTGCAAACATGTTTAGCACTGACAACATTAATTTGGTTTTCTTTTTCTAAGAAATTCTTATGTCTGTTTTTCTCAGAAAGCTCTTGGCAGTTCCATTTGCTTCTAAGAATTTCAGGAGCATATTAGATTGTGTGGGACTCATCACAGGTTAAAATAAAGACCAGGGGCGGCTCTAGGTATTTTGCCGCCCCAAGCACGGCAGGCAGGCTGCCTTCGGTGGCTTGCCTGCGGGAGGTCCCCAGTCCCACGGATTCGGTGGCACGTCTGCGGGAGGTCTGCCTAAGCCGCGGGAGCAGCGGACCCTCCGCAGGCATGCCGCTGAAGGCAACCTGCCTGCCGCCCTCGCAGCGACCGGCAGAGCGCCCCCCCGTGGCTTGCCGCCCCAGGCACGCGCTTGGCTTGCTGGTGCCTGGAGCTGCCCCGATAAAGACAGTCCACTGACATTTTTCACAACCAAAACTTTTACTATCACAGCAGATAGCGAGCTACCATTAAAAAGACTGGACTTCTTTGTGCTATTCCAGTCACTGGCCAGTATGCCTACTTAATAAATTAGATCTATTGATTGAAGGGAGAACAACCTGCAAAATTCACATTTTGGAAAAATATTTTTAATAACTTACCAAGTTTTTGAGATGAAAAGTTAAAACAGCATCCAGAAAACATAAAGCAGGCAACGCCTTGCCTTGTTGTAAACTAATAATTTAAAATGCTTGATCAGAAATAGGCATCAGGATTCAGGCTCATTTTCTCTCAAGCAGTGAAGATTTTTCTTGGAGAAGTTAAAGTGATGTCTTGAATAATTTGTCCTACCCTTTTAAGTGAATTCTCTTACTATACTCTGTTTGACCCTTAGTGCCAATCCTTTTTTTATAGTTTAGAGGTAGGAGTGAGGATGGGCTGAACCTAGGGATACCTACAGGCATATGGATGTAAATCTATCTGTATAATTTATCTCAGATTTCCCAGACAGTGTTTATATAACACAAAGGTTTGTTTCTGGCATTTTGCCAGGACTGCATGTGTTCATCAAATGTTGTTTAGCCATTGCAGCACATTTATGCCATCTGGAAATGCATGTATTTCCCTTCATGAACAATGGGCTTTAATCAAGGCCTCTATTATGGAAAGGCTAGAAAGATCAGTATACAAAATTGGTAGGATGCCAGACTTAGAATTATAAATATATTTTCCTAACCCTAATGAACTGATTTCATAGGGTGCTACTAGGTCTATTTTAGATTTGGGCCTTGCTCATACTAACTTTAAATTCCTGTATATTTTGGTCAGCGCCCCAAACATTAAAGTCATAGGCGCCGACTCTGTGGGTGCTCCAGGGCTGGAGCACTCATGGGGGGGGGGGGGAAAGGGTGCTCAGCATCCACCAGCAGCCCTGCGGATCAGCTCCAACTCCCCCCCCCCCAGTGCTTCCTGTCCATCAGCAGGCCCCGCCGATCAGCTCATCCCCCTCCCTTCCAGCACCTCCCACCCCCACGATCAGCTGTTCAGCAGCGTGCAGGAGGCGTTGAGGAGGAGGGAGAGGAGCAGGGGAGGGGGCGGAATGGGGAAGGAAGAGGCAGGATGGGAGCTTCGGGGAAGGGGTGGAGTTGGGGCAGGGCCTGAGGTGAAGCAAGGGTCAAGCACCTCCTGGGAACTCACAAAATCAGCGTCTCTGATTAAAAGGATCCATAGCCATCACAGAGAACTTTTATTGCTTTTGGATGAGCTGGATAGGATATTTTGTCTTCCTGGGCTTTGCATTGCTCTCAATAGAAAGTTTCATAATAGGAAAATGAGATCTCAGTGTTTCAAAAGCAGCATTCGTAAAATTGATTCACAGTTGATGTGTACCTGAGATTGGTTTTATCAAAGAACAAGCTTTTATTCCTCTCCTTTTGTAATAGTTTCTTAATTGGATCACAGTACATCACCTGATACATAGAATAGATATTCAAATAATATTGAAAGAATGCTAAGTATTTCAAGTTACAGTATTAGCTCATCTATGAGGAGATGGAATCTGAGGCCCCTACTAGTAATCAGAAAATACTCATGCCTGCACATGAAACTCAGGGAGCAGGAATACGTAATTCGCTTAGAGATGTGAAACTGTAATTCTGTGTGATGAATGAGGAGTGGTCTTGCCACCTACAATTTGCTGTAAATACAAGAGTCCGAAAAAAGGGGAAAAGTTAGTGTAGTGATATTTAATATGCCCAAACTAGTTAAACCAGGGATTCTCAAACTGGGGGTCGGAACCCTTCCGGGGGTTGCCAGGTTGTTACATGAGGGGGTCGCGAGCTGTCAGCCTCCACCCGGACCCCGCTTTGCATCCAGCATTTATAATGGTGTTAAATATATAAAAACGTTTTTTTAATTTATAAGGGGGTCACACTCAGAGGCTTGCTGTGTGAAAGGGGTCACCAGTGCAAAAGTTTGAGAACCACTGAGTTAAACCAAACTGAGTAGGAAATGGTGTGCTGCTAACATTCAAATGCCAACAAGAATAATATATAGTGTGCAAAGTCATTTTATATACAAAATAAAAATGTTCTGTTCTAACAATACCACTTGCATTGCCAAGTCAGTCCTTTTGCAGCTCAGTTGTCCTATGGCAAGAGAAAACTGTTTAACTTTTTTGAGCTCTTTACATTGCTCAACACAGTACAGACTCATTGCTCAAATATCCCTAGAGTTGGCTTGGGTATCTTCAGTGAGCCTCTTTCCTCATTGGAAATAGTTTCTTTGGGAAATGTTTTTCTCCCCTTTGCCTTATTTGATCTGAAGACTGGTCAAAGGCTAGATGTCCCAGCCTGGATGCTTCCAAATATATCCATAATCTCTCATAACGGTTTCTCAGGGATATTGCCATTTCTTTGCTGAAAGAGAAGCTTGAAACTGACTCAATGGCAGGTCTTTTTGCCAGGCATCTATCCAGGGATCTAGCCACACAGACCTTTATACATTTCTCTTCCTTTCATGGATGAGCTCAAGGATTTCACAATCCTACCTTATTATATTCATTGGATGTTCTTTTCTTGTCTGTCCCTCAAATTTAGAAGTTGACAAAACATATTATGTTAACTGTTGCGTATTGTTCTCACAAAAGCTGTCTTTTTCATTAGCTATCCCAGAACTTGTCCAAAATGTGGGTATTTTCAAACCCTTTATCAGTCTAGGATTTCCAAATATTAATGTCAGTCCTGTGTTGTATGAATGTAGCAAAACATGCATTTTTCAAAAAGTATACAGGCAGATGGTGGCCGGCCCCCTAGAATCATATGGGGAGGAGAAGCTGCAAGGAGGCCTTTCCACAAAGATCATACAAATACCATAATGTGGTATTGTGCACAGCTGTGTTAGCCTCCTTAAAAGCAGAGTCTGGGCAGCTTCAGTGGGTGTGGTTTTTTTTTTTTTTTTTAAGTACTCTCTCTCAATGTGGCGGAACTGCCCCTGCAGAATGTGCTCCAAATGTAGAATGGCCTCTCTGCACTCCCCTTTAGCACAGTCTGTGGCTTTAATCCACAATCAAGTCCTTAATATGACCAAGTTCTTTCTAAGTTTGTTTCCCAGTCTCTGTGGTTTTCTCTGTGGTGGTCTCTAAACACTGACAAGAATTGTTCTGCTGGACAATTTACTGTTTGGAACGTAAAGAGTAACTTCTATTCTCTTTTTACCATCAAATAACAATCCATAAAATGCAACATCATATTTCATATTGCATCATATTGTATCCATCATATTTTTTTTGTAAGATAACAAAACAGTGATGTATATGAATAGAAGTGGTTTTTGTACTGCTACTGAGCATTTGGTCAGAAAAGATAATGTTTTTAATTTAGTAATAGTGAGCTACATTTTTAAAAAATTCTAGATTTCAGATTGCACTCCTTTAAAACATGAAGTTCACAATATGCAAACATTTTCCATTAAACTACAACTTTAATTTAATTAGGAGTGCAAGTTTGGAAGGAAATTCATTTCCATGTGGTAAAGATTTTACTAATATTTGTAAAATGCTTAAATTCATATGTATTTATCTATAATTGAAAGATAAAAGTTGGAACACATAAGTGGTCTGGCTGGCAGCAGATATTGTCACCTTTGTGTCTAACTGTTTTCAGGGCATGTGATAAGGAAAAAGGTTGGTAGAGAGGTAGTTAGCTTCAACACATGTCCCATTTCTTTATTTTCATGAGACAGAACAGTACAGAAGCTTTGTACATTAAATAAATCCAAGAAGAATCAGATCTTATTTCAGATCTCTCTGACCTCAAGTAGATTTCATCATTAGCTTCATGAAATATACCTTGGTCTCAGGACGAAAAAGATATATTTTACTTAGGTTTCAATTAGCAGCTGACAAAAGTATACTGAATTCTTGAATCCTTCTGCTTGTAATTTTTAGTAAAATACATGGTGAACAGTTATATTCTTATTGACTTGCAGTACAGATCTTAACAGAGGCAGCATTCATATAGCTAACACCTTGGAATCAAGATTTTCCACTTAATTAACATCTGTTATTCCAGGTCCATGATTTAGCTTTTGATTTGTAAAGTATGGTAGTCCAAATCTAATAACTTAGTGAATTATGTTTCTATTGTCTATGGAGAATTATGTGGTGAGCAGTGGTGCTGGAACAATTTCTATAGTGGGGGTGCTGAAGGCAGAAACCAGGTATTTTGGTTGGTATTACTACTTCAAGCCGCGCACCCCTAGTCCCAGCACCTATGGTGATGAGTGTAAAGGAGAAAATGGCTCATAATGGGTCAAACTGCTTTCCTAACTCAGGTGAATACTCCTGTTGAGTCCAATGAGACTGGTTGTATGAGTAAGGGTACGTCTACACTACGGGACTATTCCGAATTTGCATAAACCGGTTTTGTAAAACAGATTTTATAAAATCGAGTGCGCGCGGCCACACTAAGCACATTAATTCGGTGGTGTGCGTCCGCGGTCCGAGGCTAGCGTCGGTTTCTGGAGCGTTGCACTGTGGGTAGCTATTCCCTAGCTATCCCATAGTTCCCGCAGCCTCCCCCGCCCCTTGGAACTTCCGGGTTCTGTCTGGAGAATTTTTAAAAATGATTCTGAATTTCATCTTCTATAACGGAGCGCTGATAGAACGGATTTGCCTGCCCTTACAGCGATCACGTCCGCATGGTCCATGCTGGAGCTCTTTTTTTATTTTGATTTCGGACTGCATCGCCACCCGTGCTGATCGGAGCTCCACGCTAGGCAAACAGGAAATATTCAAAAGTTCGCGGGGCTTTTCCTGTCTACCTGACCACTGCATCCGAGTTCAGATTGCAGTCCAGAGCGGTCAGTGGTGCACTGTGGGATAGCTCCCGGAGGCCAATACCGTCGATCAGCGGCCACACTAACCCTAATCCGATATGTTAATACCGATATTGGCGCTACTCCTCTCGTTAGGGAGGAGTACAGAAACCGGTTTAAAGAGCCCTTTATATCGATATTAAGGGCCTCTTGGTGTGGACGGGTTGGGCGTTAAATCGGTTTTACGCTCCTAAAACCGATTTAAACGCCTAGTGTAGACCAGGCTTAAGGTGATCAGGATTTGGCCTCATGTGGTGATAGAACAAAACCCTTACTCTTTGTATTTATCCCCTCTTCAAGGGTAGTCCAAGCAACTTTTGGATGGTGCCACAAAAGCTTTTCAAACTTGATGGTTAGTTCAAGGTTAAGTACACTTACTTTGTGTACCATCCTTCTGTAGGATGAGGCAAAATGTGTGTTTATCAACGGCACTGTGGAAACTATTTGGATTTTCATTTGTTAATACTCTGATATATGCTCTTTGGTCTATCAAATTGATATTTGTATATTACTTGGACAACTATTTTCATTTGAACTAACTGCTGTTCAGTGCTCACAATACATTCTTTTATGATATACTGAAGTAGAGTATTTTTACCTTTTTCTAAGTGTTCCTTTTGTTATAGTTCAATGGTCCATACATTTCTGAGGCAGTGAAATACACATCCAAAAGAGCTCCAGAAGAAATGAAGTTTGCATTCTCATTTCTGTAAAAGCAGTAAAGAATCCTGTGGCACCTTATAGACTAACAGACGTTTTGCAGCATTAGCTGCAAAACGTCTGTTAGTCTATAAGGTGCCACAGGATTCTTTGCTGCTTTTACAGAACCAGACTAACACGGCTACCCCTCTGATACTTGATTCTCATTTCTGTTTCCTTCATACATATATCAATTAGCATTTGAGGTTGATCATTTTAAAGAATGTTTTATTTACTGTTTATTTTAAATTTAAACACCATCTCTTTTTTAATGGGAAAATTAATTTCTAGATCTAGAGAATTATGGAGACTCCTGTGGTACAGAAAAGGAAGTCTGGACCTTATAGCCACCAGCTGTCTTCTTACATCAGGAAAAGTTTCAGCTAAAATTTAAACTCATTACCTTTTTTTCTGCTGCACACTTTTTTTAAGGGAAGGTAATATTGAAGAAATCCATTTAAAATGCACATCTTGACAAGTTTATATTATAAGAGATGAAGGCAAGCTGTGTCTTCATTAATCTTATTATATTAAGCTACAGTAAATACATTCCATGATTTCGTATTTCATTCTTTATGGGGTTTTCACAACCATAGGTTGTATCCTGTCTTGGATATTGAAATTCTTTCCTATTGTGAAACTTTTCTCAACCCGTTAGTTCTTCTCTGTAATGTGCAAATGGCTTAATAGCAACTTGTTTAAAATATTAAGTAATGTGTGGTGAAGTAGTTTTAAAAAAAATCCCATAAAACTATGGAACTGTGTGATAAATCTCCTCTGTCCCCACTAATGTCGGTCAGAGTTCCTGTTGCTTTTACTTTTATTTATTTGCATTTGTCTTTACCCAAATCTTGTGAAATTAAAATACTTGAATACATATTTTAGATATCAAACTAGTAGATAAGTCTTGTATATTCACCATTTATTCAGTGCAGAGAGAGCATGATGATAAGAATATTAGAAATGGCAGATTTGAAGGGGGCAGCATTCTTGGGCAAGTGGACATGGCATCTTTTGCATACTCTGGGTTTGCTCAGTTTTGCAGGGCAGACAGAGCAAAGGTGCAGCTTAGACTCAGAAATGGTTTTGGTTTGTGCTCTTGCCATCCTTTCTCTTGTGTCTACATTGTTCTCTATCTGGATATGTGCTTTGGGAGTGGATTGAGGTAAACTCGTGTTTCTTTTGGGGTTTGTATTGGGAGCACCACTGAGGGCTTGTTTACGTACAGAAGTTGCACAAGTTTAATTGAAGTAGGATTAGAACCTAATTTAATTAAACTGCTACAAAACCTGTGTGGATGCCCTTATCAGTCTAAACCATCTTATTTCAGTTTAACTTGCATACCTAAACCGATGTAAGCCAGGTTTAAGCCTCCGTAAAAGTATCTACATAAAGTTGCATCATCTTAAGTAAATCTGTTTGGTTTAACTGATTGTGTTATTTTAGAGTGGCTTTGTGTAGATCAGGCCTGTAATTCACAATACATGTGTGTGTGCGTGTGTGGAGGGGACACTCTGGAGCCAGACCAGTGTCTTTATTATATACATTTCTGGCTTGTTCTGCTTCCACATTCATAAAAATGATTTTCTTAGGCCAATATGATCAATGGGCTAAAAATCTGACCTCTTAACTATAAAAGATATTTATTTAGCATGTGAAAATAATAGGATTCTAACTGTGCTCAAATGCAGCCAGACCCACTTAATTTTTGGCCAACAGACACCACTTATGTGAACTGGAAATCTCAATACTTCATAATCTGAGTAAGCCAAGTATTTTATCTTTCTGTGCAATGAAAGAAAGGAAGAAAAAATAAAAAAAGGAGCAAGTATCTTGGAACTCTGTCTCCCATTTCATGTGAAAGTGCTCCTTCTCAGATTGACATTTTTGGTTTTTTGGTCAAAGCAAACTGTACTATGCAATATGTATGCGCCTTTGACCAACACCACTATCAACTCTCATCTCCTGTTTGGTCTTTTGGCTTCTTTCTTGTGTTTGCCTTAGAGTTGCCAACTTTCTACTCACACAAAACTGAACACTCTTGCCCTGCCCGTGCTCCACCCCTCCGCCAATGCCCCGCCCCTTCTCTGAGGCCCCAGCCCCTGCTCACTCCATCCCCCCTCCCTCTGTTGCTCGCTCTCCCCACCTTCACTCACTTGCTCATTTTCAGCGGGCTGGGTCAGGGAGCTCTGGCTGGTGGTGCAGGCTCTGGAGTGGGGCCAGAAATGAGGGGCTTGGGATGCAGGAGGGGGCTCTGGGCTGGGGTAAGGGGTTGGGGTGTGTGTGGGGTCATGTGAGGACTCTGACTGGGGGTGCAGACTCTGGGGTGGGGCTGGGGATGAGGGGTTTGGGATGCAGCAGGGTGCTCTGGGCTGGGACTGAGGGGTTCAGAGGGTCAAGTTTGATCAAGACTGAGAGGGGATATATGTTCCAGAAGGCTTTTTATCCCTCTTGACCTCTCCTTAGAAGTTAAGGGGTTCTCTGTTTTCCAGGGATGTCTACATACAACAGGGATCCTTACAAAAAAACCAAGATTTATTAAAAACACAAATGGAATTAAAAGAAAAGAAACAAGTTTCTTAACATATTTACATTTAAGCTTTGCATAAACTAAACTAGATAAGCCCTCTTCAGCTTAGTTACAGACTATAAAAGAAAAATGAATTGCTTGCATCTCATGAAAACATTTCTCTCTTCTGACTCGTGTCCAAATTTCAAGTAAACTCTTCCTCTGTCCAGGACTCACTGTAAATCCTTTGGATTGGGCTGGTTTACATATTCAGACATATCCCTCCTGGCCTGTCATCTTTCCCTCAGGTGTTAGAATCCATTAACCCAAGAGGGTAAGGTTTCATTCACATTTATACAAGAATCTTGGATCAGAAGTCTCATTTGGGGGCGAAGGTCACGTGTGTTATTTCATAATTACCAGTGGGAATTTCCCCATATTGTTTCTGTCACCAATGATGATATTTTTGTTTCTTTAGATTTAATATGGTGATTGACTTTTGCGCTATACCATTGTTCCTTTTTATAGGAGTTAGCTCATGCCCTCTGGCTGCATACGCTCAGCCTGGGACTCTGCTGTGCACAGAGATAGTTAGATGTGACTCTTTAACATTTCTTTTGTTAATTTTGATAGACCCTAGATCCTCTGTCAAGGCCCCCAAAAGCACAGATTAGGGCTCCCCCCGACACCAGAGTCAAATCACTGCTTTTTCATTATACAGTTGTAGGATACTCTGTGAATGTGAGATTTTGGTGTGTCATAATTCCTAACTTTATACATAATCTATTCCAAGAGTTGCCTGATTAGGCCCTGTGCTGCCGTAATTTGCCCCTTTCAGAGTAGTGGTGCCTAGTGGTCACCCCACCCCATTCTGGTGTGGCCCTTTGAGTTTTTGAAATGTCTGAGGTAGGTAGAGAGAGCTATATACACACATACAAGGACCTAAGATGTATTGATAGAGAGGAAGCGATATTGGGAATAAGTGGTGCTTGGGAGGAAATCTCATCACTGTGTCTTTCAGGGTCCAAGGCCAAGAGTCTTGTGGAGAGGCTGGGGCAAGGCTTCCTTCGCACCGAAGCTGTTTGAGATGAGCTGGGAGAAGGGGACCAGCATAAATGCTGCCTCCTCCTTCAAAGCAGGGCAGACACCAGCAGGAAAAGATGGGCCTTCAGAATCCCCTGAACCTGAGACTAAATGCAGAAAAGGGGCCAACTGAGGGAAGAGCTGGCTAGAGCCCTAGAGCTGGTGAACGTATGACCTAGCTCCAAAGGGGAGCGCTGAGGGACTCCTGTTCTGAGGGAGCAATACCCCTGCTCTAGGAAAGGTGTTGGGTGGGAATGTGGGGTGTGTCTTCTGAACTGTGATGAGAGTGGACCAGGACTCTTATATGGACTTAGAGTGGGGTGACTTGGAGCAACTAACAGAGTGAGTTAAACGTTGTAGAATGACTTAATAAATCAGATCCCACAAGGAGGCATGTGTTTTGGCACAGCCTCCATCTGGATAGTCAATTGAAAGAACCGAGGAGGCGCTGAGTGCAATGCACTTGAAGGGCTACAAGGGGCCACAAATGGGCATTCATAGAATCTGTGAATCTGTGCTGGAGGGCAGTATCCCATGATAGGCCCATTTCAAAGATTAGAGTTCTTTCTCTAATAGCTATCTAGAGACAGTTACCTCTAAAGAAGCATGATTTTCACTTTTCAACTAATTTTTGTGCTCAAGTATTGATTAACTAAGGTTAACTATGGGTCTAGTAGCCCAAACCCTGTTAGCACAAATTAGGATAGTGTTATATGATGTGACGATGCTGCCCATGGGAGCCAGCTGAGGTCACTCAATCAGGGTGAACTGCAAACAGAATGGGGCAGACAAACCCCAAAAGCTGGTGGATATTCCAATACTTAGAATTACCAAGCCAGCACAAAACAGCTTCTATAGTATCTCACTGGTTACTTAGAAGTACAAACAACGCAGTTCCCTTAAAGTGCCCAGCCTCAGACCTCCATCCAGACACACGTCAGATATGATGATGATTATTGAAAAAATTATATTTATATAAAATTTATATAACAGAAAAGGTTCTTCCAACCCCAAAGGATCAGTCACACACCCAGGTTCAGTTATAACTTAGATCCTACCCAAAATACACGCTATAGTCAATTTTTGTTAACTAAACTAAAATTTATTAAAAAAGAAAAGAGAGAGAGTGTTGGTTACAAGATCAATATACATACAGACTTGAATTCAATTCTTGAGGTTCAGGTACATAGCAGAAGTGAGTTTGGAGTTGCCAAAAGTCCTTTTAGAAATAGTCCATAGGTTATAGTCCAATGTCGTTATTCAGGGTGACTCCAGTCAGTGACTGGGAATCTCAATCATTGTGGCTTAAGGTTTCTCCCTCTTGAAACCCAAAGCAGATCTGAGATGAAGAAGGATTGTGTCCCAGGATTTTTGTACATTTCCTGCAGCCTTTTGGCCCGAGAAAACAATATGCTTAACTTTTCTTCTCCTAAACATCATGGCAATTAGCATAGGGTAATTTATCCATTAAACAGTTCAGATACAGATTACCACAACTTTTAAAGAGACATGTAGACAATAATACTATTTCACTCAAGTATCTTCCTAAATATTACTACTCCTTTTTTGATCTTTGAATCAAAGCTATAGCAATAGACAAGACTTGTTTGCTTATATCACAAGACTTGAGCAAGCATCTACCCTTCTACCTTTAACAATACAGGCCTGCATTTCAAAGCTCTATTCATTTACATATCTTCCCATCCAGTCTCTAAAGTTCGGCCATGGGTCAGGTCAGTCTTTTGAATTAATTAACTCTTTCTGGCCCTGTCACCTTTCAATGAAATATTATGTTATACTCATAACGTCACATGTGGATTTAGACAATATGCTTAAAACCATACAGCAGGACAAAATGCTTTTTAAAAATAGTCTCAGGATTCTGGAGGGCTAATAATGGGTCTCTTCTAAATACAGTCTTCTAGTTTAGAAGGCCACTATGCCACTAAAAGTAGTTTAAAGAGACTCAAACATTATATCTCAAACATTAACCCACAACTTTTTTGGGAGACCATCAAGATTTGTTTTATAGGGATGATCATGCCTACCTGTGGGAGAAACTCAGTCAGAAGCTTTTAGAGGTTATGTTTATTGCTAGCGAGGCAAAAGCCAAGTTTCCAAAGTCCTCTCACAAATAAAGTTGGCTTTAAAAGTCCACTTTTGAAGGAAGAATCTCATGAACATCTTTTTACTGTTAATCATAACTTTTAAAAGTTAATGAATCAAGAAAATGAGTCCTTAATTCATAGAGGGTCAAAAATTGACTTCAACAATGCAAAGGTCCTGATGGCACAAGTAATAAACGACACATACAAACGTATTCAGAATTTTCCCATAATTCTTAGGCAACCACGGACAATACAGCAGTGTTTATATTTTCTGAGTTTATCAGATTGAATGATTCCTACAGAGTGTGTGTGTGGGGATGCGGGGATGAGGATGGAGGTAGGGGGACATTGGATTAGTCATACTAGTTGAAGAAAATTGTTGTTGCTTCTCTGCAGAATTCCAGTAAGGTCATAAGTCAGTATGAATATCAGAGGGTTTTTTTTTTTTTACAAGTTTTTGGTACAACAGGTTACATCTGTGACTTTAAAAATATATTCAGCCAGTCCTTTTTTTAAGGGCTCTTTCTCACACTCAAGATTTGATGACTGGTTATCTCCTTTCTCCAAAAATCCTGACAGCTGTGCATATCCCACACTGTTTCCCTTTGAACGAGAATGTAATCCTGCCCTTCCTCATTGATCAGGATGAAACTGATATACCAAGGTGACATTCATGGTTTGGTCTGAATGGAAGCAGAAAAATCTTTTGACTGAGTTGAGTGGGACCATGAGATTGTTGGTGGCTTAGTTAAATAACTTTTTACAAGTGGATATAGGTTTTTTAGTTGTCCCCCCAATAGCCATTATCACCAATGAGAGCTGTTAGAATTTTTCACCTTTTGATTAAAATTTTCAAGCAGTTTGCATTGCCTCACTCTATTCTTGGTCTTGGCTGTATACCAAACACCTGAGACTATCCCAGATCGTATGTCTGTGCTGCAGGCTCTTTGTGTGTGGAGACATATGGAGGTGCCCAACCCCATCTCACTGGCCACAGTCAAAGCCTTTAAACATGCAACTTGGGGAGAGACCGTAAGACTAGTCTGCAGTGCCAGGAGCAGATAAAGCATCTGAAGCAGCTGTAACACAAGGCCATGGGTAGAAACTGGCAATATGCTCCTCCATGTGTCCTTGCTATGAGGCGCTTGACTGGGTGCTTTTCAATGTCCCATGTCAGAGCCTACCATCGTCACCGATGGTGGTATCCTCAACCTGGATGATCTTATTTTCAGATCAAGTGGGTTTTGCCATGATGGAATCTTAAGAACAGGATCAAATTGAAGACTTGGAAGCCTAGAATCTGATGAATCATCTGAGGACATGTTCGGGGACGAACACAGAGAGGGAGACATCACTAGCTAAGGATCCGGTGGTTAGGGCCAATAAAATTGTCGTTGAGGATATACCATGAATTAGAATGTGTTTAACTTCAGTTTGGGGGAAGAAGTTCTGGTATTTGAATGTCCCACCCTAAGTATTATCTAGACCATCCCTGACAGGTGTTTGTCTAACCTGCTCTTAAAAATCTCCAGTGATGGAAATTCCACCACCTCCCAACTCAATTTATTCCAGTGCTTAACCACCCAGACAGGAAATTTTTCCTAATAATCAACCTAAACCGCCGTTGTTGCAGTTTAAGCCCATTGCTTCTTGTCCTATTTTTAGAAGTTAAGGAGATCAATTTTTCTCCCTCCTACTTGTTAACAACCTTTTATGTATTTGAACACTGTTATCATGTCCCTTCTCAGTCTTCTCTTCTCCAGAGTAAACACACCCTTTTTTTTTTCTTCAATCTTCCCTCCTAGATCATATTTTCTAGACCTTAAATGATTTTTGTTGCTCTTCTCTGGACTTTTTCCCATCTGTCCACATCTTACCTGAAATGTGGCGCCCAGAACTGGACACAGTACTCTAGTTGAGGCCTAATCAGTGTGGAGTAGAGCAAAATAATTACTTCTCATGTTTTGCTTATAATATTCCTGCTAATATATCCCAGAATGATGTTTGCTTTTTTTTTTTCCAGTAGTGTTACACTGTTGACTCGTATTTAGCTTGTGATCCACTATGACCCCAGATCCCTTTCTGCAGTACTCCTTCCTAGGCAGTCATTTCCCATTTTGTGTCTGTGCAGTTGATTGTTCCTTCTTAAGTGGAGTACTTTGCATTTTTCCTTGAATTTCATCCTATTTATTTCAGACCATTTCTCCATTTTGTCCAGATCATTTTGAATTTTAATCCTATCCTCCAAAGCACTTGCAACCCCTCCCAGTTTGGTATCGTCTGCAAATTTTATAAGTGTACTCTCTAGGCCATTATCTAAATCATTGATAAAGATATTGAACAGAACTGGACCCAGAACTGATCCCTGTGGGACCTCACTTAATATGCCATTCCAACTTGACTGTGAACCACTGATGCTACTCTCTGGGAACAGTTTTCCAACCAGTTATGCACCCACCTTATAGTAGCTCCATCCAGGTTGTATTTCCCTAGTTTGTTTATGAGAAGGTCATGTGAGACAGTATCAAAAGTCTTACTAAAGTCAAGATATGCCACATCCAGTGCTTCCCCCTGAATCCACAAGGCTTGTTACCTTGTCAAAGAGAGCTATTGGTTTGGTTTGACATCATCCTTATACTTTGCGGTCTGTCCATTTTTGGGACGCTGAAAGAGCTTGGTGGAGGAGGGTGTTTGAACCAACTCTGTCCTCTACATCCTGGTTCAGAATTCTGTTGATGTTTCTCCTAATTTTCTTCCTCTCCTGGTTGGTTATGATAATTAGTTGGTCAATTAAATTAATGGGGAGGGCATACTTGCTCATACCATCTAACCAAATCTCTCCATTCAGTGATATGCTGTTCAACCACCGAAGCCTCAAAATTTCCTTTGGAAATGGAACTCCACCCTCATAGAACCTTACCACTAGCTTGAAATGCTACATTTCTTTTCCATCTGGTACTTGTAAGAGATCTATATTTTCAAGGGGTTGGTCAGCCTGAAAAAAACATAACCAAAACTGGTAACAGAGTCCTTGCTAGAACTTTAACTGCTCCCCTCCATCACTACCATATCCCTGCTCAGCCAGGCCCAAATTTAAAAAAAAATTGTTATGACTGTTAAATTATCTTATCATAATGTCTCTCTGGTCTTGCAAAATTTGCAGCAAGCAACTTCTGAACAGAATCTCCCACAAATGAGAGCTCTAGACATTCCAAAAATGCTAAAAGTTGTAGCAGTCTTATTTTCATGTACCACATAGCATCCCTTATTTCCCTTGCCCACTTGGATCCAGACCTGGTTTGATAGGTGCACTTTCTGGTTACCTATCCTAAGGCTACAAGCCAGCAATGTAATGAGCCAACTCCAAGTGAAAATACTCACCTTCACCCTTGCGGATGTTGTGCAGGGCATAGCAGGCTGCAATCATATGGATGGCATTGACCACACTGACACCCAGATGGTTTTGTAGGCAACACCATCTTGCCTTCAGCCAGCTAATGCACATTCCACCACTGTCCTGCACCTGCTACACATTTCTGAAGGCAGAAGTCGGTAATATCACCATCTCTGATCGTGCTCCAATTTCTCTTCACAGAGATACTGGTCATAGTGCTACAAAATCTACAAGATGGAAGTTAAAACACATATACCTAAATTTCCTCAGATGATTCAAACATCCATTACCAGCTCCTTGAAGGAAAATACAGATACTATCTCCTCTACTACAACTTCATGGGAAGCTTTAAAGGCTACATTAAGGAGCGAACACATAAAATTCTCATTTGAAAAGAAAAAAGAAAGGAAAATATTGCTTAATGCTTTGGCAAAGAAAGTTGCTACACTTGAAAAAAAATAGATTACACAGAATAATGAGCTTTTCCACTCATTAGCTCAAAATAAAATAAAATGAATGTGTATCCACCAAAATCAATTCATGCTTAATAGAGTTAAACAGAGGCATTGTGAATGGGGAAATAAAGCAGGCAAAGTCCTAGAGTGGAAAATTAAAATGGCTTCATCCAATAAATTTATATCCTTTTTGCTGTAGCAGGTCTTTCCGTACTGGAACCTGATACAATTAACAGACAATCCTTTTATTCCTCTCCTGGTGAATTCAGTTGCAATCTATTTAACCAGTTCAGGGAGGGGCTACCCTAAATACATTTTTGCTACCTCAAACTGGTTATATGGAGGAAGATATCTCTCTACTAGAAGTTAAGCAGGTAATTGTCTCACTCAACTCGGGCAAAGCACCTGTGCGTAATGACATTCCAGCAGAATTTTATGACATTTATCAATCAATTAGTACTTATACCGTCAGAAGTCTATAATGAAATGTTTACAAAAGGAAATAATGTAAATAATATTTACAAAAGACATGAGGTTAATGATAATTACCCAAGTCTTAAAAAAAAAAAAAAAAAAAAGAAAAGGCTAGTGTAGCAATTACTGCCCCGTTTCTCTGTTAAACACTATAAATTCTGACAAAGATCACGCTTAAACAGCATTGCTCCATCAATCATTCTTGCAGATCAGGTGAGTTTTATTCGCACAGATTAGTGGTTGGCAGTACTCAAAAGATATTCCACTTAATCCACCAGGCACAAACAAATGATGTTTTAGCTGCTATTTTATCGTGAGATGCTGAAAAGGCCTTCAGTCCAATGGAATAGCCGTACCTACAAGTGATCCTGAGAAAATTAGGATTTGGATCTAAATTTCTGATCTGGATTGATATTAATTACAAATTACCCCTTGCCTCTGTTCTGACAAATTATGTTCTCTCCTCTGCTTTTCAGTTAAATAGAGGAATATGTCAGTGGTACTCTCTGTCACTTTTACTATTTGACATAGCCACGGAACCTGTAGCAGCCTATATCAGACAGACACCCTCCATTGAAGGAATTACCATGCAGGATAAGGAGTACAAGATTAGTCTATCCACAGACCATAGTCTACTCACTGTCAAAAATCCTTTGTGTTCCATTCCACTATCTGCAGTGAACTACTTCTGTGAGATATCAAGATTTTGGATAAACTGGAACAAGTCTCAGGTGACTGGTAGACCAAATCCATCTCAAATACAGTCATTCTCCTTTCATTCATGTAATGAGAACCTACCTAGGCATAAGGATATTCTCTAATTTATCAAAGATATTATCTGCAAACATGGATGTCCTACTCAGAGAAGGGACAAAAGACATGGAGAAATGGTATTCATTACTAATATCTTTATTGGAAAGATAGAAGCTATTAAAATGAATATAGGACCAAGATTAATGTGTATATTTAGCTTAATTCCACTTAAATTTCCTGCTTCAACTTTCACAAGAATAAATAGTTGTACAATTCTTATGGAATGTGGGGGATAGGATTACCTGACTTGTATTTATTTCACCTCATTACAAATCTTAATTGAAAAGTACCATGGTTCTCTCCCACTAACTATTCCCAAACCTCAATGTGGTTTGAGATTGAAGAAAAATTAGAGTGTTAATCCCTTTGGTGCAATCCCTGTGCATTTCCATTTTTGAAATGGTTGCCTGCACCTTTAAGGAAAAAAAATTTACATCCTCTTGAGTGTTCTTCAGAAAATCAAGTTCATTACCACGTCTAACCACACCAACTCTCCTTCCATGCTAATCTGGAATAATCCCCTATTTAAATTTGCCAAGAGCTCAAAATTTGTGTGGTTTACCAAGGTCTTATTAACTATAAAAGATATTATTGAATGGACATCTTTAGCTTCCTTCACATATCTTCATGATAAATATCGGCTGCCAATTGAGCAAGGTCCTTTCTGCAATAAGCTTTGACTCAAAATTATAAAGGAGCTGGGGAATAACACTTCACTTGATTTGCACCTTAAGAAGTATGTTAGTCAAAAACATTTTGTGGTAACATGCAAATGACTGAATTCCTTGATTTAGCCTATTTACTATACTATAAAAGAAAAATGGGAAAGGAGCTAACCATCTCCATTTCCTCTGACAGATAAGATAATGTTTGGCGCAATATACACAGAACATCCAGTTTTTGTGTTTCTTTCAGAACAAAATTCTAAACAGATATTATTAGACTCCAGAGCAATTTCATAAAGTTAGACTCACCCCACATAGTACATGTTGGAGATGTGATCGCTTCAGTGCAAACCTGCCTCATACAGTCTTTGAATGTCAAAAGATATCCATGTTTTGGAAGGAAGCATGTGGTGCTCTTTATAAGGTGGCCAGTTTAAGGGTTTCTCTCATGTCAAGCCACTGTGTTTTGGGCATTCTAGAAGATATACCCCGTTTGAGCAATGCCAGGAAACCACTTATAATGGTCAAAAGAATCATTTTGCAAAAATGGAAATCTGCTATTCCCCCCACAATCTTGGATTGTCTAACTGAGCTAACCAACCCTGCCCACATGGAAAATCTATAAAGGCACAAGATCTAGTTTTGGAGATACTTGGTCTTTCATGAGAGCATTACAAACTGACTCCAGATAGATTGGGCTTCTGATGCTTCTCCCCTTTTATGGGGCTTGTTAGGGAATTATTTATCTTACAATGGTCAGGAATATTTATCTATTAATATTGCATACTGTGTTTTTGTTAAATATATACTCCTGCTGTTTTTTGTCATTGTATTTGAACATGTCTGTATGGATACGTTAAAACTTCTGAAAAAGAAAATTAAATAAACATTTTTAAAACCTATCATAAGGTTATCAGCATTGCACACATCCGTTTTATGTAACATCCATTCTTTCCTTTAATATCCACTTGTGTTTTAAAATACTGACATGTTTAAGTAGTTTTGAAAGATGTTTTATCTAATGTTGTAAATGAGACAAGGTCAGGCTTATACTCCTGTACTGCAGCTTCCATTGTCTTCTCATGCTCTGATCAAGATGAATGAACTTTTTGTACCTCCTATCAAATCAGGTATTTAAGTTGATCTTGTACAATAAACATCCCTTTGTCAGTCGCAATTCTAAAGAAGTGCTATTTTCAGTGAAGTAAGCCAGCAGTGATTGTCATGGATCAAGGAGGTTTGCTTGAGAGAGAAGATCTGGTTTTCTTCAGCATTTGTATTTGGAGAATAGCTGGTTGCACATCATGTGTTTAAAATTTCCATTCATTATCAATTTGACAGCTACAGAAGACAGATCTTGACTTTCTCCATCAATTCGTTCCTTTTAACAAGGAAACTAATTTTAGAACATTTGCTAGAAAACAAATGCCTTTAAGTGTGTGTTGATATTTTTAGAGTGTTTTCAATTATTTGTCAGAATAGTCTCACTTCATTCTACTTCATGCAAAGAAATAACTGGCAGCAGTGACAGTAGTTATTGACTGAAATATTAAGGCATTTACCACATTGTTGTACAATAGCGTTGTTATTTACAGGCAGATCGGTTTGAACTTGCGTAGCTAAGAGTAAAATCTCTTTTTTTTCACTGGAAATTGTTATGGAATGGCACTAGGAGAGTATAAATCCCATTTCCAGGTCAAGGAATCTGTTTATTATAATCTCCTAGTTTGACATTTTAAAAGTGACTAGTAGGTTTAGCCACACAACTCTTTTTAATTTGAGTGGAAGTTGTGTGACTGAATCCCATAGTCTGCTTTGAAAATCTGAACCGTACCATTTGGTGTTTTTGTTGTTTTGACCTTTGTGTATATTTTTGCAGATGTGAGCTGACAAAGTTAAGTTTGGATGGTCAGCTGTGAACTGAGTGAATATCAGTGAACTGTGTTATAAAATATTAAATGATAGCGTGGAACAGCCTGGATCCCTTAGCTGTTTTCTTGACGACATTAAAATGTTTGAGTTTTCTTTAAAAGTGTTAATATTTTTTTGGTGTTAGCTGAATGCCATCAAAAACAATTCCACCTCAACCTTTTCTGATGAAGTTTCTGAATTCTGACAATGCTATTGGAATTGAGCTACTTAATGTGAATCTAAGGGTACGTCTACACTTACCGTCCCGGTCAACGCGGTGAGTTCGACTTCTCGGAGTTCGAACTATCGCGTCTGATCTAGACGCGATAGTTCAAACTCCGGAAGCGCCGCGGTCGACTCCGGTACTCCACCACTGCAAACGGCGGTGGCGGAGTCAACCTTGGAGCCGCGGAGTTCGACCCCGCCGCGTCTGGACGGGTGAGTAGTTCGAATTAGGGTACTTCGAATTCAGCTACGCTATTCACGTAGCTGAATTTGCGTACCCTAATTCGAACCCCCTTTTTAGTGTAGACCAGGCCTTAGGCTCAAAACATTTTAAGTAGCTTATTGAAAACTGAACTGAAAAGGTCAGGAATTAAGGTCCTGCATATGATAGTGGAGAGCCTCACACTGGCTACTGGGCCAGCCAGTCTGTGTTTCAGTATAGCTTTGCACTTGCACCATAAAGATTCTACACCTCTCTTTCGCAATGACTTAACCCAAATGGATTTCCATTTCCTGCTGAACTGGTCACATGAAATTAAGCAGTGTTGTGAAAGCTAGTTTTCAGCACCTTTTGCAGACAGCATCTCATGTTGTAATAAAAAGAGGAGAGAAATTCATTCGGATATAAATCTGGAAGTGGGTATTCTGAATTTGAAGTGGAGTAACTGAGAACAGAAAAAGGCCTCTCTTCCCATCCTTGGTAAAATCTCACCTTGTTACTAGTGTATGGATTTAATGATGAAATATATAATTCCATCATTAAAATGAAAGTGTGATTTCAAGCTGAATGAAAGCAGAAACACCTTTTTATATTTCCCTCAAACCATGTATAATTCTCCTCATCTTGCTTTTGTTGTCACCCTATAGTTTTTTACTCTCCTTGTTTTGGTGGAGTTCTTCCCCTATGCTTTTTCTAGTAGACGCTCCTTTGTTTAGATATCTCTGAAGTTACTACTTTAAAAAAACACCTAAATAAATATATAACAGATGCACAGTGCACCTTAGAATTACGTGATTGCACTGTGACCAAAGAACTTTCATTGTACCCCCTCATGATCAAGTTTTAGCAGCTCATGTGGTGTACATCTGTGGCCTTTTGGCAGTATGCTTTTGCTGCGTGCTTTGTTGCATGGGAGACTCTCAGCTTTAGAGTTAATCTTGTGTCTTTATTCATGGCTCATTCTAAAAGTTTTGGAATTTCTCTTTATGTGACTGTGAACAAAGCTGCTAAAGTTCTAAATACTGTATAATTAAATAGGAGCAAATAAATACAATCAAAGTTACAGGTATGGATTTTCTCTTTAATTAGATTGTCATACTCTTCATTGAACTCCACTTTTTCCCCTCTCTCCCCCCTTGAAGGTCATAAGGATTGTAATTGTAAGTAAAAATTAGTAAAAGCAGCAAAGAGTCCTGTGGCACCTTATAGACTAACAGACATATTGGAGCATGAGCTTTCGTGGGTGAATACCCACTTCGTCGGATGCATGTAGTGGAAATCTCCAGGGGCAGGTATATATATGCAAGCAAGAAGTAGGCTAGAGATAATGGGGTTAGTTCAATCAGGGAGGATGAGGCCCTCTTCTAGCAGTTGAGGTGTGAAAACCAAGGGAGGAAAAACTGCTTTTGTAGTTGGCAAGCCATTCACAGTCTTTGTTTAATCCTGAACTGATGGTGTCAAATTTGCAGATGAACTGAAGCTCAGTAGTTTCTCTTTGAAGTCTGGTCCTGAACTTTTTTTGCTGCAGGATGGCTACCTTTAAATCTGCTATTGTGTGTCCGGGGAGATTGAAGTGTTCTCCTACAGGTTTTTGTATATTGCCATTCCTAATATCTGACTTGTGTCCATTTATCCTTTTCCGTAGGGACTGTCCAGTTTGGCCGATGTACATAGCAGAGGGGCATTGCTGGCATGTGATGGCATATATTACATTGGTGGACGTGCAAGAATGAACCGGTGATGGTGTGGCTGATCTGGTTAGGTCCTGTGATGGTGTCGCTGGTGTAGATATGAGGGCAGAGTTGGCATCGAGGTTTGTTGCATCAAGGTTTGCTGAGTTAGAGTTACTATGAATTTTCACCAGTAACTGCACACTGCACCATAGTAACTCTAACTCAGGAACCAATCCATGCAACAAACCTCAGTGTTGTTTTCCTGTATCCCATCTTACTATTAAGCCTCACTGTGGAGCTGGGAAGCATACAAATAGCTGGCTATGTAAGGCTACTTTTTTTTGTTTTTAGCTATCCTTCTGCAGGATTTCAGCCTCCTGAAGTACTGTAAATACTCATATAACCTCTCACACATATGCACAATGTGATTATTATTTTTTCCATGAATGACAAGCCATAAAAGTTTTTGCTTTGTAAAGAAATGCAAGTAATGGAAGACATGTGATATGCAATACACTGGAAACCACACATTTCAGTGCCTTAAAAAATTACTTGACTCTATATTCATATGTCCTTGCAAGGTTTGTTTGTCAGCTACAAAGTGAAGTAATGCAGAGTCACTTGTGTTGACATGCAAGGTTAAGAGGTGCACAAGTGTACTTTGTGAATGGTGGAGAGGGCAATGGGTTATCATGAGGAAACTGGTGAGCTATTTACTTATATGAAAGCAGATTAAATTATTTGATCAATTAAGAAATATCTGAGCAATATTTAAAACTTGGTGCAGTAAATGTGTCTACAGAATCCTAATTGTGCTTTATGCAAAATATCTGAAATTGAACGTTTTAAAGACAAAGAGAATTGTGAATGGAAAACTAGCAGTTTGCAAGTATTTGAGTAGTAGAATATTAAAATGTAATAGGAGTCCTAATACCACCATACTTACACTTTTTATCTGCAGCAGCATAATCATACTTAAATGCTTTTCATGCCTAAGGTCCCAAAATGTTTGCAGATTGATTAAAGTAAACAAAACTATACACACAGATCACGTAATCCACCTGTCAAGTATTGCCAGTACCTGGGTGAAATGTGTCAAATGTTTAACAGCACAAACTCTTGTTTGGACAGAAAGTGAAAACTTATTTTCTGGGAAAAAATCAGACAGTAGATAGATAAAATGTAATTACAGAAATTTGAAATTTGACCAGGATACTGGGACTAACATCTCTATTCTTTTTTGTCAAGTGTTATGAAATCCTTAACTACAAGAGGTCAGGACCTAAGTCAAGTGGTCAGGACCTCAGTTTTATGTCTCATCTGAAAGGCAGCACCTTCTGTACAGTCTCCCTTAGCACTAGCTTAGTACTGACTGAGCAAAGAACACTTGTCTGCGGCACCTTATGTTCCCTGGAGATCTTTCATTCAAGTACTGACTTAGTTCTTAGCTGTTGTTTATATTGTGGTATCACCCATAAAGGGGATTGTTGAAACACCTAGGAAGAAACCGTCCCTAGTTTAGTTTATGATCTAATTTGAGACAAGATGTGGCAAATTGGAATGAGGATAAGGTCATAACAGTTCTCTTGGTTGCAGTTATGTGAACAACTTGAGGGTTCTGAATCATTCAGAAACATTGAATTTTGTTTTGTTTCAGGATGAGCCATTGCTAGGTGGCTTATTCTTGTAGATGGCATGGTAGAAATGGCAATCTAAGTGTGATGGGGTGTACATACCCCACCCTATAGCAGGGAGAGCATGAATTGGCTTCCAAGAGAACCCGTTAGAGTGATTGCCCTGCACCAGAGAAGTTGCTTATCCTGCCAGCTAGAAAGGGAGCGATCCACAAATGTGATTACTTGGACATAGACGGGAATAGAAAAGGGGAAGTAGTGAAGAGGTTCTGAGAGGGAAGGGGAAATCACCCTCTCCTGGGCATAGTCACAAGAGATGCAGGCAGCTCCCTGAACTGGTTCTGATCTAGTAGCCTAAGGATCCTAGGGTATGGCTGGTTTGTTCAGTATTGAAGTCATCTGTGCTTTGTTCTGGTTTTGGGAGGAGTATGCCATTCCCATGCTCCTCCCAAAACCAGGCCACCAATCAAATATTGCAAACTCCCCCCCCCAGTTTGAATATAATGCCTCCACAAAGCGTTCAGTCCATAATCACTTTATCAAAGGGTCAAATTCAGGTCTTAAAAGTATATTTCAGGTAGTTTCTGAGCTTGTTCTCAACCTTTTTTATTGTAATATTCTGGGATACTTGGATCTCTCCCCCAGTATTTTAAGTAATAATGCAGAATTGCCAGTCAGAATATATCTAACTTTTCTGAAACATCCTTCCTGGCTTTCTAATGCTGGCCTCTTTCTTTACATTGGAATGGGTAGACACATAGGGGTGCATTTTCAAAGGGTTGTATGGTGTTTTATCTGTGCAATGCCCATGGATTTTGCTAAGAGTTGCATGATTAATGATTTCAAGCTGAATGAAAGCAGAAACACCTTTTTATATTTCCCTCAAACCATGTATAATTCTCATCATCTTGCTTTTGTTGTCACCCTATAGTTTTTTACTGTCCTTGTTTTTGGTGGAGTTCTTCCCCTATTAATGATGGTTTGTATAATAATTTTAGTATGTACTTTCAAGGTCCATGCATTTTACTGTGTGAGATACCAGTTCCAGGGTATTCTATATGATGTTTTGCCAAGATGGAACCACAGTTTTTTCCCCTCTAATGGTCTAAACATGGTTTAATTTCTTTCAAGATGAACTTTACAAAACTCTTACTCTGAAGTTTTAAAGTATATATGTATGAGTGACATGCTCTGCTGTATTAAGAAAGTAAGTCTGACTCTCTAAAGCTGTGAGAAAATGTAAAAATGGAATTTTAAGATAACTTAATTAAAATATGATTTAAGAGTTTAAAGATCATTAGTGGAAGAGAGAAATATTTTGATCTTGACAATTTTGACCTTCTGAAAGAGTTGGCTTATTTTATTGAATTGAATTGAAATGAATTTCAGTAACATAGCCAACCATTCTGGATACACTCAAACCAGCCATGTTGAGACTGATTTAAATGTAGCCTCAGAATCTTTGTCATGCTAGGTTTCAAGTTCTGTAGGACCAGTGCACCAGATGCCTACAGGATGGCAAACATTGCGAGGAGACCCACATAATGCTGTGCTTGCACTGAGTCTGGGCGGGCAAATAAAATGTCAAAAAACAAAACAAAAAACAAATCCGTTCAAGATTTTAGCTTTTTAGAATCTATACTAACATATAGCATCACATGAAGAGAGCAATATTGAAAGACTTTCAGACATTTACAAATCCCATTTGCAAAGCTCTGTTGCATCACTCATTCTCAATCTACTTGTGTGATTGAACTTTCTGCATGGGAAATTACATTTAAGATATACTTTTAAAACAGCCACAGTAGAAACAGTGGCCATTATTTTGGCCATTATTTATTTGCACTTTGACTACTCTTTTTAAACTGTTATATTATTATATATTATTTTTATTGCCCAATGGCGAGAATTTTATATTAAATTTTAAAAGACAAAAGGACAAACTAATACACTATTAGTAAATTAGATTTTACTTCCATATAGTGCACATTTTGTGGACAGCTCTATTTTACAAAGAGTGTCAATTTTCTAGAATGTTATTTTCTATATAATATACTAATTTATTGAACAATTCTTCAAAGTCTTTGAAAGATGTGTATGAGACTTTTGTTCCCAAGAGGACTACTGTGCATTTTGTTGGGTAAGAATGAGATGTAGATTATGAGGGAACAAAGACGTAAAGCAGGTCATACCTCTTGTTAACGTTAATAAGCAAATACGTTAATAAGCAAAACTGACATATTAGGTCATGGACTACTTTCCGCTCTAGGGAAAGGCAGAGAGACGCTGGGCTGAAGTAGGCTGTGTGTCCCTGCATTAAGCCGCAACAGCTGTAGTTTGACATTTCTGTGCTGAGGATTGGCTAGCGTTCATTTTGGATCATATTAGTTTTTTACACATTCAACCTCTTGTATTCGTTTTGGCTTGGAACAATTAGTAGATGTACAGTATAAAGCTGAGGAAAAAAGTGCCTTCTATTTAATGTGCTCAGCCGGTAATATTTAACAAACAGGCTGTATATTCCTATGGAAACCAGACAGTAAACACCATTGAAAAAAGATCTTTCTAAAATCTATCATATGAGTAGTTAGTTCATTTAAAAGCATTATCTTCTACAAAGTATAATGATTGTTTTACCGCAGCCCTAAATATTTATAAAAATGGCCCTGTTCTCTGATATTTCCAAACTTTGTCTTTCAGTGGTATAATGGTACAATGCTTATTGGATTATAACATGAAAATTAAAATGATTGCCACCCTTGCGATTTACTTACACAATCAGAGTTTTAGAATCCCTGCCAGAAAAAAAACTGATGGCTTTTCTTTTTACCACCAGACAGTTGCAAACTCAATTTATAATGGACTTGTGTCTACCTTAAACATTCTGCAACTGCAATTGGTTGTTACTGCTGAAAAGAAGCCTGTGACTTAGCTGGCGTGGAGGCTTCTGCTTAGTCCAAGACAGGGTGGTTCCTCTAGGTCACTCACTGACTGTACAATAACAACGGAAAAGCTTGCATCATTGCTGTCTTCACAACACTTTTGAATTATAAGGACTTCTTTTTGGACTTCTTCTTTTCAGCCATCATAAGGCCACAAAACAAACTCTTTCCATATTTTAATATGTATCATTGTTCCTTTTTCTTTTATGAATTCAGAATATCTTTTTAACTTAAGTTGCTCAGTTAAAAAGTTTATAATTTTCTCTCTATGCATGTTAACCTATTCATGGTCCCTATTCCATTATTTTTTATTTTATTTTACTTTAGGAATAGGAAGTGTTCCTTCAGTTCGCTAAATTCTCCCATTCAAGGTTCTGCATTGGCCAACTTGTTTTTCTGTGTAAAAAGGGAATATACAGCTTTCATGTCTGCTGTTTCTGGATTGGCTTTAGAGGATAGCTCCAGAGCAACACAAACCTCCCAGTGCTCCCGGTCCCTGCTCATCCTGGCACTGAGGGACAAAACTTGGACACAAACTCTGATCAGTTCTGTGGCAGTTATGTCAGCTGTCATTGTTTATTTCCTCATAAGTAGTACAAGTGAATGAAAGAAGTCAGTCAGGTGGAGAGAAACTCTCACTGCCATTTCTAGCGCATGTTATTACCTAATATGTCCGTTCTGTTAGGAGAAGTTGGACATTTGTGTATTGGGTGGCAGCCTTAGTTGGCAGCATCTGCCTCCTGCCCCCAGGGTGTGAAATGGGAACCCAGGCATTCCCTGGATCTCCTGCAGGCTCTGCACCATGGAAGCTGGAAGTTTGGATCTTCCTGAGTATTTTTATGATTTTTAATATAATTATGAATGTGGTCTACATTTCATTTGCTTTAACTTTTGTTCTTTCTATGTCTACCACAAACAGGCTATTTGTCTTGTTGCTGGAGAGAGATGTCTTAGTTAAAAGTCACTACATCGTCAAAAAAGGTTTCCTTTAAACTTGTGACCCAGGGAATCATGATTCCATATAATGTAAATGTTCGTTCTTTCTTGGCTCTCAGACTTAAAGAACAGAGAGAGAATACTAAGCATCCACACAACATACCGTGTAACCATTTCACAAGAGGTAAAAAATCCATTTTAAACCACAACTCTCTTCATTTTCCATCCATAAATTGTATTGTATATTTATATCATCAGTGGGAAAGCACTATATTAAATACAGTAGATTTTATATGGAGAAACAGCATCGTGAATATTGTAAAAAGCTTCATTGATACAGGGAGTATGCTTCAATGAGCTCTGTCTCCTTTCAGATTAAGGATATTTCTTCTCTGGAGAGTTAACTAAGGGCTTGGCTACACTTACAAATTTGCAGCGCTGCAGCAGGGTGTGAAAACACACCCTCTCCAGCGCTGCAAATTGCGGCGCTGCAAAGCGCCAGTGTAGTCAAAGCCCCAGCGCTGGGAGCGCGGCTCCCAGCGCTGTCCGTTATTCCCCACAGGGAGGTGGAGTACGGACAGCGCTGGGAGAGCTTTCTCCCAGCGCTGGTGCTTTGACTACACTTAGCGCTTCAAAGCGCTGCCGCGGCAGCGCTTTGAAGTGTAAGTGTAGCCAAAGCCTAAGTTATCTACACTGGAGTTACTTCTCTTGAGTTAGCTTACCTCAAGTGGGCATGGCCATACTGCAAAATAATACACGAGCTACTGTGTCCAAACTAGTGTTGCACACATTCATAGGTAGCAGTAAAACTTTTGGGGGATATATTCTCTGGTTCTTTGCACTGCAGTAAGAAGAGCCACTCTATGAATTCTTTACCAGTGACTTGTGGGAGAACTTGTCTGGTCTTTGTTGGCACACTGGGGAATTGTGGGAAGGCTTTGGATGATTGGTGGTACTTGAATGAAGCTAGCCTGTGTCTGCACTGCAGAGTAGTCATGTTAGCAGCTTATGAGTTGTGCTAACTGGACCTCAGTCTGTACCACAATGGACCTGCCAGTTTGAGTTAAAAGCACCACTGTACTTGATATTAGGAATTTTGTGTGTAGATGAAACTTGTGTTAGGGTCAGCACTTGAGTTATAACTCGAGTTAACTTTGCAGCGAAGACAAGCCCTTAAAGAGCAAGGGGTTCGAGAGGTGAACCTTGCAAATCTACAATAATGGCCACCTATTGATTGGTAAAGAATCCAAATTTAAATGGGTCAAGACAGTGCTTTGTCCTATCTTATTAGCAGGTGGGTGCTTCTGAGGAGTGGCTTTGGACACTTCTGATGGAGAAGCAGTGACACACAGGGAGCAGTAGAAAAACCTGAGCAAAAATATCAGCCACACCATGAAAGTTCTGGTGAAAACCAAGCGACTCACTGCTACTAGCTAATGCCCTGAGTCACTACATTGGGTGGTACAACATCTAATGATAGAGGCCATTATCCATAAAAGAGTATTAATCAGGGGTATACCAATTAAGCACAGGAATCAAATGTATTGAATTGTAGTTTAGATAGTGGTTTCCTGGTCATTAAAGAGTAGATGTAAAATTAAAACTTACAGTATGATAAATGTTTACTACTAAATAAATAATTTTAACTTGTATATTCTTAGTATTTACTAATATTATTACAAATTTAATTGTTGGAAATTATGCTTCATGGAATTGTCTTAGTGCTTGCATTTTGCCTTAATGAGAACATCTGTCATTCTTTTTGTTAAAAGCAGAAGCTGGCAGTTTAGAATATGAAGAAGTAGGTTTGGAATCAGCTGTGTGACTCCTGTATTTCATTAGCCAGACAGAATATATCTCTAATAATCTCATTTTTAATAATCAGGGTATAAACTGATAAGATGACTAAGCAGAAACAAAACCCAGGAACAGCCAGTAAAGTTTGACCAGTGGTAGAGTGTGACACTGAGACTCCTTGGCAAAAGCGTCTCCTGTTCTCTGCAAACAGCTCTCTCACCTCAGACCTGACAAACTCACTAGACCAAACACATGTCTTACAGGATAATTATCCATAAAGAGTAATATGTAAAGTATCTACAGAAACCTCGTAACATGTTAGATTCATAATTGTTGCGAGTAATATGTGAGGAATTGAAAATATGCTTTAAGTACTTGGAATAAAAATTGGTCACCAGTGGTAACGTCTTGGTGATGGCCCATTCAGGCAAGGAGGAGTTCTCTCCTTCCTATTTAGCCGATGGGGTATTGCAAGGCTCAGTTGTCTAGCCTTGTTCCGTCTCAAGACTATTAATGGAAAACCATCAGAGACAGTGACCAGGATCAAAACCACTTGGAGGTGAAAAAGGAGCTTTACAACACAGTGGTTCGCCCTATATGTAAACAAAAACAAAAGGTTGTGTTTTCAATATAACATTGAAGAGGGAGAAGCATTTTGTATCCATTCACTGAGGAAACCCTGTAAAGAGGGGTGCTTTCATGAATGTTTGGATCCTGGTTCTTGTGAAGTTAGCTAGCTCTGCAATGGATTGAACTCTGGGGAGAAAGCTGGCTAGCCCGGGCTTCTGTTTTATGTTTTTGTTTTTGTTTTATGTTGTAACTGTTTACATCACTTTCTTTCACTTTTAGTTAAATCTTTATTCTTTCTTAAATAAACCTACTTTTGTTTTATGAAAGTGCTCCCAAGTGCTGTGTGGTTTACATGAGTGGTGGTTTAAGGTAAAACTGGACACTGCACCCTTGGGATGTGGGGAGGGCAGAGGATCTGGAATCATCATGAGTAGCCAGTGTCAGAGGCTGGATGTCACAAGGGAACGATTCAAGAGGGACTGGGGTGCACTTCTTGTTAACCTGCAAGCTGAAGACAGGGCTGACATAGCCGAGAGGAGAGTATGTGAGTGGCGAAAAAGCTAGTGGTGTTAGGAAGCTGACACTCAGCCATGCACAGGCAAGACTCCCTTATGCTGGAGGCAGGGAGTAACAAGGTGACTCACATTCCTGGTGCCCCAGGAAATGTCACAGAAAATCAAAAGAAGGTAAATAAACAAAAATACTTCCCCAGTGTGGGAATCAACCCAACCTTTGAGGCCAGAGCAGTGAGCTCCGACTCCCACCAGGTATTCTCCCACTATTGTCAACCCCAGACATTCAAAAATCATGACCCCAAAATCATGAATGGCTTAAAAATCATGACATTTTAAAAAGTACAAGTTGGGATCATTTTATTTCCTTTCTATTTTTTGAGCCACTTGGGTCATATGTTCAAGCTTTTCTCTGCAAAGAAACTTTCATTTTTTTAAATAGAAGCTGAGATTCTCACAATCTTTCGTTTCCAGGATCTAGAACTTTAAATAAAACAGCAAATATTGTGATAGTTGGAAAGATTTTTCTCCTACTGTCCTTTCAGCTGCTGGCCCTATACTTTAGAGGAAAGGAAAGGTGATTCAATATCTGGACCTTGGGGACTGGATTAGTGTCTCTGCAGTCTCTCACACTGGGTTTTTGACTGTGTGGTTAAAAACAAAATGCTGTAAAATACAGTGCTAAACATTTCAGATCTAGGTTCCAGCAAGGATAAAATTACAGAGGTTGTGGATGGAGCATAGTGATAATAAGTTGTTGGCTTGTCTACACACGGGTTTTAAACCAGATCAAACTGAGTAAATGCAGTTTGAAAATGCTTGCATATAATCATAGGACTGAAGGGGACCTCAAGAGGTCATCTAGTCCAGTTGCCTGCATTCATGGCAGGACTAAGTATTATCTAGACCATCTCTGATAGCTGTTTGTCTAGCCTGCTCTTAAAAATCCCCAATGATGGTGATTCCAGAACAATTTATTCCAGTGATTAGGAAAAACTTCCTGTCAGGTTGGTTAATGTCCAATCTAAACCGCCCTTGCTGCAATTTAAGCGCGTTGCTTCTTGTCCTATCCTCAGGTGTTAAGGAAAAGAATTTTTCTTCCTCCTCCTTGTAATGTTTTATGTTCTTTAAAACTCCTGATACCTCCCACCCTTATTTGCCTCAGTACCACAGAAGTGCCTTAAATGCACAAAGAAAACTGCAAAACCAAAACTGTTCTGTCTCCTCTGTCTTCTCTTCTCCAGACTAAACAAACATCATTTTTTTCACTCCTCCCTCATAGGTTATGTTTTCTAGATCTTGAATCATTTTTGTTGCTCTTCTCTGGGACTTCCTTTAATTTAATCTTTCCTGAAATGTGGATACAATACTCAAGTTGAGGCCTAATCAGTGTGGATTAGAGCAGAAGAATGACTTACTTACTTATAACACTCCTGCTAATACATCACAGAATGATGTTTGCTTTTTTTTTTTTGCTTTTTTTTGCAGTAGTGTAATACTGTTGACTCTCATTTAGCTTGTGATCCACTATGACCCCCACATCCCTTTCCGTAGTACTCCTTCCTAGGCAGTCATTTCCCATTTTGTATGTGTGCAACTGATTGTTCCTTCTCAAATGGAGAACTTTGCATTTGTCCTTATTGAATTTCATCCTATTTACTACAGATCATTTCTCCGTTTTGTCCAGTTCA
This sequence comes from Mauremys mutica, assembly GCF_020497125.1. Taxonomy (NCBI): domain Eukaryota; kingdom Metazoa; phylum Chordata; order Testudines; family Geoemydidae; genus Mauremys; species Mauremys mutica. The sequence goes on from NC_059077.1 coordinate 49,966,327, forward strand.
TTTTGAATTTTAATGCTATCCTCCAAAGCACTTGCAACCCCTCCCAGCTTGGTATTGTCTGCAAACTTTATAAGTGTACTCTCTATGCCATACAGCAGAATTTAAGACAGAATTTGCTCAATTTTTGTTTGCTTGCTTGTTTGTTTGTTTCGCACATTAAGCCATGCACCCATCCCCCCTATTATATCTTGCAAGCCCCTTCCACTACTCAAGTACTTCTGGGAGGGACTGTCCTGGTGAATAACTTCACAACGTATCTTGCTGGTCTGCCCTTTACTTTTTTGGATAGGACCAAATTCTGCCTCCTAGTCATCCCTCTTCCCTCCTCCCCCCAGTGTAACTTCATCAAGAGTCAGGACAGCATCACCAGGACCAAAGAGAGCATGGAAAAAGGGAGATGTAGAGGCAACTCATAGATGCTCTCCTGAGTCACAATACCCTCTTCCAAAACGTGCTTCTGCTTGGCCTGCAGTCCTGTAATCTGGGACCTTCAGCCCTTGCACAATAGTTGGTACTGTGAGCAGCAGCAGCGCCTACCCACTGTACCCCCACAGCAGTGCTCCCTGCAGCCATTCCCCTCTCAGAACCAACCTCTGGACATTGAGAACACTGGCACCTGGGAGCCCATCTCTTTCGAGCCCTGCAATGCCCCCGACAATTTTGAGCCATGGCACTTCACCCCAGAACCCATGCGGAAAGGAAGAGCCAGAGAGAAATCGTATATGTGCCTGTAACTTCAAGCATTTCCCTCACCCCCAACCTCCAAATTGTTCTATTTGCAATGTTCTTACTGTTGCACTTTTAGTTTTTTTTCTTTTTACTGTTGCTTTAGTTAAATGTTTGTTTATAGTTTGTTAGTTAGTAGATTGCTTAGTTAAATTTATTTGAAAATACAAAAATATTGTTTTTCCATTGGTTCCACAAAGACTTTATTTTTGTTTATTGTTCTTTTCATAATAAAAACAGTTTACAAAGCATTATTTTTGAGTTATTGCATTTACTGCAAGTGCCTTTAAATAAAGCTGAAGTAATTCATAGGGTTTCACAAAATTACGTGGGGAACATTCCACTTCCACTATTCATACACAGTACCCCAGTGCGCTCAATGTTTCTATGCCAGCACTCCCCTCCATGGGCTAACGTGTTAAGGCATGAGACTCAAAATATGAACAACATGCATCCCTGACAGCAATCCTCCTGGTGTTAATGTCTTCTATGGGGTGCCTAGCAAGCTGCTTGAACCACTGAGCTAATCTGCACCTTGGCCTCCCACCTATAAGTAAAACTTTCTCTCCAGTTCTCACAAATACTGTGTAGAACATAACATGCAGTTGTAATGGTTGGAATGTTTTTTCCTGCTGCTTCCAACCTTTTCCATAGATAGTGCCATCTGCCTTTCAAGCAGCCAAAAGCGCACTCCACTACCGTTCTGCAACTAGTCAGGCAATATTTATAATGTTCCTTCCTTCTGTCCAAGCAATCTGTGTATGACTTCATTAGCCAGGCATCAGTGGATAAGCCAGGTCTCCCAGAATAACCAGACCAACCTCCACATCATTAATGTCCACTGTGGTCTGGGGGCAAATAGTCCTTTTTCCATTAATCTAACTAGAACTCCGTTCCAAAAGATTGTAGCATCATGCACCCTTCCACACCATCATGCATTTATATCTGTAAACCTCTTGTGGTTGTCAACCACTTCTTGGACCACCCTGAAGAATTACCCCATTCTGTTTATAAATTCTGCACCCTGGTGCGGGAGGCAAATGATAGGCACAGGGCCGGCTCCAGACCCCAGCGCGCCAAGCGCGCGCTTGGGGCAGCATTTTGCCGGCAGGGCGGCAGGCGGCTCCGGCGGACCTTCCGCAGTCATGCCTGCGGGAGGTCCATCGGAGCCGCTGACCAGCGGACCTCCCGCAGGCATGACTGCGGAGGGTTCGCTGGTCCCGCGGCTCGGGTGGACCTCCCGCAGGCATGACTGCGGAAGGTCTGCTGGAGCCGCCTGCCGCCCTCCCAGCGCACCCTCCGCAGGCGCGTCTGCAACAGGTCCCCCGGAGCTGCGGGACCGGCAGCGTGCCCCCTGCAGCATGCCGCCCTGCTTGGGGCGGCCAAATTCGTAGAGCCGCCCCTGGATAGGCACATAGGTTCCATGAATTACCCCAATAAAGTTTAGGAACACCATATGCCCAAAGCTGCCATCAATCTCCTGAGCATTGCCCAGATTTATGACATTGTTAGACAACACCTTATCGATGTCATAGCAGACCTACATGAGAATGGCCCCAACATTTGATTTCCCGAATCTGAACTGGTGGGCTACAGACTGGTAACGTTCTGAGGTGACCAGCTTCCAGATGGCAATGAAGACATGTTTCCTCATGGTTGTAGGCAGGGGCGGCTCTAGGTTTTTGGCCGCCCCAAGCAGTCATGCCCGGGAGGCGCCCCCGAGCCGCGGGAGCAGCGGACCTCCCGCGGGCATGACTGCAGAGGGTCCACTGGTCGCGCGGCTCGGCTGGACCTCCCGCAGCTGCGGGCGGTTCGCAGGTCCGGCGGCTCCGGTTGAGCTGCCGCAGGCATGCCTGCGGGAGCTCCAGCCGAGCCGCGGGACCAGCGAACCGTCCGCAGTCATGCCTGCGGGAGGTCCACTGGAGCCGCCGGCCGAGCGTCCCCTCCGCAGTCATGCCTGCGGCAGGTCCGCTGCTCCCGGGGCTCCGGTGGACCTCCCGCAGGCATGACTGCGGCAGGTCCGCCGGCCCAGCCTGCCGCCCCCCCGGGAAAGGGCCGCCCCAGGCAGGGGCTTGCCCCGCTGGGCTCTGGAGCCGGCCCTGGTTGTAGGGCACTGCATGTTGTTACACTGTTGCTGAAGGTCCAGGGTCAGTTCTGCACAGAAAGTTCTCCCGCCACCGCTAAGCATCCCAGGTCTGCAGAACGATCTTCTCCCACCAAACCACACATGTTTCCCGGGCCCAAAAATGGTGCTAAATGCCATGTAGGTGATCCAGGAACCAGTCCTTTTGTTCAAACAGCTTGGCATCATCCAGTTTTTCATCTTTGTCCTGCTGCCATTGCCACAAAGTGTTTTGCTGCTGCTGTAGGATGTTCTTCTGCACCTGCATCATCTGCTCAGTAGTGCAATGGGGGAAATCCAGTCCCAAATGTGTCCAGTTTTGACTTCTCTAATACCGCTCAAGCAGCATGTGCCTATTTGCCCTTGCCACCATCATGGCATGGTGCATTTCTGGGTCCATGCTGGCAGACAGCAATTCGAAGATGGCCTAAGCCCATCCAGAAAGGAAGTCTGGGAAAGAGAGACCAGAAACATGGGATATTTTTAAAAACTTCAACCCACCTGGCTTCCCACAATTCCTAGTAAAAACAATGCCAGGATGCACACTGCTCAGCAACAAAGCAAAGGACTATAGGAGACCCCGCCATGAATGCTACACCTTCACTTCACAGCAAAGCACTGCCGTGTGTTCATGTGATGCAAACTGAAAACGGAACTGGTGTTCCATGTGCATGCTGTTGGTGTTAACTGCATACTGAGAGTTACTTGATGCTCTGGATTATCTCTCTCCCCCCCTGCCTTGTAGACACACCCTAAGATATTTAGAAATAAATACTGTGTATTCTCTTGGTTCATGTGCATAGATTCTACTAACACTGTTAATGGTATCAGGTTTCAGAGTGGTAGTACTCCTCGTTCTTTTTGTTAATGGTATGTACTTCTACATTTCATCAAAGTATCTCAAAACAGTGTACACACTAATTAAAAAGAGTTGAAGATATGTATTAAATGGGGAAATACAATACATAGTAAATAATAAGATTAACTTTTTTGAGAACACTTTATTGTAACAATTAAAATAGACATACATTAAAATTAGACATAAAGAAAAATTAATAAAAGTATACCTATCCTGAGGACATTCACTGCTTTGATTTTAAAGGTCCAGCTAGAAACCACTTAAAAACGAATCCTTGTATTCTTATTGTTTGTTCTTATTTCCTCTCGGTAGGGAACTATAATAAAAACAAAACAAATAAAAACCCTTCCAACTAAACTGGGATATGGGATATACATAAACGTTGACACATTAGATGAAAGTTTAAAAAAAACCCAGGCCCTATGTACTTGATGATACAAGTTCTTATGTTATCTGAAAATCTGTGTAAAGTTATAGAAATAATATTCCTGTGTTTATGCTATGTACATGGTAACCATGACCATCCAATCCAAAACATTCACTGTAGCTGGGGGAACATAAATCTTTCTGTTCTAACCTTTTGCTATATGCAGTTAAAACAAACAGTTCTATTTCCTGTAAGTCCTCATGAAATAGTCATTATGAATCAAACCTTGGGAGTTTCACTGTCAGGCATGAACGTTTCTGAACAATGTATATTTTGGTACATATTGAACATTTTGTATAAGCTCCCATAAATAAATCAAGGAAATGTCTGTCCCTTGAGTACCACCTTTATTAAATTTGGAACAGCTGTTGTCATTGAACTTGTACCCAAAAATATAATGGAACCCTTGACATCAGAAACTCTTCTATGGCTGGTGTATTATTGTAAGGTGTTGTAAACGTACAAACTTTCTGAAACAAGAATGACTCTGAGAACCATAAACTGGTTGAAGTTACCATAGGTGGAATTCTTATACAGTGTGTTCTGTAGCAGTGATTGATATTGTACGAAACTTGAATGAATCTTTTGTGGGAGGGGTTTTGTGTTTGCTTAACAGCCTGGTACTCTATAAGTGACACAAGTTATTTACATGATTACAACAAAATACCACATAGAATATAACTATGTAGTGACCTTTTTGAAACAGTGGTGGCAAAGTGACTTAGAAAAATCCATAGGAAAAAATCACAGAAATGTAGGGCTGGAAGTCCATCTTCCCACATTGAGTCAGGATTAAGTATACATAGACCATCTCTTACAGGTGTTTGTCTACCCTGTTCTGTTCTTAAAAACCACTGATGACAAGGATTCCACAAACTCCCTAAGTAACCTGTTCCAGTGCTTAACTATCCTTATAATTATAAAGCTTTTCTTAATATCTAACCTGAATCTTTCTTGTTGCAAACTAAGCCAATTACTTCTAGCCTATGCTCTGTGGGCATGGAGAACAATTGATCGCTGTCCTCTTTATAAAAACCTTTTTACATATTTAAAGACTGTGATCATGTATCTCCTCATGTCCCTGACTCCTCCTCCACCCCCACACAGTTACTGCATTATCTCCTGCCAGGCTATGATTGCATCTGATCTCTCAAGCTGGACACTGAAGCAGTGTCCTCATTGGAACAGACTTCTCAGGAACTCTTATGTGCTACATGAAGTGCTGTTTGTGATGAAATATGTGGCACTCTTTTTTCTCCGAGTCAATGCTGAAGCCGTACCTTAGCCTAGTGTTATGGGCCAACATGCTCTTACTGGAGGTTATCTTCTTGTTTGGAAAAAAAAAAAAAAAAGCCTGACAACTTGCAGTGATTAAAAGTCTCGTGTCACTTTTAAAAGAGTAGGGGTATTAGCCAAACCATCAAGCCCAAATTCCCTTTTTTGGTAATTCCCTTCTTCATACCAATCCAGCAACCTCAATATTTTATCCTGCCCTTTTTGGGTGGTTGACTATTGTGAGTGTTGCTGTTAAACATTTTCTGCATTCTACCATACAGAACACTGCATTTCATTGATCGGCCAAAGGATTCCTAAATTGCATGTACTATAGCTCTAAATAAAAGGGGCCATGGTCCATATTTTCAAAAATGGCCTCTGATTTTTGGGTGGCCTAATTTAGGACAACTAGGGTTGAATTTGTGGAACTGCTAAGTACCCATAAATCTAGATGAAGTAAATGGGAGTTGCAGGAGCTCAATATCTCAGAAAACTAGGCTATACATGGATTGACTTGGCTGCTGACTAAATTAGTTTAAAAGCAAATGTATGTGAAAACACAATGAAATTATAGTGGATGTTACAACAACAAAGTTAGTTGGGGGGGGAGAGAAAGGTCAAAGTACATCTAAGGTTGTCAAAAAAGGTAAATTAGATTGTATCGTAATGCAGAAATATAAGAGGCAGAGTTAAGGCTATCTATGCAGCCTTAATTTTGGCATATTATGACTTTTGAGTGCTTAACTCTATATCTTTACGTTTTCTCAACACAGATTATATTCTATGACCATCTTTATATTTATTTTCCCTTTAATGTTGAAGAAAATATTTGTGGGTCTATTTTTTCCCCAAATTTTACCATTTGATTGTAATCTTCAGATTTTAGGGAACTCATTTTAGGGAAACCAAATAGTTTTTTATCTGCGAATATATTTTATCAGCTGAGACATGTAACTAATGCAATTGAAGAGATGCTAATTAAATACAAGACTAAAAACCCACAGTACATTTCTGTGCTGTGTTCAGAACTTGTGGAATCAGGAAACTTTCTTTTTGATAATACATTATGGGCCTGATCCAAAGCCCACAGAAGTCAATGGGAGTTTTTCATGTTGTAGTCAATCAAATAAGAAAATCTAAGGTGAGATTTAGGCACTATCATGTTATTGTGATTCCCTGTTTTGTGTAAGGATTATAGATTACAAAGACTGCAGAATAGGAAATTCATAAGTAGGAAGTTAGTATTTCTGTTAATGAATTTTGCCTATAGACTGTAGTCTCAAGCCGTTACTTGAAGTCATCTAATACTAGTATTTTCCCTACCTGTTATGTGTTTTTCTATACCCCAATTGTAAATAGCCTATTAATTTTAAAGGCATTGGAATTGCTATGGTAGCAGTCAGTTTTCTTTGCCCAAATAAGTCTCCCCTTCAAAATTCCCCCGTCAAAGCCCTAACCCAGCTTCCTATCATTTTATAAAGTAATAAACTCTTTTCCTCACCCAGCAAGTTCATTTCTTTACCTTTATAAAAATTCACTTAACTCAGTGCTACCAGGTGCTCCACATGGATAGATCCCTGTACCTGTATGGAAAGCTACTGAAGTCATTTGGGCTCCACAAAGGCACAAGGGCCCACCCATGTGGAGATTCTTGCAGGGTCACACAAATATTGTGCCCAGGTTTATGGTGTTTGCTTTCTCTCTGGTTCAAGGATCACAGATTTACTGTACTGGAGCCCTGACTTAGGTGTGACATGTTGTCACCAAGACTTCACCCAGTCTTCACGCTATCTCCTCCTACCCACCTGCACAAGGACGGGATGTAGCAGCTATCTGGAGCCTACTTTCCCTCCACAATGCAATCCAGGATGGAGGTAGCCAGAACTGACTTCTGAGCGGTAGTTTTCCGCCTTGTTATATTCCTGCACTGCCTTACTAACCAGACCACAATTTGGCCTCTAATGTTTATCAGAAAATGATTGCTTTCCAGATGTTTGGATTACTAAATTTAATTTTCACTCATTTTTTGCTCTTTTTAAACTTTATTTGAATAGCTAAATTTGCTGCTTCTAATCCTGAAAAAAGAAAAATCAGACAAAATCTATTGCTCCTTGGATTTTATTTCTCAGTCATTTCTTTTGTTTGTTTGTTTTTGTTTTTTTGTTTTGAAAGAACCAATGGAAGATAAAACAGACTTTAAAATGAGTCCTTTTTAATTGGCATACAAAGAAGAATAGTTATAGTGAGAGAGAGAGAGAGAGATGTGATCTCATTGCTATAAACAACCCTTTGCTCTTTGGTAAGACTTTTAAAGTCATAAGCAAACAATAACTTTTCTGACCTCTTGCACAACGAGCTCAGCCCAGTGGGGTTTGAGATACAGTATTTGTTTACATGGTAACTAGGATTTCTTCCAGATTTGAAATGAAATGTCTGGTTTTCCAGGGAAGAGCTATTTTACCTCTGGAGAGTTTTGACAAAAGTGTCAGGTTCTCTGTGGTGATGTTCTCTATCTCATAATGTAGGGGCAAGTGATTTATGTTCCTAAAAACTATTTTGTAACTGCACAATTTTAAGTGGCTGTTTTATGGCTTCAGAGAATACTACAGTAGAGAATTCTACTGTGTGATGTACTTCCATAACGTCATAAGTAACTTCCCTATGCTAAAGGCTTTATCTAGAAGAAAATAGCCTTTTTGCCAGCTGGCCCAAAGATACTCTTTAATCTGCACAGGCGGTACAACTGTGGATGGTGCTCCCAATTGAGAGTGGATTATTACCTCTCCCTTGGAATCAGCTGCATAATGCTTATTCAGGCAGTCACTAGGGTGACCGGATGTCCCAATTTTATAGGGACAGTCCTGATTTTTGGGTCTTTTTCTTATATAGTCTCCTATTACCCCCCACCCCCATCCCGATTTTTCACATTTGCTGTCTAGTCACCCTACAGTGCACAGGCATCCTTGACTGTTGCCTTTTTAGGGGCACTAAGTCCATCCTCATGTTTAGAAGAATGAAGTTACAAATGCAATGAGTTGTGTCTCCTTGAGTCTGAATGCAGGAGACAAAGTATTTCTCAGCTACTTGACAGTGAATCAGCCACAGAAGTTCTCCTGGTTGTTACCTAGCAGCTCTGTGTTCTTGGGGAACCTAGCATATCTGATTCATGAAAGGCACCCCTCCCAGCCTCTGCTTGAACCAAATCTGCCTCAGAAGAAAGACTTACAAAAAGCAATGAAAAGGCAGTGGGAGACACACCTAAACCTTTGAGATAAGGATGACAGAATTAAGGAAACTCCCCTAACCTCATCTGCATCGAAGATGGGACAAGGAGGCATCTCCATTAGCATACAGAATGGAGAACAAAGATTCCAAAGCAAGAACCATACGGAACTCTGGGACCAAAAAAGCAGGGAAGCACTGCATGATGGGGGAGCTCTGCTCCAGATGTTAATAAACCCAGGCTTGCACACACCCAGCTCAGTAGTTATCAGACCAATTCTAGTAATAAATCCTTTATTGGTATCCAAAATAGTGAAGCTCCCTAATTGCATTGTGAGCTCCCTCACACCCAGGAAGATGAGGGATGACGGAGACTGCACCATTCTGTGTAGTATCAATCCTGATTAGATAATAAGCAGTTCAGTATAGGGCAGAGGCTCCTTAACTTTTGTAGTACAATTTTATTTGATCAGTTTAAAATGTATATTACTCTTACAAACCATATCCATAGTATTCTTATTGTTGATACACAATTGTAAATTTCTTTATCAAGATTAATGAAAAAAGTAATAGCCAATTCCAAACAGAACAGGGGTATGTAGAACAGAATATACTCAGAAATTAAAAACCATAAATACTTATTCTTCCTTAGCTGCTTCATTACTGACTGCAGAAACCCTTCCTGATTAGCCAGCTATATTTGCTGCCAGGGGTACAGTCATTTTTATGGCATACTTTGTATGTTCTGATTGTGTGAGCTCACATATATTGGCTGCCATGGTGTTGGCAATGGTATAAAAAATAGAGGTAGAAAGACCGAATCTTTCAGTCAAATGAAAAAAAAATCACATTCAATTACATCATGTAATGGGAAGCAGCTAAAAAGTGACACATTTTTAAAGTGTTTATATACCAATGCTAGATGTCTAAATAATAAGATGGGTGCACTAGAGTGCCTTGTATTAAATGAGGATATTGATATAATAGGCATCACAGAAACTTGGTGGAGTGAGGATAATCAATGGGACACAGTAATACCAGGCTACAAAATATATTGGAAGGACAGAACAGATTGTGCTGGTGGGGGAGTGGCATATATGTGAAAGAAAATGTATAATCAAATGAAGTAAAAATCTTAAATGAACCAAACTGTACCGTAGAATCTCTATGGATAGTAATTCCATGCTTGAATAATAAGAAAATAGCAGTAGGGATATATTACAGACCTCCGGACCAGGATGGTGACAGTGACTGTGAAATGCTCAGGGAGATTACAGAGGCTATTAAAAAAAAACAATAATAATGGGGGATTTCAACTATCCCCATATTGACTGGGTACATATTACCTCAGGAAGGGATGCAGAGATAAAGTTTCTTGATATTTTAAAAGACTGCTTCTTGGAGCAGTTAGTCCTGGAACTCACAAGGGGAGAGGCAATGCTTGATTTAGTCCTAAGTGTAGCACAGGGTCAGGTCCAAGAGGTGAATATAGTTGGACTGCTTGGTAATAGTGACCATAATATAATTACATTTAACATCCCTGTGGCAGGGAAAACACCACAGCAGCCCAACACTGTAGCATTTAATTTCAGAAAGGGGAACTACAGAAAAATGAGGTTAGTTAAACAGAAATTAAAAGGTACAGTACCAAAAGTAAAATTCCTGTACGCTGCATGGAAACTGTTTAAAGACACCATAATAGAGGTTCAACTTAAATGTATGCCCCAAATTAAAAAACGAAGTAAGAGAACCAAAAAAGTGCCACTGTGGCTAAACAATAAAGTAAAAGAAGCAGTGAGAGGCAAAAAGGTGTCCTTTAAAAAGTGGAAGTTAAATCCTAATGAGGAAGACAGAAGGGATCAAACTCTGGTCTGACCCAGTATGGCTGTTCTTATGTTCTATGTGAGTTCATTGTGACACTTAGGTTTTGGGATTAACTTTTTTGCGGAGGGAGAGGGTTGATTTTGTTTTGAAGATAATAACCACTGTAGTTCATGGTCATGTTGATACAAGTCATTTGGCTCTCTGTGGTCAAGAAAAGCAGATGTATACCAAGGGCTAGGTGGCATAGTGGGCCAGTGCACTAAACTTATCTTTCTGTAAAGCTGGGGTGAAGATGCCTCACTGGCAACTAGAATTTAGAACAAATCAATTAATTAACTTTAGATGTTTAAAGTGAATATTCATGAGAACATAAAAATTAGAGGTGTGAAAGACTTATTAGATCAACTGATCCTCTCCTCAATTAGTAGAGAATTATTGCTTACAGTATGTATATGCAAGTAATTTTCCAGCCTATTTTTAAATCTCAAGCAATGGTGTTTATGCTGCTTTTTTTGGTAGATTGGTCCACTGTCTATTGGACCTCAGCATTAGGAAGTTTTTCCTTCTATTGAGCTTAAATTTTCCTTTTTAAGAATTTTCATTCTATTATTCTTAGTTAATTACCTTAGCCCCAATCTAAACAATTCTTCTCTCTCTTTGATTTCTAGTCTCTTCAAGTGTTTGTATATTCATTTAGTTCTATATAAATAATAAAAACAATTCATATGCAAATCTCTAGGCACCCCGACACATAATCTGTATTACAACAATAATATACAAGGCAGTTATTGTGTCTGCTCATGTTCTTTGAAGTGCCTTGGAAGTTTGGCGAGCACCTGACAGGATTAGTTGTAGAGTGGGTCATTAGTTTCTACTGGTTTAATATGAGAGAACAAACTTTAATGTTTAATATTTCAACATTTTATTTGAGCATTAGCTATTTTAATGATTGTTAAACCTAGGTTTTAAAATAGGGTTTGTTGCTGAGTTTGCAGATCTGCCAAAAAAAATAAGAGGTCACTGAGAGGAGTTGGTCACTGGCTACAGCGTGGTAACACTACGTAAGAGTGGCTGTATTGGGTAAGACCAAATGTCCATCTAGCCCAGAAGCCTGTCTTCTGACAGTGGCCAATGCCATGTGACTCAGAGGGAATGAAAAGAACAGGTAATCGTCAAGGGATCCAACTTCTGTCATCCATTCACAGCTTCTGGCAGATAGAGGCTAGGGACACCATCCCTGCCCATCCTGGATAATAGCCATTGATGGGCCTATCCATCCAGAATTCCATCTAGAATGTATCTAGTTCTTTTTTGAACCCTACCAGACTGAACACTGCAAAATAATATTCCCTAATTGGCAAATCGAGAGCGCAACATTGACTTTCCCTGTCTGGGGTGTTTTCTTGTAAGTTTCTTACTATCTTATGCAGTGTTTTGAAGCACATACATGGGATTTAGGATCATGAATGGAGAATATATCTGGTGTGAATTTCAAATTTCAAATAAATTATATGGGTTCATTTTGGTTTCTCTTGTGAATTTTTGCTCTCTTGGGTTGGGCAGCTGTTGAGAGCCATGTTAATCTGCTGTGTAACTATGCTTCATCCCTAACTATTCTTTGGTCTGGTCTACACTACAGACCTATGTTGGTTTAATCCACACCCCTGAGTGGTGTAGTTATACTGACCTTAACTTCCTGTGTAGACCGCACAGTGTTGATGGGAGAGCTTCTCCTGTCAACATAGCTACCGTCTCTCAGGGAGGTGGATTGACTAAGCCAATGGGAGAGCTCTCTCCTGTCCCTGTAGGATCATCTTCATTTAAGCGCTACAGCAGCACAGCTGTGCTGATACAGCATTTTAAGTGTAGACCTGCCCTTTGTGTGGGCTGATTCAATCACCTAACACTCCCTACTCAGCTATTCAGACTATTTCATTTTGGTATTCACACTAGTACTTGAAATCCCCAGTGCCCTACCACATGTGCCTAAAACAAATAATAAATAATACTATTTTACATATATTTAAACCAGTTGTCCAAGAGTTTTTTTATGACCTGATACAAGTCAAAAATTGAAAGATGATAGATCTCATGCTTCGCTGAGATTCAGAAGGTTTTACATCTTGTATTCTGTCTAATGAAACTGTAGATGCTCTCATTATCATGTAGAGGTCTAATCTTTTCTTTAGTTCTGCTAAACTGTTGGTTTAAAGATATTTTGTGGCACTAAGTTCCACCGGTGGTTAATGCACTGTGTAAAACAGTATTACCTTTTATCAGTTTTAAATCCGTTGTTTTTCAATTTCATGGACTGCTCCCTTTTTTTGTATTCTAGGAGGCAAAAAAGGAGCTCTACCTTTGTTTTCCCTTTACCATTCATTCTTTTGTACACCTCCGTTATATCCCTTTTACATGTCTTGTATCTAAACTGTAGTCTCAGATTTTACAAACTCCTGTCCTATGGACATCTTTTGGTGCCTCTTAATAATTTTGCTGCACTTTCCTAAACCGCTTCTATTTCTGCTAATTCTCTTGAGATAGGGTGACCAGGATTGAACCCAGTATTCGAGGTGAGAGCATATTATTGATTTATGATGTTGTGCTGAAAGCAATATAATTAACTCTTAGAAATAGGTTGTTATAGTAACCTTGGAACTATACTAAGATGGGTTGGAACTTTATTAAGCCAGTCAGATTGCACTCTCATTCACAACTAATACATATTTTTCTAAAGATTCCTGTCTTGCAAACTCTCATGAAAATTGACCAGCCTCAACACAAAACCTATTTGCCTTACATAAGAACGGCCGTACTGGGTCAGACCAAAGGTCCATCTAACCCAGTGTCCTGTCTACTGACAGTGGTTAATGACAGGTGCCCCAGAGGGAGTGAACCTTACAAGTAATGATCTCTCTCCTGCCATCCATCTCCACCCTCTCACAAACAGAGGCTAGGGACATCATTCCTTACCCATCCTGGCTAATAGCCATTAACGGACTTAACCTCCATGAATTTATCCAGTTCTCTTTTAAACGCTGTTATAGTCCTAGCCTTCACAACCTCCTCAAGCAAGGAGTTCCCCAAGTTGACTGTGCGCTGTGTGAAGAACTTCCTTCTCTTTGCTATGATGATAATAGCAAGATAATAGGAGACGGTTGGGAGACGTCCAGGTACTCTCCACGCCAAATTTATACATTGAGAGTGAGAACAACAGGATAACAACAGATATAGCCAGAGGGGGTGGGTTAGGTATAAGGAAGAGGGGGGGGGACAGATACTAGACCGACAGGTCATACTGGTAGTACTGTGTCCCTACCAAGTTGGGTGAAAAGGGTGAGAGAAGCCAAACAGCAAAAATTAGGATGTTTGTTCACCAATGCGAGAAGCTTAGGTAACAAAATGGAGGAACTAGAGCTCCTGGTCCGAGAATTGAAACCGGATATCGTAGGAATAACCGAAACATGGTGGAACAGTAGCCATGACTGGAGTACAGGTATGGAAGGGTATGTGCTGTTTAGGAAAGATCGAAACAAAGGTAAAGGTGGGGGAGTAGCATTGTATGTCAATAATGAGGTGAAATGTAACGAAATAACTAGCAATGCAATGGATAATACGGAGTCTGTTTGGGCAATGGTCACATTGGGGAAGAAAACTACTAGAGCGTCCCCTGGGATAGTGATTGGGGTGTGCTATAGACCGCCGGGATCTAGCCTGGATATGGATAGAGAGCTCTTTAATGTTTTTAAGGAGGTAAATACTAATAGGAACTGTATGATCATGGGAGACTTTAACTTCCCGGATATAGATTGGGAAACAAATGCTAGTAATAATAATAGGGCTCAGCTTTTCCTAGACGTGATAGCTGATGAATTCCTTCATCAAGTAGTTGCTGAACTGACGAGGGGGGATGCCATTTTAGATCTGATTTTGGTGAGTAACGAGGACCTTGTTGAGGAAATAGTTGTAGGGGACAACCTTGGCTCGAGTGATCATGAGCTAATTCGTTTCAAAATAAATGGAAGGATAAACAAAATTGCATCTGAGACTAAGGTTTACGATTTCAAAAGGGCTAACTTTACTAAATTAAGGCGACTAGTTAGGGAAGTGGATTGGACGAACATATTTAGGGATCTAAAGGTGGAAGGCGCCTGGGGTTACTTCAGGTTGAAGTTGCAGGAGCTGTCAGAGGCCTGTATCCCGAGAAAGGGAAAACAGTTCGTAGGTAGCAGTTTTAGACCGAGCTGGATGAGCAAGCGTCTCAGAGGGGTGATTAAGAAAAAACAGAAAGTGTACAAGGACTGGAAAATGGGAGGGATCAGCAAAGAAACCTACCTTATTGAGGTCAGAGAGTGTAGGGAAGCAGTAAGAAAGGCAAAGAGCCGGGTGGAGATGGACCTAGCAAAGGGGATTAAAACCAATAGCAAAAGGTTTTTTAGCCATATAAATAGGAAGAAAACCAAGAAGGAAGAAGTGGGACCGCTTAAAACTTTAAACGGAGTGGAGATTAGGGATAATCTTGGCATGGCACAATATCTAAATGAATATTTTGCCTCAGTCTTTAATGACGCTAATGAAGGGCTAAGGAATAGTGGTAGAGGGACTGATGGGAATGAAGATATGGGGGTAGACATTACGGTATCTGAGGTAGAAGCCAAACTTGAACAGCTTAACGGAAGTAAATCGGGGGGCCCGGATAATCTTCATCCTAGAATATTAAGGGAATTGGCGAGTGAAATTGCAAGCCCGTTAGCGATGATTTTTAATAAATCTCTAAACTCGGGGGTTGTACCGTTTGACTGGAGATTAGCTAATATAGTTCCTATATTCAAGAAGGGGGAAAAAAGTGACCCAGGTAATTACAGGCCTGTTAGTTTAACATCTGTAGTATGCAAAGTCATGGAAAAAATTTTAAAGGAGAGAGTGGTAACGGACCTTGAGGCCGATGGCAACTGGGACAAATTACAGCATGGTTTTACGAAAGGCAGATCGTGCCAAACCAACCTGATCTCCTTCTTTGAGAAAGTAACAGATTTTTTAGACAAGGGAAATGCGGTGGATCTAATATATCTAGATTTCAGTAAGTCGTTTGATACGGTACCGCATGAGGAATTACTGGTTAAATTGGAAAAGATGGGGATCGAAATGAAAATCCAGAGGTGGATAAGGAGCTGGTTAAAGGGGAGACTGCAGAGGGTCGTATTGAAGGGCGATCTGTCGGGTTGGAGGGGGGTTACCAGTGGAGTTCCTCAAGGTTCGGTTTTGGGTCTGATTTTATTTAATCTATTTATCACTGACCTCGGAACCAAAAGTAGGAGTGGGCTGATAAAGTTTGCGGATGACACCAAGTTGGGAGGTATTGCCAATTCGGAAAAGGATCGGGATATCCTCCAGGGAGATTTGGATGACCTTGTAAACTGGAGTATTAGTAACAGGATGAAATTCAATAATGAGAAGTGTAAGGTTATGCATTTAGGGATGACTAACAAGAATTTTAGTTATAAGCTGGGGACGTACCAGTTGGAAGTAACGGAGGAGGAGAAGGACCTAGGAGTCCTGGTTGATCGTAGGATGACTATGAGTAAGGCAATGTGATGTGGCCGTTAAAAAAGCTAATGCGGTCTTGGGATGCATTAGGCGAGGTATTTCTAGTAGAGATAAGGAGGTGCTAGTCCCGTTATATAAGGCGTTGGTGAGACCTCATTTGGAGTATTGTGTGCAGTTTTGGTCTCCCATGTTTAAGAAGGATGAATTCAAACTGGAACGGGTACAAAGAAGGGCCACTAGAATGATCCGAGGAATGGAAAGCCTGTCGTATGAAAGGAGACTTGAGGAGCTCGGTTTGTTTTCCTTAACCAAAAGAAGGATAAGAGGAGATATGATTGCACTCTTTAAATATATCAGAGGGATAAATACCAGGGAAGGAGAGGAATTATTTCAGCTCAGTGCTAATGTGGACACGAGGACAAACGGATATAAATTGTCAGTCGGGAAATTTAGGCTTGAAATTAGACGAAGGTTTCTAACCATCAGAGGAGTGCAATTCTGGAACAGCCTACCGAGGGAAACAGTGGGGGCGAAGGACCTCCATGACTTTAAGATTAAGCTGGATAAGTTTATGGAGGGGATGGTATGATAGGATAACGGGTTTAGTCAATAGATCAATAACGTGCCACACTGGTAATTAGTACAAAGGGTCAATGTTGGGATATTGTTAGCCTTTTCCAGAGGGTCTGGCTGGAGAGTCTTGCCCGCATGCTCGGGGTTCAGCTGATCACCATATTTGGGGTCGGGAAGGAATTTTCCTCCAGGGTAGATTGGCAGTGGCCCTGGAGGTTTTTCGCCTTCCTCTGAAGCATGGGGCAGGGGTCGCTTGCTGGTGGATTATCTGCTACTTGAAGTCTTTAAATCATGATTTGGAGCATTCAACAGCAGAATCAAGGGAGAGAATTAGTTCAGGAGTGGGTGGATCGGCTTATGTGGCCTGCATCTTGCAGGAGGTCAGACTAGATGATCATAATGGTCCCTTCTGATCTTGAATTCTATGATTCTATAATGGGGGGGGAGGAATTACTCATTAAAAATAAAAATTACATTTTCTAGGCATGTGAGCGAGTAGAATTTTTGCAAGGCAAGTCTAGACACAGTTTTAGTGAATTGAAACTCAGTAGTTTCAGCAAACTAGCTAGTAATGTACATTAAAACACAGTCTCTTTAAATAATCAATCATACTTTTATAGAATTCTAATTATGAGGGGGAAAAAATTCCCATCCCTCCTGATTGTCTTGCTTAGGCCTTCCAAACCCATGATTCACTAAATAGTCTTATAGCAACTTCTGAAAATAATTTTATTATGTGGAAAAAAAGTAAATGTTTTGTTTGTGTTGCTAGCAACCAGGTCTTAGTCTAAAATACTGTATCTGTTAACCATGTTTCTTTTGCAGATGGGATCATATAAAAAGCAGGGAAGTGTTTTCTATTAAATAAACACAATCCACTTTTGAATCCCTTAGCAGAAACTTCCTTTCCAGTGAGACGTATATTGTTACTGTACCTTATTTTTTTCAGAACTTTTCTGATTAAATCAACTTACTTTTGCTAATTAAAGGTTATATAAATATGTTCAATATGATCATTCTTTTAAAAAATTTATATTCAGATGCATACAAACTTTTGAACTTGAATGTGAATTTTCAGAAACCCATGAATATAACCAAAAGAGGGGGAAATTGTCAGTGAAACCAGAAGGTACATAATAGACATCTGTCAAATATTAAATGTATTCCTTGTGCTATTTTCATTTAAAGAAAAGAGATGTTGGTTAGAGCTGTGCATGGTTTCTGTGCGGAGTACCAGCCCACCAACATCAATGAGTCTGTCTCACTGAAGTTTGCACTCCCGGCGTTTAAAAGTTGAGTTTGGGATCTTTGCAAACTGCAGCCAAATGTGCACATTTTAATAAGGAAAATGGTGAGTTTCACCCTATAATGCAAATAGGATCGCCCTACAGGATAACATTGACCCACAAAATTCTTCAAACTCCCTCTTCTCAGAACTCCAATCCTACAAGCTTAACTTTAGATGTCTCTTTGATTGTAGTTGGGATTCCGTCTTGAGAGAGCATTGCATGAGCCTCCTCCCTTGTCCTGCATGATTGCATGGGGCACCTCACCTTTCATTCACAATAGCATAACATCTTTCTAGAAACGTACATGCATTTGCTTGAATAGAAAAATAATATTTGCAAATAATGCAATGTGTCTTTAGCTTTTAAATGTAATCTATAACAACTGGACACAAAAAAGAGACCCAGCACCATGTAAGCAGTCAGCTGTCCTGGGATTACAAGCAAGCGCTCTAGAGACCATAGCTGGAGAGACTGATATTTGGGGGATGGGGGGGCAGAATAACTAATTAATTGATTGGAGAAATTTTATTTTATTCAAAAGTCAGTTTGCTTTACTGTTCAAGGAAGAGTCTAGAATGTTATGAAAACTGCATGTCCTAGTACCATTTTTATATATAATATGTACTTTGGATGAAAAGAGACTGTATGTGCTGTCCAGCCTCAACAAAATGATATTTAATTAGGTGACATTTGAAAATGGAAAGTTTCCTAAATGTTGCATTATGGTGTGCGGTATCTCATTTACTGTATAGTGCATGTAATTACTCAAAAGGCAGAGTTCCAAGTAACACAGTTAGCACTGGTAGAGAATGATCTCAAAGTATAATAATAAAAATAGTTTCAGTTCAAAACTTTCTAAAATAAAGTTCACAGTTGGACATCTTCTTTAAAATGTTTATTTTACATGAATTGCTTACATTTGAAAATATTAATAGTTCTGAAGTATTTGAACTGAATTCTTCTTAGGCAGAGATTTTCAAACGTAGGAGCCTAAGCATAGGCTAATAACTCCATATTTAGGCACTTGACTGATTTTCAAAATGCACCCCACATCTCCCAATGAAGTTGGTTCCTATTTTTGAAACCTTGGTCTTAGTCTCTAGTACCCAAATTCAGCAAAGTACCTAAATACACGTGGAACTTAAGTAGCAGTATTTGCTAAAATTTCACTTGTGACTAAGTACCTTGATGAATCGGAGCCTAAAGCAATTTTGTGTTAAAATTGTGCAGAATTATCAATCAAGTGGATGTATTTAAGTGGAAATAATTTAGACCCTTTTTAATTAATAGAATTACTTTTTAATTTTTCTTACACTGGTGGGCGTAACATTTTGATTTTTAAAAATAGCTTCTAGACTTGAAAGTGCTAAGCAGATTTTATATATTGTGTGAAATAGATTCAAGAACGTATCAGCTAGTGTTTTCCATTCTATCGGCTACATTTCTGTTTCTTCCCCCATAGTTAGCACTGTGTTGATTTGGCATGGGAATTTGTTATGGCTTAGGTCCATTTATGGGATGCACACTTTGATGCCACAGGGGTTCCATATGTAGGGAGAACACAATAACTGCTGATGTTCATAGTGCAGCTCAGGGAGGTGAATTTAGTTCAAAGGCAGGTTTCTAATTTACCAAAGTGGGTTAACATAACTATGTTTATATAAAAAATATACATCTTGTGAAGTTTTATTATTGGTAAGTTATTTAGATCTTAAAGAGGTCTTAGCAAGATGCTGTCGAGACACTAAAAGGATGTTGTAAACAAAGAGAAAAACACCGTCAATACAGCTTATGGTTGTTCTAAATGTATCCTGTGCTATTACTCATACTGGAAAATTGTTTGTAGTGCTTAGTTTGGGAACACTTTTATATTTTGCCTCAGTCTAGGCATTATCTCATGCTTATTCACGTGGGTATACACTTACTTTCCAAGCTAGAAAGTCTAAAGCACAATCATTGAGACTTTAACCCTCAGAGTACTGCATGTTCAAGGGGAGTCAGTCTTAAATTACTGCACATTCTTGGTATGTTAGTTCCAAGGGTGTATTCAAGAAGCACTTTATAGTTTCCATTACTTCCCAAACCTAAAGGTCAACACTTGAAGGGAAGTAGCTCCCAAGACAAGTTCTCTTCATATCTGACATTTATTACTCTAGACATTTCAGTTATGTTTTATTAAGGTTAAAAAAACCCCTCTTAGTCTGGGTTTCACTTGTATGAATATGATCAATTGAGAGGTAGTTTTAAAATGCTCCCATTATGTAGCAGCTAGCCCATAATATGGTGGAGGTTTTTTAAAGTTGAAAATATTAATCATTCATACTTTGCTAACTTGTAACTTGTACTGACAGTAATGTCACCAGCACTCTGGTAGGCCTTGCTTTTATTTTGGGGATCTAGGCTAAAAGCACATTTATCTGGATCTGTAACAATTCATAACATTGCTGAAACTTTCTAGAGGTCAGCAAAAGGGATTCATACTTTTTTTTTTGGTGTTAAATGAAAGCATTCAATCTATATTGCAGGTTAGTATTATTGGCCACCAATATATCTTTACTTTTCCAGCCAAAGATTTGTCTAAAATCAGTTAAAGTCTAAAATAAATTGTAGGAGGTTCAAAATCTGAACCCAAATCCAAATTCCTTCATAACTAATTCTGATAGAGCAAATCAAAACCAAAGATCTGAACACTTATATTTTGGGAGTACAAAATCCAGACCTGAAGGTTATGGCTGAAGCCCATATGTTGTATTTACAGTGAGTTAACTACTATAGAAAGTTCAGTAGAAAAAAAATCTAGTGGATTTTAAAGTTAATCCAATTACTTAATTAATCAAGAGGCCTTTTAAAACATGCAGCAGTGAGGGGTTTTATGAAATGAGGTCTAAACGTACCTGATTGTTCATAGAGTTGTTGAGCCAATGAGAAAAAAATACTCTTGGGCAGAGCCACTTCAGCAGCCTTTGAAAAGTTAATCCAGAGGTACTTCAGCCATTTTGGTGGTACTTCAAAAATGGCCACTGTGGTGGCAGTTTCATGAAGGAACAGACAGGAAAAGTATAAAGGAGGGTATACAAATATTGGGTGTATGAATTAAATATAAACCAGGCAAACTGGGAATTTTGGGGTTGTAACTTCCTCTGAAATTCTGGTGACTGTAAATCACTCACACTTTTTATTCTAATGGTCATGATCTTATGGTTTATGTTGTGGAATCATAACCCTATATTTTGAAGTTCCCTGTTTTATTCTATATTTATCATTCAGTTAATGACAACTAACATAACTGAACTTTCATCAAAAAATATTACTTTTATTAGAAGCAGAATTAGGAGATGAGTGACACTAGTATTGCCTGTCATCTTCTAATGAAACCAATAATGATATAGTGCATCTCTATGACACTAATGCTAGGAACCAAAACTCAATATTTAATGTATACCAGAAGGGTAGAAAAATAAATGATGTGGGGATAAAATTTTCAAAAGTTGCTTAGTTTATTGAAGATCAGGTCATGGGACTAAGTGACTTGACTTAAGCTGCTAACTCACTTATGTGGCTTTTTAAAATTTTACCCTAAGTTCTTTCTTTGTAAAAAGGTATTAATAGCATAAATATTACCTAATAATATCTAATATAAATAGGTATTAATTAATCTTTAACCCTTAGATAAGAGCTGTTTATTCATATTCCTTCAGCTTTGCCTTTGGCCGTTTTGCTGCAACTACTCCATTCTTTCTACCTACCTACCTACCTACCTACCTACCAACCACCCAACCATAGTGGCTAGGAGCTCTAGTCATGGAACAAGGCTCTGTTGTGCTAGGTACTGAACAAAAAGAAAATCCCTGCCCCAAACAATGTACAATCTAAGTATAAGAAAAGAGACAGCAGATGGATACAGATAGATGGAGGAGTACACGGAAACAATGTGACATCATTAGTCAGCATGTTAAGATGTGGTCTCAACTCACCAGCAGCCTAACTGTCATCAAATTGTTATTGGCTTATTTAGCAGAATGTTACACATAATATTCATTAGAAAATAACTGCAAATTTCAACAAATGTTTAATGTTTAAATGTTTAAATACAGAATCTTGCTTTTGCCAAAATATTATGGTACATAATGATTTTAACTGGAAAATATTAAAATGGATGATGAGGCCAACACAAATGGTTTGAGAAGAAGTGGTAATATATTTTAGTAGTTTAGCAGTACAAAAAGCAAACTCTGACTTACCATAATTATTTCATAGCTGTGCTCAGTGCATTTCAAATTAGAAATAGATCTAGTTTCAAAAGTAAAGCCATAAGTTGGGCTTCAGTCTTTCTCTGCAGTACAAGGGTGCCAAATTAGAGAAATATTTCAAGATTGTTATAATCATGTAATCTCTCACAGGAAACCAGTTTATTTTACTGTAGATGGAAAAAAATGTGTGTGTTAGTATGATTCTAGCAAAATGATTATAGACCACATTAAAATAGTGAGTCATAGCCTGGCTAGAGCTTGACCAAACTATCATACAGTAGTCAAAATGTAATCACTTCAGCAGCATTGGGATTAAACTACAAATAATTCATTGGCAGACAATCATTTTAGCTGACACACAGAACTAGTTTTATTACCTTGTTTGGTTGCTAATTTTTTTTAAATATATCAATGATTATTTCAGGTAATATTGTAATTATTATATACTATTTGTATTCCAAATATAGCTAGACAACTCAATTCAGAATGGGGTCCCATTATGCTAAGCACTAAATTGGTCCCTGCCCCAAAGATTTTGCAGTCTAAGTAGACAAGACAGATAAGATGGGAGAAAGTGAGGTAACATCAGGGGTGAGCTGCAGCGGGTTCGCACGGGT
Source organism: Mauremys mutica (assembly GCF_020497125.1). Classification (NCBI taxonomy): domain Eukaryota; kingdom Metazoa; phylum Chordata; order Testudines; family Geoemydidae; genus Mauremys; species Mauremys mutica. The sequence goes on from NC_059077.1 coordinate 49,989,055, forward strand.
TCACGGGAACCCGTTGTTAAATTTAGCAGCCATTTTAGAACCGCTTGTTAAGGGCTGCTAAATTTAACAAAAGTTCCCGCCCACTCCTCTCCTGCTCCGCTCCCTTCTCCTCCCCCTCCCCTGCTTCCCGCGAATCAGATGTTCGCGGGAAGCCTGAACAAGCAGCATGGAGGCAGCCAGCAGGTAAGCTGGGGCGCGGAGGGGGAGGGGAGGTGCGGCTGGCTCAGCAGCTCCCGGTCCCAGACCGCGGCTCCCTCCAGCCCAGCGCCGGCCCGGGGAGTCGGGCCCCGCGGCGGCTGCCGCCGAGCGGCCGGGCCCCGGTGCCGGCCCGGGGAGTCGGGCCGAGCGGCCGGGCCCCGGCGTTGGCCCGGCCCGGGGAGTCGGGCCGAGCGGCGCCGGTCGTGGTTCTGGCAGAGTGGACCCGGTCCCCAGGCAGTGTGGTAAGGGGGCAGGGAGGGGGTGGGTTGTGGGGGGGTGGATAGGGGTCAGGGCAGTCAGAGGGCAGGGAACAGGGGGATTGAATGGGGGCAAGGGTCCCGGGGAGCAGTCAGGAAAGAGCAGGGTTGGATGAGGTGGTGGGGGCACTCAGGGACAGAGAGAAGGGGTAGTTGTATGGGGTAGGGGTTCTGGGGGGCCATTGAGAATGAGAGGAGGGGTTGGGTGGGGCGGCAAGGGGCAGTCAGGGGACAGGGAAGGGGGGGATGGGTCAGGGGTCTCGGAGTGTGTGTGTTAAGGAACATGAGGGGTTGGATGGGGCACGACCCCCCCCCCACGGAGGGGGGGGAAGGAGGGAACCCGTTGTTAAAATTTTGGAGGGAGGAGGGAACCCGTTGTTAAAAAATTGGCAGCTTATCACTGGGTAACATGCAGAGTGAGCAGTGATGATCTGCAAATGTCACTTTAGTTTCATGATTTTTCCCTGTGGATTTCTGTTTATTTTACTTTATGATGTAATATAAATGTTATAGTAAGGCAAAGGTAGTTAGAGCAGGAAGGTAAAAGGGGATTCCCTAAAAGGAAAGACAAAGGAAGGTAAAGGGTACACTAAGAGGAAGGAGGGAAATGGGATAGGAGAGGAAAGCAGAGGGAAGAAGAGAAGAGAGTGTAAAACAGGAGACATGAGGACACTGCAGCAAACAGCCAATCAGCCTAGGGGAAAGAACGTCTAGAATTGAAACTGAAGAAGATGTGTTCTGATCCACATCAGCATCCCCAATGGAGGTGGCTGCTTCTCCAGCTGCATCTGCTCCTTGAGACAAGTTGGCTAGCTCTTTGCTGGGAGTTTCTCCCTTCCCTGAGCCCACATTGTTAGGGAGGGTATGGGACCCCAGGATTCCAGGAGAGAGGTTCCCCCTGCACAGCTCTGGTGATTAGAGTGTAAGAGAGTAACGTCTAAATAAGTAATGTGCTTAGTGTGTGGTATAGAATTTAAATGAATAAATTGAATCTAGGCTGTTAGTGTCTAAAAGTTACTGTCATGTGATAACAACAAGGAGTACTTATGGCACCTTAGAGACTAACACATTTTATTTGGGCATAAGCTTTCATGGGCTAAAACCCACTTCATCAGATGCATGGAGTGGAAAATACAGTAGGAAGATATATATACACAGAGAACATGAAAAGATGGGAGTTGCCTTACCAAGTGGGGGGTCGGTTCTAATGAGACAATTCAATTGAAGTGGGCTATTATCAACAAAAGGAAGAATCACTTTTGTAGTGGTAATCAGGGTGGCCCATTTCAAACAGTTGACAAGAAGGTGTGAGTAACAGTAGGGGGAAATTAGCATGGGGAAATTAGTCTTTAGTTTTTGTAGTGACACATTCACTCACAGTCTTTATTCAGGCCTAATTTGATGGTGTCCAGTTTGCAAATTAATTCCAGTTCTGCAGTTTCTCGTTGGAGTCTGGTTTTGAAGTTTTTTTTGCTGAAGAATTACCACTTTTAAGTCTGTTATTGAGTGGCCAGGGAGGTTGAAGTGTTCTCCGACTGCTTTTTGAATGTTATAATTCTTGACGTCTGATTTGTGTCCATTTATTCTAGTGAACAAATTGGCATCTGTTTCAGTAATGTCAGCAGGGGCTAAGGACTAGAGGTGATACTTCTAGGCACAATGATGAGGAAGGCTACATTTTTGTTGCATGTATCATACTTCTCCTGTGGGGAGGTAGCGTGTTTCAGCCTTCAGGGATGTCACTCCAGACCCTGTCACAAGCACTTCAAAAATAAGACCCCGTCCTGCAAGTTGTACTATGTGGACAGACCCCTGTGCCCATATGGGAGCCTCCTTGAAATCAACAGGACTCCATGCAGGCACAGAGTCTTCCTGTGAAGAGCAGGTGGCAGATTTATAACAAAGTCCAAATGCGTTGCTGCTCCCATTATTGAGTAATATTACATATTAAAAAAATTTCAAATACCCACTAACAGGTACGCTTTCCTATGGTAAGTCATGCAGGGTAGTAGGTTCTCTCTATAATACAGTGATCACACTTAAATAGTTCATTTCAGTTTTAGAAATATTATCAATTCCAGCACTATTCCCTCCCCTTAAAATAGGGAATGCTGCTGGAACCAGTTTGACCTCTAAAACTGAAGTTCACCTTTTAAGGGCATCCACTCTATCTGGACAAATTTTACAACTATAGGTGGGTATCAGTTGGAAACTTAAAGGCAATCATTGAAGCAATGTTGGTGATTTGTTTCCCCTTTTACAAAGGAAGTGATATCTGACGCTCCATCCCTGGGATGGGAATAAAGCTCATGGTATCACAAACATTTTTCCAGGCTTACTAGAAGAGCAGTGTTTGAAGGGTATAATAATGGCATACAGTATAATGAAACCAGATGGAACTTCAGCAATTAAATTGATGTGCAGCAAATGTGAGTGCAATTTATGCTGAAAGCTTCTTTAATTTCTAGCAAAACTTAAATGGGGTAGTAATTTGTGTCAGCAGAATGGTCAAACTTCTCCAGGGTAAATGTGCAATATGTTTTTATCAATTGGGAAAGTATTTTCTGTCAAACAGGAAGATAATACAATGCTTCTCCTTACAAATGTTCTTTCAAAAAAAAATAGACAAGAAAGATATAAATCGTCTCTCAAAAATGTGATTTAATTACTCTCAATCATATTTTTTATATGGACTGATGTAAACAGCTTAGTTTTCTGGCTATTACTGGTTCTTTGCCCCACCTACAGATGTCATGGTTACTGTTGAATGATTTCCCTGGAGATGGTGATGGCACAGCTTTAAAAAAATCAAGACCACTCGCTGATGAATTTAGGAAATAAAATGGTATAATGCTTTCCAGATCCAAATTTGTAAGAACAATACTTTCTTTATATAAGGAGCTAAGTGTCATCATCATTCATTTGTAGGTTCATGTTCTTTAACCCAGGAGATGCCTTTTTATTAACATTTTCTGCTTTTAAATCTCTTTAATCCCTTTGAATCTTGATTTTGAAAATCTTTACTTAATTAAAGTCTAATTTTTCTACATTACAGAGCGACTGTCTTTATATTTGCCCCATATGCAACGTAGAGTACATTGCTGGAATTTAATAAACAATAATGATAATAAGCAAGATGGTGGCGTTATAGTATTATTTTTTATCTGGAGTATCTGGAGCAAGCTTAATGTATTCTGAGTGAGGTTTTGTTGGAGAAGTCTGATACAATCCCCTTGGTATACTCAGTCCTGAAAAAATAAGCCTCTTGTCTTTTAACATCTACAGAAAATATTCCTATTGGATTTGAATAAATAAAGTCTATTTAAAAAACACCTCTGTCTGTGGAAATTATTTCAGTACTCCTTACATTTCTGGAATAGGAATGATTTCTGATCAATTTAAAAAGGCTAATTTTAAAATTAATTTAGGCTTTTACATACCTTTACTTTTTATTTAACAGTGCTCCCTCTCTACTCTGCACTTAAAACATTTAAACATGGATGTGGTTGTGTCTATAGAAAAAGAAAGCACAATGTAATGTATAATATGAGTGGAAGAATGCTTCCAGTTCTGATGGGCATAAATAAATGTTCTTTTTGGAGTGATTGTCCACACAGATTTCACTCTTAGTATGCGTGTGCTCCATGTACACCACCAGATCAGATTCTCTTCTGAATAGCAGTGTTGTTAAGGCCATACCTGTACCTTGGAATCCATCACAATCTCCATAGCTGAGGGTAGAAAGTGTGGGGCAGCTTCAATTAACTCTCAGTGCTTTACCACCCATGGCTGCGAGACAGAACCCTGTAGTATCTGCATCTCTTCAATCCGCAAGAGATTTCTTAGCTATTGTTCTAACTCCTTGTTAATAGTTAGTTAGCACACCTCTTGGTGTTAAGAGATAAATTTAGATAGACGCTCCCTATGAAAACAGCAGGACATTGATAGTGTGTCTGCCAGCCTGCACACATACACTCCCCCCACCGCCAGTCACCAGTACAGGGCTAGAACTCCCCCACAACCAGCTGCCACCCACATAAAAACTTAAAATGGCTGAAGGCAAATGTCCAATATTCAAGATCAGCCCCTCCTGTGAAATGGCCACCCCTGTCAATGATGGTCATTCAGGGTGCCTCTTATGCTTGGGGCGAGTGGCATGCCTGTGAGTGCTGCTCAGTATGCAAGACCTTCCTGAAAGGCACTCTGAAATCTAGGGAAGGCAAACTACAGTTACATATGGAGACCTCAATGCAAGCATTAGGCACAGGGAAGCCAGCTGAGAGACCAATCTCATTCTTCAGTGCACCTGTGAGATACGTCACCCCAGGCTCAAGGGACATTCAGAAACCTTGCTCCTCTGGGAACCACAAGTGGCACTGCTCCAGAGACCAGGGAAGACAGAGCTCTCCTTCCTTAGTTAGGAGAAAGAGGTCTTCTCCTAAGGCTTTGACTCAGCAGAGCCTCAAGGTACTTCTGGTGAAGTACAACTGACTGCTGTGGGACACTCTCTTCTTTGACAGACAAGCTCCCCATCAAATATTTGGAGGAGCTAAGATCTGCCATGGCCGAAGGACAGTGCACTGCTAGAATGACGGTACTAGGCTATGCTTGATGCAATTGAGGTGGCAGTCCAGACCATGACAATGGATCACAACATTCTTATGTTCTTATGACAATGATCCCGACAGTTGAGATTCTTTATTGATGAAGAACTGAGAAGCGGTTGAGGGCACCTTGACCCTGATTCCCTTTCCCATGGTGGTTGCAAGGACTCCTAGGGCTCAGGGGCAGCCCCAGCAGACACAGCTATTGGAAAAGAATCTGCTCTTCTGCACAGCGAGCATGTGCACACCAAGAGTGGAGTCTATGTAGACAACGTATTTCAAAGACCCACAGTTACTGTAAAGTATATAACTGTTCTTTCAATTAGAATTTTTTTTTAAAGGAAAGCAAATCTTTTTTCTACTTGTATTGTCCAAGCCCCCCACCCTTTCCATTTTTTTACTTCTCTCCTCACCAGTTTCTTAGACCACGTGCTACAAAGTCTCCACATCTTGCCAAAATGAACCTTCCAGTTAGCATAACTGAATATGTGCTGGTGACGGAGTGAAGTTTGAGAGCGATGCAAAGTGCTCCTTCCCATACAAAGTTATTTTTCCTTTTTTTAATTAATATTCCCAAAAAACGAACTTCTTGGCTGAAAAATCAGACATGAACACACACTCTGTTTTACTGCAGCTCTATTTTTTGGCATATGTTTATTTCTGTGTAACAATGAGTAGCAGATGATCTATTAAGATGACTTAGTCTTTACACAGCAGTTTTCATGATCAAAACAGCAGAAACATAGGCATTAATACTCATCATCCTTCCATTAGATAGGTATTAATTTAAATCAAGTATTATCAACTTCATTTTTTATTAGTCATAATTGCCCTCATTTTGTAGATTGAGTGCTCTGAGGCAGAGAGATTGAGTAGCCCAGGGCAATTATTGGTTATGTGATGTAAATTGTAATGGTTGAAGTATTAGAATTATCACAATCTAGTGCTGTGGGATCTTAGCTTTTTTGACATCACAAGTTTAAAGTCTGTATAGATTTTTTCAATGATATATTATACCTGTTTGAGACAAAGAGTCATTCAAATTGAGTAAAGTTATTAGATCTTAAAAGTGAGATTCTGTCATTCAAATGTATGCTTTTACCACATGCCAGTCTAATAAGGTCATCCCAAGCTCAAAGCTAAACAAAGTCACTTATGAGCACTGCATAATCAGCCTTTCTGTGCACACACTAATGTTATTTTTAAAATGCCATTTGGCATAGCAGTTTCTAGCTTAGTATTATACTTAATTGGGTTTTAAGTATTTGTTGTCTCTTTGGATCAGGTTTAGCCCCTTTCATCAGTTTCTGCCATTTCTGGATGATGATCACCAGTACCCACTAATATGGCTTGGTGTAAAAGAAGAAAATTGTTCCATGAACCAATGCTATTTATTTACAAAAAGAGGAGTGTTTATTTTTCAACAGTCGGAGCCCACATTGTATTTTACATAGCCAGAAGGTATACCATACAAGGCAATTAAACGTACCACACTGGCACACCAGATTGTAGTCAGCTGGGACACAATCTTGCAATTGACTGCAAACAGGCGGAGCAGTACATCTGCACAGAGTCAGTTGCAGGTTCCAGGCTTTGTTTGGCAAAAATATATCCACTCTGAATGGAGCCCTTTACCATAGGACTGTGCTTTTCCATCTTCTGATCACCAAAATGCTTGGCTTAGAAGAATGTGTTAAATCTATTTCAACCAAAGGAGAACATTATATTTTAAGATCTAAGTTGTCTGATAAATTTCCCTCCACTTTAATGAAATAAAAATGCTAACTGGCTTTAGGACATAATGTTGCTGATTATAAATTGTACTGTAAAAAAGGTGAAAGGTGAGTTGCTATGTTGGAATTCCTATGTATGTGGATTCTTTCTTAGTTTAATTGCATATATTTGCTGTTTTCTAAAGTATTTCTTCTCTTGGCCGGGCAGTTTCCTGACCAAGATTCCCTTTTTGGCTTTTTTTGGACAATTGCTATATAAATGTAAGATTTCAGACCACTGTTACTGATAACTGCCTAAATGTATCTCCACTGCCTTGGGGGATGCCCAGAGACCAAAATGCATTGGAATTGGCACTACTGCATAGCACGGAGGTGGTGTTCTTGGTGGTGGTGAAACCCACACATCTCCTTGGTGTGATGTTCTGTCCCATCTAGTGGCATCAAGACCACTTAGTGAAAGAGATTGTTTGCTCTACAGCCTTTGCTAACAGCCAGTTGGCTATTAGCTCATGTAGTAGAGGCTTATGCACTAAGCTCCAGAGGTCTGAGATTCGATCCTGCCTGCTGACGACTGGTCTGTCAGTGTTACAGTGGCTCTCTCTGTGGCAATGTAGATGGAAAGTTGGGTTGGAGCAGTGACAAAAGGATCTGGAAGTACAAACTCCTCTGTGCAAGGGGAAATCTAGGGGTCGCACCTGCAATTACAGACTTTGATATAATCCTAATAGTGAACAGCTTGTACAGTTGCTGCATGCAAAGCTGGTGTTCTGGAGTATAGGATTGCATCCTTCACATCCCCTCTGATATTTCCCTGGTGAAAGGATATTTATTCAGACATTACATGGGGAAAGCAACATTTGTCCCCAAGCGTACAAGAATTATGAATGAGGCTTTATAAAGCTAATTGTTAGGAGTTTTGAAATATTAGGATTTTGCTAGAAATAAAGAAGAAATTAGGGATCTCCACAAGCTCAACTTCGAAGTAACTACAAGAAAAGGAGTATGATAAAAGAAATCACTCATTTCCAGATGCAAGAAAGAAAACTGGAAACAAGCAAGATGAACTTAAGATAATTCTACGTCATAGAGAAATACAGCTTAGCTCCTATAATTGAAACTTGATGGAATCATTCACATAACTAGAATGTTAATATTGATGGATATAATCCTTACAGGAGAGAAAGAGACAGAGGTGGAGAAATCTGTTTGAGAATGATTTACAAAAGCATACAGGGGGCTGGAACAGTTTTTATAGTGGGGTGCTGAGAGCCATTGAACCATAAACCCTGCATATAATGGAAACCACTTCAAGCGAGGGGGTGCGGCATCAAACTCCGCACCTCAAGTCCCAGCACCTATGCAGCCAGATGCAGTTTCAAAATGGAGATGGCATCAACAACAAACTAATGTGTGTCAAGTTTTAAGAATATTACAACATACAAAAGAGAAACTGCAGTATGCAGCTGCTGCAGACCACCAGTACTGAAAGAGAGCAAGAACTGAGTTTCTGAACCAAGTATCAAAGATCGTCCCCATGTGATGATGTACTCATGGGAGAGTTTAACTCCCCTAAACAGATTTTCTGGAACAAATACTGCTAAAAAGGATTGTCAAGTAGATGCTTGAGTACTCTGGAGAAAATCATAGCCAAAAATTCAGACCCAACAAAAGGATCCTACATTTACTTCTTACTAATGGGATATAATGTATAATAAAACCTTGGCACAAGTGATCATGAGCTAATAAATATATTAATGAGTGAGACAAGCTTTTGAGCTCCACGAAGCTGTTCTTCAGACCTGAAGAAGAGCTCTGTGGCGCTCAAAAACTAGTCTCTTTCACCAACAGAAGTTGGTTCGGTAAAAGCTATTCCCTTACTCACCTTGTTATAGCTGTATTGGTCCCAAAATATGCAACACTGCAAACAAATATATTAACATAATTACTCATCAGGAACAATAATCTCTCTAATATTCTTGTCCATTTGCCTGTTCGGTTGTCAACATTTGAGTGTTTGTCTGTACAGCATCTAAGTGCTGTACAAATATTGAAAATCATAGTGGGCCAAATTCTCTTCTGATTTAACTCCACTGGCTTCAATGGAGTAATATCAGAAGAGAGTTTGTCCCAGTGAGAGCTTGTGTGTGTTCTGTTTACTCTAATTGTAAGCAGGTCTTTTATCGTCCTGCTCTGTCCTATTCTTGGTTAATCATGTTTATTACTTTTGAATGTGCTATCAAGTGTTTTTCTGTTCTGGTCGTGGGAGGGATGTTCTGAAAAGGTCATCTTTCTTACAGTGTGACCTGAAGATGACAAGGTTAGGGTTTCTCTTTTGGAGGGCTTTTTCCCATTCTTAGGCTTTCTGTTGAGAAGGTTCTGCCTCTTGTTTCCTTGAGTATGTGTCTAGGTTCTTGTAAATGTATTGTGCCTGGTGAAGAAGGGTAATCTTTTAGGTAATGTGGGTCAATCCCATTGAATGCTTTGTACGTCAGTAATGGAGCTTTGACTTGGATGCAGCAGTGCATGGGGAGCCAGTGCAGGCTCTTGAGTACTGGTGTGATATGTGCTCTTCAAATACTTCTACTCAGGAGATGGGCTACTGCATTGTGTACCAGTTGTACTTTCTTCAATATATTTCTAGTCAAGGCCAAATAGAGAGAGATGTAGTACTTTATATCAATCTAAGTCTTCTTACCTTTGGGTCCAAGCACTGAAGCAGGGAACCACAGCAAACCCAAACTGTTACTCATCCCCTTGATAGGAACTGGTTGGGCCTAGAAATGATGAATGCATGGATTACTGTAGCCACCTCATCTGTTAAAGATAATTTCCAACAATGGCAAATTTTCATCCTGATATACTAATTAGGTATCTCTTTAAAGTTCACATAAGAATTAATCCCAGGATCATAGGATTCTGCAATTTTTGTTGTTGGTACAGTTTTGCAATTTTTTCATTCAAAAATGCATTGCATCATACTTAACTGATATGTGAGTTATTGCCTCAAATAAATTTAGTCCCTTGAACATCCAGTAATTTAGAAAGAATTTACTTAAAAGAAAGTTTGATGAAATATTTGTAAATTACTTGAAAGGATAGCCTGTATCCATAGCACACCCTTACAGTTAGCTAATAGCAGAACTTCTGTCATCAGTAAATCAGAAGAGAGATTTGGGTGGGTGGGTGGGTGGGAGTATAAGAGAAATGACAGTGTCACTTTAAGTTTCTAGTAGACTAGAAGCTATTGGTATAGGGCTGAGCATAATTTCAGGAGAAGCTGAGGTGGCATGTTCCTAAAGAGTTCTCACTCTCTGTCACTCTATCTTTGAAATAAAAACCACCACCACCAAAGATAGAGGGTGATGACAGAAATGATGGATCAGCAACTGGCAATTCATTGTCTGCTGGGACCTCTAGCAGTTCTGATCAGGCCCTTTTTGAGTGAAGTGCTTAATGGTTCAATGCGGAGTCCTCTTTTATATAATACTTTCATGAATGATCTGAAAGAGGAAGTAGAAAGTGCATTAATTACATCTGCAGATGATAAAAGGTAGAGTTGCAACCAGCTGGAAAGATAGCAAGAAAATATGAATTGATCTAGAGAGACTTCAGTAATATGCAGAAATTAACAAATGAAATTCAATGTGGAAAAATGAAACCTATACTCTTAAGGGGAAAGTTGATCCAAGCCATGCAAAACTGCATTAATACAGGGTTAAAGTTGAGCTTTCAATCACACACTAGTCAGGAAATTCAGGACATAATTTATAGTGAGACCTGACCCCAGCTTCCATATTTGTATGCATATTTTTGCCCTTTAATCACTTCTGTTGATCTCCCCAGAACTCTCTCCAGCCTCTCTGTCTTTCTGGCAATGAAGAACAAAGGACTGAACTACTTACTCCAGTGTGTTCTCACCATAGTTATTTGTAGAGAGACTAATTCCTCCTTTTCTTTGTATAAAGATGCTTCTGCTTATTTTCCACATATTTGCTTTCTCATTTTTTAATTATTAGCTGGTTTTGCAAGGTCCCAACTTCCATATTTCAATGTTAAATCAGATTTGAAAAAAAGATCAGTCCATAATCTCATCCAATTTACAGCTATCAGTGATTTTGTCCCCGCCTCTCTTAGTAATACAACTAGTTTCTTTCTATTTCTTTTTTATTTGGATTCAGCAACATTTAAAAATAAATGTAAGGAAGCAGCAGGGTTTGGGGCACTGGGCTGGGAGTGAGGATGCCTGGAGTGAAATCCTGGCTCCGCTGAAATCAGTGGCAAAACCACCAACTCTCCTTGTTCTAATCCAAGTTTTTCAGCTTTGGCAAGTGCTTTAATCGCTTTGTGCCTTTGTTTCCCTCTCCCTTTTCTGTATTGTCTATTTAGATTGTAAGCTCTCCAGGACAGGCCCTATGTCTTACTATGTGTTTGTCCATATCTAGCTTGTTGAGGCCTCAATCTCACTTATGGTCTTTGTGTGCTACAAATAATTAAGAATAGTAATAATCTAAATAGTTTTAAGATATCATATACAAATATTTTACGTAGGTGGTGAAAAAATATATATGAATGTAAATGGTCAATGTCAGCTTAAAAATCATTTTTGTTTTTAAGTTGGCATCTGTATTACAGTAACATGTTGGGTTCTGATTCTGTGCACACTTAAGTTCCTGTGCTGCAGCTGATTGCTGGAGTGCTGCATGTTTAACTTTACTCACACAAATGGCTTATTGATCCCATTGGGACCACTCATGTGAGAAAAGTGATGTGTGTGTGTATGTGTGTAAATACTTGCAGGATTTGGGTCTTAAATGATCAACATTGCAAGAAATTTGAGAATTGAAATTACTTTTCACTTTATATCATTTGATTGTACTTTTCTCACTATCAATAATGAAAACAAAGTACCGGTAGCTGATTTCACTTTTATGGATTGTGTCTAGCTGTTCAGTTTCTGGTTCTGATGCACCAGCAGAGTGTTGAAATATCTGGATTGCAAAAATCAGCAGAACAAAAATGGGGAAGGTTCTGTGGCACTATCCCTCAATTTACCCCAGAGATGCGTTCCAGAGCTGTTATAGAAGCAAACCTCTGTGGACAGCCTTGGCTTCTGTGGATCACTTGAGATCTGCAAGGTTTGAGTTTGCTCCTTTTATCCTTCTCCTGCATGGGAGAGGGCAGTTCAGCCCCTAAATAGACAGACTGTAAACTCCTTCAGGCAGGGACTAGCTCTTGCTATGTATTTGTGGAATGCCCAATATAATGGCTTCTGAAAGATACAGTGGTATAAATATTTAATGAGTATTCTAGTCTATAACTGCAGTTTTATTTTCAAATTCTTTGAACTTCTGCCTTCATGGCTTTTTTTATGTCTGTGTACTTTCAGCTGTTTGCTTTCCAGTTTGGGATTCAGTGACTGTAGAATAAATGGGACCTCAGAGTACAACTAGCTTGAGACTTTATTCTCTCTCTAATCTCTTGTGAATAGTCAGTAGTTTGTGTCAAAAAAAATTGCTAGAAATGAGGGATGAACATTTTAACTAATCTAGCAGTTTTATCACTCTCTATGGATTACTTATCAGTCTGTCAGCACTAGCCTCCATGCAAAAGATAAATGAAACCAGTTTGTATCTTAATCAGATAATAGTGTTAACATTTTCTCTGTTTGTTAAATTGACAGTACAATGGCTCATTGAACCAGATAGTTTTATATTCAGGAAACACAAGAAGAGCTCTCTTCAGCATACTTGGTATATGCGTCTGTAAGAAGAAGGTTTACTTGCCTTAATCTAACCAAAGGCATATAGTCACTGTCATGACATTTTTATCTTACTGGGGCCATATGTACTCTAGAAAAACTTGATAGTGTTTTCTGAACTGCTGCATCTCTACTGATGATAGAAGGGGGGAAGCTGTAATGTAGATTGGATGAATGTTCTTACCACTCTGCTACCTAACACTTAGCTGAAGAAAAAGGATATAGATATGATTTTTTTATTTATTACACTTTTCTCTGTCTTAAGCTTGTTTTATGTAAGAAGATGCACAATACTCATTGCTTTTACCATGATGGCCAGTTACTATTAAAGCGATACAGCTAAATCCTGCCCTTTACTGCACTGGTTTACAGCAGGGGAAGGGACATAGAGAGTTTCTTTCATTTATCACACCCTCATTCAAAGAACATAGCAGAATCTCCCATAGCATTCAAAAGAACACTTAAAAAGAGACCGCCAGCTAGTGCTTTAGCTAATGCACTTCATCTCCAAGGAGCTGCAATATGCAGTTCAGGAGATATGTCTAGCACCCTGTCCTAGCTGATTAGCTCATTAGGTTGTCTGCTGCTCCTCTACTGTTTTCTGCTGTGTGACCTCCTCTGTCTGCCCTGAGGAACCCTTCCATAGCGGGTAGAATACCTGAAGGAAAGGAGGTACCTTGCTGTATCTCATCTCTACCTCACTGCACTTGTCAGGCTGGGATTACATAGTTCATGAAAAATATGGGTGAGAGTGATGATGCATCAGTGTAATCACATCGTATTTGCTATCTTGAAATCTTACAAATAAAATAGTTCATTATGCCTGTGACATTAACTTTCTGTAGAAATAAATTTCATTTCCTGTTAGTCTTTCTTGTAATCAGAATTCATTACATAACACGTGACAACAGAAAGTAAACTGTAAGATGCACCACATTTCATTGTGCTGAATAAACAATTTAATTAATCTGAATTCATTATATTCCAAGTAATTTACATGGCAAAAGCTTTTAAACTTACTAGATCTTTTCTCTCTAATCAAAGTTAAGAGGGCAGAAAGGTAGCATTTCCATTTATCTGTGCTACTATATTTTTACATCTTTGTCTAGTATCAGTGTGGCATGAATTCTTTATCCATTTGGCTTGGTGTGACTTACAAGTGATGAAAAACAGTTTCCTTTACACAAGTCTATCTTTGTTAATGCTGTCCGGCAAGTATGATATCCAGGGAATACAATGTCACTTGGCAGGTTACTGATAATGCAATCTAACTTCTAAAAATAAATAAAACTCATCTTGTCATCTGTTCTATATAACCTTAAATAGTAGTTTTGTACAACATAAAGGAAATTGTGTATTGTGAAGTGTACATTTACATTTAGGACAGGTTCACATGCCCAGTGCTAGACTAAACCTTCCTTTTCAACACATTTCCTGATGATCTTCTACTTACTAAAGACAGTGATTTTATGATAGTTTCATTGCTTGTTTACAGTAAGTTGCACTACTGAATTGACTAAGTAAAAGTTAAATCTAGACTGAAGAATTAATATAATGCTGTTCTCAATTGTTTCAAATAATTCCTTTAAAACATTTCTGAGCAGTTTTTAAGGATCTGATCCAGCAAAGCCTTCATGCACCTGAGTAATTCAGTCCATTAAACAAATGTTAAATAAAGCTACATCCCCTTTTCCCCCTATGACTGTTTTTATATTACCTGCCAGCTTCTCCTGATTAAGAGGGAGTAGAGTAGAGAGAAAACAAAGGAAAAGTGAGAATAGGATAGATAGGATGACCTACCCATCTTAAAGTCTTGTTTTCTTTGTGCAGTAAGATATGCTGTGCAGACTGAACCCTTCCTTGGCATGTAAATTTGCCAGTGTTTTCTGAAGCTCTGTTATTTTTATTTTTCCTTAAGCTGTAAAAGAGGACTGTTACTTAATAATGTCATGAAATACCAAAACAGTCTTGTGAATCCTTTAAGGATTCCAAGAGACTAGGCAGAGTCTACACTCTTTGCAGATATCCTTGGCTGACTCTACTATCCTTTTGGGCCATGCCTATGCACAGGTATGTCCTATGGATGCTCCCAGTAGTGGGTGCCTCTCATTTCCTAAGATGGCTCACATTTCCTTTGAGGTGACTTGATCACAGTCTATAAGTACCTACACCGGGAGCAAATATTTAATAATGGGCTCTTCAATCTATCAGAGAAAGGTATAACACGATCCAATGGCTAGAAGTTGAAGCTAGACAGAGAGCAGGCTGTATTTTAAAGAATCCTTATTGAGGTTGCAGGAACAAACCATCCCAATGTGTAGAAAGAATAGTAAATATGGCAGGTGACCAGCTTGGCTTAACAGTGAAATCCTTGCTGATCTTAAACACAAAAAAGAAGCTTACAAAAAGTGGAAAATTGGACAAATGACCAGGGAGAAGTATAAAAAATATTGCTCAGGCATGCAGGAGTGAAATCAGGAAAGCCAAATCACAATTGGAGTTGCAGCTAGCAAGAGATGTTAAGAGTAACAAGAAGGGTTTGTTCAGGTATGTTAGCAACAAGAAGAAAGTCAAGTAAAGTGTGGGCCCCTTACTGAATGAGGGAGGCAACCTAGTGACAGAGGATCTGGAAAAAGCTAATGTACTCAATGCTTTTTTTGCCTCTGTCTTCACAAACAAGGTCAGCTCCCACACTACTGCACTGGGCAGCACAGCATGGGGAGGAGATGACCATCCCTCTGTGGAGAAAGAAGTGGTTCAGGACTATTTAGAAAAGCCAAACGAGTACAAGTCCATGGGGCCGGATGCATAGCATCCGAGGATGCTAAAGAAGTTGGTGAATGTGATTGCAAAGCTGTTGGCCATAATCTTTGAAAACTCATGGCGATCGGGGGAAGTCCTGGATGAGTGGAAAAAGGCTAATGTAGTGCCCATCTTTAAAAAAGGGAAGAAGGAGGATCTGTGTAACTACAGGCCAGTCAGCCTCACCTCAGTCCTTGAAAAATCACGGAGCAGGTCATCAAGGAATCAATTCTGAAGCACTTAGAGGAGAGGAAAGTGATCAGGAACAGTCAGCATGAATTCACCAAGGGCAAGTCATGCCTGACTAACCTAATTGCCTTCTATGAGGAGATAACTGGCTCTGTGGATGAGGGGAAAGCAGTGGACGTGTTATTCCTTGACTTTAGCAAAACTTTTGATACGGTCTCCCATAGTATTCTTGCTGGCAAGTTAAAGAGGTATGGGCTGGATGAATGGACTATAAGCTGGATAGAAAGCTGGCTAGATCGTTGGACTCAACGGTAGTGATCAATGGCTCCATGTATAGTTGGCAGCCAGTATCAAGCGGAGTGCCCCAAGGGTCGGTCCTGGGGCCAGTTTTGTTTAATATCTTCATTAATGATCTGTAGGATGGCGTGGATTGAACCCTCAGCAAGTTTGCAGATGACACTAAACTGGGAGGAGTGGTAGATATGCTGGAGAGTAGGGATAGGATACAGAGGGACCTGGATAAATTAGAGGATTGGGCCAAAAGAAATCTGATGAGGTTCAACAAGGACAAGTGCCGAGTCCCATGCACTGCTACAGACTTAGGACCAAGTGGCTGGGCAGCAGTTCTGCAGAAAAGGACCTAGGGGTTACAGTGGATGAGAAGCTGGATATTAGTCAACAGTGTGCCCTTGTTGCCAAGAAGGCTAACGGCATTTTAGGCTGTATAAGTAGGGGCATTGCCAGCAGATCGAGGGACGTGATCATTCCCCTCTATTTGATATTGGTGAGGCCTCACCTGAAGTACTGAGTCCAGTTTTGGACCCCACACTACAAGAAGGATGTGAAAAAATTGGAAAGAGTCCAGCGGAGGGCAACAAAAATGATTAGGGGGCTGGAGCACATGACTAATGAGGAGAGCCAGAGGGAACTGGGTTTGTTTAGTCTGCAGAAGAGAAGAATGAGAGGAGGATTTGATAGCTGCTTTCAACTACCTGAAAGGGGGTTCCAAAGAGGATGGATCTAGACTGTTCTCAGTGGTAGCAGATGACAGAACAAGGAGTAATGGTCTCAAGTTGCAGTGGGGGAGGTTTTTCTTGTATATTAGGAAAAACTTTTTTATTAGGAGGGTGGTGAAGCACTGGAATGGGTTACCTAGGAGCTGGTGGAATCTCTTTCTTTAGAGAAGGTCAGGCTTGACAAAGCCCTGGCTGGGATGATTTAGTTGGGGATTGGTCCTGCTTTGAGCAGGGGGTTGGACTAGATGACCTCCTGAGGTCCCTTCCAACCCTGATATTCTGTGATGCTATGATTCTATGACAAATTCAGACTGAAAATAAGGCATACATTTTTAACAATGAGGGTAACTAACCACTAGAATAACTTACCCAGGTTCATGGTGGATTCTTCCTTACTGACAGTTTGTAAATCAAGGTTGAATGTTTTTCCTGAAAGACCTGCTGTAGGAATTATTTTGGGGAATTTCTATGGCCTGTGTTATGTAAGAGGTCAGACTAGATCACAATGGTCCCTTCTGGCCTTGGAATCTGTGAATCTATGAGAGTGGCAATGGCGCACTTTCCATCCTCCTCTCCAGGCTTCCAGAGATACAAATACCTTCCCAAGAGAAGCAATCCATCTTCTTCCCCAGAGAGTTACTATAGCAAACCCTCTTCCTGCTTCGGACCCTGGGAGTAAGATGACTCAGGTTTCCATTGAGGCTGTAGAGGTTTTGGCAGAACTGATCCATTCCTCCCTCAACATAGCAGAAACAGCCCATATTCCCTACTGCTAATCCCATGGCCCCCACCCAAGATGAGATATAGGAGGTGCCATTTCATCTTTCCCATACAAGAATCTCTGTTACAGATTGTGAACGCTGCATGGCCCAAACTGAAAAAAAAGGTCTATCAGCAAGGCTACATACGATCTGTATAAAATTCCATCAAGTTGTGTCCCCATATTTATTTTTCTTCCTAGAAATGGTCACATACTAAAAAGATCTTGACCTCAATGGCTGGAGCAGGGTACCCAGAGAATTATGTGGAACAAAAGATTGAAAATTCACCTAAGGAAGGGTTTTTTAATCTTCTTCCATACTTTTATGTGCTGCAATGGCATGTGTTGTTTCAGCCTGTATAGCCCTATCCATCACTGCCCCCTCTTGTACTCTCAGAAGAGGTCCCATAAGACTGGGAGAGCACTGGTAAGAAAAAGCTGATTTGTTTTAAGAACTCTCTTACAAAAGTATAAGCCTTCATCTATGATACTTCTTGAGACATCATTAGATTCTCTGCTAGATCTCTCCGGTGCAACACCCTTGCATGGAGACATATGTGGCTGTGGGCTCCAGATGCAGACCCAACTTCTGGGTAAAACTTTTTTGTGAGTTTCTAGAAAAAGCTCAGAAGGACCTGTCAGATCTGAATTAAATTTTGTCCCGCCAAACCTCATCTAGTGAGGAGGGAGGAAGCTTCAGGTAATTTCACCACAGTTGCAAATGCTAGCCATGCCAGAATTACCATTCTTTGCATCCTATAGAGGTCAGGATTCTCCACAGGACAACGAGCCCAACTATAAAATGAAATAGTTTACTTTAACATAAAAAAAACCTAATAATGTGTGCAGCAAAGAATCTTGTATTTTCCCATCATGTTCTGTATTGGAACATTGATATTAGTAAGAATTGTTCTACATTTTCAACCATTCCATTCTACAAAACCATTTCTATGTTTTCCATAGCATCTTCAACAGCAAAGAAACTCCACCACTGCCAAAATGCCCTATCCTGTAAATCTTTACTTATATGAGTCATCCCATTTGAAGTAATTGGGACTGTCTGCATGATTAAAGGACTACTTGCATTATTAAGGGTTTGTTGTAGAGGGTCCCTAGAGGGAAAACTCCTGGGATGGGCTTCTTCCCTTCTTATAGATCTGTAAAGCACCAAAGAAAATGGTGGTGCTATATTAAACCCGAAGTCTTTATTATTAATTTACATAATGGTCATTTGACTTGTTCATATTTCTGTTATCGTATGGCTGTTCTGGTTATTGCAATAGGTGGCAAATACTTTTCTAGATATTTCATCAGGTAGCATAATAAGAATAATGTTATAAGTGCCTTACAGAATTCTTTTCCTATAGCCTGCACTACATTAAAACTGCTTTTTGCTCAGCACCTGAGACATCTTGTTGCATCTTCCTGCAGTTAATTTCTTCTCTTCCTTAGGGAGCAGATTTTTAGTGTAGCATATACTCGTCTCTCTTGATACTGGTTTATCAGTGTGTAGATACTGTGGTGATGGATACCCTATATGCACCTAAGACAGTATAAAAATGAATAAGTTAGACAGATAAGCAAATGGTGCTTTGTGCCACTTGCCATATACTTACTCAAGAGGCTTATTTTTGTTGCCATTATGTTGTAATTTTCAACAGGAAAGTATTCAAGGATTGTAATTGTACAATATGCTGATGCCTATTAAGAGCACGTCTGGAGTTGATTGAAGCTGGGGTTGGGGTGTTTTTTTAGTTCCAGCAAAGTAACTCAGTTTTTCCTTTTGTCCCAGTTTAGACTTGGATCACTGAAGCTACAAAAAGTCTCAAGTCCAACTGAAGTCATTAAAGAGCTGATTTGCCACTGCCTAGACTGCATAGCAGACCTACATGCCAAAAAGGAGCACCTGCAAAAGGAAAATGAAAGGCTTCTAAGTGATTGGAATGACGTGCAAGGACTGTAGGTTGAAAAATGCATCAATAAGATATTCCGTATAAACTATGTGTCTGCAGTCTACCTATGCAACAAAGTGTAGGTTATACTGATGGACACTATATATTTAAGATATTTACAAAATGAAATGCACCTATTTCTTTTTTATTGATAGTGTTTTGGGCCCTAACGGCTTATAGGCTACACAGCTGTAGAGGCTTTTTCTTATTTCAAGGTGGCAGGCGACACCTCAGCTGCTAACATATAATGCTGATTGTAGCTTTATGTAGCCAGAAATATCGTCACTCTCCCTTTCCCCCTCCTGCAGAATCCAGTGTGCGTTTTCTTCTGCATAGGTCCCTTAATGATGACTGTCTTGATTTTGCCTGTCTTGATTTCTGTTTCAGTTGTGATTTACATTTTAAACTAGATTATTTCTGGGGCCACAGGGGGCAACAGGGAAAGAGGATGTAATTTGACAGTAATTAAAGCCAGCTATATTGTCAAAGTATCAGAAGGGTCATGAATGTTTTGCGGGGCAGCGGGGAGGAAGACACAAATTTAAAAAAAAAATAGCACAAGATCACATTATTTTAATTTTTTTTTTTAATTTTTATTTTTCAACAGAGTGCCAAATTTAGAAATATTCATGGAAGAAATTAAGTCAGTGATGTTCTGGGTAGGGTGACAAATGGTCACAGAGTTTGTCCTGAAAGTTTTGTCATGACAGATATACAGCTTCACTAGTAGTGTTTGACTACTTAATAGTTTAACGGTGTAGTAAACCATAACTTTTTATAATTAATGTGTTACACTGCATTAAATGCCATTTTGAGTTGTGTAGTGCTGTGGCACTTGTAACTGATAGTTCCACAACAAATTCACAGGAGGGGTTTCCCTCCAAAACAGTGATTATTACATCTTAACTTTAAACTATTTAAATACCTAGTCACAATTATATAGCATACAAAATGTGCTGAGCATCTCCAGTGAGGAGCTGGGTGCTCTCGATTCCCATCTAGTCAACTGCCTTCTACTTGCCAACAGCTAAGTGCAGGATTCAACTGTAAAGCAGTTTTCCTGTTTTAGAGGTACCATATAGATGGTGTCATTGCAAGGCTTCTTTTTTAAAAATTAATCAACAAATCTATCTAGTTTACGGTTGAATATGCTGAAAGCAATTGAGAAATTATAATGTAAAAGTTAGAACTGTTGCACTAAATAAAAATAAATAAATAAATAAAATATCCCCACCCTGAGTCATTAATTGGCAATATCCAAATATAGAGAAGAACGCTGTGGAAACCATTGCCATTAATTAGGAGCTGGACTGAACTGAGTTCTTGCCACCTAACTGCTTTTAACTACATAATAACTTTGGAATCTAGTTAACATTTGTTTTTTAAATATGAATTTGTTCAGTTTCCTTGTGTTTTAATGTACATAGAAAATTCAATAAGGATTATCTTGAATATCCTTTGTGCATGAGTATACACACACACGCGCGCGCACACACACACACACACTGGGATGGTGAGTTAAAATATCAAAACAGAATAGCCAGTGTTTTTGTTTTATACAGATTATATGTAACGTTGGTAAATATAGAGCAATAATAATACTAATAATCTTTAATAGCAAAATTTCCTAAATCCCCAAAAATAAAGATAAGTTTCTGTTTTGTATGTAGTGTGTGTTTTATACTAACCAAGTAAAATTAATATAGATGAGTTATAGTCAAGTAAGCTGTCAATTTATATTATGGACAAATGTAGTGACAGAAAATCTGAACCATAAAATTAGTGTTGGGTGTTTTAGTCTGTGAATAAATCACTTGAAAATGACTCATCAATATTAGCTTGTCAGCATTCAACACCACTGCTATAGAACAAAAAGGGAACAGGATGCAGCTAAAATGTAAGAAGGAGATTATGTAAATGCCAGACCCATTCTAAGGCACAGACAGCTTTATACATATGAGACTACATTTTCAGCCAGGCTTTGGGTACAAAAACCTCACATGTATAATTGCCACAAGTTCTTTAGTTCATGTTATCTCTGTCTCTCTCTTCAGAAATGGAAGAGGTTGAGAAATGGAGAGTTAATTCTTGATTTAGTTCACCAGTATTACTTGTCTACAAATGGCAACCATTACTAACACCAGTTGTTTTCAGTAGGTTGTGGTTGTGTTTTGACAACTATCATCCCAACTTGACATATTAAAAGTATCATGCTTCTATTGACTCCAAGATGGCTGCGATTATGGAACTTGAAAAGCATGTGCAAATAAGACTAATAAAAATGTCTATGGCCATTAACTTTATTCACTTGTGATTTCACTTTTTTTTATTACATTTAAAAGCTTTGTTTGAGATGAGTAGCTTATGTACAGGGGCCTGTGGAGATGTGACTTCTGTGAAACAAATCACATATAGGCACCAGTGTGTGACAAATTGCAATGAAAGTTGCATTTGTAGCTGGTGAAATACTGAAATGTAATCCTAGCCAACTTTGCTTAGTTCTCACATAATACAGGTGATGCGTACTAGAATGAAAAACGTCTTTGTTGATCTTATGCAGAGATATAGCCAGAAAACCCCACTCCGCAGCATACTGTATAATTTGTGACTCATGTTCCTAAACAGCAAAGCACAACTGCTTTCCAAGATGTATATTTTCATGTATTACAATGGATGGTGTATGATTTTTTTTAATTGCTGTAATTTGCAATCGTTACATTAATAAAATACAATAATTCCTAAACACAATAACTTAATAGGTTATATCTATACCAGAAGAATGTATCAATTTTTTATTTGTTTGGATTTCTAAAAAAAAAAAAAAAAGCGACAGGGCTAAAGGATAGTCACTTATCTATGAGCATTAAAGCCTAAAAAATGCACACAAAATTAACCAATAAAATAGTACAAACTTACCTTACCCACAATGTCCTTCCATGTCACAATAAATAAATAATCCAGAATCCTATGAAAACAACGAGAAGTCCGGTGGCACCTTAAAGACTAACAGATTTATTTGGGCATAAGGTGCCACCGGACTCCTCATTGTTTTTGTGGATACAGACTAACACGGCTACCCCTCTGATACTCTTATCTTATGTACATTCTCCCTGGCTCTGAGAGAACATGTAGGTCTTTCAGTATGCTCTGAAGATTAAGAGTTGGGTCCTGATCCTGAAGTGGAATTATATAGTATAGTTCCTCAAGGCCAAGTGGCAGCATCCAAATGACTTCAGTAGGATTTTATACAGGTGTAAGGGTCTGTACAATTAGAACTTTTTGCAGGATTGGGGCCTTTGGCTCTCGTCATATTAAGGGAAAAAGTGATTTCCAGAGTCAAGGGTCCTTCATTGAAATTGCATTGCATGCAACCCCCCTTTTGGTTAAATCAGAAGACTGCTACTAGTAAATTGAATAACTCAGATGATCTCAACTACTATGGTACCAAACAACATTAGTTTTTGTTGGCTAGTGTTGTTTTGATTTACCCTTTATTTGGTTACTAGTCCCATTGCGGGGATGAAGTCTTCTTTTTCGTCATTGAAGGATTTGATACACTTTGTCATATTTTCCACTTGCATATGAGGTTCATATATGTAAATGGAGATAATGGTTAATTTCAACCCTGTTGAAGTCAATGATATTACACCAAGGATTAATTTGGCTTGGTATTTTAAACCATCTTGCTTTTATGCCAAATTTTTATTTAATCAGGTCATCGGTTTAGGCAATCTGACATCACCCCATGAACTGGATAAAGATGTCACTGCTAGGGCTAGTGACTCTTTGTACTTTGCTTTAACATTTTTGTATATATTGTTTCATTAAGTGGTTAAAATTCCCATTTATAGATGGAAAGTCTCCTTGTAGTTGATTAGTACATATGATGTTTCTTTTAAGAATTGTTGAACCGATCTATATGGTAATGATTTTCAGCATCATTTGCATTTAAATTAGATGAATTATTTATCAACTATGAAACATATCCCAAAAGCATATCACAGCAGACTAAGTTAATACTTCATAAGATTTTCAATAGCTATTGAATAAAAACCCACAAATTTTTGAACAATACTTTTGAAAGCTCTAACTGTGAAAAATGGCATGTCTTCCAGAATTAGTCTCTTCATCACAACTCTTTTATATATCAGTCCAGTGGAAGATAGAATCATAGAGATGGTCCTGGTGTACTTAATCCTGCTTAGGGGGGGGCTGAACTTGAGATCCCTTCCAGACCTACATTTCTGACATTGTTCTGATATTGTCCATTAGTTTGTGGTATTTAAACATTATTTGCTTTATTAATTTACCTACCATGTCTATGTTCTGAAGTCTGCAATGAGCAGTAAGATCATTACTAGCATGTGTATTTATTTATATATTACACACACAAATCTACATTAAAAACAATTAAGGTCGCAAAATCAAGAACTAAAAAATACCAGCATTAAAGTTGCCTGTTTGATGATCTTGTTTTTCACAAGACCTCTGCTTCATTCAATGCACAGGACTTTTTTATTCATATTGTGGCCCCATTCCTTATTTACTGGACACCATATATTTATTTATACACTATTTATTTTGTTGATTTTTAGATTTTTGGTTGAAATTTAAGTTCAATCAATTTTTTATTTAAAAAAACAAATCAGACAAGCCCCCTTTATATTTAGATACCATATAAAAACTTGAGGATGACCCTAGTGCAAAGACGTCATTCAGGAGAACTCTTAAGATTTTCACCTATAGAATTAGATATCCCTCTAAAATGTAGTTTACATTAGATGGGGGGGGGGGAAGCCATTCACTCTCCAAAATTAGGGATGTGAGTATCTTCAAATATCAGCTTCTCACTGTACAACTCAAATAAAACAAACACTACAATGTAGGGTTTGTTAGCATTGTAGTTGTTTGTATGCCGTAGGAAATTGAAATTGCCACAAATCCTGCTTCAGTGGTTCTGCTGAATCAGTTTCAATATCCTGCTGCACCAGAGGAACAAAGACTTCAGAGGAGCAAAGGGACAATGAGTGGGCAAATGTTACACACCTGCTGCTGGAATCCTAACAAATTACGTGGTTTTGTATGGGTTGCCCAGAACATCAGCTGGAATTTTAAGATAGTTTCTACACCTTTGGAGGGCGTGTTTTTTTCCTGTATATAAATATATATTAAAAGTGCAAATCAGAATGAGTAGGCTTAAATTTTGGGCCCATGGAACTTGACCATAACTCTCTATTTATAATCTCAGTAAGTGCATCCTTCTAAATTATACACGCTATGCTGAATTCACCATTGAATCTAAATAACTCTGATATCCAACATGGAGTTGTCTGTACAGTCTACACATAAGCTAACCTAATAAATTGGGGTTAGGAAGAAACTTTCACTGTGGGCAGATTATTATATAACTGCCTACTGTAGGGCTTTTTTCATGTTCCTCTGAAACAGTTTCTATTGACCTTTTTGGGGGACAAAATGTTGGACTAGATGGATAGTTGGAGTGATCCATAATCTCAATTCCAATGTACCTCTCTTCCCGATTATATTTTAGGAGGGCTGGTGTTACTATAGAACATTGTTAGTAAAATATGAAGATATTAACTATTGTTATGTTTTAGGCTGGAAAAATGTGTGGAAGCTAAAGAAGAACTGGAGGCAGATCTTTACAAAAGATTTATTCTTGTGCTCAATGAAAAGAAAGCAAAGATAAGAAATTTACAAAAGTTGTTAAAAGAAGCTCAGGAACCTGAAGAGGATACAACACATGCAAGGTATTTGTTAATTTGCCCAAGGTATTTGTTGTCGTGCCTGACACATACATAGGTTTCATTTGTATTTACTAAGTTTTAATAGATGGTGGTGTAACCATTGTTTCAATGTAATAACAATTAATAAATCATCTTTATATAGTTTCTTTAGATTCTAAAGGCTTCCAAGTGCTCTAAATACAATATAGTAAATATACAACAGGACACTTCACTCATCTCTGAAGAGCAGCCAACTTTGGAATTTACTCGGGGAACTCTTCAGCAGCCTGTGGTTACATGAAGCAATAGTTCAGGACAGAAACAACACCATATTGAGTTGAATCTGCAGGAGGAATGTCAGTTGGCTGGCACTTCAAACAGCACATGCCCCATCATATGTAATGGGGTGCTTTGTTAAATGCAGACTCAAAAGGAAGAGTAAACTAGCCACTACCTGGGGTGTCACTGAATGTCTTGTATCTAAGCACTGACCAGGGCTAAGTTTGTGAGTGGTATGGCTTCAATGAAAGGTGTTTAATTAAAATTGAATACAGAGATTTACTTAACTGTAAATGTTTCCTAAAATATTCAAAATTATTTCTTGGTGTGGGGTGGGGGTGGGGGTAGAAATGGATAGTGTTTTGTGTCAGAGTACAATTGATTCCCGGACCCACTCCAACCTGCCTCCACTAGTTCCTCAAATTTCTTAAAAACTCTCTTCTTCCAAAATGCCTTTCCTCCTTAGAGAAGTGTTAATAGTGAGGTGATTGGAAATATTTACTTTTACTTAGAAAAAAAAATCCAAACCAAAAAAATCATGGAACTGCCAAGAGACACACGTTAAATCAATGACATTGTTTTAATCCGGTCTGACCTGACTTCCTTTTAGGACATTATCTATCTGGTTTGTTTATCTAAGTTGTGAACTTCAGGATAGGGACCTAGTATTGACCTCTGTCTGTAAAGTACTGTAGAAATAGCAGCTATGTTGCAGGAATAGAAGATGGAAAATTACCTTTCTGTTGTTCTAGGGATAGCATGGCTACAGTCCAAACTGCTGTTGAAAGAGAGAGAGATTATGATGGCAGCACTGATGATGAAAGTGAAAATTTCTCACAGCCCTCTACATTAGCATCAGGTAAGATAGACTATGCTGTGCTTATTGGCGATATTGTGAGTAGGCCAATTACTTTACATGAATAAACTATAATGAGGATAAACCACTACCTGACAAATTGCTTTGTGACAAGCCAACTTACAAGCATTAAAAAAGTAGTCCTCTATTGAAGCAGAGTATAATGCTGACATTTCAGATTAAAGAAAGGAAGTTTTAAAAAGCATGTAGTGTAAATGAAGGGAAATGTCATTGTTTATGAAATGACAGATTACATACTTTGCATAACTAATAGCCATTTTTCAGTTTGTGAACTGTCAACAATTACATTTTAAATTCCAGGAATCATTATGAACACGTGAAGATTGCTGTGATTTAAAATGTAATTGCTAACAGTTCATGGTCTGTTTTTTTTTTAAATGGTTTTAACTTCAGTCAGGAGAGTTTTTTGTTTTATTTTTGTATTGAACAAATGGAGCAAAACTATTTTTATAACATCCAGAAGAATTTATTGAAATTTACTGGGATGCTCTTAGCCTCAGGTAGTTGAGTGTGAAAATTAAGTTGATTAATCTGCCTAGGACTGGAGAAGCGGGAGTACATTGTATAGGGATTGCCCATTTCACAATACGCTGTATAAAACTTTGCATCATACGAATTTTTAGCTTGGTGTGCCAAATGCTGTGTGTGCAACTCTCTGTAGAGAAACTGCCTTACACTGACAGGTACCACATACTTAAGGATTTCCCTTCAGGATTATTGGTTTTGTATGGTTTCTCTCACCCAAGCCATTTATCTCTACTGTAGGGTAAGGTAATCAAAGAAAGATAAAAGCAGTGCACATGCTTGTTGTCTTCAGTGGGAGTTGAGGTTCTCAGCACCATAACGTGATTAGTCTCCAACTCTGTAGTACGGGTGTACAGGTTTTTTGAAGACCTTCTAACACAATTGACATAGATGATAGATTTAGAAAGTAGCCAGCCTTGTAGCATGCATTTAAGTGAAGAAACAATGTGAAGTGCAGACATTATCCAAAGAAATAATTTTCTGTTGACCAGCTGGTAGTGGTAAAGTATCTGTTTAGTAGATAATTCTTTGCTTTCAATCTGTATTTCATCAGTGGCACAGACAATGTCTTGAGGAATCCTTCATTTAGTAAAATGGCACGGAGAAGGGAAAGGATTTAAGTTATCAACTTTTTGCTAGATCCAGTAATAATGAAGCTGCTAGATAGCATTTTTATGACAGACATCTGTGTAGCATTTCCTTTAACTGCCCAGCATGAGAGACTGAACTTGATGCCTGAATTTGTAGGGAGAATAACATGTGCATAATCTTTTGAGCTATGAAACATGTTCACTCCATTTGCCTGTGACAGTGAGATATATTCAGAATAAGCAGAGAAAATCACATGAACGTAATGTTCAGGTAACAAACAAACAGTTTCAAAGTCAAGTTTTTCATAGTAATGTTAACTCTGTGACACTGAACATCTAGTAAGGTTGGGGCAAATAATATTTCCTGG
The DNA here is from genome assembly GCF_020497125.1 of Mauremys mutica. Lineage (NCBI taxonomy): Eukaryota > Metazoa > Chordata > Testudines > Geoemydidae > Mauremys > Mauremys mutica. The sequence continues at coordinate 50,016,710 of NC_059077.1, forward strand.
TTCTGGGCACAACAGGTTTCCTCCATACATGGTCTACCCTTCCCACAAGGAAGAAGGGTACATATGCCTCTGCAGTATTTTCCTCCTTTCCCAGTGCCCTACTCAGGCCTTTTCACCTTTCCAGGGATCTATGCTGGGGGATGGTTGGGGACTGAATGAACCCTGGGGAGGAGGTGAGTGGTTCAGGGATGAGGTTTGGGGAGAGAAGGGGAAGATGCACACAGTCCACCTTCAGGCTCCACAGACCTTAGGCCTAAAAGATGATGCCATCCCAGACTGTATTATCTTCTCCTTGTAACACCCACTCCTTGGAGCAAACAACACCTACGTTTATTTTTTTAATAATGTTTTCTTTATGTTTCCTGTGTAGTTGAGGTAGAATGTTGCTGCAGCACTGTCAAGGCTCCTAAACTGTTACAGCTGCTTAGTGCTTCTGTCCTTGGAGCTCTGGTATTATCAGCACTAGCAGAGGGCGCAGACTGCTAATTCAGCAGACCTCGATGTTGTTCCTAGGGAAAGACCACAGGCACAGTTCAGTGACAAAGGGACTTGGGAAGGTTTATTGTCCTCAAGGCACTGTCCTAATGACTCGCAAAACTTGTACAAGTACATTCACCCATGAGTGCCCCATGGCAAGGAGCGGCACAGACAGCAGTGGTACTTTCTGCTGTCCACTCGGCCACACAAAGAGCTATGGCAAGGTACACCAACATTTATAGATTGAGACAAACAACTGGGATAAACAAGTTATGTAGCACCTTGCATATTTCATGGCATTTGCTTTTACTTTCTCTTGTCCTGATATCTTGGAGAAAACATCCCTATTCACTATTCTATCAAACGATCTTATCTTGTACTAGATTGGGGTGTATCTATACTAGCCTTCTGAAATATATTTATGTAAATATCTAGTGACTAGTACTTCTTAGGAACACCGATGTTTTAGCAATGTTAGAGGCAACTTTGCTAAGTTCATGTATCGGACGGTGAACTTGTAAGCATTTGCTTTAATACATGACCTGACTTTGGCTCACAGCTTGTGGTTTAGGCATCAGGTTTTGCACCAGGCCCAGTGCTCCAGGCTCTCTGTCTCTCTATTACATCCTGTTCAATTATTTATTTATTTATATTTTCCTCCCATTTAGATCTGGAATTTAACATTGCATGGGTAACAGTAGAATCACAGAATAAAACAAGCTCCTGTATCTGATCTTGCACAAATTCATGTGAGGTTTGTGTCAGGGTCCCTTCCATGCAACAGTTTGATACCCTGTAGAAATCTAGGTCTTTCCATTGTTTGCAATAAAAATATTGGACAGTGCAAGCCTACATGATCTATAGAATATTTTATAACTGCAGTGCCTAATTCATGGCTCTTGGCCAGCATCGACAGAAATATCCAAACATTTTTCCTCAAATGTGCACACCATTAAGTTAACACTTTGTGTTTTAAAAAGTGACAATTACGGTTGGATTAGAAGGCATATTAATATAAGGCAAAGAAACCTCAGATATATTTGAGAAGTATAGCTTCATAAAACATTCTATGTTACTTCTAGACTGCAAAAATATATCCACTCATTTGTCCCTGGTGAGTGGGAAATGTACCTGGAGAGTTGGTGAATGTAGCAGACAGAAAATGAGAAGAAGATAATCAGTTTCATAAGGGCTCAATAGCTTTTGAGCATCAGCTGTATTATACAGACCAGTGTCTTGAAAATTTCACTGTGGTGCTACTGCAAAATGCTCCACCTGTGGAAGAGAAGACTTAAAGTCTCCCCTTCCATTGCAAAGCACTCCAGCAGTAGAAGAATGAATTTCTGTTTTACTTGCTGTTTCTGAAGTGCATAGAATTCCAACTGCACCCAGGAGAAATTTACAATATCATTGCCATTGCTCACAAAGCTACTAAGTCTCAGTGAATGTGATGAGAATCTGGTACCTTACTGACTCAGTGCTAAGGCTGCCGGTGTGCTGAGACCACTGCCTATGATGGTGACCAATATTGTCTCATTGTTTCCTGGTATTCCCCCATCTGTCTGTCTATTCATCTCCCTTGTCTGATACTTAGATTATAAACTCTTTGGGATAGGGACCACCTTTTGGTTCTGTTTGTACAGCACCTAGCACAATGGGGTCCATGACTAGGGTTCCTAAATGCATGGTAATTAAAATAATAAATTATAATAATATATAAGTACATGGATGGTGCAAGCTCAGCCAAGGTAATCTAGAAGAGATGTTGGTTGGAAAAAGGAAACACTAAGTTGTTGGCTATATTTCAGACTCTGTCCTCTAAAGGACTTAAGATTAAGTTTTAGTCACGGATATTTTTAGTAAAAGTCATGAACAAAAATTCACAGCCTGTGACCTGTCCATGACTTTTACTATATACTCCTGACTAAAACTTGGGGGGAGGGGCGGCGGCGGCACGTGGCCCGGGACCCCCACTGGTGATGGGTGGGTGCGCAGGCAGTGGCCCAGGACCCCAGCTGGTGATGGTGGAGGAGGTTTGTGGGACCAGCAGGCTCCCTACCTGGCTCTGCACCTTTCCCCTCCCAGCAGCAGCAGATGGGCAATGGAAGCTGCAAAGCCGGCGCTCTGGGCGGAGGCAGCCCACAGAGCTGCCTGGCCACACTTCCACCTAGGAGCTGAGTGAGGGGGATGTTGCCACTTCCAGGGAGCCCCCTGGGTAAGTGCCGCCGTCTGCCTAACCCCATCCTGTGTCCCAATCCCCTGCCCCCCACCCCCACCCAAACTCTGCTGCTACTGAGCATTGGGCCGCAGTGGCCTGAGATTGCCCCAGCAGCGGCTGGTGCGACTGGTGCCTGAGCTGCACTCTGGCCAGGCGCACCAGCCACTGCAGAAGTCATGGAGATCACGGAAGGTGACTTCTGTGAGCTCTGTGACAAACTCATAGCCTTACTCATGATCAACAAGGTGATATGGTCTCAGCGTCTTTTTGGACTCATTAGTGCTCCTAGCAGATAGCAACAGTGGTAAAGAAAAAAATGCTTTTTTCCCCATCTTTTTGCTTGCCAAGAGACTGTTTTTTCTCTGATTAAGACCAAGTGGTCAACTTCAGGTTGTACTATCATCATACACTCTACTAGAGACTGTGTAGGCCCACAAGGAAGCTTCAGCCCCTTCCAATGGGCTCTCAACCTTTCCAAACTCCTGAACCCCTTTCAGGAGTCTGATTTGTCTTGCGTACCCCCAAGTTTCACCTCATTTAAAAACTAGTTGCTTACAAAATCAGTCATAAAAATGCAGAAGTGTCACAGCACACTATTGAAAAACTGCTGACTTTCTCATTCTTACCATACAATTATAAAATAAATCAATTGGAATATAAATATTGTACTGACATTTCAGTGTATAGTATTTAGAGCAGTATAAACAAGTCCTTTTCTTTATGAAATTTTAGTCTGTACTGACTTCGCTAGTGCTTTCCATGTAGCCTGTTGTAAAACTAGGGAAATATCTGGATGAGTTGATGTATCCCCGGAAGAGCTCTGCATACCCTCAAGGGTACACATACCCGTAGCCAACCTTCTAGACACAGACAATCCAGAGCACAACATAACTTGTCAAGCACTCCTTTGAACTGATGCTCCTTTGAACGGAAAGGGAAAGTTCAGATCTCTGATGGTGCTGTCCTATTTAGCTGGTTGTGGAGGAAATGAAACAATAGTGCACTGATTTATAGTGTAAACACAATCTCCTTCACTAGAAGGGCTAAATATTTTTTTGGTCTGGATTGTGAACCCCTTACTCACATTGCGGAACTGCTACTCCCATAAGCAGAAATCAGAGAACCTACTTATGGGAGTAACTGCTTCACATTCTGAGCAGGGTTTACAATCATGTTTAAATGGAAGCTTATATTCTGCAGCACACAGGCAACTCTCTGGAAAGAACCTGTATCCACTGAATCCTCAGATTTTCCACACCTGTAAATTTCTATAGAATTTGCTTATAAGCACACATTTAGAGGTGGTCGTAATAAACTAAGGCTAGGTCTACACTAGGGGGCGGGGTTTGACCTAAGATACACAACTTCAGCGTAGCTGAAGTCGGCGTATCTTAGGTCAATTTACCTGGCCGTAAGGACAGCGGCAAGTTGACCGCTGCTGCTCCCCTGTCGACTCTGCTTCTGCCTCTCGCCACGGTGGAGTTCCGGAGTCGACAGCAGAGCGATCGGGGATTGATTTAATCATGTCTACGCTAGACACAATAAATCAATCCCCGATAGATCAATCGCTTCCCGCTGATCCGTCGGGTAGTGTAGATATACCCTTAGTCTAATGCCCAAAATAAATAATAGTGAGCATTGTGCCATTTTCCAGTGTTGTAAAGTGCAAATGTTTTCAGCCCTCTCGCTCAGGTTCCTATTTTGGGGATTACATGTTGTGCCTTCTTGAGGCTATGGCCCTTTACATTTAATTAGTTCTTTTGTGTAGTCCAAGCCACCAATGACTTGACGCTGCTGGTTATTAAGCTTTGATCTAAGTTATTAAAAAAATGTCTATTATAACAGCACCCAACTGTGCTGCTGCTGCTAAAATGCCGTCTGTCAGGGCTTCTCTCTTAAAGCCTATTTTAAGGAGTTTAGAACTTGGTCATTTTAATTCATTTCAAGCTGAAATGATTTCCCCTCCCTCCCCCCCTTCCCCACCCCAAAAAAAAAGATGTAATTGGAATTGATTTGGCCTTTCTTTTCTTTCTTTTCTTTGTTTTAAATGAAACAAATCAGATTTTTCTTTTGTGATTTTAGATGCATTTTCCTTAAGTTGTAGTGAAAATCAACTTTCTACTGTAACCTGACATTTGGAGGCACTTTGGGTTTGCATTTGTAAAGCTGCTTCCCATCTGTGTAGTACACCAGGTCTTTGATTCAAAATGCATACACAGTGTTCTTTCACAAACTTGGTATTTTTCTTTCACAATCCTATTGTTCCAAATGTTGCATTAGGGAAGGAGTTAATATAAAATTGCTATAATAACATTTGAAAACAGCCTACTCTGCATCCACCTGTCACTTCTATTGCAAATTCCTTATTATATGGATATTAACATTGTGGTATAATTGCAAGTCCTAATCTCTGAATGAGCTCTTGCAGTCTGTTGAATAAATCTACTAGAACATCAATAATTTGCAGAGATGACTGAAAGAACCATTGTGGATTGCTGAATTTTATGAGTAAGCAAATAAGCAAAATAGTTAATCACAACATGCATTTTATTTGACAACATTAAATGTAGTTGTGACTACATTGGTTCGTATTAGCAAATGTTCTGTAGTATATTTTGTAAAGCTTAGTACATTGTTGTGATGACCCAGCATCTCACTACAGCAATTGTAAAGCGAAACCGTAAAGTTTTGAGCGACAAAGAATTAATGGAAATTTTTGAATTTGTCAGTTTATTCTATGCTCTTCCCCAATGCAGTGAATGAGTAGTAAACCTGGAAGAAGGTGATTTATTCAGACCGCTCCAAAATATCTGTCTAATCTTTCTAACTCAAGTACTGTAGTCCAATTTTTATAGTTCATTTGCTGTAGAAGCCCTTTAAAAATAAGAATAGAAGAAACATAACGATAAAGATAAATGTTGGTATTGTGATGCACAATAGGTGATATATATAAAACTTCATTCAAATGTATATGAACTCAAAAGCCCCATAATACATACAATAATTATAATAAAGAAAATTGTTGTATACAAAGGGCTTCATCCAAAGCCACGGAAGTCAATGGAAAGATTCCCTTACATTCACTTGGGTTTAGATTACATCCAAAATCCATTAATGTGCTTCAACTTTTTACTGTATAGCTCATTTTACTGTTTTTGAATTTAAGTTCTCATCCATGATGATAGGTTCTCTCATAAAATTAGTTCCCTCTTTGTCCCAAGGATTATTAGTTCTTATCCTCAAAGAAGCAGCATGTACATCAGTATGAAAGATGTTGACAGTGAAGTACTGAAGTAGATAAATTAAATTTTTAAAAGAAAACTTTAATTAATGTCAGTCCTTAGTGATGAAAAAAATCCACAGGAATGGTTTGGCATGATGCCACAGTGCACTGGTAACTGCCATTACCAGACAATTTCTATCTTTGAAAAGCAGGTACAGTGTTTTCATGCTGGAAAGCCTGGAAGCTCTCTTTCGCCTTCATGATGAAAAGCTCTCCGCAGGGCATTTTCCCTAGATCTGCATAACATGACATGCACACACTCAAGGTTGGGTGCCAAAGCTTTCTAAAACATTGTGAACGTGGAAAACGGGTTCTAAAATAAAACAGTTCAGCAGCAATAAATAACAACAAAAATTGCTACTCTGTAAAATTCATTCTAAATTCATCTTCTGTTATACAAACTCCTAGCTATTTCCTATTTGTTTCTAGGGGTAAATATGACATATTTAGGGTGTGCATTTCTGACTAATAAACAGAAGTGCTCCAAGGAGAAACTGTTTCTTCAAAAACCTTGTGCCAGGCAATCACACATTATATTTCTGTATAACAAATCTTTTGAAAACCATCTACTGATGAGTAACCTTACAAGAAGGAAGTACTTTTCAAAATTGGCGTTGTCAGCAGCGGCTTTATTAGTATTAGCGCTTTGACTTACTGTATAAATTAAAAGGAAGAAAAGACACAAAGCCAAACCAAGAGCATCATAAACTCCCCATTCTGCTTTTTTAAAATCAGAAAGAGAAATAGAATCAAATGTACGTGATACTGAGGAAAGAAATGTATACATGGTTACTTATCTGTTCTGTTTATTTCATTCAAGTCTCACATATTCAATGTGACAAGTCCAAAGCCTTTATTAATACTGAAGAGTTAATTCATGAGATTCCAAGCTTCACAAATTACATGTGGAAAGGCAGTTTGGATTTATCCCAAAACATTCTCTGGTATTTGATAATATGTATTCTAGAAATTGGATATCTTTCACTAAGGATGAATTAAATCTCCGCTTGGCAGGTATATGGTCAGACAGAATGATAATATAGGTCTGTACATCCTGAGCATTGCTAAGTGCGGCTTTAGAAATTGAGAACCTAGCTGTGTTTGAAGAATGATGGGTATAAGGCAAAGTATGATTACAGGCAGGTGGATTAATCTTTCTGCACATTCCCAACTCAATTCATAATTATAAATTAATTAATGTTTTTTTCTTTTTTCGGAGATGGGACTATGATTTTAAAAAAAATTAGGTACATAGAGTTGGACACCTATGCGAGCTGTTGGATATCCAAAATTTTTGAAAATCTAGTCAGTTACTGAGGTGCCTATATAAGGAATGACTTTAGGTACCTGGGTTTTTTTGTTTTTAATTTGGCCAGGGCGTTTTGAGTGTCGAGAAATGCAGAACAGGCACTACTTTATAGAGAGACAGTGTCTATCAGCTGCACTCCAGATTACACAGGGCATAATTTAAATAAAGTGGGATAAATTAACATATACGTTTACATATGTTAGTACTTCGGAGTGTAATATGTATATTTCTCAACTATCGTGTCTCCAAGGTAAGAATATTTTCTAATAACAGTAAAATAAATATTTCCCAATGAAAGACTAGCTCCCTTTAACAGTTGTATAGTTGCCAGCATAGGCTAAACAACCTACTTAACCCATTTTAACCTTAAATTATTCTAGCAGAAGAGTATATTGCAGTCCTGGGGCTACTTATTCCTCAAAATGTTGTATCTTTATGTGTCCAATTGCTTTCGTATATCAAGAAAAAAGTGTAACTAATTAAGGTTTTTAAGCATAAAAACTAAAGCAAGAGATGCCAACATGTAAAATATGAATAAATAAAAATAGACAGTTATTCTCTGTTAAAAACAGTTGAATTCCCAATACACCTCTTCAAATATTAACTTCTTCAATTATATATAAAACCTTCAGTTATTTTACATACACATTTTATAAAAACTATCATTAACCAAACATTTCATTTGTAACGTTATCACTCCCATTTATATCAATGCATAAAAGTATTGCTATGTGGCTCTTAATTTTAAAAAAGAACTTCCTAATTCTGATGGTAAGGAATACCTTTGAAGCTTTTATTTTTCTCTTTAAGAATTGTATAATAAAAACATGAAGTCATTTCCCAGAAGGTGTTTTAAAAGAAACGTGTCACTGCCAACACAAAGGGGAAGACCTGGAACACTTCTGTGCAGGGCCGCCCAGAGGATTCCGGGGGCCGCCAAAGTGCAGCTTGGTCTTCGGCAGTAATTCGGCGACGGGGGGTCCTTCCGCCCCGGAGCAGAAGGACCCCCCGCCGCTGAAGACCCAGAGTGGAAGAAGCTCCGGGGACCCAGGCCCCGTGAGAGTTTTCCAGGGCCTCCGGAGCGAGTGAAGGACCCCGCTCCAGGGGCCCCGAAAAACTCTCCTGGGGGCCTCTGCGGGGCCCGGGACCTGGGGCAAATTGCCCCACTTCCCTCCCCCCCCCCCCCCGGGCAGCCCTGCCTCCACGAGACCTGAGATGCTAGTTTTTGTGCATCGCTGATCAGCATACGTGACAGCCAAACAAAATGTAAATGAAACAACTAGTCGCCATTTGAAGGCACGCACGTAAAATTATATCAGTGAATATAATTTGCACTATTATCAGGGATTGAAAAGGGAGGAACCCTTCAGGCAGCCTGTAACACAGAGCTCCACTAATGAGAGTCTAATTTATCTCATTCAAATCCTACTTTTCTATAGCAGAGGAAATCTATCAAATACTCACAAATAGTCTGTTAGTTTTATTAACAAAAGTACTTTTCCACAAGCAGAGAGCAAAGAAACAGCAATTTTAACTGTGAGATTACTATCATCTTAGTTCTTGAGCCTAGAAATATTGGTAAGACAATTTACTGTTTGGCATGTGGTTTTAGTCTATTTGAAACAGACGAATCAGGAGCATAATATGAACTAGAGAAGCTTTTTTGAAAATCATTTTACTTGCCAGTGTGTTCAAAAAATTAAACCATACTATTTTACAGGTCAAATGTTTACAGTAATTACCTGACTGCTTTCATTGGCATAACATAGTAACAATGTATAACAATTTATTTTATGTTTTTGCACAGTGCTAAACAAAGCTCAGCAGTTTATGGCATTTGGCAAAATCACCTGCTTATCTTTGCATATGAAGTGTGGTTTATACTGCTTGTTGTGCATCAGCCGGCATCATAACTCTTATTTAAACATTGCTCTTTGGTCCAAATTAGTATTAAAAGCACTCTATTCATTACTTGTTCCTTGGCTAGAATCTGCCACTTACTCACCGATTACATTAAATATGATTAATTCTAGGCTGCCTGCAACCCCCTGTTCCTTCATTTTACAACAGCAAATCTGAGTCACAATTCCCAGTGCTAACTCATTTTATAATGTGTAATAAGGTGTGCTTACCAAAACTCCCAACAAAACAACAATACTTTATTTGTATGGTAGTTGAGCAGAAATGATCCATTTTATAGAAGATTAAAAATGCTGTCCCCACCCCCAATGCAGCTATTTACTAAATCCTTCTGATTTCTGTTCATGGTCTTATGTAGCAAAAAGTGCCTTTAATCTATATGATGCCACCTTCAAGCTCTGCCATCTACTATTACCTTGAATAAAACATACTGATTAATATAAATTAGCCCTCCCCTCAACAAAAATACATCATTCAATGTTTAGTTATAGTTAGTACTGTGGAAGTTAAGAACCTGGCAGCATTATTGGGGCCAGATTCTCAGCTGGTATAATTTGGACAATGATGTGATACTGATTTATACCAGATGAAGATGTGGTCCTCAGCATCTACAGAAGTTCACAGGATAGATAGCTGACATTTTGCATTTAAGTTCCACTGTTCAGGAGCCAAGGTGGCAGTTGGCTCATTCTGAAACAATTGTGTTATACAGCGGTTGTGATAAAAAGAGATATCATAGATATGCCAATAAACAGAAGAAAGGGATTGCAATACAGTCTGATACTGGTAAGGTGAGTTAAAAAAATAAAACAATGTCATGTTAAGAAAAAGTGCTTACATCCCTTCATTAGGGCCAGGAGAAACACAGAGACAATAGCACAGAAGAGGAAAAAATGACTTCACACAGTCTTACTACAGGCCTAATCCAACTACCATAGAAGTCTATTGACTTCAGTTGACTGGATTAGGCTTTATGTTAGGCCAAGTATTCATTACAGATTCTCAGTAAGTATGACTACTGTTGCAGGGTGCTTTTGGCCCTTTAAGAGGGAAGAGGCCAGTCCACCTGTGACTGGTCATCTGGCACCCCCTATTAGGCTTAAAAGCGGGCACTTGAGCTAGAGGGAAACAGAACAACAAAGAGTTACTGGTACGGGGGGAGCGCTGCAGAAAGCCCTACAGGGCATCCCTGTAAAGATGGAGGAATTGCCAGGAAGCCAGCAGAGGGATATACCTACTGACCTTCCTATGCCAGAGAGTCATGGCCAGAGAAGGCTGGAGAGGGATGAAAGCTCTGAAGAGCAGTAGAGGGAGGGTGCCTGCTGGCTCTCTGAGCCTGATAGCTGAAACCAGAGGGCCAGAGATATCTTAAGGCTGGGATTAGGCATGGTGAGAAATATTGGAGCTAAGAAAGCTTAAGCCTGGTGAGAGAACACGTTGACTGTACATTGATGGACTGTTGGGGACTTAATTTTGTGTGGTTTATACACACAGGGCTTTCTTTTGTAATAAAGTAATGCTACAAGAGCTACTTATAGTCAAAGACTGTGTAGACTATTTCTGGGAACCATTGGAGGGGAAACTGAGGCAGGCACACTGATCTTGACATGGTCTCTCACAGGAGGGCACTCCAGATGAGGGATCACCTTATGACACCTTTGTTATTGGCAGTACAACCACTTTGGATGAATGGGGATGCATAAACTGCAGTATCGCTTATGTCAGGTGCATCGTTTGATAGACAAGGTCCTGTACCCTCTGTGGTAAGCTGACCCTGCATTCTGTGGCAAGACATGTTGGTTTCTGTGGCACTCTGGTGAAAACTATGAATAATAACAGTTGTGGGTAGGTTTAAAAATCAGAGGGTTTTTAACTGAAATATACAAATGCATATGCAATCAGCATAGTGTTCTTTGTGTTGATTTTGATGTTATGCTGTGGAAGTTGTCAGGGAAAATTAGCATCCGTGTGTAACCCTTCTTCCAGATTCAGTATGTCTTGACAAATAACTAAACCAGATCAAGCCCCCATCCTGAAACCTCTGAAAACTGAAGGCACCCTCCCTGGGTGCCCTTAACAGGCACGACTTTCCCACTTGCAAGCACTCTGAGACTCACATACAAACAAGAAAATCATTATTAGTGGACAGGGAACTCAGTCATAAGCTTGAGAAAACACAACAACAGAATATACATGCATGCAAAAAGTGAAATATCTCCCACTCCTTCCAGTAACTTTGACAGTAGTCCTTCTAACTCCCTTCCCAGCCACCAGTGAAAATGCCAAAAGATAATAGTCCTTTGGCCACACCACCCACCATCCCCCAAACCCCACTCATAGTTTGGATCAGTGAGTAGTGTTAGTCCAAGTGAGTCTTTGCAGGTCTGTCTCCAGTCCCACTGGAGCTGCTTGTATGGTCTCGCCTGGAGGCACCACCACCTAACTCAGTAATTTATCTTTAATAAAGTGCTGGGTAGGCAGGGCCTCACTGAAATCCACTCAGCTCTGTTGTTGTCCTCTGTGACAGTTCTTGCAACAAAGTCCTCAGTCCACATTATCTCTTGCAATGAAGTTCCCATGGGAGAGGAGTCAAGAGCCCTTAGGACCTTTGAGTAGAGTCCTGACTGCTTGGAAATGAGCTCTTTGCTATAAAACAAGAGCTCTTTCCCCTCTCCAATCTCCCTTTCCATTACCCTGCAAAATCTGAGTTCATGTATAGTTATGACTCACCAAGTGTCACTACGGGAATTGTGGGTAGATAATCCATGCAAATGAATCTCTCTTTGGCAGTACTTTTCCCTTTTCACCAATAGAGGAGTAGAAAAGCTCTTTCCTCTGTTGCTCCTGCCCTTAAGGTTTACACGTGCGAGGAAAAGTTAGGACGTTTGGCACCCAAAGAAGTATGGGAAGGGGTTCCAGGGACCCAGGATGTGGTGAAGGGAATACATTTGCCTCTTCTTTGTGGGCTGAGGTGGAGGTGATTTGAAAGTGGAGAAACTGGAGACCTTGAACTTAGTTGCCTATCTCTGAAATCTAATTTTCAAGGAATAAATGCTTAGAATGAAAGATATCACCAGACAGCTAATCATTAAGCCAGACATTCAGTTCAACTGTTGCAAGTCAAGGACATATTTGCGTCATCAGACCAAAAGGTGAATGCAAATTTGTGCCATCAGTCAAGACAGGATTCTGTCATGTGTGACGCATGACAAAGGTTGGAGGATTATCACTGAGAATTCTCAAGTACAATAAGAGTTTTTCAAGCATTCCTTAGAGTATGTAGACCATAAGATTGATGTCAGTGGTCTTCATAAGGTGTCAGTAAGGTCAAGGCTATAGGTGGAAGCTTTGTGTGAGTGAATTATGCTCCTTTGTTGGGTTACTGAACAACTATGGATGCTTCATTTCTCACCTGGTGACAATACTTAATCTTTCTGATCTTCTGTATCAAAGAAAACCATGAACCTAATCACATGAGTGTAACAAAGTTGTTTAAAACAGCTAAGGACTTTCTGCTCAGTACAATTGGATGGATAATTCATGCATCCTTTTATGGAAAAGGAGCAGTCATCTCTCCCATTAGTATCTTCAGGAAAGAAAAAGCCAATTGCCATTATCTGAAGGATGATAAGCAAAATAATGTCTTGAACTATAACAGGGTTCAAAAAAGAACTAGATAAATTCATGGAGGATGGACTCCATCAATGGCTATTAGCCAAGATGGTCAGGGATGCAACCCCATGCTCTGATTGTCTCTAGCCTCTGTTTGCCAGAAGCAGGCAGTGGATGACAGGGAATGGATTACTCAAGGGTTGCGTGTTCTGTTCATTCCCTCTGAAGCACTTGGCATTGGCCAGCGTCAGAAGATAGGATATTGGGCTAGATGTATCATTGGTTTGACCCACTATGGCCATTCTTATGTTCTCTCCTGCTACAGACTATTGAGAAGGTGTGTAAAGGGGACATAAGTTTCCAGAAGTCTAGTGGGAGGAGGGGGATGGTTCGCTGCCTCCCCCACCCAAGCCCAAATGTCCAGATGGGTAGAAGCTGTGCAGACGAGGGTGGAGAGGAGTGAGTGGGACAGAGAGGAAGAGAGCTTGGCAGAATAGACCTCTTCTATGTTCAATCCTCCACTGACACAAGGTCCTTGAAGGACATTACTGTGATGAGTTCAAGTTAGGGGTTCTCCTGTGCAGCAGGACCTTCCAATGCAGCTGGGTAACCTTAAATCAGTTGGTTCCCTGTGCACTGCCCCCAGTGCTTTCACCATGCATGAACACCCACTCTCTGCTCCATGTGGTTGTAGCTCTAATGGCATGGACTATCAAAGCCATAAGAGTATAAAGTCCCTCCTCCCAAGATGTTTAAAGCTTCATATAGGCAAATATGCATGAGATGTGGAGAGGAACAGAGTCGTTGTTGGTGAAAACACTGCCAGAGCTTTGTGGAAGAAGTGGATTATGAACAAGGATTTGAAAGAAGGAGAAAAACTTTACATTTCCTTTTGGAATAAATAACACAAAATGTGGATAGCACTTTAAAGTGACTGGGAACTATTTCCTCCCCCCAGCCTGTAACTGTAGCCACTGGAGTCAATGGATACTGACCCATTCCTTATGACAGGGCATAGCCTTTTGTAGCCCCTGACCCATGTCATGTAACCAGGATCGGGAAATATAAAAAACAGCCTCTTACCAGCACTCTTATGTGACAAAGTTGAATTGCATATGCTTGTCCTTGCCACTTAAGCTGATTTCATATCACTATTGTTATGATTAAAAAGTGTAAAACAGCATTCATTTGTAAATCATGCTTGCTTTAAATATTAACCCAACAAATTTTAAAATCCTAATCTGAGGGAAAGCCTCATGCTAGATTATTTGCTTTAGATGGTGATTTATATCAAGAGAATCGGAACATGGTTCCTGTTATAGAAGAGTTTGTTTTATTATCTTTTGATATCCTTGGGTAACAATATCAACACAGTTCTGTTATTAGTGAAAATAGTTTAGGAGAAAATAACAGGTGTTTTAGTAGTAAAGAGCCATTGAGAGAGTAAATCATTGTGATATGCAGTATTTTTTGTATGACTGAAATAAGAGATTCTAAAATGAATGTCTTCATGTGCAACCACGTAGGCTAGCAGAAAAACAGATACCAGTTACAAGAACTGGAAGCCCTTAGTAGCAGTAGGGAATGTCCTCTTAAGACTGATCTTTAACCTTTGGTCAAACAACTCAGTTTGACATTTTTCAAGCTTGAAAAAGATGTATTGCCTGAAATGGAATAACTGTGAAAACATATGGTTACTGGCAATCTAGAATCACCATAATCTTCCTTACTGCACATAGACAAGATTCAGGGATGGACAGAATTTATTACTGACAGATTAACAAATTAAGATAGAATGTTTGAGATAGTATTCAGAGAAATTCTTACCTCCTCTCTGTTACTTCACAGGTTGTGAGAAAAAAGAAATCATCTACTAACACACTAGTATAAATGTTTGAAAGTCCTTAATGTTTAGGGGAGGGGTGATTTTGCACAATCTACACAGTAATCATATTCAGTTACTTGTTTAGGAAATATGGAAACAGAAAATATCTCTGTTTGTCTGTTGAACAAAATTAGTTTTTATAAAATCATAGAAATGTAGAGCTGGGAGGGACCTCAAATGTTCATCTAGTCCAGCCCTCTACACTGAGGCTAGGACTAAATATACCTAGATCATCCCTGACAGCTGACATTTTCATGCAGTGCATTTAATAGTGGGTGTATTTTGAAACAATGGGCCAGATCCTTAGCTGGTATAAATCAGCATAGCTCCATTAACTTCATTGTAGCTACACTGACTTATGGCAGCTTAATATCTGGCTCAATGCGTTTACTACTACCTGTGCCATGAAGGCATTTTCAAACAGCAATGTTTCACGCTCAGCCTTGGACATTAGAGTGTTTTTTTATTGAGTGAGACATAGTGCATTTATCGGAGAGTATATGGTGGGTGACATTCAGAGCTATCCCCTACTCTGTTTGGACCTGATTTTGATACCCTTATTCATGTTAAATAGTAACTTATTCCATGAGTGATCCAATTATAGTTAATGGGACTAACTCATGAAATAAGGTACTACTCAGCGTGATAGGATTGTTAGAATATGGTCCAGTGAAAAGAGTCAGGCATGGGGTCTTGAACATTTTTTTAGAAAGTCATCAAAGATGGACAGAAAGAATATTGATTTAACATGTTATCTGCAAGACAAAGGTTCTAATGTTTTTGGTGGTATTGGTCCTGGGTATAAACTGGAATATTGTGTAGGACTTCATCCCACAACTTGCTGCCCAAGAAGAAAAAAAATGACTCACTGAGCCATGCTTATACAGGTTTCTCCTTTCTTGGAAAAAGGCTAAAGTCAAATGATACAATATATTTTCTGAGCACATACAATTTACATAGGATTGTGTTCTGGCTTTAAATCAACACCCAATGAATTCAGTGGTTTCTAAGTGCACGCACTGTGATCAAAACCAGAATATGGCTCAATAAGTTTTGGCATTCTATTCCAATCTTACTTTTAATGAAACTTTAACACATATCTCTGTGTAGCCTGTATCACATGCATTTTCCTTTTTGGTCTTCAGTAAATGTCATTTTGTAAATGTTTCCAATATTATAAAATAATGGATGCTTATTGTCTTTCTTCTCTGGCAAACCATGTCACAGAATGAACCTAGTATATCCTTTCACTAGGAATATTAAGTTTCTATAATACTCTTTCACTAAAGTTAATATCTGCTTTATATTGTGGAAACTCATCTCTTCCTTCTCATTGTAGACAAGTGCTCAGGGAAAGTCCTTCTCCCATCCTTCCCCTCAGTATAGAGGAGTCTATTGAATTAAATTGTTTCTGCTGGTTCTAATCCTCTGATTTATTCTTACTTTTAAGCAATTTATAAGCAGTTTATTCTTCCTTCCTTAAAAATGTAGCAGCAGTTATTGGAGTCATTAGTTAAAAAGAAGCACTCAGTCCTAAATCACTATTTATTGAATACATCTTACACAACTTCTGCAGGTCTGTTATGAGATGGACATTGCACCAAATGGTTGGTTTTTTCCCTTTGGATTTCACAGCTATTTAGAGTAAATTAACCCCTTTAATATGGAAACTAATATAATCTCTCCCCACTCAGAGACTTTGTCTGGAAAGGCGGCTCAGTTGTTTTCCTGGCACCATTTTCCCTTTCCTCTACTGCCCCTACAGAGGACTTTCCTCTTAGCCCAGGATCTGTGCAGTTGGATGAGACTGTGTGTAGATCATGTTAGGAGAGTATACACATCTATCCCGAGCTTTCCATACTCACACAATTTACAGGAAAGACTATATTAGTTTTTCAGTGGAACCTCCCTAGAAGACACCATGGCCAAAGGGGGATTCCCTATTATGGTGTTACCAGTGGAGTGTGTGAGTGTTTAAAGCCCCCATACGGAGCCTTAATAATAATGTATATGTATTTTCTGGTTGTAAAGACACAGGGGAACTCAACAATGCTATCATAATAAAATTTCTGAACTCAAAATACACTAACAGTTGTTTAAAAGCAGCAAAGAATCCTGTGGCACCTTATAGACTAACAGACGTTTTGCAGCATGAGCTTTCGTGGGTGAATACCCACTTCTTCGGATGCAAGTGGTGGAAATTTCCTGGGGCAGGTATATATAAGCAAGCAAGAAGCAAGCTAGAGATAACAAGGGTTAGATCAATCAGGGAGGATGAGGCCCTGTTCTAGCAGTTGAAGTGTGAAAACCAAGGGAGGAGAAACTGGTTCTGTAATTGGCAAGCCATTCACAGTCTTTGTTTAGTCCTGAGCTGATGGTGTCAAATTTGCAGATGAACTGGAGCTCAGCAGTTTCTCTTTGAAGTGTGGTCCTAAAGTTTTTTTGCTGTAGGATGGCCACCTTAAGATCTGCTATTGTGTGGCCAGGGAGGTTGAAGTGTTCTCCTACAGGTTTTTGTATATTGCCATTCCTAATGTCTGATTTGTGTCCATTTATCCTTTTCCTTAGAGACTGTCCAGTTTGGCCGATGTACATAGCAGAGGGGCATTGCTGGCATATGATGGCATATATTACATTGGTGGAAGTGCAGGTGAATGAACCGGTGATGTTGTGGCTGATCTGGTTTGGTCCTGTGATGGTGTTGCTGGTGAGAATATGCTTCAGGTTGGCAGGTTGTCTGTGGGCGAGGACTGGTCTGCCACCCAAGGCCTGTGAAAGTGTGGGATCATTGTCCAGGATGGGTTGTAGATCCCTGATGATGCGTTGTAGGGGTTTTGCTGGGGACTGTATGTGATGGCCAGTGGAGTCCTGTTGGTTTCTTTCTTGGGTTTGTCTTCCAGTAGGAGGCTTCTGGGTACACGTCTGGCTCTGTTGATCTGTTTCCTTATTTCCTCGTGTGGGTACTGTAGTCTTGAGAATGCTTGGTGGAGATTTTCTAGGTGTTGGTCTCTGTCTGCGGGGTTAGAGCAGATACGGTTGTACCTCAGTGCTTGGCTGTAGACAATGGATCTTGTGGTGTGTCCGGGATGGAAGCTGGAGGCATGAAGGTAGGCATAGCGGTCGGTAGGTTTTCGGTATAGGGTGGTGTTGATGTGACCATCACTTATTTGCACCGTGGTGTCTAGGAAGTGGACCTCCTGTGTAGATTGGTCCAGGCTGAGGTTGATGGAGGGGTGGAAGCTATTGAAATCGTGGTGGAATTTTTCCAGAGTCTCCTTCCCATGGGTCCAGATGATGAAGATGTCATCGATGTAGCGTAGGTAGAGAAGGGGCGTGAGTGGACGGGAGCTGAGGAAGCGTTGTTCCAGGTCGGCCATAAAAATATTGGCATATTGTGGGGCCATACGGGTGCCCATAGCGGTGCCACTGATCTGGAGATATATATTGTCAGCAAATTTGAAATAGTTGTGTGTGAGTAGGCCGCCAGACAACTCTCCAATACTAAATTTTACAGGCTACTTCCCTATGATCCCACTGAGGAATACACTAAGAAACTGCACCATCTACTCAGGACACTCCCTACACTAACACCAGAACTAATCAACATACCCTTAGAGCCCCGACCAGGGTTATTCTATCTACTACCCAAGATCCTCAAACCCGGAAATCCTGGACGCCCCATCATCTCGGGCATTGGAACTCTCACTGAAGGACTGTCTGGATATGTAGACTCTCTGCTCAGACCCTATGCTACCAGCACTCCCAGCTATCTCCGTGACACCACTGATTTCCTGAGGAAACTACAATGCATTGGTGACCTTCCAGAAAACACCATCCTGGCCACCATGGATGTAGAGGCTCTCTACACAAACATCCCACACACTGATGGAATACAAGCTGTCAGGAACAGTATCCCTGATGATGCCACAGCACACCTGGTTGCTGAGCTCTGTGGCTTTATCCTCACACACAACTATTTCAAATTTGCTGAGTCTCTAAGGAAAAGGATAAATGGACACAAATCAGACATTAGGAATGGCAATATACAAAAACCTGTAGGAGAACACTTCAACCTCCCTGGCCACACAATAGCAGATCTTAAGGTGGCCATCCTACAGCAAAAAAACTTTAGGACCACACTTCAAAGAGAAACTGCTGAGCTCCAGTTCATCTGCAAATTTGACACCATCAGCTCAGGACTAAACAAAGACTGTGAATGGCTTGCCAATTACAGAACCAGTTTCTCCTCCCTTGGTTTTCACACTTCAACTGCTAGAACAGGGCCTCATCCTCCCTGATTGATCTAACCCTTGTTATCTCTAGCTTGCTTCTTGCTTGCTTATATATACCTGCCCCAGGAAATTTCCACCACTTGCATCCGAAGAAGTGGGTATTCACCCACGAAAGCTCATGCTGCAAAACGTCTGTTAGTCTATAAGGTGCCACAGGATTCTTTGCTGCTTTTACAGAACCAGACTAACACGGCTACCCCTCTGATACTTAACAGTTGTTTGTTCTTCTCATACATTTGTTGAATTTTCATGAAATGTTACTCTAAAAACAGTCTTATCTTTGGACATGGAGTACCCAGTCCTTAGCATCTGTTTTCAGTGGCAGCTTGGTATGGAGCTAGGCTCTCTACTGAAAAGCTATCTAGATGATCATGTCCTACCATAAAAAATGTCCCAATTCTGTGACACTTTTGCAGGGGAATGGTCAACAATAGAGCTTGTTAATAAGAGATTCTTCAGTGGAAGAGGATAATGTGCATAATTTAACAGAATAGATCACATTTTGCTATGTCTTGTGGGCCCTGATGATTTTGGGAGTCAAAACGTTGCCATTCCCATTTTGTTAAGGATTTTGCATACTGCTTCTGGCCTTGGTGGCTCTCAGGACATTAGGTGGGTTAATACATGATTAATAAATATTATAAGGATACTGCATTAATAATATGTAGTATAGATAGTTATAAGCACATCATTAGAAGGTCTGATAGATGTTTATAAACCTGGCTTATAACCATCCTATTGACCCATTGAACTTGAATTGTCCATAACAATTGATTATTAAAGTTTCAATTAGCCATGTAACACTTTATAAACAATGACCTTACTGGCTAGGCACAGTATACTTACAGTGCTCAATAAGTATATTTTATAATGATAGTGCTCCCTTGTTCGTCCAACATTTAGAACAATAATTTCAAGTTTCTTTCTTTATATACCTACATTCTCAGGAAAAAAAAAACCTTTTAGACTGAACAAAGTTACCTGTAATTTTTTTCCATAGAAAAATTATCTTGTAATGTTGATTGTAATTGTGCCAGCACATCTCCCATAAAAACATTAGTGTTAATGTCATATGTCTGATCAAGACATGTGCACCTTCTATGTACATCACTCTTGAATCCATTATTAAGACTTAATGGCAGCAATATATTCTCAGATATGCCATAATGACATCTTAAATGCTGTCTTCAAATTCACAGTATGAAAAGCCTTTTGGAAGTCACTGCACATCAAAAAAAAAGTAGGTAGTGGATAAAATTGTTTATAAAGTATTCTAAGTATACACTTGGTTTAGCAGTGCTGTTACATTAATTTTGATGGAATAAGTGGGCTCAGAGAATCAAAGTGACTCTATTACTGTGCAACACTAAACCATGAAACACGGTTCAGGGTTATGAGTTTCAAGATTGCTTACTTTGTCCTACAGCAAATTAACTAGGAAATTCATACCAAAGTTTGGAAATGTATTGATTAGGACACACAAGAAAAAAAAGAATTAAAAAAAATAAAAGCATTTTGGATAGGGCTGTCAAGCAATTAAAAAAATTAATCGTGATTAATCATGCTGTTAATAATAGAATACCATTTATTTAAATATTTGGATGTTTTCTACATTTTCAAATGTATTGATTTCAATTACAACACAGAATACAAAGTGTATAGTGCTCACTTTATTTTTCATGACAAATGTTTGCATTGTAAAAAACAAAAGAAATCATATATTTCAATTCACCTCATACCAGTACTATAGTGCAATCTCTTTATCATGAAAGTTGAACTTACAAATGTAGAATTATGTACAAAAAATAACTGCATTCAAAAATAAAACAATGTAAATCTTTAGAGCCTACAAGGCCACTCAGTCCTACTTCAGCCAATCGCTCAGACAAATAAGTTTGGTTACAATTTGCAGGAGATAATGCTGCCCGCTTGTTGTTTATAGTGTCTACTGAATGTGAGAACAGGTGTTTGCATGGCACTGTTGTAGCCGGTATCGCAAGATATTTACGTGCCAGATCGGCTAAAGATTCATATGTCCCTTCATGCTTCAACCACCATTCCAGAGGACATGCGTCCATGCTGATGATGGGTTCTGCTAAATAACAATACAAAGCAGAGCGGACTGACGAATGTTCATTTTCATCATCTGAGTCAGATGCCACCAGCAGAAGGTTGATTTTCTTTTTTTGGTGCTTTGGTTTCTCTAGTTTCTCATCAGAGTGTTGCTCTTTTAAGACTTCTGAAAGCATGTTCCACACCTCATCCCTCTCAGATTCTGGAAGGCTCTTCAGATTCTTAAACCTTAGGTTGAATGCTGTAGCTATTTTAATAAATCTCACATTGGTACCTTCTTTGCATTTTGTCAAATCTGCTGTGAAAGTGTTCTTAAAATGAACATGTAATAGGTCATCGTCCGAGACTGCTATAACATGAAATATATGGCAGAATGCTGGTAAAACAAAAGAGAAGACATACAATTCTCCCCCAAGGAGTTCAGTCACAAATTTAATTAACACATTATTTTTTAACGAGCATCATCAGCATGGAAGCATGTCCTCTGGAATGGTGGCCAAAGCATGAAGGGGCATATGAATGTTTAGCATATCTGGCACGTAAATACCTTGCAATGCCGGCTACAAAAGTGCCATGCAAATGCCTGTTCTCACTTTCAGGTAACACTATAAATATGAAGCAGTCAGCAGTATCTCCCATAAATGTAAACTTGTTTGTCTTAGTGATTGGCTGAACAAGAAATAGGACTGAGTGGACTTGTAGGCTCTAAAGTTTTACATTGTTTTGTTTTTGAGTGCAGTTTCATGACAAAAAAATCTACATTTTTAAGTTACATTTTCACAATAAAGAGATTGCTCCACAGTACTTGTATGAGGTGAATTGAAAACAACTATTTCTTTTGTTTATCATTTTTAAAGTGGAAAGATTTGTAATAAAAAATACAAATATAAAGTGATCGCGGTACACTTTGTATTTTGTGTTGTAATAGAAATCAATATATTTGAAAATATAGAAAAACATCCAAAAATAGTTAATAGATTTCAATTGGTATTCTATTAACAGTGTAATTAATCGTGATTAATTTTTTAAACAGCGATTAATTTTTTTGAGTTATCATGTGAGTTAACTGTGATTAATTGACAGCCCTAATTTTGAAATTGAGTAGTTATGCAACACAATCATAATGAACATTTTTTATCAAAGAGGATATCAATTAGAGTCAAACTACCCTTTGTAATGGAAACAAAGGGCCAGTTTGGTTGTTGAATTTTGAATGGACCCTGTGAGTTTGGTGGTTACTTTTCCTGTTTTCGACAAAACAGATAGACACAAAGGGAAAAGAGAGAGGATAGTAAAAGTGGGTGAAATACAGCTTCTTGTGTATGTCTTCAGGATACAAAGTAGTCAGTCATGGACAGATGCTCTGGGCTAGCAAGCTGGTGATGACAACTGTTGCTCTGGACCCTGGCTGATTTACCCAGTCTGAGAGCTCATTTGACAGGCATGGGCAGGTTCCTCTCTTTCAACAGTCCTTCTAAGGCTGGGCAGAGCTGGGTGGGCCATCTTATCTCATTGTGCTAGTGCTGGGTGATGCAGCTGGTCTCAGGGTTAGGTCAAAAGCTGGGGTGGGGTGAGGCGGGGAGGGAGAAGATAATGAGAGATGGAAAAGAACACACAAGGCAAGAGAGGACAAAGCTGGCTCTTGCATGCATCACCCTGGGGTCTTTGCTAGTCTACTGGTGATTGTCAATCATCTCCACTGTGCACTGAGGTCTGGGTGTCATAATGATGCTAGAGACTCTGTCCTTCATTGTTGAGACTCAGGAGCAAAGCAGATGCCTGTCAGCTTTTTCCCAAGGGAATCCCCCAGGAGTTTATTAGGCCATTTTGACCCCCAATGTGCCTCCTTCAAGGACCCAAAAAGGGTGATGATGGCAGAATAGGTTATTCCCTCACTATTTTGTTCATCAGTTAGGTTTAATTTCTGACACCGATTTTGGTCCATTGACTTCTGATTTTAGTTTCATCTTGTTTTTAAATTGCAACCTTAGCACTGTGGGTGCTATCAGTAGCCTCTGTTTTCTTTGTACTACTCCAGTCTTTCTGCTTCTTTTCATATGCTTTCCATCAACATTCATTGCCATAGCTTATTGTAATGTTTTATACGCTTTTACCCACTTTCCACCAATTGAGCTCACAACTGGAGTAAGTCTAATAAAGCCTAATTATTATAACAGTGCCTACAATAAGAATAACTAGCTCTTGATATGGCTAGTGGAGTCTCTACCAGTTACTTTAACATGCTTCAGCTCAGACTCTCCTAGTGCTTTGGATCCTTAAATCTCAAGGTACTTCACAAAGATAAGTATCATTATCTCCATTTTACAATTGAGGAAAGTGAGGCACAAAAACGGGAAGTGATTGTCTCAAGCTCACACAGTAGGTCATCAGTACAGCCAGGAATAAAACCCATGTCTCCTGACTTCTAGTCCAGTGCAGTGTCCATTAGACCCTGCTGTCTTTGTTGCAATGCACCAGAAGGACACTTACTCAAAATTCAAAAAAGCCCAGAAGGTTACATATTGAAAACTTGGTGTAATTCAAAATTTGTGAGGGTAGCTTAATAGAGAGTACACAATATTGTTATAAGTATGGCTCAGTACTTTATCCATTTTCAAATGCCAGGATCATGACTCCATATGCTTGCCAAAGTTGCTTTCAGCCTCTGCCGTGAAGTCAGTTAGAACTGTCTGACAAAATTCATGTTTTTGCCAGATCTGGACCAAGTGAAACAGCTGCATGTTCTCATCACCATATGTGGTGTTTCTGGGACAGATTTCTATGCCTTTTATTAACCTAAATGCATCCGGTTTTATTAATTTCACTAGAATTAAAAAAAAATATCCTTGATGTATCCAGACTCCAGATGTCCCAAAGTGCAGTGATCTTACTTTGCATCTACTCCATGAGGGAGCCAGAATGAAGCGAGACCATGCAGGTGGACTTTTCAGTGCCCTGTACACTGAGGAGACACGGTCTGTGGTGGCTAATTTCATGGGATTTCAGAGAGGAGTTCTGTGGGTGGGCAGGCAAGAGCATAGCCAGTGGATTTGTGGACAACATGGATCCATATGCTGGAAACTCTGTGAGTTTGATGCTGATCTCACATTGGTTTTACATGAGTGTAAGTCCACTGACGTCAATAGGCCATGGCTGCTACTATAGCCAATAGATTGTAATGGTAAAAGCATCTGCAGACTAGCTGAAAGGGTGCCCAGCACTGTGGCTCCAACTTCAAGAGGAGTGGGGAAGAAAGAATTCCTGAACTGGCCCTTGTTTACTCAGGCTTTGTGACTTACCCACAATCTTAGGGCCAATGAGAAATCTAGTACATTGAAAAAAATTCAATAGCAGTTTTCCAGAGCTGTCTTAAAATTAATAGGCAGTTACAGAGGTTTCCAGGAACCAAGGTACAAAATGATAAGACTACTAAAGTATAAAGGGGTTCAAATACTTATTCCAGTAAAGGAATCAAAAGGCTTTACTGTTTACAAATCCTTTTTGTTTCTGTTAGTATTCACTGTCAGGGTTATAATGATTTTGAGTGAAGAAGCTGACAAAGGAGTAGTTACCCACCTCAGGCTTCCCGTTTTCTAAATACATTCTTCTGGGATAGAGTTAATACTCCAACTCTAGGTTAACAATACTCTAATAATTTCTCCTAGGAACCATTAGGCTTTCCTTTATTATTAATCCAGAAGTCCAGTTTCAAAGCATGATTTCACATCTTATCTTGAATAGCAGTAGTGATGACCATCTTGCATAGAGGGTCAACACACTAACCTATTAGTGGTCTTCAATCTGTAAATAATTAATACAATTACCAGTATGCAAGATCTTCTTTAAGACTGTTTTTCAGAAGTCAGACTCCACACAGCTGGAGGTTAGACATAATGAGAAATACTACCTGACATTTAGAATAACCCTCACAGTGATCTTTGGAAACCCAACACTCACAGTGTCAGGGGCAGGGTCACCAGGGTGGGCTGGGAAAGATAAACTAGCATTACCAGAAGAGTTCAAGGCATAAAAATTGGAAGGTGACAATAATAAACATGAGTTCTAAGCACTAATATTTGCCTGTTTTTCTATTACCTGTAGAAACTTAAGCTAAGTTTTCTCAACATGAAATTGAATGATTGCACCCTAGAAAATTTCCCAAAGCTTTTTTTTTTAAGCTTCATTTCCTTTATTCCCATGATTGATTGTTTCTCATTTTAGGACAGCTCTAATTTTCTTTTGATTATTTGTCATACATATTAATCTCTTTAATTTCTCCTGAGGAAACCACTAATAAATCCTCTTACCTCCAGCCTGGTAGGTATGGAGGATCCAAATAAGACAGCAATAGGTTCCAGAGAAAGATGCAGCAAATAGTCACACTCAGAGCAATGAGCTCATCTAAGCCTCTTTCAGATCAGGACCTCATAATACATAGTCATTGCTGAACTTGGATGTGCTGGTGTGCTGGATGACAGCACAATGAAGTGAACTAACGCCACCAGCCTGGCATTATTGCGAATTATTGAAATTATTCATAAATCAGAGATGGAAAAGGTTGCAGGTAATAAATCTGACTTTCAATAGAACATTGAAAGCCCAGAGCATGTTGCTGCTGAACAGTCTGACTGTTCATTGAACTGCTTTTGGCTAGTCAAAAAACAAAACAAGAATGTTTGAGCCACCAATATTACCAACCGTTCTGTCAAGCAGCTATAAATAATAAACCAGGGAAAGCAGCTTT
The DNA here is from genome assembly GCF_020497125.1 of Mauremys mutica. Taxonomy (NCBI): domain Eukaryota; kingdom Metazoa; phylum Chordata; order Testudines; family Geoemydidae; genus Mauremys; species Mauremys mutica. The sequence goes on from NC_059077.1 coordinate 50,042,523, forward strand.
AATGGTTAATAGGTTTCAAATAACAAAAATTACCGTTTTTTAGCTTTCACCGGCTTCATAATGGAGCCTCTACCTGTGACCCATGTCATGAAGGATTTTGAACACACTATAAAGCTTCCATTGTTGTATTGTAAAGCAGGTATTAACTTCTAGGGACTTTGTGACATTTCTTCATGCGCCATACATAAAGATTTTTAAGGTTACTTTTTAGACATTTATAAATCATGGAAATGTTAAAAATAGGTGTATTTTGTTGGGATTATGGAATTAGTAAAATAAAAAATCACAGCCATTATTCTTATGGATTACTGAAAGAGAATATTTCACCTAATGAAGCATGCATTGTTGACACTGAAAATATCACATTATCAGTGCATTGTTTTTAAAGAGGGGTATCTGGGAGATATTGTAACAGTACATGGATTGCAAGTCATGGGTACCAGGATTCAAGTGCTGAGCACCTTTGGCAGTTTGTTTATATATATAATATATAAGCCTTATGCTATTTGCTGCTATTTGTGAAGGCATGTTTATGTTCTTTCTGAAGCCCCACTGATGTATGAAAAGACTTCTTTCCCATTCACCCAACCACTGTATTCATTTGGGTACCAAACAGTTTATCTGGCAAGAGTACCAGACAATTTGAAGAACACAAAGGAGGCAGATGAGCACTTGAACGATCACTATATAAATAAATACTGAGGAAAAAATATTTTAATATATTTTAACCAAATTTCTGTCTTACCCTGAGGTTATCTCTCTCCCCTCCACTTGAAGGTAATGGCTTGATGGGCTGTTTTAATTATAATACAAATATTTTTACATCTCTAAAAAGAATTGTTTAAAAAAGGTGACCTCAGAAAAAGACTAGGCATTGCCTATGCAAACTTGAGAGGCTAGTACTTATGTCTCAGCACACATTACCAGTGATGCCATGGTAACACAGTCCACTACTGTGTAAATGTAAACTTCCTTACTAAACTGGATACAATTTATACAGTTTTGTACAGATGAATCTAAACTTTTTGCTACAGCTGTTTCTTAGTAAGCTCTTTCCATGGAGATATTACTTATAAAAATAAATGTTAATAATTAACTGACACAGAATTTATAATACAGCAGTCTCAAACCTCCTTTAGACCCCAGGGTATTACAATACTGTACATATGTGTTTATACAAAGAATGAAATATGTCAGAGAATGTGGCAAGAGGAAGGAACCGTGATACTTACTATTTTCCTAAAATTAAAATAGAGACTTCTTTCTGCTACTTTTACTGGAGAATATTCAGGAGCCATAAATATCTGTTTTATTTTAGACCATTGAATGATTTTATGGATTTATTGGTCACGAAAAGTACTAAACTGATGGCATTTCTGGCTGAAGTGCTTATATTTGCAGAACAGCTATAGTGTGGAGAGTGGTAGACTTTCCCAGACTGCCTTGCTAATACCCCCTAGTCCTAATTTAAAGGTACTGCCTATAACAGTGAGAGATATATGAATTTCTATACCTATTCCTTTAATAGCTTTCACGCTGAGATTATCAACAAAGGTACCAATTATTGTCAACTATAATGGTCCATTAGGAACTGGACTGAGACTACAAACCAATGTCTGTCATATATTTACCTAAGTTATAAACTATAATGGAGCATTAATGTAAGGAGAAGTTCATCTCCTTTTCCTCTGCAAAAACCACAGGGAGAGTCACCTCTCTTCTCCCTGGCTTGGGGAGCAGCTCTCACCCCTAGCTCCCACTCCTTGGATGATGGCAGAGAGAGTTCTCTGTCCCTTTCAATCTACTATAACCACTGTCTTTAGTGCATTAATGACAGAACCAAATAGGCCATCATTCATTTTACTTCCTGAACAACAGTTCCCCAAACTGAATATAATAAACATTATCCAAGGGACTTATTTTAAATTAAATAGCTGTCTCTCATTGTAGAAAGACACTGGAGTATTGAAGAAAGAGCAGTCAACTAACTTTACAGAGTAAGAGACATTGTTTAGATCAGTGGTTCTCAAACTTTTGTTCTGGTGACCCCTTTCACATAGTAAGCCTCTGAGTGCAACCCCCCCCCTTATAAATTAAAAACACTTTTAAATATATTTAACACCATTATAAATGCTGGAGGCAAAGCGGGGCTTGGGATGGAAGCTGACAGCTCGCGACCGCCCCCCATAACCGTATGACCCCCTGAGGGGTCCCGACCCCCAGTTTGAGAACTGCTGGTTTAGATTAAACAGTAACAAGTTCAGTTGGAAGCTTCTGATCAGTCAACAGCCAGACTCTGAGAGAAATTTAGCAGATTGAAGTGTGTACATCTGATGATATTCTGAACAGTCTCCATAATACCATTAATAAATTCTTACTACTTTGGATCATCCAAAAGAAGATAGGAGCAAGTGAACTTCAGGAGCTTAGAATAGATATCAAATCTGAATAGGTTTTGTAGCACTCTCTCTTAAACTTTGTGGTACCCCTAAAATGGGTGATTCAGAGAGCCAAGCTGACCTTTTCTTGAGTAAAGTGCTTGTGTCCTATACAAATCTCTTTCTGCTCAGTGTTTTCCCATAGAAATATCCCAGCAGAAAGAGAGCACCTGCCTTTTGTAGACAGACAAGAATTTGTTCTATCTTACAGTGCCTCATCGGGAACAAAAAACCAGCATGGGATAACAAAATTTTATTTGGTTATCCTCTTAATGAGTTTAATTGTTCCACAGAATTAACTGTTCTTGTCAATTAGCTTTAGAATTATCCTATCTTTTTTATTGTTTTGCATGTTGACCATTTGTCTTATATGATTATGATAGTTATTTACATATGTTTTCCTTCCCAATGTTTTTATTGATTAGGGTGTTTGACTAGACTAGAATGGAACTAAAGTATTAGTAAATAGGAGGACTAATCCCCTGAATTTAATTATCATTAGATTGTGGTATTTTTACAAGAGAAATATCTGATTTCCTCTCTCTATATATGAAAAATACATTGAGAGCATGCTGAACGACACACCTGTTGATGATTGTCTAGAGCCATGTGACCTGGCAAACTGTACAGCTGTAGACCCAGGTATGAACACAGATCCTCTGTGACTTGAAGTATGAAAGGCCATCCAGACGTTGTGGAATGGACGTGCTGTTGGACCTGGAACTAGTGAGTACTGGCCCACATCAGTTGGTGGGGGCATATGGTAGAGTACCAGCTGAATGGAAATATGGCATCATAGCATCCCTGAATAAGGGTATATGATCTCATACCAAGTCTGCCTACTATAGGCTGATCTTACTGCTATTGGTCCCTGGAAATGTCATCACTCACATTATGCTTTGCAGGATGCAGCCAGTCCTTAATGGACATCATCATCCACAGCAATCAGGTTTCACTGCTGAATGGTCAACAGTGGGCCCTGTCATTACCATCTGGCTTCTGGCTGAGCTGCACTGAGAATTTAACTGCCCACTTCACATAGCATATATGGACATTAAAGCAACTTTTGATTCAGTTGACAGGGCAGCACTTTGGATCTGACTGAAGGGAGCTGGTGTACCAGATGTACAGCTAAATGTGGTGCATGATCCTCACACTAGTACCATGTACTAGTGTGCATGTTGATTCATGGCTTTCGCCACATTTCTACAGAATCTCAGGTGTGCAACAGGAATGCATTAATTATTGTTAGATTGTGGTATTTTTACAAGAGAAATATTTGACCATTCTATCAAGCTAGCAACTGGATGTTATGACTTTCCGCTCACACAAGGAAACAAGGATGGTCAAGACGTTTTCTGAGCAAGACTATACTGATGCTGCTGCCTTGCTTGTGGAGAAGCCAGAGAATTTCAGCCCTGCCACTCAAGGTTTCCAAGGTACTACCCACACTATGGGGTTGACTGTCTCAGTGGTCCAGAATCTTGGAGCTGGGCCACCAGACCCGGTGCAGGGAGGTGGAGAATGTTGACAAGTTCATCTGCCTAGGCTGAAAACAGAGTTCAGTTTCAGCAAACCAGCTGTCCAATGACTAATAGGTCTCACCTCCACCATCCTGAAGTCTGAGTCTTGATTGTGGACACAAGTATGTCTCTGTGCTGAAACAATCCTGTCAAATCTGTGTACTGCCCGTATTTCCATATAGGTCAGAAACCTGGACTATCTTATCGAGGCATTCCATATGCCATAGTCTCACACATATCTGGCCTTCTGCCAGTCATTCACTACATTCAAAAGTGGCATGCTCTTCGGCCATGTCACCAGGATGGACAAAAAAACACCCCAGCACACTGTGCTCTTAAATTGGCCATCAATGTGAGAAGGGGAGAATGCCTTCTTCCTACCTGGTATCACCCCCATGGCCATCCCAGAGATTTGTGAATTCACAGAATTACACCAGATCTGGGAACTTCACTTTATGATGTCTGGTATGATGCCATCAACCGTAGTCACTCTGGCTGGTGCAGTGGTCCTCAGTAGACTACGTATGTTTGATGATGATATATGTATATTAGTAAATATACATACACACATACAATCAACATACCTTTTCTAATCCACAACAGTACCGTTTTTATCAACAATAAGCAATAGGGACCATATGGTATGCTCATTTACACAATGCCCCTTCCCACATAAGTCAGTGGTCTTTAAATCAAAACAAAATTTGTCCTTAGATCATTTGTAAATACTTGTTAAAATATATATTCTAAAACATTTTCTACAAGGGGCAGTTTGTTTAAATATAAAAATAAGCACATGTGGCAGCTTTACCAGATGTTTTGGAGATGAATGCATTAACTGAAATCATCAAAGTGATTGTCTTTGGTTACTCCTTAAGGCTTCACATTTTAACAAGCACTAAGGGAAATAGAATTATGTCTCCATGATCATTTTTCTCTGCTGGTCAGATCTCACAAAAAGTTACTCATTTTTGCTTGCACAACAACTTCTACAGATACAGGTATTGAGAGTTCTCATCCTACACATTTGAAGTGTGGTTATGGTAGGAAAATAGAGTATTTAAATTTGGAACATTCTTACTCAAAAGATCTGCTCACGGTGTGTATTCCAAGTAATATTTACTTATTTTTGTGGCCAAGCTAAGTCTTTACTACTTATTACTCCTGCTAACACCACTGAGCCAATGCAGCATGGGAGAGAGGGAGCTGTGTTCTGCTATGGCTCATGCAACATCAACAGAGTTGTTAACTAAGTTCTAATTGTAGAATTTTCATTATAGGTGATGATGTGCAAATAATTATATCTGATATTCAGATGCAAAGCCGAGTTAAGGAGCTGGAAGTGTAAAAAAATCAATTTTTTTCTTTGTAAATTAAACAAATGTAATTCAAAAGTCAGTGAGAGAGAATAAACATTTTAAAGTGTAACTCTGGTACAGATTACATTGTGGCATTCAATTTTTATTGTCTTTCAATGTATATATAAACATGTATTTTATAAATGGTGTGTGTGTGTGTATATAACTGGGTTAGGAACGGGGGTATTGTAAAATGGGATCTTATTCTAAGTGTTCTTGGTGAGATGAGAAGCAACCCTTCTGTCACTGCCCCTGGTGTTACCCAGAGGTACAAGCTAGGAGGTGTGGTTCCCTGTCTGTGGGCAAGAGTGAGACACTAGTATCTCCAGGGGACTTCCTTCCCCATATCTATCTACTGAGGCTACACCAGCAGGGTCTTGCCTACTGGGTCCCCAGAACACTCTGGGATTGGGTTTAAGGCTGCAACCCAATTACCATCCCTCTTGAGGGACATTGCAACTACTCATGAGACCCCAGGACTGAGCCTGAACACTGGAAATTATGGTGAGTGAGCTTTCAAATCACCTCACCCCACCTCGGTTCTTCTCTGTCTCTCCTTACCCTAGCACACACATAGGCCAGGACCTGAGCCAAGGCTTCCTATTTGGCCTGGCTGCTTGACCAATTAGACTGACTTGGGGTGGTGGCTACTGCTTCCCAAAGGCCCTGGTCAGGAGCTCATTGATTGACCAGAGGCTGTGGCAATCCCAGGATCCTGACTCCTCTTTGGTTCTTCCCCTTTCTCCTGGTATGGGGAGAGGGCCAACCAAAAAAAAACCCCATAAAGTTTTACTAAGGGGCCAACAGTCCCCTTACATTTGCCTGTGCTTTTCACAACTGCATCCTTGATGACAAATTCACTTTTGTTTGGCAAAACCTGTCCCAACAGTCTGATTGTCACATCAAGGCATCCAAGCACCAGGATTCCTAGTCTGTTAGCTGCTGTCAACCTTACAAAACCCATATCCATATCTAGTGCATACGATCCCAAAAGTGTTGGTTGAAATGAGCCTGGCTCATGATGGAACCAGTGCCCAATTAATAAAGGGAAGGAACTCCACATTTATCTTGTAGTTCCATGACCAGACAGTTGCCAAACATCATATCCTTAAACTCTTTGTCAGGGTCATTCTCCAATAAAGTTTCTTGCCCTACAGCAGCCATCTTGACCTCCCATGGTGGGTTGTGTTATTTTAGACAGAGGAGTGTTGGAGGGAGCCTCCCCTTGAGGACCTTTGCCTGGACACTCCAGGGCTCCTGGCTCCTCACAGAAATAAGAGATGTACCTTCCTTGTTCATCCATGTATCACTCTATCACTTCGACATGGGAGCTCTCTCCTTTGACTTCACTGTCCTACTGCTCTGTGCTGTTATGAGTTGGACTAATTGCTTCTGTTGTGTGGCAAGGAGCTGAACAGCCTCATTCAAATTCTCCAGACTTAGACCTTTCTGGCCACTTTTGGAGTTGGTGGAGAGAACCAGGGTTCTAGCACAATTTTAGCTGCTGGGGCTAGGCACACCTGCTTCCTCTTCCACCCATTTCACAATAGAGTAATAGAAATGGGATGAAATGTAATGGTGCAAAGTGCAAGGTCATGCATTTAGGGACTAACAAGAAGAATTTTTCCTATAAGCTGGAGGCTTGTCAGTTGGAAGTGACAGAGTAAAAGAAAGACCTGGGTGTAGGGGTTGATCACAAGATGACTATAAACTGTCAATGTGATGTGGCCATAAAAAAGACTAATGCAGTCCTAGGATGCGTCAGACGAAGTATTTTCAGTAGGGATAGGGAAGTGTTAATACCATTATACAAGGCACGGGTGAGACCTCATTTGGAATACTGTGTGCAATTCTGGTCTACCATGTTTAAGAAAAATGAATTAAAACTGGTACAGGTGCAGAGAAGAGATAGTAGGATGATCTGAGTAATGGAAAACTACCTTATGAGAGGAGCTTGGCTTATTTAGCCTTACCAAAAAACAGTTGAGGGAAGATATGATTGTTTTCTATAAATACATCAGAGGAATAAATACCAGGGAGAGAGAGGAATTATTTAAGTTAAGCACCAATGTGGATACAAGAACAAACTGATATAATCTGGCCATTAAAGCTCAAAATTAGACAAAGGTTTCTAACCATCAGAGGAGTCAAGTTATGGAACAGCCTTGCAAGGGGATCAGTGGTGGTAAAAAAAACCTAACTGGCTTCAAGGCTGATCTGGATAACTTCATGGAGGGGATGGTATGATGGGACTGCCTACAGTGACATGTGGCCCATTGGCGACTGCCAGTATCAAAAATCTCCAATGGCCAGAGACCGGACACCAGATGGAGAAGGCTTGAGTTACCTTGGAAAGAGTTCTCCATAATATCTGTCTGATCGGTCTTGCCCACATGCTCAAGGTCTAACTGATCACCATATTTGGAGTCAGGAAGGGATTTTCCCCTGGGTCAGTTTGGCAGAGACCTGGGGGGGTTTTCACCTTCCTCTGCAGCATGGGGCACAGGTCGCTTGCAGGTTTAAACTAGTGTAAATGGTGAATTATCTGTGACTTGCAGTCTTTAAACCATTATTTGATGACTTCAGTAACTCAGCCAGAGGTTATGGGGTCTATTACAGGAGTGAGTGGGTGAGATTCTGTGGCCTGAAATGTGCAGGAGGTCAGGCTAGATATCACAATGGTCCCTTCTGACCTTAAAGTCTATGATAACGACTTGCATCAGTCATGTGTACGTTAAATCCAGATTTTCTTTATTCTTCTGCTTCATCTCCTTTCTTAAAAGGCTATCATAGAAGCTGCTCCTTTAGTAGGACCTCTGGTTGTGGAACAGTGGTTGGCTCTCTTCGTTCAGCCACACTCATCCTCTCTTTTAAGTCATAGGTGAATGCCCTAAGAGACTTGCCAGGACCTTGCTTTTGCTCATAAAACTCCTTCAGCCTCGTGTCCACATAAACCTGTGTCAACCCCAGAAATATTTTTTGGATTTTGTTCTCCTTGCTGGAGATACATAATTTGACAGTACTGTGTGCTTGCCCCAAAATATATTGCTTGGCTAACTCGACCTGATCCTCTGCTGGGACTTGCAAAATCCTCATGGCATCTCTGGTGTCAGCCACCCACCCTTCCACTTTGACATCTCCTGGTTTGTTGGGATGTCCGGTGAAAACGGGGACTGCAAGGTGTTGAGGTATATACAGTATAGCTGTCTGTATAAACTTCTTCTCGATAACAGTTCTGGCCAGGGACTGGGCATCTCTCTTCTCCTCTCAGGCCTGTTGCAAGAACCAGGCCTGCTCTTGGTACCTGGATTCCTGCTCTTCCAGCTTTTCTGGAGCTTTTTTAACATATACCACCACTCCTCATTGATATTGAGCAACTAGCCAAAACTTACGCTTCTCTGCAGACTAATTAAGGATCCAGCCCTATCTTGTTCATGCTGCCAAAATGTAATGGGGTAAGAAATAAGAGTAGGGGGCAAGTTTTGGGGTGTTGGCAACTTCCCAAAGTTCCCTGGTCTGCAGCTCTCTGATTGGCCAGAGGCCCTGTCATTCCCAGAGTCCTGACTCCTCTTAAGCCCTTCCCCTTTCTCCTGGGCTGGGGAGAGAGCTAATAAAAAAAACCATGAAGTTTTAGTGAGGGGTCAACAGTCCCTTCATATATATCTTATTATTTTTTATTTTTATTATTATTATTTTATTTTTATCTATATAATATAAAGCGATTCTTGTACTGCTGGTAAATTTACCCCTTATTCATTTTAGTAAATATATTTTCACAGCAAGAAAGATGTTGGTATTCTGCCATCTCAAAAGGGCTAATGACTCCACATAGGCTATAGCAGTGTGTAAATAACAGGTTGGATAAAAATCAGTGATCTAAAAAAAATCAGATTTTTTTATTTAAATCTGATTTTTTTGATAAAATGCTTTTTGAGGAAAAAACCTATCTAAAGATAGTTTTAATTAAGATACATTATAGCTCAAAGATATCTCATCCTGGAATAGGGATTATAAATGCTAATGCTCAGGGGCGGCTCTAGACATTTCGCCAGAGGGTCCGCAGGTCCGCCTGCGGGAGGTCCACCGAAGCCGCGGGACCAGCGGACCCTCCGCAGGCATGCCGCGGAAGGCTGCCTGCATGCCACCCTCCCGGCGACCGGCAGAGCGCCCCCCGCGGCATGCTGCCCCAAGCACGCGCTTGGCGTGCTGGGGCCTGGAGCCGCCCCTGCTAATGCTATAGTTGGAGACAATATATTAGTGTCATGTTTAAGAAAAGTTTTGTAAATGAGTTCCAATAGTTCATGGATTAGGGAGCCAATCTTATGGGGTTCCAGGGGCTTCTGTATAGATTATTTAGGTTAATCTTTCTATCTACCCAATGGGACTCAGTGCTCAGTCTAAAAGATACCATCAGAGATGCTTAGTTTTGCAGTTCTCAAACTATGGATTTGTGTCTCCAGAGATAACATGCTTTTTAACAGCAAAAAATAAATAAATAAATAAATAAATATTATATAGAGGTGAGAAATAACAGACCTCAACCCTATTGTCCCTCTGCAAATTTGTGTACACAAAGTCAGTCCCTTACATCTCTCTAAAAGTGCAAAGTTTCAAAAAGTTCAATGAATAGAAGATTGTTGGGGGCGGAATAGATCTGGACAAGGAGAAGAAGTCTGGAGATAAATGTGAGAAGGGAGGAACAGGCAGTAGAAACAAAAGTGAAACTGTTTGAGCAGCATATTCCAGAAGTCTTGAGGTCTTTCTGAGTGTAGCCTTCATTGATTTGAGATCTACCACACCATTCTCTCACTAGATGGGAAAACCTATAATGGCAGCAGGCCGTAAAAGAGACCCAGTTTGGGCATAAGAACCATTCAAGAAATATGTTTGCTGATGATGTTTTAAAGAAAATCACACCAGTGAACTGGTGGAAGTCATTTAAGCACTTGGATTGAGAGACTGTTGAAGTGATAATCTCACTTTTAACAGCAGTAGCTTCTTCAACCGGGGTAGAAAGAATATTTTCTTCCTTTGAACTAACTCATTCCAAATTGAGAAATCATTTGGGACCTGAAAAAGCAAGAAAGCTTGTTTTTCTTTTCAAGATTATGAACAAACAGGAAAATGAAGGTGAAGATGACTCAGTTAGCTACAGAAGCCAAGTTTTTCTTGTTGACCTGGCTGACATAGTTGATTTAATTTTTGGGGTTTTTTAAATACTTATTTAACTATTTTAGTTAAAAACAATTTTAACAAAAACAACCTGATTTTAAAAAACTTGAATGTTTAACTAAATTAAAAAATTCATATGCTTGTTTTATTAAAATATATGTTTGCTGTTGAAGAAAAAAAATCCAGAATATGTAACGTTGTTTTAATTAAATAAAACAATTTAAATGTCTGTCTGGTGATTTTTCTCCTCCTAATACAGAATGGCAAGAAAATCCTCCAAATATAATGATTAACCTGTTGAATTGGAGATATTTCACCTCCCAATGACTTCATAAATATCTGCTTCAATTACCTTTGGTAAACGAAATAACCAAACAATCATTCATTTTATGATATAGCTGTAAATTATAACAACCAACAAGAATGCTCTTTTATGTAGAAATCCATGATTAAATCAAGTCTTCCTGACTAGTGATTCAAACCCTGATTTAAATCAAATCCACCCTGGTAAATAATGTTTATAAAGGCCCAATTCTGATTTCAGAAACATGTGTGAATGCTGCCATTCACTTCGTATTTTATCATCATTGCCAGGCTAAGTTTACTTGAAAGAAGGGAAAATAGCCATCTTTCCCTTTTGCAATTCTATTACAGTTTTCTAATTTACATTCCTCTCCACAAACACACGCAAACTTCAAGCCTTCTGCATTAAAGATATGGGCATACCCACAACCACTGATACATACAAGCATCCATGGCTGTTCACTTCATTTAAATAAATATTGATCCAGTTTCAAAACCTACTTGTAGCAGTACAGGACTGAGGAATTATGAAAGAAAATGAGAGCACTTGATACTTACATACCAACACCTAGATTACAATACATTACAGTTTTATTTTGTATACTGCCTTTCATGCAGACTGTTTTCAGAAACACTACAGAGGTAAATAGTACAAGGCAGTATATAGCACCATGGCTATTTATCACACTGCCACAGGAACAAATTAAGAGGCTTGAATATACTTGTAAGTAGGGGAGAAGTTCATGCACACCACTTACAGCCCCCCAAAATAGACTTTGCACAGGGAACTAGCATAGCTGTTAAGGAAATAGAATCCTTCCCTTGTCTGAAAGTTAGGACATCTGTGCAGCCTAGCTGTGGCTCCTATGTGGCATAATAAATATATGTTTATTAATTTAAACATGCTACAAGTTTTCAACTTTTTTCCATCCTGACATTACAGACCATCTTGTACTTCATTGCAGTATCAGATGTACCCATTCCAGCTGACTGACTTTTTATAGAGCCCCCGGTCAGCTCAGGTGACACCCATCCCATCTTGGATTTTGCGACCATTGCATCCATGTAGTTCATAGAACTATTGACTAGGCCTTAGCCTTTTCCTGGCCCACCCACAATGCCCCACTGCACTGTGGAATTTGGATCCATGCCACAGAGAGGCTTGCCAAATCCCTACTGTGTTGCCTTTCTGCTTCCCAACCCATGCATACAACAGAACTGCAGGGAGGGTTCTGCAGGATTTCATCTTAAGTTCTGTTTTACAGTGTCCTTTTTTGACTGTGGACTGCTGTGCTTGTATACAAAAACAACACAGTGATAGTTCTCTTACAAAGGGGTACAATTAGCAGTGCACAGGTTTATATTTGATAAAATCTTTAATCTTATTCACACATAAATTACCTTATCGCTTGAACTAGGCTTTATGTTCCTGATCTCTAATCAGTTGTCACTTGCAGCAATTGACATGTCGGCTGCATCTGGTATATCAGGATTTTTTTTTTAAGCTTACACAAGCTGTTTTTCAGGATGAACTGGGCAATTTTCTTCATAAATATTAATCCTTTCTGTGCTCAAAATTGTGCTTGTTAGCAAAATGCTAATAATGCTCATCCACATTTGTAATAAAACAATTTTGAAGACTGAGAAGTAACATTCGGAGAGATCTCAAAGAACCCATTAATTACAATGTGCTGAATACTCGAGGGAAACGTTGAGTTTGAGAAATCTCCAGAAAGCTAGTTTTAGATTCAAGACCAAGTCCAATTGTGCCACATAAACTTTTCTCAAGGACTAAACAGATATGTATCTGCTTGTGCTTTGCTTGGCTCTTAGCCAAAAATCACGATTTCATACGCCTGAATGTAATTCATTTCTGAGCAGCTGTAGTATGCATTAGTAGTATGCATTATGAAGACTTTGGTGTGGTAGTTGTTTCTTTGAGCTTCAAAACATACTACAGCTTTTCAGTTAATGTTTCTAACCTGAAGGTGTCCATTTTTGGCTTAAAAACATACTTCAGTGTAATATCAGATATGTTTTTGCTTATCATAAGATAATTTTCTGTGCCATCTGAATTGGAAACATTTTTCCTCATGTCATGAAATTGAATCAGAAGAGGAATTTCTGTTCATTGTGTGATGTTCAGATTAATTGATTAGGTGAATATTTCCTCTTCTTGGCTTCAACATGTCATTCAAACCAAATTTTCTTTTAATGAGATAATTTTAAACGTCTGTGCCAATTGCATTCAATTACAAGTACTATGGTCTACTGTCAATCTGAAATTAAATGCAGATGTAATATGCTGCTAGCAATGGATGCATTTTATGTTCACTTTACTCACATAAGCTTCAGCAAGACTTCTGTGTAAGGTTAAGCAGGATCTGCCTGTAAATGTTCAGCAACATTTAGCATGAACCCATGTTTACCGTTCACTATTATATGTTACACAGATGGAAACACAGAGGTGCACTCTTTATGCAACATCAAAAGTGTCCAAAATTAATTACAGAACGCATACACAAAGCTATGGCCCCTAACCCAATGCCATATTGGATATGAATAAAAGAGAATAAATAATGTGGGAGAGGAATAGCAGCAGCAGCAGAGACTATAAGGGTTAAAGGAATAAGCTTACCCTGATTCCAGTTTGTTGCTATATGTGCAGGTCTTGCTGGTATGCCGTTTTATTGTTATTTATACACATTGGTAAACAACGGAGATAATTTTAACAGCTGAGGTTGGGAGAAACTAGATGGGATTCATATGGGTGTTGGATGGGTGTTCTGAACACACTATCGGTAAATAGTAATAATGCTACTGTTGCTTTATTGCCATTTTACTATTAGGGTTAATTTCTAGGGCCTTATCATGACTAAGATTTCAGATGTGAGGTTGTTATGCTAGCTAACAGGTTTTCAAAATCTAGTATAAAGGAGGCACATTGCCTTTAATATGTGTGCTAAATTACTCAAGTTAAAGCATGAGGAGTGGCACAGCATTGGTTTTAGCTCAAACAGTTTAGCATGTGTTAAAGACAGTGTGCCTTGTCTATACTAGACTCAGAAAATGTGTTAGTTAGCACATTGGCTTCATAACTAGGCAAGGCCTGTGAGTCTCTTTTAATTAAATAAAATACACATTGTTTTCAACTTTTAGTTCCTGATTCAGCAAAACACTTCAGCACGTGTTTAATTTTAAGCATGTGAGTAGTTCCTTTGGCTTCAATAAGACTACTCATGTACTTGAATGTAAGTATGTGCTTAAGTGCTATACTGAATCAGGATCATAGTTTTGAGAGCAGTCATGAAAAAAATTGTGCAATGTGTCAGTTGCAAGATTAGTAAAGGAAGTAAAAACCATACTCCTGTTTCCTTTGTTTGTGTGTTGGTTTTTTTGAAGAAAGGTTCACACCATGAAGAAGTGAGAAAAATTGTGTACAATTTCATGTACAAATCTCCAGTGTTCATTCTCAATCCCATCTTTCATCCACACAGAAATGAATTCTTCTGAAGATGATCAGGGCGGGTAACAGCCAGGGAAATCACTTAGCATCACTGCTCTCAGTCACCACCTTGTTATTTGGTGCATTTCACTTGAAAACCATACTGTTCTGGATAGTGTTATCTTAAAAATTAAAGATGACTAAAGCTTTTACAATTAAAAATATGCATGTTAAATAAAAATGTGCTGCAGACTGTTGAAGGCTTGCAGAAAAATGTAGGCACATTGGATAATAATATTATTATAATATAGTACCACCCATAGAGGTGATAATATAATTAATATTATAATAATATAATAATACCACCCATAGAGGCGAGTCTTCACGTACGTACTTTAAATAATCAGATAGCTATTGGAGCTCAGGGAGGAATCATCTTTTGTATTTGACCTAAAATGAACGAACAACAATTAAGTAAAGTCAAAACAAAGTAAAATATTTTTTTTAATTGTTCCAAAAAAATGTAATAATTTTTTTTGTTGAAATGGGCTCTCAGTGTGATGCCGTGGCCAGGGCTAAAGCAGCCCTCAGAGATATAAACAGGAGAAGTGAACAGGAATAGGGAGATGATTTTACTCTGTATAGAGCATTGGTGAGACTGATAATTGAATACTGCATCTGGTTCTGGTGCCCACGTTTAAAAATAATGTTATAAAATGGGAAAAGGCTCAGAAAAGGCAGAGACAAAAATTGTTGGAAAGCTGTATTATTGGACTGTGGTCCTGAAGTGATGGGATGGTCCCGGAAGTTACGAATTGGTCACTTCTGCCCCGGGCCCTGCACCTCCCTAGAGTTGGCCCTGGTCTTGAGGCCTGGAATTGTTTGTCTTTAGCTTTAGCTTGAGTCAAACCCAATGTGTTGGACTCAATAACTCGGTAACATTCTATAGCCTGTGTTAGGTGATCAGATGACACAACCTAATGGTCCTTCTAGCCTTAAACTCTATGAATCCTTTAGGAATTGAAGGGGTTTTCTAATATAAATTCTGGGTCAAGTGTGATGCCCTGGTTTATGCTGCATCTCCACAATGATGCATGGGCCAAGAATTGGCCCCATATGTGTATTTCTGCTGTTTAGGTTGTAAGATCTATTTCTCTAGGGACACTATTATGCACGATTCTCAGTCCGGGTCTTTGCTCCTTACTGCAGTATTAGCAGAACTCCCTTAATTCTTACGGGTTTTGACCCTTGAAGGCAGAGGTAGCAGGATGGCATGTAACCCAGGCTCAACATCAGCCATTGCACATCAAATTCTGTTGAGCAGAAATGCTGCTTTCTGAAAGCTCCAGTCAGTTCCTTCTTGACCATGGTCAGCAAAGGAGCTCCTCTCAAAGGTTGAGCCTAGTAGCTAATTAATCTTTAGAACCCCCTTGTGAGCTAGATGTGTATTGTTATCCCATTTTACAGATGGGGATGATGAGACAGAGAAGTTAAATATCTTGCCTAAAGCCACACAGCAAGTAAGTGGCAGAGTCAGGATTAGAATGCGTAAATCTTGACTCCCAGTCCTTTGCTAACATCTTTGTAGGTGTCAGTCTAGGTTATTATATGGCTCCCATTAACATGGCATCTAAGCATATGCTACCAGCAAAGAGAGATTCACAGAAAAGATGTAGAACTGGGAAATTATTTTATAACATTGTCTTTTGGGGCATCTTGTCAACCTTTGGTCTTTTTGCTTTCACTTTGGCAGCTCCATCAAGGAAGGATTCCTTTCTCAACAGCCCCGATGTCACTGATATTGCACCAAGTAGAAAACGGAGACAAAGGATACAAAAACCTGTTGGAGTGGAACCTAAGGTGGCTACATATGAGACCCAGCTACCGGCAAAGGAAAAGTAAGGGAGTTTTGAAAGTTTATTCAAGTAATGATATAACATTGTGTCTGACTGTCTCTCTCTCTCTCTGAGTGATAGAGGTTTCCTTTTTAATTGCATTCATTGCAAGCACTTGGTGCAGTCATTTACACCTGTGCAAAATGCGTGTAAAATTGCTGCCATTCTGACTTGGTAAACTTTTATACCCATTTTGCTCAAGTATAAATGACTACACAAGAAGCAAGGTAGTGAAGAATCAGGCCCGAGGTCTTATTAAGTTTGATGAACCTTCAGAGTCAAACTTGCAGGAAGCCATTGAAAGAAAGGCATTCACTTGGTCAAGCAAACAAAAATAAACCTAAAATTTAATCTATGAATTACCATAGTTCCATGAAAGCAAAAAAGAATGTGTTAGTAATAAGGATTAAATTAAGGTGAGAGACACAGACTAACTGGCACCACAGGAAACAGTAGCCATTAGTACTGTATTTATAGTATCACATGTTTAAGAGGGATGAATGCACTGGATCAGATAAGAACCAGCAGTAACTAAAACTTTTTTTTCAAATGATCCAAAATTTTTCAAACATTTTTAAAAAATTGTTTATTTTCATGTGTCTTTACTTCCTGGTTTCTCTCTATTTCCCATCTCTTATTCCTAGACTCCTAGCTGGAAAATGTCTTTGGGAGGCATGTGGGCATCCCCTAACACCTTTTTTTACCCACGCAAATGGCAGATTTCTGCAGGAGTCATCACAGGGGCTTCTTTCACGTTCAGCTCTCTCTCCTTGATGGTAACATCATATGACAAACAGGCATAACAGCAGGGCTCAGAACTCTTCCGTCCTGGTAGGAAGAAATTGAGATAACTAGTGGTGATTCTGAAACAAAGGAAAATTAAAATGAATAGAATTTTTAATAGGCCAAGCATGGTTTGCAACTCATGCTGATCTTTCTTTGACAAAGTGATGATTACTGCAAAAATAATTCATGCTTTAAGATAATATTTCTAATTTTGCAATATAAACAGTTAACAAAGTTTTTATGTTTCCTTAAATATTGATACTGACTTGTGGAAATATTTTCATATGATCATTGAGGGTGAAATTATATATGGTACTTACCTCAGGGCTTTTGAAAATGATTGGAGTTGTTTGCTTCAAAAACTGGTCTTCTTTCATGATCTGTGGTAAATTAGTTTTGAAAATATTAATTTTCTTCTTTCATGTGTGATATTTAATAAATAATAAACTGTCTAAACAGATATAGAAACAAATACATTACAAAGACATTTCCTATTATTAAAGAGAATTTGCTATTTTAAATTACCCAGCAAATGTCCTATCTTGATGTAGAGAACTATGGCTTGATGCCAAAAAGCTTGTTTAAAATTAGAATCCTATTTTATTAGGGAAAAAATATTATTTTCAACAGCCATATTAATCAAAGCCAAATTCTGCTGTTCTGTTCTTTTGAAGTTCTGAGCCTATAAATTGATAATTTTGGTGGCCAGTTGTATGTAGTTGTGGTAGCTACAGTCAGTGTGACATTGTAACAGGCTGGCTGTGTTTGCCTGAAACACCCCTCCCTGTTGGCAGGTGTTGATCCTACTGGGAAAAGTTGAAGTGGTTCTAGTGACTCCCTGAGGCAGGTGACTGGATATAAAGAATGGGGGAAGAGTAGTTCTCTGGGGCAGAGAGTATCTAGGGTTTGGGCTGAGCAGTCCTGAAGGGAGGAAAGCTTGAAAAGCCAAGCCTGGGGAGAAGGTTTGAGATGATTATGTTATTTATTCTTAATTCTTTAGTTAATAACTACAAATATAAGACAGGGAAAAATTTTGGATGTTACATACAGTGCATACTGTGTTTGTAGAACAAGTTAGGATAGACATCTGGTCTTTGATTTCCACGAGCCTGTGTGAGTTCTTGGCTATCGCATGATGAGCAATGTTCCAATTCATTCCTTACTAACATCTGCCTGTCAATCCTTTATTATCTTTTACAATCCCAGCTGAATGTAGCTCAGCAATCTAGGACACATAGTACCTGCATATATATAGTGCAACTGTTTTGCAGTAGAGGTTGCAGCATTTTTTGATATGTGGCATGTCTGCCAGTAGTGTGAAAGGTATACCTGATCATGACATTTCCACATGCTTATTTTTGAACCCAAAGTGACTATCACAAATCCACATGATCTCCCTTGATGCTAGACTATGTATGTGAATCCCTAACTTAACTGAAAATCAGATGTTTTAAATCATGTAGCCGGGTTACTATGTTTCTATATTACCTTTATATCTGGTGAGGTACAAGAACAAAACTGTAATAATATAATTTCCATTCTATTGAGAAGCTTTTCCTTGCTGTCACTGCTGACTAGTTCTGGTTTCTTTGAACTTTATTTTGAGTCTTCATAAGGTTGCTGACTGAATGGTCAGTCAGCTTGCTCAGGTAATAATTTAATTTCTCTTCCATGTGTCAAATGTAGATGTGAAAACTTAGATTTGATATAATTATCCAGCTTCCCAGTATAACTCATTATCCATTATCTATTATTGTTAAACTTCTTCACCATTTGTAATTTATACTCACTACAGGCTTGACCCTGCATCGTGCTAAGCATCTTTTGAGGCTTCATATGGTACTTACCTGATGATACTTGGCATCTTGTAGGAATATAACCAAAACTGGCAACAAATCTTTATTTCAGACTTTGCCATGGGAATGTTTTATTTCTGCAATAAAACCCTTTTTAAAAATAATTGCCTCCAAATTCCATCACCTTTTGGAGATGCACCCTCATAAACATGGAAGATGTTCAGGTTTTGGGAGGATAACATAACATTAGGAGAGCAAATGTTTGGCATAGAGACTGTGATGTCATCCTCAAATGCATGACGACTCCTAACTTCACAGAGCTAAAAGATTTTGGCACTATGTTATATGGGTAAATGTTTTAATTTGTTTTCCCATCCATCCCAATCCTTTAATACCCCCAGTACACTAAAACTTATTTAGTGCTCTTTTCCATTTACAAGTTTTGATGATCACATCAATGCATGTTTCATGTTTCTCAGCCAATTAACGAGTAGATACATGCCACACCAAGTGCTTTGTATTGCCTCTGAATTTTCATAATATAGGACAGTTGGTCCAGGAAAGATCCCAAATCAAAATAAAAAAACACATGTTGAGTGACTGAGTAAGGGAAAAGATAAAAAGATATTTGTGATATGATGAGATAACTGGCTCTGTGGAGGAGGGAAAAGCAGTGGACGTGTTACTCCTTGACTTTAGCAAAGCTTTTGATATGGTCTCCCACAGTATTCTTGCCATCAAGTTAAAGGAGTATGGGCTGATGAATGGACTATAAGGTGGATCGAAAGCTGGTTAGATCATCAGGCTCAGCGGGTAGTGATCAATGGCTCCATGTCTGATTGGCAGCCGGTATCAAGCTTAGTGCCCCAAGGTTCAGTCCTGGGGCCGGTTTTGTTCAATATCTTCATTAATGATCTGGAGGATGGCATGGATTGCACCCTCAGCAAGTTTGCAGATGACACTAAACTGGGAGGAGTGGTAGATATGCTGAAGGGTAGGGATAGGATACAGAGGGACCTAGACAAATTAGAGAATAGGGCCAAAAGAAATCTGATGAAGTTCAACAAAGCACAGAAGAATCCCATGCACTGCTACAGACTAGGGACTAAATAGCTAGGCAGCGGTTCTACAGAAAAGGACCTAGGAGTTACAGTGAATGAGAAGCTGAATATGAGTCAACAGTGTGCTCTTGTTGCCAAGAAGGCTAATGGCATTTTAGGCTGTATAAATAAGAGTATTGCCAGCAGATCAAGGGATGTGATCATTCCCCTCTATTCGGCATTGGTGAGGCCTCATCTGGAATACTGTGTCCAGTTTTGGGCCCCACACTACAAGAAGGATGTGGAAAAATTGGAAAGAGTCCAGTGGAGGGCAACAAAAATTATTAGGGGGCTGAAGCACATGACTTATGAGGCGAGGCTGAGGGAACTGGAATTGTTTAGTCTGCAGAAGGGAAGAATGAGGGGGGATTTGATAGCTGCTTTCAACTACCTGAAAGGGGGTTCCAAAGAAGATGGCTCTAGACTGTTCTCAGTGGTACCAGAAGAGAAAACAATGGTCTGAAGTTGCAGTGGGGGAGGTTTAGGTTGGATATTAGGAAAAACTTTTTGACTAGGAGGGTGGTGAAGCACTGGAATGGGTTAGCTAGGGTGGTGGTGGAATCTCCTTCCTTAGAGGTTTTTAAGGTCAGGCTTGACAAAGCCCTGGCTGGGATGATTTAGTTGGGGATTTGTCCTGCTTTGAGCAGGGGGTTGGACTAGATGACCTCCTGAGGTCCCTTCCAACCTTGATATTCTATGATTCCATGACTCCACGTTTATCATTAATCAAAGAGCAGGTTTTTTTCATTCTAGCTCCTCTGCTCAATCCATTATTTTTCTTCCTTTATGAATATAAGAAGCAAACAAAAACAGCCAAAAAAGAGTTGATCTTGGTTCTTCTTTATTCATATAAAAAACTTCTGATTACAGTGACTTCAGAATGCAAGCCATGAAATAATATTTCAGAATTGGTTTAAATGGATGCAGAAATTTAAAAATATTTTCTACATTAAAATAACCCAAATCTCAAAAAACTTTAGAAATATAGCAGTGAAGCGACAGTAACCATTAAGTTTTTCTCCACATTGAGGCCATGTCTACACTAGCGAGCTTACAGTGACACAGCTGTACCGATGCAGCTGTCCTGCTGTAAGATCTCTCATGTAGTCGCTCTATGCCAACAGGAGAGAGCTCGCCCATCAACATAATTAAACCATCCCCAATGAGTGGTGATAGCTATGTCGGCAGGAGAAGCTCTCACACCAACATAACGCTGTCCACACTGGCACTTCTGTTGGTGTAAATTACGTTGACCAGGGGGGATAATTTTTTTTCACACCCCATAGCGACATAAGTTATTCTGAGAAAAGTGGCTGGCATTATGGGGAGGCAAGCAGGGCGATTGCCAGGGCCTCATGCCCCAGGAGGCCCTGTGAAGCTGAATTGCTCGGGTTTTGGCTTGGATGTTAGATCTTGAAAGGTGTGTTGCGGGGATGGGTGGGCGGTATTGATCATTGTAGCAGTTAAGATTTGTCAACATGGTTTTGCATCTGTTTTTCTGGCAGGTTCTGGTGCCATTTTGTGTTGTTGTGTCCTGGTCTGTGGGGAGCTTGCTTCTGATGATGGGCGTGGTGAGGTTGGGGAATTGTTGGAAGGCAAGAAGAGGAGGTTCAGGAATGATTTCTTTCAGTGTGTGGTCCCCATGAGTTTGGGTTGTAATTGTTTACTGATACCTTGTATGGGTTCCAGAGTTAGGTGGTAGGTGACAACTAGGAGTGTGCTATCAGAGGGGTTTTTTTTCCTGTATTGAATCAGGTTCTCTCAGGATATTTGCATGGCCCATTCCATGATGCGATCTACTCTGATGGAGTGTCCTTGTTTGGTGAAGGAGGTTTTAAGTGTGTTAAGGTATTTATCCTGGACATTCTCCCCAGAGCATATTCTCTGGTATCCGAGGGCCTGGCTGTAGATAACAGATTTCTTGGTGTGTTTGGGGTGGTTACTGAATCTGTGAAGGTGAGTATGGTGATCCGTGGGTTTCTTGTACGTAGTTGTCTATAGGGTTGCATTGTTGAAGCTGACTGTGGTGTCCATGAAGTTGATTCTGGTGCAGGAGTGCTCTAGAGAGTGATAGATGGATGATGATTGTCGAAGTTGTGGTGGAAATCTATGAGGGAGTTTAGGGCCTCTGTCCAGAGGATGAAAACATCATTGATGTATCTTAGGTATATCATTGCTTTTGTGGTGTTTTTGTCCAGAAATCCTTCCTCATTGTGGCCCATGAAGAGGTGGACATATTTGAGAGCCATTCTGGTATCTATGGCAGTTGCCATGGTTTGCACAAAGTGTTTGTTGTTGAATGTAAAATTGTTATGGGTGAAGATGAAATGGATGAGTTTGATGATGTGTTTGGAATGGATATCTGAGTGTTGTCCATTGTCTTGTAGCTTTTGAGGCAGGCAGCAATGTCATCATGAGGAATGTTGATGTAGAGCAGTGGTTCCCAAACTGGGGTTCACAAAATGTTACAGGGGGTTCTCAGGAAAAAAATCCCTAATGGTGGACAGAGCTGTTCCTAGGGACCCCGGGCAGCATGGGGCCAGCAGCCTAGAGCCCGTGGACTTCCAGGAGCTAAGCAGATCAAAGCAAGCATCTCTATAACACTGAGGAGATTTAAACTTCAAGACTCCTTATAAGAAATGGAAAGGGAGGTGGATATTTTTCGCTGTTTTTAAAATTAAATAGGCAGCTAGCATTGTTTTTTAAATTATTATGAAGAACAAGTTTAAGCTTTGTTGTAACGAGTGTTGTTTGCCTGGACTACTCAAGACCTGAATGCTTGTGTAGGATGAACTCTTTGAATTGGCTTTTTAAATACCTTTATGATGTTTCAAATCTGATACTCCTTGATGAAACATAGGAGCCTTGTCTTATAACAGGCTTATTCAAAGTGATACAAGCTACGAAAGTAAGATCTTGGAAGTGTGTTGCCATTTTCATAATGTAATAAAAATGTTGTAATGATAAATAATAATTAATAATAAATAGTGGGTAATAAGCATGTCATAAAAACAATTTTTATATTTCCAAGATCACTGCTTTTATAATTTATACTCAGGTAAAGGAGAAAATCCCTGGAAATATTCATTTTTAGGAGGGGGTTCATAAGACTTGACATTTTAGTGACAGAGGTTCACAGGTTGTTAAAGTTTGGGAACCACTGATGTATAGGGAGGTGACATCCATGGTGGCAAGCATGGTGTGGTGAAGGAGGTTGTTAATGTTGCAGAATTTCTGGAGGAAATCAGCTGTGCCCTGGAGGAAGCTGGTCCGTTGTGTGGTGAATGGTTTGAGGATGGTTTCTATGAGTCCTGATATTCCTCCAGTAAGTGCTGCGATCAGTTATCATAGATTTCCACCACAACTTCAACCATCCATCAAAATCTCTCTAGAACACTTCTGTGCCAGAATCAACAAACAGTGAAAGCCTATCAACAACTATATACAAGAAACCACCGGATCACCACTCTTATCTTCACAGCCTATGCACCTAACTCAGGCTTTGTTAATCACAGTGTAGTCCCATTATTTTCTAGACATCTTAAAGTTAGGTCTTCCAACAATCAGTGTCACAATGCATAAGTCCCTTTCTGGAGCTAACCCATAGAGACTAATTTACTCTGTGTCACACAATGAGTCAGAGTCAGGAAAAAGAATCCTGTTTCTTGACAAAATGTTAACTGTGTTTTTGGAAGCATCACAAATTGGAGTATGATATTTTGTACAATCTGTACTGCAACAATCTAATCCAAAAGCAAAATTTCAAAGAATTTCTGGACAAAAACACCACAAACATGGAGCTCATTTCTGACTCAATGGGAGTACTTGCCTGATTAAAGTTACTCATGCAAGTAATTGTTTGCAAGGTCAGGCATATAGTTTGTGTCATGGTATCTAAAAATGAGCCTTTCCCCTTCACATCATCTTTTCTTCTTGTACCTTTCAAAAGAGTTTTAAACCTTAGATAGGCAGGTATCATTTTGAGTTCTACATTTCTGTTAAAAAAGTTGCTTAGTTTTATATGAAAATGTGAGTAGCTAGACAGCCTTCTTTTGATAATCTGTTGCTCCTTTAAAACACTGAGAGCCTGTGGTGTGTCAGGAATCCTCTTGGGACTGTCTCTCTGCATTTATTTAATTTATAGCTTGCGGTTCACATTTTTAAAGTTCTAACACAAGGTTTATTTAAAATGTGGTTTGCCACCACCAGTGATTCAGGTAGCAAAAGCATAGGTTTATCTTGGAACTCAGCTTTCTCAGAGGGGCATGCAGACGTCAGTATTACTGTCTCATGCATGAAGTAATACTTTCCAATAAAAGTGTAACCACGTGAAATTAGATTCCAGTTTAAATGATACCATAACCTATCATGACCCAATGAGAGTATAAAGTTTATACCACAGTCACACTTTTGTAAAAAAAATCGATCTTATTTTCTTTTGAAATTACATGTTAACATGTCAGTTTTCTGTACTTTAAATGTATTTATTTAATATAATTGGAAAGAGAACTTGTACAGTCCTGCATAGTGTGACAAAGTGCTACAGTTACTGGTACCTCACCCAGGGTTCACTCTAACATCTGTAAAACAGAGTGATAAAATGATTCCTACCAAATTAAACATATAAAATGGAGTTTTTAGAAAGCTGTTCAAAAATACTCATGTATGTTTGAACATCAGCAGGTTAGGAAATCACTAGAAGTGGACAAGTAGATTCATATAACATAAGAACCAGCCCAAACGTTTGTACAAAAGTTGAACTGAGCCCTGAACCTTCTGGATTTCACCCATTTCTGTTAATCACTTAAAATGATTCCTGCTAATTTTAAGGAAAACTGAAGTGAAACAAATACCAACTATCCAAAGACTTTTGCCAGAAACAATATATTTCTAATTGCCGAGTGTGAATGCTGTTTTGAAAGCCAAATTCTAAACATGCAAACATTCAAAGTTATACCCTAACCCTTTTGTGACCCAGTGGGAGTGTGGTTAAATGGCATGCATCTTCTGAACCTGGCCTGTGTATGTCTTTCCAGTTCAATGCAAGGTTATGAAAAATGTCAGGTGTACTCATCCACTTGTCATTTGACTTGTAGGTGAACTAAGAATAAGGATGGTCAAAAGAAAAATTAGCATATCATGCTTTAGCTGTCTGGTGCCATCCCAACCCGCATAGCTGCACAAAATCTAAAATGGTCCTGCACACAGCTGCAATAAATCAGGCAGACATAGAGCTATGGGATAACTCCGAGGACTTGGCAAGTTATGGCACCCTGGCTTTCCACTCAGCAGTAGACTCTCACCTTGTCATTGACAGAATGCCTTATCGCTTTATCAGGTGGTAGATAATTAGAGGGGATTGTCACCATGGGTGGAGGTGCACTACCTGGCCAGGATCTCCTGCACAGAAGGTGTAAGGATGTTAGACAATTCTGCAGCACCATTTCTTCTCTGTTTCCCCCATTCTCTGGGGTCCGCAAGCAAGGGAAGTTGTAGGGCTGGGGACATATCTAAGGGGAGAATGTGCATCATATCTCTTGCCTCTGAAGCTGCATTAATTCCTGAGCAAAGCCTCTCTGTGCTGTTTTTTTGCTGCGCATCAGGCCCAATTCTGTGGCCCTCCAGATGATTTCAATGGGACTATTTGCCTGGTAACTCACTACTCAATATGAGTAAGATTGGCAAAATTGTGCTCATAACTTTTTTGATGGAATGTTCTATAGCATAGTGCATCACAATTATAATTATAATAGATCTGGTAAGCTATATGCCCCAAAAGGTTAATTTATAGTGGATTTCACTGGGGTTGGTAGCTGTAGTATAGTAGTAGTAGGTAGCCTTAAAAAGTTTGAACAGTATTTCCTCCTGTCTGCCGCTTTGGCAAATTAGTCTCATTTCCTTGCCTTTGTAACAGGACTTGTATATTAGTATGAAATCTGTATTTGTATTCCAGCTCTTGAATGACCAGTGGGCTTGTGTGGTTTAAATCATAGCAATATGGGTTGATTTCATCTGGACACTGTGATCCCTGTAGGTTTATTTTTATGTGGCAGGCAAAGGTACTGCCCTTCGGGGTAAATTAAAGTGAGAAAGAGGAAAGACCTTCTGCAATTGAACTAACCTGTGCTACTGGATGGAGAACAAACTTCAATATTTTCAGTATTTTGGGGAGAAGGGTGGGTACAAAGGAATGTTCATTAAAAAACAACAAAGAAAGACATATTAATAACTTTTCCTGTACATCCTCACATTTGTATACAGCAGGAAATATGTGATATTTTTATAAAGGTTTCTATAAAATGCTCTTGACAACAGCCGTCAATTAAACCTACATTTTCTAAGACAGCTACTCAAGCAGAATTCTTTTCACATTGCTCCTAATAGGATGAAACAGGCAATGTAGGTGCCTATGATTTTCATTATGTGCTTTGGCAGGAGATTAGAGTAGTTTGACAGAAAGCCTATACTACCATGCTCCAGTGGCTGAGCCATGATACTGAAATAGACAGCATACAGGAATTTGATACTAAAGCTTTGATATATTAATGAGATGGAGCTGCTTCAAATAGCTTTAAAAAATCTGTTTTGATTGATCCGTCTAGGTGCTAAATTTAATCCAGCAACACCATGTTTTAGTGAATTTTATTGTCATTCTAACCTAAAAATTATCAACTTTATATAGACTTCAGTGAGTGTTCTGGATCAAATGTCTTATAGGATGTAAAATGTTACATGAAAAAAATACTTTGAACTATAGAATTTTTTTAAATGATTTGCTTAAGATTGTTGAAAATGCTCCTGTTTGACTCTGTCACCTGGTCAGCTCCTATGATGCTGTACTGGGGCCATTGCACCAAAATATTTACCTTTTCAGTCATATTTGCACTACTGATATATTATTTTTTCTGTCATTTTAAATAACCATCAAAAACACCCATACAAAAAATGTTCTATGTTCCCTAACAATTAACTAGATTCACGATGGAAAATGATGCACTATTCTTGAGGAATGAGGCTTTAACCACTCCATCTGGGAAATGTCTAGCTTTTACTGGCACCCAGTGTATCATATCCAACATATTTCACATGGAAAAAATCCTGACTAGTAACAGAAAATATCAGTCATCTAAAGATGTGATATCTAGACGCACAGCACATTATAAGAGGGTTAGTCATTTAAATGGTTGAGATAAAGGAGACTCAGCTGGGGTCACTTGCATTTCAGTAAAAAGAACGAGGAGTCCTTGTGGCACCTTAGAGACTAACAAATTTATTTGGGCATAAGCTTTCATGGGCTACAGCCCACTTCATCAGATGCATGGAGTGGAAAATACAGTAGGAAGATATATATACACAGTACATGAAAAGATGGGAGTTGCCTTACCAAGTGAGGGGTCAGTGCTAACGAGCCAGTTCAATTAAGGTGGAAGTGGGCTATTCTCAACAGTTGAGAAGGGGTGGAAATCACTTTTGTAGGGCTAATGAGGCCAATATAATCAAAGCAGCCCATTTCAAACAGTTGACAAGAAGATGTGAGTATCAGCAGGGGAAAATTCATTTTTGTAGTGACCCATCCACTCCCAGTCTTTATTCAGGCCTAATTTGATGGTGTCCAGTTTGCAAATTAATTCACAACATTCGTGCATTTCAGTGTAATACTGCGCAAGTGAAACACAAAAAGGCCCGATTATCTGCTGACTTTCATTTTCTGTTGGAAAAACAAGCAGTTTTTGATTGTTTTCCATTAAAGAATAAATACTGAAATGGTGTAAGGTGAGAGCCTATGTGAGGACCCCCAGGATTTGGAGCTGGGATGAGAGGAACCAATGGCAGTAAAGCCTAAATAGGGAGTTGGGAGTGGGAGGGAAGAAAGACATGTTAATGGACTTAAAAAGCAAAACCAAAATGTAATAGTTGTAATCGTTCTCTCTCTAACAACCTATTTTTACCTTGGGTAAGATTATTTTACCAATGTTTTTATTTAATGCCCAATGTATTATTATGGTAAGAGGCAACAGGAATGTAGGAGTTTTATCACAAAAGGGGGGTGGTCAGATATACTTTAAGCAGTACTACTGCAACATCGACTGCATTATATTACTTAATTACTCCCTGTGGCTTTGATTCCCCGCTCCGCCAATGGTACAATGTGCATCTCTCGGCATCCTTGGCAGTAGCTGTGCCAGAGGAAGAGTAACTCCCCTGGATAGCATCCCCTGGATAGCATAGTAGCCAAATCCTACTGTGGAGGGTTCCACCAGACAGGAGGAGCTTTAAGTTCCTGCCAAGGATCTCCATAGGAGGCTTCTCAGTAGAGGCTGCCTGGCAGGTGTGGTAAATAATCAGACATTCCAGGTGCCTTTGTCTGCCCCTCTCCCCAGCCAGATCTGCTCATTTTCTGGTCTGCGCTTCTTGTCTGAAAGGCCTCTGGCAGAGAAGAGGTTGTGGTTGGCTTGTGGTGATATCCCCATCTAAGCAGATTTTATATTACTGGTGGCAGCCAGCCTGGGATCGTCTGGTGGGGAAAAAAAGAACAATATTAGCAGTTACCTAGCATCCGTGTAAGTGTGTAGCGAGGGGTTTAAATGTACACATGTATTGCCCTGATCCATATGTTGTCATTTACATTTGTGCAAAGTGGGGATAAAATGCTGCTATTCTGAATTACTAGCATTTCATACCCTCTTTACACTGTTGTAAAGTGACTATCCACAGCACAAGACAACAGAATTGGGATCGTGCAATGTATCTTTAGATATAGTTTCTTACATGGCTTTCAGCACTGTGTTGTGAGTCCCTACATGTAATGGACAGTACAGAGTAGATTCCGTTATAGCATTACTATGGATTTCATCATTATTTATATGAAAGCTTTTCACGTCATTTGCTAAATATGATGTGATGGCTCTCAGGTGTTCAGTGTATTACATTTCAATGTCATTTTTTCATAGAGTAGCCTTTGATCAAATTGAAGATAACTTTAAAGGAATGGCGTGTATCTAATAAAATAGTGCTTCACTTTCTCCTATAAATTCCCCCCTCTCCCTCATGGCAGTTCGTCACTGAACTACTTATGAGTATCAAAATAAAACTCTGTTAGGAGGCCAACAGCTGGTAGACATACATGTGTAAGGTAATTGAAGAACTGATTAAACTAATGTCATTATTTGTTATATTTTTCCTTAAACGCCAATGGTGTGCTTAAAACCATATGGGATACAGATATTAAGGCGGTTCCTGTTCCAGAGAGCTTACAGTCTAGAACACAAACATACCATGACCAGGTCCTCTGGGAGATCAGAGGAAGACCTTACCTTAGATTTTTTTTTTTTAAATCCTTGGTTCTTTTTCTTTTCTTTCTTGTGTCTGAGCCTCACAAAAGAAGTGGTTCCTTTGAAGGGACTTGAAGGGGAAGCGAAGAGGGGCTTTCAGTCTGGGGAAGTAATTCTTCATAGAAATGGCAGCATGGAAAAGAAACAGAGATGGCATCTAGCCGGGAAGATAGCAGATGGTGGCAAGGGTGGTGTGAGGCACTGGATTGTGCTTTTGCCTTTCTATTACTTTTATAGATGGAGCCAGAATGCGATAAATTAAATATTTCTAAGTCTCATGTAGTTTCATTGTCACCAATAATACTCAGAAAATCCCCAGATCTGGTTAATATGGATAAATATTCATAAACTTTTGTGGTGTGACTAATCCATACAATATGAACAAATGCACTTTCATGGTCCTTTGGGAAGACTCATCTGTTTCTGTCAACTGGTGTCAAGATTCAGGCTGATAGTATTCAATTTCTTCCCTGCTATGTTCTACCATCAGTAGGATTGTATATAGTCCATTTTTTTGAAACTTTCTAAAGAAAAATGTAAAATATGACAAAAACATGGAGAAATTACACTATTATGTTCATGCTCATAACTTAGTACAAGGATGTTAATAACTTTAACCTCCCTTCCTTGAGGGCAAACAATGGTTTATTAAAACCTGCAACAGAACAGATTTAAACATACATAGCTCTTGTTTACATGGAATACTGCTAGAGAAATCTCTTGATTATTTAACAACAAATAAATCCTTCTTTATTTTGTTCAACAATTAAAAACATTCACAAAAATATTCATGCCTACATCACATCATCCAGGCACATACATACAATCAGTAAATAGGAAAGCAAAAATAAATAAAATAAAATTGGACTGAAGTACACGTATTAGTTGTTTAGGATTTTTTACAAACTCAGGTTGATCTGGTGTCCTAAGTGAAATGAAAATGCTAAAACCTTTAAAGACAAACTTAAAGCAAAACATATATTTTTTTCAATGTATGTTTTCAAAGGGTAGGAAAGAAAATAAGTCATAGCTATGACATATAAAAAGAAAAGCTTCATGGACCCTAAATAGGCTCTTATTCAAAGTAAATGCACAGGTTCAAAAGACACTGCTTACTGGAAAAACTCAAACCTAATGAGAGTTTTGCCATTGACTTCATTAGGGCCAGGATTTCACCCAATATCTTTAGAGCCATAATAATAATAAACTTACAAAAAGCACCAAAACATACATGTAAGCATCACTACTCTTGTTTCCTAAGACTGATTCAGTTCTGCCAAAGTAGAAATGGGTTATTCCTCTAATTAAACATGAGTCGTTTTACTCAAAAAAACAAACAAACAAAAAATTGTTTAGGAGCATAAATATATTTCCTCCATACTTTCTATGCCATTTGTACAGATGTGAAAAGGAGAATTCTGCATTAGGATAAAGGATCTTTTGTTTATATAAAACAATTGACATGCCCAAGCTTGTGTTTCTCTGGAAATTTCCTGGGAAAATAATGTCTTGCAGGATTGTTGAAAAAAACAAGCTGTCTGAATAAACAAGTAAAGCAATTTGTGAATTTTTTTAAAAATAACTGATCCAAAGAAAGGGCTTTGGAGTACTTACCGAGACAAAGATGCATGTTTCCACAGGAAGATATTAAATATGTTTTATTACAATCACCAGGTTCAAAAATATGCTTTCATAAAAGGAAGAAAAGTGTTAATGAATCCCCATCTATCTCAAAGGTATTCTGAGGATCTCCCCCCATAACTCCTGTGAGAATCATTTGGTTCTTAAATTACTTGTTAAAGCATTTCCAAATTATCTTTTTTTCCCCTTCATGTCAGAACCCATGGCCAAATTCCAAATTTTCCCCCCAAAATGTTTAGGCTTCACAGCATATCAATTTAATGGCAGTATTTCCTACAGTAGAAGGAATCTCTGATGGGTTTGAAGTGCTGATTGAGGCACATGGTTACATCAGGAGCAGTCTGTTAAAATTTGTAGATGATAAAATATAACCCTGAATTTTGCTTGATTTCATCTGGACTTAGGTCTGAAGGCAAATCTTTTCTCATTGCTGTGAGTTAGGGCTTAGTCTGTCTGAGTCTAATCCAGTTTCCTAACTTGTTTATTTAAACCCAATATTAGTCAGAAGAAAAATTGTATTATGTAATATTTAATTTTAAAACATTCCAATGGTTCTTATGATTGTTAAAACCATATTCAATTTATTCAGAAAACTGAGTCTTAGGTAGGACTCCCATATTGACAATGCCACAATTTCTGTCGCATCTTTGATACAGTGACACCAACCTGGAGGATCAGCCATAGCAAATGTAATTAGGTTCTCAATTTTTAAATATATGACTGTGTTGAGTCATGCTGACAAGTGCTACCTACCTTCTGGACTTTCCAGTTGTGGGGCTGAGCAAAATGAATGTTGTTTGACTTTTGAATTCATGTCAGATTGAATAGGTTGACATAATTATCTACAGAAAAGTGCACCTGTGTATAAATTGATTCACCATCATCTGACATCTTCAGATATTATTCTTCCATTGTATAATCTTGCAAAAGTACACTGTATGCTTTACACAGTCTTTATTGTGTGCAAGAGAAAAATGTGACTCCATATATTATTGTATATGCAGAAAGCAGGGGGAAAAAAGAGGAAGTCGGGTATCAGTGCCTAGTGCATTTGATAACATACTATTTCACTATATTAAGAAATGTTTAAACACAGAAATGAGGGATGCAAGAAGAAAGGGCAAAGTCCACTAACAAATGCTCTGAAATTAAAGAAGGAACGTTAGAAAATCCACATCTACAGATTTTTCTTGGCCTACCTCATAACTATGCCATTAGTGGTTTGGTTTAGCTTTTGGACTTAAACCCAGCATCTCTGAGCTAGAACTGACAGATTACCATGTAGTATGTTGAATCACCATGACAACCTGACATTGCATTTTGATGAATCACTTCAGAAAGAAAAGGTATAAATGGTCAAGATGAGTAGTAAGAAAATGATTACTCTATCCTTTAATTACAATCTAAAGCCTGATTTTCTTCTCACTTACACTGCGGTAAGTGAAATTACTCCAGAATAAAACTGATGTGAAATCACAATCAAGGCCTTTATTTTAAATTCTGACATCTGATATTAAAATACTTTCTTCGCTATCCTTCTCATAAATCTGCAGTCATAGCTGAAAATTGATATCCTAGTTAGAGGAGAAAATAAAAGTCTTCTTGCAAAGTCCACCCTTTGTACATCACACAAAATTCATTTTAGCAAGTCAGAGAGAGGATCTGCATAGAGAGGCAGGAAATGACTGGGAAACTTTAAGACATAACTGGCAAGTTAAAGTTTTATTATAAAAGTTTGATTGAGACTTCTATACAGATTTTCATCCCCCTCGGTTGAGGGGGTGGCCCTTAGTTTTGGGCGGGCCAATGCCTGCGTGTCTGAGTACCTGCAATAGGTACCTAGATTTTCATCATCTTCCTAAATTTATCTAAATGTATGTTGTTGTAGTTTTAACCTAGAAGCAGCATTCTCTAGTGGATAGAAGACTTAGCTGGGACTCAGGAGACCAGAGTGGTCAGCTTTACCCTGGGCCTGCTGGGTGACCATGGGCAAGTCACTTCCCATCTCTGTGACGTTGCAGTCTATATGATTTTATAAAATTTGATAATGAGTGAATATAATGTAACTGGAATATGCTTCATGCAAAAGGTCTCTTCTAAGGTATCATTACAAAGCTTATCTACTAGTGTGATCATCCTATTTGTATAAATGTACCACTCTTGTATCTGAAACTAGAAATATGAAATATAACTCTGAGGGCCTATTGTAATGGTGGTTTGGAATCTTGATGACTCCCATTAACCAGGACAATTGTCTGCAGATGGGTGTGTTTTACCCGTAAGTCTTCCTGTATACGTGTGTGCTGGCAAGTGGGCAATGAAGTCTTGCAGTGACATGTGATCATGTCACCTGAACTGAAATCCATCTTTAACCTGGTGTCTTTCCATTGAGAAGGAGGGGGTGGAAATCCAGAGAGGGACAAAGGATTCCTGCCTTATGCAAAAGATATATAAAGGGATGGAATAGAACAAAGGGAGGAGAGAGGAGCCATCATGAAGAATCCCCTAGCTACCACCTGAGCTAGAACAAGAGCTGTACCAGGGGAAAGAATTGTGCCCAGGCCTGGAAGGTGTCCAGTCTGAGAAAAAACTTACTGAAGCATCTCTGAGGGTGAGATTCTCTGTATTCAGTTTGATTAGACATAGATCTGTGTGTTTTATTTTATTTTGCTTGGTGACTTACTTTGTTCTGTCTGTTACTACTTGGAACCAGTTAAATCCTACTTTCTGTATTTAATAAAATCACTTTTTACTTATTAATTAACTCAGAGTATGTGTTAATACCTGGGGGAGAAAACAGCCATGCATATCTCTCTATCAGTGTTATAGAGGGTGAACAATTTATGAGTTTACCCTGTATAAGCTTTATACAGGGTAAAATGGATTTATTTGGGTTTAGATCCCAATGGGAGTTGGGCATCTGGGTGTTAAAGACAAGCACACTTCTGTTAGCTGCTTTCAGGCAACCCTGCAGTTTCGGGGCAAGTAATTCAGACCCTGAGTCTTTGTTGGAGCAGATGGGAGTGTCTGGCTCAGGAAGACAGGGTACTGGAGTCCTGAGCTGTCAGGGGAAACAGGAGCAGAGGTAGTCTTGGCACATCAGATGGCAGCTCCCAGGGGGGTTTCTGTGATCAAACCCATCACACCCAGCTCTATGCTTCAGTTTCCTCATCTGTAAAATGGGCTGATGATAATTGACCTTTGTAAAGTGCTTTGAAATTTACTAAAGAAAAGTGCTATGTAAGAGCTAGGTATTATATATTATCTCTCATGTTACATGTATATATACTTTTTCAGTGTAAAATTTGTTCTTTTATTTCCACTCTTCTTCATATTCTCCATAATGAGCTCGACTGCCAGTAACCAGGCTGACAGATAAATGATAACAAAGATCACATTAGCTGAAAAGTGAATTCCATGAGTAGTGTATGTGAAAACTAAAACATAAAGGAATTCTATAGTTGCTCTGTATGTGAAACTTAGATGGGAGTACCTATATAATGTTGCTACAGAATCGGTTCTACTTGTTAAACAAGTTCTCATTTTCTGGACAAGTGAGTTCCAGGTTGTAGTGAAAGCATGTTACTAATCAAAGCAAGAGAGATCTCTAATATCAGACAACTGCAAATGAAGAGAGAGAAACACAAAATATATTGGAAAGAAGACCTGTTATATCTTCTAAATATGAAGATACTTTCCTAGGTAGGTTATGAATTACAGGTTGTAAAACTTTCCAGTCAGTGCAGTGCTTAATACATCACTTATTCCCTGTATTTCATTTAATATACAATATGTGTGATGTGTAGCTGCCTGGTCCTAGAGAGTAAACAGAAGGATTGGGTGCATAAGAACTCCTTCTCTGTCTTTGGACTTCCTTCCTCCTCCCCCTCTCTTTCTCACTTCCCCTGCAGAATCAAAAGATGGATATAATTGCAATGCCTGTACTGTACCGGTCTGTTAGTCATACCAACATGGAATGGCCCACCATCACACAGAGCCCAATAAGCAGAGCTGCTGTGGAGGGGAGTGCATGCTGCTACACCATAAGCGGTTGTGCAACACACTGCTATTGTGTACCAACAAGCTCCAGGACACAATGCCTCCTGGAGCTCTCACTGGGACAATGCAATATCACTGTAGCCCATAGTGTTTATTTCCCTATAGTACGCTGTGGCCCTCCCACCTGAGTTATTTCATGTTTTGATTAATGCAGCCTTGCACCTAGTCCATAATAAACTTTGTTATGTACACGTCAAAAATGATTTATTAATTCTGTGTATCACTGGAAATAATTGGGAAGGAACTGGCCACAACAAAATTATTATGGCTTTTGACAAGAAGATCTGAAGTTTTATCCTTAAATAAAAATATCTGAATTGAATTCTTAAAACCACAGTAAAATACTGTGTAAAATGGAAAATAAATCAGATGATTGAAAACAATTCTAACAAATGTTTTCAGTCTTGAGTATAGTTTAATGTATTTCTAAACCTGAGGCGATAAAACCTCATGACTGGAATATTTGTGCATTTTCTCTTCAGCATATAATCAATGATATGTCCATTAATTCAGAGTACAGATGCTGTAATAGACAGTCTTTGGTGCAGTGATTTTTATAAAGATTTCATATCTTTTCATCCTTATACTCTAGCCTGCTAAGGACTCCCACTGCTATTTCCTGAAGCAAGTATATGAATTTAAAATTCAAATTGCTGACAGACATGGATTGCTGTTGAAACAAGGCATCTAAATGTTCTCAAACACCCTGATGGGTTATACGTTTTCAGTGGGTTAGATCAATGAAAACTATCATGTGTTTTTTATTTATATTACCATTCTCATCAATAGAGTCTTCTTTCACATAAATCTCCAAAGGCCAGTCTGACAATTGCTATATTGTTTCAGGTATTTTCTATACCTGCCTCTGAAAACTAAAGGACAATGTATAAATATTGTATGCATGACATCTGGTCCTTGGAGCTATTAATCAACACAGAAGGTTGGCTGTTTGCAACCTATAGTTCTTTCTTTGCATTTGGAAAATAATGTAAGCAAAATTGGTTCTCTTTAAACATCCTATAGATTCCAGATGAGTCTGATGGTTCTGTATATTTTACTAAAATATCAAATGGAAAACCATTTGATTGATGGATTTTTGGTTCCTAGGCTGCAAAATTATTGTGTAAGTGATGTGCTCATGTCACTGTGCATAGATGAAACCGTGAGTCGGATTTCAAACTATTCTGGGGTGGGTTTTATATCACTCCCCATTCTCATCTAGAGGTGAAAAATTACATACAAACACCAACCTAAATTGCCCACTAATGCCAGCCTAAAAGAAGGAAAGAATGAATAGGGAGACAGAGAACCTGGACAGTTAAAAAGATGGGCCAATAAAAAAAGGAGTCAGATTGCCTCAAGGACAAAAATCCATAGCAAATAGATAGTTGCTGTGATGTGATTTAATGGACAGACATGGCTCTCTATCATATTTGAAATAAATATTTTACTTTCATGTGTTGAACCAGTATGTTGACTTCCAGAGTCATATATAGTGAAAATTGTTCAAATGTGGGCACTTATCTTGCACTTGCAAATGTGTTTGTACATACATCACACTACATGCACAACTTCAGTTATGAGTGCAGTTCCCAGAATGCTTTGCTCAGGGCTTGTTTTGTTTTTAAAAAAATCATACTGCATCAGTGTACTTTGTCTTCCTATAAACAGATTAGTTCAGAAACATATTTCTGCTTTCAGCTCTTCTGGTAGATGCTATTTGCCCTGTTTCCCATGCAATTAAATAGGAGCTGAATTCCATTTTCTTCATAGATCCTGCATTTTTTGGTTTTTCATGTAAGGTTCAAGTAAGGAAAAACTGGAAAATAGCTTAACTCGTTTTTAATACAATACATTATGAAAATTCCTTTAGTTTAATTAGCAGAAGATATCCAAACTGTCAGTGTTCATCAAAAGCTCTGGAATAGATACAAATTTTAAATATTGGCGCTTGTTTTATCAAAAATAGAGTATATACAAAAATATAAATATTGGGGACCTAATTCTCTGTTTTATCAGGATGCAACCCTGTTAACTTCAGTGGCTTCGACGGGCACTACCTTAACTATACTGGACCAGACTAAATGAGTAGAATTTGATCCATGTGATCAAACCATCACCAGATTCTAATCTTACACTTCTTAGGCACTGATTTCAGTGGGAGATTTTTGAGCTAAGGAAAGTAGGACTGGGTCCAGAAAGCTCACAGTCCTCAAAGAATATTTATGCTTTTTGAAAAAGAAATATCTAAATATCTAAAGCCTCCTCTTCCAATTTAGGCAGAGTTTCATCAGAATTTTCTGACTTTACGTAACCTGAAAAAATTGTCATTGGAAATAATAAAGGACTTTTTTTCTCTAATACAAAAGAACAAGAGGAAATATAGTTAATAATCTCAGGCTCAGCTGTCATGTGGACCATTAGGGCTTTCATGAAGATGTATTTCATAAAAGAAGTTGGTTTAACCCAATTAGAATAACTGTGGTGGCAATCTAATTTAATGTTCAATACCTAGAAAGTCCATTCAAATAGAATGATAGCAAGAGAAAACAAAAAGCCTTGAAATACCCATGGCTCACTGAGAAATTGCCAGAGTCTAGCCACAATATAAACTGAAAACATTAGCTCTTTTGTGTAATTTCTCAGCAAAACTTCACAGAATCCCTGGAGTATACTATTCTTACAAGCCTCGGGTTCTATAGGAAACATTTGCCATTTTGAAAAAAAATGAAGCTTCTAGCCAAGATGTTCGTATGCTACGAAAACATGGGCCAAATTCCCTGCTGGTGTAAATTGGCACAGTAAAGTATTATTAAAAAATAAACACCCAGCTGGGTGATTCAGGAACAGTGTATAAGACATGATCAGAGGTAAAAGTAAGCTGGTATGCCGTGCCGGACCGCACCAGCTTCCGCAGCGGGGATTTAAAGGGCTTTAAATTCCCCCCTGCAGCTCCAGCAGCCGCTCTGGGGCTGGGATTTAAAGGGCTCGGAGCTCCTGCAGCTGCAGGGAGCCCAAAGCCCTTTAAATCCCGGCCCCAGCCCAGCCGCTGGAGCTGTGTGTGTGCGGGGGGGTGGGGTGTTAAAGGGCTCGGGGCTCTGTGGTGACCGGAGCCTCAGGCCCTTTAATTTGCCCCAGAGCCCCCAGCCACCTCTGCAAGTGGAAGCCCTGGGTTGATTTAAAGGCCCTGGGGTTCCCAGCCACAGCCAGTGCCCCAGGGCCTTTAAATCTTGAGAGACCCCGCTTCTTCCAGTTGAGGCCACGGCTCTTCCAGATGAGACCATGCCCCCTCAGGACTCCGGCAGCACCAGTAAGTCCTATAAGTTACTTTCACCCCTGGACATGATCCTATGAGCTGGTTCACTGGTGAAGACCCTGACACCCATGTGAATTTCTCTGGACTTTAATAGCTTGAATGGGACTTGGTGCAGTCATGAGGGTCACAACCACTGCTTTAATTTACAGAATCAGCACCTTAGACACTACTATGACAGGTGCTTCAGGAGGGCTGAGGACAAACAAATACTTTGTGGTGCTATGAAAAAATACTGAGCTCAAAAATTCCCTCTCTTTGGCTTTGTGCTCCTGCAGAGCCTGAGATGACTCCCAGTGAAATCAATAGGAGTCTTCCCATTGTCATTAATACGAATTTGAGCAGGACCTCAGTGAATTCAATAGGTTAGCACTGAGGCCATTCACCTGCTTAATTGACTGGAGGTAATGTGCTGCAAAATTGTCCAGTTAATAGGAGGAGAGACTTATCACAGCTTTTTGAATGAAATACTGTGCCAGAGGCAATGCCTAGATACCACATGTGAGCCTAGGCAGAAGCAGAGAAACAGTACATTAGGTACACAGAAATACCATCTGTATTTTAACAAGTATTTCATCCTGGTTAGAGATGAACACACTTTTTAACTGTAGCAGTTGAAGGTCATCAGTGAACCTTTGTGAAAATGTGTATTCATAATTGTTCATAAGCATAAAGATTTATGTTCATTGAGAGATAGATGCCAAGCTGCTATTTGTGCCTCTGAAAACCTCCTCCCTTACATCCATATTTAGGCACCTAAATAAGAGAATTGATTTTCAAGAATTGAGCACCACTGAAGTCACTGGGAGTTGATGGGTGCTCAGATTTTTTTCGATGACTAAATATATATTTAGGTGCCTACCTCCGGGTATGCATTTCTGAAAATCTTGAGCAGCATTTATAGATATGTTCCATATTTTCTCTTTGGTTTTGCAAAGTTTTTCAGCCATCTGAGTGTAGGCAGCTATTTAGCCCTTTTATTCCAGGCTCTACTCAGTGGTCCAACCCCTTTGAAAATGTTTCCCTCTTGTATTGAGTCAGGGGTTCTATGCTGTGTTTGCTTAACTTTTTCAGTGGTGGGAGATGGAGATATTTCGTAAGTGTTAACTGAGAAGGAGGGTGCCAATTAAAGCTAATGAATTTGAGACTTCTATTAAAGTACATTAATTCTGAGCTAAGTGAGACAAATTCAACCCTTTTGTAATTTGTTTTATTTCAATGCAGGATGAAATTGTTCCAGTTTTCTATTTAGTGCATATATTAACTGAAAAACAAGTATATATAAGTGTAGTAATTGTTTTCCCACAAAATAACTTAAGCACAGAAACAGACAAACATCACAGGAGCTGTTGCACTTAATTCTTGGCAATATTTTGTGACACTACAATGCTGCTTTTATGGTTGATACTTTATTTGGCATTCTACTAAATAGATGATCTGTATTATTTAATATTTCCATTGCCCGACCCTCCGTGCTTGTAGCTTTAGCCAGGAGTAGTTAATGCTGCAGGATAGTATTTGTATGACTACTTAACACGACACTTTATATAGCAAAGTTGGAGAAATGATCTTAAAAGTACCTAAATCATTATGAAGGGTTCTGCATGGAACTGCACGTATCTGAACCTTAGGAAACTGAATCATGTGCATGGTTTTCAAGCTACTTTTGGGGGGGAGAGCTCCTCACAGGAGCTAACTGTGATAGTTAAAAGTACCAGTTTATTAAAAACACAAACCAAAACTAACCAAAAGAAAGTAAATAGGCTAATTAGGCAGCCTTTGTCAGGACAGGTTTGAAATACAAAGAGGAAGAGGCTGCCTGGCTCTGGGAGTTGCTTCTCATTACAGCTACAGCCAGAAGGCCTCTCTTCCTCACTGGTAGCTAGTTCAGGCTTTTATAGCACTTGATTACTCCCCTTTCATCTCACCAGCCATCCCTTGGGGGAGGTCAGGGGTTGGGCTGTAAAGTAACAGAAGCTGGTGAACCTGCAGTGGAGCTGTTCTGCAAAACCTTCTCTGTGAGTTGTCCATCTTTTCCTGTTTAGGGTTCAGTCCTGTAAGGTTCCGAGAACTCTGGCCCTGATCTACCACAGCACTTACGCGTGTGCTTAACTTTAAGCACTTTGGGCAAGATTTGTAAAGGTATTTAGGTGCCTAAAGATGCAGACAGGTGCCTAGTGGGATTTTTAAATGTGCCTATGCATCTAACTCCTGTTGAAATCAATAAATTTGGCCTTGTCGTGTTTGAAAATCCCATTAGGCACCTCCCTAGATCTTTAGGCACCTAAATACCTCTACATATCTGGCCCTTTGAAGTCAATGGGACTATTCATGTACTTAAAATTAAGTACATGCTTATGTACTTTGCTGGATTAGGGCCACAGTGTTTGGCACCTTGTAGGACTGAGCCCTGAATTAGTATATAGGCTCTCAGCCTTCAACCCCACAGTCAGAAGAATGTATCAACTTTTCTCTTCTCCTCCACATACTTCTCCCAGCTTGTTGAAGCTATGCTTTAACTGAGAGAGAGCAACCTTAGAAAAGCTAGTCAATTACAATCTCATGTGCTCTTCATCTCCAGAGGCTATAAATTATCCACCTCTTTAATTGATGATCTTTGTGTATTTACATGCTGGACAACATTCATATGTCCTTGTATTTCTAGGTAACTCTTCCCTTATTTTTCCTAAAAGGTGTAAATCCATTTTTTAAAAAAAAAATCCTTATTCAGAGGTTCCTTGAAATTATATTGTATAGCCCCAAGAAAATCTAAACCAAACAAAGATCTCCATGAGTGTGAATATTGTACATCCTTTGGCTCAGATCTTCATTTTCCCAAAGTTCAGGGTTGATTTTTGATAAGTGCATATCCAATAATAGATATAATGCAAAAATGATGGATTACAAACTGATGACAGTTAAAAATCAGAATATTTTTAGAATGACTAAGAAGGCTGCACTTTGCAGCAGCAGATGTTGTCACCGTAACTACAATCAGTAATCTGCCTCCAGGTAAAACCCTGTGCTGAGTTCCAAAAAATCAGATAATGAAGTAGATGAGCAAAGTTAAGTTAGGTCAATAGCGTTCTTCACAGAACTGTTTATTGATTATTTCCTCAAATGCTTCTTTAAGAAACCGATTAGGAGATGAGGCTCTCATGTTAATGTTTGAGGAATGTCACAAAGGACCCTTTGTTTTCAAAAGGTATATATATATTTTGGTTGATCATTTTAACTCACAAAAGAAAATCAGTCATAAATTTGTATAGTTTAGTTCTTAAACCTAATTAGGCACAACAGAATTCACTAATCCATCCTCATGTAAATCCACTGTTTGCACTTTCTCCTGATCTTACTGCTTCTTAGAATATACTAATTAAATATTGTATCATCATCATATGCAAATGTTTGCTCCTCTAACAGCAATCTCAAAGCTTGTCTACACTTTAAACAGGGCTATATTAACATGAGCTAGGTACCTTTTAGTTCATGCTAACAGGTCTGCATGGGGCAGTTACAATGCAACATGTTAGTGGGCACTGCAATTAGCACCCCTGTAGTCCAGGCTGCAGGCATGTAGACTTGTTGGTATCAGCCCCTTAAGATGCAAAAAAAAATCCCTAAAGTATACCATTTAGGTCTGCATTACTCAAGCAATATCAGGAAAAATATTTTTTTTCTCTTCATACAAACATTACTCTGTTGCTTCCAAATACCACTCATGTATGTGGCCCTTATAATAAAAGACATAAAAGTAAATATAAAGTCTTGTCTAGGCTAGGAAATACTCTTGTTGGGTTTTTTTCAATGCAGGTCAGCTGTGTTCTTTGCTGGAACCCATTGTAAGAAACAGGTATATTTCTCAAGTTAGACAAGGCTTAGGAATACAGCATAGAACAGATTTAGATGAAGAATCTGTACGTGTCAGTAGCAGAGCTCTCTATTTGTATGGCACTTTGAACATCTTTTCTATCTGCCAGGGTGTGTGTGTGTGTGTGTGTGAAAAACCTTTTCTCAAGAAGGACTTTGCAGTTTCAAGTGATGATTTTGTGTCAGAAACATTAAAGAACCTTTGAGCCTAATCATGCACCCTGTTCTTTGTTCAAAGGCAATCCTTCACATGGGGATCACACCTCCCTTTGTGGAATGGGGACTCGGACACCTTCTTGGCAGGATTCACTGCCCTCCTCCCGCCCTCCTCCAGTCCATCAGAACTGTGGAGGACAGTCTGTGCACCTGGAGATCCACGTGAAGGAGGGCCAGTACTGGGCAGGCAAAGGGAGGAGGTAGATGTGCATTGTTTTCCATCTCCTCCCACTCTTGTACCCATTAGTGAGGAGAACAGAAATTTAATTCACTCTAGGCTTCTGTCATGCCCTTTTTGTAGTGGGAAACCCACTTTAAGTGTTCCTGGTCAGCTGCTAGCTCTAGGAGGAGCACTGGCAATAAAGTTCTAGTCAAGCCATTCTGCCAAGGAATAGGGATCGTGCTACTGAGGCATAGACTTAGTACAGAAACACATGGCCTCTGCGCTAAAGGGCCTAGCCTCCCATTGATCACCCAGGGAATACAGAGCCTTTTGCTTTTAGAATTACAATATTGATCTCTAAAGGTAAAAATAATTATAAATTAGAAGTCAGATTTCAAAGTTCAGTGAAGTTGCCATCAAGACAAATGTCATTCTTGCATGAGGGGCTAGTCAATTAACAGTACCAACAAAACCTCAATGAGCT
Source organism: Mauremys mutica (assembly GCF_020497125.1). NCBI lineage: Eukaryota > Metazoa > Chordata > Testudines > Geoemydidae > Mauremys > Mauremys mutica. The sequence goes on from NC_059077.1 coordinate 50,085,417, forward strand.
GCGTCGGGTGCTTTGGAATCCTGTTCCTGTTTACTAACCATGTGAGCTGACATAGGGACCTGTCTTCTATTCTCCTTGTTTCTATAGAAACAAGCTATAAAATCAATCAAGTGAAAGCCCATAAGTTCTTGTTGGTCATAACTGAAACAAAAGCCACAGCTTTTAACACAGCCAACACAATGTTTCTTTGATTGTACAGCTGAAACTCTGGGTAAATAAAAGGAAGAAGATCATAATTGCTCTTACTTTAGGAGCAATTAATAGTCCTTTGATAACACACAATTTCCTTTCTTCCGGCATTTGTGTTACTCTTCCTTTCCTTTTGCTATTTAGACACACTGGCGTGGGCTGTAGAAATCTTCACACATTTTTTTTTGTTTGTTTCTTTTTTTCAGGTGAATAGTTGTATCTATCAGTGAGACAAAGGATAGCAGTTCTTGAGTTTCTCTCAACCACTTTTCCTTTCCATTCTAGCTATTACTGTTGATCTAAGCATCTTGTACACACTAGATGGAAAATTATGTCATTTCACCTTGTACAACCACAAATGTTGTTTTGCTTTAGTCAAAGTTTCTAAGTGTCAGAAAAGCTTGCGTGGTTGTATTCTCCAGTCTTAACTGGATTTTGAAAAGTAACAGCTGGATTTACTTCTACAAGTTAAAACACTTTGGCAAATCTGTGGTTTCATTTCTAGGTGTTTGTTTGCATAGTGGACTGTTTTTAAATTAGTCGCATGCTGTAAAATTAGGGAACTATTCAGTTTAATTACTAATGATAAAATTAATAAGAGTAGTGAAAGCAATAATTATAGTAGTAATACAAACCCAAATTTAATTTATAAAAGTTTTAATATGTAGCTTTATATTTATTTATAATTTTATCTTATTGATACCCTTAGATGGTGCTTTCTAGGTTCTGTTACCTTAAATAACGTTTGTGGTAGTTTCCTTCCACATTTACACGGTATCAAATAGAAGCTAGAATGCTGCATGTTGAAAGCTGTATCACTGGCAAAAAATGTTAATTTCATACAGTCTCACAACTTAAGATTGCATGTTTGATTTATGCTTATCATAGGAATTTGGACTCAAAGTATTGTCTTTTTATGGTAACACCATAGAACCAAAATTTGAATATTTATTTCATTATTTTCCTGATATTGTTCTGGAAAGAGGTCTTTGTAAGTCAATAACTGAATTTTGGGTACATGCTGTATTTAGAAAAGCATCAATTATGGATGTTGAGTGTGGATTTTGTAAAGGGTAGAACTGAGGGGCAGCAGAGAAGTAGATATCTGTTGCCAGGAACAACATAAACCCTCACATATTTCTTGCCAAAACCTAAAAATTATTCACACAGGGCAAGCCCTACGAGTAGTAGTGCTCTATTTGGTAACAGTTTTCAATTTCTCTAGTCTTATTTTTAACAGTCTCCATTTGTGACAGCCTAAGAGATTTAAAAGCAAAACTTTAAGTAGAAAAACACAAACAGTGTTCATTTATTAAAAGTATGATTTTATGGCCATTCTTGTAATTCCTTTGGGCTTTATTCTACTGAGATCTGCTCAGGGATGGAGGCACATTACAATCCATTCTGCCCTCTCTCCACCTTCCTGGAACATTCCAATTTGATGAATCAATAGCAAACATAACTTGCCACACAAGCAATTTTATTGTCAGAATTATTAGAGGTCTAAGATGGAGGAGCAGTGATTTATACCCAACACCTGGCATGCTTCTCTAGAGACTAGCATAAGGATCCAGTTCTTAATTCCTGGTTAATAATATAATGCTCACTACAGGGTGAAGTTCTAGACACAGGATATTCTGGTACACCATGACCCAGACTGAAAACTAATCGCACCCTTGGATCAGAAAGGACATGACTAGATTTGTCTAGATATGCTTCCTGTCAACTATTCTTAGGTATCAGCCATTACAGCCAACGTATCTATAAAAACTGCCTATGATATGCCTTCTCCTGTGGCTTCAGTGCAATCTCTTGCTCTCTTTATCCCTCTAGTACATCTGGATAACTGTTTTCCATGTTCCATTTCCAGGAGCTTTTTTGGCTGCCTAGGTGGCAGAAGGTCCCGCCCCCGAAATGCCGCCCCCGACAGAGACGGCGGAAGGTCCCGCCCCCAAAATACCGCCGATGACCGGGGCGGCCAAAGATCCAGCCGCTGCGGTTGCCACCCCCCAAATGTTAGTGCCCTAGGCAACCGCCTAGGTCACCTAATGGGTTGCACTGGCCCTGTCCATTTCCATATCTAAAGCCATCTGGTGATTAAGACTAGAGCATTGCAGGGACTGGATCACACACCTTGTCTGAAGAGAACAATAAGACTGTATGGCCTTCAGCTCCCCATATGCTGACATGAAATCTCTCAGAGTCATGGTGTGGCTCACCCCCAAAAAAGAAAACCCAGACCTACAGGAGACAGTCTTGCCTCACTAGAGCTTCCTTTATTTCCCTTAATTAGTAATCAGACATAAAAAGGGAGCCCCCAGATTCAGACAGTTTTACTCACATGAAACCAATAGTCCTAAACGTACCTGTCTCATCCCTCAGTTCCACAGTACCATTTTTAGTCATTTTCAGCATATCATCACCTTAAAAGTGAATTACTCTATTTGATACTGTTCAGCAAAGGCAAAGTTTAAAACAAAAATACAATTACTTGTGTCAGTTCAGCTGGTTGAGAATATCATGATACAAAGATAGTACTATGAGAAAAGACATCTCTTAACAGACTTGCACTGACAAGCAGTATGTTTACTCTAAAGTGTTGTCATTCTCCGTGGTATTATCAGTGAGTCTAGATAAGCTTCCCCTGAGGGAGTAAGTCACTGTTGTCTTAAATCATATCTGGGCCCTGTGAGCCATGTTCCAAATGCAGACCTAGGCCCACCTAGGGAAAAACTTGCCTTCTTATTCCACAGCAGCATGAGGGGGAAAGCTGCAGTCAAATCCAAGAGTGGGTTTTTTTGTTTTGTTTTCTTTCTGTGCCAAGGAAATAAGACTGAGAAGTCAGAGCAGGTGAAGTCTGTGGCTGGAGATTAAATTTATATCAGCTAAAACCTTACCATAAATTTAATTGAACAAGATACAACCTTAATGCAATAATAAAAGAGTGTTTGGTCAGAGTTTTGACATTTTATTTTGCTGTTTTTAATCACTTTTTCCAATACCACTTGGACCCCTGCTAGCAGGATTGATGGGGAGGAAATGGATAGGAACAGAGGCATGAAAAGAGATGAAATGCACATATGAAAGTATCACTAAGGCTTTAGTGGTGTAAATCTTCAGAACATGGCAAGGTATTAACTTAAGTGGCAATCCTCCGTTTGTTAGGAGATACACTTTATTAATATTCATTGCATGCAGGGGTATGTGTAAAATCTAAACTATTACTAGCCTGTGACATGCATCTACATTTACAATAAAGATAATCAGCAAACTTCTAAATATTTAACACAGTAGAACAGTTTTTAGCAAAAATAAAGCATTCTAGTAAAGACTGGAAGCAGAGACTGGGCTAAAACTATGCACAAGGACAAGATTAAAACCTTTCCAACAATGTTCCCATTGCTTATGGCTATTGTTAAACTGCCTAGGACCTAATTCACTGCTGCCCTGTGCTTTGTATAGTCATTTACACCAGTACAAATTGGAGTAAAACACTGCCAAATCGGAATGCATCTCTTTTCATTCACTTACCATTGGTGTAAATGACTACAGAAGATTCAGGGCAATGATGTGATGCATAGTCTCCTGATCATTTCTGCTGAAAGACATATTTACTTTGTCCAGGAATTTGGGGACAGTCGTCATCCAAGAAGCTTAGAGAGGATCCATCTGGACAGAGATTGAGATTTTCTGTTTCTCCATAGAACAGGAACAACACAGGCAGTAGTACTGCAATCTTACCCACTCTGCCCCATTGTTGTACAGTCCTGAGATTTTGTCTGCTGAGGTTGCCAAGAAGTGTGCCAGACAGTGCAATTATGATGGTGAATTTTGTTTTGCCCAACTGGTCTAGGATTGAGACAATCAGCTCATTTCATATAGGCCACCAAACAATCAAAAGGTAATAAGTTTCATTCTCTAACCCGCTGGGATGGATTGAGACAGTAATTACAGATCTGCTTGTATGTGTAAAAACTGCTTAGTCTTAGTCCAGTACTTTTTATTACTTGCTTGAGAAGACATAAAAAATATGTTTTGCTTCAGTGTTTTAAAGGTTATCTGTTCAGTTCCCTTCTTCATGCTAAGAAGTGGCTTTTCTATGGCCTTGACTTTCAGAAACATGCAGCTGTATAATATTACGTACATGAACAGTCCCATTCAGCTAAAAGTGTGTGTGTGGGATCAGGGCCTATATAGCCTGTTCTGATCTGTAGTTTTTGTCATGGTTTTGGATTGTGGTCATACTGGTTGGAGAATCTGGAGGGGTTCTTTCCCCTAGCAGGATTAATTGGCTTTTAATTTGCTAATTACTTAATTATTTATTTGAAAATCGTTCTGCATTATCCTAAGAAAATCTTTGAGTAATAAACCATTAAGAATAGAATAGTTAGTATTAGTGAGAGTTACTTATGTTCATATATCATATGAAAAATAATATGATACAAGGTGCTCTGAAAGAAGGCATGTAAGTGACATGCAGTAGCTAGGCATTTGTGTAGCATTTAACTTCCTGTCATTTTATCAGTGCCATGTTGATAACACAAAACATCTTTTGCTGAAACAGTGGAAATAGAAGACATCTGACTTTGTTTAGTATGTACAGACTGATTTAGCCTGATCCTTAGCTGCTGTTAATCGCGTTAGTGTCAGAGAAGTCAACAGAAATACATCAATTTACACAACTGAGGATCTGGCCCATTAAGTTGTTTATCTTCCTGAAGATAATTTGAAATAATTTAACAATAGAAGAGATGAACACCATTGGAGACTGACTGGGGGATTAGATAAGAAGAACTGGCAAGACTGGTATTTTTCATATTTTCACGATGTTTTTATGTTTTATTTATTTATTTTAATAGAGGTCTACCAGTATTCATGGCAATTTACAAGCAGATAAAAAGACAAAATATCTTCATAATGCTACACATTTGATCAATTAACTATGCTGCCGAGCTTCATTAGTAGAGCAGCTATAGCTCTTTGTTCTCTCCCTCTGTCTCCTGGACTTCTTTATTTCTTTGATCATTGCCCTACAGGTCATTATTAATATTACATGTCTTCACTCTGTGAATCCCTTGAAAAGTCTGAGTCGATAACTGTGATTTCATATGGCCTCTTAGGATCCTGCCTTATTCTTAACAAAGCTGTTCATACATACACACTAAATTTCAGGGCACTGTATGGAATGTGTGGATAATTCCATCTTTAATTTAAAGGGGAAAATGTATCTCTCTGGATCCAAGTGGGGGGTAGAGTGGGTTGTGGAAGCCTTAAAGGCTAGTGTTTAATCCTGAATACCAATATAAATGTGTATGGTTTGTCATAAAAAAATCTGAGTATAAAGGGTTGGGGAGGCATTCTACATGAACATGGAAATAGAATGGTCCAAATAGTCCCTTAGCTACATTGCCTTATGAGATGATGAGGCTGATGCTGCACAGCTGTTTGTGAGTATTTTTCTCAGCCTGCCAATGCCAAATATTGGATGCAATGCGTGACACAGACTCAAAATGATGGGCACAAAAATGTTATTCATGCAAAAATCCTTCATGCTGTGCAAGTTGTTTTTTTATTGTAAGTAACACTGTATAACTTCCATTCTATGAATTTGCATCACTGATGTAAATAATTTTCAATAATAAAAGTGAAGGGTCACTAAATTTGTGTTTAACTCAGGTGACTTTGCATCTAAAACGAGTGACTTACAAAATGAAGGACATTTGAAAGGTATTTTGTGAGATATTTGCTAAAGAATGGAATTCTGCTGTAAGAAGAGTACCTTTAGGATGCTGGAGCCATACATTTAAGAAGTCCTTTTTTTCTGATGCTGTAAATAAAACATTATAGTACATTTGTTTTTGATTCACAAAAAGAAAAATCCTGTTAACATTTAAAATAACGAATAGAAAGTGTTGAAAACAAAGTATTTTCAGAAAAACTTCCTTTTAGCACAAAGGTCTTTTTTCATAATTGTCTAATGGGTAATTGTTTCCTTGTCTTTATATTTTTCCTATGTGATTTGTTTTCTTACAAAATAATAAGTAAAAAGAAACATTGTTCATTTACTTATCCTCGATGGAGTATAGTGAGTCATACAGTTACACTTGTTTGTGATGTAGTGTGAGTATTTAGTTAATTTACTTGTTTGGTGTGAGTATAACATGTTTGGATACTGCGTAGGTAGTTCCTGTTATATTCTGCATGATACAATACTCACTGGTTCATCAAATGGAAGAAAAGGCATTTTGTACAGGAGACTCTCAGCTGTCTTTCAGCACTCTCACAATGCACACTGCTGTGGTGACTACTGATGCAGCGGTATTCCTCCCCCACCAACTATAATAAATTCATGTGGTCACATGTTCTTTTTGTCTTTTCTCCTTTTCAAAATAAGTTTATTTCCATTTGGTTATTAATTTTCAAAGTAGTGCAGAGCGCACTGATTTTAATGGGAGACACATAGCTAATATGATCCTCTGAATTGCAGTAAAAAGTCAGGGCCATATTTTTATAAATCCTTAGTACACCTTATCAATGTCCCATTTTTTGAAAAACTCAGCTCCCATTTAGGCACCAAAATAAGTGGCCAGATTCTCAGAAGAGCTCAGCAGTTTGGCTGATAAGTAGTTTTGAAAATCTGGCCACTTCATTTATAGGCCTAACTGGGAGCTGAGGGTTTGGTTGGTTTTGTTTTGTTTTGTTTGATTGTTTGTCTGTTTGTTCGTTTTGTTTCAAAATCTAGCACAGTGCTCTTTTGAAAATCAGGCCTCTAGGGATTTTAGCTTTCAGTTAATTTCATAGGAAAAATTCTCTGTAAGTGCAACTGTGCAAGAATATCCTTCATTGTTCAATTCTGGTAAATATGGGAGCTTCTAAAATGTAAGGATTCAATAATAGGAAAATTTTATCCGGAGTCTAAGTCGAAAATCTACATTTACAAGTGTTTGAATATAATAATAGACTAGTGTAAATATAACTCTAACACTTTCTAAGGATTTTAGATTTAGTTTATAATAGTGTGTGTACTTTTTCCAGTGTAAGACTCTATGGATTTAATTTATAAATTGTGAACTACCTCTGTCATATCAGCCTTTAGTGTATTCATTGTACAGTAGCCTATAAGCAGTATGTCTATCTAGTTCCTGGGATGCACTTATCTTTAACAGATTTCAGATTTCAATGGGATTACTCAGTGGAGTAAGTGTTTGCAAGATTAGGACTTAAACTAAAATGAGAACGGACAGGAAGAGTTTACAACATGGGAAGGAGAAGGATGAGGGAGAAGACAATGCACTTTTCAAAATGTATTTTTACTAGTTTAACTCAAAATTTGCACATAAAAAAGGCTGCTACATTTAAAAAAGAATAAAAAACAGTGTAAAGAGGCAAGAAAAATTTTCTTTACTTTCTGTGTAAAAAGGGCAATCTTTACCTATATTTAACACTTACTGTAATAAATGATACAATAGTGCACAGCATTTGGATCACCTATTTTATTTTTACCTCTCTTTAGCATAAATTGCATTACAGTACATCCCATCTAAATACTGATGTCATGACTGTTCCTATAGTTCTTGAAATGGGAAGCCTGACAATTATTACATTGATTTTAATATTACTTCCATAATAGTTATCATTTATATGAGAAATAAATCTGTGCGTTCATGTATTTGTATACATTCATTATAAACACTACTGTTTTAAATTTGAGACTGAACATAGAGCATAATTAAAGCTATGATTTAGTCATGGAGGTTGTGGAAGTCACAGAATCTGTGACATCCAGTGACCTCCATGACTTCAGCCTGCCGTGGTCGGGAGCTGCAGGGTCCCCCGCCACCTCTGGTGGCCCCCAGAGTTCCAAGCTGACTCGGGCGGTGGGGTATCCCCGAGCTCCTGGCTCGAGGGGGGCCAGGAGGGGAAACCCCCTCGCAAGAGGGGGAACCCCCGAGCTCCCAGCAGCCATCAGTGGTGGGGAACCCCGAGCTCCTGGCCACCATGGGCGTTGGGGGCCCCCAGAGCTTCTGGTGGTGGGGGAACCTCCAAGCTCCCAGCTGCCACAGGCCTCTGGAGCTGTGGGGGCAGCGGTACCCCAGAGCTCCCGGCACCAATGGGCAGTGGGGACACCCCACTGCTCCCAGCCACTGTGGCCCCAGAGGAACCCCTGAGCTCCTGGCTGCTGCAGGCCCCTGGAGCTGCGGGCAGAGGGAGTATCCTGCAGCTCCTGGCTGACTGGGGAGGCGGGAGCACTCCACAGCTCCCAGCCCCCATGGGCAGCAGGGTACTCCGCAGCCCCCAGCTGCTGCAGGTGGCTCCTAATCCCTGTGCAGTTGCCCCGCCTCAGGCAGTCTGGGGACCCGCAGAACCCTATTTTGTCACATTTATTTGTAGTAAAAGTTTTTTGCCTGTGACCTGTCCGTGACTTTTACTAAAAATATCAGTGACAAAATCTTAGCTTAAATATAATCTAGTGAATGGGAATTTATATGACCACCTCATGATGATCTTCTCATTTGATAAAACTTTTGCATGATAACCAGAAAGATTGTTTATTATTCCAACTGCCTGACCACCATAAAAATGCAAGCAAGCAATGTCAACCCTACCCTATGCAGAGCTAAAGACAAGAAGAACTAGACTATAATAGGGATATATTAGGGATATCGCCATGCCAAACTAATTAATCTGGAAGGTGCTCAGATGTTACAGTGATGGGTACTAGTTCAGAACTCTTAAATAGATACTAGACTTCCCTCTGTGACTGAGAATGTTGGGAGTGAACTGAATGACACAGCCCAAGTATTGACAATGGTGATGAATTTAGGGGTTAATACTATAGAGGGGAAAATGGAAAAAATGTAAGATCAGGGGTTCTTGAACTAGGGGTGCTGGTGGTGCAGCAGCATCCCCCTCGCTTGAACTAGTAATAACAAACAAATACATGGTTTCCACTTTCAGCGTCCCCTCTGTAAAAATTGTTCGAGCACCTCTGTGTAAGATGCCATTGCCTAATAGAATACAATTTTGATACCAATGAAGGAATATAAAAACAATTTGAACTGCCTCTTTGAAAAAGTATTAGAATTGTGTAATCAAAGTGTAAAAAATCATCTGCAAGAGTCCTTTCACTGTCAGTGTAAATCACCAAAAATATTTATAGCAGTGCTGGAAAGAGTTTTCATTGATGCGTCATGTACAGCTGAGCTAGTGTAATTTAGTGCCCATGGCAAATTAAATGTATGTAATGAATGAAGAACACACAACACAAAATACAAAGCACACAGTGCTCATGTTATATTATTATTTTTATTACAAATATATGCACTGTAAAAATTAAAAAAAATAGTATTTTTCAATTCACTTCATACAAGTACTGAAGTGCAATCTCTTTATCGTGAAAGTGTAATTTACAAATTCAGATTTTTATTTTTTTTGGTTACATAAGTGCACTCAAAAACAAAACAGTGTAAAACTTTAGAGCCTACAAGTCCACTCAGTCCTACTTCTTATTCTGCCAATCGCTAAGACAAACAAGTTTGTTTACACTGATGGGAGATACTGCTGCTTGCTTCTTATTTACGTCACCTGAAAATGAGAATAGGCATTAGCATGGCACTTTTGTAGCTGGCGTTGCAAGGTATTTACATGCCAGATATGCTAAATATTAGTATGCCCCTTCATGGTTCAGCCAACATTCCAGAGGACATGTTTCCATGCTGTTGATGCTTGTTAAAAAAAATAAAGCATCAATTAAATTTGTAACTGTACTCCTTGGGGGGAGAATTATATGTCTCCTGCTCTGTTTTACCCGCATTCTGCATATATTTCATGTTATAGCAGTCTCGGATGATGACCCAGCACATGTTCATTTTAAGAACACTTTCACAGCAGATTTGACAAAACGCAAAGAAGGTACTGATGTGAGATTTCTAAAAATAGCTACAGCACTCGACCCACGGTTTAAGAATCTGAAATGCCTTCCAAAATCTGAGAGGGACAAGGTGTGGAGCATGCTTTTGGAAGTTTTAAAAGAGCAACACTCTGATGCAGAAACTACAGAACCCAAACCACCAAAAAAGAAAATCAACCTTCTGTTGGTGACATCTGACTCAGATTATGAAAATGAACATGCATCAGTCTGCATTGCTTTGGAATCCTTATCAAGCAGAACCCAACATCAGCATGGAACCATGTCCTCTGGAATAGTGGTTAAAGCATGAAGGGACATATGAATCTTCAGTGCATCTGGTACGTAAATATCTTGCAACACCAGCTACAACAGTGCCGTGCAAACGCCTGTTCTCACTTTCAGGTGAAATTGTAAACAAGAAGCAGGCAGCATTATCTCCTGAAAATTGTAAGCAACCTTGTTTGTCTGAGTGATTAGCTCACCAAGAAGTAGGACTGAGTGGCCTTGTAGGCTCTAAAGTTTTACATAGTTTTCTTTTTTAATGCAGGTTTTTTTGTACATAATTCTACATTTGTAAGTTCAGCTTTCATGATAAAGAGATTGCACTACAGTAGTGGTATGAGGCGAATTGAAAAATATGATTTCTTTTGTTTTTTACAGTGCAAATATTTGTAATAAAAATAAATATAAAGTGAGCACTGTACACTTTGTGTTCTGTGTTGTAATTAAAATGTATATATTTGAAAATGTAGTAGACATCCAAAAATATTTAAAATAAATGGTATTCTATTGTTGTTTAACAGCACGATTAATCAAAATTAATTTTTTTAATTGCTTGACAGCCCTAATTTTAATCCAAGTGCAGCCAATGGAAAAAGTGAAGTAGGGCGGTTTCATGTCTGAAGTTGATTGGGAAGGATCTATTGCAAATATTGTCCATATTGTTGATTTATATATTTGTAGTTAGGCTGCTTAACAGCTACACACATGTGCAGACATGTAATTGAACTGGAAGTTACAAATTGTTTGACAACAATTATTCAAAGCTATATTATTTTACACAATTGGAAATCACCCTCAAGACTGAAAACAGAACAGAATTTTCACCTGGGTTTATTGCATGAATCAATATGATGTAGTGTTAGTCAGGATTGGAAAATATTTGTTCACCAAATGAGATGATAAAATAACAGTTGGAAACTTTTCTTCACATTATCAAACCTGATTAGTCTCTAATATTGCCATCTGACTGTGGAGTGAAGGGTGGAAGGTTGAAGCATCTTCTGAATTATGGCAGTGAAGTCACACATTGGAATACATTTTCAGCATGGGATACAGGTTGCTAAGGCACAGCTTCTCTTATAATTCATTGCAGTTGTGTGCTGAATTTCCCATTTTGAAAACTTGCACAACTCTGTTATTAGAATGAGGAGTACTTGTGGCACCTTAGAGACTAACAAATGTATTTGGGCATAAGCTTTCATGGGCTTATGGGCTTCATCGGATGAAGTGGGTTTTAGCCCACGAAAGCTTATGCCCAAATAAATGTGTTAGTTTCTAAGGTGCCACAAGTACTCCTCATTCTTTTTGCTGATACAGACTAATACGGCTACCACTCTGAACTCTGTTATTGTCACTATTGTTCTCAGAGTGGGACTATGCCACAAAATGGCATGTTTGAATGCTATAGTGAAGAATTGAGTTAGCTGATATGAAGCTGAACCTGACTTTGCAATCAGTGTAGCCCTGAACCAATTGTGTTCTGCATCAAGTCAGCTAATCATCATTAAACCTAGTTTCCTTCAAGCTCCCATATGCACATTTATTAAAGTCTGTTACAGTGGTGGAAGAATGCGAATGGAAGTTGATGTATGATTAACTTATTTGAAATGAAAATTAGGGGGCTACTCTCAGCCATTCATGTGACTGTTAGTCTTACACATTTGTAAAAGAGCTGAACATAAGTCATAACATAAATGAACTATGAGAGTGTGATTGATAGATGTCTCTCTAATCTCTGTGTCCCCACATTAAGGTAAACATCTCTGCATTCTGTGCTTTATCGAAAAAAAGAACTGATGGCCTTTCTCTTACTTCAGAATACTGTGTTTTGCTGCGGTCATTGAAAGTGGCATCCAGTGCCATCACTGTGACAATGCACTTTTACATGTTCACACCTCAGGCAGGAGCACCTAAATCACTTGTCTTCCTAAATCCTCAAGGATTTTCTGCAAATCCTGTCCTAAGTTCCTAGTTTTCACTAGTTTTGTTTTGTCTGCAAGCGCACAGAAAATAACAGGATCTCTTTCCTCATCATTACTTGCTGACCCGGAGGAGAGACTCTCATTCTGACAGGCTGAGGAATGTGTGTCTGTGTTGATGCTAACACAGCTGGCATGTACTATCTGGTGATATAATACATGTATGTTAAGCAAAAATGGAGTGAGGGGTTTTTTTTCTTTCTTTTTTCACTATCACACCTCTGGTAATATCTTTGCTCCCTGTAATCTGATTATTTGCTACTGGCTCGTTGCCACATTGGGGAGCTGTGTTTTTTGGGGAGGAACTGGGAACTGGCTTGTATTTTAGCTCATCAATGGAGCATGCAGTTGGGCAGCGCTGTCATCAGTGCTTGTGATTTGGTACCTACAATTGAAAATGAAGATTCCATAGTACTGGGCAGCAAAGACTGGCTGGCTCTTTTTCATTTCCCTTTAATGGCATCTGTGACATGACAGTCTTTTAAAACCTTGGACAGACTTAAATCCAAGCAAAAGAAAAGTGGCATCATTGTGTAAGTGCTGGATTGAAAGTGTCATTTATAACAAAGAAGGTTTTGTGGGTAGTTCTTGGGAACAAAGCAGCCGCAGAAGCACTTTATAACAGAAAAGGCCTCAGTATGTAATGATGGGAGCACAGCATTAGTATACTTTATATCCCTAACAGAGATGAATTCAGTACATAAGAATGTAACAGTGGCCATACTAGGTCAGACCAATGGTCCATTTAGCCCAGTATCCCATTGTCCAACAGTGGCCAGTGCCGGTGGTTCAGACAGAATAGGACAATTTTGAGTGATCTATCCCCTGTTGTCCAGCTTCTGGCTGGCAGAGGTTTAGGGACACCCAGTGCATGGAGTTGTGTGCCTGACCATCTTGGCTAATAGCCATTGATGGACTTATCCTCCATGAACTTAGCTAATTCTTTTTTGAACCCTGGCAATGGATTTACAGGTTGACTGTGCGTTGTGTGAAGAAGTACTTCCTTATGTTTGTTTTAAACCCTGCTGCCTATAAATTTCACTGGGTGACCCTTGGTTCTTGTGTCATTTCAAGAGGTAAATAACACTTCCCTATTCACGTTCTCCACACCATTTGTGATTTTACAGACCTGTATCATATCTCCCCCAGTATCTCATTTCTAAACTGAACAGGCACAGGTTTTTTTTAATCTCTCCTCATATGGAAGCTGTTCCATACCCCTAATCATTTTGGTTGACTTTCTTTGTATCTTTTCCAGTTCTAATATATCAGTTTTAGATAGGGAAGCCAGAACTGCATGCAGTATTTAAGGTGTGAGCATACCATGGATTTATATGGTGCCATGATATTTCCTGTTTTGTTTCCTGTCTCTTTCCTAATGGTTCCCAACATTCCATTAGCTTTTCCAACAGCTTTGCTGGTGCTGTTTTGTTTAGGTGGAGCCCATCCTTCCTCCTTTCCCAAAAGGTTCCCAGTTCCTAAAAAACCTCAATCCTCTTCTGAACACCATCATCTCATCCATGCATTTGAGACCCTGCAATTCTGCCTGTCTAACTGACCCTGCACATGGAACTGGAAGCATTTCAGTGATTGCTATCATGGAGTCCTGGACTTCAATCTCTTACCTAGCAGCCTAAATTTGGCCATAAACAGTGTAATCATTGTCTTAACAATAAAGAAACTCTTTAGGTGATGGAATCAGTTCCAGTCCAGAGCTCTCCTTTGAACCTATATTAATAAAATATTGTAATGGTTCTCTCCATGGACAGGTCCAGTATGAATTAAAGCAGATAAAATACTGCTCTTTGCTTATTGATGGATCTGTCTAACATAGACTAATGTGTAAATAAATTCTGTTCTTTTTAATCAGCTGAGACATTCAATATATGGATTCTGATAATTAAAATGTTTTGCTGATAATCTCTCTTATTTCCTACACACTGGGTGAACAGAGAACTGTGCATATAAACAGTAATACAATTCACTTTGTTTTTCTGAATCTCAGTTTACTGTATGGCTATCACTGAGTCTGAATCTCTAGAGAGGAGGGACTCTAGAGGCTTCTTAGAGTGCATATCTAACAAGCAGCTCTCTCCTGACAGCTTCAAGGAAAACACTCTCTTATCTTTCCTTGTGTCTTGCTCTCCTTTATACACTAACCCTGTTTCTTGTCCCATAAGTATTTCCCTTCACACATTCTTTTATCACTGCCCCTGAGGTGAGTCACACAATGCTCGCTGCTCCCTCATCATCCTGATACCCCACTGAAAATGGACTAGTGACTGTGGACAGTGGACTAGGAATTTGGCAGAGTCTTTATTTGATCTGAAATCCTGCAAGTCAGGCTTGCAAAATTTCAATGGAAAAGGAAAGAAATCTCATAAGAAAAATAGTTCTTGTGATATTTCTACACATACTGAACTGGCAAATGTGCAAGAGTCTCCATATGCAATACCCAGAGCCATGTTTCAGGGTGCATGGGGCAGATCTTTATTTCCAGGATAGTCACACAAGTATGATTCTGCATACTTTCAACACGTGAATCTTCCATTGATTTCAATCCCACATTCCATTTAAGCCACAAAAGGTCTAACGTTTCTTAAAATTAAATGTAGTATCAATTTAATTTCTGATATATCCCCAATCTGGGAGCTAGATCCTCATTTAGTAAACTAATTTAATGGGTGATTAAGTGATTTTCTTCTCCATGTAGCATCATTCAATTCTAATCAAGTCTCGTGGGGAAGTGGGGAAACCCTGTTCATTGCTCAAAAAATAATAATAATCTAAATGATAATGGCCAGAAAAAGTTAAAGTGCAGAGTGATTTAAAAAAATAGCCTGTCATTTGGCTTTAGTTTTATAATTACTTTATTATTTATTCTCCATATAAAAATATTGCAAATACCTTGATAAAGTAAATATTTCAGTGCCATAAATATTGCTTTTTAATGACACCCGCTGTCTCAAAGAAAGTGGGCCAGTGAAATGTAAAATCATAGCTGTCGTACATATTTTTTGCTTCATAAACCAAGCCTAGTCAATTTTCATTGAAAATTAAATGCAACACTCTTTGTGAAGACATGCAATGTTTTTAACTATGCAAGGTAAGACAATGATATGGACAATTAAATCTCATGTTTCGGGGCATAAGCGGATCTCCTGAGGGAGTTAGGAATGAATTTCCCCACAGAAACGCAATATTACATAATTGGTTACATGCCTTATGTAGGCTTTTTATATTTCTCTGAAGTTTCCACGTACTGCCCATTGTCAGAGATCATAGTATAAAACACCAAGGACTATTTCACCCCAATAGATATTAAAGTGAAAAAATATAATATTTTCTCACGGACTGGGTCTGATTTCCTCTCACTCTGAATTTACACGGGGTTAACTTCATTGACTTGAGGCCCACAGTGTCTAAAATACAAAATATTTTGCCAAGTTTATTCTTTTTGTTTGCCATTTAAAATGTTTATTTGGGATAGTTTTTTTAAAAACATAGCAGTATAAAGTGTCAGTTTCTTTTTGTAGATGCTCTGGGAAAGACAGTGATATAAATCATAATAGTTTCCCACATAAATAATGTTAAAATAAACTGCAAAACACAGTTGATTTAATACATGTATAAGTCATATTGACGTTCGCATTGTCTAGAGCATTCTGATGGCATGAATTACAGCACATTGGAAAAAAAATATGAATGAAGGAAAAGCTAAGAAAAAACCCTCATCTGAGCATAGAGATATTTCAGAAGAATATCATCTAATTTATTGAAACGGAATGAATTCTTGGTTTCATTATAGCAGCTATGATTGGCAGAAAAATTACCACTCATTCTTTACAGTGGATTGTCACTCTTCATTCGTGGATTGCTAGCTAAAAGTAGTTTCCTTCAAAGGAAGAAAAATTTTATACTCTGCTTTGAAGCTTCTTTAAAGGTTGGCTATCAGAAAATGTTTTTAAATCAAATGCATACACTTGCTAGTGGGTTGATGTTTATATAGTGCAGTATGAATGGAAATTCTTCCTGCAATTTAAACCCAAATCTAACAAAACACTGACACACATGTCTCAGTCTTAAGCTTAACTGAAGCATTTTTTTTATAGGACAGTTCGTACGCTTAAAGTTAAGCATATGCTTAAGTGCTGTGTTGGAGCAGGCCCTAAGTCTTTAACATGAAGCAGGAAATGGGCAACAGAGTTGTCCATCAGATAGTACAGTACTTTCTAGATCATAATGTCCATATCAAGAGACGGCTACTTGATGAAGAGCCTCAGAATTACTCGTTTAAGAGGCGCTGGCAACTTGGTCCTCCAATATTGCTTTATTAGTTTTCTGGCAGCCAAGTGGATCATGGATCAAAATTGTAGGTCTTAATCCAAAACTCCCAAAGAAACTCTATAACTTCAGTGGCTGAAGCTGGCTGAAACTCAATGAGAGATGCTGTGTGAGCACAGGGTAAAATATGAAGTGTGAGATGATTACCGGTGTAAACAACCATCCCTCTTCACATGTGTGTGCATGATGTGAATGTACAAGTAGTTGGAGGCATGGGTGTGCTAGCAAATAACCCCAATAACATGATGGGATGTACATCTTGACTAGTATGTGTGGTTTAAGGAAAGAGGGGCATAATTTAGAGTGAACTGTAAGCTGCCATCCACAGCAAGTGCAAGATGGAAATTAGTAGACATGAGCACACAGTTCCCGTAGAGAGATACAGTAAAAATACCATAATGGAGTGTATTTAGCCACCACAATAACTGGCACTCTACACTGTGGTAGCAGAATTTCTCTTGCACTAGCCTTACCTGACATTGGTATCCAGTTACATGCAGCTGCATTGGCTTTTGGGCATATTGCCAGGTGTTGGCCCTTTGTGTGTATATTCCCGAGTTACTGTAAAATATATGACAAACCTGGCCAATAATCATGAATAGATCTGCTCACAAAATGAAAGCCCTTGGGATACATAGGAGTTCTGAGATATTCTGATTATTATGTACACTTGAATTATTTATTAGAGGTACACTATTTCAATCACTGAGCTACTACTTTTATAAAATTTCATATGTTATAAAATATGTTTTATATGTTTTTAGCACAACATAACTTGCCCTAGCATCAGAGTTTTAGTTTTCATCCAAGTCAGTCTGTCACTGTGCATGTAAGAAACCTGTGCATTGTAGGATCTTACTATTGAGCTGATTACCTCACAAAGTCTATATAAAGCTGCCTTGTGTGACTGAGTTCCTATTGAACTCAGGCCTGGTCTACACTAGGACTTTAATTCGAATTTAGCAGCGTTAATTCGAATTAACCGCGCACCTGTCCACACCAGGAAGCCATTTAATTCGACCTAGAGGGCTCTTTAGTTCGAATTCGGTTCTCCACCCCGAAGAGGGGAGTAGCGCTAAATTCGACATGGCTATGTCGAATTAGGCTAGGTGTGGATGCAAATCGAACTTAGTAGCTCCGGGAGCTATCCCACAGTGCACCACTGTGTTGACGCTCTGGACAGCAGTCCGAGCTCAGATGTTCTGATCAGCCATACAGGAAAAGCCCCGGGAAAATTTGAATTCCTTTTCCTGTCTGGCCATTTTGAATCTCAGTTCCTGACAGTTGGACATCAGGGCGAGCTCAGCAGCATTGGCAGCGATGCAGAGCTCTCCAGCAGAGGAGTCCATGCAATCTCAGAGTAGAAAGAGGGCCCCAGCATGGACTGACCAGGAAGTCTTGGATCTGATCGCTGTGTGGGGCGATGAGTCTGTGCTTTCGGAGCTGCGCTCCAAAAAACGGAATGCAAAGACCTACGAGAAGGTCTCCAAAGCCATGGCACTCAGAGGATACAGCCGGGATGCAATGCAGTGCCACGTGAAAATCAAGGACCTGAGACAAGGCTACCAAAAAATCAAAGCGGCAAACGGACGCTCCGGAGCCCAGCCCCAGACATGCCGCTTCTACGAGGCACTGCATGCCATTCTCGGTGGGTCTGCCACCACTGCCCCACCAGTGACCGTGAACTCTGAGGATGGGATAGTGTCGACGGGCAGTTTCTCGGCGATGTTCGCCGATGGGGAAGATGAGGAAGGGTTTGTGGAGGACGAGGCAGGCGACAGCGCTTACAATACTGCTTTCCCCGACAGCCAGGATCTCTTCATCACCCTCACAGAGATCCCCTACCAACCCTCCCCGGCCGTTAACCCGGACTCTGAATCAGGGGAAGGATCAGTCGGTAAGTGCTATAAACATGTAAACATTTATTTTTTAAAAAACAGGAATAAAAACTATATGAAAAGAAGGTCAATGCATATAGGGATCGCACAGAAATCCTCTTGGGACAGTTCCACGAAGCTCTCAGAGAGGTAATCGAAAAGCCTCCGCAGGAGGTTCCTGGGGAGAGGTGCCTTATTGGGTGCTCCGTGGAAGCACACTCTTCCGCGCCAGGCCATCCTGAGGTATAGTGGGAGCATTGCCTCGACCAGCATGGCAGCATAGGGCCCTGGTCTGTGCAGGGATTCACGCAGCATGCGCTCTCTGATTCTCCTGGTGACCTGCCTCAGGGTGATCTCGCTCGGCGACTGCTGCATCTAATTAGGGGAATTACTTTAATGTTACTATTGTGAATGCTTGACTTTTCCTTTGCATAACGATGACCGTCGTTTAACAGCCACGTGTTGGAGGCTGCAGAGGAAAAGGATACAGGGATCTTTCCCGGGGGCAGCCGCGAGGGGCTGGAACAGGGTCAGACTTTATGCTTTCCAGATTGCCTGCAGCAGGAGGGCACTGCTATCCATTAACTGTTAAGCAGCCTAAAGTTTACGGCTTACCAGGCCTGGCTGCTACACGGATTCTGCTGTCCTGCCCCACTTGTCCGATCTCCAGTGCAAGACCCCAGGCAATGAAAGCGAATGCCGAAAATTCGAACTTGTCCTGAGAGCACATGAGATTAGGTGCCCTGTATGGTCTTGTTCACAGAAACTGAGTAGACTGTGTTCAGTGTTCGCAAACATGTATCTTTGCAAGGAAATCACTTCCTTTTTCCCATCACACAGCTGCGGCTCTTTCCCGAACTGCCCCGGCATCCCCCTCACAGAGGCTGGCGCAGATTAGGCGGCGAAAGAAAAAGACTCGGGACGAGATGTTCGCTGAACTGATGGCCTGCTCCAGAGCCAAGGCGGCCCAGCAGAGCCAGTGGAGGGAGACCCTCTCTCAGCAGCAGCGCTCACACAGCGAACGGGAGGACAGGTGGCGGCAGGAAGACCAGCAGGCGACTCAAACGCTGCTTGGACTAATGAGGGAGCAAACGGACATGCTCCGGCGCCTTGTGGATGTTCTGCAAGACCGCAGGCAGGAGCAGAGAGCCCCCCTGAACTGTATCTGCAACCGCCCTCCCCCGCCACAAAGTCCTGTCCCCCCCTCACCCAAAATCACAAGAAGGAGGGGCGCTAGGGGCCGTGAAAACTGTCACTCCACCCCAGCAGAGCGCTCATGTACCAAACAGCTCTCATTCCCTAAAGTATGAGAATTGCTTCCCTTCCTGGCTCACCCGATCCCAAATCCCAGTTTCATCCCCCAACTGTGTAGTTGAGTATTAAAAATAGTTTGCTGTTCATTACTGTTTCCGTCATGTTTCTTTGCAGAAGACTTTGTGTGAAGGGGGGGAGGGGGTTGTTAATTGCATAGGACAGCCACCATTAACAGGGTACAGACATGGGGGCAGGATCAACGGCAGGTCACACACAGAGTGCAGTCACTAGGCACCCGGGTCACTCTGCGAGGTGTCTGCTGCCCCAGATCAGTCTGGGAGGTGTATGTTGCCCCAGGGTCCGAGCGCCTGGCATCCACAAATGGCAAGGCAGGCTGCCCTTACCATGCCCTTCCACCCTAGCCATGAACCTCTCCGATGCCCTGAGCCCCAGCCAGAGCCATCATCCCCCCACACCTACTCACCCTTCCCACACACCCCTCATCACTTCCTGCAAACCCACCCCTTCCTGCACACCCTCCTGTAACCGTCCTCCCCCCAGAGACCGCTGTAGGAGCAGGACCCTGTCAGTCCTCGAGTGTGGAAGCGGTCTGTACATCACTGCACACCGTACCCACCACAGTCTGCGTCCCTGTTTGAACCCTTGAACGCGAATTCGTTAGTAAAGAAAACTTTGTTAATTAAAAATGTTCCAATAACTTTATTTTTAAACGTCTGTTGGAAGGGGGGAAACCTGGTGAACGGGGTATGTAACCGCTGAAAAAAGTCAATAGTAACTGAAACAGGGGCAGGTTCAGCTTCTCTGTAAAGAGACTAGACAGTCATAGGTTACCCTGCTCTCTGAGGAACCTAGCTTTCAAAGCCTCCCGGATGCACAGCGCTTCCCGCTGGGCTCTTCTAATCGCACGGGTGTCTGGCTGAGCGTAATCAGCAGCCAGGCGATTTGCCTCAACCTTCCATCCCGCCATAAAGGTCTCCCCCTTGCTCTCACAGAGATTGTGGAGCACACAGCAAGCTGCAATAACAATGGGGATATTGGTTTCGCTGAGATCCGAGGGAGTCAGTAAGCTCCTCCATCTCCCCTTGAGACGTCCGAAAGCACACTCCACCACCATTCTGCACTTGCTCAGCCGGTAGTTGAAGAGCTCCTTGTCACTGTCCAGGGCGCCTGTATAGGGCTTCATGAGCCAGGGCATTAGCGGGTAGGCTGGGTCCCCGAGGATCACAGTAGGCATCTCCACATCCCCAACACTTACTTTGTGGTCCGGGAAGAAACTACCTTCCTGCAGGCGTCTAAACAGACCAGAGTTCCTGAAAACACGCGCGTCATGAACCTTGCCCGGCCACCCGACGTAGATGTTGGTAAAACGTCCCCTATGGTCCACCAGTGCTTGCAGCACCATTGAAAAGTAGCCCTTTCGGTTAATATACTGGCTGGCCTGGTGGGCCGGTCCCAGGATAGGGATGTGAGTGCCATCTATAGCCCCACCGCAGTTTGGGAATCCCATCGCGGCAAAGCTATCTATGACGACCTGGACGTTTCCCAGGGTCACTACCTTTGAGAGCAGTAGGTCAACGATTGCGTGGGCTACTTGCATCACAGCCACCCCCACGGTAGATTTTCCCACGCCAAAGTGGTTCGCTACTGACCGGTAGCTGTCTGGCGTTACAAGTTTCCAGAGGGCTATGGCCACTCGCTTCTGCACACTCAGGGCTGCTCGCATCCGGGTGTCCTGGCGCTTCAGGGCAGGGGCCAGCAAGTCACACAGTTCAAGGAAAGTGCCCTTACGCATCCTGAAGTTTCGCAGCCACTGTGATTCATCCCAGACCTGCAGCATTATGCAGTCCCACCAGTCCGTGCTTGTTTCCCGGGCCCAGAATCGCCGTCCCATAGCATGAACGTGACCCATTGCCACCATGATCTCCGCGGCGCGGGATCCCGTGCTTTGTGAGAGGTCTGTGCCACTCTGACACTTCATGTCCTCACCGCGCTGCCGGAGCCTCCTCGCCCGATTTCTCAGCAGCTGACTGTGGAAGAGGTGGACGATAAGGTGCAAGGAGTTGACAACGGCCATAAGTGCAGCGATGATCGCAGTGGGCTCCATGCTCGCAGTGCTGTGGCGTCCGCGCTGTCTCTGACCAGAAAAGTGCGGTAACAGATTTCCCGCCGGTGCTTTCAGGGAGAGAGGGCGGGAGTGACGGTTGAATGACGACAGTTACCCAAAACCACCCTCGACACATTTTTCCCCCAGCAGGCATTGGGGGCTCTACCCAGCATTCCAATGGGAAGCGGGGACTGCGGGAACTGTGGGATAGCTGCCCAGAATGCACCGCTTCCAATGTCGACGCTTGCCCCATTAGTGTGGACTCACAAAGTCGAATTAGTGTCCTTAGTGTGGATACACAAATTCGAATTCATAAGGTCGAATCCACAAATTCGACCTAAGTTAAATCGAACTACTCTTGTAGTGTAGACATACCCTAAGAGTGTTTCAAATGGTGCTGGATTATGCTGGTTGACAATAATGCAGCAGAACCTTTTATTGTACTGAAATGCAACGTGAAACTTTTGTTCATGAAGTGATATTAACAAAACAGTATCACCTACCAAATTCAATTCATAATGCTAAATTAATATTGGGGGACTTTCTTAGTGTGGAAATTGGATAGAGTGTTCTAAGTTCAATTGTTCCCTAATAAACTTAATTGGAAAACTATTCTAGTAAATTAAGAATATTCCATGTGTAAATAAATTGTTCAAATGTTTTAGGTCCTGATTTAGTAAAGCACTTAAACTCTTGGACTTCCGTGGGACTGACTACTTTCATTTTTAACATTAAGGAGTTGCTAAAGTGCTTTGCTGAATCAGGGCCTTGGTAGATTTGAGAAAAAAATAGTGGTAGAACATGTCTTATTTTTTCCCCCAATCCATATGCTATAAACAACATTGCTGTTATAGAAATTATAATGACTTGCAGAAAAGTGGAAGTAATAGGAAAAGAAAGAATAAATGGCAAGCTGGCAAGGGTTTTATTCAAGGTTGCTTAGATCATAAATATGATTAGTGACTTTACTTTCTATATTTGTTAAAACAACATTGAAGACAAACATAGTTGTTTTGAAACTGTCAGAATGTTCCTGTCTTATGTTTCATGCCTTATCCATGAGATAAAGAAGCTTATAAATACAATTATCTATTAAAAATAGTTGACCTCATGTTCATGTATCTTAAGTTATTTTGCAGATTGTTTCAGTTCTCATAGAGTGCAATGTAGGTTGTATATTTCTTAACTTTTCACATTTTGGTTCTTGTCTGGCTGTAAAACCACAGTCCCGTTAATTACAAAGAATTTGGGTCTGTTTTCCTTACTTTGCCTTGTGGGGGAAAAAATTAAATGTTAAGGAGGGGAGTGGGGGATTTTTTATTTATTTTATTCTTTCATATAAAATGTTAGTGAGCCGTGGCACTTTCCAAAGTATTTCAGCATGTTCTGTGATGTTTAAATTGAACTTGATATCATTTGTTATGGTGACACCTGCTACCATTGCAATAGTTAAGGGTATGTTAGTACCTAGAACCCACTTTCCAAAAATGTATAACTTGGCTGTAAAAATTTCATTCTGTGGTGAAATTTGGCATACAAAATTTTTGACCAGGAGCAAATTGTTCTTTAAAACGGCGGTGGGGAGAAATTGGTCCTTTATAAGGACTTGAAGTGCAATAAAAACAAAGTGGTTTTACTGTTGTATATGCCTGATTGTGCTTCTGGTAAGCTCAAAGTATCAGCAGGGTTAAGTGGAAAAGTGAGTTTCTCCACTAGCCTCTCACAACTGTAATCTGAGTTCAAATCCTTGTTTACATCCCAAGTGAAAATGAATCTGATGTTATCAGATTCCCTATGATCATTCATCTACATCTCAAAACCCCGCCACAAAACTTTATAACATTTAACCTGGTCGTTTTCAAGTGAGGAGCTAGCTCTGATATTGTCATTTGGAGTGGATGGGACTGCTGTATGTGTGTGGGAAGTATGAATTGATTGGTAGATGTGTGTGAGAAGTTGGCATAGGTATATCCACTATGTGTCTGTCTCAGGCCTTGTCTACACTCTGACCAGTGCTGTTAGTTCTTCACATTCATGAGTAGCAAATTCACACAAGTAAGAAAAAAAGTCAGATATGTCCTGGGTGCCTTAATGACATAGCCAAGATATTTGGCATGCTATCTTCAATCGGCAGTTATCTCCTAAGGAGTGCACTAGTACATTTAAAATAACTAACTGGCACTCTCTTTTTTTAAAGTTGGCTTTTGGGGTGAGTAAATAGCTAATCTCGGTCCTGTTTAAAAACAAATCAACAGGACTGCTCATGTGAGTAAGAGCTGGAAACAAACAAGAGTTAGCAACACAGGCAGACAAGATCCCACATATCTTTTGATGGAGTGCAGGTGCTCCCATTGAAGCATCTTGAAGGGCATGTGGGTTCCCCAGATTGTTAGATGTAGACTTATAGGTTCTCTTTTACCTTCCCCTAATCCCCCTTTGGGCTGCTGCTCTCTGAAGCAGCACCAGTCTCTTGCCTTCAGGAAGGTACTGCTTCTGCTACATCTTCACTTTGCCCTCTCCTAACAATGTTCAAATGATTTGAGCAGGGCTTCTTTGGAAGTTAAAGATGAATTCAGTTGCCCCTCTCACCCTGAGCATTATTGATGGAAGGGGGGTATTCTAGTATCTTTAAATATCAAGATGGGTCAGGGTTTTTTGTTTGTTTGTTTGTTTTTTAAGTTATGCCAATGAAAAGAACTGCACTTTAATTTGACTTTAGTATCCTGAAGTCTGTGGATGAATTTCAGCAGTTCTGACTATGAGAGAGAAGAGTTAAAAAATTGATGCTTTTCCTTTTTCACAGCAGAACATTTGAGCAGAGATTTTCAAAAAGATTTTGGAGATTTAGGAGCACAAGTTTCAGTGACTTTCATGACTTTCACTGGGACTTGTGCTTCTAAGTCACTTAGATGAAAATCTCCTCATTGGGATTTCATATCAACATTTCATAGTGCCTCCTAGATTGTATTCTAAAAAACTGTGTGCAAGTACTTGCCTTTACACATATAAATAAACACCTCTGCCTGTTGTGCATATTGAAATATCTGTGCTCACAAATGCAGGTTTTGTGCCTTCAAATATCCTACATGCAATGTCTGATGCCCTTTGAAAAGTTGACCTTTCAGAGCATGATTTTTAAGACCCATCTCTTTCTTTTTTTGTGCCTGCAATTTGTGGCCTCAGCAGAATGCCTGCCATTATGTATGGGTGTAAGTATGTCATTTAGATTCTAACTATTTGATATGTGGGTGTCATTTTAGGGGCACTTAAAGAAATTCAAGTTGAGGCACCTTTCTCAATCAAGCCCCACATATTTAAAAAAAATGTTGTACTTTATTAAAATATCTTTTTATTGTAGAGCTATTAACATATACAGTGAACGCATTGTCTGAAAATAATTGCAGAATTAGTCAAAAGCAGAAAACTGCACATCCTAGATGTGCTGATACTCCATGATAACATACAGTAAATTTCCAGCACAGTATGTTGCTCATTGGTACTATGGTGCTAGACAATATATACCTTTTCCACATACACATTAGGTCCCTTGGCGCAAGTACTGACAAATGACAATTCTCCTTTTGGCAGATTCCAGCTGCTTTTACTGCTACAGCACAAGATGATGTAATCTACAGAAGCCAAACAGTGGCTAACTGTTTGCAGGGGCTTCCAGACTTTTGGAATAACTTGTCATTAGCTGATCACTGGCATTTGTCCATAAGGACATCAGCAACTAGCGTTTGACAGCTTGCTCTTGTGTCCTATGTAGCCTCTTCTTTTTAAAAGAACAAAGAGTCATTTGCAGGCATTGCTGGTTAGGAGCAAAGCATTTATTCTTTTGCAGACTTAAGGCAATGCCGCCTCTACTTCTGTCTTTTTCTCGCAATAGCCAAAGCTCAGCGAACTTTCTTTTTCTATATGTCACCAGGGTATTTTGGCATCTAGTGATGTGACTGCCTTTGGAATCTCTTTAGTCTTTCCTTCTTCGAAAGGAATATCCCACTTTTTCGTATTAATTCCAAAGACAGCACAATGAAGAGATCTACTGGAGCAGCTAATTATTATTACATCTTTACCATGCTTAGCAATCGGAGGTAATGGCACATTGAAAACATATGGGTATTTCTTTTACATCTCTAGTTGGAATTACTCTTGCTCACCTTGTCTCTCTGAAGTTTGTCATTTTTGTACACTTGGTTCTTCATGATTTGAGGTGAAAAAAGCAAGCAGCTTCTCATTCAGATGGTATTCCGGTTTCACAAAATAAAATCAATACAGATATGGATGGAATATCTATCCTTAGAGGTTTTTAAGGCCCAGCTTGACAAAGCCCTGGCTGGGATGATTTAGTTGGTGTTGGTCCTGCTTTGAGCAGGGAGTTGGACAGGATGACCTCCTGAGGTCTCTTCCAACCCTAATCTTCTATGATTCTATGTTTGTCTGTCTTGTGTATATTATTGCTTTTTGGCAATGCTTGAGAGTTTATTGAGAATTTGCCCTGGATATAATAATCTTCTGAAGTGTCTGTTTTATAGAAATCCAGTACAGACCAACTGTGATGATGGCTTAGCCTCTATGTCATTATATTTGGCTATGAATTCTGGTTTTGCTGAGAGTGGTGTAGATTGTTGTTTGGCTAGCCATAAGAATTAGCATTTTTTTCAAAGCCAGATTCTTGTATCTATGTTCTGCCTATAAACAAATGCTGAAGTCATTCTTTGACAAAATGCCTTAGTTTAATGCCATGTTTGACTCTACATTAACACACAACAGTTGTGTCAATAAAGGGAGGGTGTTTTCCTTCAGTGACCTAGTTTTTCTCAACTACTAAAGCATTTTATATTCATGATAGTTAGAAAAGCTGCAGATACAGGTACTTTATATGCATAGTGGAGGGAGTGCATTGCCTTGTCCTCACACTGGGAAATGAGAAGGCAAGGCTTGCGGAGATTAAAGATTAATTGTTTTCTAAGAAGAGAAAAGGAAGAGAGTAGTGAGAGAAAAAAATCACTGAACTGGTCAGACAAATGAGGAAAATTTGCCAGGGTGAAACACAGATGATCAGAACTGTAAGGCTGTTGGGAGAGAGGGACAGAATGAGAGAGAAGCAAAGAGCTGGACTGGAGATAAAAGAAAGCACTGGATCCTTCTCATCATTTTGCTTTCCCCAGTCCTCTCCGCTTACTGCCCCTTCGGTCTCCTCCCGCTATCATTTTTCTTTCTTTCATTCTTACCTCCCACTATGCATGGAACAGACCTTCCTATTCACCCAGGGTCTGATGCAGCAAGGTGCTCAGCACTCTCAGCTTCCATTACAGTCAATATGAGTTGAGGGCTTTCAGAAACTCATAGAATCAAGCCACAAGTTTACTCTCCTCCTTCCAGATCTGGGCATAAAACACACTTCTGTTGAGGTGTCTTTTTATCTTACCCCAAACTGCTGGCTTTTTACATGTCTCTCCAAGGAACCAACCTAGCAATATGATGCCAGCCGGCTGACCCCTGCAAAGCTCCACTGAAGTCAGTGGGGTTCAAGGGCCTGCCCACATGCATATAGTTGCGTGGCTGAGGCTTTAGACTGTGAGTCCTCTGGGGCTGAGAATATGTCTTAACACTATGTTGTGTAAATAGACAGTGCTATATAAATGATATTAATAATCAGAATATAACAACACTTTCTCCTCACAGCAATTCAATAACTAGCAGCAGCAGTGGCTTTGGTTGCTATTTATATAGAGTCTAGACATTTTATATGACTTTTGAGCCCTGTTTTGCATTTTTATTAGGTATGCAAACACACCTTTTTTTGATCCTATGGCAACATGACACATGCATTGGCTGTGTGGTGTTCTGCCTAAATAATGTCCAAAATAAGCAGTCTGCTGGCTGAGTTCACCTGAAGGTGTGTTGCAATACAGTTTTGAAAACATATTGACCACTAACCATAGAAGGGAAGAAGGGCAATTTATAAATTGCAATGTACACATTTTTCAGTATCTAGACACAATGAGAGCGATACTACATATTACACCATACTGCACAAGAGATTGTTACTTGGATTTTCAAGAAACAGATAGGAGACCTGCTTTCACAAGATCTAGAAGAACAATAAATATTACATTTGTTCTCTGGCCCTGGAGGCTTGAGATGGACACTGTACTACAAAAGAGAGGCAATGTACAAGAATATTCTATACTGTGATACCACTCTGAAATGTTGCAAAGAGAAGAGAGCACTAAAACATGAATGGAGGGCTAGATTTTCTTTGCATTGCCCACCCTAACTTGGTTTGTTGAAGGAAATATAGGTGGAAAGAGATGGCCCATATACCTGATTTTGAAGAAAGGCAGAAAAATTGCAAAAATGAAAACCAAAATTATTTGTTTAAAGCCGGCAAAGTCTGCAAGGTTTAGCGTGAATGCCTATTATGCTTGATCATGCAAGGAGCTGAATACTCTGGCCCTGATCCAGCAAAACGCGTGCTTAGCTTTAAGCATCTGAATAATCCCATTGATTTGAGTGATTACTTTGTATGCTTAAACTTAAGGACACTCTTAAGCACCTCACCGGATCAGGACCAAAGAGACTGAGCCCTATAAACCTGACTTATTTTACTATTTATTTGAGCCAGTTTCTCTCCTTTGTCTATTTCTCCAGCCCTTTCAGACATGCATGTTAGGTACTAATACATGAAGGCCTGATCCTGTTAGGTAGCTAATGACATCAACTTCCTTTAATGAGAGCTGAAGCCACTTTGGACCTTACAGAATAGAGTATTGATGTGAAGTTTCCTATGTACCTTTCAGATTAAAGGTAAAAAGGTACTGATGTATTTTGAGTGTCTTTGTGGAATAAACCACTTAGAACGATATTCATTTATGTGGACACCAGTGAAGTGGTTGGGATTGAGAGTAAGGATTTTTGGAAGGTGAGACTTTGCCATGTCATTTATTGGAGTAGTTCTTAATGCCGTACACACGTACAAGATGTCATGTCACTAAATACTGAATAATGCCCTTTACCAGTCATTGATAGTCAGACAGTTGTTAGACTGTTGGCACACATACACGCACACACTTGTGTAGTTAAAGTGTCTTAAATTTCTCTGTGTTCTTTCTGAATTACTCACACAACTGCACAATCGCCTAAACTTTCTCTTCTTGCTAAATAAACATATAGTAGATGATGGAATCATTTGCATTTTTATTTTGTTTGTATAACACATGCAATGTATACTCCAGTCCTTGTGTACAGATACTCTACAGAGAAACATTTCCTATCAATTTGTCCAGTTCAAAATATGTTTAGGGACTCAAGTGTCCATGGTCAAGGACTGTACATGTTAAACTTATGTGATAAGGGTAATGGAATATGCTTCATGTTACAAATAAGAATACTTAATATTTATATAGTATTTTCTATCTTGAAAGTATTGTAGAAACATTAATTAAGTTAAAGTGTATTGGGGGAGAGGGGAAATGATCCAAGATGCGGATATTCCATGAGTGGAAGAAACATTGGAAAGCAGTAATGCCAAAAGAGCAGCAGCTCACAGCAAATTAAAAATGAGTTTGGAATGTTATATGATAGCAATAAAAACTGATTCAGGTTTAGGCTGAATAAGCAAAGGCCTTGTGTCACATGGAATCTGGGAACCTTACTAGCAGAAGGATTTTGATGAGTTCACAGAAAAGCAGCAAAAATGATTAACAGGTTGGAGTGACTGATTTACAAGGAATGATTAAAAGAGTTAAACATGTAGAGCCTGGCTAAATGACAACAAAAGAGAAGTCTGATAATAGTCTAGAAATATTTGAACAGCGTAAACACCAAGGAGGAAGAGGACTTAGCATAATAAAAGAGGATATAGCTAAGGAGTGATGGGATAATATTAGGAAAAGGACATTTGGGCTAAATATTCAGGAAATTGTTTGACAGTGAATTTGTTGGCTTGTAGACTGATGTTTCAAGAGAAGTGAGGAAGCCCCATCCTTTGCTTCATTCAAAATCCCACTGAACAAACACTAATAGTAACAAGGCCGGATTTCCAAATAGGCACAGTAGGGGCACCTTCCCTCTCTAAAACTGTGCAACATGAAGGTCAGCTGTAGGCGAGGCTGGGGAGGGTGGAATGCTGAAGATGCTGTGCCTAGGGGAGCATAAGAGGTAAATCAGCCCTGAGTAGTAATAGAGAACAATCCTGCACCATCAGAATTTGGATTAGATGGCTTAATATATCTATTTCATTTGTACAGGGTATGCATCATCACAAAGGCTTTGTAAGGTATTACAACCACAGGTGAATAAGTATTTCTAAACCCATTTTACAAATGGGAAAACTGAGGTAGACCGAGACGTTAAGTAACCCGCCCAACAAGAAAGGCAGTGTGAGAGCTGGAATTAGAATGCAGTGGTGAAATCCTGGCTCCATTCAAGTCAGTGGGAAAATTCCTGTGAACTTCAGTGGAGTCAGGATTTAACCCCATGAGTTCCTGACTCCCTGTCTTGTTCTTAAACCATGCTTTGCTCTCTTAGGGTATGTCTACACTGCAGTGTAAAACCAGGGTTAGAACTCAGGCTCAAGCCTTACCTCCCTTCTGTCTATACACAAATTGTGCTAACCCAGGGACCAGGACCCCACAGGATCCAGGATTTAGGCTGTATAGCTTTGCAATATAGATGCAACTCCACCGGACTCATGCTGTGGGAGTCCTCCACAAGTATCCAACAATCCTATGGGCTGACTTTCTTTGTCGTCTTCACAGTCAAGTTTGGCGTACAGGAAAATTTCATACCCTGCATCGCAAACAAAGGACTAGAGTGGCCACATTTTTGGCAAGTGTAGGAAGTCTGGGATATGGGTGGTTGAACTCAGCCCTCAATAACGCAGTGTAGACACTGGAGCTATTATAGGCTATTATAGGTTGGAACCCAGGGTTCAGCAATTCCTAACATGGGGTGCAAATGAGTGTAGATGCTCAAGCCCTAGGTTAACAAACCCAGAGTCTGCTAATTCGAGTTCTGCTAACCCTGGACTTACATCGCAGTTAGACATATCCTGAGGGTCTGTTTATACAGGCAGAAAAGGTATGTTTTTCAGTGGACTTAGCTTAACTGAGTTAATAATTTCAATTGAAGCACATTACCCCCACCAATTAATTCCCCTTAATAATCTCACCTAGCTACAACTCAACCAGCTCAAATAATCTTAGAGTATGTCTACACAGCAATAAACCCCTGTGGCTGGCCAGGTCAGCTGACTTGGGCTTGGGAGCTTGGAATGCAGGGCTGTAAAATTGCTGCATAGATGCTCGGGGGAGAGGGTTTCAGAGACCTGGCTCCAGCCTGAGCCCAAATGTTTACACAGAAATTTTTAGCTCCGCAGCCCGAGATCTATGAGCCCAAGTGAGCTGACTTGGGTTAGCCGTGGCTGTGCCGTGGATCTTTTATTACAGTGTAGTTATACCATTAATGGTGTTAAATTGTGTTTACATGGACTTTGGAAAGTGGATGGGGTATTCAATCGAGATGAGCTGACTGAAAAACACACTTTTTTCTACATTTAGGAAGGCACTTACTGCATCTTGGGAGTCAGTCAATGAGACATAGGCTCCTAAGTGTCTGTCTCTTTTGAAAATGGGATTAAGGTTCCAAGTACGGTACATTTTGAAAATGTAACCCAGTGGCAAGTTTACTAAATGTCTCTCATGCATTACAAAATAGGGATGTGTGAACCAGGTGGAGTTTTGGGTTTTGCAAACTTCTCATATTTTCAGGGGTTCACAAGACTTAAAGTTCATAAACCTATTGGAGCAACTTAACAGCCTGTGTAAGAAGTGGAGGATGTCTGAGTGTTCCTTTCTCCCCACACCAGCAAGTGAAGGGGAAGAGCATTGGTGGGGTCCACCTGAGATAGCAGATACGATCGAGAGCGTTCCCAAGTGTGCCCTTTTAGAAGCAGCAGCAGAGAGAAGTGCTGCTAGGGTTTCTGCATAGAGTCAGAGCTGCAAAGCATAGCTCTTAAGGCATGTACATCATATAAGATCTGTAAGGGACATCTGGCTGAATATGGTAAAAGCTCTGATAAAATGTACATTTTATTAGACATTAAATTCCTACTTCAGACTCTTAGCCATGCATGCTTTATAGAGTCATACTTCAGGCTGTTATGGACTGCACATGCAGCCCCTTATCGTATAGGGGGCTTATACTTATAGGAGACCTCTGTGGCATTCTTGTCTATCAGTTTTCTGTAGTTCCCATCGCTGGCAATGTGGGCAAATTAGTTCTATACAGCAAAGCCGATGGTAGACTTGAAGATTTTCTCATTGCTCTTCCCTGATTCTAGGAAGCTCTGCTTGTAGTATATGTATCTAATGTTCAATATTAAAAAGAAAAAACTTTATTTAAAAGGGGACTCTCAAAGCAAATTCTAAAAGTGGTCAGACTTTGGGTTAGTCCAATCTCTCCTATTCTCTTCGATTCTTTGATGGACTGGAGAGGAACACTTCTTGTCCCTGCAGGTTTGGGGGCATTCTGCCTCTCCTTCCTGCTAGCTACTATGTGTTGGGGGAACGGCACGTAGCCTCTTTCATCCCCCCAACCCTGTTGTCAGTTAGGGGCAGCACTCGGTCGCTCTCCTCTTCCCTTATTGGGAGGGTTATCTGGGCCAGATTAAGGCATGTGCCTAGAGCCCCAGCTCCTGGGGCCATGTAATTACATTAGAAATTCAGCTTTCACTTATAAAAACAGTGAAAGTTTCTAGCCCTCATGGTTTTGAAGAAAAGCTTGAAACTGTGATTCATGTCTGAGTCCACAGACAGCCTGAAATTCTAGCCCAAAAAGAGAGAACACTCCTAATGGGGTGTTATCGCCAAGACCCACTGCTCTGTGGGACCCCACCAACTCCACTCCAGAAGGACACTGTATGACAGGAGGAGAGTGGAGCTACCTTGGCCTGCCCACCCGAGCAAATACACCCTGGCTGTAGGGGGTAAATGCTGGGGGGCCCCTTCTGCTCCTGCCCATCCAAAAAGTGAGGGAGGTGGACCCTCTGTCACTACCATTCTGAGTGTGAGGTGGGGAGGTGGCTATGTGGGCAGAGCCACAGGTTGTGTGTGTATATGTGTGTCTTGGTATGCATAGGACCCCAGCTTGCCTTAATCTGTCCCGGAGAGTTAACCTCATTGGAATGCGAACCCAATAGGCTTTTGTTTCTAGTCTTAATTTTGAACCTCAGTAATTGTCTGAAAGTTGGGAAAGTAGTTCAGCAAAATGGAGAGCTCAGCAAATGCATCTATTAAAATCTTGGCTATGCCAACAGTGTTGCAAGTTTGTACTTAATCTACTTCCAGCAATGTGTACAATGCACAGTCAGATTTTCAATCAACAAGAATTGAGTGGAAAATATGAGAATGAAAGTGGAGTGGCTGAAAGCTATATACAACCCTTAAGCTGACTTATTAAATTCACATTTCGCTCTGCAGGTTAAATTAAATCCTATATCTCCCTGTTTGATGGGGTTTTTTTATTTACAAATGTTATTTATTTTTAAATCCCAATGGCCAAATACACAAGAAATTAAATGGTAGGATTTACGTATGAGTAAATTATTTGCATTGCTTTTATAATGCCTAACAGAGTCTATAGTGGTTTTCATTCATTTAAGTCTAAAATCCCTTGCAAAAGTCTTTTAATACCCAGAACCCAAGATTGATTTCCAAAGTGTTTTAGCTTAAGGCTCCAGGGTCAAAAGTTATATTTACAAAACTTTTTAAATACTCTGAGAAAATGCTTTGTCTCATTACTTGGCTAATTTCCTTGAAAACGTTGATTTGCAAAGTGGGCTTTTGTTTAAATGACTCCAGACCCTGGAAGTATTGTGTTAATGTGGAAGATTTTAGGAAGAATAAACTGTGTTCCAGTAAAAATACAGCAATTGAAGTTTCAACATACAATCCTCCTTTGATCCTTTGGATTTTTTGGGATTTGATGCGCAGCACTGAAAGTTGGGGTGCAATTGATATTACAACGTGCAACCATATAATTCATGTTGTTTGCAAAACCACAGCAGAGGCACAGCTGCCTCCTGGCTAAGGTGAAAGGACTGATTAGGCAATAGGAACTTTGGATCACTGAACTGCTTCTTCATGCTGGGCTTTCACAAGCTTTGGCAGACCACTAAGTGGGAGAAACTTGAAATCCTGGCTCAGCTGTTTGTGCATCAACAGTAAGGAACTGTAGCAAAGGAAAAAGAAAGTAACAAAAGTGGAAAGGGAAAGATAGTAAAGAGAAGTAGGAAGAGAGGAGTATGGATCAAAAGCTGAAAGGGAAAGAAGGTTGGAAGGTTGTGTAATTTGAAGATATCTACATAAGATCAATCAATCATTTCCTGTTATTTTCTGATAAATTAATGCTGGTGAAGCCTGACAGCATGTGATGATGATTGGATGTGTGGAGAGCATGGTTGTAAAAATGTCTCTCAGTTCCAGGGACAGTGAAGATGGAGAATACATTTTTACGGGAGCTTCCTGCATGGTGCTAGTCGAGGCATATATAATCTCCAGGGAACTCATCAGGATAGAAAGGAGGAAAATCACGAGTTGTGTGTTAGGAGGCAAAAACTCAAATATAAGGATTATATGCAAATCAGATTTCCTATGAAAAAATCATTTCCTATGCTATGAGATGCATATGTACAATATGTAGAAGCAAAATATCTACCTCAGGTATATATTATGTAGGATTAAAACTAACACAAAGTAGGCATGCAGAGGGGTCCAAAATGTGTTTTTTGTTAAGAAATGAAGTGTTAATTCTTTCAATCAAAGGTCTTGCTTTTTTCACAATGACATCAGTACAGGGAGAGGCTATTTAGTAGTCTAAGGAAATAGGCATGCCTTCAGTATGCTCTTTTATTATGGGATATCTGACACAACCATGTTAAACTCATATTACATAGAGCTGGTAAACCAAGAAATAGTTTATCATTCAGGTTGGATCAGATCATATGGCGGTAAAGCGAAGCCTGGGAATGCTTACAGTTAACTCTGCAGTTAATGTCAATCTTCCAAAATCAGTTTTATCATTTGAAATTATTTTCTGTATACTGTATGTCTCCAATATTTAGCTTGAGATACTGTACCTTTGCTATTGTAAAACTAGCTATTTAAATCCTGAGATAATACTTGAGTGAATTTGTATGATAAAAATGTACAGTAGTATTTTAACATTTACATTGTTTTGATACTGTTAGTTTCGCCAAAAGTGCTATTTAACTGTTGAATCATGACTGTATGAACCAAAGTCCTTGTTTAAATATTAGCCTTGGAGAGAAAGACATTTGATCCTTCAACCCTACTAGGTTCTTTTAATAGTCTAACATGTTCATTGATGCACCTTCTCCAAAAGATGTTTTCAGCAGCTTTTAACATTGTGGGATTAATGTATTGAAACCATTAGCTCTGAATTTGAAAATACTTAAAAAAAAAAAGTTTACATTCATCATCTGTCAATTAGTAGTTCGCTGTTAATTCTCCAGACTATATCAAATGTATCTGTAGAAGTACTGTAATGGGTTGAACTGTATTGAAATAGCAGAGTAAAAAGGCTATCTGCATAACTACAGATAGAGTGGCTAATCTCTGCCTTGCTCTCATAAGAATCTACATAAAAATTGTAGTTTGGTATTTGCTACTGACATTGTATTTGGAAAACATGAAAATATAAATGCCCATCTTCCACATCACACACTCCCTGTTACACAGAGGTACATCATCTATCATCTGGTATTGTTGTATCCTTTTAGACACAATGGGCCTGATTTTGCAAACGGGAGAAAGTTTTCAAAAACACAGATGCAAATGAGAGCATATTTTGCATGTACAATCATTGCAGTTGCATGATCAACTGCTGTAATTGTTTATTCAAATTAGGAGCCTCATTGCATCTGCGCTTTTGTGTGTAGACTTCAAAATTCAGGCCCACTAAGATATATGTATTAGGTCATGGAACACAAGATGTCAGGGTATTCATTAATATGACGTGTGCAATATGCATGTTAAATAGTTTCACATAGTATTACATCTCATAAGCATTTTAAAATGTACTTTCCTTTTTTTAAGAAACAAACACTATAGTTTAAATTCTGAGTGATCCCAAAGTATTTTTCAGGCAATATGTGTAGTATAGGGAGCCATCACTGAAATGCAGACACCTCTAAGAAGGAATTCAGCAGCCATTTGTGACAGAAACATTTCACAACAGGTTTCAGGAAAGTGAATAGATAATATTATTCATATTGTATCTGTAACAAATAGGAAAAATGGTGTATGTAGATTAGTGTAATTAGGTCATTGGATTATGGACCCAAAGTCCTACTGTCCCAACTTGAAATCCCCATGCAATGGATATTTTATATGGATCTCTGATTTGGCTGAAAAATTTGTAAAAACTGGTTAGGCAACTCCCTACTGGCTACACAGCTAAATAACCTCATGCAAGTTGATTATTCCAGGAACGGTTGGCAATAACTTATCCTTGTGAAATTTGCTCAGTAGCTGCCAGTCTTGGATAGTATGTGATTGTCAGGCTTTAGAGTATACCTTTCATACTGCATGGCTCTCTCTATAGTTCTCACTAAAGCAATGCACAGGAGACATGCTCGGTGGGTCCATGCACCACAAGTATACCTTGACTAGACTACCAGGGCAGGAGGGGTATATCAGGAGGCAGTGACTACTATAGCCCAGGGACTGCAAGAGCAACCACAGAATGACTGTACAGTTACTTAGCAACCTGGCAGCAAGATATGTTGGAAGATTCCATTTTCATATCACCTGTTTAAGGCTACTTTACTCTCACTTTGCATGGTGGGAGACAGAATTTGGCTTAGCATAACACTTGTCATTTTCATTTTTGTTAACATTATATTCTTATTTACACTTTTATCTGTGTTATTTTACCCACCAGAACCCTGAACACAACATTCCTCAGTTTTTTCAACAGATGCATTCTGGGAATTCTGTGTCTTCGTATTTTTTGTTGTTTCATTCATTTTAGGATTTTCAAGGAGACATTTTTAATCAACTAGACCCAAAAAAAGAAAAGAAAAAAGCACAGCTTATTAACGCAGCAAACCCTTCTGTGGCTCTGAATCCAGAGGAAAACAAAAAAAATGATGATAGGTTTAGAAAATCTGACCTATGAAAAAAGATTTTAAAACCTGGACATGTTTAGTCCTGAAAAAAGAAGACTTAACAAATATGTTAAGGGCTGTTATAAAGAGGATGGTGATCAATGGTATCTACTGAAGGTAGGGCAAGAAGTAATTTGCCTAATCTGCAGCAAGGAAGATTTAGGTTGTGTATTAGGGAAAACTTTCTAACTATAACAGTAGTTAAGTCAGGGTTTCTCAAATAGGGGTTGCCTCTTGTGTAGGGAAAGCCCCTGGCAGGCCGGGCCAGTGTGTTTACCTGCCCTGTCCGCAGGTCCGTCCAATCGCGGCTCCCATTGGCTGCGGATCGCTGCTCTGGGCCAGTGGGAACTGCTGAGTAAGTCCCTTGGCCTGTGCCACTTCCAGCAGCTCCCATTGGCCCGGAGCAGCGATCCATGGCCAGGGGGATCCGCGATTGGCTGGACCTACGGACGGGGCAGGTAAACACCCCGACCCGGCCCGCCATGGGCTTTTTCCTACACAAGCAGCGACCCCTGTTTGAGAAACCCTGACTTAAGTACTGGAATAGGCTTCCAAGGGAAATTGTGGAGTCCCTGTCATTGGAGGTTTTTAAAAATAGGTTAGATGAACATTGTCAGAGATGGTCTAGGTATAAATGCTCCTATCTCAGAACAGGAGGCTGGACTAGATGACCTCTCAAAGTACCTTCCAGCCCTACATTTCTATGATAAGGGGAGTTCACACTTGGAAGAGGTTGGTGGCAATACATCACCCCTGGACGTTCTGCTAGTGTGTGGCATGTGGCTATGGCTACTGACACCAAACACTGTCTATTCGGCATCTGGCCTGGCCCTGGCCTTTCCTGGCTTAGATCCACCATGGCTCTATGCCAGCCATCTCCTAGTCCAGTCAGACGTACCACTTTTTGGCAGTGCAAGTGCATAGATTCTGCCACTTGTATTGCTGGAAGTCAGGGGTGGAAGCAAAAAACAAAATACATAATGAGGCATGGTGGTTAAGGCGGTGTTATTGGCATTCAATTGGGATAAGCCACATAACTCACTTGTGGCTCAGACACATGTGCAATGTGGCTGTCCCAGACACATGCCACTAACACCACAGCATCACATCTATCCATGTCTCTGCAGTGTCTACCTTCAGTCTGCCAATGGCACCTTCTCTATAAATGTAAATTTGTCTGTCTTCTTTGCCTTAGGTGGTCCTCTGGAGACCTATACGTTTCTTTCCCTCTCCTGGTTTTCTAGGCACTCCAATTTCTACTCTTTATAAGTTATAACTGGTTGATTTAGTGAAGGTCTCTCTCTATGGAGTGGGTGCTGGCACAATGCTCTAGAGGAAGACAAAGTGAGGTTTACTTTAGTGATCCCTTAGGACCAGATTCTGACACCTGGGTCAGTCCCCTAGCTGGCAGACCATGAATATCCTTGGGGCTGTGGGACAAAGGCTGAGGCAGTAACCTGTCCTCCATCCCTGTACTTTCAAGTACGAGACTGAAATCCTGCCCTACAGTTCTTTTTTCCCTATTAGCACAACCAAGCAACACAGGGCCGGATTAGTCTCTACATTGTTCTTTAGACAATAAAGTGAGTCAAAGAGAAGTCAGATTTCAGACTTGGAGAGATCAGTAAACTCACACCAGTAAAGCAGGAAAGAATCTCCCAGGGAGTTTGAGCCACCTATGTTCTTGATTTAAAGAGAGCTGCTTTCGCTTCATTATTCCTTTTATTGATTTGAATTCACGCCATTAGTCTTATATTGATCTCAGCTGTTCACCAGGGACATTTTCACTACAGTTTTCATCTTTTTAACCAATAATTAAACACACACACACACACACCGTAACAGCAACAAGACACATAACAAACCACCAAATTAAACATTTTCTCTAGAGAGTCACTTGCAACTTGCTTCCTTGTGCAATAGGCCAAGTTCTATCACTCTTCCTTAGACTTATCGCTGGTTGCTGACACTTAGGGTACATCTGCACTGGAATAAAAGACCAACAGCATGGCTGCGAATGGCCTGGGTCAGCTGACTCGGGGTCACAGGGCTAAAAATTGCTGTGTAGACATTCAGGCTTAGGCTGGAGCCTGGGCTCTTGGACCCTCCCACCTCATGGAGTCCTAGAGCTCAGGCTCTGACCTGAGCCTGAACATCTACACTGCAGTTTTACAGCCCCACAGCCTGAGCCCCACAAGCCTGAGTCAGCTGACCCTGGCAAGCCACAGGTGTTTAATTGCTTTGTAGACATACCCTTAATAAACACACGTATAAGCATTAGAGATGGATGAACTCATGAAGAGGAAATACGAGCTCCCCTTCTCCTCCTGAGCCTCTACTTATTTTTAGATCGAAGCTCCACTTCCAAAGGCTGGAAATCTCACAGGAACATCTATTTTTACTAGATTTTCAGCCCGTTTCTGGGGACTTGGGAGATTCTGATAAACATCCAATCCAGACTCTAAGTCTTTTCAAGTTGCTCATACCTAATAATCATAATATTGGACTATTGACCTGTATTTCCTGCAAGAAGCAAGATAATATTCTAATCCCCATATTCAGTCTAGAAGTACAGGCATTTCTACCCACCTTCATTTCAGAACATACAGTAACTTTACTGACCAAACAAAACAGTTTTACTCTATGTATCTTGCATGCTCCCAACTCACCCATTTCCTTCTGCCTTCTACTGCATTTTCTTCCTAACGGGAGGAAGAGGGGTTAGTAATATAGCTGCTTCCAAAACAATGTTGTGTGCATCTATAATAATCAACATCTGTATTGCAAAGAGTCCATAAGTAACATCCTCTATTGTAGTTTTAGGGATCAAATTCTTTTGCGTCCAGATGAGACTGCACCCCCAAGCTGATTTTTTTTTCTTTAGTGCATTCAACCACTGCAGTCTGTCTGGCAACTTCATTTCAAATAATTCCCTTAAGCGGCTTGTCTCTTAGGCTGCAGATCAGCACATTGCTCTTTTTGTCACTGTTTTGGCTAACAGTGGAAGTTTAAAAAAAAAATACTGCCAGCTTCACCAGCCAAAGCCATTAATGCAGGTTTTATGAAAGTCCCATTTGTGTTTGATATACTGTGCTAATTTATTTATGATTTGTACACGTCTTCTTTGCCCCAGTCAAACAGATGTGACATAAACAGTTTCGAAGGCACATTAACACTCTTTTAATACTTGAACTATCATTTCCTTCTCTATGTATACCATCTCTATATCTATCTAGGTACTTATATAGCCCTATCCAGGGCCGGCTCCAGGCACCAGCTGAGCAAGCAGGTGCTTGGGGCAGCCAAGATCATTCAGGTTCCCCTTTCCTGAGGCAATTCAACATGTGGAGGAGCGGTTAGAGAGTCAGTGGTATTGGGACATGGAGCCTTTCACTTCTATGCCACCCATTCAAATCCAGCCTAGCTCATTAGTGCCTGAAAGTCATCGTTATGTGATAGCTAATTGGTGGCACATGTGAAATAAGTAATTTATATCATTTTAGATCCTGGTAGATAGGTATCTACATCTCGGAAAACACTGTACTAATGGGCAGCCTCAGTTGAGAGACTGTAGACTGAACAGGTACCGGAAAGAGATGGTCCCTTTAAGCATTATGGGACTGGTCCAATGCATGCTGAAATCAATGGAAAGATGACCACTGACTTCAGTAGGCTTTGGATCAGGCGCTTTGTCAGTGCTTTAGTGTCACGAATGCTGCCCACGTTGTACCTATTCTGTTGATGAATAAAGGAATTAGGGTGGGTCTTTCACCCTGACAATTTGCACTTTTCATGACCATGTACTTCACTGAACTTTAAAAATAAATGCATTAATTAAATAAATAAAACAAATTTTGGCTTGTTGTAACCTGTACAAATAATAAAAATCATCATTAAAAATATTTAGGAATTCTGCTTTTTTTAAAATTTCTTTTCAATATTGCCGATAAATAGTAAATCATAAATACACGTTTGTTCCTATTTTACTTACTCTCCGTGTCGTATCAGCACATAACTATGAAGTTCTGGCTTTGGTAATTGTTGGGGTGCTAACTGGTCATTTGGCTCATGTTCCAAAGGATCCTGAGAAGTCCTGTGTGCTTTACAGTACTGCTCAGTTCTAAAGTGGCAACTCAGCTGTAGACTTTCCTTTAGCCAGAATCTATTCTGCTAATAAAAACAGCATTCAAGCTGAACCCAATGACTCATTATTTTTTATTATTTCATTGTTTCCTCCAAAATGGAGCATTTCTCCTGCTTGGAAAAACAAAAAACAATTGGTATAATTTAAAAAAAAATGGGTTCACCAGGAATTAATTTTCATGCTCTTACTGTAAAAGTCTCTTTTGGATCAGTGTAATAAACCAATCTCACATATTTTCCACCAAAGATATTCACAATGTGTGGTTTTTTCCTGAAGAATTGCTGTGACACGGAGTATAATTTTATTAGTGCATTATATGGTTTTTCTAGACTGCACAATTCAATTTCTCCTGGTCCCATTCTCTCCAGAAAATGGCTTGAACTCTATTTCTTCAGACTGGAAAAAAAATTCAAACTGAAAAGAATTACATTAAGCTTGATGCGTGACAGTTCCAAGCCCCCTCCTTGATTGCTTTCATCAGTTCCCACCAGATTTCCAAAGAGCTATTATTGCTGTTGCCTGCATATCTTATTACAATTACCAATATATAGTATTAAAAATAGAATTTGTTTTCTTACAGTGTGTGGCGTAGCTCTAGATTGTAAATTAGTATTAAAACTCATGTTGCTTATTTAGTAGTCTCAAGATTTCCCAGTTTAGGGCTTTGCACTAAATTTTGACCTTGTGTCTCAATTTTGCAGTTTGCAGTTTTGCATATTGATACCCAATTATTTGATGACTGCTTCCTAAGAACACATCTCATTGCTAATCTTGGCATGAGCTGGGGGGTCAGGGTTCATATACTCTCCCCAGAGCACGAGGCCAATGGCTTACCTGAATCCCACCAGCCTGCCTCCAAGCCAGGTGATGCCTTCCTCCTTTTTCAGCAAGCCCTGGAGAAGGGGAAATCCTTAAAAGAGCCACTAGCCTTTTCCCTACCAGTCCAGACAAAGACTATGGCCTTTGAAGATGTGGAGGTTACATTCTCCCCCTTCGGTACATATCAGTGTATTCTATTACTTTTTATAGTGACTGGTATTGTATGTTCATATGCAGATAATTCTAATTTCTAACGCAGCAAAGCACAAGCAAGTACACTCAAAGTGAATGCTAAAAGATCACCCTTAAATTTCACCAGATAGGGTGAGTTAAATACAATGTCCTGGGCTTAACTCTGAAGTTCCTTGCTTCTGGTTTGTGTCACAGCCTTAATAGTGCATAAAAAAGGGTGGTTCGATTTATTTATTTTTATTTATTTATTTCATTTAAAAAGATAAAAATCTCCCTGATGTGTACGACAGTTGACTTTTGAGCAGTTTCACAGCACTCTCTTATCAATATAGTTGCAGACATTTGAAAAAAGCAAAGTGTGTTCTGTAAATACAGATTAAAAATATACTCCATGCATCGGTGCTGGAACAATTTTTATAGTGGGGGTCCTGAGAGCCATTGAACAAAACTGTAAACTCTGTATATGATAGAAACCACTTCAAACCAGGGGGATGCGGCAGCTCCCCCAGCACCCCTAGTTCAAGCACCTCTGACTCCACCGACACCCTCCTGAGCTTTGAGAGGGTCTCATGTAAGTATATTCTATATGTGGTATCCAAAGCCTAGTGAAGTCAATGGAAAGTCTCCCACTGACTTCAATGCACTTTGAATGAGGCTCAAATGCAGCTTGTAAGAACTATAGTATTTAACCAGCAGGCAGGAAATATGTAAGTAGAAATTACTTGTGTATTTAAACATTGTTTAAGCCTCAAATAGTTAATAGTAATAAAACTTTTTTTTAAAAGTCTGTCGGGGCTGAAACTGCAACATGCTGGGAATCTCACTGAAGGAGCTGTTGAGCACCATCAGCTGCCATTGAAATGAATAGGAGATGGGACCTCTCAGCCCCTTGATGGGCTGAAACTCAGAATCTCAAAAAGTATTTAGGGGTCAAACTGACATGGATTTCAATGGGAGTTAGGCCTCTGGATACCTTTGAGAATCTGGGTCTGAATCCTCAATGCTGACGTTCCCAAGCCACCACTGAAAGCTAACTCTGGGTGGGATTTTTTTTTCAGAAGTGCGTAAGCTTTGGCTCCTAAACAAGTTGATTCATTGACAGTAGAGAGAAGTCAACTGCGAACCTTTTTAAAAATCCCACTCTCTGTATTTTTCCCAGATGCCAACAGTGATTACACTGTATAAAAAGCTGCATGCCAAATTTAATTTTTCAAATAGCCATTTTTATTTATAGTAGTACTTTTTAAAAAAAAAGCTTCTTTAACCAGTAAGTCTATTAGGTACCTACATTAATTTATATCTGAACTGATCTTTCTGAATTTTTTCTGAATCAAAGTTCATCCCAGGGTCAGGACCTTGTGTGTCATGTTTTAGCTTGGAACACTTCTTTTTTTCAGTAAAGATATAGATTTCTGCAAAAACAGGATTCATAATATAAACATTGACACAATCTTAACTAATGAAAGACAGCAGACGGGGACTACCTCTGAGATGGAGGACTATGAACATACAATTGTTACTTATTTATCCTCCAGAGAAAAAAAGTGAAGGCATCAAATGAGGGGCTTGTACTTGAAAAATTTCAGTTCCTCTCTTCCTGTTTCTCAGTACTGCAGGGTTGATGAAACCAGATGGGTTTCAAATAAGTGGCCTTGATACTAATAACCTGAGACTGATGTGTAATTACGTTTTCAATGATTCATCTGTATAACACCCTGGGTTATTTTACATAGGCAGCATCTGGTTCACATGTGCACTGTGATTATTCTACTTTGATTGGCATCTGTAGTCTCCTAATATGGTCCCTGTTGGACAGATGTGTCGTGCTGCCTTCTTCCTTAATGTGCTTGTACAGACAAAATGTCCTTTAGAATACCATGCTGAAGCTTGCAAAAAGGAAGTTCAGTCCTTGTTTGACAATAACTGTAGTTACTGGTCACCAAGGAGTTAAAGACTCTGAAGGATCGATACTTCTTTTGCTGTTAGTGGTTTGAACTGTCATTTTAATATCCAGTTACACCTCTACCTTGATATAACGCTGTCCTTGGGAACCAAAAAATCTTACCGCGTTATAGGTGAAACCGTGTTATATTGAACTTGCTTTGATACACCGAAGTGCGCTCCTCCCCCCCCTCCCGCCGGAGCACTGCTTTACCGCATTATATTCAAATTCGTGTTATATCAGGTGGCGTTATATCGAGGTAGCGGTGTAGTACAGGTGAACTTCCATGAAGCTATCCAAATTTACACTGATGTTCCATAACTGAGATCAGAATCTGGTTCAACACATAGACCCAAGAAGATTTTGTAAGGAAAACAATCTTAATTTTGTGTTGGAATGATTTTGTAATGTTGCTTTGATTCCAAATTGGCCTGAGAAGTGATCTTCTTTCACTACCTATTTCCCACTAGGTCACCAGTTTTAATTTGGGTGAG
The DNA here is from genome assembly GCF_020497125.1 of Mauremys mutica. Taxonomy (NCBI): domain Eukaryota; kingdom Metazoa; phylum Chordata; order Testudines; family Geoemydidae; genus Mauremys; species Mauremys mutica. Next base: position 50,130,164 of record NC_059077.1, read on the forward strand.
GTCATGGTGACCAAAATCACTGATGTTTGTTTGGTGTCCTGTGTAAAATAAGTGTGACAGGTATCTGAATCCTGGAACACAAAAGAGACATCAAACACTGAATGGGCATGGAGACCAAACTGCCTGCTCATCTCTACTGTGACCTCTCCAGTCAGGATTGATGCACATTGGCACTGCAGTTTGAAGAAGCTCCGGCTGCTGCCATCTGTGGCATCCATTCTCTCTGCAGTCTAGCCCTGAGGCCCATCAATCCAGCACTATTTATGATCGCTAAATTCACTGAAAAAATCAATAATAGGAACATTCATAATTAAAAAAGAAAGTTGATTGCAACATGCAGCACTTATCAACTCATGTCTTGTAAATCAATTACTTTATGTAGATATATTATCTGCAATATGCCCAAAATTGTCAATCCAGGATACTTAAAGCCATCTTTAAACAGTGACATAAAAGGATTTTCAGAGATATTTTTAGGGCTCTTAAACTTTAATTTCCTTGAAGCCTTTAAAGAAAATCTAACTATATATATATATACTTTCGTGGGCTGTTGCTTCTGTATAATTACACAATGATTTTATTTACAAATGGATTAGAAAATGTGCATTAGCAAGGCTTACGGCTCACCCTTTGGAAGTTGAAGTTGTCCCTCTTCTAAGAGTTGGCTCTGTGTAGCTTCTCTTTTAAAAACATCAAAATCTCAGAGTGCCAGCATGGAGTCGGATGTGGTTTTGGCCAGCTCCCGTGCTATAGTTCCCTCCATTTGATCTTTTGGGACAGATCCTTAGCTGGCATAACTGCATTGTAATCAATTGGGCTATGTTGATTTATACCACTTGAGCATCTAATGCTGTTTCTATATAACTAAAGGTTTTGGGGGAATACCTGCATTGAAAAGAGGGGTGTGTGAGAGAGAGAGAGAGAGGGCTGGACCATTTAAAAAGAAGTAATAGAGAAGCTAGTTAGGAGAAATCTGTTATATATTATGTGAAATTCATGAAAGAAGTACAATGGCCCTGGTTAGTTGAGGTTTTGTTGTTTATGGAGACAGTACAATCCTTCCTAAAATTCCTAGGGTCCGGCACTCTGTGCAGCATCCAGCCAGGCAATGATGACCCAGTTCTTTGGTCTTTTGTTAAACTTTTTTGTTAAATGGTCATTGCTGATTTGGAGCTGTCTTCCCTGCTGCAAGCACAGGGAACAAGACTGGCCTGAGGGCCAATTAGAGTTTTGGAGTGGATAGAGAAGTGAATCATTCTGAAGAGAATGGAGATTTTTTTGTGTGTGGTCCTTTTGACCTGTAGAATAGTATGTCTTATAAATAATTGTTGTACAGCACTGGGAACTCCAGAGAGTTGCTCTTCTACATGCAAATAAATGAAAATCCGTTGCGGTGAGTCCATTCCTCAATGGGCATTTTAGTATGTCTACTTTTTAAAAGGAAAGATGTTAGAACCTCTTGCAAAGTGTCAAAAGTGCTAAGAACAAGAAGGTTCTAAGAAGAGTGCCCTATGATAATTAACAGGGTAAATACACTCAGCTGGATTCTCAACCCCGCTTCCATCCCCTTTGCATCACCTGAGCAGCGTGAAGGGGACGTGATCCATTGGCAGCTGATGTAGGAGGTGGAAGAGATTTCTGAACTGGTGCAGGGCTGGTAGAGATGGCTCCTTCCCTCTTCCTACCCCTCTTCCCTATCCTTCCCTCTTCCTACCCCTGGCTTAGGTGGCATGTCAAGAAAAGGTGGCAATATGATGGGACAAAGCCATCATCTTATTATAGCAGCTATAGCAGCTATTTACTCCATTCTCTCATCCACCACCCACTGGCTGCATTGTATCAATTTTACATTTTTCCATGGATGTAATTTATTTTTCAGTGGGAGTGTGGTGTCTTGACCCTCCTCCCCCTACATATCTCCAGTGCTGCCATTTTATCACATTTAACTTCTGAAATTTACATAAGGATGTCAGTCTCCCTAGGAATGATCATACACATTTCAGGATTAATCAAAGGTCTGATCTGCCCACTATAGAAAAAATGAATTCTGTAGCTGAAGACAGGGCAGGAAGAGCATGGGTGAGTTTGAGTAGGGAGAGATGATGTACAGTTCTGTTGGATGCCAAAAGAATTCTAGGTGGAATTCAGACCCAGTACAAAAACCGTGCTGTATGTTATATCAGTTCTGTTTCCAGGTTTATTCAGAATGCACTGCTGCTTTCTGCATCCAGGTGAATGGTGTTGGTGAAAAATGTGTTTATAAGTTATATTGGTGTACTGTACTGACAACTCCATTGGATGTTGTGAAGGCCAAAAGTATAGCTGGGTTCAGAAAAGAATTAGCTTAGTTCATGGTCCACCAATGGCTATTAGCCAAGATGGTCAGGAACATAACCTGATGCTCTGTGTCTCCCTAATTTTTGACTGCCAGAAGCTGAGACTGGACAATAGGGGACTGATCACTCACAATTGCCCTGTTCTGTTCATTCCCTCTGAAGCATCTGTCATTTGCCAGTGTCAGAAGACAGAATGCTGGGCTTGATGGGCCACTGGTCTGACTACTATGGCCATTCTTATGTTCTTAACTCAAACCTTATGAGAAGGTTTATTTAACCTAGGAACAGGTTTCGGACAGATGCCAGTTATGTGTGTATAAAGTGCCTTTTTTTCTTTTGATTTTGTTTTTTTAAAGAATCTTGTAGTTCAGCTCAGTGTTTGTGGGTTTACATCCTTCTGACAGCAGGTTTATTTTGAGGTACCCATTACTTTGTTTAATAAATATAGGGTTACCCTGCTCTGTTAGTACGAGGTGACCTTATATCAGAGAAACACTGGTCTTCTGCTCTTAAAAGTGAATTTATTTTCATTTTTTTAATTATTATTTATAAAGTATTAACTGTAAGTTAAGTACTGTAGAGGAAAGTGCGAAGACATGATTTCTATCCAAAGAGTTAGTCTAAGGCTTCGATCCAAGAAGGCATTTAAGCACATGTTTAACTTTAAGCATGTGCTTAGTTCCCATGGAAGTCAATGGGATTTAAACACGCACTTAAATGCTTTCCTGAGTTAAGGATTCGATAGTACAAACAAAAATCGAAAAGATTGAGGCCTGGAAGAAGAAATGCAGTTTCAAGGCTAGATTTCAAAACTAGTCCTTATTACTGGATTTCCTGCAGCTTTGGGAGCTTTATTTCTCTGATTGTACTGGGCAAGAAGCGATGAAAACCAGAATTTATTTAAAAACTTTTCCTGGTGGGTGGTTAGTGCTCATGACCCCCGGTTGTGTTGACACTGTGTAGCGCACAACATGGGCCTGATAGTGAGTGGTCATTGAGCAGGTGTTTGGGAGCGGATAGGCATGCAGTGAACCTTCCCTTTACCACACACAGCTGGGCATGGGCTGTTCCCAATAGCAGTCCTGACTCTCTCTGCTCTGGGGAGTGCAGGGACTCCTGTTTCCCACCCCAGATCAGGACACCAAAATCAGGGGTGGGCAAGAGGCTGTGTCATGGCCCGATCCTGTGGAGTAGGGCTGGCACAATGAGGGCAGCAATCAGGGGCAGCTCCAGGCCCCAGCACGCCAAGCATGTGCTTGGGGCGGCATGCCGTGGGGGGCGCTCTGCCGGTTGCCGGGAGGGCGGCAGGCAGCTCCAGTGGACCCCCCGCAGGCATGCCTGTGGAGGGTCCGCTGGTCCCGCGGCTTCGGTGGAGCATCCGCAGGCACGCCTGTGGGAGGTCCACCAGAGCCGCGGGACCAGCGGAGCCTCCGCAAGCACGTCTGCAGGAGGTCCACCGGAGCCACGGGACTGGCGACTGGCACAGTGCCCCCCGCGGCGTGCCGCCGTGCTTGGGGCAACGAAATAGCTAGAGCCGCCCCTGGCAGCAATCTATTTCATCCACCACTATGGAACAGACTGGCCACCCTCAGTGTGCATGGAGGAGTACTCAGTCACAGTCCTGCGGCACTTCTCCGGGAACACTGAAGCTCTGTTTTGTCCCTTCACAGGCCTAGCCCCATGTGAATAATGACATTTCAGCAGCAAAACAGAAATTAATTTCAATCTGAAGTTATCTGTGCCAGTAAGGAGCTGGACTGTGATAAAGAGGCATTAAATACCTACAGTAAAGGATACTTCAGTACCGAATCCAGGTAGTGATCTATTCAGTAGCAAGGGTTAGCTAGTTTCTCACTGCTGCACAATTCAATAGCACACCACACTGACCTTCCTGGGGACAGCTGAGCTTGCTCTGACAGGGTTATGGAGTGGATTTGTGCATGCTCTAGACTGGCTTGGAGGGGCTGGAGGTCTCCTATAAATGTGGTCCCTGTCCACTATTGAACCCCTACCTAAGTCCAAAGCAGAGCCTATGTATCCTGGTCCTCTTTCACTGCTCTGGAAGCATGAAGACAGACAGCCCCATCAGGGTGCTGAAATTTGCTCTGTTTCCTCTATCCTCCTCAAACTGGCCTCAGTTCTTTAGCTTTGAGGTCCTGCATGTACTTCCTGGTTCTCAGCTAGAAGCTTCATCTTTGGGCCGTGTGGACCTTTTAAGTGTCTTCACGGCTGATTGTGAATTGGCCAGACCGAAATCTAGCAACTGGTATTGTGCCTATTCATAGTCTCCCTGGCATCATCTCTCAGTGCCCAGTGAGGCAGGGTCATACACTCCGCCCTTGAGCAAGGCAAATAGTTGGGCAGTGCACAGAAGCTACAGGGTTGCTCAAGGGGATTGTGTCTGCCCCATCTCAGAATTTCGAGGTGCTGTGTCTGGCCAGGCTGAACAGCTCCTTCTCTATGTCCCAGAGGAATCTTAGGCCAGAATTTGGCCTTTACTATAGTATATAAATGTAAATGTGATTAAACCAACTACAGGACCAATCATATAAAATGAATTTTAAAGTTTAAACTGATGAATTTATAATTCAATGGTTTTATAAAAGCTCTTAATTCCTAAGAAAACTACAGTTTTCCTGCGGTTATGACTTTTGTGGTTATGACTTAGGAATTGGATTCTTAATTTTTCCCTCTGAAGACAGTGGCTGCTAATATATTTCTCAAACTAGGTGTGTGGTCTAATTTATTTCAATAAAAACAATTTTAAGTAGAAATGAACCACAGAAATGTATGCTACTTGTCTCAAACAAACATGATTTCATTTTTTTATTTGTTACATCTATTTCTTAGTTTTTAAAGCAAGCATTTATTAGTAAGCAATCATAAGTGTGTTTGATCAAATAAAAGATCCATCACTATGTTTATTTTACCCCCTAGGATATTTATTAATTTGTAGTTTATACCGAGTAAGGACCAGTGAAATCATTGGGAATTTTGCCATCAAGCAAGATCCGGTCTTTTTAAAAAGCATTGACGTTGTTTATTTAGGTGAAGTGTTGTCTAAACAGCAATTAATAAAGCTTGTGTATAGAGTTCTTAGGGTCCCTAACACATTTATAATGTTTTCAGATTAAATTATGAAATAACTTCTTATGAATGTTATATGAACCAATCTTGACAAGAATTAAGAGGTATATGAATGTCATATTAGTGTAATGGATGTGCCAGTTAACTGCTGCAGCAACCAGTAAATCTGTTTTCATCATTTTCAAGTGATTCCTAACTCATCCTGCCCCTTTTACAAGGATAGTTTTAGAAAGTTCATTCTATGTGCATAATTTAAATGTAGCTCCTGCACTGATAGTTTACCTTTTCATGGAACAAAGAGTGTCTCGTGCAAGGGCTTGCCTTAAATTTTGTTTGTTGGGAAACTTCCAGATTTATCATACTCTCCATAGTGGTTATGATGAATGCAGGTGCAGTCTGGCTTGCAGCCAAAGGTTGAGGCTGATTAAGAGATATTGATTCCCTGTCTGAACATTAGATTTGTGGTTTCTGCCTTGAATATATCATTCATTAACCATGTAATTCAACAAGTTCATAATAATCTGTTCTGCTGACCTTAGCTGGGACTACATGGGATATTTTCTCATTGCACTAAGTATGGGATGACGTGCAGATGCACTCCGCACAGGAAGTGCTCCAGGAGGGAGATGGATAATTCTTTGTGGTGGGAGTATTTTGCTACAGCCATTTCTTGAGCAAAGCATACTCTACACTTTCCCATGCCATCACATCTCTGCTGGCTAGTGTGCTGGGGGTATGGAGAACTCTCACCTGTGTAGCTGTATTGGAATTGGACACAATCTGAACGCTGGTGCTCAGTGAACCCACAACAACATTTGGATTGTCCACTGGGAAAAAACTGGTTATAATGGACACACATACCTGCAGTTTAAATTAAATTTGCTAGTGATTTGTCTCTACTAAGAGTTACTGTTACCTTGATGTTACAGTGGATGTGTTACAAATGGTAAGGTAGCTAGATATAGGGGTATTCTCTGCTCACACCAGTGTATCTCAGTGGAGTTACTCCTGATTTACACTGGTGTGAATGAAAGGAAAGCTAAGTCAAGCATTTAAAATGTCATTTTAAAGTTGCACTGAAATAGAGATTATCCACGATTAAATGAAACATCTTGATATGTTTCCTATACCCCAAATAAACTTTTTTGCTTTGTTAAGCAGAAATCAATTATTTGGCTTTCAATGTCTTATTTAAAACTTAAATGTCATATGACTTAACTAATACATTCATCATTCTACCATTTCCAGAAAGGGGCTTTTTCCAACTTTGTTCGTTCATCCTTTCCCTGAGCCGATGAAATTACATCCAAGACTACTGAACTCTGTAGAATTAATGTTCAGTTTCTTTACTGACACATGTTGAAGGGAGAGCTCACCAACGGTAATTTCTGAGGCTGGTGGTTTCAACCAGTAAGTTTCTCAGGACTCCAGGAGAGGGTTTCTCACTTTATAAGGTCAATTGGAAATTTATGGCTTAATTTTCACTTTCCTTCCAGGAAGAAATGCCAGAACAGACAAAATCTGGAAAATGACTGCTTGGAAGTGTGCTGAAATCATTAGTGCTGCCAAAACCTAAACCGGGTTCTTGAGAGATTTTCTTTACATTAAAAAAAAATTGTAATGACTGCCTTATACCTTATAATCCTTGGAACCCATACCAGAGAGAACAGTTGATCATATTTAAGTCACATGTGAACTCCACTTTATCTACTTTGCACTTTTAAATTCAGCTATGAAAAAAAAGTCCTATGAATAGCACTCTAGATGCATTTATTTATTAAGATGTTTTCACCTCCCCTCATTATATTGTCTTTGTTTTCTTGTCACTTTTGTTCTCTCTTTTTAGTGAATAGCCCCAGGCAATCAATATGATGCCTCTGTTTTCTTTAACTAAGAACTTACACTAAGGGGAGATTCTGTCATTGTAGGCTGAGGATCTTAGACATAGCCAAAAGGGCTGGATGGCTTTCACCTATGCCTTTACTCTAAACTCCTTTCCTAATGCTCCTTCCTAGTTTTTTCCAGATGGGACCATCTATGAAGCCACCATTAATACCAATAAGACATGAGACTGTTGATAAATCAAAGAATCAGTTTGCCTCTTGGCACTAAATGTTGCCTCTGTAACACAAATTTTGCTCCTAACTTTTGTTCTGTTAGATGCAATGTGGCTATATTTTTACTGTTTGAGATTTCAAACCTTTGTTTAAACTTTAATATTAAAACGAATACTAATTTTCTGTTTGTGGGCTACTACTGCCACCTACTTTTTATGATGACTCCAAAGAAAGTATATATTAAATCAAATTTTCCTCTAACGTTATTTATTTATGATGCTATTAATAGGCCATTCTTTGTCAATCAATAAAAAATAAAATGGTGTGCAAAACTGTTAATGAATCATCACAAACAAACAAAGAAAAGGCATCCCCAAACCTTTGAAATTGAAAATTTCAGCCCCACTCTGAGATGCAACCCCACATCTTTAAGACTGGGGAAGACATCTCCTCTCTTAGCAAAATGTTACCTTCTGACATTAAGTAGTTATGAAAATAACCTAAGGAAAAGCTGAGGCCATCAGGATTCAAGGACACAAGTACATCTCCAAAATTGAGTACGTTTTCTAGGAAAACATTTTAAACTTACTGCAATATTTATTGCTTCAAATCTCATGTTAGAAGCCAGAACAAAACCATCAATAGAAGTGTGAACATACCCTGGTGGGTGGATAAACCAACATAGCTAAGTACAAGTACTTTGCATGTTCCCAGCATATGCAAATGATATGTTAAGATTAGCAGTTGTGCCAATTTGGCTGCCTTTGACCTGATTTTATTCCAGTGCAAGTAAAAATATTTAATTCCTTGCCACTGGAAAGCTCTTTTGAATAATGGCATTTGCAGCAGTCACACAAAAATGTTTTTCTATTTCAACCTCCTTCAGATCTTACAAAATGAAATTGGCTGAGTGCTCCATCAGGAATTGTGTTGCAGGGATCTCCTGTGGGGGGGTCTGTGTGAACAAAGGAATAGTTAAGTCACTTCAAATAAATGGCATTTATTGACTCCCATTGCATAGAAGAAAATGCTTTTATCACCAGGTTATACAATGCCATTGTACCACACTGCTATGCAGTGTTGTGCTAGTATATCAAGTAGTGTAGTGCATCTGTATCTTCTTTCTTGTGGCTCATCCTCAGCTGTGGAAAGAAATATCCAGTAATTCATCTACTTTCTTCCCAATTGTGGGTTCAAACCTCGGCAGAGCTCCGGTGACGTTAATAGAGCTCTGCTGATTTACACCTGCTGCAAATCTGGCCTCCTGTTTGAATGTAATGTCAGGAAATATGAAATTATCTCATTGAGTTAGCTGTTTTCCAGCTGCATTAATGGAGTTTAAGTTTCCCAAAAGGCAAGTCTTCAATAAGTGATCCAACACTCTCTTTGAAACTTGGGGAAATTAAGGGTACGTCTACACTACAAGACTATTTCGAATCTACTTAACTCGAATTTGTGGAATCGACCTTATGAAGTCGAATTTGTGTATCCACACTAAATACACTAATTCGACTGTCTGAGTCCACAGTAACGGGGCCAGCGTCGACTTTGGAAGCGGTGCACTGTGGGAAGCTATCCCACAGTTCCCGCAGTCCCCGCTGCCCATTGGAATGCTGGGTAGAGCCCCCAATGCCTGCTGGGGGAAAAATGTGTCGAGGGTGGTTTTGGGTAACTGTCATCATTCAACCGTCACTCCCGCCCTCTCTCCTTGAAAGCGCCGGCGGGAAATCTGTTCGCGCCCTTCTCTGGTCGGTTACAGCTCGGACGCCACAGCACTGCGAGCATGGAGCCCGCTGCGATCATCGCTGCACTTATGGCCGTTGTCAACTCCTCGCACCTTATCGTCCACCTCTTCCACAGTCAGCTGCTGAGAAATCGGGCGAGGAGGCTCCGGCAGCGCGGTGAGGACAGGAAGTCACAGAGTGGCGCAGACCTCTCACAAAGCAGGGTACGCCACGCAGTGGAGATCATGGTGGCAATGGGTCAAGTTCATGGTGTGGAACGGCGATTCTGGGCCCGGGAAACAAGCACGGACTGGTGGGACCGCATAGTGCTGCAGGTCTGGGATGAATCACAGTGGCTGCGAAACTTCAGGATGCGTAAGGGCACTTTCCTTGAACTTTGTGACTTGCTGTCCCCTGCCCTGAAGCGCCAGGACACCCGGATGCGAGCAGCCCTGAGTGTGCAGAAGCGAGTGGCCATAGCCCTCTGGAAACTTGCAACGCCAGACAGCTACCGGTCAGTAGCGAACCACTTTGGCGTGGGCAAATCTACCGTAGGGCTTGCTGTGATTCAAGTAGCCCACGCAATCGTTGAGCAACTGCTCTCAAAGGAAACTCTAGGAAACGTCCAGGTCGTCAGAGATGGCTTCGCCACGATGGGATTCTGAAACTGCGGTTGGGCTATAGATGGGACTCACATCCCTATCCTGGGACCAGCCCACCAGGCCAGCCATTACATTAACCGAAAGGGCTACTTTTCTATGGTGCTGCAAGCACTGGTGGACCATAGGGGACGTTTTACCAACATCTACGTCGGGTGGCCGGGCAAGGTTCATGACGCGCATGTGTTCAGGAACTCTGATCTGTTTAAACGTCTCCAGGCAGGTATTTTCTTCCCAGACCACAAAATAACGGTTGGGGATGTGCAGATGCCTACAGTGATCCTCGGGGACCCAGCCTACCCGCTAATGCCCTGGCTCATGAAGCCCTATACAGGCGCCTTGGACAGTGAGAAGGAGCTCTTCAACTACAGGCTGAGCAAGTGCAGAATGGCGGTGGAGTGTGCTTTCGGACATCTCAAGGGGAGATGGCGGAGCTTACTGACTCGCTTGGACCTCAGCGAAAAAAATATCCCCGTTGTTATTGCTGCTTGCTGTGTGCTCCACAATCTCTGTGAGAGCAAGGGGGAGACCTTTATGGCGGGATGGGAGGTTGAGGCAAATCGCCTGGCTGCTGATTACGCTCAGCCAGACAGCCGTGCCGATAGAAGATCCCAGCGGGAAGCGCTGTGCATCCAGGAGGCTTTGAAAGCTAGGTTCCTCGGAGAGCAGGGTAACCTATGACTGTCCACTTGATTTACAGAGAAGCTGAACCTGAGCCTGTTTCAGTGACTGTTGACTTCGATCTGCGGTTACATACCCCGTTTTCCAGGTTTCCCCCCTTCCAACACACGTTTTAAAATAAATTTAATGGAACACTGATTATTAACAAAGTTTTCTTTAATTATGAATTCCTGTTCTAGGGTTGAAACATGGACGCAGACTGTGGTGGGTACGGTGTGCACTGATGTACAGACCGCTTCTACACTAGAGGAATGACAGGCTCCTGCTCCTACAGCGGTCTCTGGGGGGAGGACGGTTGCAGGTGGGTGTGCAGGAAGGGGTGGGTTTGCAGGAAGGGGTGAGGGGTGCCGTCTTTGGGACAGAGTTTGGATGCAGGCTCTGGGCTGGGGGTTGGGGCGTAGGAAGGGGTGAGGGGTGTGTGGGAAGGGTGAGTATGTGTCCGTGGATGAGGGCTCTTGCTGGGGCTTAGGGCATCGGAGAGGCTCATGGCTAGGGTGGAAGGGCATGGTAAGGGCAGCCTGCCTTGCCATTTGTGGATGCCAGGCGCTAGGACCCTGGGGCAGCATACACCTCACAGACTGACCCGGGACAGCATACACCTCCCAGACTGACCCTGGTGCCTAGTGACTGCAGCCTGTGTGTGTCCTGCTGTTGATCCTGCCCCCAAGTCTGTACCCTGGTAATGGAGGCTGTCCTATGCAATTAAAAAACCCCTCCCCCCCTTCACACAAAATCTTCTGACAAGAAAAACGTGATGGGAACAGTGAATAACTACAAACTACTTTTAATACTCAACTACACAGTGGGGGGATGAAACTTGGATTTTGGACTGGGTGATCCAGGAAGGGAAGCACTTCTCAAAATTTATGGCATGAGAGCTGTGTGGTACATGAGCGCTCTGCTGAGGTGCAGTGACAGTTTTCACGGCCCCTAGCGCCCCTCCTTCTTGTTATTTTGGGTGAGGGGGGGACAGGACTTTGTGGCAGGGGATGGTGGTTGCAGATACAGTGCAGGGGGGCTCTCTCCTCCTGCCTGCGGTCCTGCAGAACATCTACAAGGCGCCGGAGCGTGTCCGTTTGCTCCCTCATTAGCCCAAGCAGCGTTTGAGTCGCCTGCTGGTCTTCCTGCCGCCACCTGTCCTCCCGTTCGCTGTGTGAGCGCTGGTGCTGACATAGGGTCTCCCTCCACTGTCTCTGCTCGGCCGCCTCGGCTCTGGAGCAGGCCATCAGTTCCGAGAACATGTCGTCCCTAGTCTTTTTCTTTCGCCGCCTAATCTGCGCCAGCCTCTGTGAGGGGGAAGCCGGGGCAGTTCGTGAAAGAGCCGCAGCTGTGTGATGGGAAAAAGGAAGTGATTTCCTTGAAAAGATACATGTTTGCGAACACTGAACACAGTCTACTCAGTTTCTGTGAACAAGACCATACAGGGCACCTAGTCTCACGAGCTCTCAGGACAAGTTCGAGATTTCGGAATACGCTTTCATTGGCTGCGGTCTTGCACAGGAGATCGGACAAGCGGGGCGGTACAGCTGAATCCGTGTAGCAGCCAGGCCTGGTAAGCCCTACACTATAGGCTGCTTAACAGTTAATGGATAGCTGTGCCCTCCCGCTGAAGGCAATCTGGAAAGCATAAAGTCTGACCCTGTTCCAGCCCCTCGCGGCTGTGCCCGGGAAAGATCACTGTATGCTTTTCCTCTGCGGCCTCCAACACGTGGCTGTTAAACGAAGGTCATTGCTATGCAAAGTAAAAGTCAAGCATTCACAATAGTAACAGTACACTAATTGCCCTAATTAGATGCAGCAGTCGCCGAACGAGATTACCCTGAGGCGGGTCACTCGGAGAGAGAGAGAGAGGATGCTGCTAGAATCCCTGCACAGACCAGGACCGTATGCTGCCATGCTGGTGGAGGCAATGATTCCGCTGTACGTTAGGATGGCCTGGCGCGGAAGAGTGTGCTTCCACGGAGCACCAAATAAGGCACCTCTCCCCAGGAACCTCCTGCGGAGGCTTTTCTAGCTCCTCTACGAGAGCTTCGTGGAAGTGTCCCAAGAGGATTTCTGTTCCATCCCTATATGTGTGGACCTTTTTATATAGTTTTATATGGAAAAGTTTTTATATAGTTTTTATACAGTTTTTATTCCTGTTTTTTAAAAAATAAATGTTTCCATGTTTATAGCACTTACCGAATGATCCTTCCCCTGATTCTGAGTCCGGGTTAACGGCCAGGGAGGGTTGGTAGGGGATCTCTGTGAGGGTGATGAAGAAATCCTGGCTGTCGGGGAAAGCGGTATTGTAAGCGCTGTCGCCTGCGTCGTCCTCCACAAACCCTTCCTCATCTTACCCATCGGCGAACATCGCCGAGGAACTGCCCGTCGACACTATCCCATCCTCAGAGTCCACGGTCACTGGTGGGGCAGTGGTGGCAGACCCACCTAGAATGGCATGCAGTGCCTCGTAGAAGCGGCATGTCTGGGGCTGGGCTCCGGAGCGTCCGTTTGCCGCTCTGACTTTTTGGTAGCCTTGTCTCAGGTCCTTGATTTTCACGCGGCACTGCGTTGTATCCCGGCTGTATCCTCTGAGTGCCATGGCTTTGGAGACCTTCTCGTAGGTCTTTGCATTCCGTTTGTTGGAGCGCAGCTCCGAAAGCACAGACTCCTCGCCCCACACAGCGATCAGATCCAGGACTTCCCGGTCTGTCCATGCTGGGGACCTCTTTCTATTCTGGGATTGCATGGACTCCTCTGCTGGAGAGCTCTGCATCATTGAAGGTGCTGCTGAGCTCGCCCCGATGTCCAACCAGGACATCAGATTCAAAGTGCCCAGACAGGAAAAGGAATTCGAATTTTCCCGGGTCGTTTCCTGTGTGGCTGGTCAGAGAATCCAAGCTTGGACTGCTGTCCAGAGCATCAACAGAGTGGTGCACTGTGGGATAGCTCCCGGAGCTACTAAGTTCGATTTGCACATAGCCTAATTCGAGATAGCCATGTCGAATTTAGCGCTACTCCCCTCGTCGGGGTGGAGTACCGAATTCGAACTAAAGAGCCCTCTAGGTCTAATTAAACGGCTTCCTGGTGTGGACGGTTGAGCGGTTAATTCGAATTAATGCTGCTAAATTCGATTTAAAGTCCTAGTGTAGACCAGGCCTAAGGCCCAGATCCTGCAATCTGCACCACACAGGAGAACTCCTGTGCCTAGTGCAGGACCCAGTGATTTCAGTGGGACTCTATGTAAACATAAGGGTCCCCAATTGCCTAAGGTTGTAAATATAGTCCCTAATCCCTGCATAAATCCAGGACTATACTGAAATTTGACTTAGTTGCTCTTTGCAATGTTGTTGTAGTTGCAATGTTGGTCCCAGGGTATTAGAAAGTCAAGCTGGGTGAGGTTATATCTTTCATTGGACCAACTTTTGTTCATGAGAGAGACAAGCCTTCGAGAAACACAGAGCTCTTCTTTGGGTATAGGAAATGTCCTCAGAGTGTCACAGCTAAATACAATATGGAACAGATTGTTTAGCATCAGTAGTTACATATATTTCAAGTGATCATTCAAGATGAAGTGGCTAGATAACATCTACGCAGTCACAGGAAGAAAAAAAAGAGGGGAGGGAGGAGACAGTCAGTGGGTTATAAATTGTTGTAATAAGCCATAAATCCAGTGTCTCTAAGTCCTTTATTTTTTGTGTCTAGCAAAGTTATGAATTTAAGCTCCCAGGCTCGTCTTTTGAAGGTGTTGTACAGGTTTCCTTTGAGGATGAGGACTGACAGTTCAAATATAGAGTGATCATTTTGTTCACCCACAGGTGATATGGTGTTTTTGTCTTTTATTAATTTTCTATGTGAGTTCATTCGGGAGTGTAATGATTGTCTCATTTCACCCACATAGTTGTTATTAGGGCATTCACTGCATTGGATGAGTTGCCCTTTGTCAGAATCTCTCCCTGGCTTGATTTCAGAAGAAACCAATCCATGTTATTGCTCAGATTTTTGAATTACACACCTTCAATTGTATTATTGGGCAGGCTATCCTTCACTATTATTTCCATTTTGGTCAGATTGAGGCAGGACCAGTCCTTATTTTGTGCCCTGCACAGCACAGAGCATACTGCAGGCACTTAAAAAATCTCAGTGCATATATGAATCACATAGTTTTAAAGCCAAAATTCAGTTTTGCATATGAGTCTTACTTATAAGAAAAGTATTTCCTCTGTATGTCTAATGCTTTCAGTTTACAAACTTCACACACCTGGTATTATCATTTCAGCAGTTTAACTGTTGTTACAAAAACACAGAGGCATCAGTAGCACCATTAAATTAAAATTAATCAGTAGCCAGGTTCTTCATCTCATGACCTATTTTGTTTAATCTAATTTGTACCACTTTTTGTTGTTGTTGTTGTTGTTGAATGTAAAGATTTCTGCAAGGGATTTATAAGTCTGATTTTAAGTTTAATGTCTAAAACAATTAGTTTATATATGGAGCATACAATTATTGTTGAAGTTAACACTGAAGGCCTATTTTCAAGCTTGTAGTTTTTAATTAATTTTTAAAGTAGATATGAGTAGTGGATAGCTAGGGATTCAGACTCAACATGTATGCAGTCCTGTACTGGACTTAGTGGTATAATAGTTTAAACCAACCCAGTGATGAAAGGACAGTGCATTTTCAACAGGCAAACTTGGATATCACAGCATACATAAAGAAGAATAAAACACTAATTGGATGACTGCTAATGAACAACTGGTATCTGAATAAATCTGACTGCTTAATCCTACTGGCCAGAGATTATGGGCTATAGGCCTAATTCAGGTGCCCTTCCTCTACAATTAGTTCCACTGACTTCTGTTGAAACACAGCTCTGCCTGTCCTTCACCACATATGACCAGATGACTACCATCAGGATAATCTAATGCTTGGATGAGGTCAGCTCATGGATGAAGAATAGCTGGTTGAAGCTAAATCTGAGCAAGACAGATGTGATGCTGGTGGGTAAAGGAAAGTATTTTGAAGAATTTTCAGCCATGGATTAGTCTCCTTTGGTTGAAGATTACACACCCACAATTTGTTGAGTCAGTCTGTAATTTAGGAGTGCTCTTGGATTTCTTGCTGACATTAAGCTCTCACATAGCAGCATTTAATGCTTTATGCCATCTTCAGTTGGCTAGAAGACTTCATCCCATCCTGGCAGATGATGATTTGGCCTCAGTTATACAGACTTTTGTCACCTCCTGTCTTGACTATAGCAATAAAATATACCTGGGCATGAAGCCACCAGCATTTAGGAAACTCCAAGTACAGAACTCTTCAGCTTGTCTCCTCAGCAACATTAGCTACCACAAGCACATCAAACCTGTCCTCTCTCTCTGTGCTGATTTCCCATGGAATATCGAGTTCAAGATTTTGGTCCTTATCTTCAAAGCACTCAATAACCTGGGCCCAGTTTATCTAAAGGTTTTCCTGAAATTCTGGGATGAAGACTGTGGTCAGTAATTCTGTTCCTTAGGCACAATGGAACTTTCTACCGTAAGGGTAAAACTCATCTGTGTGGGAGACAGAACTTTCCCAGGAAGCTTGTCTGAGGCTGAGAATAAACTCCCACAGCAACTAAGAACATTCACAAACCACACCACTTTCCATTGGAAATGCAAAGTGCAATTCTTCGAGCTTGTCTTCTCTAACATAAAGGCAGAGTAGTGTGTACATTTAAAAACAAACAAACAAAAACACCACTAAAACAAAACACTACATTGCACACACAATTGTCCCCCAGGAGAAGTTGAGAGAGAATGAACCACAGATGTCAGTTACATCACTTAATGCACTAATCAGAGGTGCTGAGATACTATGATGATGAGGGCAGTATAAGAAGCTATGTAGAACAGAACAATGTAAGAGTATGAGAATCTGGTCCTAAATTTTCCGCTAGTGCTCCATGTGCCTTCCACCTGTGCATGAGCCAAATGTCCATGAACACACATGCACCCATGGATCACAAGTGTAGCCACCTGTATACTAACATAAAACTTCAAACATGGAATGCACATGAGTAGAGGTCAGGGTCTAAAAGTTATGCCTAAATGCCAAAATTTTGGACAACAGGCAAAATTCAAACATTAGGGAATGAGAAGGGAGCAATTCACTCTGCATCGTTCTGTGTGATAGCAGGAATGGCTATCGATAGACCTATCATGAAACCGACATAAATACTGCACAGCTGCTTCTACATTTCTTTCCTTTCTTGACTCTTATCAAATTCTTCATTTTGGCTCTGCAGGTGGAGTTGTAATTTTCAGTGTCCTTAGTGTCATGACAAATTAAACAGAAATGCAACTTGAGATTAAATAATTATAAGATTATATTTCATCAGCTTGTTTTGCCAATGACATCGCAGCAAGTAACTAGTATGTCTTACAAAGGACACATTCAAAGAATGTATTCATCCTATGCTGAGTCTTAACAAAAAGTCTTAGAATAGACTATTAAAGGATTAACTTCCCTTCGTGTGTTTGTATCTGATTTTTTAATTATGTAGCTAAATTTCTTTCAAATAAATTTCTTTTCTTTACATTTCCAGACTTGATCCTGCTCTATCAAAGGCATCAGACAAGCACCCATCAGATGTGTCATCACTGGAAACTCAGAAAAACACTGCTGAGCCAGAGGACCTCTTTGATGACATCTAACTAGGCTTTTTTTCTGTTTTTGCTGAGAAACTATCAGAACAAAATTCCTGTTCAACACAAGCTATTAAACCATTAAGTTTAATTACACATTGAGTTGAAGCCATTATTCAGAGAGGGTTATTTGTAAATGAGGATGGCACATTATTCTAGCCTATCTGTATGATCACATCAGTTATCAAAATCTTTCACTCCGGACATTCCAGCTCTTTGACCTGATCCTTAGATTGGCCTTAAAATCACAGGCCCTATGCTACCATCTCCAGTGTAAGGAGTGTGTCTGGCCAGGAGATCTCTACACCCCCGGCAATCCTTGGCTGCACTACATAACATTGGGGACCTGCTGGTGGCTTAAAGCCACCTTATACTTGGCCTCCCCACCTCACCATCACCCCCTTTCCCGAGCTGCACAAAGCACAGCCCAGGGACTGGACTGTTCTCTGCATTACAGAGGTGTTCATTCTAAAATAATTAGTTTAGAAGTTGTACTTTGTGATGGAAAACACCTGTATACGTTTAATTTATGGCTGTTCCTTAAAGCTTTCAAAGGCCACCTTTCTAGCATGAACATACCTTCAGTATGCACTCTGAGATGTATTTTTGGCTTCGGGAGTGAAATGGCTGTAAGTTGATATTGTCTATTTTTTCTAACATATTGAATATTGTCAAAATAATTATTCTTCTGTACTGAGACACTGACATAGCCTTTTAAAATAGCCATTTATGTAATGCTTTACTGATTTTTCTCAAGGTGATTTTTAAAACAATAAATGCATTTAGAAAAAGACACCTTTCCTGGATTTTTTGGTTTATTTGCTTGCTTTTATTTTTCAGGTTGAGAGCTGTAAATGTAAAGGGGTTAGTTGGCAAAGTTAAATGGCCTACATTTTCCTGTCTGAGAAAGCCACGTTCATTTGCGTTACAGATTTAAGACCTGATCCTGCATGCTTACATGGCAATGGGCTAACATAAGTGTGTAAAGTTAACTATGGGCTTCAGTTTTTGCAGGATCTGGGCCTTGCAAAGGCAGGGCCTGCTCCAACTCCCATTTAAGTTAACAGAAACTAGATCATTTGTCCCATGAAGGTTCTGATACAGCAAAGTATTTAAGAATGCATAGTCTCATTGAAATCAATAGGACTACTCACATGATTAAAATTAAGAACTTATTCAGTGCTTTGCTGAACTGAAGCCTGTGCATTAATTCAAATTTCAGTGGGAACTGTTGGGTGCTCAGCATTTTTGAAAAACCGGCTACTCACACCCTGATCCTAGAAATACTTGTGCATGTGCTTAACTATAAGCACATGAGTAATTGCTCATGTGCTTAAAATTAATCACCTGTTTAAGTGTTTGCAACATCGGAGCCTAAATGAGGATTTAAGAGTCTAACTTAAGGCCCCCATTTTTGAAAAACTTTGCCACAACATTTGAAACTCACAATGGCCTTTAGAACAATGTTATAAATTACAAAGTAAAAACATAAATAGTTAACGTATTTTGCTTGCTACAAAGGTTTTATGTCTGAGAAATGACAGGGCCACAAAAGGCTCATTCATACATCCATTCATAGACATTGCCTGATTTAAAATCTTTCACCGCTGATCTGACAATGCTTTCAGCAAATGTTTGTATATAGACTCAACTTTAACATTAAAATGTTCCATGACTTAACCTGAAATATAAACGCTTGAATTCATTGTGCCTGAAGAAAAAAAAAATTAGCTAGCCTAAGCTGAATATCCTTCAAAATTCCACTCTCAAGAAGCTGTTAGTTTCTACCAATAAAATGTTATATAAATAGCAAGTGTTGCAGTCAATTGACAAATGTAATAAATCCCTAGAGAATGTTTACTTTTTTGAAGGTGTGAAGAATCAAGCTGAGAGTTGGGCAGAAAAACATGTGATGTTGAACATGGCTTGTGCTATATGAACACTGATCATTTTTCAGTATGGGTAGCTGCATCTCTATGCTTGTTTCTGGAACTCTAGGTCTATTTACCTATGCTGCTCTGCCCCTAGTCATAGAATCATAGAAGATTAGGATTAGAAGAGACCACAGGAGGTCATCTAGTCCAATCTTCTGCTCAAAGCAGGACCACCACCAAATAGTCATCCCAGCTAGGGCTTTGTCAAGCCAGGCCTTAAAAACCTCTAAGGAAGGAGATTCCACCACCTCTCTAGGTAAGCCTTCCTAGTGAAATAGTGTTTCCTAATATCCAACTTAGGCCTGCCGCACTGCAACTTGAGACCATTTCTCCTTGTTCTATCATCTGCCACCACTGACAACAGCCCAGCACCATCCTCTTTGGAATCCCCCTTCAGATAGTTAAGACTACTATCAAATCCCCCCTTCACTCTTCTCTTCTGCGGACTAAATATCCCAGTTCCCTCAGCTTCTCCTCATAAAAAGTCATGTGCCCCAACCCCCTAATCATTTTCGTTGCCCTCCGCTGGACTCTCTCCAATTTGTCCACATCCTTTCTGTAATGGGGGGCCCAAAACTGGATGCAGTACTCCAGATGTGGCCTCACCAGTGCAGAATAGAGGGGAATAATCACTTCCCTTGATCTTCTGGCAATGCTCCTACTAATGCAGCCCAAAATGCCGTTAGCCTTCTTGGCAACAAGGGCACACTGTTGACTCATATCCAACTTCTCATCCACTATAATCCCAAGGTCCTTTTCTGCAGAACTACCACTTAGCCAGTCAGTTCCCACCCTGTAGCAGTGCA
The DNA here is from genome assembly GCF_020497125.1 of Mauremys mutica. Lineage (NCBI taxonomy): Eukaryota > Metazoa > Chordata > Testudines > Geoemydidae > Mauremys > Mauremys mutica. The sequence goes on from NC_059077.1 coordinate 50,150,119, forward strand.
TGGAATTCTTCCGTCCTAAGTGCAGGACTCTGTACTTGTCCTTGTTGAACCTCATCAGATTTCTTTTGGCCCAATCCTTCAATTTGTCTAGGTCACTCTGGACCCTACCCCTACCCTCCAGTGTATCTACCTCTCACCCCAGCTTAGTGTCATCCACGAACTTGCTGAGGGTGCAATCCATCCCATCATCCAGATCATTAATAAAGATGTTGAACAAAACTGGTCCCAGGACCAACCCCTCGGGGCACGGGGCTTGATACCGGCTGCCAACTAGACATCGAGCCATTTATCACTACCCATTGAGCCCGACAATCTAGCCAGCTTTCTATCCACCTTATAGTCCATTCATCCGATCCATACTTCTTTAACTTGCTGGCAAGAATACTGTGGGAGACTGTATCAAAGGCTTTGCTAAAGTCCAGAAATAGCACATCCACTGCTTTCCCCTCATCCACAGAGCCAGTTATCTCATCATAGAAACCAATCAGGTTGGTCAAGCATGACTTGCCCATGGTGAATCCATGTTGACTGTTCCTGATCACCTTCCTCTCCTCCAATTGCTCCAAAATGGATTCTTTGAGGACCTGCTCAATGATTTTTCTGGGGACTGAGGTGAGGCTGACCTGTCTGTAGTTCCCAGATTCTCCTTCTTCCCTTTTTTAAAGATGGGCACTATATTTTTCTTTTTCCAATTGTCTGGGACCTCCCCCGATCACCATGAGTTTTCAAATTTAATGGCCAATGGCACTGCAATCACATCAGCCAACTCTCTCAGCACCCTTGGATGCATCAGATCTGGCCCCATGGACTTGTGCATGTCCAGCTTTTCTAAATAATCCTTAACCTGTTCCTTCACCACTGAGGGCTGCTCATCTCCTCCCCATACTGTGCTGCCCAGTGCAGCAGTCTTGGAGATGACCTTGTCTGTGAAGACCAAGGCAAAAAAAGCATTGAGTACTTCAGCTTTCTCCACATCATTTATCACTAAGCCTCCCCCATTCAGTAAGGGTCCTACACTTTCCCTGACCACCTTCTTGTTGCTAACATACCTGTAGAAACCGTTCTTGTTATCCTTCACATCTCTTGCTAGCTTCAACTCCAATTGTACTTTGGCCTTCCTGATTACACCTCTGCATACTCGAGCAATATTTTTATACTCTTCCCTAGTCATCTGTCCAAGTTCCCACTTCTTGTAAGCTTCCTTTTTGTGTTTAAGCTCACCGAAGTTTTCTCTGTTAAGCCAACCTGGTTGCCTGCCATATTTGTTATTCTTTCTGCACATCGGGCTGGTTTGTTCCTTCGCCTGGAGTAAGGCTTCTTTGAAATACAGCCAGCTCTCCTGGACTCCTTTCCCCCTCATATTGGCCTCCCAGGGGATCCTGCCCATCAGTTCCCTGAGGGAGTCAAAGTCTGCTTTTCTGAAGTCGAGGGTCTGTATTCTGCTGCTCTCCTTTCTTCCTTTTGTCAGGAGCCTGAACTCAACCATCTCATGGTCACTGCTGCCTAGGTTGCCACCCACTCTACTTCCCCTACCAATTCTTCTCTGTTTGTGAGCAGCAGATCAAGAGGAGCACAGCCCCTCGTTGGTTCCTCGAGCACTTGCACCAGGAAGTTGTCCCCAACACTCTCCAAAAACTTCCTGGATTGTCTGTGCACTGCTGTATTGCTCTTGCAGCAGATGTGAGGGTGATTGAAGTCCCCCATGACAACCAGGGCCTGTGATCTGGAAACTTCTGTTAGTTGTCTGAAGAAAGCCTTGTCTACCTCATCCCCCGGTCTGGTGGTCTATAGCAGACGCCACTATGACATTGCCCATTTTTCTCTCGCCTCTAAACTTAACCCAGAGATTCTCAACAGGCTTTTCTCCAGTTTCATACTGGAGCTCTGAGCAATCATACTGCTATCTTACATACAGTGCAACTCTTCCACCTTTTCTCCCCCACCTGTCCTTCCTGAACAGTTTATACCCATCCATGACAGTGCTCTAGTCATGTGAGTTTCCGCACCCAGTCCACTCTTTATGTATCCATCTCCACAGGGGGCCCATGTGAAGATGCATGAAAGAAGCTCTCTCCTTTGTGGGGATAAGAGATGTGAGGAACGTAGTGACTCTTGGCCAGCTTTCACTGGTAAGGTTTCTCTGGAACTTAAAGTTGGAAACTCTATCAAATGTAATGCCAGAATTTAAAGCTGTCCTCCACTGGCAGAACCTCTGGATGAGGTCAATGGAGATACTGCCACCTGGGGACAAATCAATCTCTCTTTTGTGAAATTCCTCTATGGATGAAAAAGGCTAATGAAATCCTAGAATGTATCAGGTGAGGCATTTCCAGGAGAGACCAGGCAAGTGTTAGTACTGTTACAGAAAGAACTGGTGAGCCCTCATCTGTAATACTGTGTACAGTTCTGGTCTCCCATGTTTAAGAAAGATGAATTCAAACTGGAGCAGGTGCAGAGAAAGGTTTTCCTCAGATCATCCTAGTAGCCCATCTTACAGAAAGAGACTGAAAGACTTCATTTGTTTAGCCTAACCAAAAGACAGTTGATGGGAGATGTGATTGCTCTCTATAAATACCAGGGAGAGGAGTTATTTAAGTTAAGCAGCAATGTTGACTCAAGAACAAATGGGTATAAACTGACCATCAACAAATTTAGGCTTGAAATTACACAGAGGTTTCTAACCATCCAAGGAGTGAAGTTCTGGAACAGCCTCCAAGGGGATCAGTAGGTGCAAAAAACCTAACTGGCTTAAAGACTGGACTGAATAAGTTTATGGAGGGGATGGTTGTGACATTTCCCAGGGTACAATCTGGACCGATGGACAGCTGTGCCCCTTCAGTTCTCGAACCTCGGGTGCCTTTTACTCTTTTGCACAAGAATCACCTCCAGCTGATATTCAGGAGACAGAAATTTGATGTGGCCAGGAACCTTAAGCTGCTTCTTTGTCAAAATGTAGATCTTTTGCCCACTACTTCTCTTCTGCTGACGAGTGGTCACTTAATCAGGTGGTGGGCCATTTGATTCTGTTGACACCTCGCTGAGGCATTGGCTAACCTTTTGTCTCTGGGCAGTTTGTTTGTGACTGCCCTCCAGAATATGTTGGAATATATCCTGGGTAATATCATACAGTGGAATCTTATAACTTTTGCAATGTTGCCACACATGTTTTACAGGACAGTAATGATCAGCAAATCATGAGTTTTCGAATGATAGCTTCACAGTAGACTTTGTACAAAATGTAATATAGTTTTGTAAAAGGGGTAATAATAGGGTACAGACTGTCACAATGGTATGCTGAGACTACCTACAATGGCATTTAGCTGATCTGTGACTGCCAGTGGCAAAAATCCCTCATGGCTGGTTATGGGACACTAGATGGGGAGGGCTCTGAGTTACTACAGAAACTTCTTTCCCAGGTTTCTGGCTGTTTCGGTCTTGCCAAAATGCTCAGGGTCTAACTGATCACCATATTTGGGGTCAGGAAGGAATTTTCCCGTGTGTCAGATTGGCAGAGACCCTGGGGGGCGAGGAGGGGTGTCACCTTCCTCTGCAGCATAGGGCCTGGGCCACTTGCAGGTTTAAACTAGAGTAAAAGGTGGAATCTCTGTAGCTTTAAGCCTTTAAATCATAATTTGAGGACTTCAGTAACTCAGCCAGAGGTTAGGGTCTATTACAAGAGTGGGTGGGTGAGATTCTGTGGCCTGCAATGTGCAGGGGAGGTCAAACTAGATGATCATGATTATCCCTTTTGGCCTTAAAGGCTGTGAGGTCCAGTTTATCCTCAGAACTCTTCCACCACTATAGCTACGGGGTAAATCTGGCCGAATATGTCCAGTGTCTTATACTCCAAGCTGAGTAAATGCTGTTCCAATCTAATTAGTGATGGTTGGGAGAAGGGATCTCTGTAATAGCTGTCGATAAGATATGGAAGAAATCTAAGTCTTCTTGTGGTACTCTAAAATGCTACACTCCATGACAGGATGAAATTCTGCAAACAGATCTTTACAACATCCCTTGATTCCTATGCTGGCCTTTCCCACTGTGCACGGAATCTCATTGTCATCACTGCTTCAGTTTATATCCAGTTTCTCTGCACAACGATAAGATCCTAGCAACCGAGAGAGAGAGAGAGAGATGTATAAATTTTGAAATGAAAGTTTAAATTCTGCAGCAGAATTTGGGATTACACAAAAACACAGGACCAAGAAAATCTAATTTAAAAAAATAGAAATTTTTTCAAGAAGGCAACCAAAGTGAAGAAACTCAGATTAAAACTCAAACACCATCCTTCACTCCCCAATTAAGTGTTTTCTTTGGTTGAAACAGTACTTTATAAGTGTACATTAAGGAAGAGTAAAATGTGTAACTCTTTTACAGTGGGAAAAACATGCTGTCTTTCATTAAATATTTGGACTTCTGCAGTGTTTTATGCTTTAAAAATAACTACTTACTCAGATTATATGTTTTTATGCATAACAATTCATCATTTGAAGTCTGGGTTTGTTCAACAAATCTTTAAGGTCTGAAAGATTTACAGCATTTTTTAAAGAGAGATAGAGAGAGAGAGAAGTGTAATAAACTAAATAGTTACTGTTTTCTTGAGTGATTGCTGCATAAAACATGCCTTTGAGAAAGAAAGGTTACCTTGATTCTCAGATAATATTTTGGCCTTTCCCATTATTGTTCTCAAAAGCCATCACTCTTTCTAATATATACAAACCAATGTATACACTAGATGCTCAACATATTATTTCTTCTTGCTTCGTACCTTGTAACATATAAACTACTGAGTATATACATGACTCTCTTGAAATGCTAAATGCAATCCAGTTGACTGAGACAGTTTTGCATTACTGCCTTTCTAGAAGACTATTAGTCAGTGGGGGCGGGGGAGTCCTGTGATCTAAAATTCAAAAGCCTTGACACAGGATAATTCTGATATTGCTGCAAAATTTTAGCAAAACAGCCTTTTGAAAGGCTTGCCAGCCATACTGTAGGGGGAAAAAATGAGGAAAAAAATTAAATGAAAATGGTAGGAAAACAAAAGTGGATAAAAATACATGCACACACTCAGGGGCCCCAACAATTGTGAATGTTTTTCTGAGCAAAACTGAGTTTAAAAAAGGAGAGCCAGGAAAGGACTTGCCCTCATAAAACAAACCTTACATAAACGAGGACCATCTTTTCAGTTGGAATCCTTCCTCCACTTCCAGTCACCTTTCAGATCCCTCCCATTCAGCCTTTTTGTTCTCAACGCCGTTGTTCTGCACCACACGCCAATAATTATATTTCTGCTTTTGTGCTCTTGTCCTCCCTTCCCACAGCCTATGCTTCTACCAAACCTTTCTCCTAAATATCCCTTTGGCATCTTTCCAACCGTCATCAAACCTTTTTCCACGCAATGCTTGCCAATATCTGGACCTCACTCCCTCTTCCTTATTTCCCAAATACCACTCTCCCACTCAAGGCCAACACCCGAACACTCATTTCTTTGAGGGGAAACCCCCCCCTCCCCAAAAACTGGAAATAATGCTGAAATCCTAAAAGACTGCCTACTTACCATGAGTTCTAGGCATAGCAGCAGATGGGACTTGTCTACCCAAGGTATACAATGTTGCCTGTAGAAAGCAAAGGCATGCATATTCCAAGAGCGTGTTGTGTTGTAACCATAAATTGCAGTTTATCCGCTTTCCCAGATTCTATCACGACTCCCATGTACTGAGCAAGTCATACTGCCTGCACAGCATGGACGTGGTAATATTTTGGGTGAGTAGTTTACTAACGCACTGAAAAAAAAGAAGATGAACAACAGCATGTTATTTCCTTTCTGTGACAGGAAAGGATAGATAGATTTCCATTTTTTACTGTTATTCCTGTTCTATTTTTGCTGTGGAATTGCATTTGATATTATAAATATTTTCTGTGCTGCTTTCAACAAAAATATACATTAGAAGAAACTTATATTTAAGATGATTCCATTAACTTGATCACAGAATAAAATTCATACACATCTTCCAAAAGGCTTTAAAATAATTGGGAGTTTCGCATGTGTAAATCAATTTGTCTCCAACTACTGGTGGTTTTTTATCACACTTCCTGCTTGTTTAATCTAATAGAGCCATGGCTCAATGCTCCAATGCCCTTCCTCATGAGAGTAGTCCCACTGACTAGAATGGAACTATTTGAATGAGTAAGGTTTACTTACATTCCAGTGCTGCAAAGATCTATTTAAGTGCTTAGCTTTGTGCACTATGAGTAGTCCCAAATGAATGGGATTATTCACAGTGTGTAATGTTAAATGCATGAGTAAATCTCTGTAGGATCAAGCCTTCTACAGATGAGGGTTACAGCCCCAGGGCCCTGGTCAAAGAGTCCTCTCTTTGGGGCAGTTAGGGAATAAATTGAGGAATAAATGGATTATTTTAGCATTTAATATTAAAACTCCCACTGTCTCTAAAGTTTTATCATGCAGGCACTGTGTCATCATCTAGTAGTATTATAAAGGGCCAAAATCTACTTTCGTGCATGCATGCAAATCTCCTGTTTACTTCACTGGGAATTGTATATGAGTATCCAACAGAAGAATTTGCTCCACAGATTGCAGGTCAGCTCCAGCAGTGTTTGCTGGGCCTGAATATTTTTACTTAGTTTTATTTTTATGTACTGGACATTTCTACAGTGCTCCTTACCATAGTATTAAGCCTGAAAAGTAAGCACTATGGAAAGTGCCGCTGGGTAAATACTGAAGTTAGGCCATCGTTTTTATTCTAGTTAATTAAAGAACAGCTGAAAATCCTGTTTTCCATTTTCAGCACATGGTTCCGATTACATCTGCTGAAAAACGAACCCTGGATTTGATCAAAGCATTCACCCTCTTTTTCTCCTGTAGCCCTTAGTTTCCATTTTGCCTTCTGAGCCAGTACAATGTCCTCTTTCATTTAATAAGGTGATTGAAGTGTAGCTTTAAAGATCAATTTTAGTTTCACCAAGAGTAGGAGGTACAAGCTGAAAAGGGGCTGATAGGCGCACACAGTTGTGTTTGTCTCAGTTGATGCAGCATTTCAGGACCATGGAAGAAGATGGGGGATTACTCACCATTGAAGACAGTTTTCCAAAGACATTTGTGCTTTCAGGCTTTGTACTCACTGAGATATGAACATCAATTTGCTCAATATGTGAAAGATATATGAGGGCATTTATATTTGTTACTGTATTAGGCAGATAGTCAGTATGGACAACCTATTCCAGAAAGTAACTGAAATCTCTATCCAAATAAATTAATTTCAGTACTACTCCCATTGCTTGTAACAGAGAGAAACCACAGCTTTTACTAAGATTTTCTCTGAATTTTTGGATATTGTTAGTGTTTTAAAGGAGCCAGGGAAAACCGTTGTCATATGCATCATAGAAATTGGAGATGGAAAAGACCTGCACTATTAGGTCATCTTGTGCATCTTCTTGCCAATGCTGTGCAGAGAATTGGCTTGAATAGAACATGAGACAAAGGGCCAGATTGTACTGGTAAGGCATGGAACTGTGGGAGGCCATGTGCCACAAGGAGAATAATGCCTCCGGGAGCTCCTGGGGAGTGCAGCTGCTATGCCACATCTGAGGCGAATGCAGTGTGCACTCCCTTCCATGGCTGGTTAGCTCTGATCTGCCTCCTCCAGGCCTCTTTGGAGAGGCTAGAGGCCTGAGGTTGTTGACCTATGTAGTCGTTGCACTTGGGAGAGCACAAAGGCTGCAATTTGGTCAGTCACTGAACAGAGGGGTGCAAACGAGGAAAAGGCTCCGTCTGCCCAATCCTGATATAATCACACAAATTCCGCCACCATCTAGCCCAAGAAGCTAACGAGATTCTGTCCTCAATTCAAGAATACTCATCCCATATTGTACTCAGGGAAAATATCAGTTTCCCATTGATAAATAAAGTGAATTTCCTGCTCTCTTTTCTGCAGGTCTTCATGAATAGTACAGATACCCAACACAGTCACCCCTAAGCTAAGGCTGCCCTGGACACCTTTAACATGTTTTGTTAACAAAGATATGAGGACTTTTGCTCATAACTCCACAGGCAACAAGTAAAGAGAAAACAAACAGCTTGTGATAAGTAAATGGGACGTATGTACCTAATTCTATGCATCAAATAGAAAAACATTGGTTTCATTGTACAGGCAAAGCCACTAAAGTGGGATGCAGTTAATCAGGACAGACACTTTAATGGGACAGCATTGGGAGAATGGATTCCATTTCTCTGGATTAACATGTATTTGTGATTTGTTGTTTTAATAGAATGCTTGTTAACAACAAAGGCCTGTATGCGGGATGGCTGATAGACTGTTTTCCTGCATCAAACATGGACAAAGAGGTGCTAATTGTGTTTATTATGCAATATAAATGTAATGAACAGTGCATGTTCTTAAATAACATCAACTGCAACAGGCAAGACATATAATGAACTTTCTCTGGCCATGATGAAGGATCTTACGGCACTGCAGAAACCTACTGCTGTTTCTCTTCAGACCCTGATTAATTCTGTCTCTCTAAGAGCCAGACTGGTCAATCCAAACATAAACCAGGAAGATTTTATCAAAATGGCTAATGAACATGAATCAGACACAGAAGTCCAGGTGCATAGACAGTGAATCAGCAGAAAGCTTCAGGTCTGAGTTCAATACATCCTCACAATGGCCCAGAGGAGTCCTAGGCCAAGATTTTCCAAAGTGACTAGTGGTTTTGAGCACCTCCATTTTAGACTGCCATTCTGAGACACACTAAAAGGGCCTGATTTTCAGAGAGTGGGTGCAACACAGCATTTCTTTCTCCCTAACCATGGAGAGGAGAGGTCACTTTTCTCCCTTTCTTCTATTGTTACTGGAAGGTGTTTTGGCAGTCATGGGAGTTCACTGATCGGAGTTCTGCTAACTCAACCTTTTCAAGGTGTCAGTCATGGCATTCTGCTGCACACCCTCTGATCTGCTTTGTTCCTGAATGTCCCCCCCATGAGGTGTACCAGACACACCATAGTAGCATCTGGGGGTTCAGCAGCACACAGCCCTGTGAAATCTAATGTGGCTCAGTCCTGCTCACCTCTCTGATGCATATAATCCTCATTGTAATCAACTAAACTACATGCAGGAGTAAGGCTAAGAGGCCAGGTAGCGAGATTTCCTTCTGTGAGAGAAGTGTTCTGAACAAAGAACATTCTGTACCTGTATTAGTTGCTGTAAGTTTATATTGGAAAATCAAAACCTTACAATATATTAGATACAGTCTGCGGGGAACTGTTACCAGACATGCTGAAGTAAAGCTCACTCCACCCTCTTTTCTACAGTTTATGCGGAAGCCAACCACAAGTGTTAAATTAGATGTTACTATAGCAAGTGTACTCATGTGACTAATTCTCAAACCTGTGTATCTAAAGGTAGGAGCCTAAATCAGCACTCGGGAGCCTAATACAAGTATTTAGGGGCCTAATTTTAGGTACTCATGTTTCAAAATTGAAGTCAAAATTGGCATATCTACAGCATCTTTCATATGGGGATTTCAAAACCCCTTATAAATATTTGTTAAATTAATCTTCACAACACCCCTGAGAGGTAAGTGTTGCACAGGGTAACCCGAGGCAATTAAGTGTCTTGTCCGAGATCAGCCACAGAATAGTGAAGAGAGCCCAGGACTCTGGACAACCAGTCCCTGGCTCTAATTACCAGGTCATTTTCCACCTCATTTACACACCAGGAAGCTAAGATGCAGTGACCTAATATTAGAGACAGGGGACATGGCCTATAGGACAATGTTAACATCCTTTTCCTGATTACACACTAGAGAGGCACAGAACCATATATGCTGTTGTTTGCAATATGCACCATAGGCTCAGAGGGGAAAAAAACACCCTAATATGCAATCTGTGTTACAGCACCTATAACTCAATGAACGTACCCAAACTCTTTGTTTGTTTGACTTCGTTTCTGCCACTGAATGTTGGTAGACAAGGAACACCCAAAAACCCAGCCCTCTGCTATAGCATAGGCTGCCCATAAAGTCTTCTAATCAAACAGTTCAGCAGCTAAATGTGAGGTGGGGAAAATGTCTGCATACTCCTGGCTTCTTGAGTCTGTGTATTTCAGTTTTATGACACAGCATTTCCCACAACGCAGCCAGCAAAGAAACAGATGGGAAATGAAATCAGCTGTCTCCAAGTTGTACAAATAAATATCTAGAAAGATAACACTGGATTCTCAGAACAATTGAGATATTTAGCCTAAACAGATATGAAAAACTAATCTGGGCTGCTGTAGGGCAATCAGCCTTGTGCTGCAAGAGTGTGAAGGAAGCAAAATATTGTATCCTCTTACCTCCCTTTCTGCTTTTTCAGTAGGCACTCTCTCTCTCCTCCTTAGCTGGGTTCTGGGAAAATATGGCAATTCTCCTACTAACAAATCATATGAGCATTTTGTTTAGTCTCACTGGGCCTGGGGCAGCAATCAGGCGCGAAGAGAGCAGCCCAACACGATTACGATTTATGGTAACTCCACAGTAATAGCAGCAAAGAATCCTGTGGTACCTTATAGACTAACAGACGTTTTGCAGCATGAGCTTTCGTGGGTGAATACCTCTTGCATCCGAAGAAGTGGGTATTCACCCACGAAAGCTCAAGTGGGTATTCACCCATGAAAGCTCATGCTGCAAAACGTCTGTTAGTCTATAAGGTGCCACAGGATTCTTTGCTGCTTTTACAGATCCAGACTAACACAGCTACCCCTCTGATACTCCACAGTAATAAGCTGCAGTAAGCCAACTATATGCTGTTGTTTTTTTAAAGGGTGACTTTGCTTCTAATTTAATGCACAGAGTAGCAGGCTATAGCATATTTTCAAGTTTTGCTTTAATAACTGCAGCACATGGAACTGATATAGGGACTCCCATGTTGATTTGCTTTCAGAGAGCCGCTCTCACGCTAAAACACCAAATCCCCCCTGACTATACCTGAACTCTGAGAAGTAGGGATCAGAATCCAACACAGAACAAGAGCCTTATTTGTCATTTATCCAGATAGGATAAAAACCTACATAAATCCTCATGCTTCCGCGTATATGCTAACTACTACTAACTGGTTATTCCATAATTATCTATTATGGGCTTTCACAGGTGAGCTGGTGAAAAGGGAGCCCTAGGTTCACAGTTGCTTGTGACTAGTTCATCTCCCAGCCCATGAATTGTAATGGGAGCACAGGCCTGCTGGGAAATATAAGGGCAGCCTGAGGTCAGTCAGGGGAAAGATTCAAAACTGATAGGAGGGCCTAAGGTCTCTTAAAGGACTAGCTCAATCTGTAACATGGGAGTTATCTACCTTCCTCTGTCTAGTGCATCTAATATTGATTGTTGTCAGTCACAGCGTAGACGGACTACAGGCCTGCATTCCCAGTTACAAAGTAGATAGTCCAGATGCAGCTGTGCTAAAGAAAGCCTGAGGAGGAAATGACCCATGGGGTATGTGTGTCAGGGGAGAGTATAATGAATGTGAAGTTCAACTTTTAAAGGGAATATTCCATCTTCTGAACCCCATGGATTTGCCTTCTGCAAAGCCCATTTATTTGGCCTGGGGAGAGACGTGGGTCTCATTGTGCTAATGGAGTCCAGAAACGATGCTGCTAACACCAAAGCATTCTGCATGACAGCCACTGGAAACTCCAACACAAATGGATATTGTCAGGTGTTCTACTTTCAGCACACAGTGTAAACAGTTAAATTAAATGGAAGTAAAACAAAAAGGAGCAGAGGCCAGGAAAACAAAGCTACACTTTTACAGTGGGTTTCACAATAACTTTCCCCCCCTCTATTTTACAAACACATTTTGGATGCCAAAAAGACATGCCAACTTGAAGTTAGTGAGGCACATCTGAGGCCTCTCCCTCCATCAGCTGCCTGATATTATGAATTTGATTCCCTGCTCAGGGGGAAAGGACTTGAGCAACTGACTATTCATATCTCATTTAGGCTGGCTGGAGGCTTTTTGTTCTTTTATTACATGTGATTTAATCATAACACACTTAGCCCTCCTCCCACCAAGAACTAGGTGCCAAATAGAAATTATTCTACACCCAGTTCTTTACCAATTACAACTAGAGTGGAAAATTGCTATTCAACCATTAAATAAAAGCACTTTGAAGGCCTCCAAAATTGCTAATATAAAATGCTTCAATAAATATTAGTGACAAAAGCGCATTTTTATTTTTTTTCTGGCTATATTTCTTTGTCTGCTCATGTTTATAATTAATTGGTTTTTATTGTAGCACATAATTATTTTATTGCCTTATACTAGGAGAGACAATGGGTAGAATACTGACCCTATTGAAGTCAACCACAAAACTCCCATTGGCTTCAATGGGGCTGGGATTTCACCCAAGCATTTTTAAAAGTTCTTAGGAGCACATAGATTTGAAATTGGGAGTCTCCACTGCTAAGCAGATGGACAACAAGCTCCAGGTGCAGTGTGCCGGAGCAGCTGGGAAGTGATTATGAAGGATGTGATGAATGTTCTGGCTAAGATGCATTTATTCCAAACTTGGTATAAACATATTTTACAGCAATTTCTTCCATGATATTTGCACATGTGAAGCTTTTCGCCTAAGAAACCAGGAAAAGATGAACAATGCGCACAGTTACTGAGCTCCTGAAGTCAAGGCACTCAGTGAAGCACATAACTGAGAGTTTCATTGATCATGTCTGCCCTGCATGAGTATCCATACAGCCCTAACTCCCACAGCCCTGTCCCAGCATTCACTGGGTTCAGAGTAAGACCCCAGGAAGGATTCTCTGGAAGCGGTGTCTGGTTACTTCAAAGTTCAGGGAAGAAATGTTGAGGCCCAATCTAGCATCCACTGAAGTTATGGTGTCAGATCAATGGAAGCAACCTAATTGGGACAGAACAAGAGTGATGTTTGAAGAGGGCTGTAAGGGAACACAACACAGGTGTGCTGCTCAATAAATAGTGAGTGCATTTTATCAGTGGATTGTTTCCAAAGGCCATGCTTGTGTGTGATCGTCTCAGCACCCAAGAAAAGGAGGGTTGGAAGAGTAAACAGGAGATCTCCACTGGCAAATAGGTTCAGCAGTATTGCTGCTCAAGTTCCATCCCCTGAATCACTTTCTATTGAGTCTGTACTGAACCACTGCTCCACTTAACCACTGTTAAGAGGACACTGTGCTTCTGGAGATGCTGTGTTTCAGGTGAATTGCAAATCTTTGGTCCTGACTACTTGTGGCCATTTAGAACCAAATATTTAAAGGTGACAGCCTGAGGCCTCTGTGTAATAAATTGTTCATACAATTGTCTGCCTTCATGTGTGCACAGTTATTACAAATGCAGATCTTAAACTTGTGCATGCAATGTACTAGTTAAGTGCCTACCTAGCCAGTTTTGCAGACAGTTGTGCTAGTTGCATGTGCAAACATTGAGTAACAAATTATGCACAAACTCAAGCCAGTTTCTTTTAAAAGTAGGCCTTATACATTTTATACTTGTTCACAAGTTCGGGGGAGCTAACCCTAGTGTTCTGGCCAAATTCTAACCTGCAAGATTATGTTCTGCCTAACTGAATTCCCCACTGTAGCTTCACTAGCAAATGGCTTTCATCTTAACTTCCTGTTTCACGTGTGTGTGTGTTGTTATGCACTGTTAAACAGTTGTCATGTTCTACCCCAGAACTAGCTGCATTTCACTGATGACCAGCTTAAGTTATTTTACCTTATTAGTAAAGTGCTTTAGGATGTAATGTCTGTGTTCCTAGGCTACCATTATTATGATTTTATTTCATTACAAATGTGTAATAGCCATTGGCTCAGGGAACATCCCCAGAAGCTGCTTGTTCCCTCCCCTCATCTCTTTCTCAACTTTTTGTTAGCAAGATTGCTCCAGTACATGAGCATAGTTAGCTGTGTCCATTACCATACCAAACCTGGCAATTTAGGGGAGATGGGGGGCCACAATGGCTAGTTTTCTGTCTGCATCTCACACTAGCATACTAAAATATGAGCACATTGTGAAATGAAAATTAAATATGGCTTGAGCTTATCTGCTGTAAAACTAGCTTAGTCATGCCCAGATGGTGGCTGTCTACATCTGCTGATTACAGACTGAAAGGCCTCAGCTTGAGACTTTGAAGACTTTGTAAGGATTTTGTGAGGTCTTGTGATATAAACTCTATTCCCTAAAGTGCAGGAGCAAGGTCAAAACTTGCAAACATTGTCTTAGTAAAGACATCATGGCAGTCAGTGAGTAAAAAAATGAGTTATAGCTTCAGGATTTGGCAAAAAGTGTTTGTCTTCCAAAAAACTGTTAGTTTCATGTACATATTGTAACATGTACATCATAACTGTGATGTCCATCTGGGGACAAATGCCAAAACTATCCAGAGAGCTGACTTTAAATCAAATACCTTTTTTGTATCTCTTCTTTGATACATGTAAAGAGAATTGTTCTCCCACAGTGAGCTTAAATGTGTTTTAAGGAATTTTCTTTGTCTGAGGGACAAGAGTAGTTGTTGCTTTTCTGGGGCCAGAAGCTGACACTTACAATGCAGCTTCCATGGCACTCTAGTGTTAGAACTATTCTGGAGTATGGCTTTATGGCAGCAAGTCTACCTGGACTAGCAACCACAGATTGTATCTTCATATACACTGTACTGCCCAGGCAGTGCAGTGGGGTTGGGGGAGTAAAGACCATCCACTGCTGGAGTCCTTGGAACCTACTTTCTCCCCACAGGATATGAGTAAGTCACATTAATTTCAATATCACCTTTTAGCTCAGACTCCACTTAGGCTTTCCTGTCCATATATTGTAAAAAATCAAGTATGCTGATGATGGTGATTCAAATGATAATGGTAATTATATATTACAAATACGGGAGATACTCGTATGAAAAGAGGGCAACATTTTAATTCATAGTATTAGGCAAAAGAGAGAGACCATGAAATAATATTAAAATGTTAATCACAGCATTACCATTACTTCCTCATTACAGAAAGTCTGGAAAATCATTTTATAATTCATTTGATAAAAAGATTATCCGTTTTGAAGTAAAGCTGATGGAGGGATTCTAACAATTCAGTGTTAAACCTTGTGTGAGAAATGCGTTATGGAGCAGGGAGAGATTTTCTAACTACTAGCCAACAATGGATTCTTCAAGCCCAAAGGGAGAACAGATGTTTTAGCATCTGCACTTAGTTCTATCGAAAAATAATTCAGATTTGGATGCTCCACTCTGAATCAGTTTGTATTTCTTTTTTTAAAATGTCTTCTCCTTTAAATTGTATGTATAGCCAGGAAAAAAATGACATTAGTATTATGCCATAGGTGTGCATAGTGATTACAAAAAATATTAAAAATTATCTGTCTGCAGAGGTTGACAATCTAAAGTTAGACAAGGGATGTCATAAAACTAACAGATATGGGGAGAGTACCTGGGCAGATAAAAGGAGGAGGAATACAGCCCTTCAGAAGTGAGCGGTTAAAGCTGGTTGCATCGTAGATGCATTACTAGTTACTGCTTTTGTTTACTTATAAAATATATAAGTATCGCTATAGGAAATGAAATGTGTTTCAGTGCAGGGTTATAGATAATAAGCATTGTGGGAGATGTGAGTTTTAGGGCAGGAGATGAACTTGTGTGTGGTGCTTTTGGAGCACAAAATCAGGGAGCAAAAAAGGGTAAGAGACAGCATGGACTTTGTCCCTTGCTAACTGTATCTCTGTTCTCCCTAGAGGCCAGACTGTGTCATACCTTTTTCTCACACTGGATAGTACCTTACTTCGTGAGTAGTCTCATTGAGCTCAATGGACCTTTGTGAACAAGATTTTACTCAATGTCAATAGCAGCATCACAGCCTGGCCCTATGTGTTCCCCAGTCCTACTTACCACTGAAAAGGAGACTCCCCCCACCACCACCCCACCACACACTTTTAGCATTATAAAGCTCAATATCTTCAGAAGAACAAGCTGCCATCTGTTCTTCCTAATGAATCTTAAACAAAATTGCCAGATAAGTTCTAATTCCAGAATCTTTTTGGTGATCACCAGGGAGGATGTATTGTATGAAGCAAGCACAGCTTCAATGTTCACATACCAAGTTGTCCCTGCAGCACTAACAGTTGGAGAAACATTTTTGGAATAAGTAATGGATCAAATCTGATCAATTACTATCAAGATAATATTTATATAGAACGCTTTTCTGGCTATCTCCATATTCTAAGAAAGCACAGTTAGACAATTGCATACACATTGAAAACACGAGACCAAATTTTACAGTGTGACACATATTAAAAGAGCAAACTCCAAATGGCACATTAAGTGGAATAGCAACAATTCATTAGCAGGGCTGGCTCCAGGCACCAGCTTAGCAAGCAGGTGCTTGGGGCAGCCACTCCGGAGAGGGGCGGCACAGCAGGCAATTCGGCGGAGGGTTCCTCGCTCCAGTTTGGAGCGAAGGACCTCCCGCTGAATTGCCGCAGATCGCGATCACAACTTTTTTTTTTTTTTTGGCTGCTTGGGGCGGCAAAACCCCTGGAGCCGGCCCTGTTCATTAGGTTTCCATTGTGTAGCTTTCATGTCGGAGATTTATAGACATGACTAGGAAGCTCTTTAATTAGGTACACTCAGGGCAAGATCCTACAGTCCCTACTGAGGCAAAATGTTCCCCTTTAGTGTGCCAGGTTCAGAGGTGAATTACAGTTTCTAGATTCTCTGTGGCCTACCTTAGACTTAGATGCACTAAGGCCTGATCTACACTTAAAACTTAGATTGATATAACTACGGGGCTCAGGAGGTGTAGTTAAGTCAACCTAACCCCGAATGCAGATGTGGCTAGGTTGACAGAAGCATTCTTCTCTTATTGCTTGGGGAAATAGAGTTACTACAGTGATGAAAGGAGTCCTTGCATTGCTGTAGTGTGCATCTACGACACAGGGGTTACTACCATAGTAACCCCTGTAGTGTAGACAAATCCTTAGACTTGCTTACATGAGAGTTTGACTCTCAACCCTGTCTCATACTGAATAATATCAGCTTAGACTCACCTCTGATTTGGTCCATTGTGGGAGAGAGTTTTGCCTGAGTAGGCGCAGTGGGACTTTGCACATTTCACTGGGACTATTCTCCTCAATAAAGTACCACCCTTTGTGAGCAAAGGTTGAAGAACTGGGCCCTAAGATCCATTTAGCCTCACACCTACTTACTAGCACATAATTCACCTTTCCCTTACACATTGCCTCTGAATTCAGAATCTAGCTGATTGTAAGACTCAATCTGTGATGATGTAACTAACAGGCTGAAGGACCAGCACAGAGGAGTGTAGCAAGAAAAGCAAGGAACAGGAGGGTGCAAGAATGGATAAATTAAATTGCTCCCACTCTTACACATTTTAGGCATGTCTAAGGTAGTTCATCTGGGTGAAAGGAGTTTTACCCATGCCATCTATCAGGGCTTCTGAATTTGGCATGATATGCTTTCCCATTGAAGTCAATGGGAGTTTTACCTACTCATGCAGAATTTGTTCTCTTTAAGTACCAGTATAAACTGAGTATAACTCTTGCTTGCCTATGAACAGACAAAAGCACAGAGAGGGGACAGTGTAAGATACAACGGTTTCTAAACAAGCACAAGACAGTTTACTTTACTGACAGATAAAGATAAACAGGAGGAGGCAGCTGTAAAAAGAATGCCCGTTGGCCATTGACCTGGCAATGGGTAGTTTTCCACAAACCAAATGCAAACCAGACAAATAAAACAAAATATTTAGATGCTGCAACACAACTTCCTTGAGGATTCTGCCAATTATTTTAGAGGAAAATAGGCATAAGATACGTGAAATGGAAAATGCTGGGCTGAGATTACGTATGTTATGGACGTAATATACAGACATATTTTCTTTGTCAAATTAGATTAGAATAGAAGAGCTCTTGACTATTTATGTTTGCACAAAAAGATTGACTAGGCATTCTAATCCCCCTTTCCTGTATTAAAATGAAAACTATGCCAAGTTATGGAACTCATCAACTCCTTTGGTATGTCAAATGCCTTTAACAAGCTGAGAAGGGTATTATTATTTTATTATGTTTGTGATGTCAACAGATCATGTCAACAGATCATGGTACCATCTTAAGCAAAGTAACAGTCTCTCCCTCTATCACAAAGATTAGAAGGCCAGAAACAAATCTGATAAGAACAATAGACAAGAGATGGGCAGAAGGTAAAGCCACTGACAAATGGCAGCAATCTATGTAAAATGGAGCTCAAATCCTAACCACACTCTACTTTTGGTTTGTGAAACCCAAACCTGACGAGCAAATTATCACACATCCAGCATGCACCTATAATCTGGGGGTCTGATTGAGATCCAAAACAGAAGAGATCTATTTTCCTAGGTTTAGCTCAGACAGCTGAAATCTCACAAAAACATTTATACTTATGAGATTTCAGCCTGAAATGGTGAAAATGTTCAAATGGTCTTACAAGACTGCCTCCCTTTAAAGCAAAAATCTTGTAGGAATTTGGTGCTGTTGAATCCAGAGCCAAACCTGAACCCTACCCCTGATATTTACCTTGTACCCAAAACCTAAATCGAATTTTAATCCAAAAATAGTTCTGATCTTGCTTTATTACTAATAAAACACATTTTGCTTCAATATAGTATTACTCCCAGATTTCAACCACATTAACACCCCGGCCCAGGATACAAGCAAACCTACTAAAAAACAAATAACACTTAAAAAGTCAATAGGAAACACAGATACATTCTGTATTTCTACAGATCCCTATAGAGAAGCTTCACCTTCACCAAACTGCCATATCAGCAGTGATCACAAACCCCCATAAAGCCCTAGTGAAAATTTGAAGGGAGGAGAATACTGCAACAGGCTCTGAAACAATAAAGGATTTCCCATCCAAAAATGAGGAAGATGAATGAAATAAATTGGGCAGGAAGGAAAGTAGCTGCAGAAACAGCCTCACAAGGAGTGCCATGGAATTTGAAATAATAATAAAAGATGGACACACTTGGCCAGGTTTTCAAACAGACCAATGACTAGAATTACAGGCAAAGATTTGTGTGCACAGTTACTACAATTGTATGTGTCAATAAGCTATCTGCTAGTGCGAATAGCCACACTGGGTATTATCGACACTGCAAAGTAAAACCTGGGGCTGCGAGTCTCAAAGCCAGGGTCAACTGACTCAGGCTCACGCTATGGGCTAAAAATAGCAGTGTAGGCATTCCCACTTGGGCTGGGTTGTGAAGCCTGGCAAGGGTGGCGCGTCTCAGAGCCCAGGCTCTAAGACCAAGTATGACCATTTACTTGGTTAATAGCGTCTGCTATTTTTAGCCCCGTAGCGCAAAGCTGAGTCAATTGACCAGGACTCTGAGAATTTCTGTTGCGAGTTTTTTTTTGCCAGTATAGATGTACCTTTAGGGCATGTCTACACTTACCTCTGGAGCGATCGATCCAGCAGGGGTTGATTTTTCACGTCTAGTGAAGACACGATAAATCGACTGCCGAGTGCTCTCCCATCAACTCCGGTACTCCATCAGAGCAAGAAGTGTAAGCGGAGTCCACGGGGTAGCAGCAGCAGTTGACCTACTGTAGTGAAGACACATATAACATGAGGTGAAATGACTGTGAATAGGATACACAATACGGACGAGCAATCACAACAGTTACAGTACAAGGCTGGTCGGAGTTAATATCATTTATAACTAGAGAACATCTGCTGATGCAGCCCACCAGCGGGCCTGTTGGACGGGGCCATTCACTTGCACATCAGTTGAACCTTTTCAGAAATTGTGAGCAGAGCTGTAAGGCTGTGGCTGGCACTTAACCAAACCTTTTCTATCAAACGTAGAAAGAATCAAAGTATTATGCCGTCATGGTCGTGCTCTTTTTAATGCTGCCCTATTATCCAGAGACATTGTTATTATCTTGTTACAGTTTTTTATCATGCGGAACGTACAAGCAAAGCTGGCTGACAAATGCTACCGTTCCTTTCAAAATCTGAAAAAATGGATTCCAGAAACATTGGCCAACAATTACATTCTCAGATTTGTTTGCAGTGGAAGAGAGACAAATGTGAGTTGAGAAACGCAGCCTTATAAAACTATCCTTTGGACACTGCCAGTTTATTGAAATGATATTCTATTATGTTAGTTGAGGTGATCACATGTGATTGTTAAATGGCAGCTGTACATATATTCATGTGAGAAAATGAAAGAAACTAAAAATCTTCCAATGGAAGTAGCTAGTTCATAATTAATAAGTGAAATGACTCCACAATTTCATCATAACTTGTGCTCAAAATTCACAGCCGAATAGAAATTGGCTATTGTAGATAGATCACTGTTTCCAATGAACGCATACAGATAACAAAGTTTACAGTTGCTAGGCTTATGTTTTTCCCTAAATAGGCTAGGAAAGAGACTTTTCTTCTTTCTAAAATACAGTTTCTAGATATCTGTTTGTCTAACATTTTTCACTTTCCAAAAAAAAAAAAAAGAAAAGAAAGAAAAAAAGAAAAAGTCGGTTTAACAACAGGAGTTACTGCCACATGAAGGGTTCTGCCCTTAGGAATTCAAGCAGGGAATAATATATGTGTAAAAAAATACAGCAAAATTATTCTTGCAAACCCTATGTACTAAATTCTTCAATATTTTTTCTTATTGCTTTGACATTCTACATTAGCATTGCTACCGTGGTGCTATAAAACACAAAGTAAAGGAAATAAGCATATACAGCAATTTCAACCACTGCAAGGACTGGTGAAAACAAAATTAAAGATATGTTACATAAGGTTTGGGGAAAGTATCCTGTGATCTTTAAGGACCAAATTCTGTCAGTCCTACTTGTGCTTAATAGTATCTTACTCCATGGATAGTCCCAATGAAATCAATGAGACCATTTATTGAATAAAGTGCTATGTAACATGAATAAGTGACGCAGAATCTGGCCTTCTGTGTTTAAATCAAATTCAAATTCAGTCATATATATGTTTCCTGCACTAAATTAATCCTTGATGTAACTGCAGTGACTTTAAGTGAATTTAAGCCAGGGAAAAATTTGCTTCCATAGGAGTGCTCTGATTTGACTAGTGGAGTGCAAGATGCAATGTCTCAGGGCTTATCTTCCTGGGGATGTTAGTGTGCAGTAAGCTTTGAATTTAAAGTACATCAGCTACTTTGCCCTAACTCCTCATGCACACTAAGAGTGCCCGTGGGTGGTTTAGCTTAACTCACTTCCAAAGGGCAGTAAGCTATTGTATGCAAAGGCAGTCTAAGGCCATGTCTACACTTACTGAGGATCAACGCTGCTGCGATCGATGCAGCAGGATCGATTTAGCGCATGTAGTGAAGACCCGCTAAATCGACGGCAGAGTGTTCTCCGGTCGACTCCAGTACTCCACCGGAACAAGAGTAAGGTAAATCGACGAGAGAGTGTCTCCTGTCAATTCAGTGAGGTGTAGACGCCACAGTAAGTTGACCTAAGCTACGTCGACTGCAGCTACATTATTCACATAGCTGAAGTAGTGTAACTTAGGTCAGCTTACTCTGGTAGTGTAGACAAGGCCTGAGTGTATAGTAACAGTGTCCACACAGGGATTAAATGCAGAGTAGCTAGTGTGGGATTCTTCCCCATGTAGACAAGCCCGTAGTTCCATTCAGACTCCTGTGGTACGAGTCCTTTATGCCTGGTTCTGAAAATCAGGTTCTAACTAAACACAGTAAGTATAAAAATATAATCCATTTTTCCTACATCAGGACAAACCAATCTCCCGGAAGTTACTGGGTAGACACAGGTTTAATACACAAACTTGTACCCAGTTGAAACTCTGTGATGGACTCTTATTTTGGTTTAAGAATGGCTTATTTCAGTTTATCTTACACCTGTTCCTAATCAATTTAAACTAAAGCCTTGTCTACATGGGGAAGTTGCACCAGTATAATCTAATGTGAGTTTAACCCAATATTGCTAAACCAATGCAAGCCCCTTGTTGTCACACATGTTTCAGCATAAGAATGGGCTTTTTTCAGTTTAGCTTACATTGATTAGAAACAAGTTTGTTAAATTGAAATAAGCCATCTTTAAACTAAAATAAGAGTACCCGCATAGATTTACACCAGTCTAACTATATCAGCTTAAGAACAAATTTTAAATTAAACCAGTGCAACTTTCCCATGGAGATAAGGCCTAGACCAAAATAAGGTCAGTTTAAAATGAAATACACAGCCTTTTGCACTGATTTAAGTCAATTTAAAATCGCACATTATATTAAACTGGTGCAACTTGGCATATAGACAAATCCATATTTGGCTGCAATAATAACCCACTATTTTAAAAAGCATCATGGTGTAAATCATCAATTTGTGCCAGCTAGTCTTTTCTTCTTCTTCTTCTTATTGTTATTTATGATTTATTATTGTAGTCAATGTGAGAGGTATTGGACTGGCAGCCCTGGAAACTCGTGTTCTCTGTTAACCCAAGCATAAGTAAGGTTCAACTAGAGACCATGCTACCCTGACCCACCACTGTGCTTCTTTGCTGGCTTGTGGGGTTTATTTGTGGGCGTCTGCAAATTCACTCTCCAGTTTCATTCAGTCCTTGGCCTCTTTTGCTGAGAGTCCTTGGATATTTTTAACATGACTGTCATCATGACATCTGAATGCAGTTCCCAAGAAAGGTTCATTTAGTGCCAGTTGCACTGGAGGTTTTTGTGCTGTGACAAAGAATTGGGCTGAAATCAGCAGTGCACTTTGCACAGGAGGGTGAACAGCCGTGAACTTAGTTACAGTTGACATGAGCTGCATTTGACTTGCTATCAAAAGGTGAAAGTCTCCATATTCCCTAAGCCATCTAGCACACATGTGCATGTACAAAAATATAACATTGGGGATGCATCCTTCTTGGGAATCTCTGTCTTGCTTTCCAAAGATGCATTCAGTTATCATTCAGCACTTGCAGAGCAAAGACTTTTTTTTTTTTTGGTTATGGTAGTCTTCTCTTTAAACTGGAGCTCATCAGAAAATTTATAAGCGATTTTAAGGTATTACTGAGAGATGAATAATGGATTACTATCCTAGTGAAGTTGTATATCATAGGGCTATCTCCTAAGACATCTTAGCATTTGTCTTCTCCAGCCCTAAATCTCAAAAGGATATTTTTCTTGATTCTTGTTTGAAAAATCATAACAGAATTATAAATTAAGGTCATAATACTATTTAAAATCAGCTCTTGTATCTCTGAGACATAATAAAAAAATTCTTTGCCTTTTTTACACTGGAGTTAATTAGTTTGGTTAGATACATTTTAAATCTTGGTTACTTTTGTTAGTATAAAAGATAAAGTGCAATGACACTAAGCCATTACTTGGCTAGCAAGCTGGCCTTCTATAGATT
Organism: Mauremys mutica; assembly: GCF_020497125.1. Classification (NCBI taxonomy): domain Eukaryota; kingdom Metazoa; phylum Chordata; order Testudines; family Geoemydidae; genus Mauremys; species Mauremys mutica. The sequence continues at coordinate 50,173,558 of NC_059077.1, forward strand.
GCCTTACAAATTTATGCACATGGAGTATTTGTATGGCAGTGGGGTTAGAAAGTAATGTTATGGCAAGCCATTTTTTTAATCACACTGCACACCACACTGGAAATGGCAGTGGTTTAGGCATCTATGTTATTTTTTGTGAGGGTGAGTTAGGCACCTGCCTCACTCCAAACACGATGGCCCGTGGTGGTGAATAAATCATTGAAGTTATTGAAGCAGAGGGACTTCCACCTCCCAACTGGGTGCTCTAACCAGAAGCCTACAACAGAGTCATTCTCATGCTCACTCGCTCTGGCCTAGTAAATCTGTAAGTCTCTAGCCACATTGGAACAGCTTCAACAGGTGAGACCAAGCGAGCCCCACATCAGACTATCCCATAGCTCATTGGTTAGATCACTCTCCTGAGAGGTGTGGGAGACCCCTGTTCAAATCACTTCTCACCATCAAGTGGGGGGGTGTCTCCTACATCCCAACTGAGTGCTCTAACCACTGGGCCAAAAGTTGTAAGGTGGGCACTTTCATCACCTCTCCCTTCTCTCCCCTACCCATTTGCCTCTGAGTGCGCCTACCAGATAGCCTGCCTATCTTGCCTGCAGGGCCCAAACATCTATCTCACCCCTTTGTGGATCTCTCTGGGGCTTAGGCAGGAGATAGGTGTCCAGATGCCTAGGGGGAGGCAGCAGTGTGTATGACCTTAGGCACCTAGGGAACTTTTACTGAAAAATCTTAGGTGCCGAGTGAGTTTAGATGCCGACAGGGTTTGGTGACAGCTGAGCAGGAGCTTTATGGATCACAGTGGAGCTTAAAACGGGGACCTAGATGCTCTGGGGGTTTGGCTCTGAGCTATCTTTGTGGATATGAGCCCAAGAGTTCTGTAAGTGGACGGACCTGGTGCTTATGTGGTGGGCCTGATGCTTATTTGCACTAAGGCTTTTCTAAACCACTCTGGCAATATAAAGGGACCTTAGTGCAAATGATTTAAGCCCATGTCTTCTGAATTCCTGACTTACCATTACCAGACCCAATTCTGAGACAAGGGCAATGGTTGAGCATCATTTCAATCCATTTAGGGATCTTAGTCAGGCATCTTCCATTACCGCTATTTGGAAATGTGTCTCAATGCTCTAGACTGGTTTGGAAACCTCACTCTAAAGTATATTTTTCCACACCTGACTTCAATGATAACTGTCTTTTCAAATGACTGCACCTGAACTTAAATTATAGACCCTACCACACAAAAACTCTTTGCATTTGTATGTATTTACATAAGGTACTGATAAACTATTTTGTTGTTCTTTCCTCATTTTTTTTTTTTTAGTTTAAAACACATTTTGGCTGGTGTCCTAGTGACCAGCTCAGACAAGTAACAATCTTCTGTGCAATTTCCGACCAAGTTACAAACACACCATTTGAAGACATCTCTCACCTTTTCTGACAGGCAGCTGTATACACATTGATTCCTTGAGTAGATAGGATGAAAACCCAGGTGGTCTCCAGTTTCCCATGGGAGTTTTCCACTCTCAAGTGAAAGGAGCAGCAAGCTTCCTTAAATCAATGCTGGCTTATCTCGCCATTCGTCAAAGTTTCTCTATGTTAACACAGGGCTCGGCTTTCCACTTTCAAATTGAGAGTTGAGAGCTAAACTCTGCCAATGGATGCTAATGTATTTTTTTCTGTAATAATTAGTCTCAAGAATAATGAGACTTGGAGACTGCCATTCACTTTCCCAGTAGGTAACAGTGTGCATGCACATGAGCACACCCCCCTCATTACTTCTGCCATATTAAAATAATTAATATATTGTGTGAGGTGCCAACTGCAGTTTTCTAGGGAGATATAAGTACTTGTCTTTAAAAGGGTTTTCTACAAAATGACTTTTTCTATTTGAATGTGTTCAATTGAATAGATAAACAGATTCCTACACCTGGCCTGCTTCTCAAACGTGGGTCTTCAATAATCAAGGCATCAAAATCTCATGTGTGGCATTTTAAATCTGCTGTTAGGTGCTTTAAGCCCATTGCAGTCAATGAAAGTTTTGCATAAGACTCTAAATGGACACTTAAGTGTATAGTCATTTGTGACATTTTGATATCTCGATAAGACACTGTTGTTTGAAAATTGGGCTCTTGGTGTTTCTGAAATATGCATGCATTTCATATATACATAATACAAGTACACACATAATATGTATATAGAGATATAGACTCAAACAAAAATATACAAGAAGTTAGCATTAAGGAACTGGCTGAAATCCTTGGGAGTCAGGAAATTCAGAGCTAAGGGTGCTACAGCTCCCTGAAGTCTCCTGAATAGAGCTGTTTGGGAATTCTTCAACACTACTTTTTTGTGAGAAAGTCCATATTGGTTTTGATTAGACTTTCACTGAGAAGGTTCTTGGGGTGGAGCGAGCACTCCACTCTCGAATAGTCAATAGCTCAGTGCTTTGAGCACTTGCCTAAGAAGGAGGAGACCCATGTTCAAAAGTTTGTGCTCTGCCTGATTTGGTGCAGGGACTTGAATCTCAATCAGCCTCAATCTCCTGGGCAGGAGCTTGTTCTACTTTGTATGAATAATTAAATAGTTGTTGGGCCAGAGAGAGATTGACTGTCTATCCTGATGGTCAGAGCACACACCTGGGATGTGGGATACCTACATTCTAGTTCCTGCTCTGCCTGATTCATTAGGCTATTGGGTGTTCTGAGGTCTTGCCCTCTTTCCCCTGCTCCCCATGAAAACATCAAAAGTTCTCAAGTTTTTGTTCCAATATAGGATGAAAACAAAATTTAAAACCTAATTTATTTTTTTCAGATTTTCCCATGGACTCCCTTTCCCGCAACCCTCCTACTGTTTAAAATGAGAACTTGCCTGGCTCCACTGCTTTCTTTGTCATGGAATCAGCTCCAGTCCCATCTCAAAGGAAGTGTCGAGAAAAAAATTGCCACAGGGCAATGAATGTAAAATTCTCCTGTCTGTGGTTACCCCAAATGACTCCCTCCTCTGTTTTGTTTCCCATTTGTTCTTGTTGTGTGCACACCATTCTAGTTTCATTTATTGTGGTGTCCAGGGATCGCGGCCCAATAACACCAAGCAATTAAAGAGGGTATTGGTAATGCAGCCACCAGCACTTGCAGTTCAATCACTTCTGACTCTGACAAGTTTTCCCCAAGGTGCCAGTAGTATTACAAGGATTATGATTCCAGAAATAGAACCTCTGAGGCAGAAAGTCAAAACACACAACCAGTTACTCTCTGGCACTTGGACTTTGAAGAGGGATCCTGTGGAAAAAAGATATTGCCATGGAATAAGATCCTGTTCTCCAGGAGTGCCCTGGGATACTGTAAGCACTGATGTGTGGGAACTCAAACACAACTGAAGAATCTGGCTTTTCTGGAGGTTTTACGACAAAACAAAAAAGGTGTTTGTACAAGGAAATGAGGGTGCCAGGAAAGAAGACAGATACTCCAGGTTTTCAAGAAAGACATATGTACATAAAATAGTAGGTAAACTTTGCAGGATTTCTCCAGTCATGGTGACAAGTACAATGACAATTTGTAGTCTCTGCTGTTAGGGGACAAATTCTGTCCTTAAATATTTCACTGAGACTCTCTTTTGAGCCATTTGTATTTATGCTAGTGCATTTGTAGGCCAAATTTGACCCAGAATTCACAAATTTCCCCATCTTGGGGTTTTTCAACTTTGCATACCTAAAATGTGTGTGTGGGGAGGCGGGATGCCTTCACCTTTCATCCAGCCACCATTTCATCTTGTTCTCTGCTCCATTGTTCATCTTGCACAGCTTGACTGCATACAAGAAAAGCATCCTGACAGCAAATAATTGGTGTTTGTGACTACGGAATTGATCATGTTGCACAGAGGTGTGTGGCAGGCATTCTGCATTATGCTGAAAGCTGAAGAACAAGGTGGGGAGAGAAGTATTTTAGTAAATAAAAACTAATTATTCCAGGAGACTAGTGAAGAGTCACAGGCAGAAGTTCTGAATGGATCAGAGTGGAAAGTAACTGCTTGTAAACAGGAGCAGAAGAAAATCAGTGAGGCTTATGTTAGTTAACTGTTTCAGAAACAGAATCTACTTAGAGTCTCAGTCTTTCAAGTTCCCCCCAGCCCTCAAAAAACACATATTACAAGACACATCAGATTTTCTTATTCAATTTTTAATGAATGTTGAGATGAAAACTTCTGAGAAAAACTAATTTGTTCAAACTCTGGTTTGAATCTATAAATGGCTGATATATCAGCCCTCAGTTCAAAATGGGATTTCTCTGTGGCAAGTTATTAATATGAGTATTTATTTATTTATTTAACAGAGTGGTAGGCACTTCACACATACATGGCCCTTGCCCTGAGGAGTATATGATATTAGGCCAGGGTGGGCAAACTACGACCCTCGGGACTGTCCTGCCTGGCCCCTGAGCTCCTGGCCCAGGAGGCTAGACCCCAGCCCCTCCCCTGCTGTCCCCTCTCCCCCACAGCCTCAGCTCACTCGCTCTGCTGCCGGCGCAATGCTCTGGGTGGCAGGGCTGTGAGCTTCTGGGGCAGCATAGCTGCACAGTCTGGCCTGACCCAGTGCTCTGTGCTGTGCGGTTGTGGTGGCAGCAGCGTGGCCTGGCTCCAGCTGGGTGCCGTCAGCCACTGGTGCTCCAGGCAGCATGGTAAGGGGGCAGGGAGCAGAGGGGGTTGGATAGAGGGCAGGGGAGTTTGGGGTGGTGGTCGGGTGGGAAACAGGGGGTTGAATGGGGGCAGGGGTCCTGGGGGGCAGTCAGGAAGGAGGGGGGTTTGGATGGGGCAGTGGGGGGTAGTCAGGGGTAGGAGTTCCGGGGGCGGTTAGGGGACAGGGAGATGGGGTGGTTGGATGGGGCAGGGGTCCCAGGGGGGGCATCAGGAATGAGAGAAGGGGTTGGATGGGGTGGCGGGGGTCCAGGGGCAGTCAGGGGACAGGCAGCAGGGGTGTGTGGATGGGGCAGGGGTCCCAGAGGGGCAGATAGGAGTTGGGGGCCGGACCATGACTCCCTCCCCTAACCGGCCCTCCATACAATTTACAAAACCCGATGCGGCCCTCAGGCCAAAAAGTTTGCCCACCCCTGTATTAGGCCCTGCTCCTGCAAAGAGAAATCCCATTAAACTAAATGGGAACTCACTTGGGACTATTCATATACATAAAATTACTGATATTGTATAAGTCTTTGCAGGATCATGCCACAGAAGAAAGCAGTAAACAAAGGGGGTTGGATGAAGGGAAAATAGGGGGATGGCACATGGAGGTACAAATAATATGGGCAAGTGGGTACCTACATTGGTTATATTATAGAACACATGAGGCAGCTAGGAATATATATCAGTGCATTCACACACACTAAAAAAAATCCTTCTAAATCTTTCTCGATCACTGTCCCATTGTACTAAACCACTGAATATCATGTAAACTCAGTACTGAGAATTCTTTGCCACTGCCTGTTAAAATTTGGAGGTGGGTCCTATCCTCTGAATTAAGGAAAAGACAAATTTCGCTTATTCTTTTCTCTTCCCCTTCCCCATCCTCGCAGCCTTCTGATTTTGTGTGTGTGAAAGTCAGGTCAGGTTCACGGACTTGAGCCTGAGTATTGAGGAAACCTTAACCTCAAGTGAACCTCTTGGCTGCTTTATATTTTCGGTGAGAGCTAGATGAAACTCTGAGTTTTGCCTAGTTTCATCCTGAAATCAAGCACAACTCAGCAGTTTGACCTAAGTTTTTAAACTGGACTTTGTGAAAACCTGAACCTCAAAGTGAATGCCATGTAACCCCGGTAAAATCTTTTAAATCACTTTGGTAGCCTCTTATCATGAGACCATAGGGATCTTCTAAGCTGAAACCCTGGAGTCTTCACTGGAGCTAAATTCTCAGTGGGCTGATGGCAGATAAGGGCAAATGGCAGGACCTAATCTGAGCATGCTATTATCTTTCCATCCTTTCTTCCTTCCTTGCTTGCTATGGTGTTTTGGTGGATTCTGGTATTAGAACATCAAATAGGGAATGTTCAAGATTTTGAGTGCTTCCTAAAACTCAGAGTGAAATTTGTCTGCATATCTACAGCAACTTTTTTCTAAATGAAATAACCAAATCTCATAATAATGTAGGAAGCGGACTAGTTTCAACAAAGTAATGATGGGAGGTCAAGAATTCATAATTTGAAGATCTGAAAAACTAAGCCAAAGCTAAGCTAGGAAACTAAGATAAGGAATGTGTGCAAACCTTTTGTAGTAACGTTTTGTGTGGCATCTTGTTAACCTACCTAAATAAGTAGGCAGTAATCATTAACACCATACAATTACAGTGTAATTACTGTATAATATGTAAGAGAGAACCAAGCACCACCTAGTGGAAAGGAATCCTGTCATTGCTCTAACTGTATGAGCTTGATGTATCAGAAGTACAATTTCTTTTGCCTGGTCTCTGCTATCTGATAATAAGCAAATGCAGTTTTCGAGCACAGCCCAGATTACTAGCCTAATATAAGATTATTTGTTTATTGAATGCCAGTGGTGGTCATGGAACAAACAGAGAGGCAAACTGTTGTCCCAATGAATTCCCAGTCTTCTAAATGCAGTTCAGATGCAGATGATGGATATAGTTAGTAATGGTGTTTAAGTTTCATTTAATTCTGTTTGTATTATTCACTGTGGATAACTATAGAAATCTTAATAAAAGAAGGGGGTTAATGAGGGATCTGGCTAAAGAGAGGAAAGTTATTTGCTGTATAAGGAATTTCAAACATAAGTGGTGGCAAGGGACAAAGTGGGATGGCTCTGCAGCTTAGAACTCAAATTCTGACAGAAATGGGGGAAGGGGACAGGGAACCACACCATCTACAGGTCAGCATCAAACCCTCTTTTTAGAAATTCCTAACACCCCTCAAATACTAGTATGGTTGTGGGGAGGGGTGGGGGACGGTAAGTAAACAAAACACTTTTTTTTCCTTTTATTGTTCTTTGAAGGTTACATTTCTGACACCACTTTGCCCTCAGCAGCTCAGCTTTACTGCCCCCAACTCATTGTACCTCCACATCCATTTCGTATTGTTCATGTTCTTCCTGACTTCCACTAGCCCCTTGCACCTCTGCCTTGCTGCCTCCAATATACCATGTGTCTTGCTGCTGCCCGAGTCCTGTCCCTCAGCTCCCCTCTTGTACCTCTGGCTGGCTGCTCCCTTGTTCCCCTGTGCTTTCTCCCAGCTGAATTCTGTACCTCCAGCCCCCCAGTAGTAGCCATGGGCACCAACTCCATGGGTGCTCCACAGAAAAAAAAATATAGTGGGTGCTCAGCACCCACCAGCCACAGCTGATCGGCTGCATCAAACAGCTGTTTGGCAGCTCGGGGAGGGCAGAGAGCAGCGGGTGATCGGGGGTCTCAGGGAGGGGGCGGAGCAGGGGTAGGAAGAGGAGGAGTGATGGTGGGACCTTGGGGAAGGGGGATGGAGTTGGGGCAGGGCCATAGAGAGGGGATGGAGCACGCCAGGGGAAAATTAAAAGTCAGCATCCATGGTAGTAGCTCTGCTTTACTGATCCCCCATTCATTGGGATGAACAGTATTGTGTGTGTGTGTGTGTGTGTGTGTATGCATGCGTATGCCCCACTCTCCTTTGAACAGCCAACAGCAGCACTTCTCCATACGTGGTGGGGGAAGAGCTTCTCTCCCCCAGACTGAGCTGGGATTGTAGCGCTTGTTATTCCCTATTTTTCCCTTTTGCTGAGACCTGCAGAGCCTCCCTTCTTTGTGTATGTTGTGGGGAGTCTTGTTTATGCTCCTGGTCTACTCATAGCTTAGGAGGGCTCCAAAGGGGTGCTATCAGGGGCCTGGGTGGGTCAGCAGCACCTCGGAGAGGAGTTGTTCCCAGAAACTGGAACTGATCAGCTGCTGCTTCTGCCCCATGTCACTGTTGCCAACCCCAAATGTTCAAAAATCATGAGCCCAGCCCCCAAAATCATAAGGTTAAAATAAGATTTTAAAAAATTAATAAATGTCCTTTTTTTCCCTTTGCCTTCTGGTGTTTGTGCCTTTCAGGTGCACTCACTTCACATTTTTAAAGTAGTCTCTGCAACAATGATGGCTAGAAAGTCTTTGCTTCTTTGTTTTAAATGAAAGCTGAGGTTCTCATGCAGGACCATGATTCTGGTTGCTAGGGCTTTAAAGAAAACCGACCAGAAATCACAAGACTTGCAGTAAAATCAGGATAGTTGGCATGACTTCACTTATCAGGTCGGGGGATCTGGAGTGAGAGCAGCATGAGGAGTGGGTGTTTAGCTGGGAAGTCTATAGTGCTCCCAGCCTTCCTGTGGTCATTGGAGCAGCAGCCACAGTTGCTGCGAGAAGCCAGGAGTCTCCTATTTGTCTGCTCTCCTCCAAAGGGAGATCTGTCCACCAGGGAAGGAGGTAAGGAAACTCCCCTTATTATTGTGAGCTTTGTCTCCCCTCTGGATGGGCAAGGCAGATAAATAATCCATAGATTCTTGTGTGTAAAATCTTTTTTCTTAACATGCCTAAAAATCCTCCAAGATGCTGTAAGTTGCACCTAATATTTCAAAATGTCTCTGCAGCCAAGCCTGACAAGCCCCTCTGTTTATGGGTATTTATTCTATTTCAGATCCTCCGTCCTGGTCTAGTTTAAAGGCTGACATGCACGCTTTTGGTTGGTTAGTTATGGCCCTGCTTGGTTACATGAACTCCTTTCAGGTATACTTTTTCTCTTGCCCCTTTGTTTTCCCCTTGCTGTGTCCTGCCACCACAAACTACGGTGCTACATTACATTGAGACCTCTGATGACAGCCACCCAAATTTTATCCTCTCCTATTATGATCTGCTTCCTTCTGATAAACTCCATCATCGCCAGACAGAATTCCTGGGAAATAGCTGGGGTACATTGGGGAGACTTCCATAGATGCCAAAAGATCAGGTAAATGCTGACTTGACTCTGATCCCCTCTTCTCTAGCTTTTGGGGCTTTTCTGTCCCATTTTACTGGTATCTGTCCTCATATATGCCTTGCAGAAGAGGTGAACATAAGGACACTGGGCCTGATCCAAAGCTCACTGAAGTCAATGGGAATCTTTCCATTGACTTCAATGGGATTTGAGTCTGGCCCAAAGTGCACATTTGTTGTCATTTTGTCAGACTGTCAGGCTGATAGAGGCTCAGGAAAAAGAGTACTGAGAAAATCTCTTTTAGTCCATTTCAAGAGCTGGCCCTATCAGTGTGGAACCAGACCTGGACAGTTTATTCCTTCCTCAATGATAGTACCTTCATATCATAAAAAAGAAAAGTTATGAAAGGCTACTTCATGTGGTAAAAGCAAGTGAACAAAACCACAATTGATCATTATGATGCAGACGCTGACTTATCAAAACAAAAATAATGTGCGTCCAGGATGGAGTTTATCAGAGGAAGTCTGAGACAGCAAGGATTAACACAGCACTTGACTATGGCTGAGACTGCTTGATACTGACAAGTTTCTCTCCCTCCCTTGTTTTGGTGCTGTGTTCTGTTCTCATTCAGATCAGAGTGGAGAAGGAACTGAGTAGTGACCTATTGAACCTCTCTAAGGGTTCCCCCTATAAACTACAATGCCACTATTCTTTAAAAACTCAGATCTGGCAGATCATGCTGCCTTATAAACCTAATTCAGGGCCAGAAGCTGATAACCTTGCTCACATTGAGAGGGACCTTACTCCATGAATCCCACAGATTCCAATGGTTCTACTCACAGAGTAAATATTATTCAGCATGAGAAAAAGTATCATAATCTGGTCTTTAGCCTTTGGAGCAGAAGAATTAGCACAGAACACAGTACCAAGAAACAAACCAAAAAAAAACAAAAAACAAAAAAACAAATCCCCAACCCAGCATGCAGTTGAGGAAGTTATCACTTTGAAGGGGTCTGAGCCATAGACAATTGCTGTGTAAAGCCGGAGTGTCCCAGACTTCCTTCTGATAAACTCAGTCCTGGAAACTTACTATCTGTGTTTAGATAATTTGGTGTCTGCATCATTAAATTTAATGCAGCAATAAAAGTGAACCATCAGTTATGGTTTGTTCTTTTACCAGATGAAACATATCATATTCATAGCTTATCATAACGTAATGCTCTCTGCTCCAACAAATAAATACAAAGTAAAAATAGACAGGTAAAGAATAATTTTGCCATGCAAGAAACATGAACATTACTATAAGCCATCTGATTTTTCATCTTAGATGGCTGTACTAAGCACTGCTATTATTAAGCCTGAATATTTCCCAGGGTGTCTCATTTGGCTGTAAAAACTTTGTTCGGAGCCAAAGCTTAGAATACAGTATTAACAAGCAGGGCTTTTTAAAACATAAAATTGGAAAACAAAATTAAACCATACAGTGAGTGTACCTAAAAAATTCTACTGTCTTGAAAGTTTTTGCTGTTTTCAGTGACACCGATTCTGGAGACCTGATTTACCTGCATTGGACTGAATTGAGAGTAATTCCACCAAGGTCAGTACTATACTACTATACCAGTATTGTAACTGGGAGGAGAATCTGACTAATTGGCTCATTTCCCTCTATACCAGGGAATGACCACCCCACAGCTGGCACTGCAAAGGAGTTTGGAGAGGGCTGCCCTCTGTATTGTGGGCCATAGAGCCAGGAGACCAGGTTGAATAGCTTCGCAGGGAACTCTGATTTGCTTGAACTGACCTTGGTAATTCCTGATGCTCTATCTGAATTGAATTTTGGTTCCTAAAGGGTGACTACAAGATTATAGACTCTAAGGTCCAGACCGTGACAGGTTCTTGTGTGACTGTGCAGGAGCATGCTATGAGTATACACATGGATTGCTCCCTTAGTGTGCCTTGGGGGGGTATATGGTAACCCACGTGTGGTGGGAAGTATGCAAGCTCATGATCCTGCAGGCTCCCTGCCCTGCTCTGGACTGTTGACTGGGCCTGCTGCATTGCAGGGAGCAGGCTGCACCATCTTGCCCCTGTGCACCAACATACCAGCATGCTCCATGCTCCATCCTCATTCATTACACAACAATGCCTCACTTTCTATCCAGCCTGCACACTGAATGAGGCAGGGTCCTGTGAAGAAAACAATATATGATCATGTAATTAAAGATTACATCATAATGTATCAGTAATATGCAAAGTGGGCATAGACATAAGGATGTAAATACTATTATTTAGTAGTGGCAGAGCCAGGTTCTATTCCTGACTCACCACTGGCCTGCTGAGTGGCCTTGGGGAAGTCAATTCACCTTTCTGTGCACTGGTTTCCCCATCTGAAATGGGGATAATGATACTGACCATCTTTGTAAAGGGTTTTGAGATCTACTGATGAGAGGTGTTATATAAGAGCTAGGTATTTTTATTGCATTATTTAAGCTATAGGATGTAAGAATATGAGGTAAGTGTGGAATGTCAGTTTTGGTGCATTTACATTTGAAATTTGTGTCTGTTTGAAGAAGTTCTAAATCCCCATGAGCACTGTAAACTATACTGTGAAAGTCTAACTCATTTCCATGTTGCCGGGGACACTGGACTAATTGTGCAACTAGAAATTGATGCATACAAAAAAGTGATTATCAGTTGCTTACTGTTTTTCTTTCAGTTCTTCAAAATTTACAGCAGAAGCTACTTTTCACTAAGGTATAGCCAGGTGCCAAGCCTGAAGTCCGACTCTTCACCCGTGTTTGAGTTAAACATTAAAAATGCATGCCCATCTGCTCAAGTAATTCAAGGATTGCTGAAAGTATTACCTAGAAACTTTCCAGGAAAATATCCCCTCAGGTTGTGGCTAAGCATGCAGAGTTTCAGTTTATGGGCCAAATCCTGCTTGCTTTACTCAGGGGAACAGTCCTGATTTCGCTGAGGCTGCTTGTGAGTAGGGTAAACAAGATTTTTTTGCTCCAGAAGCCAGACCTAACATGAGTTATTAGTAGCTGAATATTGGGCGAAGATACAATTCATTTATTTTATTCATTTAATTGTGAGCGCTTTCTGAGTTGCATAGACATGTGCAATGCATTTATCAGGACATACACATTTTTAAGAGGACATCACCACCTTAAAAATTATACTTCTTTCTGGAATATTTTTTAACCTCTTAATGTTACAAGCAACATGTAAGACTACTAAACCTAAAAGAGATTTGAGAACATAGTATTTTCTCTCTTTTTCCAGTTTGTTTACTTTGGGCCTGAGATCCAAAGCCTCTCTCAATCTACAGAAAGATGCCCATTGACTTCAATAGACTTTGCATCCTGTGTTGTGCATTTGACCATGTTTTCTATATAATCATTTTTACTAATGTCACTTTTCCCTGATCTGTGTGTCTTTCACACCCAACAACATAGAAGAGAAAAAAGCATTTTTAAAATAGGAAAATGTGGCTGTAAAACCATAGAAATTGGCAGGGTTAATATCTAGTATAGTAAACTACTTTTAATATTTTACTTTTGTTGATTATATTTCACATTAATACTGTCCTGTTTAAACAGAGTGATATTTTCTCTACACATGCTCAGTTTGGTATTTTCACATTGTCACACCTTTGTTCAGTTAAAACTAATTTCAAATATTTCAAAATAAACACTGCTCACAAAGGGTCATTTATAGATAGCTTCCTGTTCAAATGAGTACCATTTTTAATCAATTATATAAAATTGTGGTTAAAGTTTTTTTATAATGAGGGAAAAAAATGAGGGCTGAGAAAAAGTATAGACCTTTTCCTGAACATTTTTCACAAAGATCATGTGAATGTCTGAAAATAGTGATTTTTTTTAATGGGAAACGTTTGGCACCCTAACTTGTAGCTTTCACTACCACCAGTTATTATCTTCCTAAAGTATTTACAGCAAGAAGGACAAACAAAATAATCAATATTCAGAATGAATCAGAAATTAAGATATAAATCATCCAACTTCTAATTTATATAGAATGTTTAATGAGGATTTTATAGTGAGGGAAATGTCACCTTCTTCAGCTGACTTTTGATTCAATTGCAGAAAACTACGTCCCAAAGAAAAAAAAGTTTGCTAAATAAAAGCAGGATTAAAATACCAAAAGGTTGTAAAGGAGGTTTGTTTTTCTATCCAGACTAACTCCTCACCTTTCCCATTACTGCTCACCAGTCTCAGAAACCCTGAGGGTCTCCAGAGTAAATCAGTTTCCTTCTTCTGTTTTCTTTTCGTCTTGGACTGACAAAATTGTGGATCACTTCCTCCCCCACTCCCCAAGTTTCACCGAATGATTGAAGTATACTGTGCAAACAAGAAACAGAAGTAAGCTATGGTACTTACCTATGTTACTGTTGTGAGCCCCTTTGTCCCAGTTTAAATTTAAAGGGACACATCAGCTCCAAACTCTCATTTCGGTTTTGAAATGTGCTATCTACTGTAGTTGTAAATAATACCTACAATTACTGGAACTGAAAGTTGAGACACTTGATAGATAGATAGACATAAACTTTCTTTGTGCATTCAATAGCTGTCTCTGGATTGTCAATTTCACTATTTCCCTATAGCCACTTTCTCCCTTGCTGAAAAGACAGCAGCAGCTGCAAAGAAGCAGAAGCCCTCTTTATAATATTTAATTGATTTTTTGTTAAATCAGGGCATATTATTTACAGAATGCTCTATCACAATCAAGATATTTTATTACTAGCAATTATGAATAATACACATTGATGGTTTTAATTTAAAGCACACTAAACCTTCCTGTGTGAGTTCTGCTTTTAAAACCAGCCACTTCTACACTGGATTCTGAAGCTCTCGCTGTCATCAATATTCACTATCTAATTGGGAGTCCTGTTGGTACTGAGATGAAAACTGGAGTCATGCCTGTTGCATTTACACTGTTCCCTAAACAAATTCGGCTCTGTGTATATAAATGTCTCGTTCATTTGATTTGTGTTGTAATCCCCCTCCCTCAACCTGGAGAACGTCAAATCTCCTATTGCAATCAGTGCAGCAATTACCTTTCATTAGGGACACCTCCCCTCAAGTGCCTCAATTAGATAGCTAGCAAAAGCCCACTAGTGCAACCTCATGCCTCTTCCCCTCCGACGTGCCTCTGTAGCGCTCAGTTTAAGATCTCTGCTGCTTCCTTATGTTCAAAGGGAAACTTCCACTAGAACCAAGTCTATGGCCCCTGTTCTCTTTTAACAACTTCAGGAGGCTCTGGGTGGATTGTGTCTGGCTCTGGCTCTGGCTCGGACTCCTGAGCGCTCCAGGACTCCCCGAGAAGCGGGGCCAGCCCTAGTGAGTGGGAAGCCTCCCTCTGGGAGAGGGGAGGGCGGCGCAGTTCGCATGTAAGTGTTGGCTTAGCACAAAGGGGAAAGGAGCGAAACGTTCTCGTCTCTGACTGGTCGAGCTCCCCGGCAGCCGCCGCCACGCCAGAAACCTCCAGGAATCCCCTTCTAGGGAAAACCGGCTCCCGCGTTGGGTGGGACCGACTCCGCCGTCCCAGTGGCCGCGCCAGGGACGGGCTGGGCTCTGGCCCCTCGCTCTCCGTGCAGCGCGCTGAGCCCACGTCCCATGTAGCGCTCTCGGGTGTGATGGGGCGGGGGCGGGCGTGTTTACAGTAGGGTCTCCCTGGAACGGAGCGGGTTCGTCCGAGGGGCTTTTCTGGCCACGCGCTCCGCCGGGGCTGAAACATTTGTAGGGACGGACGGAGCTGAAAAGTAACCCCGCTCCCTCAGCCCCAGTCTCCTGGGAGGGGGGACCCAGGAGTCCGAGCCCCCTCTGCTCCATGGCCCAGGCAGGGAAAGGGAAGGTCTTGGGGACTGCTGAGCCCCTCCTCCCCGTGCCAGCAGCGCTCTGACTCTAATGCGGGGAGCGAGGGCTGGGGGAGGATCCTGCCGCTTTAGCCCCCTCGTGCCCACCAGCGTGGAGCGAGCGAGCTGGCGCGGGAGGCCCCGTCCTGTCCCCTTCGCCCCGCTCAGCGTAGTCCCGGGGCCAGGCAGGGGGAGGGGAAAGGGGGCGGCCCCTCGCGTTGGGGTTTCTCCGGCGCTATGAATGAAGCTCCCAGGCCACACGTGAGGCGCTGCGCTTTGCAGAAAGGATTCCCCGCTCGCGAGACGTCTCTTCAAAGTGCGCGGGCAGCGGGAGGCGGGTTGCAGCTGGCTGGCGCCTCGCGTGGGGGGATTGCCGTGGCTGGCGTGCTCTCCTGCCGCACCAGGCCTTTCCCAGCCGGGCCACCTCTTACCTGGCAGCGCTGGGCGGGGAAGCAGAGAGCGCTTTTTATTCTGGGCTGCTGTGGTTCCCGCGCTGTGTGCTTCCCCCGTGCTACAGCTGGAAAGGGGAGCTCTGGCCAGGCGGTAAAGAGAAGCAGGCGTTCCCTGGCGTTTCTTCGCTTCGGTTCATTTGACAACCAAGAGCAATTGTTTAATCTTCAATTGGCAATAATGTCGAGAGGCGATGAAAAGACAGATCTGCTCATTCCCTCCCCCCGACCCTGCGCTACTTCCCTAGGGACAGGGAAGGAAAGTATAACAAATACACACAACAGATCTGCCGAAAACAGGCAGGTGAGAAAAAGTTTAGACTCTAAAGAGGGGTCTGACCTCGATAATATTCGATCATTGATAACCCAATTTAGCTCCATGGTTAATATTTCAATCGTCCGGGGGGATTGGCTACGAACAGAATTGTTAAGATAATGAGTACCATTTAACTACTTCCCTCTTGTCCTCGTTCTTCCTAGTGGAAAGTGATTTTCCTATTGCATACGCGAATAAAAAGCTTAGCAAAACGTTAAGGGGCAGGAGGAAAATAGTTTCATTCATCCTCAGCCTGCGCTGGAGGTGCTGCGGAAAAGGGAGCTGAGCATTGTTGGCGTCTTGTGAACTAATGAATCTGAAACGCAAGGAACAGTAAATTCCCATCGTGAGAACTGGGTTTCTCTTGGCAAATATTTTACCCATATGTCATTTAAATGTTTGATCTACAGGCAAGGATCCAAAGGGGGGTGGGGATGGAGAGATGTAGGGAATGGGCCTTTAAACCAACATAACCAAGGGAATTCAGAGTGAAAGGTGAAAGGTTTCCCTTTAATCAGTACATTGTGCTGAAGCATTGCAGCTGATGCAACCTCAGTATAGAGGGTGACTGTCTATCATAAGGGTAGTCTCTAGGGCTGCAATATTTAGCCATAAACCAGGCAAAATGAAGATAAGAGTTTTAGTACTAATGCTGGTTGTCCTGATTTCTGCTGGTTTAAACTGGACCAGGTGTAAAGCTCCTGCGTGAATTTCTTTGCCTTTTTAAGTCTGTAAAATACACATTCAAACCCCTGGCTTACTTTTGAGTATCGACATACATATTAAAACTCCTATGACAACTGTTACACCACAGTAGCTTTAAGGATTTAAAAACTAGACACTTTGTGGGTCTCTTCTTTCAACCAGACCATCACTCCCATTAATTTTAATAGGCGATGGGTGTGCTCAGTAAAAGTAAACCCTTTATTATTTTACACAATATATGAAAATAGTGTAAACATAGGCATAGGCCACTTTTAAACACATACCATCTGTTCTTACATACAATAGCATTAAACAGACTTTAAAACTCTCTCTCTCTCTAACTACCAGCAGTCAGAGAATTTATAAAATCCCAAGCCTTTTTGTTAAGAAATGCTGATACTGCTACTCAGTAGATTGATGCTCCAGGTTCGTCTTGAATTTTGCTAAAGTCTGTGAAAACTTTCGATGAACCAGTGGCAATTTTTGGGCGCACCTGAGAAGATTGGACCGTTTCACCTAGCCATGACCCTTAAAGTGCCAAATACTACCGAGTTATGGCCTATTGTGACAGTGTGCTTTGGGGTTCTTAAATACAGAACTAAAAAGAAACTCAAGGGGTGCATGAGTTGAAACAATAATCGTGAAAGCTTTGCATGAAATCCCTCCACATTTTCATAGCATTCACTGCCAGGAATTTGCTCAACTCTGAACCTGGCCTTTGTAATAATAGACACGCTTATTCTCCAGGTTTTTCTATGAGTGCTGTTTCACATGCTATTATCTAGTCAGGGGCGGCTCTAGCAATTTCGCTGCCCCAAGCACTCCGCAGGGGGTGATCTGGCGGTCGCCGGTCTCGCGGCTCCGGTGGACCTCCTGCAGACGTGCCTGCGGAGGGTCCGCTGGTCCCGCGGCTCCGGTGGAGCATCCGCAGGCACGCCTGCGGGAGGTCCACCAGAGCCGCGGGACCAGCGGACCCTCCGCAGGCACGCCTGCAGGAGGTCCACCGGAGCTGCCTGCTGCCCTCCCGCCGACCAGCGGAGTGCCCCCCGCGGCATGCCGCCCCAAGCACGCGCTTGGCGTGCTGGGGCCTGGAGCCGGCCCTGTATCTAGTACAGTGATTCTCAATCTTTCCAGACTACTGTACCCCCTTCAGGAGTCTGATTTGTCTTATGTACCCCCAAGTTTCACCCAGGGCCGGCTCCAGACCCCAGCGCGCCAAGCGCGTGTTGGGGCGGCGTGTCGCGGGAGAGCGGCAGGCGGCGCGGGAGGGCAGCAGGCGGCTCTGGTGGATCTCCCGCAGGTGTGCCTGCGGAGGATCCGCTGGTCCCGCGGCTTCGATGGAGCATCCGCAGGCATGCGGTGTGCTGCTTGGGGTGGTGCGATTCCTAGAGCCGCCCCTGGTTTCACCTCATTAAAAAACTTCTTGCTTACAAAATCAGACAAATATACAAAAGTGTCCCAGCACATGATTACAAAAAATTGCTTATGTTCTAATTTTTATCATATAATTATAAATCAGTTGAAGTACAAAAATTGTGCTTACATTTCAGTGAATAGCATATAGAGCAGTATAAACACGTCATTATCTGTATGAAATTTTAGTTTGTACTGACTTAGCTAGTGCTTTTTATGTACCCTGTTGTAAAACTAGGCAAATATCTAGATGAGTTGATGTACCCAGCAGTATGGTATTCCTGATTGAGAACCACACATCTAGTACTCTGTCAATGTGCACTCTTAATCTTTCTCTTTTTGAAGTAATGGTCCTAGACTGTGATCACATTTAAACCAGTGTAAATCCAGAATATCTTCACTGTCTCAAGTTGACTCACTCCGGATTTATACCCCTATGAATGTGATCAGAATCTGGGCCACGGTGCCCAGGGGAATTGGCACTCTGCAGATAGGTATTATCTTTGCTAGGTATATTGTGCCCAGCTTGTACATCGATGTGTGCCTTGCAATAAACATGTATATACATTTTTTAAAGTGTTCAATGGAAACACTAATTGACCCTTTGCTAAAGTGGAGCTAGTGAGAGACCCTATAAAATAGTGTATTTAGATTTCTGACCATGACTTCATACTCTGGCTCTCCAGATCTGAAGAAGAGCTCTGTGACACTACAAAGCCTGTCCCTTCCACCAACAGAAATTACCTTGACCGGGTGCACCTTGATGCTCTCATATCCTGGGACCAACACGACTACAACACTGTAAAGGTGACTTCATCTGCCGTTTTAAAGAGATTTGGACAGCAAATGCCTAATCTAATCTCAAAAGAGATGGGAGATGAGTAAATCACAGGGGGGAACCCTGGCTCGGTGCTGTGGATTGGGACTAGGGTGACCAAACAGCAAGTGAGAAAAATTGGAACGAGGGTGGGGGGTAATAGGAGCCTATATAAGAAAAAGACCTAAAAATTGTGACTGTCTCTATAAAGTCGGGACATCTGGTCACCCTAATTGGGACTGCCTGTGAATGTGGCACAGACAACTACCAATATATTCTTTCATTACAAACCTCCGTTGAGGTTTTTTTTAAGTGATTACAATTCTGATCACTTCCCCCATTTAACTGGTGTTGGAAGACACAATAGGAGAGTTCCTTCGTTCTCTTTTAATTATTTAATTAGGGATACAATGCTTCCTTCACACTCGGACAAAACCTAGCCTTTCTGGCTGGAAGATGGTGTGTGAGCGACAATTTTATTCAGCGTTCTATTTGTTTGTATGGTTCTAACAGCAAGAGATCGCGTTCAGTTTCCCTTGACATGAAAAATGATCTGCTGCTACCCGCAGACTCGTTAGGGTTCATGTAAGGGATATTCCCCCAAAAGTACTGGGCTGACTCAACAGAAGCATATCGTGTGCAGGGGGTTGGGAGCAACTTTTCTGTGCAAAGTAAGGCGCTGAACTGAGAAAGCAGCTTCCCCCTCCCCCGGCACTTTGTCAGGAGGGACTGAGGAGTGCCTGGCGAAGGAAGCGCTGGGAACGAGCTGCTCCTGCCCCCTTTCCTGTGTTACAGAGTTCTGAGCTCTTTGCTCTTGCTGCGGGCTTCTTCAAGAGCATGTGTGGGTCCACCCTCCTCTTACAGAGCTAGGGCCCCTCCTCTTGCAGCTCTGACGGTACAATGATATAGTAATGATGGGTGTTGGAGCTCGCATTTGAACTTGCAGGCAAGCTGTCTTGCTCCTTCTTTTGCTAGAACTCAGTTCAGACTCAGCAGCTTGGAATCAGGTGCTCATCAGTGGGGAGGGCTGGAGACCCCGGAATCAGCATCTCCTTCCAGCACTAACCAGGGGATTTATTCTTTCATGCGGCCACTGGGAACTCTGGACTAGTCCTAGCACTACGTTGTGATTTTTTGCAGTCTCTGCAATAAACTACCTTTTAAGGTAACTATGCTCCTTTTTATGCACTTTTTACATTTGGCTGCTAGAAAACACCTCGTGTAATATTTAAAGCTATTGTTTGCTGTTGGTACCTTCAAAGACAAAGCGTTTAACTGGAAAGCTAAGGTGGCGGAAGATCTGGTAAATTTAAAAATTCTGGGTAAGTTTTTAAGGACAAGTAGAAAATGAAAAGGTTTTGCTGGTGACCCACAACATTTACTGGGGAAAAGAGTAGAACAAAGAAACCTGGGGAATAGAGGAGTTTGAGGGTGGTGACAGTGAAATAACTCTCTGGTATTGGTTGTTGACTGGATAGCGAGGTAGAGCTGCACCTTGATTTGTAATGGGGCTCAGGAGGCTGAGCGAAGGGAGAAATGAGGAACTATTTGTAGGGGTGTTAAATACACAAAGCACCACCATTGGAACAAGAAGAAAGGTCCTGCCTGGGGAGCCTTTCTAGCCACCAGGTTTAATTGCCTGTGGAATAGTGTATGGTCAGTGTCTTATATCCCAAGTGCTTTTTTGGTGATCCTGGAAAGCTGCTCTCAGGACAGCCCCAAGCTGAGGGGCTGGGGGGTCTCTTTAAACAGCATCCCTCCAGAGGAGACAGAAAGCAGGCGTTCTCTAAGCCACATTTTCTTGGTAAAAGGGGGGAGAGAGAAAGGATCACAGGGTTAGTGGAGCAAAACACCTCCTGTGACACCCGCAGCCAGCTTCTCTGCTCCCCGGGAACACAAGACGCTGCCTTTTTCTCCCTTTGTTTTAGAAAGAGAGTGAGCGAGCGTCATGGAAGGAATTAAGGGAGTTTAGATGGCGGGGGAAAAAAAGCTCCTTTGCTAAGGAGAATCATAGAGATAGAAGCATTTGTTGTGATCTTGTCCATTTCCCCCATTTGAACCGCTCTTGTTTAAAACGTTTGCACACAAAGGGAATTAAGGAAGGATGCGAGGGCATGCTCTCTCATTACCCCACCTGTCACGTTCAGTCTGGTCTATCTATCGTTTATCTAGCCTTCAGACATCATCAGAGCGGAGCCAATTTTAATGAGTGAGCCGCGGAGATTTTTTTGGAGGAATGGGAGATTTGAAATGTCCCATTGAAACACGTTGCACAGTCCGTCCTAAGAGGGAGATGTTTTAAACACTGCTTTTTCCTCCCAAAAGAGGGAGTTTCCTTACCAAATGAGTAAGACTTGGCAGATCTGAAACAACTTTAAAACCAAACGTAAGGGCCAGTGGCGTTTCTCTGAGGCATATTGCAGGGCAAATGAAAGAGCCGCGCATTATTATTATTATTATTATTATTATTATTTTGTTACCCAAAGTGAATAATTAAGGGAACTTTCCCTTTCTCTTGGTTACGTCCTCGCTTGGCTGCATGGGAGCCCAGGGGAATGGCTTAGCTAGGAGGTACCCATAACAATCCAGGGGACTAAGCAATGAGAAATTTACAAACCTCAAGCCCGCCCGTGGCTATTACTCAATCCTATTAGAACGTGCCCAGATTTCTCTAAATGTCACAGGGTGTGGGACCGTCATTTCAATACAATACAAGCGAAAGGGAAAAGCCTATGTCATAGCTGGAAGTAATTGCTCTGAAAATCCAGCTGTTCGCTTAGCACATCGGCATGTTACTGAGTCTGGGAAGCGAGGGGGATTCATCTGGGTATTTGGGGAATAATAAAAGCTGGAGAACTAGAGCAGAGAGTTGGTCCAAAATCAATCCGTCCTCCCATGAAACACGCAGTGCCGCCGAGACAACCTCCGGGAGAGGGGCAGGGTATTTTCTCTAGCAAGGAAAGCCTGTGTGCCCAGAAACCCCTCCCCCATCCCACCAATAAATGAATGGGCTGGACAGGACTTCAGTGGCTTGGTTCCTGTGTAAAATCGCTAACAGGCTCCGTCCTCCTGTTGAGCAATGATACATGGTGGGGGCGGTGCATTTAAGCGGTTCTAAACCCTGAGCTGATGTCTAGGAATCTTCCGGCCTCGAGAAGACCCTCGGCTCCCCCTACTGGTGAAACGGGGAATACCAAAGATCACATTTTTGTAACCAGCATCCAGACGCCAATTATTCCTTATTTGTTATCAACAATGAATGGTAAATAATCACCAGTCCGGGCATTTATTGGGCCAGGGTTACTTTCCCCCTGCATACAACAATGACTTGTGTTATTCCATCGTCCCTTTGCATATTAAAACAATGTGTTATTACCAAAATACGGTAGAGTATTCCTCTTGATTATCAGGGCAGACGCCTTGTTTAAATGTGAGGTTTACTTTCAGGTTAAGATTCGCCTCCAAAACTCTTCCTCCGAAAAGCTTTCCTGCTACGGAAGTGCTTAGGTCTGCTTTAAATACTGGTTTAGCTGACACTCCAGCCTCTCCCAGCTGATGGATGCTTCAAGACGGAACAGATATTAACCCTAAACTTCTAACGGTGACATGACAAGAGCCAGAGGAGCCTCCACGTGGCTCAGACGGAGCTGCTCGGGAAAGCAAACAAACCAGGCTCAGAGATAACGTTTCTCCCACCTCCGTCTGTTTTCAGAGCCCCTCTAATCCCGGCTGGGGTTTGGAAACGTGCATTGGACGATATGAGGAGAGGAAGGAGCTGCTCGGAGGCTAAGGACGGGAGTGTTAGGCAGGAGCTGGAGGGTTTCAGTTTGGGTTTGATTCCGCTCTAGGGCAGTTGTGGGTCTTCCCTGGGCGGGCAGAGGGGGTATCGCAGGAAAGCGCAGTATGGGCGTTACCAGCTGCTGCTATCACTGAGCTCCGAAGGGACTTGGACTCGGGCAGTTTGCCTGAGCACTTTCCGATGCCAGCAGCGCCTCCCCCGGTTTAGCGATCTGGGATCGGAGGGCTGTCGCGCCTTCAGCTGGGAAGGCAGCTGCCTGCAAGTAACTAGGAGCTTACTGGGCTCATGGGCAGTGAGCCGGTGAGAACTTGTTCCCTACAGCCACGTGGACTCTGGGAAATTCATCTGGGGGTGGGGAGCTCTGAAGTCAGCTCGATCCTTTGCTGTTTCTTTGTCCGCTTGGGTAACGCGTTAAGCTAGAAACTGCAGAGAAATTGCCCGGGTGGTGCCTTTTGTTTAACTGGGGGGAAAACAGCACGACAGGTATCTTCTCATTCAGCCGCATACAACGCAGCGGTAGCAGGGCTCGATGACACAAAGTAAACAAGCGGAGGCAGTTTAGAATTAATGTGACCTTGATCCTAACCTGCCAGATGTGGCTATCACAGGGAATCTTAATAGAATGATCTTTACCCACTGAACTCAGCCTGTTTCAATGCTCTGGACATTGGCCCAGGTTCTCATTGGCAGCACCAGGGCCTAGATTGTGATCTCAGGTGTCAATCTCAAGAGTGACCCTACTGAAGTCACTCTGGATTTAAGAGGATGCAACCAGAAACAAAATGTGATCCATTAATTCTTTTCCCATACATATGTTTAGTATGTGTCAAAGGCACAACACAAACAATGGGCCAAGCTCACCCAGGGCAGGGTTACGCTGATATTAGGTGGAGAGCTACTAGAGTGGAATGAGGTTGCCAGGAATGAGGTTGTGTCTATAAAGACCATAGGAGGCCAATAAAAACAACAAGGAGTCCAGTGGCACCTTAAAGACTAACAGATTTATTTGGGCAAAAGCTTTCATGGGTAAAAAACCATGCATCTGAAGAAGTGGGTTTTTTACCCATGAAAGCTTATGCCCAAATAAATCTGTTAGTCTTTAAGGTGCCACCGGACTCCTTGTTGTTTTTGTGGATACAGACTAATACAGCTTCCCCCGATAGGAGGCCAATGAAGCTCCAAATTGGCAACCTTGGGGTAACTCTACTCATCTGCTCAGCAGCCCCTTTGATAGTTCTTATGGCAGTAAGCCCAAGGGAAGATTGCACTGCCCATTTGAGGCCCAGTATTAGGGAATTTGGCCCAGTGTGGACACAGAGGCTGTGAGTCCTGCTTCAAGACTCCAGGATTCTTAACACAGGAACAAATTCTGCCCTCAGATTCACATGTGCATTGAAGTCAAGGGAATTTCATGCGCAGAGCATGCAAGTCCAGGACTAACAATAGCAAACTGGAACATGAGGCTGTTAGGTGAACAACAGGGCCACACGTGTTGCTATGCTGAATGTGCACAGATGGCAGGGAGGGGGTTGAACAGATTTCTTTTTATAATTTACTTATTTCTAATGACAGCGTTAAAAAAAGATAAAAGCAACACAAAGTCCTTTGTAGAAGCCCAGACGCAGACATGCTAGAATCTTTGGAGTGTGTTGTGTAAACTCACAGTGGTGTGTAAGACATCAGTGGATACTTTAAAATGTATATGATATGCATGTGTATTTGAGAACCTAACAGGTAACACAAGTCCAATCAACTCTAGTAGTGGCTCCTAACCAGTGATGCTGGAAAAGTCTGTATGATATGCAAAAAGTGAGGCATCCAGCTGAGACCAGCTTAGTACAGCTTCTGCTTGTATTGCCAGGGGATAAGTCCCTTTTTGCTTGCCTAATCGAATTGTTGCCTGTGGAGTGTGAGGGTCATAGTTTGTATTTAAATTGCAGTAATCTGCACACAGCAAATTCAGCCCTTGGATAAGACTAACTAGCTGAGTCTGCTCTATACAACAACAGGGAGGGAGCTGCAAGGTTTCCCTTGCCCCACCCCCAAGCCAATACTCCCTTCCTTGGTGTAATGGGAAAAGGTAGCTCCAGGGATCTCCTTCCCTGCCCCTCCTCCTCCCAGCCTGTGATAGGGGCCCAGGTCTTCCTCCTGCCGTCCCCCCCAATTTCTCTCTCTTCTCCTCCCCCATTGCTCTTTCTTCCGCCCCCATTCCTCTCTCTTCCCTACTTTCTCCTTTTCACCATAATAATGCAAGAGAGGACAACACACAAATGAGACTGAGAGAGGCAAGGGTAGAGGAAGACAGGGCCAAGAATGGGAGACATACTATGAAACATGAAGGGGCTTGTGGGCAGAACTTGGATGAATACCATCACTTACTTGTTTTCCAGTTTAAACCTACATGTGCACAGTATTTTGCAAGACATATAAAAGAACTGGGGGCAGAGTCTGTGCCGCATCTCAACCCTTGGTGGGTGGAAAGGAGGCTTTCTTCTACCTTTGCATCTCTCAGATTCTGGGCTGCTTCAAGGACCAAAGTGGCGTAGGGACTGATCTAACAGCAGCTTCAGCACAGCTGCCAAAAGATTGTTCTGCAGCCCAGAACTGCCACCCTGCTCTGGACACTTTCCCTTCAGCCTCCAGCCTCTGCTTGGGGCTGTAGTTATGTGGCCCAGAGGAATTCCCTCTGGGGCTGTTAGTGGAGGAAAGGTACTGGAGCAGGCACTCTAGTTAAGAGTTTGTAATCTACTTATGGACATAACAGTGCAAGTGATAATGAGTGATGAATTAAACAAAGGCCAAGTTAACCAAGTGGCAGCAATGGAGCAATTAATCATATGCAAGTAATGTGGAGAAACTGGCAAAGTTAATTAAATGGTACTTATGGCAAAGTTAATAAGTGTCAGCAATTAACAGTCAGTCAGATGGTATGAAAGGGTGAAAGACAAGATTAAGTAAAAGAAAGGGGCACATGAAATAATGACTGCTTGTAGATTGGGAGGCTAACAGTTGTGAAAGTTCCAGCCATAACATGGAAGTGCAGGGCTCAGCTGGTGCCCAGTCCTGCTGAGGGCTGGAGGCAGCACATATGTTATGCCTGGGATGGGGCTTTTCTAGTTTGCATATGCAGCACTGGGGAGTTGGTCTCTGCGGTGTGCAGCGGCCCTTTGTTCCCTTTAGCCATAGGAAGAGTGGCCTTAACTCACTTCTCTGGTGCCTGATCCTATAAAGGGCTGGATGCAGCTGCTGGTTAGATTTTTTTCTATCTGTGTGTTGCTGTAACCCTGAGCCTCACTTTATTAAAAGAAAAATGTGGCCCCGGAGGGTAATTGCACAATAAGGGCCAAATTACAAAAAGCATGCACTGCTGTCAACTCTTGCAATTTCATCATGAGGCTATTTGGACCCCAGCTAGAGCCTATTTCATTAGGACCTGAGAATCTCCAGCTTCCTCGGAATTTTAGCACTTCTGGGGAAAACCCCCTTTGATTGACTTCCTTCCCCATTTCCTTGTGTCCTAGGAAAGAACAGCCAGTCTTTTGCAGGAGTTAGGCAGAGCTCTTACCCCCGTTTTCCCTCCCCAGGAACAGAGAGAAGTTTGGGGGAGGTGAAGAGGAAGCAGAAATAGTCCAACATTCCTGGTGGCTCTGCACCCTCTTGTGAAAAATGGGTTAGTTACTCTCTGCTCCTCCCAGGAACACCAGACCTGGGAAAGGATTGTAGGGTGAAAAACTCCCAGAGCTGTCTCACCCCCTGGCCTGGGAAGGCAGAGAAGACAACCCCATGGTGGCTGACCCCAAGCTGTGTGGTGGAGCAGGGCAGAGAGAAGGAAGAACCCCTGAAGCTGCAAAAGAAGCAGAGATGTCCTGAGGGGTGAGGAGCAGATATGGGGCTGTGGGGTCTGCAGAGGGGGCAGAGGTCAGGGATGCAGGCAAATACGCAGCTGCACGGGCCCTATAACTAATTAATTCGAGTGTTGGAATGTGGGGAGAAGCTGGAAGCTTTGCACCTTCAGTCAGCCAGGAAAACTCCTGCAGCAGAGGTCAGAAACAACTTACTTAATACTTTTGTGGGGAGTTGGCAACACTGTAATAATACACACACAGACACACACACATATACTCTTCCACATGATGGGCAGGGGGAGTTTACAAATCAAAAGGCAGACCAAAAATCATGAGGATCTTTTTTAAAAAAAAAAAAAGGCTTGTGATTTTGGAGCCAAACTCGTGATTTTTTAGGGTCTGACATGATTTTTGAACTTCTGGGGTTGGCAATAAATTTTGAAGAGTCAGTGTGGGGGTGTGTGATTAGATTCCCAAGAAATCCTGACTCCAAACCAGGAATAAACCCCACTCTCTATTGTGACAGCTGAAAGGTAGCTCCCTACAGGGTTCCTCATGGTAGGAACCATGGGCAATAGGGGATGGGCAATAAAAGGCAGTCCAGTGGATAAAATTGTGAGCCAATATGATCTAATCAAGATCACTCTGAAGTTAGCAGGGCTTTTGGGAGGTAGAGGAGTGGAGAAGAGACATGGGGAGTAGGACCATCCCACCCTCACCCTCCTTGCTAAAGAGCCTCCTATCCTGGGGAACCTGTTAGGTCCTGGGGCTGGGCCACAGAAGGTCATAGCTCCTGAGCTGCCTTTTCCTGCTACCATGAGGAAGCCCCAGGATGTTACCTCTTAGATGTCACAGGGGGATCAAACTGATTTTTGGTCTGGGATTGGGGTCTCCTAAGAGCCAGCAAATCCCTATTTAAAAAAAACAAACTATGTTTTGCCATTACTAAACTATGTTGTGCCATTACTAACACTAAGCTCCATTTCTTTGCAAGGTGTGAGTCAAGGAAAAATTGAGGCTAACCACTCTTTCATTCTTTTGGTCATTCTTTTGTTGCTCACAACAAACATAACCACTATAAACTTTTACAATGGGAAGTTGTTACATGTCAGATCACAATGCATCAGACACCTGGCTTCTTCTGAAGAAAACAATGAATGAATGCCCCTAGGAGCATTATTTCACTGCCACCTGGGAGGAAATGGCTAGGAGTGACAAACACCTTTTGATAAAGACAATCAATCTCTCTGGCTCGATAGATATGTATCACACTGGAGGCCTTTCCTCTCTTTCTTGATCTGGAATCTTAGAGGGAAGCAGAGATTAGTTCTCACATCACTTTAAATCAGGAGTAATCCCACTTAAATCAACAGATACACTGGTTTAAAACTGGTGTGAGATCAGAATGGGGCCCTAGGTGTGCTAACCAAATTCCAACTTGACTAATATTTGCTCATCTGGACTCTTCCTGCAATATTCTTAAAAGGTACTCTTCACTTCCAATATTCAGACATAGGGTAGCATCGCTATGAGCTGTTAGAGTATTGCTGCTATTTTATCTCCAAGGAGGCAGCATTTCAGGCTGTGTGTAGTGTCTGTAGCACTTGTTAAGATGTTAAGTTTTTTCAAGTGTTTTGGCTTCTTTATAGTTGAAAAGTGTCACGTGCATTTTTCAACAGAGGATAGAAATACAACATATGCCCAAGTCCTGCAGTCTTGAATTGGGAAGAATTATTTCTCAGCAGGTCAGCTACTACACAGCCCGTCTAGACGCCCTCTATCTGTAAACATGGTTCTATAATGAACCTGCTGGCTCGTTAATGTTCCTTGGTTAACCTCTCATCTAGCCAGCAGAGGAATCCATAACTGTAACAGTGAAGGGATGTACTAACTCAAGTTAGAGGGGGTCTGGCTTAGAAGGGAGACAGAGGTTGATTTAGAACAGGAACAAGAGAATGGTGGCTGCATTGTGGGAGCTGGCAAGCCTTGGGCAGGTGTGAATTTTGCCCCCCCCCTACACACACACACACACCATGCATGGCCCTGTTGGCCTGACTGGAGCTGCCCTCCCAAAAATAGAAGTCAAACTACACCTGAGAGGGAAGGCTGGTCAGCTTAAGAGGTGTGACGAAAGGACTAGGAGAGGGGCTGGTGAGGGGAGGTCAGCGGGAGCCATGACAGATGCTTGGAAAGGGCCTGCAAGGAGAAGGTGAGGTGGATGGGTCTGAATGAAACTTCAGGTGCTGGATAAAAGTACTGGACACTGGCTGAGGGATCTGAAGGTCAGTGAGTGATTGTTGCTGGAGAGAGTATCCCTGGTAGTAGGTTTGAGGAGCCTCATTTCTACCCTTGGACTGGACTGCCCATAGGGCCTGAGTTAGGAATTGTTGTGATCTTTGGTCTTAAAGCCATTGTGCCTAAGGTAATTGTACCTCTGTTTCTGGCACCCCAGTAAAGGAATCCTTTGTTATTTCATTAGAATCTGTGAATGTTTAAGGGAACCCACCGAGGGCTAGGGTCTGAAGGGCCGAGAGTTTGAAGCAGCTATAGATCTTGACTCAGCAGGTGGTACACCCAGCATACTACCAGGCATGTAAAGACTGGAGTACAACAGGGACACCCTGTACTGGGATCAGTTACAGTATAGAATATTGTTTCCGCACTGCATATATGTGTCCCCAGATAATGTCAATGGGAGCTGCACACATGAATCTGGAGAAAATAGAACCAACCACTGTTAAATTGATTAGGTACATCCTACAGGTTAGAGAAGATTTGGGCAAGATATTTGAAAGTTAATGTATTTTGAGGTAGATTTTCAGAGTTGTGAGGAGTTCTAGGGGGGTGTTTCATATTAAAGTCAGTGGGGCATGGTAAAGGCACTATACAATATTTAAAAAACATTCAAGCTTCGTGTGTAGCAACTGTAAATTCAGCAGTAGTAAATAGAAGTTTGTATATGAAACATGCCAAAACATTCATGCCTATGTACTGCCCTTCATCTGCAAGGCATGTTGATACCATCAAGGACCCTTATCAATTACCCTTCCTCACCATTTTTTCCTCTCTCTTTTACTTTTCTCTTTTTGGTGCTATTTCCAGTAGCCTTCAATCACTAGCCAGCAATAATATCTGACAGTAGATTTCTTTGAGATGATTCTGTAACTATTGAACAATTAGAGTGAAAGCCATTCCCTGGCATGAATTCCAAGTAATGGGGTGAAGTGCGGTGGGGTGGAGAGGTGAAATCCCAGCCTGAACCTGGAAGCCAGCACGCCAGGCCACAGATGGAATAGCTGCCATTGGCACCCTGCATCTTTTGTATGAAGTGGTGGGGCCACTGGAACTGCAGAAATGTGGGTCCCATGGTCTCTTCTCTGGCCTGCCCTGACACAGCTCTGTTGCAGGGAACTTTTCAGGGTAGAGAACTTTTCTGTGGTGAGGAGTGTGCAGGACCCCACGCCAGCATCTGTGCACACAGCCCTGGCCTGCAGAATTACCATGTTGTGTCACCCAACTGCAGGCAGAGTTTGCAGTCACTAAGCAAAGTTTCCTCTTCTCCTCCAGGCTTTTAGGGGCTATATACCCTGAGCAAACACTTCTCCCTCTCCCTGTCTCGCTGCTCCCTCTGCTGGCTCCCTCACTCTCACTCAGCCTCTCAGTGCACCATAGTGGGTTAGGAAGTGGGGAGCAATCCACGACCAACACTGCTGAGAAGCAGCACATTTCTCTCCCCAGGCCTTCCTCTCTTTGAATTCCTTTCTGACTCCTCTGGTCCTGCTCCCTTAGACCAGGGCTACCTCCTGGGAATGAAATGTGCAAAGTCAGTACAGACTTTGTTCTTGTTTTCTTCAGTTAAAATTATTTGACGGTTTAGCCACGGGCACAACCTTTATAAAGGGTGGAGGTGCAGCCACAACCCAACAGGGGGCACTCTAGGAGATATTGTGCTGCAGGGAAGCTCACTGTTTCCTAAAGCGTCTGGAGAAAAATACCCATCGCACAACCCTTTAGGAGGGCACAGCATGCGCTCTCCTCTGTGGCTGGATAGCTTGTTGGTCTTAACACTTCCATGCCCTCTTTGAAGAAGTTGTACCCATAGGAGGCACCAGCCGTAAACACTCCTTGGCCATGGTGGATCCCAAACTGTCTGGATACAGGGGATCCTTGACCCATCCTCTGCTTTGCACAGCCCCATAGGCACCAAACACATTCTTTCTCCTAGCCTACCAATGATGACATACAATAATGAGGAATCATTTCTTTTAAATAATGATTTGTGCATACAAATGCAGGATATGGACAACTTTTGGAGACACCCACCTTTGAAAATTAGTCCCTGTAATAATAAAGGGCAAATGATCAGTTCCGACATATACAACTCTTTCTTATGCAGCCATTTCACTTGTGCACTTATTTCAAGATGAAGGTCTAGGAGATGGTATAACTGTCCAGACTTTTAGAATTAATCATCTTATCTTCTCTCCCCTCCCTCCCCCTGCCAAGTAAAACCGTATGGACTAGCCATATCCCTGTGAACTGATTTAGATCAAGCACTGCTATTTGACCCCCTAAGATAACTCTGACTGAAGATATGGATCAGGTTGAATGAACCCATTAAGGTCATAATTCTTGTTTTGGATTTAACCACAAAAATATGTGAACCTTGTGTGATGGCATTTTTGTTGCAATGTCAATGCTATCACACAAGGTTCAGTGTGGGTGAACACTGACATTGCAACATAAATATTATCACATTGTAATCCCAGCCCAGTGCAGTTGGTAATAAAAGGATGGGGTGTGCTTGGCAGCATTTGGGCTGCTACATGAGAAAGCAGTTGGCTTTCTCCTCCACACGCTCTAGGAAAATGTTGCACAATGTGTTTCCCTATGCAACAGAGTAACACTAGCCATCCGTTTGCTGGGAATGTAAAGCTCCTGCTAGAAATTTATAAAGAGATAGTGGCTATCATTTAGTAGGAATCATTGTAATTTCACTTGTGTACTTACCTCAGATTTTCATGTTATTCATACAGGCAACACATGTAACTAGGAACTGGCATGAAATGGCAATGTAATGTTATGGAAACACTGTGTATTTTAGAGAACTTTTCAGTTTTTTGATGGGGCTCATAGCTTAGAAAGGGGGAGGGAAGTATACACAAAGGCACTGAATTGTCCAAATCACACTTTGGAAACAGAAAACTAAAATTCACCATGCATCTGTAATGATGGGGCCACATTGTCCTTACAATGACATTTCACCAAGGAATATATGTTGCAAGCAGAAAGTCCTAAGAGAACCTGTGTTCAGCAAAATGTTGGAAAGAACTGTGATGCTGTCATTCAGTCACCTTCGGAATTTATTTGTGATGGTAACTTGTGAAATGAAATGGACCCTTGGTCAGTATGGCAGTTTGTAAGTTTCTAAATGATAGTGTTTTTGTGTACTGTATACCCCAACTATGAATTGGATTTGGACTAGTTCTCATTTCATCAACACCATGGATCAACCACCAGATGGTAATGACTTTCTGTCACTACTGTACTGGATTAGATTCACGCCAGTGATTTACATGTGAAAGAATCTTAATCTTAATCAATTTCCCCTGACAAATACCTTGTTACAGTATATCATCTTTAATACTAAGGACAGGTATTGATGTATTGACCTACAACACTTCATAGGTACACACTAGAATACTTTTGACTTACTCATTTTTTCTTTATTTGTAGGTCAAGATGTTATTAAATATAAAAAGTGTCTTATGGATGTGCTGTACCTTAGTTGTAACATATGCACTGCATAAAGGTAAGTGTATGACGTGGAAACATTGACTGGAACTGTCCCTTAGTGACTGTTAGAAGCAGCATGATCTAGAGGGGAGGTTGATATCATGGGACTCAGGAGACCTGGTTCTATTTCTGTGTCTGCTCTACTGAATGACCTTGTGTGAGTCACTCCCCTTTGTGTGCCCTTTCTATGCTTTGTTTGTCTTGTGTATTTGATTTCAAACTCTCCCCTGAGGACTCTAGATGCTACAGTAATGCAAAAAAAAAAAAAAAAAAAAGATGCAAAGTGCCATAGGATTATGTAATACAGATTACCAGACAGAGCAAAATGGTTTTTTATCCCCTCAATATTTCTAATAATGAAGTTATGATTCTCAGGACCAAGAATACAGTACATTTTATTAAGGCAGCAAAGGGTAAATGCATCTATTTATAGGGGCTTTCTGAGCTGATTTCACTCTCTTGGGAAATGCTTGCATATAAATTTACTAATTCTTTTCTCCAGCTTGTCCAATGGCTCTTACAAAACTGTTCAAAGATTTTTCTAGAGAAAAGTGAATGGCTGTGGTGCTTAAATAAGCCCATCCATTATAAAAAATAAAGTATATTTTTCCTAAGGTCAGGATGGAAGCACCATTATTTTTTACTTAAAACTTCCCTTATTTTTTTCTATCCTTCATTAAACACACAGCAGGCCAGAGAGATTAGAATTGTCCTCAGGGACAATAGATTCAAAGACTTTCAGGAGCGGACAACTACGTTTCTAAGATTTTTCCCTAGAGAGCTGGGACTTCTTTGGTTAGTAAATGGCAACCTTCTTTTCAAGTTTTACTTAGCAATGTAACTGAAAGTACTGCATACCAGAGAGAGATATGGGTCTTGTTGTATTTAATGTACTGTTTATATGAGGGCTGCTAGACAAGGGACATCATTATGGGAAGGGGTTTTTAGATTTGCAAAGTGAGTTTACATGCTAAAGAATCCAGTGGTGAATTTAGAAGTCCTTATCCAGTGAGTTGTATTGTTCCATTAAGATAGGAATATCTAGCATAAATTATAGTGAAACTAAAAGCTATTAAGCATAACAAGCTAACTTCAAAAGTGACACGAATGGGGGTAATTTATATTCTGTAAAGGGGTGTAATTCACATGATGAGAGGCAAAAGGGTAAGGTTTTAGCAGGAAAAGCAACTAGCAGGAGGAAGAATGTACAAGACGAAGCAGCTCTAAGCCTCATTATACAGTCCTATTAGTTTCTCTTCCTGATACTTTTGTGCCCTCCTGCCCCCATACTGTGCAATTCTACTCACACTCACAGGCACACCAAGTTACTGATGTATAATTTATACCACCTTTTAATACTTCTTAATTTGGCTCAGAGATTCTCCAGTATGGGATTTACAGTACATGAGCAACCCACTGCTAAGCATCCAGTTAAGCAGATGACAATAATATTGGGCCAGATTCTGGCTGGTGATCATCTGCGTGTGGCTTGGTGGAAGCAGATGGAAAGTCTCCGACCCGTAGAAAGGCAGTATGAATACTATGTCTCTTATTCATTTAGAACTATAGTTTTATCCTAGCAATTCGAAGAAAACCTCACAGAATGGCCATTGTGAAGAGAGCAAAAGAAATGGGAAAAATACTTTCCAAAAGATCTAAATGTCAACAGATTGGTTTATATCTCAAGTAGCCATTATTTTCCATTCTAGAACAAATGTCAGGAATAGAGCTCATGTGTGCAATGCCATTTTAGAGGGCAGGAGTTACTTCACTGGACCCAAACTTTGCAGACCCAGTCTGGCCTCTTCACTATTTAATTCTCTCTGTATACCTGGGGAAGAACCATTATCTCTCTTGGAGTAAAAACTGTCACTGATCATCCAATGATGTGGTCCTGTGTGTCACTGCATTGCTTTTGTTCTCTAATAATCTGTCACTCAGCTCAAGGTTAAACATTTGCAGCAGTCTAGGTTCTGTGTGGTTTAGTCAACTGCTTGCCATCATGTCTTCCCCATAACCAGCCCCCCCGCCATGCCAAAGTCTCCAAAGGGCTTGGTTTGGATATTTATAAGGATTTTTTTAACGTATAAGTCCTGAAATCCAAGATTCCCATGATAGCCACAACAAAACTCCAACTTTATTTGTAACACAGCAGATTACAGATATGAAATATCTTTTATATTCACCATTAATTATTGTTCTAGTCTTTCTTTCATTTTATCATCTCTCTCATCCTTGTACATGGCCCTATCCATATATACCTAGCACATATGCAAGGTAAGCACATAATTTGTATGTAGAAACAAAAACATTTTTTTTTGTTTTAAAAGTAAATTGTAGAGGTTCTTGTGTGTTTTCTTTAAGATCCTTTAAATTCCCATAAGATATTTTTGGGAGTGGAACAGCAGGAAGTACCACATAAGCCTGTGGGGTCAAAGGAGTGCCCCATCACAGGACCTGTGCTGTTTGCTCTAGTGCACATAAAGGATTAATGACAGAAGTTAATGGACAAAGTTTACATTGGTTGCTAGCATGACATTCACTCACTTTTGAACTAGCTGATGGTGTAGTATGTTAGATTACAAACTGGACTAGTGACTGTGATAAATGTGGGAATTTACCTACCCGATTTAAACATTCATTTGTCATGTCACGAATGAGTGTGATTTCAAGAAGACCCTATAAACCTGAAAAGAGTAGAAAATCCCCTCAGTAGCAGTCTGACTCTTGAGTCTGTGACTAATATATAATAAACATCTATTTGTGCCTGTATATTATATATATGTACGTGTGGGTGTGCTATAATATTCAGGTCTGCAGATGGAATATACATTTGCCTGGTTTTCTATGATTTACTGACAGAGTATGAGAAGTAATTGATCCTTCAGTACTCTATGCCTGGTTTACATCCTCCCTCTCTTTACTGTAGTAGCTCAGACCACAAACCATATGGTAGGAACACAGTGAAGTTTTTGTTGGGATTCAATTTATTACCTCCATTCTCAAAGCTCTATACATGTTCTTGCAGGTAGTCCTGATTTTTTTTTAAATTTAATTTAACAATCTAACATTGTTATATTCTTAAGTATTGAATTTCCTTCTTAAAAGATTTAGAGTTAATGAACAGAGTTTGCTTAGGCTCAGTATATAAAGAAATCAGATTTAATAGAGCACATGAGATCATAGGTATTTGTTATGGCTGCTACTAGACTGGACTATAGAGAGTATGCATAGTCAGACTATTGATGAACTCTCAACAAAGAATTTTAATTGTTCTTCCCCTGTAAACTTGGCTTAACATAAATAGGATCTTTGATTCCATGAGAATATATTTTTTGTCTGATTACTCACTGTCAAAGTTTCTGTCCTCTTAAACTTAATTACACAGCAAGACCATTCTTCTTAGCACCTTCTCCTCCTGGAGGACATTCCTTTCAATTGGATCCAGACTTCTTTGCCCCATACAGACCAATGGGTGTTGCTGTTGTTTTTTACCCTAAAATAGCCCCTTTTCTGCTTACTTCACTTTTCAGGGATTTGCAACTTTTGCAAAAGTAAGGATTGTACAAGACATTCTGGGGAAGGAGTCTTTGTTCTCAGGCAGGGAGCAAATATTTTATTTTGTGTCCAACTTCAAAAGAAAGGGAGCAAGCCCTACTTCACAGATAAGATGAGCTGACTTTTACAACCCAAACTGTGAACTGGGAGGACCTGAGGCAAGGTCCAAAACAACAGATAACCAGAATTCCAGCTAAAGTCAAAAGAAAAACAGCTTTATTCAAGGTAGAAGCTCACAAAGGGGAAATTCTATCAGGGAGCTCCAGGAGGTAGCGGTATGGAATTTATAGCCTCACTGAGCTGCCTATTTTAAACTACCTCCCTTTAATTAATTATGCAGCCCCACAATCCTTATAACTTCCTGGCAACAGGGTACACTAACCTGGCTGGTAGAACATTACAGCAGATTCGAGATGAAACTGTTCTACAATTTTTAAATACTCACACCAAACCCCCCATGTTTATGTAATAGAGGGCTCCAAGAAACCCACCTGAATGTAGGGAAACTCACAGTTAAATCCACAAGGCTTGGCCCTTAACATGGTCCTGTACATCAGTGTGGATAAATAAATGAAGGAAGAACCCCCCAGGTAATTTGTGTGAGGAAAAATAAACAGACCGTCATTTGTCATTTATTAGGATCAGGACTGGCTGCAACATGAGGCCACGTTGCACGGTAAGACACTGGCTCACATTGGGCACCATGGCAGGGGAGCAATCTGGTATAATCCTAAAACATGATCCTTTCCCCAGCTCCCTGATAAATGCTCCATGCCTTTGGACTGTGCACCTGCTCCCCCCTGAGCAGTTGATCAGCTCCATGTGGAAGGGATGGAACCGTTGCTCAGCCTCTTTCCATCTCTCTTTGAAATGATTTGCACCCTTAGGGAAGTAGGAAGGAGCAGTGTCTGGAGTCTTCAAAATACTGGGGGACCGTGACTGACATTTCTGTGCAGTGGGCCACAATGCGTGGGAAGATTTCTTATGCCTTCCTTCCCCATTCACCCACTCTAGGGTTAGTGATAAGCTGGTCATTAAAATTTAGATTTAGATCAGAAGGAGAGTACTCTGACAGTTATGACTGATTACTTAGTGAGGCCCCCATAACTTGACTACACTGTGATTCTTTGGGCTTGATCCCACCATCCTAACTCAGATAAAGTTCCCAATGACTTAACTGGGAATTTTGCTTGAGCAAGGACTCCAAGGTATGGCTCTTTGTGGTGATTTGGACTCAAGTCTCTCTGTGTGTGCATGTGTGTCCTCCATTAACCAGTTGTACTGAAAAGTTTTTTATATACCATTTAGCAAGAGAAAAATGCTTGTATTAATCACCATCCTGGCTGGTGATTTCAAAACCATGTTTCTTTTTAATACATATAAGAGGACATTAGCACTTTTAGGTCTCACATGGCTGTGGAGCTGGGTAAAGGGGCTGGAAAAATGGGTGTCCAGGTTTCATAGCACCTTCTGTTGTTAGCTCTAGGAGAGCTGTTGACCTAGGAAAACTGGCAAATATCTGCCCCTCTCAGCTTCAGACAAACACACAGGCAGTTACTGAACCTCTTCCTGTTCTTTGCTGTCCTTGGTGATCATTTGTTTTGCTGGCCCTGTACTTATTAAGGATTGGTCTGCAAAGTGGCATTCCGAGTATCTGGGGAAGAGAGAGCATTCTGTGCTTTCAGACAGAGGGAAAATGCTGAAGCAGCAGAAGGGGCGTAAGGGTTAAGAAAAGAAGAAAAGGCTGCCTTCAGCAGAGGACAATAAATCATGCTTGAATAGCTAGCATGGGCTGCCACAGGAAATAAAGTTTTTTGGAACAGTGCAGGAGCATCACTTACCCATGTTTAATTGCCAAACATTTTTTTCCCAAATGGGGAAAGTAACTTTTTAAAAAAAAACAATCCTATTTTATCTAATAACAGACTTAGGCTGATTAGCCTGCAAGTCAGAACAGAGAGTACTCTTATTATAAAAGTGCTCTGGGATACTTACTTTGTTAAGTAGATGGATGTATTTGTGGCCACATGGTCTCCTTTCTTTCCAAAATGTTGCCCTAGATTAGAACAGATATAAACTGTATATCATAATGATATGGTTGCTGCCAAGAGCTTTCAGTCAACTCAACATGTAAATATCAATTTTAAGGAGAAAATTTCCTCGGGGATCAGTGCGGATATTGCAGATCACTGCAGCCACCACCAACTGTCTCTGAAGATTATTAAAATTTTGACAGGCAGGATAAATAGAACTAGGTATTTATTATTTTAAATATTCTCTTTAATGAAGATACACATTGTTTAAAAAGCAACTAGACATCATAAGAAATATTTTGAGAGTGATTTTGATCTCACACCTGTATAAACTGGTGGTAACGCCATTGAAATCGAGAGTCCTGATTTTGCATTCTCTCACACCAATTTGACTGCCATGTAATTCACTGCAGTTATATTAGCACAAAGCTGGTGTAATGGAGCGGAGAATCAGACCCAATGGCATTTATCCTAATGTAAAACTTCAGATTAGAATAATGCCCTCTTACTTTATTATCCATTGATGCCATGATGGGCCAGATTCTGACACCCTTGCTTAGGTTTAGTAGCCCCTGACTCCCCAGGTAGCTCTATTGATTTCAGTGGGAATATTTGTGCAATAAGGCAATACTCAACATGAGTAAGAGCATTTGAACCTGGACCTTGGTGATTTTTACCCAACAACCTGTAACCCTAACAATTCCTTACTCTTTTGGCTATTGTATCTGAATTGCCTTGGTCTTTCCCTGTTTTTACAAATAGACTCTTGTTAGAACTATGGTCTCTAGACCTTAATTGTAGTTTGTGACTTGTTTAAATCTCAGTACCTTTCTGTAATATTGAGACACTCAGATACCAAGATGATGAGCATAATATCAACACCTAATAAAGAGAGATTTGACCATTTAAAGTATATGCTGTATAGAGCTATCTATGCCTCTTTGAAAAAAATAATTTAACCAACATTCAAATGCTTTACAACATAGCAGTTTTTGAAATAGCCAGGTGTTATCTTTCTTTCTTTAGAATCTTCTACAGTATAAGCATAGAAGTCATTTTTGACAACTAATAATGAACAGCTAGATAGTTTCCATGTGTTGGCAGCACTTGTTTCTTCCCTCACACTCTTGGTGGTCAATATTAGTTTGCAGATATTATCTTTCTAAACTATGAACCCTAGTTCATTTAAAATTAATTATCATTATCTTCAGCCTTTCAGAGAAAGAGTTATAGAGCAGGCCAGTGGAAAAGGAAAGAGATAAAATATACATATATGATGTTACTGAACCATACCTAATAACTTAATGAGGATTAAGAGCTGGTGTGTAATGGTAGCAAACAAAAATCCTTTCTCCAGACACATGCTGTAGGCAAGCTGGGTGAACAGTAGCCAACTTTCCCCTAAGGATATTGTCTGGTGGAAGCATTTCCCTGTAAAGTATTTGCAGCTGGAGATGTCATAAAACTATGATAAAAGTCCTATAATCACAAGTTTGAGCCAAGAAGGGACCTCCATGTGCTTAATTTCCTCCTTTACTTGAACATCCTACAATATTTGGTTTCAACAACACGTTAAGGCCTGCGATTGGAAAAGAGGCAAACAATTAAAAAAGAACTAATAGTTGGGAGAATCTCACTGGAAAGACTGTTGTTTAACAGATCAAAATGAGTTAACCCTTGATAGAATGATGGGTGGGTTCTCAGAGTTGTAATGCGTTTAAGGCCATGGGTCATATTCTCTTCTCATACTGGTTTTACCTCTGCATAACAACCATATCTACCTCTTCCAGTTGTTGATCTCAAAGCACTTGACAAAGGGGGGCAGTAACATTAATCCCATTTTTCATAAGAGGAAACTGTGACTCAGAGAGGTAAAGTGATTTGCCCAAGGTTACCCAAGTAGGCTGAGGTAGAGTCAAGAATAGAACGCTTCCAAATCCTAGTCTAGCGGACCACATTGCCTCTGAGTTTCTTCTAGTGACTCCAATGAAGGTAGTCCTGATTTACACCAACATAAAGGACATGAAACTCAGCCCCCATGTGAGCTTTAATCCTTAAATTGCAATGAATTGATCTGGTTCTTATTTTATTGGCCCACTAATGTGATTTTTTCCCCTTCTTCTTTTAGTTAAAGTGGAAAAAAGCCCCCCTGTAAAGGGCTCCCTTTCTGGAAGAGCAACCCTACCTTGCTTCTTTTCAACCTTGCCTACCTTACCCCCCAGCTACAACAATACAAGTGAATTTCTTCGAATCAAATGGTCAAAGGTTGAACAGGATAAAACCGGAAAAGATGTGAAAGAAACCACTGTTCTGGTGGCCCAAAATGGGAACATCAAAATAGGACAAGGCTACAAAGGCAGAGTGTCTGTTCCAACCCACCCGGAGGATATTGGCGATGCTTCACTGACTATGGTTAAACTACGTGCAAGCGATGCGGGTGTGTACCGCTGTGATGTCATGTATGGAATTGAAGACACCCAAGATGTCATCTCATTGGCTGTTGATGGTAAGGATTCATTTAATACATTTGTAGATAGTAATGATCCCATATATCTAGTTAAAATGGAAAGGACAAACAATTACCATAAAGTCAAAGCATTTAGAGGTGCTTCAGCACCATTCATAAATATGCTCCTGGTTTTCTGCTATCATTTCTTCCTGCTTCCCTTCTTTCTCCCAAGACTCTCTCCAATTTTGTATCCTTTTACTTTCCTCTTCATGCTTTTTTGATACTTTCTTTTACACTTGGAACAATCTCCCTCCTTTATTCACTAAGTGGTCTGCCTCACCACCTTTAAATCCCTCCTCAAGACATTCTGCTACTTTATCACCTTTCAGTAATGATCTCTACAAGATTCCTATACCACCTTTCTGCAGGACTGTGATGTACTGTAATGTGTGTGTGAACTGTTTTGCTTTCACTAGATTGTAAGCTTGTTGGGTAGGAGTAGTGTCTTTTTAAATGTTTGTATATCACTGGGAATATTGTTGGTTCTGTGAGGAATAAATAACAATAAAGAACTATTTATTTGACCCCCTGGAATTATGGTAGGACACACTATATCACTGCCTAATACTGAAAACATGATGCAATCTTAGTTGGAAGACACTTTCTCCCAGGTTTTCCCCATAAAATGTGCCATGATAGTCATGTCAGGCACAAAGTATCTCCTTCACCACAATAAAGGGGAGATAAAAGCTGTGGTGGAACTCCACAATTATGTGCATGTAAGGTACCGTACTCGCCACTCGCAGCACCCCCTTATCTCAGACTATGATGCTGAAAGGGAGCCTGTGTCTCTAGTGCGTCCTACTGGCCATTTGCCTCTCACCAGGTCTTCCATGGCTTAGCTAGGGTGACCAGATGTCCAGACTTTATAGGGACAGTCCCGATTTTTGGATCTTTTTTTATATAGGGTCCTATTACCCCTCACCCACTGTCCCAATTTTTCACACTTCTATCTGGTCACTCTAGGCTCAGTCCTCTGGCCAAGTCACCTAAAGTCCAAATAAATGTCCAGATAATAGTTCTTCCACCTCTCTCAAGCTCCATTGAAGTGTTCTTACTGCCCTTCCTCACAGAAGCCTAATTTGCTCCTGTAGTTGGGCTTGCATGCCCCTTCCTCAGGGGCTGGAACCCTCTACTCTGGGTTCCAGCCCAGGGACCTTGTATTAAGCAGCGAGATGTGCTTCTTTAGACATGCTGCTCTTTCCAGAACTGCTTCCTGCCTCTAAGTCCACTTATGCTGCTTCCCCACAGCCTGTGCTTAACACAGTATCTCTTTAGTTTGCAGGCCTCTGGCTTCTCCCTTCCCTGCCAGACTCTGCTCCTCTCAGGCTCCACTGAAGTGTTCTCACTTGTACTCCCTCAGGGCCTCTCCTCTTCTTTCAGAGTCCATCCTTTGCTGCTCCTTGTCTTAACAGGCTTTCTTTCCCTGCCTCCCTTTCCCAGGGACTCTGGCAGCTTCCATTAGGGATCCCCTTACTCCTTGTAGGCCCCAGCTCAGGGCTTCACCCACTGGAACCTATGCTGCTCCCTATGGGTCCTTCCACCTGACTTCCTACCTATTTAAGCTCTGTCTCAGGGCTATCACCTGCTGGAGCCAGAGCCTGCTCCAACCTGCAGGGTTCTCCAACCTGCAGGAGAGTCCTGCTTTCTCTGTGGCATTTCTATCCCTTCCTAATTCTTCACTCTGTATAGTCTTTTCCTAACCCTTTCACAGCTGGATTCAGTAATTATCACTAAGTTGCCATATCACCATCAGCTGGTGCTAGTGTAACCCACATACCTCCTGGGTGTGGTGTTCTATCCCATCTAGTGGCACTGAGACCACTTAAAGAGATAAAATAAGTCTGCTCTATAACCTT
Source organism: Mauremys mutica (assembly GCF_020497125.1). Lineage (NCBI taxonomy): Eukaryota > Metazoa > Chordata > Testudines > Geoemydidae > Mauremys > Mauremys mutica. Next base: position 50,215,447 of record NC_059077.1, read on the forward strand.
AGTTAACAGCCAGTTGGCTTTTAGCTCATGCAGTAGAGGCACATGCACGTCTCCGGTTCAGTCCTGACTGCAGATGACTAGGGTCTGTCAGCGTTACACTAGCTACAAGTCCCAGGCAAGGCTGAGCATGGCTAGCATTTGAAGGACCAGCTAGCCTGTAACAGTGCTCAAATTAAATCTGGTGGAAAAAAATGGGGGAGGGGGAAATCACAAATATTTGTTTCAAAATTTCCCACTTCTCTTATTTTTTTCTAAATTTTGAAATTTCATTGAAATGTCTAAATTTTGAAAATACTCTGCCAGCTCTAGTACAAAAGAGGAAAATCATATTGTTAATTCTTCGATTTGCACAAACAGATGCTCTTTGTTGTAGGTGCGAGGAGCGCACATGCCTTTTTGACTGTACAGCTGTTGTGATCTAGCTGAAAGTTTGGCCCTTTGAATGTTTTGATGATTTTTTCTATATTCGCTGTTACCTGTGCTTTTATTTTAAAGGAAAACATAAGTCCTTCTAGTTGTGAAGATGAGCTTTACATGTTTAAATGGTTGTCTGCCTGTGACTTTTTATATGCCTTTCATTAGTATAGCATCTGAGCCACCTCCTTTTCATCTTAAAGGATGTTAACTACAAAGCCTATAAACATCAGACCACTTTGCTCTGTGTTTTTGTCAGATCTTATAAACTAAGTGGAGCTGAGATCAGTTCTTGGATGAGACCTTTAGAGCCTTTTCTATACTAGGATTATTTAAAATTGCTAATCCCAGTAAAGCTGAACCCATATTAGTGATGGTGGGAAATTTTTGCAAAATTCTCCATTAATTGGAAGAAATGTTACTGGTGATTCAGAAGGTGGAATTCTTTCATTTCATTCAGGATAGCTCTAAAAGACTCTTAGAATGATGGATAAAAGGACATGTAATTTGTAAAGCAATCTGAGATTCTTCCGGAAGAAAGATGTATAAATGATCAAAGTTGCTATTGTTAATCATTATGATATACTGCTACTCTTTAAATGCCAACATTATTAAGTGTGTTCAGTGATGTATTAGATACATCTAGTAAAATTTGATACACTTGTTAGAAGTGGCTGACCATACCGGGCCAGAGCCTATCTTTGTAGATTTACTGTGAAGCAGTGTAGCTCTACTCAAGTCAATTGAGCTACATCAAATTGTACCATCAGAGGATCTGGCCCACTGTTCCAAGCAATTCCTGATGTCCTATTTGTTTGAATGGACATTCAAAATAGACAAATCTTAAAAACATTTTGATTAAAAACTAGAATGATATAAAAATAATATGCACCCATTAAGTGGATTAAAATGGCTAACTGATAGGTCTCAAAATGTAACTGTAAATGGGGAATCGTCATTGAGCAGTTGCAAGCTGAAGCTAGACAAATTCAAACTGGAAACAAGGCGTACATTTTTAGCAGCAAGAGTGATTAACCAGGAACAATTTACCAAGGGTCATGATAGATTCTCCATCACTCACAATTTTTAAATAAGATTGGATTTTTTTTAAAGATCTGCTCTAGCAATTATTTGGTGGAAGTTCTATGGCAGGTGTTATACAGGAGGTCAGACTAAATTATCATAATGGTCCCTTTTGGCCTTAGAATCTATGTTCCAGTACCAGCAAAGGTATTTAAATAACCTCAGACAGCTGCCTTGTTGGGTTTTGACTTGGAGGACCCATCCAAAATAAAACATACAGAAACTGACTAGTGCTTCTTGAGTGGATGAATATAAAAAATAAACATATATTTTTGAATAGCCCTTTTCAACCTTTCCCCTAGATTTAACTGATATATTAAGTCCACTGAATCCTGCCTGCATCAAATGAGCATGTGTTACAATTGGTGGACTATGCTGTGAGTGAAAGTGGTAGTTTCAAAGGAAGGAGGGAGAGGTCTCTGCAGATTATCCATTTACCCTAACACAGTTTATACAAATCTGGACTCCTGCTACCAGTTACTGAAAGTAAACTATAAAACATTTAAGGCTTGATTTTTCAAAACCTCAGAAGCCTAAGGCTGCCTGCAAAAAAAAAAAAAAAAAAAGGATGTAATTGTATGTCTAATTTGTATGTGCATTTGCTGCAAATACACGTGCAAATATGTTTGTATGCAAATGGCCAGTTTAACTGGCTGTCTTTATACCTACATACTCATTTGCCCAGTCATAAGCAACTTTGTGTGAGCTTGGGTTTCTGAAGGTCAGAAAATCAGGCCTCTATGAGTATGTCTACACTGCAATAAAAGACCCGCAGCTGGCCTGGGTCACCTGGTTTGGGCTGTGGGGCTATAAAATTGCAGTGTAGATGTTCTGGCTTGAATTGAAGCCCAAGCTGTAAGACCCCATAAGTGGGGGAGGGTCCCAAAGGGTGACAGTTTACTATTTGTAAAAAATGTGGACAATAATCCATCTTTCTGAGATCTGTGCATAAAAATGCTATGTAAGTGCAAAATATTTATTATTATGCTCCTCAGAATATGGTAGGACGTGTTACTAAATGGCCCCTCTTGTATCCTACCATGGTATTAGGCATTAAAATATAACAGTAGGGCCAAATATAATGGAAAGAAAATGAAAAATCTCTGCAAAAAAATTCAACTGTTTTTTTCATAACCCGCCTGGGGGCTCCTGCAGATTTAGGGGGTTCAGGGTGACAGGTGGAATCCTTGCAGATTTCTTGCTCTTGTCTATCTCACCAGTGAATGCCTCTCTCAGCAGCCTCTCTCTTCTTGTCCTTGTCTCACTGGCTGGCGTGGGGGAAGGGCTGTTTCCATGGATCTTGTTCTATTTGTTTTTATTTGTTTCAGCTGCAAGCCTGGCAGACTTTTTAGGTATTAGGTAAAAACAGAGAAAGTAAGTATGGAAAAATGTATGTTTCAAATCCTGAGCTAGATGTGGGGAGAAGCGGCTGTTAAAGATGTAGAGTAAATGTAAAGAAGCGAGAGATTGTAATTCACATTTTCATTTTTATGCAAACCCTCCTTTGGTGCAGGCATTATGATGATAATAAATGGGAGCTGCTCCTGATGTGGGAATAATGCCACTTTATTGTGCTTTCAGCCCTTGGAGATTTTATGTTGGCAATCTAATTGATTTGTTCTCTCCGAAATCTGAGCTCTCATTGATTAGCCCTTAAATACAGCCTTTGTAGAAAGACTGTTTTAGTTAATCTTTTAAAACTGCCTATCTTATGTCATGATCATTTCTGGAAGTTAACCTCACAGGCTCTCTTTCTAACTGAACAGGCTGCTCCATCTCCCCACTGCTGCTCGTAGTCTCTGTGTTGAACTTTCAAAGTGGGTCTCTGACTCTGTCCCCAGTACGCCTGCCAGGAGTAAAAAGGAACAAGGGAGAACTCCTCTGAAAGGAGGGAAGTAATTAGTTGGTTGTAAAGACTAAAGGTTTGTGCTTAGTGCAGCTCAGGACAGGAGAGGGAAGGATGGTTTTGAGCCACAGTTCTATGCTTCTGATTTGAGATTGGCAAAATGGCTTCTGGAGTACAGCCCAAAGACTGCTTTAAGTTACATAAGTCAAAAATTGGAGCACTGTGCACCCTGGCCCTACCCTACCATACTCCCTAGTCATATGGGAGGGGCTTTACACCCCCTGATTATTCCCCTACTTGAGAGAAGTCCCTGGGTGCTGTGTAGCTGTCCAGTTGACTGGAACTGCTTCAGCATGTCAAAGCCTTTGGAAGAATGGCCAAAGATCTCACCGTAAGAATTCAGGTCCACATCCCCGTGCAGGTGAGCAAAGTGGATAGGATGAAAGAAGATCCCACAGTCCCCTCTGCATAGTCCCTATGCACAGGGGCGGTTCTAGGAATTTTGCCACCCTAAGCAGGGCAGGCAGGCTGCCTTCCGTGGCTTGCCTGCAGAGGGTCCACTGGTCCCGCAGCTTTGGTGGACCCTCCGCAGGCAAGCCATGGAGGGCAGCCTGCCTGCCGCCCTCGCGGCGCCGGCAGAGCGCCCCCCGCGGCTTGCCGCCCCAAGCACGCGCTTGGAGTGCTGGGGCCTGGAGCCGCCCTTGCCTATGCAGACAGATGCTGGCCATCCCAAAGTTGGGCATTGAGGAAGGAGGAGAAGGCTGGGTGCACAGGAGTGTAGCCGTTGATCCACTGCCCTTGCATACCGGTAATCAGTGCCAAACATATTCGTGCTTGGGCCATGCAACTCTGTATCCAGCCCGCTCAAGCTGTGAAGACCCATGTGTAGGATGTTATTTGTGACCAAAACCTAAAATGAAGGACAGAAATGAAATATTCATTTGAGAAACTTAAAATGCTGTGGTATTCCCTACAGTCATATAATCAACTCTTTCTATAACTTCTATTTTGTTATTCTTTTTTTCTGGTGTATATGATTTTCAGCAATAAAAATGAGGGGTTTCACCAAATGTGTGTGGTACATAGCTAACTGTAGGACAAAAATGAGGGACATTTAGAGGTATGTCTGCACACTGCTTCTTAATCAGGACTGTGCTTACCAGACAGTTGAGCTCTTTGTTTGCTTCCCCACAATGCCAGCTTTGCAAATCTTTCCCCCAGTCCTCTATAGTTTGGGCACCTAACACTGATACAAGTCAACAAAATAACTGCCCCTGTTTTTTAACAACTCCCCCCTTACACACACACTCACTCTCATCAGTTCCTATTATTAAAAAGTTAAATCAAACATTTGACCAATGAAATCCTTCAGTGTTCCGTGAAGCTTGCCAAATGCAGCTGTGACAGACTATTGGAGGGCACAGGTTCCAAAGGCATGAGCCCACCACTGAAAGTCTGCTTTGATTTGTAGGCCACAGTAATGTGATAGCTGCATTATTGGAGCCCTTCCTAGTAACACCAAGGGATTTTGCAGCATAATACATTGGCAAATAGCCAAGCAGTGTTGCAGCCCAGGGGTGTGAAACAACAGATCTGTTTTCTTCTAATTAAATTACTCCCTTAAGAATTAAATCCTTCCTTAAATTTTTCTCCATAAATATAACAAATAGGTAATTGATTAAAAGTCACTCTTGTGCTCAACCGAAAATGAATTCTTTTAAATTTTGGATACAGCAGAATACTTCCCTTAAGTGCTCTCGCCTACAGACACTGCTGCTTCTTCCTGTAATTATACTTATTGTGTTTGCCAGATGTTCAGTGACAACACTGCACTGTTCTAGTCTGTTTTCCAGTTGCTTTATTTGCTCCTAGGACAACTTTGTTGTTGCCTTTTCTTTCTTAAAACAAAAAGACTCAGGGAAAAATCCTTTACAAATTTTTAAAAGTGCTAAATTTTGGACAATGGATTTTGCCTTCTCTCTCCCTGTCCAACTGAAACATTGGAAGTCCTATGATTTAATCTCCTTAGCCCCAGGGGGTCTTCTAATTGTTGCAACCATTACACAGTCTTATACATACTGATGTTCTCCTCTCTATTCATCCTGTAGGCTCCTTTATATCCATTGGCTCCTCACTTGAAAAGCAAGAGTCTTATACTCTAAGAATAGGTGAAGTTTACCTTCTGGATCAGAATGAAGAGAACAAAGCATTTTCTAAGTTCCTGTCCAAGTCTTACAAATGACCAAAGGCGTTCTCTGAACATTGAGAGAGCTACTTTAAATTGGCACCCAATATTAACTCTTAAATACTGCCTTATTTAGATAATACAGTGATTAGCAACATGTACCAATTGAAAAAAAAAAAAAAGCTATTACTCCAGACATGGGGGCGAGATGGTCAGTCATTGGGAATGCACTCATAGACTTATTGCAAAATGAAATTTGAAAAATGAAAATGAAGTGCTGTCATCATCCCCCCCATGTATTTGCTGCCTTACCATGCCTTTTTCTTTTTGCACTGAATGACAGAGTTCATCTACAGAAGTGAAACTGTTTCAGATCAGGTCAGCCATCTATCAGAAGTGCAGACCGTTGTGAGGCATGAATCCAAATCAGTGTCAAAATGACATTTTTGTGAAGATTAAAAACCAGCCAGCCAGCCAGTTTCATATCATTCTCACTGTACGTGTTTTCAAACTGAGCTATATAAACTCAATATCAAGTAACATATACTGTTAAAAAACTGGACCATTAGTGCATACTATTAAGAATAGAACCCATTGGGCCAGATCCTCAGCTGGTGTAAATCAGCATACACCTCTGGCCCCTTAGCATCAATCTATATTACTGCATGAAGATAGTTTTTAAAAATAACTTATAATATATGCAGTATGTTTTCTAAAACCCCAAAAGCTTGGGTGTTGGGTTGCATTTCTCCTTTAAATACCGGAACCAATTTGTTGTTGCCTGTGAACAGGCTCCCCCTTAGACTCCTGTCTGGTAATCCCTTTTTGTGAATTAAGCAGCATGCATAATACTCCAGAGTACATCTACCCAGTGTCTTTATTACTGTGTGTGCTCCAGGTACACTACAACATAGCAGCAATCAGGTGGAGTGGGTTTCCTGGATCAGCCTTTTATACTGCTTGCTTTCTTCACAGAGCTATCCAGCTGGTGAGCTAATTACCTCAGTAGCTCATCAGGCTCCCTACAGGTGCAAATGATCCCTTCTACCCTTCTAAATCCTCCTGCTTTAACTACACCCAGTACTCCTGAGGGCATTCTGTGCCAAAAAATGAAAATTCTGCACACAATATTTTAAAATTCTGCAAATTTTATTTGTCAAAAAATGTGGAGGCTCCATCATGGTATTGTGGATCACAGGCCACTGGCTGCACAGAGGTGGAAGATCACTGTGCAGCTCCCAACTGGGACATGGACTCAGCAGTGAGGCTGCACCCAACCCTGACAGTGCAAGGACTGGGTCTACCCCAGAAACACCTCAGGGTCCTACCCCTCCATGCCAAGTGCACCAGGTATGGGCAGGCATACTCAGCGAGGCAGAATCCAAGTGGAGAGGGTCTTAGTGTGGGAGGATCCAGGTGTGGGTTGAGAGGGTTCTGTGTGGGGCAATCTGGGCATGGGCAGCTCAGCTGGGATCTGGGTACAGGAGGTGATCTGGTGCACAGAGGCTTGTTTGGGGGTTCTGAGTGCAACAGTAATGGGACTCAGCAGGGGGTCTAGGTGAAGGTGGTTGTAGCTCAGTGGTTGGGTGTGGGGGGGAAAGAGCTTGGCAGGGGGGACTGGGAATGGGTGGGGGGCTTTGGGGAGGGTCCAGATGATGGGGGAGTGGGGCTTAGTGGGGTAGAGATCCAGGTGCAGCTGGTTGGGGCTTGGTGGGGTGGGGATCCAGGTGTGGATGGCTCATCGGGGTGGTCCAGGTGAGGGGGAGTGGGCTCATTAGAGGGGGAGTGTTTCTGAGTCTTGGGAGGGGGGTGAGGCTCCACAGGAGGGTCTGGGTATGAAGTGGTCTAGATGCACAGTGGTTGGGAGGATGGGGAAGCAGCTCCCTGTACAGGGATCCCGCAACCTGCAGCTGAGGAGTGATAGGCACAGGAAATGGAAGGGAGGGGGGAAGAGTTTGCAGAGCTTCCTGCAGTTGGGGGTGGGTCTGACCCGGCCCCAGATGCCATACAGGGGAAGAAGAAGTCCCGTCTTCCCCAGCCAATCTGGGACTAGCAGTTGAGGGTAGGAGCCACCAGTCTTCCCCAGTCCTGCCCCCTGCCTCCTGCCCTGTAATTTACCTCTCTGCTGGCTGCCCTGGAAACCTGAAACATACTGCTGGCATGGGTTGCATGACTGCTCTTGTGGCTTCCCTTTGTGTCCCTGTCAGAAATTCATTTTTCTGTGGGGAAGCAAAGAAATCTGCAGGGGACATAAATTCTGCGCATGTGCAGTGGTGCAGAATTCCCCCAGGAGTAACCCAGTGTCCTGGGTGTTCTAGGTTACCAGGATGCTTGCTTCCAAAGGTCTCCATTTATAGCTGCTAATAGCACCCTGTCACACTGTCCCATGCCTGTGTGGGTATCTCAAGGCAGAGCTCTGCAGTATTCCTGTACATGCCACTCTGGGCATGGGCATGTTGGAACTGTGCTTAGAGACTATACACAGAGCTAATCCACAAAGCCAAACCCCACATACATTTGTAGAGCTCAGGCAGCACAAATGGCCTGTAAACCTGCCCTAATTGTACAGCAGTAAGTTCTCCAGGTTAGGGCAATTCCTAGGGGACATAAAGCTAGCATAGCTGGCACTGTGCTGTGCCATCTTAGCTCCTTCACAGCATGGGAGTTGTGTCAGGGTCTTGTCCCACTTGGGTCCCGTGTCAAACACAGCTTGGCCAGACCTGAAGAAATTTGGAGTATTTCCATTGTTTCCAATGATGCATGTACATTGCTGCAATGGAGACCAGATTCTGATCCTATTCTCTGTCTGGGCCATTGAATTAATTGATGTAGAAAGGATTAGGGTGTTTTACACAAGATTTTTTTATTTCAACTGGAAAACTTCCTTAGTAAAACATGACAAGGGTAGAGAAATGAGCTAATTCAGTTTAAAGTGAATAGAAGGATAAACAAAAACAAGTCTCCAGCTAAGGTCCTTGATTTCAAAAGAGGAAACTTTAAAAAAAAATAAAGAGAATTAGTTAAGGAAATGGACTGACCTGAAGAACTCAAGGATCTGAATGTGGGAGGATGCTTGGAATTACTTTACATCAAAGCTGCAAAGCTAGCTGACGCCTGCATCAAAGCAAGGGTGAAAAAATCATAGGGAATGCTTGCAGACCAAATTGGATGAACAAGCTCAGGTTATTATGAGAAGGCAGAAAGTCTACAAGGAATGGCAGATGAGAAGGATTAGCATGGAAAGCTACCTCTTGGAGGTCAGAAAGTATAGGGGAAAAGTGAGAAATGCCAAAAGCCAAGCAGCGTTAACCTTGCAAAGGAAGTTAAAAACAATAGTAAAAGGTTCTATAGTCATATAAATTAAAAGAAAACAACGAAAGAAGTGAGACCTCTAAACCCTGAGGATGGGGAGGAGTTTAAAGATAATCTAGGCATGGCCCAACACCTAAATGAATACTTTGCCTCCATTTTTAATAAAGGTAATGAGGCTCTTAGGGCTAATGACAAGGTGGGTAATAGAAATGAGGATATGGAAGTAGAAATTATCACATCTGAGGTGAAAGTCAAACTCAAACTTTTAAATGGGACCAAATCAGGGAGCCCAGATAATCTTCATCCAAGAATAGTCACTTTCCTCTCCGGCCCTTCAGCTTGTGGAGCTTCCTGCCCTCTCTCCGCTTGGGCCAAGTTTCTTCCAACCCCTAGTTTCTGTGGAGTCCCTCTGCTCTGCACAAGCCAGGTTTTCCTTTACCTAAGGTCTTGGTCTTCTGGCCCACCACAGCACTTCTCCAGACTGCTCTCTGCTCCAACACCAAACTACTCTGCTTCAACTCCTCCAACTGTCTGATTGAAGCAGGGTTTTTTTTATCAGGTGACTGGCTTCAGGTGCTCTAATTAATCTATAGCAAGCCCTCTTCTCTCTACAGGGAATAAGGCTCTCATCATCCTGGGGCTTACATATCTCCCATTTATCACTCTTCTGCTGCCTCTGCTTGGTGTCCCCTTCCGGTTCCTTAGTTTTGGCCCTTTGACCCCCACGCCTGTTCCTGTTGTCGCCTTTGTTGTCCCCCGAAAAAAAAATCACTCTCCTGCTACCTCTGCTCGGTATCCCCGTCAGGGTCCCTTTGTTTGACCCTTTGACTGCACTCCTGTCCCTGTTATTTCATTAGTTGTCCCCTGGAATCTCTTGGTTTCCAGGCCCAGTGGATCCTCCCTTAGGCTGGGGGGAGGTCCTTTAGCAGTGGGCGGGCAGAGCCCACCCACTTCCTGGATCCCAATAGGATCACTCTCCTGCTGCCCTCTGGCCATGCTGTATTACACAGAGCAACCTGATTCCTTTCTTTGAAAAGATAACTCATTTTTTAGACAAAGGAAATGCAGTAGATCTAATCAATCTGGATTTCAGTAATGCATTTGATATAGTTGCACATGGGAAATTATTAAATTGGAGAGGATGGGGATAAATATGAGAACTGAAAGGTGAACAAGGAACTGGTTAATGAGCAGACAACAACGGGTCATATTAAAAGGCGAACTGCCAGGCTGGTGAGAAGTTACTAGTGGAGTTCCTTGGGGATTGGTCTTGGGACCAATCTTTTTTTACATTTTCATTAATGACCTTGGTACAAAAAATGGGAATGTGCTAATAAAATTTGAGGATGACACAAAGCTAGGATTGCCATTATGGAGGAGGACCAGAGTATCATGCAAAAAGATCTGGATGACTTTGAAAACTAGAGTAAAAGAAATGGGATGAAATTTAATAATGCAAAGTGCAAAGGCATGCACTTAGGGACTAACAACAAGCATTTTTGCTATAAACTGGGGATTTATCAGTTGAAAGTGAGAGAGGAGGAGAAAGACCAGGGTGTAATTGGTGATTCAGAGGCATCCTGTGATCAACCAATGTGATATGATTGTGAAAAAGGCTAATGCAATCCTAGGTTGCATCAGGCAAAGTATTTCCAGTACAGATAGGATGTGTTAATACCATTGTACAAAGCACTGGTAAGACCACTTCTGGAATATTGTGTACAGTTCTGGTCTCCCATGTTTAAGAAAGATTAATTCAAACTGGGACGGGGCAGAGAAGGGCTAGTAGGATGATCAGAAAACTGGAAAACCTACCTTATGAGAGGAATCTCAGGGAGCTTGACTTGTTTAGCCTAACCAAATGAAGGCTGAGGTGAGATATGATTGCTCTCTATAAAGACATCAGAGAGATAAATGCCAGGAAGGGAGAGGAGTTATTTAAGTGCCACTGTTGACACAAGAACAAATAGATATAAACTGGCCATCAACAAGTTTATTCTTAAACTTTGATGAAGGTTTCTAACCATCAGAGAAGTGAAATCCTGGAATATCCTTCCAAAGGGAGCAGTGGGGGCAAAAAATCTAACTGGCTTTAAGACTGATAACGTTATGGAAGGGATGGTATGGTGGGACTGCCTACAATGGCATGTGGCCCATTGGTGTCTGCCCATATTAAAAATCCCCAACAGCTAGAGGTAGGACACAAAATGGAGAGGGGTCTGAGTTACTACAGAGAATTCTTTCCCATTTATCTGCCTGGTGGGTCTTGCCCACATGCTCAGGGTCTAACTGACTGCCATATTTGGGGTCGGGAAGGGATTTTCCCCAGATCAGATTGGCAGAGACCCTGGGGGCTTTTCGCCTTCCTCTGCAGCATGGGGCATGGGCCAGTTGCTGGTTTAAACTAGAGTAAATGGTGGATTCTCTGTAACTCGAAGTCTTTAAACCATGATCTGAGGACTTCAGTAACTCAGCCAGAGGTTATGGGTCTATTACAGGATTGGGTGGATGAGGTTCTGTGGCCTGCGATGTGCAGGTCAGACAAGATGATCACAATGGCCCCTTCTGGCCTTAAAGTCTATGAATCTATGAATGTATACCATCTATGGTTCACATTCAGACCTCTGATTATGACAATTAATTCCACAGAAGCCACTGAAATTACACCAGATCTGAATTTGGCCTCATGGGCAAAATCATTTCTAAAAATTGTAGACTTACTTTAATCTGCACTTTACTAATTTGTCCACTTTCGAGTTCATACAGAAAATAATGGTCTTTTCCTGCTTCTCAGCAAAGTTTTAATGGCAAATAAGTGTAGTGAAATCTCATATTACGAAGGCTCCATCATTTCTTCATAATATATTAGAGTACATTAATGAGCACATAATTAAATATTACAATAAAATTAAAATTTCAAAATAGAAGAACAAGCACATTGTGTAATATATTTACCTTGCTTTTTTATTAAACACAGAGATTTATTTGCTAGTTCATAGCTCTTAGTAATGTGTAATTGATACTTCATGATTAGTGAGGTTCTACTCTATAGTATTTTTCAAAGATCATCATGCAGCATCCATTGTTGTTTAACTTTAAAGGCATGGCAATAGGGGAAGAATGATCTTGAAAAGTAAAAAAAAAAACCAAAAGATTTCTGCCCATTGAATGTTAGTACACTTTTTCAGTTGTAAGAACATAACAATGGCCAAACTGGGTTAGACCAATGGTCCCTCTAGCCTATTATCCTGTCTTCTGACAGTGACTGGATCCAGATGCTTCTGAGGCAATGAACAGAACAGGGCAATTTAGCCATTAGTTCTACTCTTAGATATGCATGTGCAGCTGCTGCTGCTGTCAGTGGGATCTTCACTTATATTGAGAACAGAATTGGCCCCTAACTAGAACTAAACTTTTTTAAATGCTCTGAAGTTTTTAATTTTTATTTTCTAAATTCTGCCAATTGCCATAATCAGGAATCCGCAAATACAAGGAAGCTTTATTCTTGTAATATTTTTAGTACATAAAAGAAAATATAATTGTATAGAATATAAAAAGTGACCAATCTTCAGATGTTTATAAATAGTATTACTATATTTGTAACTAATTTGGGCTGCAGAGACAGACATCATGTAGAGATCAAACCAGGGACCTTCTTCACCAAAATCACAGGTTTCTACCACTTGAGCTAAAAGAATTTCTCCAACTCTGAGTAGTAGCAGGCTGTTATCTAGTCATTAGTGGCCGTCACTAGAGGGAGACATGATCATACTTACTACTGAATATCCTGTAACAGCATGTTGTTATTATTGTACAAAGAGGGAGTCACCTTATTCTTCTTTTTATTATTGTTTTATCAGGATAATGTTACTGTATAATGAATATAGCAAATGTGATGGAACTTGTGTCACTACCATGAGTTTGTTGTCTTTGTAGGTGTTGTGTTTCACTACCGTGCCGCAACCAGTAGGTATACCCTGAATTTTCAGCATGCTCAGCAGACTTGTCTGAATAATGGTGCTGTCATAGCAAACCCTGATCAGCTGAAAGCTGCATATGAAGATGGATTTGAGCAATGTGATGCTGGTTGGTTGTCTGACCAAACTGTTAGGTGAGTTGTTCAAATGACTTTTGATAGCATTTCCCACAATTAATTGGCTTGATCTGTTCATACTTAAAATGCAATAAAATGTTAACATACTGTAACAATAAATATTAACTTACTGTATTCCAGATATCCAATCAGGCAACCCAGAGTTGGCTGCTATGGAGATAAAATGGGAAAAGAAGGAGTTAGAACATATGGATTCCGTCTTCCCAATGAAACTTATGATGTATATTGCTACGTGGATCACCTGGAAGGTAAGATAGCCCCATGTTTATGTTGCACTTTGAAAGCTAAAATAATTGGAGAATCTAACATGGCAAGACAGTAAAATAAGAACTTTTGTATAAAGGTATCAGAGGGGTAGCCGTGTTAGTCTGGATCTGTAAAAAGCCCACGAAAGCTTATGCTCCAATACATCTGTTAGTCTATAAGATGCCACAGGACTCTTTGTTGCTTTTTGTATAAAAGACATCCTAGTCATTTTGCATATGAAAAAGAATGGTTGGATGAAATGAACCTATAGTTTGTGGTATAGCAGGCCTTAATTAAAGGAGACTGTGGAGGTGGTGGTTCACAAATGGGTATTCAGGTTTGGAGCTTCTATAGTTAGTGACAGTAGTCCTTAATGCAAAACTGCTATTGGAACATGTCCTCACATTTTTAGAATGTTAAAAAAAGAAAGATACTTCAAGAAATGTTTGTAACATTTGGATGTACTGCATAGAACTAAAGATGCATATATTTTACATACTAACTATATTATGGATCCTAAAGTATATAGCTAAGGTACTTACCTATCTGTAACTCCAGAATTAGGTAGATATTAAATGCCAATCCAAGCTTAATGTTGAATTTTGGAAATAAAAGGCTTTCACAGTAGAACATAGTTCCGGTGAGACATGTGCAGCATGTTTAGTAGAGCTGTCTTTGATTCCACAATATGACATCAATTCATGTGAAATTTGTCTGTGGAAGGCCTCCCAGTTCAGTAGAACTGTTGTGGGTCCGTTGTGTGGGGGATGGAAAATGATGAAGCATGAGAACCGAGGGACTTTGAACCCCTGTCTATAGCAAAGTTAGATTCTGTGCCAGCTCTATGAAGATCAAAACAGCATGGATTTGGGGGAGAGGTGTGAGATGTTAGGATCTAAGGGCCACAGATTCCCACATCATGTTGCGATCCCCGCATGCCCTTAGCTATGCTAACTATAGCTGAAGTAACTACCCTGCACTTCTCTAGTGGGATTGGGGCGTATTTTAAATACTAGATACCTCCATGCTTAGACACTATACTAATTGACACAATATAAACATTTAAGATATATTTAAAGATAGATTCTCTCCCTGCTCTCTCCACCTCCATGTAGACTTATATTCAGCCTTTGTGCTGTGAATTTTACTCTATATGCAGAAGTCCACAGTAACCAGACATATGGCTGTCATGTTTCAATTCAGTGAAACAGTATGAGACTTTCACTTTGTTTCCCTGTGAGTAGAGTTTCATTAAATGAGGTTTCTACTCTTCCATCTTAACACATTACCAGAGCTATCAATTCCAAACTATACGCTTTATGGACATCCATTCAATGTGCAGCAGCAGTCAAAAAAGTTAACAGAATGCTGGGAATAATTAAGAAAGGGATAGATAATAGGACAGAAACTATCATGTTGTCTCTCTATAAATCCATGGCACGTCCACATCTTGAATTCTGTGTGCAGATGTGGTCGCTCCACCTCAAAAAAGATATATTGGAATTGGAAAAGGTTCAGAAAAGGGCAACAAAAATGATTTGGGGTATGGAATGGCTTCTATATGAGGAGAAATTAATAAGACTGGGACTTTTGAGCTTGGAAAAGAGACGGCTAAGGGGAGATATAATTGAGGTCTATAAAATCATGACTGGTGTAGAGAAAGTAGATAAGGAAGTGTTGTTTACTACTTCTCATAACACAAGAACTAGAGGTCACCAAATGAAATTAATAGGCAGCAGGTTTAAAACAAATAAAAGGAAGTATTTCTTCACACCACGCACAGTCAACCTGTGGAACTCCTTGCCAGAGGATGTTGTGAAGGCCAAGACCATAACAGGGTTCAAAAAAGAACTCGATAAATTCATGGAGGATAGGTCCATCAATGGCTATTAGCCAGGACGGGTAGGAATGGTGTCCCTATCCTCTGTTTTCCAGAAGCTGGGAATAGGTGACAGGGCATGGATCACATGATGATTACCTGTTCTGTTCATTCCCTCTGGGGCACCTGGCACTGGTCACTGTTGGAAGACAGGATACTGGTCTAGATGGACATTTGGTCTGACCCAGTAGGGCCATTCTTATGTTCTTATGTTCCTCAGCTGGTATAAATTAGTATAGCTCTGTCGAAGTCCGTGGAGCATTGAACCAGCTGAACTGTATGTGTCTTCAAATATTTAAATAAAGGAATAATAATTACATGATAGATTGTAAGGTTTGATTGGTTTATTTTATATTTCAGTTATTGTCTGAAATTCTCATTCTGTTCTGAATATCTATATGGATAAAGACTCTGATCCTGCACCCACTGCAATCAATGGGAGTTTTGCCATGAACTTCGGTAGATGCAGGGTCAGGTCCAAAATAGCGCCCAGATGAGAACTATTGAAACTATGCCAGCTTTTACCTGTTATATTAACTGTTTATAATATTATAGTCACTTCCTGGTGATAAGAGACAGTATTATTGTTATTGCTTTAAATAAGCATCAGTAATGTGCGTTTAGTGCATACATTGTTGAACGGCAAAAATGAAGTACACATGGCAGTAGTGCAGTTTTTCTGACATTTAAAAAAAGCAAGTGCTCATGAAAGATGCTCGATTGAGGGTAGCATATTAATGGGGGAATTTTCATGACTGCTCATTGTTGGCTTAACTCTGCTTCCATTCACATCAGAGGGAGTTTTACCACTGACTTCAGTGGGAGCAGATTTAGGCCAACACTGAACGCTTGTGAAAAGTCCAACCTAAAGTCTCCAGCTAGCCACTTTGAAGATAACAGCAGCAAGGTCAATGGGCCGTCATCCTAATCTGGAGAGACCACTGCTAGGGGTGAGTTAGTAGCTCAGTCTCTGTGGACCTCAATCCTTGGTCTCTGTAACGGGGTGGCTTGGCACTTTATGGGCTAGAGGCCTGTGGGCAGCCAACCCTGATTTCTAATGAGGCACACCTGAGCAAGGATCATCTGATTCTCCTATAAAGAGCAGCAGGAAACTGCAGAGTGAGAGTTCTCAGGGAGAACAGAGTGGATTATTGAGGCTGATGGGTGAGAGTAGGCTCCAGCAGAGGCACCTGGGATTTGCTGAGTGAGACTACAGGCAGGAAAAGCATGGGAGTGATCTGATAGGAATGTAATGGGGTGGAAAGACTGGAGAACTTTATTTTAAATGTTTGTTAATTTAATAAATCAGAACCTCAGAAGGGGTGTGAATGGACAAAAGGGTCTGTGAATCATGAAGCCTCTTGAAGGTGGAAACTGAAGCAGAGGGCTGTTGGCCATTAGGAAGTACTCAGGAGGCATCTACCTGGTGACACTCTCTGTGCTGAGATTGCCAAGAAGAGTACCAGCTAGTGCCAATCCTGGTAATGTTCTTTTGTGGTGAGGACATTTTTTCTTTAGGAACTTGACTGAGACCACATATAAGTCACCAAACAGCAGTCACATCTTACTCGTTATTTGAAACGGGCTAAATCTGAACAAGTGAAAGCCTCAATACCCCATTGCCACCCCCACCCTCCCAAGATATTCAGATAACATTAACAGCCCCTTGTTTCATAGATATTCCTGCTTTTTCTTGTAAAATATAAACATTAACATAGTATTGTTTCTGGGCCAGCTCTTCAGTTAGTGTAAATCAGCATAGCTCCATCAAAGCCAGCTGAGGATCTGGCCCTATGTTTTAAACATATTATAGTTTAATTATTATTTATATTATCATAAGTATGGGATTTGAGTGTGGCTAGATTAACCATGGAGGAGCACCATGGTTTATGGAATTTCCTAACTTCCGAGGGCTTGATTTCTCAACCTAAACAATGCATTAATGCTATTTTTTTGCTTGTGGACAAATGATAGTGAGCAGCTAGTAGCACCCACTGTAGATAAGGGTTGCAAAATAGTTTCCATTATAGTCTTAATAGATTTCAAGCCCAGAAGATATCATTATGATCATCTAGCCTGAGATCTTTCTACTTTTGTATGGGCTAAAGTTTTCAGTGGAATGGAAATGTCCAGGCTCAGAAAAATATAAGAGAAAAATCTACTCTAGGACCTGAGTATGGATATATGGCATCAGTATTATATACTGCCATGCAATAGGCCCATCTATGGAGGAAACCAGATGCAAGAAGATATAGAAGGTGAGCCTGCTACACCTTGGAATGGTAATTTGTCATACCCTTACCAGCATGTCCCTAGAAATTTAGCAAGATGGTGGGCTCTTTACCTTTTCACAAAAGGGGTAAAGAACCATGATAGTGCTCTGCTTCTACAAAAATGGTTGCTAGAAGGACAAAAGGTGATTTTGAATTCAGGAAACTACATAGCACAAAAGAGAATAAACAAGTGAAACCATTTGCCCATGGAGAATTTGATAAACTGCAGATACAAGTAATTTATGTGGAGAGTAAACATTGAAAAAAGGACATTTTGTTTTGTTTGCTGCATAAATAACACATGAATTCCATGGAAGCAGCCCATAGCTTTTAGGATTTGAAGCCACATAATGTTTATTATTGCCCTGTTCATTTAGGGCCTGATTTTGCAACAGGCTGACTGAGCTTCTCCTGTGAGGTGCTGAGCACTCTCAACTCCCATTAAACACAAAGGGAATGGAGGGTAGTCAGCACCTCACAGAACTGGGCTCATACAAGATATCTTCCATCTTAATTATGATTTGGAACCAAGAACAGGCAGGTACTATTCTAAGATGTTGATTAAGGG
The DNA here is from genome assembly GCF_020497125.1 of Mauremys mutica. Taxonomy (NCBI): domain Eukaryota; kingdom Metazoa; phylum Chordata; order Testudines; family Geoemydidae; genus Mauremys; species Mauremys mutica. The sequence goes on from NC_059077.1 coordinate 50,233,367, forward strand.
CCAGATCTGCTAGCCTTATTCACATTGAATAGTACTTTTCTGTAAGGATTTCTGTGTCTAGATCAGAGGTGGGCAAACTACGGTCCACGGGCTGGATCTGGCCCCTCAGGGCTTTGGATCTGGCCCATGGGATTGCCGCCCGTGGTGCCCCGGCGCGGCTCTCAGAAGTGGCCCCCAGGTGGGGGGGGCAGAGGGCTCCGCGTGCATTGCTCTTGCCTCCAGGCACCGCCCCCCACAGCTCCCATTGGCCAGGAATGGAGAACCGCAGCCAATGGGAGCTTTGGGCGAGGTACCTGGAGGTGCAGCAAGGGCAGTGCAAGCAGAGCCCTCCGCCCCCACCCCCAGGGCCGCAGTGCTTCCTGGAGCCGCATGGGGCTGGGGACAGGGCAGGCAGGCAGGGAGCCTGCCCTGGCCCCGGTGCGCGCTGCTGCCACCCTGGAGCCGATTTAGGTAAGTGGCGCCGGGCCAGAGCTCGAACCCCTCCTGCACCCCACCCCCCAACTTCCTGCCCTAAGCCCCCTGCCTGCACCCCTCCTGCACCCCAACCCCTGCCCTGAGACCTTCCCACAGTCTGCACCCTTGCCCTAAGCTGCCTCCTGCACTCCGCACCCCTCCCACACTCCAACTCCCTTCCCTGAGCCCCCTCATACACCTCACATCTCTCCTCTGCCCCAATCCCTTGTCCTAAGCCCCTTCCTGCACACCACACCCCCTCCCACACTCCAACCCCCTGCCCCAGCCCTGCATACAATTTCTCCACCCAGATGTGGCCCTCGGCCTAAAAAGTTTGCCTACCCCTAGTCTAGATCCTGGGGTTATAGGGTCTTGGCTGACTGATACCTCTGTGTTGCCACTGGGGAGCAGGGCAAAGCAACACCCAACAGTTACTGGAGGGTTAGGCACTGCAGGAAGAACTGCCTGAAGAGGTCAGTGCTACAGAACCCTGCAGCCCTCTGATTAACCCACACCAACTCTTTAAACCAGGAGCATCTGAGCCACAGTGGAGACTTTGGATTGCTACAGCCTCGGACATCATGTTTTGTCCCGTCTTGCTCCTGACTCTTGCCTTCGAACCTGGCCTGCCTTGACTTTGATGACCATTTCCTGATGATTTGATAGCTAGTCTTGACTCCTGCTTTTGACCCCGACCCAGGAGACATTATTGGTCCAGCTACCTATGATCTGGCCATTATAACTTCATGAGTAGTATTTCTGAAGTCAATGGGACTACCCATAGAGTAAGGAGCTGCTTGAGTAAGGGTATCGGAATCTAGCCATAATAAAGATGCTTAGTTTGGAAATGTTCACTCAATAGTTGAGAGCCTTGTGTCAAGGGCAATGTTAGACCAGATGGTCTCATAAGAGCATGGTAATATTTGCAATAGACTTTAGCTGAAATATGTACTGAATTCACATTATTTATTTGATTAGTTACAGACAAAGATGTGTATGAGCAAGCAGCATTTCAACTTTCTTCTTTCTTCCTTTCTGGCTTTATAAAATTACATTGCCTGAGACAAGAATTTCTAGATGCAATACAAACAATTAACCTAAATTAAAACCAGCCATCTAGGCTAAATCTTACCATTTCCTTGTTCAGAGGAAAGCCATAGAGACTAAAGGCTGTGCATAATTATGAGTAAAATAATCTGAGTTTTGTTAAAAAAACATGGGGAAATTATTATGTAGGTTTAAAACTTCAGAACTATAATGATAAAAAAGAGATTGGAAACAGTTTTTCATTAAACCAGGTGTGGGCATGGTGGTTTATAATAGGCTGATTTACACTCTTTATAGTTCATTTCATCTCATTATGCAAGATTTTGAATATGTTTATTAATAAACCAGTGCTTACAGTTAAAGGTCTCATAAATGGGCTATTAATTTAGGAGATTCAATTCTAAAGACCTTGCTGTAACCTCATTGCCTGCTTAACTTCACTTCCATCTGAAACAAGTGTCCGACCAGCGATATTACAATGCCTATTGATTTGAAATGAATGATTAGGAAATGAGTTTTCCAGTTCAGCTCCCAGATAAGTATGAATTTGAAATTTGGGTAGTGCCAGTGAAGTCTAAGTGAAGTCCCTTCGCCAACGCCCACTGATGAAGTGGAGGGCAGTGGTCCACTGGCCAAAGCCATGTACAAGCCATGTATGTGTAACATGCAAACAAGGAGTTGTGCTAGGAAAGTATTTTTGGGGTGGAGGTTGGGAAGATTCCAAAGCCCCCTTTCCTGTGACACACCTTTTTTTTCCCACTTGGTGTAGGAAACCAATAGAAAACCAGATGGCCTTTCAACATTTTCAATTCACTCTTATATAGTTCTTGCTGTTGTCATTGAAATTTGTGTAAGAATAAAAAGAAGCATCCTTTCAGAATAAACCTTCATGCTTAGGGTACTCTTTTAAGGACTCAAGGCCTCCTCCAAAGCCCATCCAAGTCAATAGCGCTCTTTCTATTGATTTCTATAGGCCTTTTAGGGTTGCCAGGTGTCCAGTTTTTTACCGGAAAGGTCGGTCAAAAGGGCAACCTGACAGGTCCAGTCAGTACTACTGACCGAATCCCAAAGTCTGGTTAATGAGGGTAGGAGGGGCATGGAGGAGGCAGATCATCACCCATACCAGCCCCTACTCAGCTGGGGCCACATCCTACCTGCTTTGGGCAGCTGCAACTTCCAGTCCCGGCTCTGCAGGCGATTCCCTCCTGATCTGGGCAGAAGGGAGTTGGGGGAGGAGGAGGAAGAGGGAAAAGCAGCAAGCAACGGGGGCAGGCTGGGGGGAAGGAGGAAGAGGAGTGAAAGGGAGGGGGCTTCCTGTGAGTAAGGCACACATGAAAGAGATTTGCCTGAAAAGCCTTGGCCCCTATCAACAAATAAGAACCAGTAAAACTGTGGTGCTGGGTCACAGCTGCTACTTCTGAGTTTAATGAGGTGCAGCTCACCTCAGCATTTGGGAGCCGGTCTGTGGAAAAAATGTCTCCTCCCAGCTCCTCCAAATGTAATAAATTCCTGTCTAGCATTCTCACATCACTTTGCACAGAATAGGACTAAGAGCTTTGGGGAAGGTTAACAAGATAATATTTTGATGCCTGACTCCTATTGATATTAATGGAAATTGGGCATCCAACACTTAGGTAACTTTGTGACCCTAGGGACTGGTTTATGATTTCAAGGCTATTTGTGAAAGTGGAACTGCTACTGAGATTGCCTGCCACATCTGGGGTTGAGGGACACACACAGACTGTGGGAGCTGGACCAGGAGTCCCAACTGATGAGCAGGGCAAATAACTGCAGGCTCTGGAGAACCTGCATAAAGCTGGAATCCCCCAAGTGTGCCTGGAAAGACACAATATATGTGAGGAAGAGGCATTAGCAGGCTGGAGTCTGATTAACATGATCAGGCAACCAACTACAGACCTCAATGAGGCTGCACATGGCTGGGACTGCCCATTATGTGAGCTGAGCCCAGGCAGGGACAGTATTTGTGAGAGGTGGTTGCAGGTCATCAACTTACAGCAGCTGGAGGAGAAGCAGCCCTGGAGTTGCTTCCTGCAGCAGGAGGAGAGATGTCAATTTGTTTCTTTCGGCTCAAAGGCTTGGTACTGACCAAAGCCCCAGGTACACAACAGAGAGACTAAGGCCCAAGGCTCCACTATACCTCTAAGGACTATCTACCAGCTGAGCCCATAGACCTCCCACCCCCCAGTTCCAGGAGCGTTGGTGGTCAGGGCTGGAGGCCACCAGGGACCTCCTTCACCCGAATGGCAGAGCTGTCTGCTTTCCAGTGTTGAGGTAGCCAATCTACACCCAATAAGGCCTGTACCCAATAAGGGACCCTAGATCTTCACAGCGAGCTCCAGTTCCACCAAGCAGCTAAAGCTTGTGGGGAGACTTTGGAACATTTTTGTTGTTTTTAACTAATTAGTTGATATTTAGTGTTTGTTGCTGTGGGATTGGCTGCTTACTAATTTATTCAATATCCCAACTTCCCTTACCAGTTCCCTTTCCCTGTTTTTAATTTACCCCTGTCCTGTCAAGGGATAAAATGATTTTTTATTCTTATGTGTTGGCCTTTGATTTCCTGTATACACCTCTACCCCGATATAATGCGACCCGATACAACATGAATTTGGATATAATGCAGTAAAGCAGCACTTCTGGGGGGCAAGGCTGCATGTCCTAGCAGATCAAAGCATGTTTAATATAACGGGGTTTCACCTATAACACGGTAAGATTTTTTTGGCTCGTGAGGGCAGCGTTATATTGGGGTAGAGGTGTATATAGTAATGTCCTAGAGGTCATTGAGCTAGTAGTTTACGCACCCAGCCACTAGGCAGAAGCAGTGAACACAAACAATCCCTTGGTCCTAAGGTGGGTCCCTGAGCCTTGGAGGAGGGCACAATAAGAAGCTCTACCACACTTGGTAGAGCAGAGGTGCCCCCAAAAGGGGCTGTGGCAGATAAGACAAACACAGGCATATCTTTCTTGAGACTATAGTGTTCACTTCATGAATGTTCTCTGTACAGGTTTCATACTTGCTTTTAAAGCATATGGTTCATGAAACTCACTCACTCTCCTGACTCAGTGAGACTTTTTTTAGTGAGGGGAATAAGTGAATTAAGCTTCAAAGGAATGAAACTTGTTACAAATCCACCTGTAGATCCAAAGCTTACTGGCATAGCAGTGGTAGTGAATCAGCCTTTGTCTGCAACAAAAAGCTTGGCTTCCCCATCTAGCTTGTTGTATCTGACAGCAAAAAAAAAAAAAAAAAAAAAAAAAAAAGGAGGATCTTTAGTTAGATGTTTTTTAAAATTAAGCAATACGAATACTTACAACAGGAAAATCCCAGAGATTCTTTCAATGCTCTGACTGCTGAGAGTAGGGAATCAGCCTGAGACTTGATCTGAGAAAAGGGCCAAGAATAATACATGTTGCATTATTGTCTGTAATCAAAATATTGTCATGGTTTCCAGTTCACTCTTACTATTGCAGGGCACGGTCAGAGCTAGTTTTTCTTCCATTTCTGGTCCAGGCCCTGGGTTTGCCTTAATAATTTTGCTGAGTTACCTCTCAGCATGAACTCCAGCTATCAAAACATTACAGATCCCGTTTAACTTCTTGGCATTTTTTTAAAGAAGAAAAGTTTCTTCATTGCTTTGGTGATGGGGGCTATGTCATCTGCTCGCTCGCCAAACGAGTTTTCTGTAAGTGTGAAAAAAGTGCACTCCTAATGTTTTGTTTGGGAAACCTTGGAGCTTCCAGACAGTATAATTAAGCAGCTCATGATGTGTGATGGCAGTAATCCCCCTGCTAAGTATGAGACTTAACACCCCCATGCACAAGGAAGGAGTTATTTTGAGATAATACACAACTAGTTAAATATATTTTATGAGTTTCATTAGCAACTTTTAAAGCTTCTTAGAGGAAATCTATAAGGGCCAAATTCTTCTTTCTGTTTGGTAGGTCAGAGGGGATAAGATAAGTGCAAACAGCAGCCAAATTTGACCAGTACCAGGGGAAGCCAGGACTGACACCTAAGTGAACTCCCTTTCCCAAATCCCACTGATGGCCTCTCTGCCAATTTTGAAATAGGAGATGGGGTGCAGAGCCTGAGCACATCTGCTCTATGTAGGCAGCATCATTTCCTACCACACTTTTGGGATTTCCATATGAAATCCCTAGAGGAGTTAAATGAGTTTATTTTCAGCATTAACTCTTCCTTCTTTAGCACATTTACCTCTCCTGTGCTAAGGGAATAGCATGTGGAGAAGACACAAGTGGGCAGTAGCATGAATAAGTTGTCCTACGATGACAGGAAGGACCAGGGATACAATGAAGTGATATTGGCTCTTTCTTCAGAGACTCCAAGATACAAAGGATTCCCCCATTGTAATTGGGACATACGTTTAGGATGGTGGGTGGGGTGCAGAGAGCACAAGTAGGTCCTTCCCTCCCGTCCCTTCCCCTACAGTACATGCACAAGGAACTCCAATAATTTATCAGCCAGCTGTCCCTGAGCAAAGAGGATACCATCTAACTTTGTCTTCCGCAATCACTACACCAGCGTGTTTGTATCAGGGTAGTAGCATGTGTTCCTCAGCACTTGTTCATAGGGCTATAATGAGGGACTACATGGCTCACACTTCCTATTGAAGTAGTAAGGGTCACTGCAGCGCCATGTCTTCATCAACGACCATTTGGCCAGAGAACCTCTTTCCTCATCTTCTGGAAGCAGTTGGTTCTTACAGCCATTAATGAGCTCTAAAATTTCTTTTAAATTAAAGTCAGAACTAAGGAACTAGATGACAGACACTGGTCTTACTCAGCCCCATGCATGTATTACAATTCTCTTTCTCATTTAAGTCTCAGAAATCAGAGACTTCTGTTTGGTGCTAGTGTAAATCAGATCAGTACCTCTGGACTATCTGATAATTGGCTTGGAAATATTTCTCCTATGTGCCCAATGGACGGAGGAAACTTTTTTCTTTCTCTTTTTTTTGTTTTGGAAAACTGCAGAGCAACTTTTAAAAGTTTTCAGATTTATATAACCAGACTCATCTACAGGTTTGAGAATTTTGCTTGATTTTGTTTTTATATGATGATTATTACACTGTTGTAAATGCAGGTCATAGTAACATGGACACATAGACTTGTCGTTTCTTTTCAAATTGGACAGGCTGATTGCAGGCTAATTTCTGGTAGTGTCAATGTGTGGTTAATTGGAATTTGGTTTGGACACATCTACTGGGGTG